>NC_087344.1:93767785-95017785 GCF_030014295.1 Loxodonta africana
TACTGCATGGTTTAAAATCAGGAAAGGCGTATGTGTGAGTTGTATCCTTTCACCATTCTTATTCAATCTGTATGCTGAACAAATAATCCAAGAAGCTGGATTCTATGAAGAAACATGGGGCATCAGGACTGGAGGAAGACTCATTAACAACCTGTGTTATGCAGATGACACAACCTTGCTTGCTGAAAGTGAAGAGGACTTGTGAAGGACTTACTAATGAAGATCAAAGACCACAGCCTTCAGTATGGATTACAACTCAACATAAAGAAAACAAAAATCCTCACAACTGGACCAATAAGCAACATCATGATAAATGGAGAAAAGATTGGAGTTGCCAAGGATTTCATTTTACTTGGATCCATAATCAACACCCATGGAAGCAGCAGTCAAGAAATCAAAAGACGAGGTGGAGCCAAGATGGTGGAATAGACAGATGCTTCCAACGACCCCTCTTATAACAAAGACTCGAAAAAACAAGTGAAACAAGTATATTTATGACAAGCTAGGAGCTCTGAACACCAAAGGCAAGCCCAGAAAATGAACTGAGGGGCAGGGAGAGGAAGCAGAGAGGAGTTACTGGACCTGAATTGCAGGGGACCCTCAGGCACCATTCCTGGTAGTGCAGGGGGGCTGGTACTATCGTTCACCTGCAGTTTCCTCAGGGAGAAGTGGCCAGCCACACAGCCTACTCACACTTCCAAAACCAGAGAAGAATGGCACTCTTGGCAAAAGCTAAGTACTTGTGTCTATTTTACTGCCCCCCCCCCCCCCCAAGCTGGGTTCAGTGGCTGATTTCCCTGGGCATGAGATAGGCCCTGTTGAGCACCTAGACCCATCCTCCTGGCCTTGGAGAAGGAATAAATTTGCAATTGGGGGAAAAGATAATTTGCCAGCTCCACTAACTGGGGGAACTCAGGACAGAAGCAGCACCTGTCCAGGCATAAATGGTCCGTGGACTTTGAGTATCTTTCCCCTCTGCATGGACCTGTGTAGGCCTAATTCAGGAGAATAGGTCCTTGCTGGCAGACTCCAACAGTTTCAGCTGCACGACGAAGAGATGGAGGTTTGATATTTGACATTGGTTTGCCTACTAAACAGGGTCCTCACCTACTGACATCAGGGACCTAAGGACTGGTAGTTCCACTCAGGTCACCCAGCCACCTGTGACAGGGGTCCAAGGATACCTGGTACCTCCCAGTCCTTATAACCAAAAACATTGGGTGCCCATGGTCCGTCTGCAGAGCCCACCCACCTGTACGCTGTAGGGAACAGGGACACACTTTCCTCAGAGACACATGGGGGACAATTCTCAACAACCTGCCTTGTTCAGAGTGTGACTCCCTGCTGTGATCAGATACTGGTACCTACACCAATCACCCCTGCCCCTTAAGACAGTAGGACAGAGCCTGTACCACACACTTGATGATCACCTATATGGACACCTGAGCTGAATTCATATAAGAAAAGTGAATGGACTCCTAGACTGATATACCTGATAACAGCTCTAGGCATTTGGGGACAGGATGACAGAGCTCCAAAGACAAAAATAATCAAGCTAGCTTACTCAAGCAACCCATTTGGGCATATCAAAACAAAAAAAAGCAAGAAGCTATGACACAGTAAGCCAACAAAATAAACTAATACAATAACTTATAGATGGCTTGGAGACAATAGTCAGTACAAAGTCACATAAAGAAACAGACCATGATCACCTCAACAAGCTCTCAAAACAAAGAACCAAGGGATCTTCTACGTGAAAGTGCCTTCCTGTAATTACCGGGGGCAGAATATAAAAGATTAATATACAGAACCCTTCAAGACATCGGGAAGGAAATGAAGCAATACACAGAATAAGCCAAGGAACACACAGATAAAGCAATTGAAGAAAATCTTTTGATTATTCAGGAACATAATGTAAAATTTAATAAGCTAGAAAAATCCGTATGCAGACAACAATCAGAAATTCAGAAGATTAACAATGAAATTACAGAAGTAGACAAAGCAATAGAAAGTCAGAGGAGCAGAATTGAGCAAGTGGAAGGTAGAACTTCTGAACTTGAAGATAAAGCACTTGGCACCTATATATATTTGAAGAAAAATCAGATAAAAGAATTTTAAAAAAATCAAGAAAGCTTAAGAATCATGTGAGACTCTATCAAGAGAAATAACCTACAAGTGATTGGAGTACCGGAACGGGGAGAGATAACAGAAAATACAGAGAGAATTGTTGAAGATTTTTTGGCAGAAAACTTCCCTGATATCGTGAAAGATGAGAAAATATCTATCCAAGATGCTCATCAAACTCCACATAAGGTAGATTTTAAAATAAAGTTGTCAAGGCATATTACAATCAAACTTGGCAAAACCAGAGATAAAGAGAGAATTTTAAGAGCAGCTAGGGATAAGCGAAAAGTCATCTACAAAGGAAAGTCAGTAAGAATAAGCTCGGACTACTCGGCAGAAACCATGCAGGCAAGAAGGCAATGGGATGACTTATTTAAAAAATTAAAGGAAAAAAATTGCCAGCCAAGAATCTTATATCCAGCAAAACTGTCTCTTAAATATGAAGGTGAAATTAGGACATTTCCAGATAAACACAAGTTTAGGGAATTTGTAAAAACCAAACCAAAATTAAAAGAAATACTAAAGGGAGTTCTTTGGTTAGAAAATCAATAATATCAGGTATCAACCCAAGACTAGAACACTGGGCAGAGTAATCAGAAGTCAACCCGGACAGGGAAATCACACACACACACACAAAAAAACACTCAAAACAGGGAAACAATGATGTTATTATGTAAAAAAGACAACATTAAAACAATAAAGAAGGACTAAGAAATGTAGTCATAGATCTTCTGTATGAAGAGGAAAACAAGGTGATACAAAGATATAAAAGTTAGGTTTAAATTTAGAAAAATAGGGGTAAATAATAAGGTACAAAGGAGACAAACTATCCTACACATCAAAATAAAATACAAGAAACAAACAGACTCAGCAGAAACAAAATCAACAACTAATATGAGGAAAGGACAATATATAAAGATAATCTACTCGGCACATAAAATTAAGTGGGAAAAAGAAACTGTCAACAACACACAAAAAAAGACATCAAAATGATAGCACTAAATTCATACTTATCCATAATTACGCTGAATATAAATGGACTAAATGCACCAATAAAGAGACAGAGAGTGGCAGAATGGATTAAAAAACATGATCTGTCTACGTGCTGCCTACAAGAGACACACCTTAGACTTACAGACACAAACACACTAAAACTCAAAGGATGGAAAAAATATATCAAGCAAACAACAATCAAAAAAGAGCAGGAGTGGCAATATTAATTTCTGACAAAAAAGACTTTAAAGTTAAATCCATCGTAAAGGATAAGGAAGGGCACTATATAATGATTAAAGGGACAATATACCAAGAAGATATAACTGTATTAAATATTTATGCACCCAATGACTGGGCTGCAAGATACATAAAACAAACTCTATCAGCACTGACAAGTGAGATAGGCAGCTCCACAATAATAGTAGGAGATTTCAACACACCACTTTTGGTGAAGGATAGGACATGCAGAAAGAAGCTCAGTGAACACACAGAAGATCCAAATGCCACAATAAACCAACATGACCTCATAGACATATACAGAACACTCCACCCAACAGCAGCCAAGTATGCTTTCTTTTCTAGCGCACATGGAACATTCTCTAGAATAGACCACATATTAGGTCATAAAACAAACCTTTGCAGAATCCAAAACATCGAAATATTACAAAGCATCTTCTCAGACCATAAGGCCATAAAAGTGGAAATCAATAGCAGAAAAAGCAGGGAAAAGAAATCAAGCACTTGGAAACTTAACAACACCCTGCTCAAAAAAGACTGGATTATAGAAGACACTAAGGATGGAATAAAGAAATTCATAGACTCCGATGAGAATGAAAACACTTCCTATCAGAACATTTGGGACACAGTGAAAGCAGTGCTCAGAGGTCAATTTATATTAATAAATGCACACATCCAAAAAGAAGAAAGGGCCAAAATGAAAGAATTATCCCTACAACTTGAACAAATAGAAAGAGAGCAACAAAAGAAAACCTCAGGCACTAGAAGAAAACAAATGATAAAAATTAGAGCAGAACTAAATGAATCAGAAAACAGAAAAACAATTGCAAGAATTAACAAGACCAAAAGCTGGTTCTTTGAAAAAAATCAACAAAATTGATAAACCATTGGCCAAACTGACAAAAGAAAAACAGGAGAGGAAGCAAATAAAATCTGAATAAGAAATGAGATGGGTGACATTACAACAGACCCAACTAAAATTAAAAGAATCTTTATCAGATTACTATGAAAAATTGTACTCTAACAAATTTGAAAAAATAGAAGAAATGGATGAATTCCTAGAAACACACTACCCTCCTAAACTAACACAAACAGAGGTAGAACAACAAAATAGACCCATAACGAAAGAAGAGACTGAAAAGGTAATCAAAAAACTCCCAATAAAAAAAGCCCCGGCCTGGATGGCTTCACTGCAGAGTTCTACCAAACTTTCTGAGAAAAGTTAACACCACTACTACTAAGGGTATTTCAGAGCATAGAAAAGGACGGAATACTCCTTCATTCATTCATTGAAGCCAGCGTATCCCTGATACCAAAACCAGGTAAAGACATCACAAAAAAGAAAATTACAGTCCTATATCCCTCATGAACTTAGATGCAAAAATCCTCAACAAAACTCTAGCCAATAGAATTCAACAACATACCAAAAAATAATTCACCATAAACAAGTGGGATTCATACCAGGTATGCAGGGATGGTTCAACATTAGAAAAACAATTAATGTAATCCATCATACAAATAAAACAAAAGACAAGAATTACATGATTTTATCCATTGATGCAGAAAAGGCATTTGACAAAGTTCGACACCCATTCATGATAAAAACTCTCAGCAAAATAGGAATAGAAGGAAAATTCCTCAACATAATAAAGGTCGTTTATGCAAAGCCAATAGCGAACATCATCGTAAATGGAGAGAGCCTGAAAGCATTCCCCTTGAGACCCGGAACTAGACAAGAATGCCCTTTATCACCACTCTTATTCAACATTGTGCTGGAGGTCCTAGCCAGAGCAATTAGGCTAGACAAAGAAATAAAGGGCATCCAGAATGGCAAGGAAGAAGTAAAAGTATCTCTCTATTTGCAGATGACATGATCTTATACACAGAGAACCCTAAGGAATCCTCAAGAAAACTACTGAAACTAATTGAAGAGTTCAGCAGAGAATCAGGATACAAGATAAAGATACAAAAATCAGTTGGATTCCTCTACACCAACAAAAAGAACGTTGAAGAGGAAATCACCAAATCAATACCATTTACAGTAGGCCCGAAGAAGATAAAATACTTAGGAATAAATCTTACCAGAGATGTAAAAGACTTAAAGAAAGAAAACTACAAAACTCCTCTGCAAGAAACCAAAAGAGACCTACATAAGTGGGAAAACATACCTTGCTCATGGATAGGAAGACTTAACACTATAAAAATGTCTATTCTACCAAAAGCGATCTATGGATTTAAGGCAATTCCGATCCAAATTCCAATGACATTTTTTAACGAGATGGAGAAACAAATCACTCCCTTCATATGGAAGGGAAAGAGGCCCCAGGTAAGCAAAGCATTGCTGAAAAAGAAGAACAAAGTGGGAGGCCTTACTCTACCTCATTTTAGAACCTATTACACAGCCACAGTATTCAAAACAGCCTGGTACTGGTACAACAACAGATACATGGACCAATGGAAGAGAATTGAGAATCCAGATATAAATCCATCCACATATGAGCAGCTGATATTTGACAAAGTCCCCAAAGCAGTTAAATGGAGGAAAAGACAGTCTTTTTTACAGATGGTGCTGGCATAACTGGATATCCATCTGCAAAAAAATGAAACACGACCCATACCTCACACCATGCAGAAAATCGAGCTCAAAATGGATCAAAGAGCTAAATACAAAATCTAAAATGATAAAGATCATGGAAGAAAAAATAGGGGCAATGCTAGGAGCCCTAATACATGGCATAAACAGTATACAAAAGATTATTAAGAATGCAGAAGAAAAACTAGATAACTGGGAGCTCCTAAAAATCAAACACCTATGTTCATCCAAAGACTTCACCAAAATAGTAAAAAGACTACCTACGAACTGGGAAAAAGTTTTTAGCTATGACGTTTCCGATCAGCGCCTGATCTCTAAAATCTACATGATAGTGCAAAAACTCAACTAAAAATAGTGCAAAAACTCAACTACAAAAAGACAAATAACCCAATTAAAAAATGAGCAAAAGATATGAACAGACACTGCACTAAAGAAGACATTCAGGTAGCAAACAGATACATGAGGAAACGCTCACGATCATTAGCCATTAGAGAAATGCAGATCAAAACTACAATGAGATCCCATCTCACTCCAACACAGGTGATATTAATCCAAAAAACACAAAATAATAAATGTTGGAGAGGCTGTGGAGAGACTGGAATACTTATATGCTGCTGGTGGCAACGTAAAATGGTACAACCACTTTGGAAATCAATTTGGGGCAGAACTACCATACGATCCAGCCATCCCACTCCTTGGAATATATCCTAGAGAAAGAAGAGCCTTTACATGAACAGATATATCCACACCCATGTTCATTGCAGCACTGTTTCCAATAGCAAAAAGATGGAAGGAATCAAGGTGTCCATCAATGGAAGAATGGATAAATAAATTATGGTATATTCACACAATGGAATAGTACGCATCAATAAAGAACAGTGATGAATCTGTGGTGATGAATCTGTGAAACATTTCATAACATGGAGGAACCTGGAAGGCATTATGCTGCATGAAATTAGTCGGTTGCAAAAGGACAAGGACAAATATTGTATGAGACCACTAATATAACAACTCTAGAAATAGTTTAAACAGAGAAGAAAATATTCTTTGATGGTTATGAGATGGAGGAGGGAGGGAGGGTGGGTAAGGGGTACTCACTAATTAGATAGTAGATAAGAACTACTTTAGGTGAAGGGAAAGACAACACACAATACAGGAGAGGTCAGCACAACTGGACTAAACCAAAAGCAATGAAGTTTCCTGAATAAACTGAATTCTTCGTATGCCAGTGTAGCAGGGGCAGGGGTTTGTGAACCATGGTTTCAGTGGTCATCTAAGTAAATTGGAATAATAAAATCTATTAAGAAAACATTCTGCATCCGACTTTGGAGAGTGACGTCTGGGGTCTTAAACGCTAGCAAGCAGCCATCTAAGATGCATCAATGAGTCTCAACCCACCTGGACCAAAGGAGAATGAAGAACACCAAGGACACAAGATAATTATAAGCCCAAGAGACAGAAAGGGCCATATGAACCAGCGACTACATCATCCTGAGACCAGAAGAACTAGATGGTGCCCAGCTACAACCGATGACTGCCCTGACAGGGAACACAACAGAGAACCCCTGAGGGAGCAGGAGAGCAGTAGGATGCAGACCCCAAATCTAGTTAAAAGACCAGACTTAATGGTTGACTGAGACTAGAAGGACCCCGGTGGTCATGGCCTCCAGACCTTCTGTTGGCCCAGGACAGGAACCATTCCCAAAGCCAACTCTTCAGATAGGGATTGGACTGGACAATGGGATGGAGAAGGATGCTGGTGAGGAGTGAGCTTCTTGGATCAGGTGGACACTTGAGACTATGTTGGCATTTCCTGCCTGGAGGGGCGATGAGAGGGTAGAAGGGGTTAGAAGCTGACGAAATGGACACGAAAAGAGAGAGTGGAGGGAGAGAGCAGGCTGTCTCATTAGTGGGAGAGAAAATGGAAGTATGTAAACCAAAACCCACTGCCGTGGAGTCGATTCCGACTCATAGCAACCCTATGGGATGGAGTAGAACTGCCCGATAGAGTTTCCAAGGAATGCCTGGCAGATTCGTACTGCTGACCTCTTGGTTAGCAGCCATAGCACTTAACCACTATGCCGCCAGGGTTTGTGTAGCAAGGTGTATATAAGTTTTTGTGTGAGAGATTGACTTGATTTGTAAACTTTCACTTAAAGCAGAATAAAAATTAAAAAAAAAAAAAAAAAGAAGACGCATTGCGTTGGGCAAATCTGCTGCAAAAGACCTCTGTAAAGTGTTGAAACACAAAGATGTCACTTTAGAGACTAAAGGTGTGCCTGACCCAAGTCATGGTGTTTTCAATCGCCTCAGATGCATGCAAAAGGTGGACGATGAATAAGGAAGACTGAAGAAGAATTAACGCCTTTGAATTGCAGTGTTGGAGAAGAATATTGAGTATACCAGGGACTGCCAAAAGAATGAACAAATCTGCCTTGGAAGAAGTACAACCAGAATGTTCCTTAGAAGGAAGGATGGCAAGACTACGTCTTACATACTTTGGACATGTTACCAGGAGGGATAGGTCCCTGGAGAAGGATATCATGCTTGGTAAAGTAGAGGGTCAGTGTAAAAGAAGATTACCCTCAAAGAGGTGGATTGACACTGTGGTTGCAACAATGGGCTCAAGCATAACCATGATTGTGAGGATTGCGCAGGACGAGGCAGTTTTTCGTTGTGTTGTACAAAGGGTTGCTATGAGTCGGAGATGACTCAACGGCACCTAACACCACCACCACCAACAATCTTTATGGAAGCAGACTACCACATCTTTCTCCCTGGGAGTGGCTGGTGGGTTTGAACTGCTGATCTTTTGGTTAGCAGTCAAGTGCTTAACCACTTTGCCACCAGGGCTCCTCTACCACTACACACTCCAGCCTAAATACTCGTGGCAGTTATTAGGAATTGATCGTGGGGTGCTCTTCTGCCATGCCTGGATGGCTCCAAGATCCTTCTTGGTGCTGTGCTCCAGGCAGTTGCCACAGTGAGGCAGGAAGAGCAGGCCTGAGGAACGCTGAGTGCCAATCCTGCCATAATGTAAACCCATGAGGCTGTTTAATGAGGCCACACTGAGGGCAGGAACTGATGGGGAGCTACAAATGTAAACACATGTGCCCCGGAAGTGGAGAACTCTCCGCTTAGAGCCTCAAATGACTTGCTCCCTCATTTCATTCTATGCTTAAGCGTCACCTCCTCAGAGAAACCTTCTTTGTGGAGAGACAGCCCCTCCCTCTCACTCCCTGTCCCTACTTCCTACATACTTTTCTTTCTCAGTATTTGTTGTTCGTTATTGAGTGTCATGGAGTCAATTTTTGACTCCCATTGACTCCATGTGACAAAGTAGAACTGCCCTACAGGGTTTCCTAGTCTATAATCTTTACAGTAGCAGATCACCAGGTCTTTCATCCATGGAGTGGCTGGGTGGGTCACACCACTGACCTTTCGGTTAGTAGCCAAGTGCTTAATGGTTGCGCCCCTGGGGCTTACCACTGTATAATTAAGCGATTGCCTGATGGATCGTTTTGTTTTGTTTTGTTTTTCCTCTGTGCATAGAATGTAAGCTCCACAGAGAAGGAGATTATCTGCTTAGTTCATTGTGGAATTCCTGGCACATTTGTAAAAACTGGGAAAAAAACCCACTTCACAGGGTTGCTCGGAGGATAATTGTGGTAACATTTGGAGAACATATAATTCCTGACACATAGTGTCTTAGTCATCTAGTGCAGCTATAACAGAAATACCACAAGTGGATGGCTTTAACAAAGAGAAGTTTATTTTCTCACAGTAAAATAGGCTAAAAATCCAAATTCAGGGGCTCAACTCCAGGGGAAGGCTTTCTCTCTTTGTTGGCCTTCTTATCAACATCCCCCCAGACTAGGAGCTTCTTCACCTAGGAACCCTGAGTCCAAATGATGTGCTCTGCTCCCGGCACTGCTTTCTTGGTAGTATGAGGTCCCCCTGTCTCTCTGCTCACTTCTTTTGTATCTCAAGAGCTCACCTCAAGACACAATCCAATCTTGTTGACTGAGTCCTGCCTCACCAACACAACTGCCACCATCCTCACTCATTAACATCATAGAGGCAGAATTTACAACATATAGGAAAATCAGACAATACAGGGAATCATGGTCCCTCCAAATAGATACAGAAATTTTGGAGGGGATATAATTCAATCCGTGAGACATAGTAGATGCTCAGTAAACATTATTTGCATTTCCTTTTTCCTCAGAGGACTGTCCTATGCCTTAGAATAAATTTTCAATTTGTAATTAATAGAATAATAAATCTGAATTAGTGTGCTTAGTTTCTTTCTTTCTTCTTTTTTTCCCTTGGTACTTTCTGTTGACAGTTCATTTGCTCAACAATGCAGTAGAATGCATAATTGTATAGAATGCAACCATCGATTTAGTAATCATTTTTTAAAAATTTTGGTAAGTATGTAACAAAGTGTTTGACATTTCAACAGTTTTCACGTGTACAGTTCAGTGACATTAATTATGTTCGTCTCAGTTTCGTTATCTGTAAAATGGACTAACAACAATATCTACCTGATGGTTACGATAAAGATTAAATAAGATGAAGCGGGTGGATGGTTAAATAAGATGAAGCAGGTGGATAGCACAGGGCACCATGCCTGTTGTGTGCAGTTGAGTCGATTTTGACTCATGTTGTTGTTGTTAGGTGCTGTCTAGTTGGTTCTAACTCATAGCGACCCTACGCACAACAAAACAAAACACTGCCCGGTCCTGTGTCATCCTTACAATCATTGTTATGCTTGAGCCCATTATTGCAGCCGCTGTGTCAATCCACCTCTTTGAGGGTCTTCCTCTTTTCTGCTGACCCTGTACTTTACCAAGCATAATATCCTTCTCCAGGGACTGATCCCTCCTGACAACATGTCCAAAGTATGTAAGACGTAGTCTCGCCATCCTTGCTTCCAAGCATTCTGTTTGTACTTCTTCCAAGACAGATTTGTTCGTTCTTTTGACAGTCCACGGTATATTCAATATCAAAGTCATAAATTCTTCTTCAGTCTTCCTTATTCATTGTCCAGCTTTTCGCATGCATATGATGCAATTGAAAATACCATGGCTTGGGTCAGGCGCACCTTAGTCTTCAAGGTGACATCTTTGCATTTCAACACTTTAAAGAGGTCCTTTGCAGCAGATTTGCCTGATGCAATGGGTCATTTGATTTCTTGACTGCTGCTTCCATGACTGTTGATTATGGATGCAACTAAGATGAAATCCTTGACAATTCCAATCTTTTCTCCATTTATCATGATGTAGATTATTGGTCCAGTTGTGAGGATTTTTGTTTTCTTTATGTTGAGTTATAATCCATACTGAAGGCTGTGGTCTTTGATCTTCAAGTTCTCTTCACTTTCAGCAAGCAAGGTTGTGTCATCCACATAACGCAAATTGTTAGTGAGTCTTCCTCCAGTCCTGATGCCCTGTTCTTCTTCATATAGTCCAGCTTCTTGGATTATTTGCTTAGCATACAGATTGAATAAGTACGGTGAAAGGACACAACCCTGACGCACAACTTTCCTAACTTTAAACCACTCAGTATCCCCTTGTTCTGTCCGAACAACTGCCTCTTGATCTATGTAAAGGTTCCTCATGAGCACAAGTGAGTGTTCTGGAATTCCAATTCTTTGCATTGTTGCCCATAATTTGTTATGATCCACAAGTCGAATGCCTTTGCATAGTCAATAAGACACAGGTAAACATCCTTTGGTATTTTCTGCTTTCAGCCAGGATCCATCTGATAGCAGCAATGATATCCCTGTTTCACGCCCTCTTCTGAATCTGGCCTGAATTTCTGGCAGTCCTCTGTCAATATACTGCTGCAGTCGCTTTTGAATGATCTTTAGCAAAATTTTGCTTGCGTGTGATATTAATGATATTGTTCTATAATTTCTGCATTCTGTTGGATTACCTTTCTTGGGAATAGGCATAAATACAGATCTCTTCCAGTGGCCAGGAAGCTGTCTTCCATATTTTTTGGCATAGACAACTGAGTACTTCCAGTGCTGCACCTGTTTGTCGAAACATCTCAGTTGATATTTTGTCTGTTACTGGAGCCTGTTTTTCACCAATGCCTTCAGTGCAGCTTGGGCTTCTTCCTTCAGTACCATCAGTTCCTGATCATATGCTTCCTCTCGAAATGGTTGAACATCGACTAATTCTTTTTGGTATAATGACTCTGTGTATTCCTTCCATCTTCTTTTGATGCTTCCTGCATCGTTTAATATTTTCCCAATAGAATCCTTCTCTATGGCAACTTGAGGCTTGAATTCTTTCTTCAGTTCTTTCAGCTTGAGAAATGCCAACTATGTTCTTTCCTTTTGGTTTTCTATCTCCTGCTCTTTGCATATGTTATTTTAATACTTTACTTTGTCTTCTCGAGCTGCCCTTTGAAATCTTCTGTTCAGTTCTTTTACTTCATCATTTCTTCCTTCTGCTTTAGCTGCTCAACATTTGAGAGCGAGTTTCAGAGTCTCCTCCGACATCCATCTTCGTCTTTTCTTTCTTTCCTGTGTTTTCAATGACCTCTTTCTTTCTTCACGTATGATGTCCTTGATGTCATTTCAGAGCTCGTCTGGTCTTTGGTCATTAGTGTTCAGATCTATTCTTGAGATAGTCTCTAAATTCAGGTGGGATATACTTGAGGTTGTATTTTGGCTCTTGTGGACTTGCTCCAATTTTCTTCAGTTTCAGCTTGAACTTGCATGTGAGCAACTGATGTTCTGTTCCACATTCGGCCCCTGGCCTTGTTCTGACTGATGATATTGAGGTTTTCCATCATCTCTTTCCACAGATATGGTCAACTTGATTCCTGTGTATTTCATCTGGGAAGGTCCATGTGTAAAGCGCTGTTTATGTCAGTGAAAAAAGGTATTTGCTATGAAGAAGCCATTGGTCTTGCAAAATTGTATCATTCAATATCCAGCATTTTTTCTGTCACCAAGGCCATATTTTCCAACTACCGATCCTTCTTCTTTGTTCCCAACTTTTGCATTCCAATCCCAGTAATTATCAATTCATCCTGAATGCATGTTTGATCAATTTCAGACTGCAGAAGCTGATAAAAATCTTCAGTTTCTTCATCTTTGGCCTTAGTGGTTGGTGTGTAGATTTGAATAATATTTGTATTAACTGGTCTTCCTCGTAGGCTTTTGGCTCAGAGCAACTCTATATGACAGAGTAGAACTGTCCCACAGGGTTTCCTAGGCTGTAATCTTTATAGGAGTAGATCGCCAGGTCTTTTCTCCCAAGGAGCAGCTGGAGGGTTTGAACCTCCATCTTTTCGGTTAGCAGCTGAATGCTTAGCAATTGTGCCACCAGGGCTCCTTGCATAGTACACAGTAAATGTTTGGTATTTCTGAGCAATGGTGGTGGTAACTCAGATGCTGCTGTGGGGAAGCATGGGCTTGTGGCACACTGGGCAGGAAGCCGTTAAAGTCAGTGTGAAGGAAAGAAGGGAGTCTAGAAAAACTTAAAAATAGGGACTATGATCAGTATCAACTTGGGCCCAGTGTTTAGCATGAGGCTTAGTGCATCACAGGTGAATGAATGCATAAATTAATCTATTCCGGTGCAAACTCTAATTCTCACAGAAGGCACCTGCCTTATCAGGTCCTGGGCAGATGCTGAGCTGTAACTTTTTAGAAGTCATGATTCACAGGTTAGTGAGTACTGACCAGCCCCTGGGACCAGCTGTTCTGCCCTTTCGCCTACTTCCCAGACAGAGAGGGTCTGTCCACTCAACTACAGACCAAGAAATGTAAACCAAGAGGTTTACCAGCTAGCCTCAAGTGGTGGTTGCTGGAAGCAGGGGGATACGCAAATCCTTGGCTGACATCCTGAGCTGGAGGCTGCGGTTGGGGCTATGAGACCACACACTTGCTTTTTTGTATTGGGCTGTCTAAAATTAGTAGAGGAGAAGGAGAAAGAGCAATGACCTGTGGGATGAGAAAACAGAATCACAATGCAGCCTGAAGAGGTCTAGACATGACGCCAGAAGCACAGGAGAAAGGAATAGCCAATCCTGCTAATCATTAGCAGTGTGGCTGTTGTTGCTTAGCTTAGAAAGAAGGGCTTGCTTGTCCTTCTCTTAAAGGAGTTCCTCAGCCTCGGCCTTGAAGCTGCGTTATCGGGCTCCTGGTCTCTCTCCTTCGAGTCTTTGGGGAGAGAAACTGCATTCCCTTCCCTGTATTCCTTTGGGGAGAGAACCTTCATTCCCCTTCCTTGCAACATCCTCCGTGGGATCTTGTAGACCCAGAATAGCCTCTGTCTCCCTTTCTAGGTACATCCCTTACTGCTCCCCATTCTGTGTCTTGTATGGCAGCTACATCAGTGTTTCCCAGGCAGCAGTCCATCCACCCATTTCCTTGTCCTGTGCTGCTTAATGAAAACAGCTTGGGATTTGGAGCCAGGGAGACCCATCACCAAGCCTCTCTGGGCCTTGTCTGTATAACCAGGAGGTTGCCACAAAGGATTATTGTAAACATAAGCAGTGTTGTATTTAGATCCACCAAGCTTAGCATTCAACAAATATTAGCAACTATTACTATTTTCAGTGAAATCTACATTTTTATTTAAAACTAAATTTTCCGTTCAACTTAAAAAAACACACACAGCAATCACAACATGCAAACAAGTCTAGGGTTTTTGAAAATCTAAGATTTCCAGCATCCTATCACTAGAGTAGCCAAGCATATTTTGTACAATTATAGCATGTAAACATTTTGGAACTGGGTTAGGGACAAATGAGAAAGCACCACATGACGTATATGCTGCAGTCTGCTCTTCTAAACCAAAAAACCCCAAGCCAGTTGCCATCAAGAGGACCCCTACCCATGGCGACCCTATGTGAGTCAGAGTAGAACTGTGCTCCATAGGGTTTTCAATGGATACATGTTTGGAGAAGCAGCAATCAGGAAATCAAATCACTCATTGCGTTGGGTAAATCTGCTACAAAAGACCTCTTTGAACTGTTAAACAGCAAACATGTCACTTTGAGCGTTACCAGAATAAGGTTCTTGCCTCTCACTGGTCAAGGATGAGCAGGTAAGGCACGTGGAGTTTTCCGCATGAGCAAAGCTTTAATGAAGAGGCCTGCAAGCAAAGATGAGGAGGGCCTAGAACAACGCTTACTCTCGTCTCACAGAATAAAAAATGGCCTAAGTTTTTAAAAGTTCTTGGGGGCCAAAGATTCATGTTTATTATCAGGCATAGACTGGGATATGTTAACTAAGGTGAGTGTGTATAGCTTTCTAAGATGGCTCCTGTCTCGGAGGCCTCTGGGATTCATAACAGGACTTATTATGGGGTGTCACACCTGCGCAGTCTCTTGCTCCCCAGGTTCGATTCCCTGGCTGCTGCTGCAGCCCCTCATTGCCACTGGTGGAAGGTCACACGGGGATGTTCTGCACATGTCCCTGGGGCTGGTTTTCTCCAGCTGCTTCTGAAAGGCAAATTTAAAGAAGTTTGTGGGCTATTTTCTTTCTTTTTTTTTTTTTTAAATTAATTTTTATTAAGCTTCAAGTGAACATTTACCATTCCAATCAGTCTGTCACACGTAAGTTTACATATATCTTACTCTCTTCTCCCACTTGCTCTCCCCCATTGTGTCAGCCCTTTCAGTCTCTCGTTTCGCGCCAATTTTGCCGTCTTCCCTCTCTCTCTATCTTCCCATCCCCCCTCCAGTCAAGAGCTGCCAACACACTCTCCAGGGTCCACCTGATTTAATTAGCTCACTCTTCATCAGCATCTCTCTTCCCCCCACTGACCAGTCCTTTTCATGTCTGATGAGTTGTCTTCGGGGATGGTTCCTGTCCTGTGCCATCAGAAGGTCTGGGGAGCATTGCCTCCGGGATTCCTCTAGTCGCAGTCATACCATTAAGTATGGTCTTTTTATGAGAATTTGGAGTCTGCAACCCACTGACCTTCTGCTCCCTCAGGGGTTCTCTGTTGTGCTCCCTGACAGGGCAGACATCGATTGTGGCCGGGCACCAACTAATTCTTCTGGTCTCAGGATAATGTAGGTCTCTGGTTCATGTGGCCCTTTCTGTCTCTTGGGTTCTTAGTTGTCGTGTGACCTTGGTCTTCTTCCTTTGCCTTTGCTCCAGGTGGGTTGAGACCAATTGATGTATCTTAGATGGCTGCTTGTTGGCATTTAGGACCCCAGACGCCACATTTCAAAGTGGGATGCAGAATGTTTTCATAATAGAATTATTTTGCCCATTGACTTAGAAGTCCCCTCAAACCATGTTCCCCAGACCCCAGCCCCTGCTCCGCTGACCTTTGAAGCTTTCATTTTATCCCGGAAACCTCTTTGCTTTTAGTCCAGTCCAATTAGGCTGACCTTCCTTGTATTGAGTGTTGTCTTTCCCTTCACCCAAAGCAGTTCTTATCTACTGATTGATCAATAAAAAACCCTCTCCCTCCCTCCCCGCTTTGTAACCACAAAAGTATGTGTTCTTCTCCGTTTTTTCTATTTCTCAAGATCTTATAATAGTGGTCTTATACAATATTTGTCCTTTTGCCTCTGACTCATTTTGCTCAGCATAATGCCTTCCAGATTCCTCCATGTTATGAAATGTTTCAGAGATTTGTCACTGTTCTTTATCGATGCGTAGTATTCCATTGTGTGAATATACCACAATTTATTTACCCATTCATCCTTTGACGGACATCTTGGTTGCTTCCAGCTTTTTGCTATTGTAAACAGAGCTGCAATAAACATGGGTGTGCATATATCTGTTTGTGTGAAGGCTCTCGTATCTCTAGGGTATATTCCGAGGAGTGGGATTTCTGGGTTGTATGGTAGTTCTATTTCTAACTGTTTAAGATAACGCCAGATGGATTTCCAAAGTGGTTGTACCATTTTACAATCCCACCAGCAGTGTATGAGAGTTCCAACCTCTCCGCAGCCTATCCAACATTTATTATTTTCTGTTTTTTGGATTAATGCCAGCCTTGCTGGTGTGAGATGGAATCTCATCGTAGTTTTAATTTGCATTTCTCTAATGGCTAATGATTGGGAGCATTTTCTCATGTATCTGTTGGCTGCCTGAATATCTTCTTTAGTGAAATGTGTGTTCATATCCTTTGCCCACTTCTGGATTGGGTTGTTTGTCTTTTTGTGGTTGAATTTTCACAGAATCATGTAGATTTTAGAGATCAGGTGCTGGTCTGAGATGTCATAGCTGAATATTCTTTCCCAGTCTGTAGGTGGTCTTTTTACTCTTTTGGTGAAGTCTTTAGATGAGCATAGGTGTTTGCTTTTTAGGAGCTCCCAGGTATCTGGTTTCTCTTCATCATTTTTGGTAATGTTTTGTATTCTGTTTATGCCCTGTATTAGGGCTCCTAGGGTTGTCCCTATTTTTTCTTCCACGATCTTTATCGTTTTAGTCTTTATGTTTAGGTCTTTGATCCACCTGGAGTTAGTTTTTGTGCATGGTGTGAGGTACGGGTCCTGTTTCATTCTTTTGCAAATGGATATCCAGTTATGCCAGCACCATTTGTTAAAAAGACTATCATTTCCCCAATTGACTGACACTGGTCCTTTGTCAAATATCAGCTGCTCATACGTGGATGGATTTATATCTGGGTTCTCAGTTCTGTTCCATTGGTCTATGTGCCTGTTGTTGTACCAGTACCAGGCTGTTTTGACTACTGTAGCTGTATAATAGGTTCTGAAATCAGGTAGAGTGAGGCCTCCCACTTTCTTCTTCTTTTTCAGTAATGCTTTGCTTATCCGGGGGTTCTTTCCCTTCCATATGAAATTGGTGATTTGTTTCTCTATCCCCTTAAAATATGACATTGGTATTTGGATTGGAAGTGTGTTATATGTATAGATGGCTTTTGGTAGAATAGACATTTTTACTATGTTAAGTCTTCCTATCCATGAGCAGGGTATGTTTTTCCACTTAAGTATGTCCTTTTGAATTTCTTGTAGCAGAGCTTTTTAGTTTTCTTTGTATACGTCTTTTACATCCTTGGTAAGATTTATTCCTAAGTATTTTATCTTCTTGGCGGCTACTGTGAATGGTATTGATTTGGTTATTTCCTCTTCGGTGTTCTTTTTGTTGATGTAGAGGAATCCAAGTGATTTTTGTATGTTTATTTTATATCCTGAGACTCTGCCAAACTCTTCTATTAGTTTCAGTAGTTTTCTGGAGGATTCCTTAGGGTTTTCCATGTATACGATCATGTCATCTGCAAATAGTGATAGCTTTACTTCCTCCTTGCCAATCTGGATACCCTTTATTTCTTTGTCTAGCCTAATTGCCCTGGCTAGGACTTCAAGTACGATGTTGAATAAGAGTGGTGATAAAGGGCATCCTTGTCTGGTTCCCGTTCTCAAGGGAAATGCTTTCAGGTTCTCTCCATTTAGAGCAATATTGGCTGTTGGCTTTGCATAGATGCCCTTTATTATGTTGAGGAATTTTCCTTCAATTCCTATTTTGGTAAGAATTTTTATCATAAATGGGTGTTGAACTTTGTCAAATGCCTTTTCTGCATCAATTGATAAGATCATGTGGTTTTTATCTTTTGTTTTATTTATGTGATGGATTACATTAATGGTTTTTCTGATATTAAACCAGCCTTGCATACCTGGTATAAATCCCACTTGATCATGGTGAATTATTTTTTTGATGTGTTGTTGGATTCTATTGGCTAGAATTTTGTTGAGGATTTTTGCATCTATGTTCATGAGGGATATAGGTCTATAATTTTCTTTTTTTGTAATGTCTTTACCTGGTTTTGGTATCAGGGAGATGGTAGCTTCATAGAATGAGTTGGGTAGTATTCCGTCTTGTTGTATGCTTTGAAATACCTTCAGTGGTAGTGGTGTTAAGTCTTCTCTGAAAGTTTGGTAGAACTCTGCAGTGAAGCCATCTGGGCCAGGACTTTTTTTTGTTGGAAGTTTTTTGATTACCGTTTCAATCTCTTTTTTTGTTATGGGTCTATTTAGTTGTTCTACTTCTGAATGTGTTAGTTTAGGTAGGTAGTATTTTTCTAAGAATTTATCCATTTCTTCTAGGTTTTCAAATTTGTTAGAGTACAATTTTTCGTAGTAATCTGATATGATTCTTTTAATTTCATTTGGCTCTGTTGTGATGTGGTCCTTCTCGTTTCTTATTCAGGTTGTTTGTTTCCTTTCCTGTTTTTCTTTAGTCAGTCTAGCCAATGGTTTATCAATTTTGTTAATTTTTTCAAAGAACCAGCTTTTGGCTTTGTTAATTCTTACAATTGTTTTTCTGTTCTCTAATTCATTCAGTTCACCTCTAATTTTTATTATTTGTTTTCTTCTGGTGCCTGATGGGTTCTTTTGTTGCTCACTTTCTATTTGTTCAAGTTGTCGGGACAGTTCTCTGATTTTGTCTCTTTCTTCTTTTTGTATGTGTGCATTTATCGATATAAATTGGCCTCTGAGCACTGCTTTTGCTGTGTCCCAGAGGTTTTGATAGGAAGTGTTTTCATTCTCGTTGCTTTCTAAGAATTTCCTTATTCCCTCCTTGATGTCTTCTATAACCCAGTCTTTTTTCAGGAGGGTATTGTTCATTTTCCAAGTATTTGATTTCTTTTCCCTAGTTTTTCTGTTATTGGTTTCTAGCTTCATTGCCTTGTGGTCTGAGAAGATGCTTTGTAATATTTCGATGTTTTGGATTCTGCAAAGATTTGTTTTATGACCTAATATGTGGTCTATTCTAGAGAATGTTCCATGTGCACTAGAAAAGAAAGTATATTTTGCAGCAGTTGGGTGGAGAGTTCTGTATGAGTCAATGAGGTCAAGTTGGTTGATTGTTGTAAGTAGGTCTTCCGTGTCTCTATTGAGCTTCTTACTGGATGTCCTGTCCTTCTCTGAAAGTGGTGTGTTGAAGTCTCCTACTATAAATGTGGAGGTGTCTATCTCACTTTTCAATTCTGTTAAAATTTGATTTATGTATCTTGCAGCCCTGTCATTGGGTGCATAAATATTTAATATGGTTATGTCTTCCTGATCAATTGTCCCTTTTATCATTATGTAGAGTCCTTCTTTATCCTTTGTGGTGGATTTAAGTCTAAAGTCTATTTTGTCAGAAATTAATATTGCTACTCCTCTTCTTTTTTGCTTATTGTTTGCTTGATATATTTTTTTCCATCCTTTGAGTTTTAGTTTGTTTGTGTCTCTAAGTCTAAGGTGTGTCTCTTGTAGGCAGCATATAGATGGATTGTGTTTCTTTATCCAGTCCATGACTCTCTGTCTCTTTATTGGTGCACTTAGTCGATTTACATTCAGCGTAATTATAGATAAATAAGTTTTTAGTGCTGTCATTTTGATGCCTTTTCATGTGTGTTGTTGGCCATCTCATTTTTCCACATACTTTTTTGTGCTGAGACATTTTTCTTAGTAGATTGTGAGATCCTCATTTTCATAATGTTTAACTTTATGTTAGTTGAGTCGTTACGTTTTTCTTGAGTTATGGAATTGATATTCCTTTTTGTGGTTACCTTATTATTTACCCCTATTTTTCTAAGTAAAAACCTAACTTGTATCATTCTATATCACCTGGTACCACTCTCCATCTGGCAGTTCAATGCCTCCTGTATTTAGTCCCTCTTTTTGATTATTGTGATCGTTTATCTATTGATTTCCATGATTCCCTGTTATGTGTATTATTTTGTTTATTTATTTATTTTTTAGAATTAATCTTACTTTGTTTGTTTTTGTGCTTTCCCTATTTGAGTTGCATTGATATCAGGATGTTCTGTTTTGTGATCTTGTATTGTGCTGGTACCTGATATTATTGGTCATCAGGCCGAACAATCTCCTTTAGCATTTCTTGCAGTGTTGGTTTAGTTTTTGCAAATTCTCTAAACTTGTGTTTATCTGTAAATATCTTAATTTCTCCTTCATATTTCAGAGAGAGTTTTGCTGGATATATGATCCTTGGTTGGTAGTTTTTCTCCTTCAGTGCTCTGTATACGTCATCCCATTCCCTTCTTGCCTGCATGGTTTCTGCTGAGTAGTCTGAACTTATTCTTATTGATTCTCCCTTGAAGGAAACCTTTCTTTTCTCCCTGGCTGCTTTTAAAATTTTCTGTTTGTCTTTGGTTTTGGCAAGTTTGATGATAATATGTCTTGGTGTTTTTCTTTTTGGATCAATCTTAAATGGGGTTCGATGAGCATCTTGGATAGATATCCTTTCGTCTTTCATGATGTCAGGGAAGTTTTGTGTCAGGAGTTCTTCCACTATTTTCTCTGTGTTTTCTGTCTCCCCTCCCTGTTCTGGGACTCCAATCACTCGCAAGTTATCCTTCTTGATAGAGTCCCACATGATTCTTAGGGTTTCTTCATTTTTTTAAATTCTTTTATCTGATTTTTTTTCAGCTATGTTGGTGTTGATTCCCTGGTCCTCCAGATGTCCCAGTCTACATTCTAATTGCTCGAGTCTGCTCCTCTGACTTCCTATTGCGTTGTCTAATTCTGTAATTTTATTGTTAATCTTTTGGATTTCTACATGCTGTCTCTCTATGGATTCTTGCAACTTATTAATTTTTCCACTATGTTCTTGAATAATCTTTTTGAGTTCTTCAACAGTTTTATCAGTGTGTTCCTTGGCTTTTTTGCAGTTAGCCTAATTTCATTTGTGATGTGTTTAAGCATTCTGTAAATTAGTTTTTTATATTCTGTATCTGATAATTCCAGGATTGTATCTTCATTTGGGAAAGATTTTGATTCTTTTGTTTGGGGGGTTGTAGAAGCTGTCATGGTCTGTTTCTTTATGTGGTTTGATATGGACTGCTGTCTCTGAGCCATCACTGGGAAACTAGTTTTTCCAGGTAATCAGCTAAAAAGAAAATGCAGTCAGATCCCTATCTGAATTCTCCCTCTGGCTCAGGGTATTCGGATGTTAATGGAGCCGCCTGGGGAGGGTGGGGGAGGGATCAGAGAGCTAGGAGTGTAACACCTTAGAATATAGAGCTGATCCCCGCCTTCACGCTCCGCCCGCACCCGTCAAAATCCCGGCGGGACGGCTCCCTGGCTGGGACGCTGATCTCCCCGCTCCAAGACCTGTCACTTCCTCTTGGGGACTTCTCCGTCCGGCGCGCCGCTCCGCTCCCTGGCTGGGACGCTGCTCTCCCGGCTCCGAGACCTGTCACTTCCTCCCAGGGACTTCTCCCTCCGGTGAGCCGCACCGCTAGCGCGAACTGGGTGGGCGTCGCCTGCACAAACGTCTGCCCCCCCCCCCGGGGTCGCTTTAGGGAAATATAGCTGATCCCCACGCTGGCGCCACGCCTGCTCCCCGCCAAACTCCCGGCGGGACGGCTCCCTGTCTGGGATGCTGCTCTCCCCACTCCAAGATCAGTCACTGCCTCCCGGGTACTTCTCCCACCGGCTGCGCCGCTATGCCACCCGCGCCAACCGGCTAGGCTCCCTCCCGGGATGAGTTTAGGGGCTAAGGCTGGGCCCCTTGTCTGTGCCGTCTACCCCCTGGGCTCTGCCCCAGATCGGTCTCCGAAGGTCACCTGCCTGGTTCACTGGCTCTTGGTTCTAAAAACGATCACTGTCTGCCTGTATTTGTTCGTTCTCCGTCTCTAAGTCTGTGTTTGTTGTTCAGAGTTCGTAGATTGTTATGTATGTGATCAATTCACTTGTTTTTCCAAGTCTTTGTTGCAAGAGGGATCCGAGGTAGCGTCCACCTAGTCCGCCATCTTGGCCCCGCCTCCTGGGCTATTTTCTGATACCCTGCCCCATTTTTCTGGGGAATGGCTTTGTTTCTGTGCCCTGGCCCATTTCTTTTTGCTTTGTAGATTTGGGGGCCCCTCTGTTTTCTGTCTTATGAGGACTATAGTGCACCTTACCCAAGCCATGATATTTTCTATCACCTTATATGCATGTGAAAGCTGGACAATGAGTCCCACAGGTCATGCCTTTGAATTATGGTGTTGGAGAAGAATATTGAACATACCATGGACTGCCAGAAAAACCAACAAGTCTGGAAGAAATACAGCCAGAGTGCTCCTTGGAAACAAGAATGGCAAGACTTTGTCTCACATACTTTGGACATGTTTGGACATGTTATTGGGGGGACCAGTCCCTACAAAAGGTCATCATGCCTGGTAAAGTAGAGGGTCAGCAAAAAAGGGGAAGACCCTCAAGGAGATGGATTGACACAGTGGCTGCAACAATGGGCTCGAATACAATGATTGTGAGGATGGCATAGGACCTGGCGGTGTTTTGTTCTGTTGTACATAGGGTCGCTATGAGTCAGAATTGACTCGATGGAACCTAACAGCAACAACCACAACAACAACAACATTTTGGGAAGTAGATCATCAGGCCTTTCTTCCAAGGTGCTTCTGGGTGGACCAGAACCTCTAACATTTTGGTTAGCAGCTGAGCATGTTAACTGTTCGCACCACACAGGAACTCCATTCTTCTTCTAACAGTCTGTTAAATGCCTTGGCTATAAGGCAAGGGGTTCAGGGGTATCCCAGGATCACAGTCTTAAAGCCCCTGAAGATGACCGTGTGGACCATTTCAGCTCTATCACCTCAGTCCTTGTGGAATCAATGGATACATGGTAAACATGAAGCACACCATCTTTGCTTTCCTAAGGGCTCAGAACCACCCAGACTTTCATTGTGGAGACTGTTGGTTTTCAGCGGTGCTTTGTTTAATGGGCTTATGCTCGAGCCTGGATGGGACATTAGGAATTCTTGTCCTCCTAGTAGGCATCAGCTTGTCTGCTATGTTCAGCCCATTATCAGAGTAAGGTTAGCTTACTAATTAGCTGAAAGACTATGCTTCCTCTGAACATTTCCATGCCAACAGGGGGCCTTCAGGCGTGGCCAACTGGGAGTCCATGGACACTAGCTGCTGGGCCGCTGTGGCTGTGCAGGCCAAGGAACAGCATGGGGCCGTGGGTGTGGACAGTGATGTTGAATTATCCCCTTCCTTTTGTTGTGGTGAGGGGCTGGCTGTTAAAAATCTGCAGCTGGGAGTTCACTGATAGTCACTGGAAACCAGGAAACTCCCCCGGGTTTCTTTGAACCCCACTATTACTGTTAGTCCTGAGAATTAGTATTTGACAAAACACTTACTGATGTCCTCCTATGTGCCAGGAATTGTTGCCATGGGCTCTTCTTCTATGCCTTTTCCCGCACTGTTTCCTTGGCCAGGGAATATTCATTTCCTTTGTCTGTTCTGTACACGTTGAATTCCTACTCCTTCTCTAAGATGCAGATCAGATGCCATTTGCTCTTGGCAGATGGATGGTCCCTCCTTGTGCTCCCTTACAGACCAGTTGCTGTCAAGTCGACCCTGACTCATGGCAACCCGAAGTGTGTCAGAGTAGAATACGCTTCTTAGGTTTTCAGTGGTTGATTTTTTGGGAAGTAGATCACCAGGTCTTTCTTCCGAGGTGCCTCTGAGTGGACTCAAGCCTCCAAGATTTTAGTTAGTAGCCAAGCATGGTAACTGTTTGCACTACCCAGGGGCTCCACGTCTTATGTATCTCTTTAAAACCAGGGTCTAGTGCTGTGCCTGGGCTGTAAGTTTCCCCTGCCTGGTTAATGGCTCCTTGGCCTTGGCTGAACCATCAGTTCGTTCAGGAGGCCTTTCCTGGCTGCGTCGGCTGGATGAGCCCGCTCTCCTCTGTGTTCCCACAGTGCTGTCTACCTGCCCCATCATAGCACTTACTGTAACGCTCTGTAACTGTATGTTTATTGTCTCCCCTCTCCACCAGACAGTTGGCTCTGTTTACTGCTGTATCCTTAGTACCTAAGCCCTGGTGGCACAACAGTTATGCTTTTGGCAGCTGACTGAAAGGTCGGCAGTTCCAACTCACCCAGTGGCCCTGCGGGGAACCCTACAGGGCAGTTGTACTCTGTTCTAAAGGGCTGACTATGAGTTGGAATTGACTCTGAGGCATACAACATCAATCTCCTGCTGAAGACCCCTGGCGGCTCAGTGGTTAAGTGCCTCGTGGGAGAAAGACCTGGTGATCTGCTTTCATAAAGATTACAGCCCAGAAAACCCTATGGGGCAGTTCTACTCTGTCACATGGGGTCAGTATGAGTTGAAAATTGACTTGATGGCACCTAACAACAGCAAAATAGTCTTCTGCCAGATTCATAGTAAGTGCTCCATAAAAATGAGTGAAGGAATGTGAGTTCAGGCCTTACTGTTGCCCCTTATTAGCTGTGTGACCTCAGAAAAGCCTCTTTTCTGCTTTACCACAGTTTCTTCATTGTAAAGGGGAAGATAATCTCCCAGATCTCTTCCAATAATGGCATTCTGTTATCTTGTGACCCATTTTACTCATTGTTGACCAAGCACATCTGGGCCCACCCGGCATAAGTCATGCCTCAAGAACTTCAGGCGCTTGCTCACTCGAAGGAATTTACGTTCTTTGGAGAACTTTCACTCTTCAAATATTATCTTTCTGATGTGGTCTTTGGCAGCATCACGGATCCCCCTGGCTTGTGCAGGTCACTTACCCAGCAGGGGCAGGCGAGGTCATCGCAGATGCCTTACCTACTCTCTCGGTTCCTGGCAGGCTTGGCCCTGTGCATTCCCATAAGGCACCCCAGAAGAGGTGGGAGCTGCCAAGCCTGTGATGGAGCGTGCTGTGATTTTGATGCAGCCAAAGTGGAGGGGGAGCTGTGACTCAGTATTTGTGAAATGTTAGCTGGCAGGGTGAGCAAGACCAGACTAAGGCTGTATGCTTTGGGAAGTGGTCATAAAACAGGGAGCAAAGGCCCCGAGATTGGAGGGGGTGCCTCTTTGAGAAATAGCAAAGCGACTGGTGTGGGTAGAGGAGAAGCAAGCAAAAGAGAAATAGGCTATACTATTAGGGAGGTAATAAGGGGTTGAACGTGGAACCTAGGGACTTAGTAAGACAGAGAACAGAAGGGCCCCCAAATCTGGAAACAAAGTAACAAGAAATGGGCCAGGGCACAGAAACAAAGTAACAAGAAATGGGCCAGGGCACAGAAGCAAAGTAATAAGAAATGGGCCAGGGTGCAGAAACGAAGCCATTCGCCAGAACAATGGGACAGGGTATTAGAAAATAGCCTGCAAACTTCTTTAAAGTTGCCTTTCAGAAGCAGCTGGAGAAAACCAGGCCCAGGAACATGAGCAGAACATCCCCCTGTGACCGCTGTGTGACCTTCCACCAGCGGCAGTGAGGGGCTACAGCCCCAGCCAAGGAATCGAACCCAGGGAGCAAGAGACTGCACAGGTGCGATATCCCATAGTAAGTCCTGCTACAAATCCCAGAGGCCTCCAGGACAGGAGCCATCTTGGAAAGCTGCTGCACTAACACCTTAGTTAACATATTCCTGCCTGTGCCTATGAATAAACATGAATCTTTTCCCACCCAAGAACTTCTAAAAATTTGGGCTGTCTTTTGTTCTGTGAGACGGGGGTATGCGTTGCTCTAGGCCCTCCTCGTCTCCGGTTACAAGCCTCTTCAAAAAAGCTTTGCTCCTGTGGAAAACTACATGCCTTACCTACTCATTCTTGACCAGTCAGAGGCAAGAGCCTTATTCAGTCAGTCCAGTTAATTGGATTTGGAGCCAGAAGGCCAAGTTCAAGTCTTGCCATTGCCACTCCTACTTCCTAGCTGTGTTCCCATTAACGCACAACTTAAATTTACCTAGTCCCAGTTTCTTTACCTGTAACGTGTCTCTATTAACATCTCTCACTCACTCTCTAGCATGATTTAGAAGTGTGGAAGGAACATGTTTTCACTTAATACTTAAGTGACCTGCACATTATATCTGTTATTTAATCTAATCCTCAGGACAACCCTTGAAGGTACAAAATGAGATAAGATTCCTTTCTGCCTGAAATACTGCTTTCCATCTGAGGTTAGTAGATAGGGGTATGGTGGTCAAACAGGTTCATTTAATTCCACTTTCCCCCAAACCAGGAAGGACTTCCCAGAGCATTTACTATATAGTAACATGCACCCTCGGGTCCCAGTGGTAAAAGCAATCATGATTTTAAGGACAATGTTTCAGCACCCCAGAACTCTACATGTCATCCTCAGCAGTCTGAAGTCAGGATTCAGGGTATTTGTATTGTTAGATGGGTGACCATCTCCCCAGATGAGAACTCCCAAGGCAGTAATGCCTGGGAGGGGCCATAACCAGTTGTGGTCTTCTCAACTTCAATATAATGGAAAGATTTCTGCATTTGCAATTTGCCCTGAAATTGTCAAGTTTCTGGGGACTAGTTCATGCATGTCAATTGAATTGATAAGGTGTTTTATTTATATTATAGATAAACTGATAATCAACTAATCATTGATTTATAAAATGAGACTGAGAAACATATGTGCCAAGCAGATGAGAACTGAACTTACCATGTACTCCAAGTCTTGAAAAATGATAAAATGGCTTATTGATGACCCAGTTATAGCACCAGGTTACAAGAGTGGTGTGCTGTAATATGTGCCCTGAGTCACTACCATAGATGGTGGAGCTTCTTTCTTTGATAGAATACCTGAGTACAAGAATCAAGAGGTAAAGGAGGGAGGGTCACCTGGTTTATTAAACCTAATGATCCTACTTGTGGAAAATTTGCTTTCCATTCCTATAACTGGGTTCTGCTCATTTGGAGGTCTTAGTGCCCAAGTGAGGCATTTATTCATCAGGGTGTACAACAATAGTTCCGTTGGATTGGAAGCGGAATGGTCAGTTGGGTGTTTGGGACTCCTCTAGACAAAAAAGGAGGCTATTAGACTTTCTAGGGTGATTAGTCTTGATTATCAAGGGGAAATAGGGTTGTAGCTGACAAAATTGGGCAGGAAGGAGCATGTCCGGAATTTAGAAGATCCCCTGTGCGGCCTTCTACATTTTTTATGTTCATAAGTTTAAAAATAATGGAAGATTACCATGTCTCCATACTGGTAAGACCCTCAGGGTGTCAGGGGGCTCCGACCCCTCAGAAACGAAGATTTGGTTTGGGTCACTCCACCATGTCAAGATTCTGATCAGTTGAGATGCTGGTTGAGAGAAGAGCAAGTGTACTATTTAAGTCTTTTTTTCTCTACCACTCTTTCTGACGACAGTCTCATGACCTGGTGCAGAAGTTATCAACCATATCTTCGTATTCACTGTGTCATATCCTAAGTTCCCTTTTGCCTCTTTTGTTTCCATACTGTTTACTTGAACATAGTGGTGGTAGTGAACTTTACAATTTAGGCCACATGCTGTAGAATATAAGATAGGATGGTGCTGGAGGAGAAATGAGTGTTACCCAGAGGTCCTGGACTTGTTGCCAAGTGCAATAATTGATGAGACTTTGTGTAGCCCTCTTATATACAGAGAACAAACACACTTTCATGTATGGAGGGCCTCATTTTGTTAGGCAGGAGATTTTTGTTGTTGCAATAATTGTTTTTGTTGTTATTGTCAAGCTTAAGTATGGAAGAAAGAGGTCTATGTGAAAGTTGGACAACCAAGGGGAAGACTGCATGGGACATTTGTCATGTTTTCGTGATAAAAATTAATAGCATTTTTTCACTCCTGTTTAGAGAACTTTCAGCCTCTTCAGGGTTTCACCAGTCGGACTCACCCATAGGAGCAACTTGAGGAAGGAAGACCTTCCCAGAATCCATTTGGCTGGCAAGTATGGGAGCAGGGTGTCCAGCTCAGTGTAGAGTGGTACTGTTGGGGGATGGCAGTGGCAGTCTCTGCTTCTGCTCGGTGATACTACAGTAGCAAAGGTAGGTTTCTCCTCTGGCCAGGCTTTCGGAAATTGACCCTAAGCTTTGCCTTGAGCTTGTCCACTAGACCTTCTGAGATCTTTGAAATAAACTTCTTTTCTATTTAATCACCCAGTGTGTTATTTTAACAAATTTCTCTTTTTCATACCTTGTTCTTCTACTGTTTACTTGGTGATAAATTTTACGATTTAGTCCATAGGCTATAGAATATTAAAATAGAATTGTGATGGAACTGGTAGATACAGTAAAGATTGGCTTCTGATGGTTGAAGCATGAAAATCTAAATGATACAGAAATTGAAATAATAGCAATAATAATAAAAGAAAACCTTTATTAAGTGCTTACTGTGTGCTGGGCACTATATTATATGTTAGGCCTGCATTATTTCATTTCCTCCTTTCAACAATCCTACAAGTTTTATGTATTTTTACTTTTTTGTTTTGTTTTGCTTCTTAGCAGAGGAGGTAACTGAAGTTTACAGAAATTTCAAAAATTGTCCAAGGTCACAAATGAGAAATGGGCGTCCATGAAGTTTGAAAGGCAGCAGAAAACAAATCATTTGTAACCCAAGTGAGCTTATCTAAGGAATCAAGATGACAAAAGAAAGTGTTAGACTTTTAATTATGGGAAATTTTAAAATATTCACAAAGAGAGAGAACTGTAACAAATCTCTCTGCATCCCTCAACCCAGTTTCGGCAAATTATCCATATACAAAATAATTTATTCTACTAGTTTAAGTAAACTGAGCTTGCTCTTCTGAGTTTTCATGAATGTTGGGAGGTTGCAGAGCTTGGAGTTTGGGTTGGCTGAAAATGTAAGAGCAGTGTTAACTATATATCAAATTATCAAACTATAAAATTTAAAACTTTTATGTCAGAATATCATTAAAAATTAAAGGCAAACAATAAACTGTGAAATGTTTTTGCCACAGATGTGACAACATTTAAAAAATATCTTTATTATATAAAAAGCGTGTGCTTATTGATAAGGAAATCACCAAAGCCAGCAGAAAAGTGGGCCAAAGGTGTGAACATGCAATTCCTAAGAAAAGAACCAGCAATAGCTATCACGCTTACTAATAATCAAAGCAACACGAATAGAAACAAGATATTCTCATCTGTGAAGTGAAAGATTTAAAAAAGTAACTACGTTCTGCTGAAAGGAAGGTAATTTAGTACAACTTTATTGGAAATTAATTTGAAAAAATGTATTATGAACTTAAAAGAGTTTATATTGTTTGATATAAAAATTCTACCGAGGGAATGTTCTCCTCAGGAAATTATAAGAGGTGTGGAAAAGATTTCAGTACAAAGAGCCTCATTTCAGCATGACTTGTAAGAGTAAAAATATTGGGAAAAGAGCCTGAAAAGTTGAACAATAGGAGACTGGTTGTGTAAATTATGGTCCATGTTCAGATAGACTATTAGAGAATATTATAGAATCATTTTCTTTGGAAAATGGCCATATATAAAAAATGACCTTATTTATGTAAAAACCCACTGGAAAGAAACATACCTACATGTTAATACAGGATATCTCTGGATTGCGGCATTATGAGTATTTTTTTTCAGTTTATTCTTTTCTGCATTTTCTCCTTTTTTTTCCGTGAGAAATGTGTATTCCCTGTTAGAATTAGAGAAGAGACTTAATAAAAAGTTGATTTAAAATAATGCACATTTAGCAAAAAACTTCATAACTTTACAATTGTGACCAAAGTGAGCAGTGTAAATGGCTGCTTATTATTAACACCAATAGCAATTATTGAATATTTATTATATAATACTGATAACAATTATTATATAATACTGATAATAACAATTATTTGATATTTACTGTGTATAATATTGATAATAATTAAATACTATATTTAAAACAATGGGTTAAACATTTTTATTTATAATCTCAATTGCTGCCTATCATAGAATTAGAGTAAGGATTATAATCACTCCCATTTTCTAGATGAGAAAAGTGGCTTGCTCAAAGTTATTGGTAGAGCCAGGGCTTCAACTAGGTATAGCTGTAACTGGTGGAGCCAGGGCTTGAACTAAGTTTGTTTGATGCCAAGACCCCTGATTTGCCCCACCTGAAGTCTGTTGGTGAAGGTTTCTCTCTCCTGGATAGCCCTGGGATGGTCTTTCCAAAGTGAGTCTGTATAATAAGGTTAACTTGGGTAACAGACTCGGTCCTGCCCAATGCTTAATCCAAGCTTGCTTGCTAGTTAGAGTCAATTTAGTTGTCAAGGGACCCATTTCAAAAGAAAATTCAGTTTTCCCTAAGGTTGAGGAAAACAGGCTCCCCTCTATTTCACTCAATGAAAACAGGGGATGAACCCACAAGGGGGCTGTGGCACTGTATGCTGACCTTTTCCTAAACAAAGCCTCTGTTACTATTGTCTCAGCCTCCCTGACTGACCCAAGCCCCTTCAGATACAGGCTTTCTTTTTCTTTCGAAATACTAACATCTTCAAGTAGGTTATAGTCCAGACCCCCAAGCCTGGGAGATTTTTACCTCCTTTACCTGACCGTCCACGTTTCCATGGCGCTCCATGAAGTGTTTATATTTCACTTGCAAAGGGCAGCCTTATTTTCTTTGTTTTCAGGTTCTTAAAAGGGAGTGATACTTGGGAAGGGGCTGGGTCACTTTGTCTCCAAAAACTGAACACATCTTGCAGGATTGTGACAAGGATTAGCGGTAGCATGCGTAAAGCCTATTATTCTGTAGGCTTCACAAGGCAAGGTAATGCCAGACTGTCCTCTGATGTATCTCTCCATTTCTTAGCACAGTGCCCTTAGCACAGTGCAGGCACTCAGCAGATGCTCCACAAGTAGCAAAATGAATGAGTGAATACATCACATGGCAAGCTGACTATAAGAAACTATTACCCTACCCTCTCGGGGGCCTTAGTTTATGCATTTGTATTAGAAAGGGCTTGGACTTGTTGATCTCTAGGGTCCCCTCCAGCTCTGACATAATGTGCCTGCATCTAAATACTCCTGAAGCAAGCTGGGGCCCTGGGAGGAAAGGTGATCTTCTCAGCATGTGCACTGAGTTATGTGATGTGTTCTCCATGTGAGAGGCAGAGCCTGTGTACCCTCCCAGGGCTTGCTCTGCCCCTCCAGTACTCCATCTGGGCCTCTCTCGCATGTTAGCCTGCAACATCTGTCAGAAGCACTTTGTGCCAGGATGACTCTTGCTGCAAGTATGTCCTTGGAAAGCCCTGGAGATAGGGAGCCTGCCGGGAGTTTATGTAACATGCTGAGTGCTCCGAGGAATGTGCGCCAAGGGCTCTGATTCCACGAAGGATCGGCCTTCTGTGACGGTGCAGGGTGACTTGACAAATTGTCACACACAGTTTACAAAATCCGGAGGACAGGCAGCTCCTTGGTGAAACGGATGGGAAATTCTGCCTCTGCCTTATATATTTTTTGGTAGTTATTCTTCTTTTTATCCTAAAAAGGAAGAATTTGAGATAAACAAACACAAAGAGAAAAAGCATGAGAAAGAAAGAGGACATCACAATGAAGGGAAAATAAGGTGTACCTGGTGTCTTAGATTCCTAGGGCAGCCATGGCAAGATACCACAAAGTGGGTGATGTTAAAGAACGGAAATGGATTTTCTCACAGTTCTGGAGGCTAAAAGTCCAAATCTGCGTTCTGGCCGTGTAGATTACTTCTGTGGGCCTCTCTCCTGCTTTCTGGTGACTGCCAGCAGTCCTTGGCACTCCTTTGCTGCTTATAGATGCTTCTACCTCAGTCACCACGTGGTGCTTCCCCCTGTGTGTCTGTCTTCCAGTGTTGTGCTTCCTTTATAAGACACCACTAAGAAGGGATTGGGGTTTTTGGGTTGGGGTAAGAAGGGATTAGGTTTAGGATCCACCTCGCTCTAGTATAACTTAATTAACATAACAAAAGAAAATATTTTTTCTAGACATGGCCACATTCATAGGTCAGGGCTTAGGACTTCAATATCTTTTTGGGGGACGCAATTCAATCCATAATGCTGAGGCTCCAAACCCATTGTTCACCCTTCTTAGCCCTTCTCTGACCTAGGGCACTGAGGACTGTGCCCTCCGGATCCCCTCTGGGTTTGGCCATAGGGAGCACCAGCAGGAGATTAGAGGGAGGAAGAAGAGTGAGTTCAGGATTTTTATTCCCAAGCTGCCTCTCTGTGACCTCACTCTGGACAGCTTGTGTCCTTCCTTAGAGGGCACTAATCCTTTCAAAGGTGATCTTTTCAACAAGTCTCTCTTTCTGGACAGATAACTGCTCCCTCCCCTGGAACTGTTACTAGTCCCTGGGCATGGCACTATTTCAGTGCACCATCTGTTTCCTGTTAGGACTCTGACTGATACATAAAGGTAGAAAAAACTAGAGGAAGCCAGAAATAATGCTAGTGAAAGCAATACAAATTGTAGTGCCTTATAAAAATGTAAAACAGACAAGCAAAAAAACTGAAAAACAATGTGTGTGCACTTGTGTTGCAGATTCAACTTCGAGCTTCCTAGTCACCAAAGCAACAGAACTATGGGAAGTTCTTTTCTTCTTCCCATCAGAGCCCAAGAACCAAAATTCTGACTCATAGAGACCCTATAGGACACGGTAGAACTGCCCCAAAGGGTTTCCAAAGAGTGCCTGCTGGATTCGAATAGCCAACTTTTTGATTAGCAGCCAAACGCTGAACTACTGTGCCACTAGGGACTCCAGAACCCAAAAAAAAAAAAAAGATCTTCCTAAATACAACTTTAACCATCATCTGGGCCCCCCACCCCAACCCATGACCTTGACATAGCACCAAGGTGCTCCATGATCTGGCCTTGCCTACCTTTCTGGCTTTATCTCTCACCACTCACCAGCTTACTGTTTTTTGCTCTGGTTCTGCCATACACTGTGCTATCCCAGATCTTCAAGCCTTTGGCTATATTCTTATCTCTGGCTAGAATGCTGTATCTACATTTCTGGCCTTAGCCAAATCTTGTTTATCCTTCTAGATTCATCCCAGGCATTACTTTTGCCGGGAGATCTTCTTTGTCTTTCCTAGCTGTATTGGGTCCATCTCCTTTGGACTCCCATATCACTGATAACAGATAGCTGATACACTTATTTCCCTCCCTAGACAGTAACCTCCTCAAGGGCAAGGGCTTGTTCATCTCTGCATCTCCAGGGTCTAGAAAAGAACCTGGCATATGGTAGATGGCTATAGAACTCTACAGTTCCTTAGCATGGCATTTCTCTGATACCTGCTATAAGCCAGATACTTTTCTAGGTATTTTGTACACATTTCATTTATAAAAGAAGGAATTGAGGCTTGGAGAAGATATTTTCCAAGGCCATATGCCTATGGGTAATGGAACTGGGGTTGAAATTAGGACTGTCTGACACTACAGTCTAGGCCCTTCCATTCCATCTGCTGCTTCTTTACATGGGACAGTTAATGAGGGGCCCGGTTAGGGAAAGTCTGAATGTTTCATTTTTGTCCTCAACAAATCTATCTTGAGCAATCAACTTGGAGCCTTGCATGAACTATGTTGAACAAATGAGCTGCATATTTATTAAATCTTGTTTTTCTTTTGCTAACTAGACACTCAGCAAGCAGAAATGTTTATTCCTTAGAAAAAAACACAATTGCTAAGTGAGGCAATCTGAATGGGCCCTCAGTGCTTTGAAGAGGCTGAGATTTCGGTTGGCAGAACATTAACAATGAAAAAGATGTTGGTTTTTAAGTCTCAGGAGCAAGGTTGTTTTTCATTATTGTGTCATATTGTGTCTCTACTCAGAAATGAAGCACCACCCAAAAGACCATTCCTGTTTGTACTTCAGCCTGTCTTCCAGAGAACGTGTGTTCCAGAAGTGGACCTGTGTGGTGGCAACGCACTGACAAAACAGGCAGGGCAACTACCTTTATTGAGGAAATTAATACTTAAGTCTTATTACCCTGGTGGCGCAGTGGTTAAGCATTTGATTGCTAACCAAAATGTCGGCAGTTCAAATCCACTAGCCGCTCCTTGGAAACCCTAAGGGGCAGTTCTACTCTGTCCTATAGAGTCACTATGAGTTAAAATCAACTCAATGGCAATGGGTAGTAGTAGTAGTGCCCTTTAAACTAGGAGTTAGTATAGTGGTAGAATTCTCTTCTTCCATGAAGGAAACCCGGGTTCAATTCCTGGCCAGTGCACCTCATGCACAGTCGCCAGCCCTCTGTCAGTAGAGGCTTTTGTGTTGCTCTGATGCTGAACAGATTTCAGTGGAACTTCCATAGTAAGACAGACTAGGAAGAAAGACCTGGCAATCTGCTTCAGAGAATCAGTCAATGAAAATCCTACAGATCACAATGATTCAGTCTGAAACCAATCACTGGGATGGTGCAGGACCAGGAAGTATTTTGTTCTCTTGTGTGTGGGGTTGCCATGAGTCGGGGGGTCAACTCAATGGCAACTAACAACATCCCTTTAAATTAGTTCTTATTATCCACAAATTGCAAATGATTAAGCTGGGCTCAGAGGGAGAAAAATAGCTGCTTTGATTCAGATACTCATTCGAGAGATGTTTGTGAGCACCCAGGCGCCGCACTGGGTGCTGAGAATAGTGGCAAATAAGAATGACACGGCTTCTGTTCTCATAAAGTTTAGATTCTAGCAAGGCAGAAAGGAATGAAACAAATGAAAACCACACCTGTCCAAGCAGTGCGACCTTGTGTAACTAATGTCAGAGCTGGAATTCAAACCCGGGTGTGGGAGGCTTCACATTCCAGGTTCTTCCTGTGTCTCTTTTCTTTCCTCTGTCAATGTTCCTGTTTTATAATATGCATTATTCTGGTTCCTTTTTAGGATGTTGCCATTGAAAAACTTCTGTTCAGTTCTGCTTCTTTTTAATCATGGGAGTTTTTCAGAGGGTGAAGGAGTCCTAGCTCCACTTCTTACTAACTTGGGACCTTAGGCAAGTCCCAGGACCTCCCTAACTTTCATTTTCCTCATCTGTAATGTAAGGTTGATGGGAGGCACAAAGAAGAGGATAGTGGGAAAGTGCTCTGTAAACACCAAGAAGCTCTCCTAATGCTGGACATTATTAAGAACAAATGAAACGCTGCCTAAGTTCCTCAGTAAATAGCTGGAAATTATTCTTAGTATGATGAGAATGGAGATTTTTCTTTGCATTATAAATGCAACAGAGGCTTTAAGCAAACTGATGACCCAATAAGATTGAAGAGAAGGAAAAAGTGGACTTGCAATCTATGTAAGATTTAAGTTAGTTTTCTCATTTTTTTGAAGCTTTTTTAGCCATTGTGTTTCCTTACCAGTAAAAACAGTTTCCGTAGAGTTAACTCCAACTCATGGTAACTACGACTCATGGTGACCCCACATGTATCAGAGTAAAACTGTGCTTCGTAGGATTTTCAATGGTGGATTTTTCTGAAGTAGATTGCGAAGCCTTTCTTCTGAGCACCTTGGGGTGGACTCAAACCTTCAACTCTTCGTTCAGTGGCCAGGGACTTCAATATTAACCATGCAATGTAGCTATTCCACTCCTAGTCATTTATCCAAGAAGAATGAAAACATATAACCACAAGAACAAATGTTCACAATAACTTCATGCATAATAGTTACAAACTGGGAACAACCCAAGTGTTCATCAGGTGGAGAATGGTTAAACAAATTGGGATATATGCGTGCAATGATATTCAGCAATAAAAAGAAACGAACCACTGATACATGCAAGAACATGGATAAATCTCTAAAAACTTAATGCTGATTCAAAGAAACCAGACAGCAAAGAGTACATACTATGTGATTCCACTTATATGGAATTCTAGAACACGCATAACCAGTCTATAGTGCATAGAACAGGTCAGTGGTTGCCTAGGGTCAGGGGTAGGGAGCGGGTAGGCAACTGACAGCAAAGGAACATGAGGAAATTTTCTGGGGTGACGGGAATATTCCATATCTCGATTGTGGTGGTGGTTACACTGACGTGTACATTTGTCAAAACTCATTTGTATGCTTAAAACAAATGCATTTTAGGGTATGTAAGTTAGAGCTCGATAAGGTTGACTCAAAACAAAAATAAATTCAATCTGATTAATGCATTTAGTTGGCATTCCTGTTTATGAGAGAGTTGCAGGTCAGATATGATATGTGTTTCATTAAGAGAGATCTTGAAATGATGGGCTATAATCTTTGAAATGCTCCAAAGAATGACGTGGTTATCAGCAAAGTTGAGGCTAAATCTTCTAGTGACACACTGAATTGTGTACGACACAAAGTGTGAAGAATACTTCTGGATTCTGTCTGTATACCCTTCCCTCCACCCACCATGTTAGCATCTTTATCATAGGCTTACCCTTGACAACCTTTTAAATCAATACCTAAAACTGAAGTTGATTTTTTTTTTAAGTTCTTCAATGAAGTCAAAACCTGTATTTTTTACAAGAGCTGTGACACCAAACTAACACTCATTAATTTCAACGTCTTTTCTAGTTGTTAGATGTGCCTTTTATATCTGCTGTAAACTAGTTAAACTGAATATGATTATTTACTGTTCAATATTACAGTGTTAATATTATCGAATACTATTTTAACATTTTAAATATTTTTCTCCTCTATTTATTCTCCAATAAATTAAAATTTTCATTTTGAATTCTTCATCCCAGAAAGTAATGATTACCCACTCCCACTGCCGTCGAGTGTTTCATTATTTTGAAACTCAACGTTACAGTGATGCTATTGTAACATCAAACGTTGAAATAATTTTAACTAAATCTAAAATCTTTCCATTGTGGTCTGCAAATATTATGTGTTCAGTGCCGTGTAAAATATCTTGTACATAGACCAAGAGGCAGTTATTTGAACAGAACAAGGGAATACTGTGTGGTTTAAAACCAGGAAAGATGTACATCAAGGTAGTATCCTTTCACATACTTATTTATCTGTATGCTGAGCAAATAATCTGAGAAGCTGGACTATATGAAGAAGTACGAAGCATGAGGATTGGAGGAAGACTTATTAACAGCCTTCGATACGCAGATGATGCAACTTTGCTTGCTGAAAGCAAAGAAGACTTGAAGCGCTTACTGTTGAGGATCAAAGACTACAACCTTCTGTATGGATTACATCTCGACAAAAAGAAAACAAAAATCCTCACAACTGGATCAATAAGCAACATCATGATAAACAGAGAAAAGATAGAAGTTGTCAAGGATTTCCTTTTACTTGAATCCACAATCAATGCACGTGGAAGTAGCAGTCGAGAAGTCAAACAATGTATTTCACTGGGCAAATCTGCTGCAAAAGACATCTTTAAAGTGTTGAAAAGCAAAGATGTCACTTTGAGGACTAAAGGCACCTGACCCAAGGCATGATATTTTCAATCTCCTCATAAGCATGAAAAAGCTGGACAATGAATAAGGAAGACCGAAGAAGAGTTGATGCCCTTGAATTATGGTGTGGGCTAAGAATATTAAATATACCATGGACTTCCAGAAGAATGAACAAGCACATCTTGGAAGAAGTACAACTGTAGTGCTCCTTGAAAGTGAGGATGGTGAGATTTTGTCTCACTTAATTTGGACATGTTGTCCTTGAGAAGGACATCATGCTTGGTAAAGTAGAGGGTAAGTGAAAAAGAAGAAGACCCTCAGGAAGATGGATTGACACAGTGGCTGCAACAATGGGCTGACACACGGCAACAATTGCGAGGATGGTGCCGGACCTGGCAGTGTTTCGTTCTGTTGTACATAGGGTTGCTATGAGTGGAAACTGGCTTGACTCCACCTAATAAAAACAACAGCAAAAGTATCATTCATTATGCTTAGCTACATACTGGACACATAGCAATATTCTTGAAAACATCATGCCAATATCCAATATCACTTGCCTCTTTGGAAACTATCGAGGTTTTGCCATTTTTTTTTTAATTAATTTTTATTAAGCTTCAAGTGAACATTTACCATTCCAATCAGTCTGTCACATGTAGGTTTACATACATCATACTCCCTTCTCCCACTTGCTCTCCCCCTATTGAGTCAGCCCTTTCAGTCTCTCATTTTGTGCCAATTTTGACATCTTCCCTCTCTCTCTATCTTCCCATTCCCCCTCCAGTCAAGAGTTGCCAACACACTCTCCAGTGTCCACCTAATTTAATTGGCTCACTCTTCATCAGCATCTCTCTCCCCCATGCTGACCAGTCCTTTTCATGCCTGATGAGTTGTCTTTGGGGATGGTTCCTGTCCTGTGCCATCAGAAGTTCTGGGGAGCATTGTCTCTGGGATTCCTCTAGTCGCATTCATATCATTAGGTATGGTCTTTTTATGAGAATTTGGGGTCTGTATCCCATTGTTCTCCTGCTCATTCAGGAGTTGTCTGTTGTGCTCCCTGACAGGGCAGACATCGATTGTGGCCGGGCACCAACTAGTTCTTCTGGTCTCAGGATAATGTAGGTCTCTGGTTCATGTGGCCCTTTCTGTCTCTTGGCTTCTCAGTTGTCGTGTGGCCTTGGTGTTCTTCCTTTGCCTTTGCTCCAGGTGGGTTGAGACCAATTGATGTATCTTAGATGGCCGCTTGTTGGCATTTAGGACCCCAGGCGCCACAATTCAAAGTGGGATGCAGAATGTTTTCATAATAGAATTATTTTGCACGTTGACTTAGAAGTCTCCTCAAACCATGTTCCCCAGACCCCAGCCCCTGCTCCGCTGACCTTTGAAGCTTTCCTTTTATCCCGGAAACCTCTTTGCTTTTAGTCCAGTCCAATTAGGCTGACCTTCCTTGTATTGTGTGTTGTCTTTCCCTTCACCCAAAGCAGTTCTTATCTACTGATTGATCAATAAAAAACCCTCTCCCTCCCTCCCTCCCTCCCTCCCTCCCCCCTTTGTAACCACAAAAGTATGTGTTCTTCTCCGTTTTTTCTATTTCTCAAGATCTTATAATAGTGGCCTTATACAATATTTGTCCTTTTGCCTCTGACTCATTTCACTCAGCATAATGCCTTCCAGATTCCCCCATGTTATGAAATGTTTCAGAGATTCGTCACTGTTCTTTATCGATGCGTAGTATTCCATTGTGTGAATATACCACAATTTATTTACCCATTCGTCCGTTGACGGACATCTTGGTTGCTTCCAGCTTTTTGCTATTGTAAACAGAGCTGCAATAAACATGGGTGTGCATATATCTGTTTGTGTGAAGGCTCTTGTATCTCTAGGGTATATTCCGAGGAGTGGGATTTCTGGGTTGTATGGTAGTTGTATTTCTAACTGTTTAAGATAACGCCAGATGGATTTCCAAAGTGGTTGTACCATTTTACAATCCCACCAGCAGTGTATGTGAGTTCCAATTTCTCCGCAGCCTCTCCAACATTTATTATTTTGTGTTTTTTGGATTAATGCCAGCCTTGCTGGTGTGAGATGGAATCTCATCGTAGTTTTAATTTGCATTTCTCTAATGGCTAATGATCGGGAGCATTTTCTCATGTATCTGTTGGCTGCCTGAATATCTTCTTTAGTGAAATGTGTGTTCATATCCTTTGCCCACTTCTTGATTGGGTTGTTTGTCTTTTTGTGGTTGAGTTTTGACAGAATCATGTAGATTTTAGAGATCAGGCGCTGGTCTGAGATGTCATAGCTGAATATTCTTTCCCAGTCTGTAGGTGGTCTTTTTACTCTTTTGGTGAAGTCTTTAGATGAGCATAGGTGTTTGCTTTTTAGGAGCTCCCAGTTATCTGGTTTCTCTTCATCATTTTTGGTAATGTTTTGTATTCTGTTTATGCCCTGAATTAGGGCTCCTAGGGTTGTCCCTATTTTTTCTTCCATGATCTTTATCGTTTTAGTCTTTATGTTTAGGTCTTTGATTCACTTGGAGTTAGTTTTTGTGCATGGTGTGAGGTATGGGTCCTGTTTCATTCTTTTGCAAATGGATATCCAGTTATGCCAGCACCATTTGTTAAAAAGACTATCATTTCCCCAATTGACTGACACTGGTCCTTTGTCAAATATCAGCTGCTCATACGTGGATGGATTTATATCTGGGTTCTCAATTCTGTTCCATTGGTCTATGTGCCTGTTGTTGTACCAGTACCAGGCTGTTTTGACTACTGTAGCTGTATAATAGGTTCTGCAATCAGGTAGAGTGAGGCCTCCCACTTTCTTCTTCTTTTTCAGTAATGCTTTGCTTATCCGGGGGTTCTTTCCCTTCCATATGAAATTGGTGATTTGTTTCTCTATCCCCTTAAAATATGACATTGGTATTTGGATTGGAAGTGCGTTATATGTATAGATGGCTTTTGGTAGAATAGACATTTTTACTATGTTAAGTCTTCCTATCCATGAGCAGGGTATGTTCTTCCACTTAAGTATGTCCTTTTGAATTTCTTGTAGTAGAGCTTTGTAGTTTTCTTTGTATAGGTCTTTTACATCCTTGGTAAGATTTATTCCTAAGTATTTTATCTTCTTGGAGGCTACTGTGAATGGCATTGATTTGGTTATTTCCTCTTCGGTGTTCTTTTTGTTGATGTAGAGGAATCCAAGTGATTTTTGTATGTTTATTTTATAACCTGAGACTCTGCCAAACTCTTCTATTAGTTTCAGTAGTTTTCTGGAGGATTCCTTAGGGTTTTCCATGTATACGATCATGTCATTTGCAAATAGTGATAGCTTTACTTCCTCCTTGCCAATCTGGATACCCTTTATTTCTTTGTCTAGCCTAATTGCCCTGGCTAGGACTTCAAGTACGATGTTGAATAAGAGTGGTGATAAAGGGCATCCTTGTCTGGTTCCCGTTCTCAGGAGAAATGTTTCAGGTTCTCTCCATTTAGAGTGATATTGGCTGTTGGCTTTGCATAGATGCCCTTTATTATGTTGAGGAATTTTCCTTCAATTCCTATTTTGGTAAGAATTTTTATCATAAATGGGTGTTAAACTTTGTCAAATGCCTTTTCTGCATCTATTGATAAGATCATGTGGTTTTTATCTTTTATTTATGTGATGGATTACATTAATGGTTTTTCTGACATTAAACCAGCCTTGCATACCTGGTATAAATCCCACTTGATCATGGTGAATTATTTTTTTGATGTGTTGTTGGATTCTATTGGCTAGAATTTTGTCGAGGATTTTTGCATCTATGTTCATGAGGGATATAGGTCTAAAATTTTCTTTTTTTGTAATGTCTTTACCTGGTTTTGGTATCAGGGAGATGGTAGCTTCATAGAATGAGTTGGGTAGTATTCCGTCTTGTTCTATGCTTTGAAATACCTTCAGTAGTAGTGGTGTTAAGTCTTCTCTGAAGGTTTGGTAGAACTCTGCAGTGAAGCCGTCTGGGCCAGGACTTTTTTTTGTTGGAAGTTTTTTGATTACCATTTCAATCTCTTTTTTTGTTATGGGTCTATTTAGTTGTCCTACTTCTGAATGTGTTAGTTTAGGTAGGTAGTATTTTTCTAAGAATTTATCCATTTCTTCTAGGTTTTCAAATTTGTTAGAGTACAATTTTACGTAGTAATCTGAAATGACTCTTTTAATTTCATTTGGCTCTGTTGTGATGTGGTCCTTCTCGTTTCTTATTCGGGTTATTTGTTTCCTTTCCTGTTTTTCTTTAGTCAGTCTAGCCAATGGTTTATCAATTTTGTTAATTTTTTCAAAGAACCAGCTTTTGGCTTTGTTAATTTTTCAATTGTTTTTCTGTTCTCTAATTCATTTAGTTCAGCTCTAATTTTTATTATTTTTTTTCTTCTGGTGCCTGATGGGTTCTTTTGTTGCTCACTTTCTATTTGTTCAAGTTGTCGGGACACTTCTCTGATTTTGTCTCTTTCTTCTTTTTGTATGTGTGCATTTATCGATATAAATTGGCCTCTGAGCACTGCTTTTGCTGTGTCCCAGAGGTTTTGATAGGAAGTGTTTTCATTCTCGTTGCTTTCTAAGAATTTCCTTATTCCCTCCTTGATGTCTTCTATAACCCAGTCTTTTTTCAGGAGGGTATTGTTCGTTTTCCAAGTATTTGATTTCTTTTCCCTAGTTTTTCTGTTATTGACTTCTAGCTTCACTGCCTTGTGGTCTGAGAAGATGCTTTGTAATATTTCGATGTTTTGGATTCTACCAAGATTTGTTTTGTGACCTAATATGTGGTCTATTCTAGAGAATGTTCCATGTGCACTAGAAAAGAAAGTATATTTTGCAGCAGTTGGGTGGAGAGTTCTGTATAAGTCAATGAGGTCAAGTTGGTTGATTGTTGTAAGTAGGTCTTCCGTGTCTCTATTGAGCTTCTTACTGGATGTCCTGTCCTTCTCCGAAAGTGGTGTGTTGAAGTCCCCTACTATAAATGTGCAGGTGTCTATCTCGCTTTTCAATTCTGTTAAAATTTGATTTATGTATCTTGCAGCCTTGTCATTAGGTGTGTAAATATTTAATATGGTTATATCTTCCTGATCAATTGTGCCTTTTATCATTATATAGTGTCCTTCTTTATCCTTTGTGGCAGATTTAAGTCTAAAGTCTATTTTGTCAGAAATTAATATTGCTACTCCTCTTCTTTTTTGCTTATTATTTGCTTAATATATTTTTTTCCATCCTTTGAGTTTTAGTTTGTTTGTGTCTCTAAGTCTAAGGTGTGTCTCTTGTAGGCAGCATATAGATGGATCTTGTTTCTTTATCCAGTCCGTGACTCTCTGTCTCTTTATTGGTGCATTTAGTCGATTTACATTCAGCGTAATTATAGATAAATAAGTTTTTAGTGCTGTCATTTTGATGCCTTTTCATGTGTGTTGTTGGCCTTTTCATTTTTCCACATACTTTTTTGTGCTGAGACGTTTTTCGTAGTAGATTGTGAGATCCTCATTTTCATAATGTTTAACTTTATGTTAGTTGAGTCGTTACGTTTTTCTTGGCTTTTTTCTTGAGTTATGGAATTGATATTCCTTTTTGTGGTTACCTTATTATTTACCCCTATTTTTCTAAGTAAAAACCTAACTTGTATCATTCTATATCGCCTGGTACCACTCTCCATCTGGCAGTTCAATGCCTCCTATATTTAGTCCCTCTTTTTGATTATTGTGATCGTTTATCTATTGATTTCCATGATTTCCTGTTATGTTTATTTATTTATTTTTTAGAATTAATCTTACTTTGTTTGTTTTTGTGCTTTCCCCATTTGAGTTGTGTTGATATCAGGACGTTCTGTTTTGTGACCTTGTATTGTGCTGGTACCTGATATTATTGGTCATCAGGCCAAACAATCTCCTTAAGCGTTTCTTGCAGTTTTGGTTTAGTTTTTGCAAATTCTCTAAACTTGTGTTTATCTGTAAATATCTTAATTTCTCCTTCATATTTCAGAGAGAGTTTTGCTGGATATATGATCCTTGGTTGGAAGTTTTTCTCCTTCAGTGCTCTGTATACGTCGTCCCATTCCCTTCTTGCTTGCATGGTTTCTGCTGAGTAGTCTGAACTTATTCTTATTGATTCTCCCTTGAAGGAAACCTTTCTTTTCTCCCTGGCTGCTTTTAAAATTTTCTGTTTGTCTTTGGTTTTGGCAAGTTTGATGATAATATGTCTTGGTGTTTTTCTTTTTGGATCAATCTTAAATGGGGTTCGATGAGCATCTTGGATAGATATCCTTTCGTCTTTCATGATGTCAGGGAAGTTTTGTGTCAGGAGTTCTTCCACTATTTTCTCTGTGTTTTCTGTCCCCCCTCCCTGTTCTGGGACTCCAATCACACGCAAGTTATCCTTCTTGATAGAGTCCCACATGATTCTTAGGGTTTCTTCATTTTTTTAAATTCTTTTATCTGATTTTTTTTTCAGCTATGTTGGAGTTGATTCCCTGGTCCTCCAGAAGTCCCAGTCTACATTCTAATTGCTCGAGTCTGCTCCTCTGACTTCCTATTGCGTTGTCTAATTCTGTAATTTTATTGTTAATCTTTTGGATTTCTACATGCTGTCTCTCCCTGGATTCTTGCAACTTATTAATTTTTCCACTATGTTCTTGAATAACCTTTTTGAGTTCTTCAACAGTTTTATCAGTGTGTTCCTTGGCTTTTTCTGCAGTTATTCTAATTTCATTTGTGATATCTTTAAGCATTCTGTAAATTAGTTTTTTATATTCTGTATCTGATAATTCCAGGATTGTATCTTCATTTGGGAAAGATTTTGATTCTTTTGTTTGGGGGGTTGTAGAAGCTGTCATGGTCTGTTTCTTTATGTGGTTTGATATGGACTGCTATCTCCGAGCCATCACTGGGAAACTAGATTTTCCAGGTAATCAGCCGGTACGCTGGCTCTTAGTTCTGAAAACGATCGCTGTCTGCCCGTATTTGTTTGTTCTCCGTCTCTAAGTCTGTGTTTGTTGTTCAGAGTTCGTAGATTGTTATATATGTGATTGATTCACTTGTTTTTCCGAGTCTTTGTTGCAAGAGGGATCCTCGGTAGCGTCCACCTAGTCTGCCATCTTGGCCCCGCCTCTCGACATCTGCCGGTTTTGCCATTTTTTAAAGCTTTGTTTTTAGTTCTAGGAATGACAAGTTTTTTTATTTTTTAGCATGCAGAAAATAAGCCTGCCCACTTTCCTTGTTCATGAGAGAAAAATTAAATTACTCCCTAATTTTTTCTTAGTTTTTTGGGCCTTTTTTCTTTTCTGAATTTTACTTTCGTGTTTTCTCTTTCTCTCATGATCTCTTGATTTGTGCTAATTTTCAATGATTTAGTCTAAAGGATTAAAAAATGTAATTGACTTAAGGTACATATAATTTGAATACTTTTTATCAATAAATGTAAAAACAAAAATTGTTCTTCATGTTTTTGAAAAAATCATTTTTCTAAGATATTCAATCAAAAGTGAATATGTGAGTCATACTCAATGCATACCAAAATTTAAAAAATATTTAAAGGTAAAATTTTATTTAATTTTTAAATATTTTAATTAAATATATTTGAATATTTTTGTGAAATAAAACTATCAAAATCCAATGGCCTCTAGTTTCCCATTTATAGAACTGTTACCACTTCACTCATGTTTCATCTGGACCTATGTATACAAATTCATAGATTTATAAGCAATTGAATTATTTAATATTACAGTATGTTTCTTAGTCACTGTGATTATTGTGCTCATTTATGAACACCTTTGGAATTATGAATTGGGACATGAAAAAAGAAGAAAATAGACCCTCAGCATTAATGGAAAGCAGTACTTTGCTATGCAGGTACTGCGTCCATGCCATCTGAGTGAATGATTTGGATTTTCTCTTATCTAGGCACTTCCACCTCAATCCTTTCTACTCTCAAAAGCAGGGCCATCTTTGGTGTTAGTAACACAAACTCTCACAGCACTTGAACCCAGTGGTCATTTGACTCAAGGATACATAGAAAGAAAGGAAGAGAAGCCTTCCATGGAGACTGCACAGTGTCCGTCACAGTTTAGTTACAGGGTGCCCTGGACTAATGCTGAGTCCCAGTCCTCCATGACAGGGATGACCGTGTGTTCCTACTGATTTTATTTCGTGTGTGTGTTTGTGATATGTGGAACCCCCTAGTCCCTGAGCCCATGACAGGGATCCCTCTCACCCAGGATTAAGGGTGGTACTGGGCAAGTGAGTCATTAAGTCCCCTTAAGCACTAGATGTCTTGGTTCTGCAGAACAGATTGTATAGAAATGTAGCAGATGTTTGGGTTCCTTTGAAAACCCCTGGATTAGATGATTTCTGACTGTGTTCCTTGGTACCTTGGTGTTCAGTGTTGCTATCTTAGTGAACACAGCAGGCTGAGTGAGCACAGCTCTGAGCTCCCATCTAATTTGAACCAGAGAAATTCCATTTAAAATTTTTAATCTGTTTTATATATTGGACTTCTGTGCATGATTTTGTAACAAAAAAATAAAAGGAATTTTTGTGCTTTAAAAAAAGTGATTTTGTGCAATTGCCACCTCCACCCTCCTCTTTGTAACTGAGAAGGCTGAGCCTAAAGGACAGTGATCTGTGCAAGCTGATACTTGAATTAGCTACAAAGCCCAGAGCAGAATTCAGGCGTCCAGATTTCCACTCAGTGTGCTCATTTCTGCCCCAACGAGTCAATCGAGGATGGAATAAACAACTTACTATTGTGTTGATTTTAGAGAAGACTTTTATGATCTGTTCAGCCTTTTCCCAGAGTTGCCCTGGCCTTAGTGGGCTAGAAGACATTGCGTTCCTGATTAACCCTGAAGGTTTGGAGGCCATTGCCGAAACTGGGAATTTCAAGCTCGCAGCACTGTTGGCTGACTTGTAATTTTTCCATTGCTTAAAGAATATGTGGTGAGAAGGCAGCAGGCACAATGCGACTGAGTTCTATCTCGTTCTCTCTATGTCCATCTGCGTATCTCTTCCTACACATCTTCATTCTATATTCATTTAAAGCATTTATCAGTACCTAAAAAAAAAAAAAAATTTTTTTTTTTTATTTATTATGGATGCTGTCTGCAAGGCACGGCCGCTCAGAAACGGTCTGCGTCTCTCTGTCTAGCTCCCTTTAGTTGGTTTCTCTGTTTTTGTTTCTCATTGTGTCTCTCATTTACATAAGTGGGTGTGTACATACGTGTGTGTATGTGCATATTTTTACTTTTCTTTTTTAACCAATATCTTTCTTTTTTTGCATCTTGCCACCACTGACTCTATTTTTATGCTGTTCCTTACTTCTCACTGAATTTGGTATTTCTTTCTCTTTTTAAGGAGGCCTGGTGGTGCAGTGGCTAAGTGCTCAGCTGCTAACTGAAAGGTCGCCAGTTCAAACCCACCAGCTGCTCTGCAGGAGAAAGATGTGGCAGTCTGTCTCCATAAAGATTACAGCCTTAGAAACAATATGGGGCAGTTCTACTCTGTCCTATAGGGTCGCTAGGAGTCAGAATTGACTCAAAGGCAGCAGGTTTGGTTTGGTATGGTTTTCTTTCTCTTTTTGTTATCACTTTTCCATCTGTCTTTTTGCTTCTCTCTCTCTGCTTCTTCTGTCTTTCCCTACATTACTGTGTTGCTGCGTCTGTCTCCCTCTCTGTTTTTTTCTTTGTCTATCTCTCTGTATCTTCTGACAGACTGTCTATGCATTTATGCACAAAGTCTGCAAAGACCTCTTCAATTTTCTGCTCTTCACCCAAGTCTGTGGGAGAACGCTGGAGCCACCCTGTTTGCTAGGCAGATTTTACAATATTTTACTTCTTTTGCTCATTTGATTATGTAAACACATTTTGGTCCCACCGAAAAGGATTTGGGGTTCTCACTGGGACTGGATAAACAGGGATTGGATTCTGCCCCCACCCAGGGTGTAAAAAGATCGCCCTAGTTTTAAACACAAGTCAAATGTTCTCTTTGAGATAGAGATTCTAACAGAATCTTGGAGTCCATAACCCCAAGTTTGCTTTTACTTGCCTCAGGTGGAAGCCAGATTGATAAAACACTCATTGGGGATTTCCTGTATGCCAGGTCCTCTGACAGGCACAGAGAAATAGTTGTGAACCACATACCGTATCTGTCTTTTATTAACACACAGTCTCGTAGGGAGAGTTTCCTTGGTAGTAGAGTATTGGTAGTTTAAGTATTATAACAAAGGAAAGTACAACAACCTATGAGAGTAAATCATTAGGCCTGTGGTAATCAAGGAAGGCTTTGTGGAGATGGTGATATTTGATCTGGGTCTTAGAGCATGAATAGGAGTTTTCCAGGAAAAAAGGGGTGAAGGGCATTCCTGGTGGAAGGAATTGGCACAGGAGCAGAAAGTAGTTTAGAATTATTGAGAACATAGTGTATAAGGGGATGAGGCTGGGAAATTATGTTGGGGCCCACACCTGGGGCTTTGAATGTTAGGATGAGGAGTTTGCCCTTTTTTCTGATGGCCATGTGGGATCAGGATGAGTTTTAAGCAAGGGAGTGGCATAGACAGTGTTGGGGATGGAAGGGGGGTGTTTATAGTGGAGGTCTGTAAACCAGGGAGGAGATCGAGGCAGTACTCAAGGTAAGAGGGGATGGGCCCATGATGATAATATTACTCCTTGTTACATCATGCATTTCCTTAAAATTCTGTTCCATCTGCCCTGTGTTTACATGGGGTTTTTATTCATTTCAGAACACATTAAACTTAGCTGTGAATTAGGCACTTTGCGAGGTATCAAGGCTATGGAGAATGGTTGAGTTGGAATCCTCAAGGAGCTTAAAATTGAGAAGGGATATAGCCAAATGGACAGGTAATTTCTGTGTAATCCTTTATGTGCTAGGACAGAAGGAAGATGAGTGGAATGTGGGGGCTCAAAGGAGGCACCTAACATAAGAAAGGAGGGGCCAGCCTGGGTGGGCTTCCTGGAGTTGATCTTGAGAGACAGGTTGGAGTTATCTAGAGCAGTGGTTCTTGAAGTACAGACCCAGGCCAACAACATCAGCATCAGCATCATCTAGGAAACTGTGAGGAATGAAAATTCTTGGGGCACACCCCAGACCTACTGAATCAGAAACTTGGGTTATGGAGGCCCAGTGCTCTGTGCTTTAACCAACCTCCCAGTGATTTTGATGTACACTTAAGTTTGAGAACCACTGACCTAGACAAGGGACAGAGGAAGTTGCTCCAGGCCAAAGGAGCAGCCTATGCAAAGGCGTGGAGGTAGAAGGTGGTGGGGGGGGGGGTGTGGGGGGGAACATAGTTCAGTGGCTGGAATGCAGGGGCACCATGCAGCTGTACTGGTAGAAGAGCCTAAGGATCTGGCTGGGGCAGACTATGGAGGGCCCTAAATATCAGTCAAGGGAATGTGGACTTTATCCTGTAGGGAATGTGAAGCCGCAGAAGGGTTTTATAGTGCAGAATGGATTTTATTTAGAGTCAGTTCTCAGGTGCCGGGTATGAGGTGGGCATATTTATAGCAGTAAGAAGAATTGATGCATTTGAATTGTGGTGTTGGTGAAGACTATTAAAAATTCCGTGGACTGCCAGAAGAACAGACAAATAAGTCTTAAAAGAAATACAACTAGAATGCTCCTTAGAAACAAGGATGATGAGACTTCGGCTCACTTACTTTGTACATATCATCAGGAAAGACCAATGGCTAGAAAAAGACAGCATGGTTGGTAAAGTGGAGGGTAAGCTAAAGTGAGGAAAGCTCTCAATGAGATGGATTGACACAGTGGTTGAGACAACGGGCTGAAACATAGTAACAATCATGAAGATGGTACAGGATTGGGCAACGCTTTATTCTGTTATACATAAAGTTGCTATGAGCGTGAGCCAACTGGACAGTAACTAACAACACTCACTTGGTGCTTGTTGAGCTGTGCTGGGAAGTACTAAAGTAGTCCCCTTCGTCCTAAAACTATGCTTCTGATCAGGGAGGGAAAACAGACTATCTCTTGTGCCAATTCCTATCTACTGGTAGTCGCTTCCCAAGTGCTATGCTGAGAAGGAACCTGAGGTTAAGTTTGGTGTTTAGCAGAAATGAGGTTTGTGACTAATCAGCCAAGTTCGTCATGGACACGGGAGGTTAAGAGGGAAGGGGTTTGGTGGCTCATGTGTTATATACTACACTTGAATTGCTCCTCCCAGATAATTAACAAAAAAACAAAAACACATGTTCTCCAGAACTCATTTGTACTGAAGCAACTCAACCCTGCTCCTAGTCAATATTAGCTAGGATCAGTTCTAAACTATGTGGAATAGAGTCATTGAGGAACATTGAGTCCTTTCGTCTTCATACTCCCTTTAATACAAAATCCTCCTATCACTTGACATGAGGCAGTGGTGGTTCAGTGGTAGAATTCTTGCCTTCCATGGAGGAGATCGGGGTTCAAATCTCAGCCAAGACACCTCATATGCAGCCATCACCCATCTGTCAGTGGAAGCTTGCAGGTTGCTGTGATGCTGAACAGGCTTCATAGGAGCTTTCAGACTAAGACAGACTAGGAATGAAGCCCTAGCAATCCGCTTTGGAAAATTAGCCAGTTAAAACCATTTTGATCACAACGGTCTGATCTGCAACTGATCACGGAGGTGGTGCAGGACTGGGAAGTATTTTGTTCCATTGCGTATAGGTTCGCCATGAATCTGGGGCCAGATCAATAGCAGCTAACAACATCACTTGGCACAATGACTGCAACCCTATTGTTACTCCTTTCTTTAGGATAGGGCATCAAAAGTCCCTATAGAATTACAGATGCTATAAGAGAAGAGGAATCAACTTATCACTAACGCATCATTCAGACAGCTAGCGTGCCTCAGTCACCTGCCACATGCAGGGCTCAGCTATTAAGAGGGGAAGTGTGTATGCTGTTGAGTAAGAAAATGCAATATTAAAAAAAAAATTCCCCCCGAGTAGCCCTCATGGCAAAGAAGGTTGAATTGGTGCCAGCTGGGAGGCCTGGCACACAGCCCAAGGCAGTCTTTCTCTGGTAGAAAATAAGTTTGAAGATGGCATCCCATCTTTAAAATTTATGCAGTTTTAAAAAATTCCACTCCATAATATGCAGCATTTGAGTTTGCTCTAATGTAGATACTCTTGAAATCAAATAGTTTTTCAAATATTTGCCAGTCATTGAGAAAGAAGCAACAGGAAGATGTCCAATATTTATCCTGTAACTTTGCGTATGTACCCCAGCACACCACTGTGTACTTGAGGTATGTGTGCTCCACATGGACAGAAATGGCTGGAGGGGGCTGGGGGATGAGAAAGGGCCTTGGAATCCTGTTAGGCCTGAGTTTGAGTTGGGAATCCTTACATCCCAGCTGTGTGGCCTTCAGTAAGTTACCTCACTTCTGTGAGCTTGGTTTCCTCATGTGTTTATAAGAGAAAATAGAGGATGGGAAGAGATAAAGTAAATGAAAGTGTATAGCACTGTACTTGGCACACATCCATTTTAGTTAACAAATTTTAGTTAAATCTCCACATCAAAGAACTTAACTCAAATTTACCATAAACCAGTTGCCATCGGGATGATTCCAACTCATGGCAACCCCACGCGTGTCAGAGTAGACATGTGCTCCATAGGGTTTTCAATGGCTGATTTTCTGGAAGTAGATGACCAGGGTTTTCTTCTGAGGTGCCTCTGGGTGGATCACCAGCTTTTAAGTTAGCCTCAGAGCTCGTTAACCATTCATACCACTCAGGGACTCCCATGTTTACCATAGTATGAATTAATTAGTCCTCACACACAATTGAGGAGTCCCTGGGTACTGCGTAGTGGTTAAGAGCTCAGCTGCTAACCAAAAGATTGGCAGTTTGACCCCACCAGCTGCTCCTTGGAAACTGTATGGGACAGTTCTACTCTGTCCTATAGGGTCACTATGAGTCTGCATTGACTGGATGGCAATGGGTTTGGTTTGCATTTTTTGGGGTACTGCAAATGGTTAAGCGAACTTACTGAAAGGTTGGTGGTTCAAACCCACACAGTGTTTCCTCAGAAGTAAAGTCTAGCAATCTGCTTCCAAAAGGTCACAGACACTGAAAGCCCTGTGGAGCAATTCTACTCTGCATACATGGGCTCTCCATGAGTTGGCATCAACTTGACAGCAACTAACAACAAAAACAGCAACACACAATTAGGCCTAGAGGGAACGAGACTGTTAAAGGGTACATCTGGATTTCTGGATTGTCTCTGCCATGTTCCCTAGGCATAAATTTCTGGGATAAAGTCCTTTGCTAACACAAAAGAAGGAGGGGTCATTCCTACTGGGGAATCCTGGGTGGTTTCAAGGAGATGGCATTGGAGCTGTATCTGGCAGGGTAGTTAGATTTTTGACAGGCTCAGGGTGAATCACAGGCAGTGAAGAATAAAACTTAAGACTGGGAAAGCAGAATCTGGTCTGAACCTGGAGGGCCTAGTCTGCTAAACCAAAAAAAAAAAAAAAAAAGCCCATTGCCCTTGAGACGATTCTGACACATAGTGATCCCATAGTCTGCTAAGGAGTATAGTTTTTATTCAATTGATCATAGGAAGCCATTGATGACTTTGGAGCACAGGGGAGTGACATGATGAGAACCATGCTTGAGAAAGACCATTGTAATGTAAGCCTCCTGAGGGCAGGTACCCTTCCCCCCTTCCTTCTCTATCCGCAGTGCCTAGAACAGGGCGATTTTTGAATGAATGAACGATTGAATCACTCTGGCAACAGGCATTTGGGATAGATTGATGAGGGCATGCCTAAAGGAAGGAGGGTTAATTCAGAGGCTATAACATCAAGGGTCAAGGCCACAAGTGCTGGTCCTCAGGGGTTGGCTTAGGGGATGGGGTGCGCAAACAGCTACGTGGAGGCTCTGCTCTCTGCACCTCTTCTGGAACACTGGCTGTTCTCTGAATTCAGGAAAAGCTTCAGGGCAGCATAATTGATCCCGACAGCTCTGGCCAAGTGTTTTCCCAGAGCCTCTGCTCCCCTCTTCTCCCTGTTCACAGTGGAACACAGTCCAGGGCACGCTCTACAGAGGAAATAGTCATTTACATCTGAACATGAAACAGCATTTTCTGAAGCTGCAAGCAGGACCCAGCTGGTGTGAGCTGGGCTAATAATTGCAACCAGCTTGTTCCAATTTGGGACTGGGGGGGGAAGGGTGGGATTCATATGCCTGCATCCCAGCAGGAAAGATGCTCACATACACACAAACGCACAGGCGAATGCAACAAACCTAGCAGTCCCTGCCATCTTGGCTGAGGAGAAGACTTCCTGGGGGTAGAGAGAGGAGGAGAGGGAAGAGGTTGTACAACCGCCTTCTTCTGAAACCCCAGGGGAGCAGCAACGTTTGGAAGGTTAGTGAGTTCACGGAGAACCACCTGGGGTGACGTGCTGGTTCTGGAGCCATCTTGTGTTTTTGAAAACCTACTCTGTGTTAAGCATTTTGCCAGTGCTTTATGGTTTTTTGCAGGAAGCATGTGGGGGTGAGATGTTGGAGAAGGAAGTAGGCTGGTTGCCAAGGCTGTATGCTGTTTTGAAAAATGATAAAATTGAGAAAATCACTTGGGGTAGAACTTTAAGGGGACCCATTGGAAACATGCTGCCCCAAGACTCAATTTTTTCCAGCTGGATAAAAAAAAGTCCCTTAAAAACAAGACTGGCTACAAATGTATAAACAAACAGATAAATAAATGCAAATAGATGTATTTCTTTTTTTTCCTTTCTTACCCCTTTTCTCCTGTTCTTTTTTATTATGGATTGAATTGTGTTCCCTGAAATATGTGTTGTAAATCTGAATCCCTGTATCTGTGGATGTAAACCCATTTGGGAATAGGGTTTTCCCTGTTACTTTAATGAGGCCATATCAGTGTAGGCTGTGTCTTAAACCAATCACTTTTGAGATACAAAAAGAGCAGATTAGGCTCAGAAGCAAGGAAGCACAGATGGGGGAAGACAGATGCCAGGCCACATGAAGAACACCAAGGGACCAAGAAAAAGAGACAAGGACCTTCCCCCAGAGCTGACAGAGCTTTTACCTAGAGCCGGTGACCTGAATTTGAACTTCTAGATTCCTAAACTGTGAGAAAGGAGACTGGAGGCGCAAATGGTTAAGCGCTTGCCTGCTAACTGAAAGGCTGGGGTTTGAACTCAGCCAGCCGCTCTGCGGAGAAAGATCTGGTGATCTGCTCCCATAAAGATCATAGCCAAGAAAATCCCGTGGTGCAGTTCTGTTCCGTCACTTGGAGTGGCTATGAGTCAGAGTCGACTTGAGGGCAGCTAACAACAGCAACAAACTGTGAGAAAACAAATTTTTGTTTGCTAAGGCCACCTGCTTGTGGTATTTCTGTTACAGCAGCACTAAGAAACTAACAACGGTTCAAATACTATCTGCAAATGTTTACTTGTCCCTGGCCTCTCCTCCATGGTCCCCTGGACTAGAAACCAGCACAGAGGCAGAGAACTCCGGGTTCTAAGTAGAACACAGCCAGTGGTGAAGTTCTGAGGCTGCAAATGGACAAACGATGAGAAAGCCCTCTCATTATATGGGAAGGGGCACAATGTTCTGGAAACATCTTAGGCTTTAAAATTGTGCAGCATTAGGTTTGATTCTAGCTTCACTACCTAATAGCTGCATAAGCTTAGGCAAGTAGCTGCTTAACTCTCTTGGTCCTCAGTTTCACTACCTGTGAGTTGGGTGTAATCATCCCTAAACCAGGTTGATGCAAGAATAAAATGAGGTAATGAAGGACTTCATGCTTGGTGAAGTAGAGAATCAGTGAAAAAGAGGAAGACCCTCGGTCAGAGGGATTGACACAGTGGCTGCAATAACGGGCTCAAACATAGCAACAATTGTGAGAATGTCACGGGACCAGGCAGTGTTCGTTCCGTTGGATGTAGGTTCACTATGAGTCAGAACTGACTTGATGGCACCTAACGGCAACAACAAAGTGCTTAACAATGGACTTACCTAACACATAAAAAAAATAATAATAGCTAATGTTTAACTAACACTGAGTGTACTTTTCCAAGTACTTTGATTAATTAACTCATTTAACTTTTGCAATAACCTAGGCCCAGGGGATTTACACCACTTTTCCTATAAATGGCAAAGGTGAAACGTGAAGCTAAGCAGTCTGATTCCAAAGTCAATGTCATCACCATTACTCTATACTGTCTCTGCTGCCATCATGTACGTAATAATAGGTGTTCAGTACTTCTTGGTTCACCTCTCTTGACTTCCTTCTTTCTTCAAGGAGCCAGGAGTCTTGCAGAAAGTTCTCTGGCAACAGTAGAGCAGTTCTCTCCATTAATTAGGTGTTTCATTTTACTGCCAGCCTTTTGTTTTCCCCCTGGAGAGCTGGCAGTATTTCTAATAAATTGGATTTCAAGGAAAAAAATAAAAAAAGACAGCAAGTGGCTCCCAGGTTAGGGACTGCAAAGTTCTGTTCTGTAGTGGAGAACAATTGGGCCATTGTTTGCATTAATAGGACTTCTGGGGGAGCTGTGGGCCTTGTTCCCAGTTTTTTAGGAATGACCAAATTAGACTCCTGTTCTTTCCCTTTTCTTTGGTCATTAGCGTGTTTTATTTTCACAATGATCATTCCTTATTTCCACAAATGAAATTAAAGTTATTGTTTTGGTTTTTAGAATAAGGGTGGGACAGTTGTTAGCTTGCATCTAAGAAGTGAGATTGAATATTCTCCAAACCTGCTGCAGTAGAACTAAGAGTTTCCTTCTGGTGAGCACTCTGGAATCTCTTTGGGCCTTACTCCACATTTCAGAGAAAAGCTTTACCATCCAACTCTGGATTGACCAGCTAGACTTTTCTAGGTTTATGATGATCCAGGCCCAGAATTTTCAGTCCTTTGCCCTCTGGTTGAGTGTTTAACTCTCCACCAGCGAGGACCAAGGAGGAGAGTTGGGAGGTGGATACCCGTGGTGGTAGAACTGGACATGGCCCCAGTATGACCTGTATTTGAGTTAAAGTCCTACCACATATAAAGCCATGCAATACTGGCCATACTGCAATACTAGAATACTTCTTCCCCATTCACTCTATGTCCCAATTCCATGGACTGGTTAACACTCTTAATATACCTCTGAACCACTGTAAATGCTGTCCTGTATGCAGTGCCATTTCTACCCTAGCAGGTTGCTTCACTCCCATCTAACCTTTAATCTCAGTGTAAAAGTTGCCTGATTCATAGTAGGTACTCAATTAATATTTTTTGAAGGAGGCATTTGTCATTATTCTTGGCTGCTTAGCGTCTTCTTCATTCCTAACCGTATCACTTGCAACAGAAAGCAGAGTTTTTTCTCACTAGAGAAGTTGAAAGGTAAGACAATCACTATTCCAGGGTCTCTCGCAGCTGGGGAATGGGCATGTGATCTAATTTCTGTCAGACAGATGAATACATATAATTTGACTTCCACTAGGTAATTTGGCTTTTGTCTTTATGCTTGTCATCTCATAGTCACAAGATGGCTAACACACCTCAGGCTAACACATTCAACATTCCAGGCACGGAATCTTTTATTCAGGCAGTTAATAAGTCTTTTTATTAGGGAAAGAAAGTTTTCCTCTGAACACTTTTTAATTTATATCCATTAACCGGATAGATCAGTCAGGGTTCACTCATGAAAACAGAAACCATTCTAGGTATTTCAAGCAGATAGGAATAGAATACAAGGAATTAGAAGTTTATAAAACCATTGGAAGGTCTTGGGGAAATGATATTCAGGGAAACCACTGTCGGAATTTAGGAAATCAGAAAGTGTAGGAAACGTAGAGAATTCCCACTGTTGACTTCAATTCTTCATACTCTGAAGCGCATTTGCAGAAGTATGCCAGGAGGTTGTGGGCAAAACCTTAAATCTACTACTACTGAAACCCAGGCACTGCTCACCACTATTGGAGTAATGAAGGCTTCTTCTTTCCTGCATTCTGAATCTTGCTTAAGTGGTTGTCGTTGGCATAATCTAAATCATCCAGCGTCTCAGTTGGTCCATGATCCTTCACCTCGTTATGTGACTCTAACCTTCATTCATGCAGGGTCTAATCTGGTAGTAGGTCTGAATGTATTAGGTTGCTGTGGCCTTCCACTAACTTTTGCCAATGGTCATGTTAGTTCAGTGGCATGAGGAGCACCAAATAACCAGGTGGCAGTTTTGACTTTGAGTTCATTGAACTACTGTTGTGTCCTTGAGGAAAACATTTCTTTCTTGGAAATCTCTAAACTAGCAGAGCCCAAACTTGCAGGAATAGAAATAAAATTTTTGTGAATGGGTGATTAGACTTAATGGTGAAAAAAGCCTCCCCTGCTCCTTGGTTCTTGCACCCAAGTATCCTGGCTAAGGGAAAATGGCGTCAAATATAATTAGTAGTTCAGAGCATATACTGCATCTTCTAGCAGAGTATCTTGCATGGTATTTTCATCTAGCCAGCACTGTAGCTGAGTCCGATAGTTCATTCCATCATTCTATTAGACTGACTGCTTCTGAGAGATAACGTTCATGGTAACACTCACAATCACCAGCCCATTGTCTTACTTCTTTTGCTGTAAAATGAGTTCCTTGGTTAGAAGCAATGTGTTATGTGGGATTCCCTAATGAAGAATAAGGCATTCTTATGTTCATACGTGATGTTGTTTTCAGAAACATGGGCAGGGAAGTCAAATCCATGTACAGATTTTTGTCTGTTCCAGTGAGGACAAATCACTGTCCCTTCCATGACTTAAGGGGTTCAATCAGATCAGGTGGCTGAATGTTCTATCTGGAAATGATGCCATATCTGAGGCTCAGTATTGGTCTCTGGTATTAATGGGTTGGGCACACACATATGGTGGGTTCAATAACATAGCTTTCTTCTCACCGAAGTTGTTTTGGCCAGAGTACTGCTAATCTCCATCCTTGCAACTATGTCTACCATGGTTATTAGCCCATTGTGCAAGCATCAGAATAGGTCATCTTGTCCACCTGATTATTGGCTGCTCCTCTGCAGTGGGTGACATCTTTTCATGTTACCTATATGAGACACAAATATTCTCATACTTTGCATCCATTCTGAGAGGTCCACTCCCAGGTCTCCTTGATACCTGCATGGTAAGGATCAGCATGAATCCAATCTCCCAAATGTGGAGAATGCTCCAGTCCTCATATTCCCACTTCTCCATCCTTGTCACCAGTCACCCCTGTAGTGCTCTCTCTCTGACCTTAGCCATCTGGAGCTAGGTCAGAGCTCACAAGTTAAAAGGACAGCATCCTGCAGATGGCCAGGTAGGCAGACACCAGCCGCAAGTTTGGGAAGTTCACATGACACCCCAATCTTCTGACCTACTGGCCGCAAATCTGGGGCTGGCTTTCTACTATGCCTTCAGGAAGCCAGCTGCAAGCTCCGGAGTCCATATGACACTCTTACTTTCTGACCTGCTTGCTCCTACTACCACTTTGGTTTTGATAATTTGCTGGAATGACTTACAGAATTCATGGAGAGTATGTCATTATGACTACAAATCTATTATAGCCAAAAAGGATACAAACAAAGAGACACCTTAGGGTAAGGTCTGGGGAGGTTCCCAATGTGGAACTTCCATGTTCTGAGGGATGTGTTACCCTCCTGAGAGCTGATGTTCCTGTCAATCATGAAGCTCTCTGGGCCTTAATGTTCAGGGCTTTTATCAGGCAGTCCTAAATGATAGGCTAAACCATGCCTCCTGGGGTTAGTTGATATTGGCCTTCCCCAAAACCTGAAAAAAACCCATTGCCTCATAGTGACCCTATAGGACAGAGTACAACTGCCTCATAGGTTTCTGAGGAGTGGCTGGTGGATTTGAACTGTCAGCCTTGATGAGCCCTCTACCACTGCACTACCAGGGCTTTATTGGCCTCCCAGGTGAGTTTTTTTCTGGCCTGGCTACCCCTCACTCACCAGCACTAAATCTCAGGTGTGGCCTGAAAGTCCCAGACCAAGGCATTTCAATTACTCCAGGAGTTATTTTTCCAGAGCCAAGGATAAAAGCCACCATACTGAAGTAAAACCAGATCGTTTACCCCACAATACCATTCTCTAATCTTGTTCTGTCTAAGACTCTGCCTATTTGGTCATCTCATTCACCCTGGCCTCTGAGTAGGATCCAAAAACTTTTATCTTCAGGCTGGGGAGGAGGTCTATTTTGGCTATTCAGATGTCTAATTAGTGGAGAACCAGAAGGCAAAGAACAAAGAAGGATTGATCCTTTTACATTTCCCTACCAGCTGAGTTTCTCATCCCAGCGTTTGGGTTTTCAGAAAGGGCAAGAGGCTAAACACATGGAAGCTTTTCTTCAGGCAGCCCAGCAGGAGGAGAGGTGAGTCATTTACTTCTACAAGAACTAAAAAAAAAGGCTTGGTAAAGTCCCATTAATCTGGCTTCATCAGGAAATGAGCTATGTCACCTAAGTGAATTTTCCAATAACTAAAGCTTACGTTTTCATGTGCCAAAACTCCATTTAATCATCTTGGATACAGGTTTTTTTTAAAACCAGTTACATATTTCTCTGCCTATATCAGTGAAGGATCCTGCCCATATGCTAACTTTTTCTCCAGGACATGGAACCATTAAAATAGCAGGTTATACTTTAATAAAAATGACTGTTTGTAAATTTTGATTTCTTCTGCCTACTTTAATAATTTTGTTTTTTGCTTTACTTTCTCATGTCCTTGTGTGGCTGTGCGATTGCTGAACAAGAAGGGTCTCTAGAATCAGACCCAAGTTTGAATTCTGGTTCTACCACTATGAGTTTTGAGCCTCACTGTCCTCATATGCAATATAGGTAAAAGTAACCTGTCTTTGGGCTCCCTGAGTGCTACAAATGGTTAAGCTCTCGACTACTAGCTGAAAGATTGGCAGTTCAAACCCACCCAGAGGCACCTTGAAAATAGTCCTGGCAATCTGCTTCTGAAAGGTCGCAGCCTTGAAAACCCTATGGAGCAGTTCTACTCTGCACAAGTGGGGTGGCCATGAGTCAGAATTAACTTGAAGCCAACCAACAACAACAACAACTTGTCCAAATATCCTAGCTGGAAACCCCTACCTCTCAGTATCATTGTAGTCCTTGGATGGGTGCAAACAGCTAAGTGTTGGGCTACTAACCGAAAAGTTGGTCGTTCAAATCCACCCAGAGGTGCCTTGGAAGAAAGCGCTCAGCTTCTGAAAAGCCATAGCCAAGAAAAGCATATGGAGCACAATTCTGCTCTGAAACACACGGGGTCACCATGAGTAAGAACAGACTAGATGGCAACTGGTGGTAACTGGCAGTATCATTGGAGGGCCAAAGGCACAAAAAGCTGGAGGATCCAATGCAGTTAAAGCATCTAACATATTGTAGCTGTTAAATAATAAACATTAAAGTTGTCCCTCGGTATCCATGGGGATTGGTTCCAGGATCCCTGTAGATAACAAAGTCTGAGGATGCTCAAGTCCCTTATACAAAATGGCACAGTGTTTGGCACATAGCCTACACACATTCTGATGTATACTTTAAGCCATCTCTAAAACTTGTAATACCTAATACAATGTAAATGCTATGTAAATATTGGTTATACAATACTGTATTGTTTAGGGAATAATGACAAGACACTAGGTGAACAGTGCTCAAACATGAGTGCTGGAGAGAGACTGAGGATTTGTGAAATGGTGGGAGGCTACAGCAGGGCATGCCTACACATCATTTCATTTGCATGGATTCCGTGTAGTTCTTGGAGTGCGGCAAATCCAAGTTTTGCTTGTTGGAACTTTCCTCCCCTCTTCCAATATTTTCAATCCACGGTTGGTTGAATCCGCGGATGCAGAACCCATGGATTTGGAGGGCACTGTACTTCCCAGTGTGTGTTTACTTCTTGCTCTGCAACTTCCTTACCATTCCAATTTGCTACACCTAATCTGCAGATAGATGGTCATGTGTGAGCTTCCGGGACAAGGCTGCCACTGTCTCATTTGCCCCATCCCAAGCTGCCCCATGCCTAGCACAAAGGGTAGGGGGTCAGGATATGCTTTTATCATCCTTAGGAAACAAACAAACAACAACAAAAAAACACAACAACATGCCAGCTCCTCAGGGGAAGAGAGGCTTCTCTTAGAGTAAGTTCTACAATTAATTTTGCATGAGGAGGTCCTGGGAGATGGAGCAACTCTGTAAGTGTTGCATCAGTAAGGCTTTGGAATGCAACAGTCAGGGGTGTACTCCCCACACCTTTCTGTCTAAGGAGAAGTGTGAATGTATCAAGAAGTCCTGGTAGCACAGTGGTTACAGTGCTTGTCTGCTACCTGAAAGGTCAGCAGTTTGAACCCAACAGCAGCTCCACAGGAGAAAGTTGTGGCAGTCTGCTACTATAAAGACTTACAGCCTTGGAAACCCCATGGGGCAGTTTTACTCTGTCCTATAGGATCGCTACAAGTTGGAATCGACTCAACAGCAGTGGGTTTTTCGTTTGGTGAATGTGTCGCTGCTCAGTGGGGAGAAGGTATTTGCTTCCTGAACTACTCTCAAGCTCTTAGAACTGCAAATAAAACCCATGGAACATTCCCATTCTCCCCTCCTTCCCATCACCCCCACAACACACACACTTCCTTTCCCCCAGTAGCACAGTCGCCCTTCATGCAATTGGGAAGGCATGGGCAGTAAGTGGGAAATTATGAGTGAGGGGCATGCCAGCCATATTTCCTTTCTTTCTTTGAGTCCCTGGAGCCAAGTCCAAAAGCCACATATTGACAGGGCAGGGCACGCCTCTGACAGCAACCTCCTGCTAGGCCCTGAGAACGCTGATTCATTTTCTTGTGAAATGAAGACCTCTCCAGAGAGAAGGAGAGGGAGGGAAAGAGAAGGAGAATCCGTGCTATTTGCTAATCACCTAGTCTGTGTCAGGCTGAAGCGATGCAGTTTTTATGTTTTATTTAATCCTGATGGTAATCCTGTCTATGTCTTGCACAACAGGAGAACAGTTTGAGAGGTTGAATAATTCATCCAAGTTATCACGGTTGACACATGAAGACTTTTATTTGGCCTGCAATAGAATGTAGGGCAGGTATCTACCATGAGTCTCCCCCCACCTCCATAACCCGTACACCATCCCACCCACAGAAGGTTAGGGAAAACGAAAGAGAATTAGAAACTCTGATGTAAGCTGTTTTTTTTTTTTTAAACTTCAATGGAAGCTCAGGCTTGGTATTCCAGAGTATAGGAATGACAGTTGTCATTATCTTTTCATATATATGTAGCACTTTACAGTTCACAAACGTTTTTCCCCTTCTCCTGCTCTTTCTCCCTCCCTCCTCCAACAGCTCTGTGTTGTTGGATTTGACATGATCTCTCTGTGTTCAGTTTACCTTTAAAATGAGCATAACAATTTGTGCACTACTTACGTGATGATTTCTGGGAGACCAAATAAGACACTATTATATGGAGCCCTGGTGGCGAAGTGGTTAAGAGCTTGACTGCTAACCAAAAGGTTGGCGGTTTGAATCTACCAGCTGCTCCTTGCAAACTCTATGGGGAGGTTCTACTCTGTCCTGCAGGGTTGCTGTGAATCCGAATCGACTAGATGGCAACGGGTTTGTTTTTTTTTTTTTTTGATATGGTCCTACTTCTTTATTTTCTCTTAGCAATTCCCATCCCTTCTCCCCTACCCACATGCATACCACTTGCCCTTGAGTTGGTTTCAACTTGTGACAACCTCATGTGTGGCAGAGTAGAACTGTGCTCCTTAGGGCTTTCAGTGGAAAAGTAGAAGTAGATCACCAGGCCTTTGTTCCAAGGAGCCTCTGGGTGGAATCTAACCTCCAACCTTTCAGTTAGCAGCCAAGTGCGTTAACCCATTTGTACCACCCAGGGACCAACACCCAGTACTTAGTGAAATTGTAGTTAAATAACTACCTGTATAATGCTGTATCTACTCTCCGTCTCATAAATCTCATGGGTCATATCCACACTGTACCTAACATCTCCAGCAGCAGAACGAGGACTTGAATTAGAGTCTAAGTATTGTTGCTAGAAGACTAGGTAGAAAGTGAAAATAATAAACTGAAACAATACATTTAAACCCTAATAATAAACAAGAAGAATAATTTGTCTGTTTGAATTTAATTGAGTGATGACGATGATGGTTTATGAGCCCAGGTTGCAAAGCCATTGCCAGTACAGGCTCTGACATGGCTGTCCACACCTGCTGTGGTGGGTGGGTCTGGAAGGCTGATGCAGAATGAGTAGTCTTAGTTTGACAGGTTAGCACACAGGTGTAGAAAGAGCTCTGTCCTTGGAGTCTGGGAGTCACATGAATGATGCCCTCAAATTTTGTTTCATCTGTACATTTCACTGGAATGTTTTCTGTTTTCATCCACTTAACTAGCAATACTGAGAATTCTGATTTGGAGGGAAATCACTGGTGTCAGCGGGCTCAGTTGTTGGCTCTTCCTGTTCAGTAAAGTGGATAAGGCTAATCAGACGGTGATAGCCACAGCAGACTATGGACAACAGAGAAAATGCCCACTGGATGATCCTGAGGAGGCTGGGTTGACGGTAAGGAGCCCTGGTGGCTCAAACAGTTAAGTGTTTGGCTGCTAACTGAAAGGTTGGTGGTTCAAACCTCCCCCAGCAGCTCTGAGGGGGAAGGACCTGGTGATCTGCTCCTGTAAAGATTACAGCCATGAAACCCCAAGGGGGTAGTTCTACTCTGTCACATGGGATTGCTGTGAGTAGAAAGCAAATTAAGGGTTTTTTTTTTAACAACACAGCAGGTAGATGACGTAACTAGATTTCACCAAAGAACCTGGCAAATTTTCGTGTCTTTGTAAAACACCAAACACTTGATCTGGTAATTTCATATCCCAAATCCAGTAGGCAATGAGGTTACTTTTGTGTGATTCCTTGTCATTCATCTCTCTTTTCTTTCCTACATGTCACAGACACTGGCTTGATAATCCATTCTGTAATTTACTGGGAATTGTTTTCAGATATTTCAGTAACTTGCACACATTAAGCTTCTGGTCAGAACCAGGTGCTGGGGTACAACTATTATCCAATTTAATTCTCTCAGATATCCTCTTTGGTGGGTACTTTTCTTGCTCCCAGCTTAGAGATGGGAAAATAGAAGCTTAGGAATGTTTTTAGATGTGCCTGAGGTCACATGCATACTTTCTAGAAGGTATTCAACACTTACATGGGGGAAACAGAGATGAAACTTGTCTTCCCAGAGGAGTGTTATTAGCAATCATTTGCCAGATGCCATGCCAGGAACTTGACCAAACTTGCCTCAGTTAAGGTTCACAGCACACCTATGGGGTGAGTATTGTTAGTATCCTCATTTTAGAGAGGAGGTGACTGAAGCACAAGTAGCAATTGTGATTCAGTGGCGGAATCCTCGCTTTCCACGTGGGAGACCTGGGTTCCATTCCCAGCCAATATACCTCATGCACAGCCACCAGCTGTCTGTCAGTGGAAGCTTGCGTGTTGCTATGATGCTGAACAGGTTTCAGTGTAGCTTCCAGACTGAAGACCAGTAAGACAGGCCTGGAGATTTACTTCTGAAAATCAACCAAGGAAAGCCCTATGGATCACAATGGTCTGATTACATTGTGCATGGGGGTGCCATGAGTCGAGGCTACTCGATGGCAGCTGACAAAAACAACAACCGAAGCACAGAGAGAGAGAGAGAGAGTGACTTGCTCAATATCTGGTAGCTGGAAGGGGAAGGGGGGTACTTTGGAGCCCTCTTCTTATGCCACACAGCTTGTCCTTCTAATCACTCCCTATAGAGAATGTCTCACAGGAAGTATGCAGCTGAACTGGGGACATCTGGGGAGGCTGAAAACGTGGGAGCCTCTGGGGCACGGGAGAGTGTGGCAGGCCCCAAGTCCTGGGCCTCAGTGACCAGCCAGTATCTGCGGCTTCCTCCTATTGTCTCCCTGTCATTTCAGAGCTTTCAATTTTGTGTTCCTTCCCAGCTAAAAATAAGGTTTTGTTTACATGCAGGGTAAAGGCCCTGGGACCCTCCTGAGAAAACCCCAGAGGAAATAGGATGAAGAGTGGACGGCAAAGGCAGGAACAACCAGCTCCTCAGCTCTGAGAGGCTGGAAGCATTGAGCGGGAAATGGCACTTCCCTTGCGTTTTTATGTTTAGCTGGGGTTTAATTAATAACCAGCAAACAAGTCTATAATTAACTTGATTCCCCTTTTGGCTAGCTGAGGGAATAATAATAAAGCACCTTTTTTAAGTCCATGGTGGTGCTGGGAAGCTGGGAGGGAAATCAAGCTTTGAGCCCTGCTTGCACAATAATGGGAGCCCTGCACACTATTCACGCCTCCCTCCCCCCTGCAAATTGTATTATCTACACCAGATGTTGCATTAAATGAAGAATTACTTTACTTCAGGGCTCAAATTATATGTGCCTGATTTATTGCCCTGCTTCAGTTCTAAACGCTACCTTGCAGAACACTGATAAATGAGAGCTTATTATTTTGGGCTGTGCTTGAGGTGATGAAGATATCAAGGGCGGGAAGGGGTTAATGCTTTCCAGGCTGGGACCGTTTGGTTGGTCATTTCGCACGCTTTCTGAACATTGCAGTCCCCCAAACATATACACTTTTGGTTGTTTCTATTTTTAATCTCTACAGTGATACACCTTGGCTCCCTTGTTCTTCAGAGATAAAGCATAAATTTTAAGTGTAGCATTCAGGATCCCTGTCCAGCCTTCCACTATTCTCCTTCCTACCTGCTCTGCCCCAAAGTCATGAGTGATCCGGGCTGTGCCTACCTCACCAGCCTCATTTCAAGTCCCTCTGCTACGTAGGCTTTTTTCCAGTTCCTTGAAGCTTCCAAACTCCTTCCCTCTGCCTCAAGCTCTTTCCCCTCCATTCTTCATTGGGCTTGTTCATGTTTCCTGTCTCAGCATGAATATTGTTTCCTTTGAGTCACCTTTCCAACCCCCAGTATTTACTAGATGCCTCTTTCTAGTCCGTTTCACAGTGCCATGCACTTTTTCCTTCCAGCACTTTCTGCAATGTATGTTCATTCATTTATTTGCTTGATTCCCACATGCCCCCATAAGAATGCTACGGACTGAACCTATTTGTTAGCTGTAATTCCAGAGCCCAGCACAGAGCCATGCACAAATGCATGTTGTTTTTTATTGAATGAGTCACCACGTGAATGGCCAACTTGTTTGCCCTGCCCATTCCTTGAACTGCTCACTGTCTTCATCTTGATAATTTTTGCCTCAGAAAGAAGCTCTTCTTAACCTACTAACCTAGGCCCATCTTGTTCTTCACTGCAGCTCTGTCACTTACTAGTTTGTGACTTTGGTCAAGTCACTTGACCTCTCCGTGACTCAGTTTTCCCCATACGTAAAATGGGATAATAATAGGACCAGTCTCACACAGCGGCTGTGCTGATGAATTGAGTCAGTGTGCTAAGACACTTAAAAGTGCACTTGGCACAATGTAGGTACTGCATAAAGTATTTAAAGGAGAACATTTCATGTGCAGCCTAATCTTAATGTCTCTGCATTTACCCTAACTTGACTTTAATTTAGACCTTTGCTCTAGCTCTGCTTTCTCTAGCCACATACCCCTTTGACTTTGACTTACCTTTCTCAGCACAGAAGTGGTCACAGGTCAACCAAAAAGAACAGTTTATCAGGACAGGTATGGCCCAGTGTCCGTGAAGGCAGCAATGTCCAGATGTAATTCAGGCAAACATGTCATACCAGGTGATCAAGGCTACCTGCGCTTACCAACAGACACGGGAGCCTGAGGGGGCAACTCCCTGGAGCATAGTGGTTCAAAGAAATTCAATAGCCTGTATTTATTGAGCACCTGCTGAGTTTCAGGCCCTGTTTGAGGGCTGGAAGAGTCAGTGTTGGATATGATATAGTTTCTCCTTTGGTCAAGCTCAGAGTCCAATGGGAGCACACAAAGTTAATCAGGCAATGGCAATACAATGGGCTGAGTGCCATAGCAGGGGCTGTTAGACACCAAGATAGGGAAGCTAACCCAGTCCTGGGGATTCTGATCAAGGGAGTTGATGCTTGAGCTGGCCCTTAGAAAATGAAGATGACTTTGTGAGGCAATGAACTGGGGCAGAGTGTTTCAGGCAGACGACACAGCATGAACAAGGCCCAGAGGTGCCAGAGAGCAAGGTGTTTTTAGGACCATGGTTCCTATAAAGGTTCAGTGTAGTTGGATTACAGGCCACAGATGGGCTGCAGAGAGAAAGGAGGGTCAAACCTGGGGGACTTTGCATATCCTGCTAAGGAGCTCGGGACTTCTTTTGTAGCTTATGGATAGCAGTTGAAGGTTTTGGGACAAGAGCATGTCATGCTCATCTCTAGACACTGTAAGGAAGCAATTAGAGTTAACACTGGGTTACCCTAGTCCTGGTCAGACAAAGAAGGAGAGTGACGCTTTAGCTTCACACAGATCCAACTCTGTGCCTCCAGAAGAGATGGGGTCCCGATTCCAGGAGCTGCTTTCTTGTGTACCACATGGACTTACTGAGAACTGCCAATCTTTTAAAACCAAGGGTATGCAATCCCACTCAGATGTGCCAGCCCTCCGGCCATGGAGGGAACTGCCTTTCTTTCATTTCAATTTAGCTTTAAGAGGTTCCAGGGGGAGTTGCAGATTTATCAGAGAGCCAGGAAGAAGGAAAAAAGATTTGTTGAGAGCCTCCTTTGTTAGACACCCAGTGTCTTAGTGCTCTAGTGTAACAGAACTACCACAAGTGGGTGGCTTTAACTAACAGAAATTTATTTTCTCACAGTTTAGGAGACTGTAAATCCGAATTCAGGACACTGGCTCCAGGGGAAGGCTTTCTCTGTCAGCTATGGGGGAACGTCCTTGTCTCTTTTCAGCTCCTGTTCCTCCGTTCTTTGGTGATCTTCGTGTCTTGTAGCATCTATCTTCCCCCACATGGACTTAATCTACTTCTTTTATGTTTCAGAAGTGATTGGTTTAAGTCACGCCCTACACTGATATGGCCTCATTAACATAATAAAGAAAACCTTATTCCCAAAGGGGATTATATCCACAGGTATAGGGGTTAGGATTTACAGCACAGATTTTGGGGGAACACAATTCAATCCATAACACCCAGCATATGCCTGAAACATACTTGTTTTAATCTTCCCAACCACCCTGAGAAGTATCATGACCCCATTTTTATAGGTAGGAAAACTGAGGTATAGAGGAGTTAGATTATGTGCCCAGCTAGTGGCTGGCAGAACTCTGGTCTGTTTACTCCCAAACTCTTGCTGTTGCTACTTGGCTGTTTGCTTTACGTATTACCCAGCTGTATACTGATCCTTTGGTACATGTGCTTACTCCACTAGGCTATGAGCTCCTTTAATGCCCAGCGCTAAGAGTTTCACACATTAGGCACTTAAGGCACGTTTGCTAATTGGTCTGGTATCCTCTAAAACCTACAGTCAACCCAGCAGTTGCTAGAGGGCATTATGAACAGTGTATCATGCAATGTAAAATTAGGGCCACAGATGATTTCATTCACTAAGCTACTTTTTTCCTCTTTCTTTTCTTTCCTTTCTCCTTTCTTACTTCTTTCCACCCAACCATTTATTCTCCATTATCCACTCATTCACAATAAAAATATTAAATGCTTCGCTTGTACTAGGCACTGTGTTAGGTACACTGAGGTTAAAAATCTTCAAGTTGCTCATTGTTTTTACCTCGCCATGGGGTTAAACCGTAAGAACACAGGCAGGGCTCTTCACCTGGCCTGGGAGTCAGGGAAGGCTTCTCTGGAAAGGAAGTATCTGAGCTAAGTTTAGAAAATGAGTTGAAGTTTGCCAGGTGTAGAAGAGGAAAGAGAAAGGTACTCTAGGTGGTGGTGGGGGGTGGGGGCGGGCAATGTGAGCAAAGGCTCAGAAAAGAAGAGAATGAAGAAATCCAGGGACTCCAAACAGACTGGGGAGGATAGATGTAGCAGAACGACAGTGGTGGACAGGGCCTTGAACGGCAGGTTGAGGAGTTTGGACTTTCCCTGAGGTCTTCAGAAGAGTCCATGAAAGGTCTAAAGTTAATCGAAGGCAAGAAAGAAAAGTTTCTTTTCATGGTAAGTTTTGTCTTTTGCAAAGATCATTTTGGTTGCAAAGGAAAAAAATAAAAAACTGGAGATAAGACCACCTTGGAGGCTATAATTAACCCAGACAAGAAGTGATGGTGGCTCTGAAATTAAGGCTTGTGGATATGGGGAAGGAGAGAATTGGATGAAACTGAATTTTTTTTTGAGGAGGTAGAATTGACAGATCTTGGTGACCAGTGGAGATAAAGGAGTCAGTGAAAATTCCTAGGTTCCTGGTTTGAGTGTGTGAGTGATGGAGGTAAAATTCACCATGATGGAGAACATGAGAGGAGGAGCAGAGTTTGGAGGCAGAGGGACAAATTCAATCTTAAACATGCTGAATTTGAAGTGCCTATGGCACACCCAGATGATGATCAGCAGACAGCTTGATATGTTAGGTTTGATGTTTAGAAGACTCAAGTTTGGAGAGTTTTTAGAGGCACAAGCATATGTATCTGTTAAAAGTCATGGTTTGGATGATTCCAAAGAAGAGTTGAGAGTTGTAGATAGAACCTTGATAAGGCTCAACATCTAAGGATCAAAACCTGAGAAGTTAAGTCTAAAACCAAAAAAGCCAAACCCACTGCTGTTGAGTTGATTCAAACTCATTGCCGTTGAGTCAATTCTGACTCATAGTTACCCTATATGACAAAGTAGAAGTGCCATATAAGGTGTCCAAAGCTGTAATCTTTACGGAACCAGATTTCCATATCTTTCTCCCTCAGAGCAGGTGGTGGGGTCCAAACCATCAATCTTTTGGTTAGTAGATAAGCTGTGACACCAGGGCTGCTTGAGGCTAAAAAAGGCAGGCAACCCCCCCACGCCACAAAAATAGCATCACCAAAAACAAGGAGGGGAAAAACTTCTATATAGTTTAGTCAACAGTGGCAAATGCTACAGAGGTCAGGAAAAGCAAGGACTGAGATGTATCTATTGGTTTTAGCAAATAACATTGGTAAGAGCAGTTTCTTTGAAGTGGTGGATGTTGAGAACCAGTTTTAGTGGTTTGAAGGGCGATTAAGAAGTGAAGAAGTGAAGGTGGTGAGCGAAGATGCTATTATAGGAACCTTGGGTGTGAACGAATGGAGAAAGGATAGGCAGCAACTTGCTAGAAATATGGAGTCAAGTGAGGGATTTTAAATTTAAGAATTTATTAAAAATAATGAGTAAAAGAGGAAGAGGTTGAAAATACAAGATGGAGAACAGATGTAGACAAGATGGTGGCATGGTAGAGTGAGGGGGGTGAAAATGACGTGAACTTGATAGAGACAGTTTCATTCCAAGACAGTGGGGAAAAAAGCAAAACAAAAACAAAAAAGAGGATCTAAACCAGAAAAGTATGAGATGACTTTCTCAACCACACCTGTCCGAGGCTGAAAATTACTCTTGGAATTCTGATGCAAAACTTTGTAGTTTGTTTTGTCTACTTATTTGTTTATTGATCTAGTTTCTAATCACCCATGTACTGGAATCTACTCATTCATTGGTCTGTCTGTGATCAGTCCTACTTGGCAGAGCCAGTTCCCATTCCCATGGGTAACAGTAGTCATTCTCAGTTTATCACCTTCGTTCTCTTTATAAGGTCCCCAGGTAAAGATCCCTTCCAGATGTCATTGGCAATTGAATAAGTGAATACATGAATGAACACACATGTTCCAGATCTCTCTCATTCAATCATTCAGTTGAGTTTACTTATTGAGTAATTACTATGTGCAAGGTACTGTGCTAGCTGCCAGGGCCACAATAATGAATAAATAGAATACACAGAGCTTGCCACCTAAATCAGGGATACAGACATGGAAATACATGATTACAATATGTGATGGTTAAGAATGTGTGTCAACTTGTCTGGGCCATGATCCTCAGTGTTTATATGTGATCACTTCTATAATTGAATCTGTTGTGAGTAGCCAATCAATTGAAAGGAAGTTTCCTTGGAGGTAGCCTGCATCTGAATATATGTAAACATTTTGGTTTTTTTGCACGCTGTGGATCCTGTGGCTGTCTCCTGTTCGTCTGACCTCTGGCTCCTGGGGCCTGAGCTACCAGCTTATCTGCAGACCTTGGGATTTGTTGAACTTCACAGTCTGAGAGTGGGAGCCCTGCTCACAGACCTGCAAGTCTTGGGCTTGCCGGCCCCTTTGGCTATGTGAATTGAGAGAAGCCTCTATCCTGATCCACGGACTTAGGACGGTCCAGCCTCTAAAACTGCATGAGCTGTTTCCTTGAAATAAATCTCTCTGTCTATATATTTTTACACTTTACTGGTTTTGCTTCTGTAGAGAATCCAGCCTAAGACATTTGGCACCAAGAGTGGTTCTAGAGTTGTAAGTTGTAAGGATGAATTTTCTAAATTGGTTCTCAAGTCTGGTCAGTTGTAAAGATGTTGATGACTGCTCTCAGCAGGAAACAGGGCACTGCTAATGCATGGTGTGAGGTAGCAATACAATTACGCAAAATATCACCACCAGTAGATCAGGTATTGGTGAAAGGCAAGGCTCCAGGTGAACACATATGTGCCATCTTTCTACAGTTTTGTCAGAATGAAAAGTATAAGGAAGCTGGTTGGTTGGTCCTACTTTCTCTAGAGAAACTGGTGAAAGAAAGAGGTTCTCTCAGGGCTTCAGAGTCAAAGCTCAAATGCCGCATAAACGACCTTAAGTCTTCAGCTTGTGCTTTGAAAGAAAGCCTTATTTCTTGTGGTAACAGAGCTGAAATTGCCAAAAACCAAAGCCAGAGCCTTATTGCAAGAGTGGCTGAATTACAATGCCAGATCAATTGCCAAACTTGAGAGGTGTCTGAAATTAAAGTAAGGGCATTGATTGGAAAGAAATGGGGTCTTGAAACTTGAGATGGGGACATGTGGGCAGGTAATCAGAAAGCTGGAGACACTGAATCGACTCGATGGCAGTGGATTGGGAGACACTGAGCCCCTAAATTCCATTGAATCACTTCTGCCAGCAGAATCGCTCCCATCTGAAGAGATTACTTCATGTTTGTCAGCTAAACCACCCTCCCAAAAAAATCATTAGCCCCTCCACTCCCATCTAATGAGATTAGCCCTAGCCCAGCTGCCTTTAAAGAGCCCTTGCCTGAGTCATTGCCTTGGGCATTGTCTGAGACAGTTGCTTTACAAGACAATGCTGAATGTTCTCAAGACAATTCCACATTACAAGTCTGGCTTCTAGACCTATAACTAGACTTAAGTCCCAGTGAGCCCCAAAAGGTGAAGTACAAAGTGTGACCCAGGAGGAGGTACGCTACACTTCAAAAGAACTGGTTGAATTTTTTAATATGTACAAACAGAAACCTGGGGAATATGTGTGGGAAAGGCTATTAAGGGTGTGTGATAATGGTGCAAAGAACATAAAGATGGATTAGTCTGAGTTTATTGGTAAGGGTCCATTAAGCACAAATTCTTCATTCAGTGTTTCAGCTCAAGAAGTTAGGAAAGGATCTAATAGTTTATTTGGTTGGGTTGCCGAAGCATGTATTACGAGGTGGCCTACACTAAGTCAAGTTGAAGTACCAGACCTGCCTTGGTACACTGTAGAAGAAGGTATCCAAAAAAAATTGGCCTGCTAGAGTGGGTTTATCAGGTTAGACCCACAGACACACACATAGAGTGCCCAGAGGACACAACTTTTACCACAACGGTAAGGAACACATTTGTGAAGGGAGCTCCAGCATCCTATCCTTGAAGACTGCTGTGATTGCTGTGTTGTGTAAATCAGATTTGACAGTGGGAACTGCCTTAATTGAATTAAGACACCTAACTACAGTGGGGCTGTTTGGACCCGGTGGTAGTGTGGCCAAGTGGCTGCACTCAATCCGAAAAGATGAGGTGGGTGTGGTTACAGTAATGGACAGCAGAGTCAAAGAAGTAATCAGAATAGTCTGACTTTTATGGACTTATAGCATTGGCTACTTAGTCATGGTGTCCCTAAGAGTGAAATAGATAGGAAATCTACTAAATATTTACTTGATCTGTACAAATGGAAGAATTCTAGGTCAGGTGAACAGCAGTCTAATTCGATTCACCAGCATAGAGAGTCATGGTCCCTCAATCGATTCCCAGATTCGAGGGAGTTTAAAGACCCACAGCCCCTTGAATGAAGCAGAGGCCAGGTCCACTTGAGGAAGGACTCCAATACACTGCCAAAATTTTTTACTGTTAATCTTTCTCCCATCCTTCCCCAAAGGGATCTATGGCCTTTTACGAGAGTGACTGTTCATTGGGGAAAAGGAAATAATCAGACTTTTCGGGGATTATCGGATACTGGCTCTGAACTGACACTAATTCTAGGAGACCCAAAAGGTCACGGTGGCCCACCAGTCAGAGTGGGGGCATATGGAGGTCAGGTTATTAATGGACTCTTGGCTCATGTCCATCTCACAGTATATCCAATGGGTTCCTGAACCCATCCTGTGGTGATTTCCCCAGTTCCTGAATGCATAATTGGAATAGATATACTCAGCAACTGGTAGAGCCCCCACATTGGATCTCTGACAAATAGAGTAAGGGCTATTATGGTAGGAAAAGCAGTGGAAGCCACTAGAACTGCCCTTACCTAGCAAAATAGTAAACCAAAAACAATACCACATTCCTGGAGGGATTGCAGGGATTATTGCCAACATCAAGGACTTGAAGGATGCAGGGGTGGTGATTCTCACCACATTTCCATTCAACTTGCCTATTTGGCCTGTGCAAAAAACAAGTGGATCTTGGAAAATGACAGTAGATTATTGAAAACTTAACCAGGTGGTGACTCCAATTGCAGTTGCTGTTTCAGATGTAGTTTATTGCTTGAGCAAATTAATACATCTCCTGGGACCTTGTATGCAGCTATTGATCTGGCTAATGCCTTTTTTTTCCATACCTGTTTTGAAGGACCATCAGAAGCAGTTTGCCTTCAGCCAGCAAGGCCAGCAATACACCTTCACTTGCCTATCTCAGGGCTACATCAACATTCTAGCCCTATGTCATAATTTAGTCTGAAGGGACTTTTATCACTTTTCCCTTCCCCAAGATGTCACACTGGTCCATTACATTGATGATGTTATGCTGACTGGACCTAGTAAGGAAGAAATGTCAATGATTCTGGACTTATTGGTAAAACATTTGTGTGCTTGAGGGTGGGAAATTAATCCCATAAAAATTCAGGCACCAATGGCACTGGGTTCCACCTCAGTGAAATTTCTAGGGGTCTAGTGATATGGGGCATGTCGAAATATTCCTTCTAAAGTGAAGGATAAGTTATTGCACCTGTCTCCTCCTACAACTAAACAGGAGACACAATGCCTAGTGGGCCTCCTTGGATTCTGGAGGGAACATATTCCTCATTTAGGTGTGCTACTCCAGCCTATTTATCAAGTGACTCAAAAAGCTGTTAGTTTTGAGTGGAGCCCAGGACAAGAGAACGCTCTGCAACAGGTTCAGATTGCTGTACGAGCCACTCTGCCACTTGGGCCATATGATCCAGTTGATGTGATGGTGCTTAAAGTGTCAGTGGCAGATAGAGATGCTGTTTTGAGTCTTTGGCAGGCCTCTATTGGTGAATCACAATGCAGACCCTTAGGATTTTGGAGCAAAGCCCTGCCATCCTCTGCAGATAACTACCGTCCTGTTGAGAAACAGCTTTTGACTTGTTACTGAGCCTTAGTAGAGACTGAACACTTAACCATGGGACATGAAGTCACCATGTGGCCTGAGCTGCCCGTCATGAATTGGATGTTGTCTGGCCCACAGAGTCATAATGTTGGACGTGTACAGCAGCACTCTGTCATTAAATAGAAGTGGTATATATGAGATCGGGCCCAAGCAGGACCTGAAGACACAAGTAAGTTACATGAGGAAGTGGCCCAAATGTCTACGGTCTCCACTCCTGTCACGTTACCTTGCATCCCCCAGTCTGTGCCTATGGCCTCGTGGGGAGTTCCTCACGATCAGTTGACTGAAGAAGAGAAAACTTGTGCCTGGTTTACAGATGGTTCTGCACTATATGCAGGCACCACTCGAAAGTAGACAGCGGCAGCACCACAGCCCCTTTCTGGGCGCGCCCTGAAGGAGAGTCGTGAAGGGAAATCCTCCCAATGGGCAGAACTTCAAGCAGTGTACCTGGTTGTACACTTTGCTTGAAAGGAGAAATGGCCAGATGTGTGATTATATACTGCTTCATGGGCTGTGGCCAATGGTTTGGCTGGATGGTCAGGGACAAGGAAGGAATATGATTGGAAAATTGGAGACAATGGTTTGTGGGTAAGAGGTATGTGGATAGACCTCTCTGAATGGGCCAGTGAAGATATTTGTGTCTCATGTGAATGTTCATTAAAAGGTGACCTCAGCAGAGGATGATTTTAACAATCAAGTGGATAGGATGACCCATTCAGTGGAAGCCAGTCATTCTCTTTCCCTACCTACTGCCGTCATTGCTCAATGGGCACATGAACAAAGTGGCTATGGTGACAGGGATGGAGGTTATGCATGGGCTCAGCAACATGGACTTCAACTCACCAAGACCGACTTGGCTACAGCCACTACTCAGTGCCCAGTCTGCCAGCAGCAGAGACCAACACTGAGTCCCCAGTATGGCACCATCCTCTGAGGTGATCAGCCAGCAACCTGGTGGCAAGCAGATTACATTGGACCACTTCCATCTTCGAAAGTGCAGCATTTTGTCCTTACTAGAATAGATATTTACTCTGAATATGGATTTGCCTTCCCTGCATTCAATGCTCCGGCCAAAACTACCATCCATGGACTTACAGAATGCCTTATCCACTGTCATGGTATCACACACAGCATTGCCTCAGATCAAGGGACTCACTTCACAGCAAATGAAGCATGGCAGTGGGCCCATGCTCATGGAATTCACTGGTCTTACCATGTTCGTCATCATCCTGAAGCAGCTGGCTTGATAGAACGATGAAATGGCCTTCTAAAGACACCATTATGGCACCAGCTAGGTGGCAATACTTTGCAGTGTGGGGGCAATGTTTTCCAAGAGGCTGTATATGCTCTAAGAGAGAGTCCTCTATATGGTGCTGTTTCTCCCGTAGCCAGGATTCATGGTTCCAGGAATCAAGGGGTAGAAATGGGAGTGGCACCACTCACTATTACCTCTAGTGACCCACTTAGAAGATTTTTGCTTTCTGTCCCCGTGACCTTATGCTCTGCAGGTCTAGAGGCCTTGGTTCCAAAGGGAGGAATGCTCCCACGTGGACACACATCACTGATTCCATTGATCTGGAAGCTAAGAATGACATCTGGCCACTTTGGGCTCCTTAAGTCTCTGTATCAACAGGCAAGGAAGGGTGTTACCATACAGGCTGGTGTTATTGATTCTGATTACCAAGAGGAAATTAGATTGATGCTACATAATGGAAATAAAGAAGAGTATGTCTGGAATGCAGGTGATCCCTTAGGGCATCTGTTAGTACTACCATGCCCTGTGATTAAAGGCAATGAAAAACTACAGCAACCCAATTCTGACATGACTACTAATGACCTAGACCCTTCAGGAATGAAGGTTTGGGTCAACCCACCAGGCAAAGAACCACAATCAGCTGAGGTACTTGCTGAGGGGAAAGGGAATACAGAAGGGGTGGTAGAAGAAGGTAGTTCTAAATACCAGTTATGGCCAACTGACCAGTTGCAGAAATGAGGACTGTAATTGTTATGAGTATTTCTGCTTTGTATGCATGCATCAAATATTTTTGTTTTGTTCATTTATAAAAGGTAAGATGTAAACTGAGCTAGTGCATTTTTGGTTGTACTGGTGTTAGTTGTATCATGTTAGGCACAAGTATGACTTTACAGTTGTCTGTATTCAGAGATTATGTATGGTTTAAGGAGGTGTGCACATGTGCCAAGCTGACAAGGGTGGACTGTGATGGTTAAGATTGTGTGTCAACTTGGCTGGGCCATGATTCTCAGCATTTATATGTGATCACTCCCATGATTGAATCTGCTGTGAGTAGCCAATCAGTTGAAAGGGAGCTTCCTCGGAGGTGTGACCTTCATCCAAATATAAACAGACGTTCCAGCTATTTTGCTCACTCTGGATCCTGCCGCTACCTCCTGTTCGTCTGACCTCCGGCTCCTGGGGCTTGAGCTACAAGCTTATTTGCAGACCTTGGGATTTGTTGATCTTCACAGCTTGAGAGCTGGAGCCCTGTGGATCTTGGGCTCACCAGCCCCTGTGGCTATGTGAACTGAGAGAATCCTGTATCCTGATCCACAGCCTTGGGACATTCCAGTCTCTACAATTACATGAACCATTTCCTTCATATAATTTTCTCTCTATATATATCTTCATGCTTTACTGGTTTTGCTTCTCTAGGAACCCAGCCTAAAACACAATATAAAATGCTAAATGTTATTATCAGGTTCTACAGCAGGGTGATAATCTATACTTGGGGCTGGAGATGGCTTCCTGAAGTAGGTGATTAACCAGAAATCTGAGATCTCCAGGATAGTCTAATTTGATTATTATAGTCTGGACTGTTGTTTTATGGATGGGAAAACATTTCTATTGGAATCTGCTACACTTATAAATGTATGAATGAATGAACTAATTGATTAATAGTTGATTTCTTCCATCCTATTAATAATACTTATAGTCATCTGTCTTGGCCATCTAGTGGTGCTATAACAGAAATACCACAAGTGGATGGCTTTAACAGAGAGAAGTTTATTCTCTCACACTCCAGTAGGCTAGAAGTCCAAATTCGGGGGGCCAGCTCAAGGGGAAGGCTTTCTCTCTCTGTTGGCTCTGGAGGAAGGTCCTTGTCACCAGTCTTTCCTTGGTCTGGGAGCATCTCAGCACAGGAAACTTAGGTCCAAAGGATGCTCTCTGTTCCCATTGTTGCTTTCGTGGTGGTTTGAGGTCCCCTGTCTCTCTGCTCACTTCTCTTTTATATCTCAAAAGAGATTGGCTTAAGACACTATCTAATCTTGCAGAGCTCATCAATATAACTGCAGCCAATCCATCGTATTATATCATAGTGACAGGATTTACAACACTTAGGGAAACCACATTAGATGATCAAATGGTAGGCAATCATACAATCATATACGGGAATCGTGACGTAGCCAAGTTGACAGGCGTTTTGGGGGGACACAATTCAATCCATGACATCATCTATCTTCAAACTGTTGCTTCCCAGAAAGTGTCAGACTTTCAGTAACCAGCTGCCCAGTGTCAGGGGATTTTGGAAATGGGGTGAAATTCTGTTGTAAATGTTCTAATTTCAGCCTTTTCTTTTCCCAATATCAATATTTCTCTGGATAAAAACTGTGTGTGGCTTCCCATCTAACTGTAATAAGTACTTAAGGCAAGGCACTTGACCTTTGGGTGGGGAGAGGTGAGAGGAACCTATTTTCACCTGAAGAAGCTAGTTTCTCATCCATGCTGATGGTCATGTAACTGACTTGAAGGCTTGTGTGAGCCCTATTAAAATGATTGGTGGTGGAGGATAGCTTTCCTTGGAATCATGGAATTCCTTGGAAGAGATCAACAGTTCCAACATCCTGTCTTCTGGTCAAGTCTCCAGCAACCAATTCCCAGCAGAGAGCACTTTTCTACTTCAGCAGATCTCCAAGAAGGATAAGAATCTACAGCTATCACGCAACTATTTTGGTGATTAAAAATGATAAAAGTCAGGAAATGTTCTGTTATAGAAACGGGACTGATGTCTTGAGGATCTGTGGTGAAGCTGTTGCTAATAAAAATGATAATAATAATAGCAACTGTTTATGGTGTCTGCTGTTTCAGTCTGGTGAGAAGACAGGCAATTTGTGTCACTGACTGAGGAAGTGAAGACAAGGCAGGGGGCAGTGCTGAGTGGGAAATAGAGATGGAACCAACCAGGTTCATGTCCTAAGCCTGGCCACCAGTGCCTTGGTGTCACAGTGGCCACTTTGAAATGGCCTGGAAAGACTATCATTCACCATGGGCTGATAGGGGAATTCTTCTTACTTAGCACAGGGAAAAGACCCTAAACAACCTAGAGTTATCAACCAATCAACAAATGTCCCCTAAAGATTTATCGAGTGCTGTTTGTCAGAGGTAATACAAGAGAACCGGAAAGATAGAAAAAAAATTATTGCACAAAAGAATCTTGAGAATGATACTAACTTTTTTTTTTTTTTCCGATTAGGTATTGAATGCTATTGTTCAGAATCAGTGAACTACTGAGATTTAGAGGAGGTAGGGGTTGCTGTGGGGCAAGATACGAGTTTTTTTGAATGAGAGGGAGTTTGCATTAGGTTTTCAAAAATGGGATGGATTTGTTGAAAGGCTCTTGCCTACTTTTCCAGCCCTATCTTCCACTACTTCTTCTTCTCTTTCTCCCCATTGCATCATATACTCCAGTCACCTGAAATATAGATCATTTCCCCAACAGCTAAGCTGTTTCATGCCTCCATGCCCTTGCCTGTCTCTTTTCCTGGAATATTCTCCCTTCCTCTGCCTGGAGAACTCCTACTTACCATTCAAGGTCCAGTTCAAACACCGCTTCTCCTGGGGAGTCCTCTATGATCTCCTTTGGCTGAACTATTCAATGCGTCCTTCTCTTAGAATTTCTATAATCATACTAATTTCTAATAAGTAAAATTACATAATCATAATTCTGCCATCATAACAAGCATAACAATTTATCAAGCATTTATTTGTTAAGGTCTTTACATGTGTTAAGGAGCCCTGGTGGTGCAGTGGTTAAAGCAATTGATTGCTAACCAAAAGGTTGAGTGTTCGAAACTACTTGCAGCTCCATGGGAGAAAGGTGTGGCAGTATGCTTCTGTAGAGATTTACAGGCTTGGTAACCCTATGGGATAGCTATGAGTCAGAATCGACTTGACAGCAGTGGGTTTGGTTTTGGGGTTTACATGTATTGGAACCCTGGTGGTGCAGTGTTTAAGTGCTTGGCTGTTAACCAAAAAAGGTCAGCAGTTCAAAGCCACCAGCTGCTCCTTGGAAACCCTATGGGGCAGTTTGACTCTGTCCTATAGGGTAGCTATGAGTTTAAATTGACTCAATAGCAACTGGCTTTACATGTATTACCTCATTTAATTCTCGCAATACCGCAGTGAAGTGGATTCTACTGGAATACAACATGTCTACGGTTGCTAGGCCAGTAAATAAGTGATAGATTCAGGACACAAACCCAGGTTGGTCTGGGATAGAGTATAAAATCTTAAACATTATCCAACACTGCCTCCTATAGAATCATAATGACATTTATTCATCTGAGGCTGGCTCTGGGGATGCGAAGATGGATGAGATGGAGTGCCTGCCCCTCAAATTCTCATAGCCTAGGGCAGGAAGAAGAAGGTGCTCAGTGAAGATTTTTCAGGAATGCATTTCCCCCATTTTAGCTGCTAAGGCGTGACCCATGTGCAAAGGCACAGGGCTGAGTTGAATTGAAGTCCTTTGTTATTTCACATTCATTCAAGACTCCACTCAGGAATCACCTTCTCCTGGAAACCTCTCAACAATTCCGTTTTATTCCTCTCCCCCGCCAGCCACACTTGAGTGCCCCACCCATGTGTTCTCAGACCATAGAATACTTGCCTCCTGCCATTTACCAAGCCATTTACTTGCCTATTACAATAAATAGACTTGTCCCATTTAGGTGAGTTATAGAAAGTATAATACGGTATTTGCATGACATTGCAAATGCTTAACTTCCCTGTCTCAGTTTCTTTATCTGAAAAATTGGGATAATAGTAATTAACCCATCTGTGCAGAGTATTTTCCATTTGCTTGCAGGTCCTTCTCTGCCTTGCTCTGTGTCCCCAGAGATTGACCCTATGGACTGCATTATCTGAGCTCCTTTGCCATCTAGGTTATGGTTGGGTTCAGTCCATGGGAAGTGCTGGCAGGAGGTTGGACAGTGGGAAGAAAGAGGCCTTGGGTATTTCTTCCCTGCCCCAGCACCACATTTCTGGCAATATTTTGTCTCTTCATGTCCATAGGTGGTTCCTCCTGAGTGGGTGACAGTTTTTACAGCTTCACAAAATTTTTTTCCCCTCACTTGTTCCCTTTAGGATTAGGGGTAGTCAGGGCTTTCTGCTGTTGCTAGTTCCTGGGTGCCTCATTTATTCCCTTATCTCTGCCCACACCCCTGTAAGCGATGCTTTTGATAACTTCTTTTCTTTTTTAATCTGTGGTGGATTTAAATTCCTTATGTACATGTCTGTGTCTTCTTGAGTTGCCCTTTGAAATCTTCTGTTTAGCTCTTTTGCTTCGTCATTTCTATTTGCTTTAGCTACTCTACATTCAAGAGCAAGTTTCAGAGTCTCTTCTGACATCCATTTTGGTCTTTTCTATCTTTTTATTGAACTTTTACTTTGTTCATGTAGGATGTCCTTGATGTTTTCCCACAACTCTGCTGTGAAGACCTCTTTAAAATCTTAGAAAGTAAAGATGTCACTTTCTTGATTAAGGTGTGCCTGAACCAAGCCATGGTCTTTTAAATCACCTCATACGCATGTGAAAGCTGGACGATGAAAAAGGAAGACCAAAGAGAATTGATACACTTGGATATGATGTTGGCAAAGGATACTGAATATACCATGGACTGTCAGAAGAACAAACAAATCAGTCTTGGAAGAAGTACAACCAGAATGCTCCTTAGAAGCGAGGATAGTGAGACTTTGTCTTGCTTACTTTGGACATGTTATCAGGAAGGACCAGTTCCTGGAGAAGGACATCATGCATGGGAAAGTAGAGGGTCAGTGAAAAAGAAGACCCTCAATGAGAGGGATTGACACAGTTTTTGCAACAATGGGCTCAAACACACAATTGTGAGGATGGCGCAGGACCGAACAAAGTTTCATTTTGTTGTACATAGGGTCGCTGTAAGTCGGAACTGACTCAATGACACATAACAACAGCAACAACAACATCTTGCATTTTTACTGCCTTTAGCCTCTGTCTGGAGTTCCAGAACCCCCTCTCTTGTAAAATCAGGAAAAACCAAACCAGTTGCCTTCGAGTCTGCTCTGACTCATGCTGACCACATGTGTTTCAGAGTAGAACTGTGTTCCATAGGGTTATCAATGGCTGTGATGTTTTCAGAAGTAGATTACCAGACCTTTTTCTGAGGTGCCTCTGGGTGGACTTGAAGCAGCAATCTTACAATAGTTGAGCACTTAACTGCGCCACCCAGGCACTCTCCTCTTGTAACCAAAAACTAAACCCATTGCTGTCGAGTGGATTGCAACTCATAACGACCTTATAGGACAGGGTAGAACTGCCCTATAGGGTTTCCAAGGAGTGGCTGGCGAATTTGAACTGCTGACCTTTTGGTTAGCAGCCAAGCTCTTAACAACTGGGCCACCAGGACCCCTCCTCTTGTAAAGCCCTTCTTAATTATTTATAGAAGATCCAGGGTTTCTCAAATAAACTCAGAAACTAGTCCCCCATTTTCTTCATTTTCAGAACTGTGGCCCTTACAATGACATTCACTCTAGAGGCCTCCACTGCCTCTGAGCATGCCTTGCCTTTGCTGCCAGGGTCTGCCATTATATCTTTCTCTATCAAGAACTGTCATGACTCCCACAGCTGCTAGGCACTCCGCCTCCCCTGGTGCCCTGGAGCCTTCCTGGAGGATCGGAAGTGTAGTTGTACTCTCTGGAGCCTTTCTGGAGGCACCAAACCCAGTCTGGGTTCCCTCTTGTAGAGGTGGGAATCTCTGACCCTTTGGAGTTATAATTTAGAACAAAAACAGCCCTGCTTTAGGTCCTGTATAGCAATGTTTTTCAGAGTTTTTTATTGAAAACACTTGTGGTAGATAGGCTCAAAAGATGGCTGCCTTAACCCCTTCCCTCCATGCTGCTCCTCATACCAAGAAGTAGAACCAAATTCACTACCCCTTGAATCTGGGCTGGTCTTGGTGACTTACTTTACCAAAAGATTGCATACAAAAAGATGTTCTGCAACTTTTGAGGCTAAGTCACAAGAAGGCTTGCCACTTCTACCTGGATTTCTTGGAATGCTCTCTTAGGGTGCTCCCTTTCAGAACCCAGCCAACATGCTATGAGAAGCCTTATAGAAAGTCCATGTGTAGGTGCTCCTGGTAGCAGCCCATCTGACCCGACAGTCAGCATCCGTTACCAGAGTGTGTGTGAGACATCTTGTATATGCATACTCTTGAGCCTTCGGATGACTCCAGCCCAAACCACCGTTTGATTCCAACCACATGAAAGACCCTAAGTGAGAACTGCCCAGCTGAGCTCAGCTACCTCACAGAACCACGAAGAAAAATAATAAATTGCTGTTTTAAGTCATTTAGTTTTGGGATGGTTTATTATATAGTAATAGATAACCTGAACAGTAGTCCCTCTCTCACTAGGCTCAGAGATATTCTCAGCTTCCCCATTGCCTATGAATTGAGTGGTAGGCACACTGCCTCCCTCAGAATAGTCCCACTTTGCAGATGTCTGAGGCTTTTTATCCAGGTTAAGTTTGTCTGCCTGGCCCCCTCCCTCCTTATGATGACTTCTATCCCAGGACAATTCTACTGGATTAACTTTAATCATTCCATCCGCCATTTCTGGACAAGTCTAAGTCTCAAGGGTAAATATAGCTTAAGATCCAGTTGGGAACTCTATATACACGAAGAGGAGTTTACCACATATCCAGGTTCCTGGATGGCACAAATGGTTAAGCTCTAGACTACTAGCCTAAAGGTTAGTGGTTTGAGCCAACCCAGAGGTGCCCCGGAAGATAGGCCTGGTGGTCTGCGTCCAAAAGGTCACAACCTTGAAAACTGTATGGAGAGTTCTACTCTGCACACATGGAGTTGCCATGAGTCAGAAGAGACAGCAACTAACAACAACAACCATATACATAATTGGGAGTATTTATTAAATTCTTGTTTCTGTTAGTGTTATATTGTGGCCATTTTCTTATATCATTAAAAATTCTGCAAAGTTAATAATGCCGTCACTTGGATTTATATCATTTACTTATTCACCTGTTTTTGGAAATTTGTACCTCCCTGCTTTATTGCTTAATTTTCAAAAAGGGCTAAGATTAAAATCTTTGTCCACATATCTTTAGCCAGGTTATCTTAAGAAAATAATCAAGACTTCAGCAGAGGGATGATTTTTTTTTTTTTTTATTAAAGACTCTTGCTGCATAATGTCAAATCACTTTTTGTAAAGATTGTACCAAGTTACCTAGCACCAGTCAATCTGATAGGCATTAATTGTATCTCTATTATTTTAATTTGCATTTCTCTGATTCTTGGTGATGCTGACCAAATTTTTCGTTTCCTTACCCATTATTAATTATCCACTATATGTCAAGAGGGGCCCTGGTGACACAGTGGTTAATAGCTCAGCTGCTAATCAAAAGGTTGGCAGTTCGTATCCACCAGCTGCTCCTTGGAATCCCTATGGGGCAGTTCTACTCTGCTCTATAGGGTCGGTATTAGTCGGAACTGATTCGACAGCAACAGGTTTTTTTATATGCCAAGAAATCAGCTTGATACTGGGAAGTGAGCAGTTGGTATATACACCCTTATGGGCCCTGGGAGTGGACCACATAACTTAGGAACAGAGTTTATGAGATAAGAGCACCTGGCCTGGGACAATTTCAAATATGTTCTTAGTCACCCTTGGTGGATCCTCAGTGCAGTTAAGAGGGTGCTACAAGGCTTCACAGAAAGACAATGGCTTTGGCATTAAACACGCCTACCTTCAAATGTTAGCTCTGCCACTTACCAGTTGTATGATGTTGGCCAGTTTATGTAACTCCTTCAGCTTCAATTGTCTCAGCTGTAAAATGGAGGAAAATACCAAGTCCCTTTTAAGTCTGTTGTCAGGATAAAAAGAAATAATAAAAAAGATAATAAATATAAGTATGTCACATATACTATGCATTCAATAATCGTCAAGTCCTCTTAATTCTACTTCATCAGCTCCCGAATCTCTCTTTCCTTCCCTACTGTGTTACTACTGCTTTACTTCATTCAGCTGCACCATTTCTCAGCTCTTTACTGTTACTGCCCCTTACCTGATTTCCCTCTTCAATATGTCTCCTCCCTTCAGTCCATTTACCATACCACCTCTGTTTTTCTAAAAACGGATCTAATCATGTAGCCCGGAGCCAGCTGAGTCCATTTTGACTTAGGATGGCTCTATATGTTTCCAGTAGAATTGTGCTCCATCAGATTGCTAATGGCTGAGTTTTTGGCAGTGGATTTCTAGGTCCATCTTCTGAGGTGCCTCTGGGTGGACTTGAACCTCCAATCTTTTGGTTAGCAGCCAAACGTATAAACTGTTTGCACCACCCAGGGACACACACACACACACACACACACACACACACACTCACACACATGATCATGTCACTACCTCACTTAAAATTCTTCGAGAGCCCCTTAATGTGATTGAAATCTAGCTCCTATTAACCTCTCAGCCTCCTCTCTCACCTCTCTGCTTCATCATATCCTATACTCCCCCCCACAGAACTGTCTACCATCCCCGACTTTTCAGAGTCTGGTGCCTTTGAACATCATGTTCCTTTGCTTGGATTCTTTTTCCTCCTCTTCCCTCCATCTGGTTAACATTTACTCATCCCTCAGAAATTAGCCGAAGTGATACTTTCCTCAAGAGGCCTTCCCTGACACTCCAAACTGGATCAGGCTTTCTCTACTCCTGGGTTCTGTCCATCACAACACATAGATGAGGAAGCACACAATTCCCTCCTTAATTAGATTCTGGCTCCTTGCCAGCTGGAATGGCATCTTAGTATCTATACACCTATTGAAGAGTCTGGAGCCCTGGTGGTGCAGTGGTTAAGAGCTTGGCTGTTAACCAAAATGTCGGCTGTTTGGGGCTTCTCAATCTTGGCACTATTGACCAGGACCAGCTACGTAATTTGTGGTTCCCGGTGAAAAATGAGAATATGAAGCTCCTTGTTCAAAAGTTGCTAAGAATTTCAACATGGCAAAAATACAGCATTAAACCAAATGGGGGCCCTTCAGAGAGGTAGGCCCTGTGTGACTACAGAGGTTGCATGCACATGAAGCCAGCCCTGAAATTGACATTTTTCGCTGGATAATTCTTTGTTGTGGGGAGTTATCTTTTGCATTGTAGGATGTTTAACAGCATCCTTGGCCTCTACTCACTAGATACCAGTAGCACTCCTCCTTAGTTATGACAATCAAAAATGTCTCCAGACATTACCCAATGTACCCTGGGGGCCAAAATTGCTCCCAGTTGAGAACCACTGGCCTATAAGACTGTAGACATTCAAGGCAGGTTCTTGGATGTACCCGTGGTCTGCTAGAGGTAAGTGCCAAGTGCTATGGGGAACCCACCCAGGCCTGAGGAAGGCTTCCTAAGATGTGGTACCTCAGGAAAAGTCCAAAAGAACAAGGAGGATTTGGATAAAACCTGCTACCTGTCTAAGTAAGCTGACTTAGTAAGAACCCCAAGGTTGCTGGGGGAAAAAAAAACATCCAATAAGGCAAGGAAGCCCTTGGAAACCTCCAAATGAGTCACAGATATGGTGGTTTCACATGGATGGGCAGAACTTTCCTCAGACTGTGAGATAAATAATGAGAAAGCAACTTTGAAGTTCTTCCCTGGGAGTTTTTCCAGGACCAAGAGTAGAGGAAGCCTTGAGGGTCACATAAGAACCCTGGGTTATAAAACCCTGGACAGGCTTCCTTAAAAACAGGGGTCAAGCAACTGCCACCATCAAGCCAGGCCTATTGGCTTGCGTATGTCCCAACCTTGGCCACACAATGGAGCTGGATGCATAGCCTGTCTGTTCATCTCCCTCAGATTCTCCCACCACTAAGTCTACTAGGAATGCTGCAAATAGGTCACTTCCTTTACCTTTCTGGTGAGAGGGGGTGGTGAGGTATTATGCTGTGGCTTTAGGGGTGGAAACTCCAGGTGGAGATGGCAGCTTATATTTCTTGGGAGGAATGCTGGTAAATCAGCCATCAAGTCAGATGCTCAGGAGTTGACCCAATATCCTCTGGTTCCCATAAAGGCAGCGGCTTGGAGAAGGCATTCTCCCAAGCGGAAGGCAAGTGTCCATCAGATGGGATTCTAGGGGATGCAGGTAATGAAAGCCTTCATTGAGTCAGGTCTACAACTAATTCTAAAGCCTGTGCTCTCACCCACACGCTTGAGTTTGGGTTTCACATTCTCTGTGTGACTTGGGAAAGTTACTTAACCTTTGTCACAGAAAATTTCAGAGATTAAGGCAAATTTTAAATTTGTAACAAGTTTATTCAAGCAGGACCAAATGATTTATGAATCGGGCAGCAGCCAAAGTGAAAGTGAAAAGGAGTTCCGCTGCTTGGAAAAAAAATCAAAGGCCTGTAGGGCAAGAACAAGGAATTTAAGGACTTAATTAAGGCTTAACATTTGTCAAAATAGGGTAAAGAGTGTCTCATCAATGATCTTGAGGGTGACTTGAAAAATTGTTCCTTTAGGCGTACTTGAGTCACAGAAGGCAATGAACCCAAGGTCTGTTACTTATGAGCAGGTGATTTCCTTAAGAGTTTAGGGTGGTTTCGATCTTTCAGTTATTAGGCTCCAGCAAGTCTGGAGGGTATAAATTTTATTTTTACACCCCTCTATGTTTTTTTTTTTTTATGGCACAGTTTTCTCATCTTTAATATGGGCATAAGAATAATATCAACTTCATATGGTTGTGGTGAGGATAGAATGAGACCATCTGTGAATGTAAATACTTTATTATAGCTATGATAGTAATAGACCACACATTGTTCCCCTCTTCAGAGTACTTATCACTTTGTCCAGGATAGTGCCCACCTTGAGAGGTGTTACTCTGTTGGCATGTTAACTGATTCTTCAATGGGCTAGAACACCATTCTCGAGTATGAGTACTCTGGTAATGGGCACATCCTAAGACAAATGAATTTCATGGCAAAAGCCCATTGCCTGCCTGTCTCTGTTTCTCTGTCTGTCTGTCTTTCTCTCTCTTGGCAAAGTGGGCAAAGAAAGCTACTACTTCAAGTTTTGCTTACTAAGTATGTTTTCCTTCCCTATGGTCCCTGGAGGAATTATATCAAACTATGGTTGTCCACTTCTGTCTCAGTCCACAAGTCAGAGGTATCTTTCCATGAAGCTACAGGTATGGGTTGTTGGAGAAGAGGGAGTATGGCAGGAGTGGGCATGCCAGGAGTGTGAGCATTCTACTCTTGCAATTTACTTTTGCCTTAGGGACTATTAGGCTTGGTCCCCTACCTGCCATTTTCAGTTGATGATAGAATGCTGCTGGCCATGGTCAACCTTATGGCCAGATGGATTACTTAACACCCAGCTCATGATGCTCAGCTAGAGGTGAGTGATTATCTTGTATCCCATTTTCAGGCATTCAGTCTCCATCATGGCTCAGTAGTAGTCCAAAGGATATTCCTTGAAAGGAGCGTAATCATTTGCAGAATAGGGCATGGATTTTCCCCTAGACTTCCAGGGCTTTTTACTGTGATTCTTGTATTGAGGCTTGCTATAGGTACCACACAGAATCTCAGTCTAGCAATACACTACTGGATAATAATAGGTAAGCCGCAGAACTATTTCCGCTACTGCCTGGACCAGATGGAGGGTGTTCTTCTATTGCATACTCCACTCAAAGCACCGGGAGTTTACCCCAGAAATGAATTAAAGTGACATATCTAAATGTAGGATATATTGCCTCCTATTTCAAAGAAGCCCACCAATTATTGTGCTTCTTTCTAAGTGATAGGATAGACAAAGTGCATTACTTTACATTCACTTTTGAGGGACTATCTCTGTATGCCTTCAACGTGCCCTCAACCACAAGTACCTGCGCAATTCACAGAAATGAAGCCTCTGCGTTTTTGTGAGCTTGATCTCCCTGCCTGTGGCTTGCATATATCCTACCAAAAGTGTCTGTGGTACTTGCTCTTTCCTATATCTTGATCCTAATTGCATAATGCCAGTAATACATGTTAATAGTGGACTAACACTTTGCCAGCTAGGATGGGACGATGGTTAAGGCCTCTGTAGCTTAAATCGTGGTATGGAGCAGAACTTTTGTTTTTTCCTAGAGACAGTATGGTACAAATATACAGCTCCTTCTGCCAGGTGACAGCAAATAGCTTCTGGTATTTTCTGGTAATTGGAATAGGAAAAAAAAAAAAATTTAGTCACTGCATACCAAGTTTCAGTTATTAATGATTTACTACACTAAGGAGCAAATTTAGAATGGCAGTTTCTGTTGGAGATACCAGTTAATTCTCTTCCTCGAAAAACAGTATCACCTTTCAACTGTCAAGCCCTGTTGATAACATTAGTCTTTGGAATTCCCAGTCTGAATTCTCTAGGGCCCAATAATTGACATTCTTTTTTGCCTTTTGAGTTTAAAGTCCATTGAGAGATAGATTCAGTAATCACATTTATTATCGATAAAACTGATTGGAGAATGTGGCTTTAGGTCAGAGGCCAAGTGGGTTTGCATGTATTTCACCCCTGGATTTTGACTCCCTCCCACTCATTGGCATAGCAGAACCATTATAGGTCTTATCCTAGGGCCAGAACCTGATACCATAAACTTATGGCATGGAGAAGCAAAAGCTATGTTTTCCTTTAAGCAGACTGGTTTAGAAAAACGGAGGAAGTAGCTTAGTTGAAAACATTTAATTTTTTCTTCTAAACTTGCTAATTACACATGACACACCTCCTGCAGAGAAAATGCAGTGAGGAACAGAGGAAGAAATCAATAGTACTGCTTTAGTTGCAAGGCCTCCACACAAAGACATCAGGCTGGGGAGATGGAAGTTGTCCCCACATCCTTCCTGCTAAGGCCTATTGTGCCTACTGTGAATTAAACTAACAGTCTCTTCAACTTTGCGGTGCTTGCTCTAATGCCTGTTAGGTGGGCCTAGGTTATATGTCCTAGGACATGTACTGGCTTCCAGTACTTGTACTGATGGGGGATGTTCTTCTTCAGTTGATATAGTAAAAAGCAGAGCATTGTGTCCACCAATAGTCTAAACGACAGGGAATTCCTCCCAAATAGAAATGGCACTGGATATTGAACAACCAACAAATGAAATAATTGTCACAATACTATAGGGTTGGTAGGAGTTGGAATCCACTCGGCAGCAAGGGGTTTGTTTTGTTTTTATACTCCCCAGATGTGTGGACACCAACATACTCCAGATGGTGGTGCCTCACGTGTGCAAAAGTTGAGGCAACTTCTGGTTTGTCAATTACAGCCCATTTTCCTTACCATTCTTATTTCTTTAGCTCTTGCCCCACTGATCACCATATAGTCTGTATGTTCTAGGTTAGATTTCAGAACTCTCCTTCAGGACATACATTTTGACATTTGTCTACTTGTAACTGCAGAAAAATGATTATTCACCCTGCCCAGCCTCCACCCAGGGCTCTGTGGATCACGTCAGCAGAGCTTGCCTCAGTTTAGTTCAGAACTATCAACATTTATTTATTGAGTGTTTGCTCTGTGTCAGGCCTCATGATGAGTGCTGAAGACAGAGTGGATCAAAAGCAGTCTCCACCCTTTAAATTGCTTGTCATCTGTGGGAAGGCGCTTACACTCTATTGTTATTCCCTTTTCTTCTGTCTTTGAAATGAAGTGTACTTTTTAGAAGTAACTCTTCTTTTATAGTTTTCTGTCCTAATTATTACCACTATACACGTTTTTTTTTTAAGTCAAGAATCTCCAGGCTTCACATCTATTAGAAAAATGTCCTCCAGGCATAGGTGTGGCCCACTTCAAAGAAATCAAAGGACCTCTTTGAATTCTAGCCCAAGAAGAAATAAAAAATTCCTGAAATAAAATACAAAGATTCTAGGTAGAAAAGAATTATCAAATGGAGAAGCCTGTTTTTAGGACAGAAAAAAACAAAAACAAAAAACTAACAACGTGCCCTTCACATTCAAAAAATTATGAAGATGGCACAGGACTGAGCAATGATTCTTTTTATACATATGGTCGCCCCCAGTTGGAGCTGACTCACGGCAACAAACGACAACCATTTAAGGAAAGGGGACATCTTCAAATGTACTTATTTCACTTCGACATTTATGTCCTCAGAGACCTTACTGTTTAGTAGTAATAATAACCTTTTAAACTCATACATTTAATGACAATTGACAAAAGCTGTCATATAATAGTTCATTTGTGACTCAAAATAACAGTGAAAAAGGAAGATCAAAGAGACTTCCATTTCACATGTAAAGAAACTGAAGCCGACCAGAAAGAGAAATTGCCTCAGCCCAGATCAAATGGCTGCTTAGCAACAGAATTGAGAACATGGGCTGTACGGCTAAAAGTCCTTAATGATTCTGTCTGGCATGCTGGTAGAGGGTGTGGATTTTGTTTCATTTTATATTTTTATTCTTTATTCAACTTGAATAAGATAGAGCAATAGCTCTATAAATATCTCTGATCCAGGATTGTGCTTATGGTGGGTATACATCGTTGCTGCCCTCGAGTCTCACAAACACATAAACCAATAATTTCATTAGGATGGATGTTCTCATAAGCCTAAGTGTTGTGATAGAGAGACACTCAGGTGCCAAGGGTGCCAAGGAGTGGCTGATGAGTCAGCAAAGGCTTCACAGGTTAGGGGGCCCAAGCTGAGCCTTGAAAGGCAAGGAGAGACAGCCGGCAGATGGGAGATGCGGTGATACCTGCAAGCTGGGGAAAGTGCATGGCAAAGGAATGGCCAGCGATGGGGCTGGACAGGTAAGCAGGGGTCAGATCATGAGGGTCTTGAATGAAAACCTAAGTGTGTTAGACTTCATTTAGAGGGCAATGGAATGTAATGGAGAGAAAACGGGGAGAAGAAAACCAGTGCATCTTAATCAGGGATAGTTTTACTCCCCGGGGACATGCGGCAATATCTAGAGATATTTTTGGTATCACAATGGTGAGGGGGGAGTTGCTACTGGCATCTAGTGGGTAGAGGCCAGGGATGCTGCTAAGCATTCTACAATGCCCAGGACAGCACCCCACAACAAAGAATTACCCAGCCCAAAATGTCAATAGTGCCAAGGCTGAGAAACTCTCTTTTAAACAAGGGCATGTTATGTCTGATAATTTTCTTGTTCTGTTTTAGACAGATAAGAAATTGCACTAATTGCTTAGCAATTGCTGTATGTCCCAGATACCTTGTTTATTCTGAATGTTCTCTCTATCATAAAATGCGTGTATGTACTATTCTTTTCTGTTTTGTTTTTATTCTTCCCTATTCCACTATTATCTACTAGAACATTCTCGATGCGATCATAGTCTGTGTGAACGGTGTTTCTTAGAGTTGTGCAGTATACAACCTGCACATTATACGATCAGGCCTGAGGGGAATTTTGATCATTAAGAAGGCACCCTATGAATACTTGGCTAAATAGACTAAGCCTAACACAATAGAGATAAAAATTAATCACCCAAGTAGTGACTCTCCTCAGTGCCCAGCACAGGCCTGACATGTCGTTGTTGTTAGGTGCCATTTAGTCAGCCCCCAGCTCGTGGTGACCCCATGCACATGGAATCAGACCTTTTTGGCTAGTAGGGTTTTCATTGGATGATTTTTCAGAAGTAGATCACCAGGTCTTTCTTCCGAGTCTGTCTTAGTCTGGAAGCTCTGCTGAAGTCTGTTCAGGATCATAGCAACATATAAGCCTCTGCTGATGGACAGGTGATGACTACCCATGAGGTGCATTTGTTGGGAATCAAACCCAGTTCTCCTGCATGAAAGGCGAGAATTATTTAGAATTTGATGAATGAATAAATGAACGAATGAATAAATGAATGAATACAGGCATTATTGGGCAGTCCAAAGAATGGGAAAACTAACTGCATACCAGGTGATGCTGAAGGAGCAACTTGTCATTAAAAATCCCAGCAAGGTGTCATATCGAATTTCCAGAGTGCACTGGAGTGAAAGCAAACAGCTCGCTGCCAGTGTCCTGTTTGCCAACACTTCAGAATTCTGGCTGGCAAGGGGTCCCTGGAGTAGAGGCTGGGCCTAGGATCTGGAAAAATACTGGATTTTCTGGTCTCCTTGGTCTTCTGCAGCCTTATCAGGGAAGTTTTGTCAATGTTTCCATCATAAACCCTGGGTGTAGGGCTAAGTGGCCTATAAAATCTGACTCTGGGCTAAAGCTAGCAGGCACAGAGCCTGCTAAGATGCAATTAGTTGGACTCAAGGAGTCTTTGGTTGGCTTCTTTGCTTAATTGGGAAAATGCAACCAAGAAATACAGAGATTTGGTGCTCATCCTGTCTCTAAGTACAGGCACAGAAAGGCTTCTGTTACAGGAAAAAAACCAGGGCCAGTCACCAACGCAAAGCCCTGGGAAGCGGAGGTTTGGAAAGGGTTGTCTACCAGGCAAGAAATACTCCTGCATGTCAATGGCAGCTTGGTGACCCAGGCCAGCCCCTTGCCCTCTCTGAAACTTCCTCCCCTAGGGTTAAACTGTGTGATTGTTAAGGTCTGCTTTTGTACCATTGCTTTGTAGGGATGCACAGAGATGGTTGCAGCAAAATAAAATTATTGTTTAAGACCATGCACCATGCTTAAATCCTATTTACTATATGGAGAAATTCATTCATCCATTTCCCATCATTACTTCTTTGTTTGGGCTGAGTAGTGTGGAAGCATGGAGGAATCAGACCTGGCTCAAAATATAGGCACTGCCCCTCATCCAAGGTTATATATACAGTAGGAAGATCCACAGTTTTATTTTTAAAGTTGGAAAGATAATATCTAACTTATGGCATAGTAATGAAATTTAATTGATATAACTTGTAAAAAGACTGTGATACTATGCCTGGCCAAAAAAAAAAAGGTGTTCCTTAAATAGTGGACATTACTGCTGTTACTAGTACTAGCACAGTAACTCTACCACCCATCTGTCTGGCTTTTGTACTGTAGTGGCTTGTGTGTTGCTATGATGCCGGAAGCTACGCCATCAGTATTTCAAATACCGAGACGGTCACCCATGGTGGACAGGTTTCAGTGGCGCTTCCAGACTAAGACAGACTAAGAAAGAAGGCCTGGCGATCTACTTCTGAAAATTAGGCAATGAAAACCCAATGGATTGCAACAGAATATTGTTCAATATAGTGCTGGGTGATGAGTCCCCTAGGTTTTGAAGAGACTCAAAATACACAGAGGCCACAACAGTGGACTTGAGGATACCAATGATCATGAAGATGGTGCAGGACCAGGCAATGCTTAGTTCTGTTGTGCGTGGGGCCGCACTGAGTTGGAGCTGGCGCGATGACAACTACCACCACCACCACCACCACCAGCACAATGACCACTACAAATGCTGTCCTGGGGTATGTACGATGTTGTAAAAACACAGAGATGGGAATAACTATGTCTGAGGCTAGATGTAGGTGAGAGGAGATCAGGGAGGACTTCATGGAGGAGGTAACCGGAGACATTCCTGTTAGCGAGAACAGTATATGTACAACTATTGAAAGTGCAGAGTTGGTTTGAGGCATGAAGACACCTGTTTGCCTCCTAACCACAAGGTTCATGTGGGGAGGAGGGCAGGGCGGGGATGAGCTACAGGCCCTGCTGTGTACCTTAGCTCTGAACCAGTCCTAACTTCCTTCTCCCCCTTTCTCTTTTTTGTCTTTAGAACATTTTCTTACATGCAGATTCTTTAGTGCTGGGTTTTCTTGGAAAACACTACCTGTCACTCCTATTTGCATAGATAAATCTCCATGAGGGAAGGAATTGTCGTCCCTCGGTCACATAGGGACTTAGACTAAAAGCGCAGGTCTTTGGTCCTGGCCTTGGCTCTGGGATCAGTAGCACTCTTCCACGGAGGATGTACTCTTCTCTGCACTCCTTTTCCTCCATCAGAGCTGACTTCCCACCTCTCAGATCTGCTCACCTCTCCCCCCACCCTCTACCCCACTCCTCGCCCTGCCGGAGGGCTCACTCCCATAAAGTTCTCTTAAAAATCTTTTATGACTCAGTCCAGGCTCCCAGTTGACCCTGGACCATATGTGGGCTTGTTAATTCCTTAAAGGGTCCACATCTTAGAGACACAGGCACAGACATGCAGAGTGGCAGCTGGTTTCCCTCCGGGAAAAGGCCAGGAGGTAGACGTCCCTTTCCAGAGTGAGGGACAGGACAGATCTGAGAGCTGGAAGCAAGGAAAGAAGCAAACATATTTCCAGCACCTTCTATTGCTATTGCAGAAGACTTGCTGGTACTTTTACTTTTGAAACCTGGCCTCAAACCCTGATTTTGTACTAAATGTCTTGGTCGATTTACTCAAAATTTCCAATCATTATCCATTAAAATGGGATAATGATGATGACCTGTTCCGGAGAAAGAAGGTCAAACCCCTTAGCTGCCTTTGAAAATCTAAGATTTGAATATTCCGTCTTATCTGCTCAGATTTGGAAAAGACTCTTAGATTCAACACATGAGTCTTTTGCTCCTCAGTTGAATTGTTACTGGACTCGTGGGGGCTGAGGGATGAGGCTGGACCTTGAGTTAACCAAAAAGCAAACCCATTGCCATCAAGTCGATTCCTACTTGTGGCAGCCCTAGAGTTAGGGCTAATCAAAAACTAAACAAAGCCTGTTGCTGTTGAGTCAATTCCCACTCGTGTCAGCCCCATGAGTATAGAGAAGAACTGCTCCATAGGGTTTTCTTGGCTGTAATCTTTGTGGAAGCAGATCACCAGGTCTTTCTTCTGCGGTACCTTTGAACTGCCAACCTCTAGGTTAGTTTTATTGTTAGTTGCTGCCGAGTCAATTCCAACCCATGTTGATTGCATATGTGCAGAGTAGAACTGCTCCATAGGGTTTCCATGGCTGTGACCTTTTGGAAGCAGATTGCCAGGCCTGTCTTCCCAGGTACCTCTAAGTGGGTTCTAACTGCCAACCATGAGGTTAGTTGCCGTTGAGTTGATTCCAATTCATGACCACCCCATGCGTGGAGAGTAGGCCTTCTCCATAGTGTTTCTTTTTCAAGGCTGTGACCTTTCAGAAGTGGATCGCTAGGCCTGTCTTCTGAGATGCCTCTGGGTGCGTTCGGACTGCCAATATTCAGGTTAGTAGTTGAATGCAAACTTGCACCACCCAGAGAACTAGAAACCAGATACTCTGCCTGCCAACTTGGGAAGGCTTTTGGGTCAGAAGATGAAATTGATTCCAAGAGAAGCAGCCCCTACTTCCTCCCTTACGTACCTGGGCAAAGGAGTGCTCAGGGCAAAGGGGAGACCCTGTGTAAAAGCTGGAAAGGCAGAGAAAATATCCCTAAAGCCTTCTTCTTCCTCACAGCCAGCTCACTGGGATGTGTGCTCTTTTCCTGGGAGGCTACCCTGTCAGGGAAAGAATGCTTTTCTGGGGTTAGGTTTCAACCCTTAACAGCTGGGTGTCCTTGGGCAAGTCACTTAATCCTAAGCTCTCTTCATCTATAAAACTCCATTCATGGTACTTTCTTGAGGGGTGAGTAACGTGGCACACAGTGAATGCTCAATAAATGTTTTTCCCTCCTCTATCCCACCTGAAAATACCCTTTTCCTCCAAGGACTCTCACCCAGCCCTGGGACATAGCTCAGTAAAATCCTCATAAAACACAGCTTCTCTGAGTCCAGCTTCAGAAATTACAGTAAGTTGATTCATCACATTGTTTGAATTATGGCAATATGAAAATACAGAAAACCCACAGGGAGTCAGCCTTTTCCCATATATAAAACAGGGTTACGATCCCATATAAACTTTTAAAACAAAATACTTTAGTTTATATCTTCATGCATGTGATTGGAAAAAAAAAAAAAGAAGGAAGAAAAGAAAAAAAGAACACATAGGCAAGCAACATAATTCAGGCCAACACCCCTGCTTATTAGTCCCTCAGGCCCCTTCTCTTTGTCTTCATTCTTCATCTTTGTAACATCCCGGTCTAGCCCGCACTGCCATGTGCTGGGGCTTTTGAGTGACTTCAGAGTCTTGACTGCGTTCTCACTTCCCCTCAGTTTAGCCACTCTTCTCCATTTCCTTGCCACAGCCTGTATCCAGGTCAACAGTGTCCCTTTCCTGGACCACTGACAACCTTCCAACGAACTGCCTTAAATTCATTCAGGCTGCAGTGAAGAGGCAAATGGATGGGATGGGGTAGTAAGAATTTCTATCTTAAAACACGAATCTGTCCATGATTCTCCTCATATAAGTCTTCAGGGGCCCCTTGTTGCCCTCAGGTTAAAGTCTGATCCCCTGAAGAGCTTGTAGGGCTCTCCACCATCACGGTTTGCATCTTTGGGTTTACCTCCTACTACTTTTTCCTTTGCTTTGAATATGCTCCACTCTGTTTCCGCTTCCTGGAAGGCTCTGTCCTCTAAATTTTTCCTCTCTGTTTGCTCACTCTCATCTTTTAAGACTCGGTGTATATACATTACTTCCTCAGGGAACATTTACTGTGATCACCTTCCCTTCCCTCCCCACTTCAAACCAGGTTAAGTTCTCTTGCTCTGTGTTACCTTAAGGAGCCCTGGTGCCACAATGATTCACTGCTCAGCTGCTAACTGAAAGGCTGGTGGTTCAAATCCAGCCGGTGACTCCACAGGAGAAAGACCTGGTGCTCTGCTTCCACAAAGATAGAAAACCCTGTGGGGCAGTTCTACTCAGTCATGTGGGGTCACTATGAGTCAAAAGTTGACTTGATGGCACCTAACAACAACATGTTACCTTAGAAACATTGATTTTTCTCTAGACTAGAAAGAAGTGATGGTAAATCTGACAAACCTGTTTTCACTTCCAAGCTGTGACTTCTGAAAGAGCAAAGACTAAATCTGTTCTGTTCTTTATTATATCCCCAATGCTTAATAAAATGCCTTCTTACATGTAGGGCACTCAAAAAAGATTTGCTGAGTAAAAGACAGACCTCTACCCCAGACTTGGTTCCACCACCTTTGATGTCCAAGGTCAATTCGATGCTGACTTTAACACCATTTTCATCTGTAAAATGAGAATAATGACGCCTAGTTTTTTTAGTCTGCTGTGTGTTTGGTGGCAGTCTGCTGTGTTGTTGCAAAAATTAGAGATAAATAGATAAGGCGTGAAGCACATAATGATGGCTTTCATTTCTTGAGTGCCCACTGTTAATAAGAGATTTGGGGTACAAAAGAAAGAGAATTTCTTTCTAACACTGTGATGGTCAGTCATGGCAGATTATTCCACACGGGCTAATACCCACCAGAGATACACAACAGCAAACTCCTGGATCGCTGTTCTGTTTACACTTGGATGGCGAAGGAATATCAGTTGTTAGTCTTCAATGAGACCTCCTCTTGGATGGAAGCACATGAAAGAATTGCCTGGGCATGGGTCCAAGTTTCTGTATGCAACATGTGTAGATATTCAAACACAATTTCATTTACTCCTATCCTCACCTGTCAAGAGCCCATATCCAATTAAGCAATACAAATGGCTAGCCTTTATGGCAAAAGTGTAAAGAGAATGATAATTGTATAACTTCCTAATTATTCTACTCTTCTTCTGCCTCCTATCCTTACATGTTCAACTTTTCATGGGGAATAGTAAGGGTGGGATAGGATCAAATTCTCCTAGACACGCATGGGAGATTTCCCTGGTTTCCAATCTTGTTACCAAAACCTCCTAGAGTTTTGGATATGGGCAAAGCATTTGAGATGGTATCTTGAGGGATTCTTGGCAAAGTGGATTGGCAGGGAACCCAGAGGCTTGGAGATTGAAAACAGGCCACAAAATTATTAGAAGTGTCCCTCCCGATAGTGCAACATGTTGAAGCTTAAACTGTGTGTCCCCGTACGCTGCCTCATGTGATCTTTGTGCAAAATTTTGATACTGTCAATACTGGGATTATTCCAATTGTTTTACACATGAGAAAAGAGGGGCTCAATATTTACCTAATACTGATCAGCTAGTTAATAGCACTGCCAACTCAACCTTGGTATTCAGATTGAAAGCCATCTTGTTCTTAATCTTCTTCTTGTTGCTCTATTTATTTATTTATTATTGTAAAAATATAGATAACAACATTTGCAAATTCAACATTTTTCATGTGTACAATTCAGTGGGATCAATTACACTAATCATGTTGTTCAACCATCACCAATATTCATTGCCAAGCTTTCCATCACTGTAAGCAGAAACTCAATGCTTCCTAAACAATGATTATTCCCCCTTTCCCTCTCCCTCTTGTCTCTGTTATTGCTGTTAGTTGCTGTTGAGTCGATTCTCATGGCCATTCCATGTGTATAGAGTAGAACTACTCCATAGGGTTTTCAAGGCTGTGACCTTTTTGAAGCAGATTCACCAGGGCTGTTTCCCCAGGCACCTCTAGGTGGGCTCAAATAGCCAATATTTCAGCTAGCAGCCAAGCACTTAATCCTTTGTGCCACCCAGGGACACCCACCCTGGTAACTAATGATAAATCCTGGTCTCTATACATTGTCCTGCGTTACTTTCCCTGGGGCAGGGCTGAGTTCTGAGTTCCTACTCTTATCCTTGCCCTCTTTCACATTCTGGTGGTCTAAAGAGGGAGGAGGACTGCTTTGTTTACTTTTCCACCTTCTCTCCCTGCAAGTGTCAGCTCCCTGAAGCCTGCCCTGCCCACTTCCCCAAGCAGAGCTCGTCACCCTTCCTCTGCGTTCCCATAACACTTGTTCATACCCAGAGTTTACATGTAATGAGTAGGTGCAATGCGATGTGGTTTGAGCCACAGGGAAATATGATCTAGTTTGTGGGTTTCTGCTTAACAACATGGTGTCCAGAGAGAGGGTTGGGTGAGGATGAGTCTAACAGGAATTGACTAGCTTCTAGATATTTTATTTCTTATAACAGTGTACAGTAATTATTCTTATCCCTGTTTTATGTGTAATGAATTGCAGAACAGGAAAAAGCAGATCTTGCCTGCACAGGGAAAGGTAATAGATCATTCACCAAGTGCCTAATATAGTTCGAATCCACCAGGTGCTTCTTGAAAACCCCATGGGGCAGTTCTACTCTGTCCTATAGGGTCGCTATGAGTTGGAATCGACTCAATGGCAATGGGTTTTTTTTTGGAACATATATTAGTGGGGATGGTGGTGGTTTAGTGGTAGAATTCTTGCTTTCCATGTGGGAGACGTGGGTTCGATTCCTGGCCAATGCACCTCAAGTGCAGCCACCACTCATCTGTCTGTGGAGGCTTGTGGGTGGCTATGATGCTGAACAGGTTTCAGAGGAACTTCCTGACTAAGATTAGGAAGGAAGTCCTGGAGATCTACTTTCAAAAAATCAGTCAATGAAAACTATGGGTCACAATAGTCCAGTCATGTTCTGCACCGGGTCACTATGAGTTGGGGCCGACTTGACAGCAGCTAACAATAACCACAACATGCGTTAGTACTTTATACATTTACAACTTATTGAATCCTCGCAAAGTCCTACAGTAGAAGATATGGGCGATCCCATTTCACAGATGAGGAAACTGAAGTTCAGCAAAGTGAAGTAAGAGGTTCATTCAGAAATTAGTGGCAGAGTCCAAAGCCATAATGTGGCCCATGCTGAAATTTCAGGAAGTTTCCCCAACGGAGGCTGCCGCTTGTGGGGCCTGCCTGGTGAGAGGAAGCCCATCCAGGCCAGAAGTGTTTGACAAGCCAGGATGAAGTGGCAACAGCCTACAACTATTAGATAAGGAAGAAGGAAGGGAATTACAAGGTGTCAAACAAATAGGAAACAATTGGGATGCAATTATAAGGAAAATGAAGGCAAAATTCCAGGAAGCCAAACTCTGATTATAAAGCTCTCTTGCAAAGGAAGTGGTAGGAAAGTCACCTTCTGGCCTAAAAAGCAAGTGTTCTAGAGAAAAATATATCAAATAAGTGAAACTCTTTGAAGAATAAGGCCTTTCATTCATTTAACTGGTCAGCTCATGCTTATCCAGCCTCTGCCAATTCTATCCTGGGCATCACAGATGCAAAGTTGAGTAAAACTCAGTTCCTGCTCTCAGATTGTTCATTGTTGAAAGGTTAGGGAGAGAGAAGACAGGGGTTACCATGGATGTTGTTTTTAGCTGCCATTGGGTAGGCCGTCATCTCATGGTGACATCACGCACAACAGAACGAAACGCTGTCTGATCCTGCGCCATCCCCATTATTAATTGGGGATCAGACTGTTGTGACCCATAGGGTTTCTACTGGCTGGCTTTTGGAAGTAGATCACCAGGCCTTTCTTCCTGGTTTGCCTTAGTCCAGAAGCTCTGCCACAACCTGTTGAGCATCATAGCAACATGCAAGCCTCCACTGACAGACAGGTGGTGGCTGCTCAAGAGGTGCACTGGCTGGGAATTGAACCTGGGTCTCCCACAGGGAAGACAGGAATTCTATCATTGAACCACGGGTGCTGTACATGTTGAGAAATGCTACAAGTTTGGAAAGTGCAAGATCTGAGGGATCACAGAGGATGGAACAACTCAGCCTGGGGGAAACCAGAGAAGGCTTCACAGAGGAGGTGGCATGAGCAGGACCTCAAAAGAGAAGTAGGCATTTCCCAAACAGAGATGCAGATGGCTACATTCCAGGCAAAAGAAACAGCAGGGGAAAGACACAGACCTGGGAAAGTATACGGCAAATTCAAGGGAACAGTGGGCAGTTGTGCGTTAAGAGTACAAAAAATATATCATGTGGCTGTGGTGACTTGAATTCCTTGTTTCCCAGATGGATGCTCAGAACAAAGAACACAGACTGCACCAACCAAGGGTGATAAATGAATGTAGCTTAACAAAAACACAATTGAGAATGAAGCACTTTGCGGCTGATAGGTCTCCATGCAGCGTTTCATCTCACCCAACAGTTCAGTCAAGGTCACTGCAAGCAAAGCATCAGTTAGGATGCAGGGAGGAGGTTACGCGTAGTGGACTCTGGAGCCAGATTGCCCAGGTCTGGACCTGGCTCTGCCACTTCCTAGTTATGCTACCTAGCCTCTCTGTGCCTCATTTTCTTCATCTGTAAAATGGGATAATAATAGTACCAATCTCCTAGGAGTGTGGTGAGGATTAATCGTGACCATTTTGTGGTTGTTTTAAGCAATGTAATCTTCGTCAATCTAGGTCTTCTTAAATTTAATGGAAAAAAAAAATGCTTACAGTTTATGCTTAACCTTCTGAGGCAAATAGAATAATTATCTGAATGAGACTTAAGAGAGCTCCTGATCCAACTAACTCAGTTTAGAAATTTGGTCAGATTACTGAATGATCTTCGGCAAGTTTCTTAACAGTATTACCTGTACCTTAATGCCTTAGAGATAATGTGTGATGTAAAGCATCGAGCACTATCGATGGCCTTCGCTGAGTTCTTACTATGCACCAGAGCCTGTTGAAAGTGCTTTGCAAATATCGATTTGTTTATGACTCATGAGGCAGGTACTACTATTGTTTTGGTTTTACCAGTAAAACTGAGGCGTAGAGAAGTTAAGTTATCTTTCCCAAAGTCACATAGCACATGGTAAACCAAAAACTAAACCCGTTGCCATTGAATTGATTCTGACTTATGGCAACCCCATGCGTGTCATAGTAGAACTGCTCCATAGGGTTTGCGTGGCTGTTACCTTTCGGAAGCAGATCACCAGACCTTTCTTTCAAGTTGCATCTGGCTGGGTTCAAACCTCTAGCCTTTTGGTTAGTAGCCCAATGCTTAACGATTTGTGCCACTCAGGGACTCCTGATACATGGTAGAGGCAGGATTTGAATGTTGGCAGGCTGATGCCAGAGCCTGTGTGCTCTTCTGCTATGCTATGTTACCTCTCCATAGCAATTGTAGTAATAGCTATCACTAATATTACTATTCCAGGGCCATGAGGAGGGATGAGTAAGATATGGGATGTAAAAATCTCTATAAAACTTAAATTACATAACTTGACATTTCCCATCTGTCAGTTTGTTGTACTGTGGTGGCTTGCATGTTGCTACGATGCTGGAAGCTATGTCACTGGTATTTCAAATACCAGAAGGGTCACCTGTGTTGGATAGGTTTCAGTGGAGCTTCCAGACTGGTGATCTACTTTCAAAAATTAGTCAGTGAAAACTTCGTGGATCACAAGAATATTATCTGATATAATGCTGGAAGATGAGCCCCCGAGGTTGGAAGGTACCACACAATAGCTGCAACAACGGACTCGAATGTATCAATGACCATGAAGATGGTTCAGGAAAGGGCAATGTTTCGTTCTATTATGTGTAAGGTTGCCATGATTTGGAGCTGACTAATGCAACTAACAACAAGAACAACAATATAACTCATGTAATTACAAACTGTAAAGAGCTGTAAACATGTCCATTTTGGAGCATAAAGATGCATAAGTATATATAAAATACAAAATTAATATCCCAGAAAACTTAATGTAAAAGAGGCTCTCTTGGTCTGTTTTTTTTTTTATCATTTTCTTCTCATGGCTTGAGTTGTTCCTAGTGTTCCTGACTTATTGAGAAGGACTGGTCACGTAACAGGAGATTTCTTGTCAAACGTCAAGCAACAAATCACTGCCCTGGTTGTAGTGAGAGGGTTCTTTTGAGGCACTTGGGAGCTCCCTTCCACTTCCTCTCCCCCGGCCAGCCTCACTCTCTGGTCATCCCCTGGGGAGAGGGCCACTTGTCTCAGCCACGAGCTGGTCTCAGCAGTTCTTGAGAATCCCAAAATTTATTTTGTCTCTATATTTTCTGAAATCACCCTCTCTGGGGCTTGTTTTCTCCTCAGGACGTGGTGAGGAACTGAGGCCTCCTGCCAACAGCTCTGTGAGTGAGCTATTTAGAAGAAGTAGATTCTCAGCTCCAGTCAAACCTTCAGAAGACTGCAGTCCCAGGTGACATCTTCACTGCAATCTCCTAAGAGATCTTGAGCCAGAACCACTCAGCTAAGCCGTGCCTGGGTTTCTGACTTTGAGAGACTGTGTGAGATGGAAATATTTGCCCTTTTAACCCACTGAAGTTTGAGTAATTTGTTACATAGCAATAGACAACTAACACAGTAGTAGTGTTTGCTATTGTTAGTGATGGTGGTAGTAAACATTACCAATCTTACCCTTTGCTCTGGTTATCTATTTGCTGTGTAACAAACTACCCCAAAACTTAGTGGCTTAAAACATCCATTTAATTGTATCTCACGTTTTTGTGGGCATGGCTTGGCTAGGAGATTCTTCTGTCCCATGTTGTGTTGATTCAGGCCACGCATGTTGCTTGTATTCACCAAGTGGCTAGATCAGTCTAGAAGGTCTGAGATAGCTTTACTCACATGCCTGGTGCCTTGGTGGGAATGGCTGGAAGCTGGGCTCATCTGGGCCCTTCACCCTGTCCATGCAGTCCAAGGACTTCTCCATGTGGTCTCTCCAGCAGAAGTCAGCTTTCTTAAATGATGGTTCAGGGACCCAAGAAACTAAGGCAGAAGCAGCCAATCTTCTAAAGGTTAGATCCAGAATGGGCAAGGAGTCACAGGCCAGCCCAGATTCAAGAGGAGAAACATCAAGGAATTTGCAGCTATTTTTAGCCCACCAGACCTGCTTAGTGTCTGGGCCATTAGCATTGTCAGTAACCACCCACCCACCACCTTTTTGCAATGGTTTGAAAAATCAGCAAACCTCCTTCACATTATTACTCGTTAATTTAAGGGGTCAGTTCTTCCATAGATATCCCTCCTTCCCAGCATTCTCTTCCTAGTTTTCTATATCTCAGTAAGTGACACCATAATCTACCCAGGTGCTCATGCTAGACACCTAGGACGCCATCCTTAACCCTTGACTTTCCCTCTTCTCATCATAGCCGATCCCTTAGCAGATCCAAGTGGCTCAACGTCTAAATAATTTCCAGATCTGTTCACTTCTCTTTCGTGTCTATAACCCATTACTGCTGAGTTAATTACGATTCATAGTGACCCAATAGGACATTGTAGAACTTTCCCATAGAGTTTCCAAGGCTGTAATTTTTACAGAAGCAGGCTGCCATATCTTTATTCCATGGAGCAGCAGGTGGGTTCAAACCACCAGCCTATCACTTAGCAGCCGAGTGTTTAACCACTGCACCCCCAGAACTCCTTCTGTGGCTACTACCCTAGTCCAAACACCAAAATGTCTTGTCAAGTCTCTGTAATAACCTCCTCACTAGTCTTCCAGCTTCTACTCTTGTCCTTACTCCCATTGTTTATTGTCCCCAAACAGCCAGTGTGATTCCTTAAACCAGACTTTTTCAAAGCATGGGTCTGTGAATAACAGCTTCAGCATCTCCCAGCAATTTGTTAGAAATGCAAATTCTTAGGCCCCAGTCTAAGCCTACTGAATCAGAGGCTCTGGGTGTAGGAATCTGTGTTTTAATGACTGGCTTAATCCACTTTCTTTGCTTAAAACCCTCCAATGCCTTCTCTTTGCAATGGTGATACCTTCCAAACTCCCCTCCGTGACCTCCTTGACCCTGCAGGAACTGGCTTCTGCATACCTTTCCAGCCTCATTTCCCACACTCTCTACTCTACTCACTCCGTGCTGGCAGTGCTCCTTCTGCCCTTTGCTCATTCTAGGCTTGATTCTGCCTCAGGGTCCTTAATTGGCTGTTTGCTTCCCATACTGTCTAACTCTCAAGTCTTTGCAAGGCTGGCTCCTTGGCAGTGCTTAGATCTTGTTGTAGAGTGGCTTGCCTGACCTCCCCCTCTAAAACAGCCCTGGTCCTGGTCACCAGCTGTCCCATGCCCCTGATTTATTTCCTTTGGAACTGATTCTTATCTGGAATTAACTTTAGTTTATGTGTTTTTTAGTCAATCTTCACCCCCTGGCATGTGAGTTCTACAAGAGCAAAGACTTTGCCATATGCATTGTCCTATGTGCTGGGGAGTACCAAGGGGATATTAGGGTGAAGATGATAGTTAAGAGTTATGATTCACTTGGGTCCCTGCCCTGCATCATTATAAATTTCTTCTATGGGGATTGATTGAATAATTGATTTACTGTACGTACTCGGTCTGGAAAGGATCTCAAAAGGTATAATCTGGGGCTTCCTAGCTTCCACTCCCAAATTCAGCACAGATCCAGATTTGGGAACAATTCTGTCTCTGGACCCGGAAATGTAAGTGGCTCTGTCTAGGCTAGCAGATCGATGACTTAGTATCATACTATTCTTGACTGCAGTTCCTCTTTGAGCTTATTCCCAATTCTAGTAACTGCCATCTTACTCCTCTCCTCTACCATTATAATGACCACATTGGTGCTTGTGACCTGGAGAGAGCTCTGCGATCAATTAACCATGTCTGGCATGAGTGTGAGAGGGAGAGTGGCAGCATGCATGCCAGGTATCCGTGTTTTTTAATATGAAGTCTATAGTTTTATCTTTTAATCCCTTTCCCTGTGCTATCTACTGTTAGAACTCCTGTGGGATAATGGAAAAGAAACGGCTTGCTTTCATTATTGGCGTGCATGTTCTCTAATTACTTTAAAACAACTTAGTATTTGGAAACTTTACAATTTATGAGCACAGTCAGTTCCGGGGTCTCAGTTGAGCCTCAGGGAGTGTTGAGTGAGCTGGGGCAGAGGTTGCCGTCAGTGCCTATTATATGGGAAAGAAGATTGGGAGCTTGGAAAAGACACATATGACAAGGACCATCTCTGTCATTCTGCATTAACACTGTCTTCAATATTATTCCAGAGAGATTCAGGTTCATAGACTATTTTAAGGGCTTGGGTTTAACTAAAAACTTCCCCCTTATTACCCCACTGCTCTAGGCAACTAAGTGCCTTTATGAGGATCCTAAGAGATTTTGTCCATGTAAGACAGAAGGAAAAGGAAGCAAATGTGCAAGACCTACTGGGAATGTGACTGATGGGAGGTTTCTTGGGTTGGCCTGCCCTGCCTTCTCCTACTTTGGTGTCATCATCTTAAAAAAAGGAAAAGTGCCTTCCGGCATCTTCCAAGAACAGTAATCCTTTGCGTTTGGTAATCTTTGCGCTTACAAAAGGTGTTCCCACTCCTGACTTCTTTGTTCCTCACAGTAAGCCCGATCCCATGCATATTGGTATTACCTCCTTTTATTGATAAGAAAAACAAGGCTCAGTGAAGGAAACTGGCTTAAGATCAGACAGTGTGATTTTCTTCGCAATTTCAGAGGTCCATCAATGCCCTGGATAAGTGAGAGTGTGTGGGGCTGGAGCACCAGGCTAGTGACTGGGAGCAGCAGGACAGACCGTGTGTAATGACGAGAGGGAAGGCAGAGCTCACAGGTACAGTGCAGGGCAGACATGGGGTGGGAGTGTGTGGAGGTTACCGGTGGAGTGCACCTGTTTTCCCAGTGATGTGAGGAAGTAAGGCCGTCATCAGAGAGCGAGGGAAAAGGAGGAGGTATTAGAGATTTGAGGAGAAATAAAACATATGGACTCATTTTGTTTTTTCTTCCTGTTCCTTATGTGGGACTTGGCATAGAAGATGTTTTAACAAGACTTCAGACCAGTAATTGAACCAGATTTTTATAATGTTGGCTTCTTGTGCACTGGCTTTGAAACTTGACAGGGTTTGAGTCTTGGCTATACTCCTCACTAGATATGTGTCCTTGAGGAAGTCACTGCCTCCTCTCTGCTTAAAGTTCCTCATCTGGAAAGAGGGGATTAAATGAGGTAACAAATGTTATGTGCCCAGCCCAGTGCCTGACACATAGTAGGTGCTAAAACAAATTGCTTGGTTTCCCAGAAAATTGCTGCCGTTTAGCCCAGTGGATTACGCAATGACCTTGGACTCAGAAGATTTTGGACTTTTCCCGTCTCCATTTCTGTACCCCAATAAACTAGAGATAATATAATAGACTTTAAGCATTAAAGACTAAACTCTAATTTTCTTCCTCTTAAAAAATGGAAGGAAAGACTATATTAATTCAAAATTATTATCTTCTAGGTAAATTGCCAAGTTTTTGTATTTCTAAATTAATAAATGGTACAGTGAACAATTATAAAAGAAAGATGACCCGGGCTAGCCATTCACTAGCTAGTGCTCTGCCAAGCGTGACATTGCAGTCGCTTCTTTATGGGCCACTTGTGGGGTCTGAAGGAAATGGTTGTTGAGCAGAAGATATAAAAGCATTTAGGCAACAATGGAGGGCTCACCAGCATTCAGAAGGGTGGTAGAGCTTGTGCCTCCAGGACAACGGGGGCCCCTGTGCACAGAGCTCCTGAAGGCCTCTGAGTGACAGCTACAGTTCATCAGAGTGCCCACTGCTGCCCAACGAGTGTTCCAAAACGGCCCGGGGCTGCCTTGCATGCTTCCTTTGGTTCTGATCTTTGCAATATTTTCCGATAAAACTATGACACACTGCTTACTCTCTGAATCAGAGATAAAGTAGAAAAAGGTCAGGTTGCCCAGACCTTAACAAGAACCAGCTGGACAAAAATTGTATCACTCCCTCCCATTTCTCTTAGTCCTCTGAAAAAAGCCCTGGCAAACAGTCCAGAACTAAACAAAAAAAAAAAACAAAAAAAACCAAACCCATTGCCATCGAGTCGATTCCGACTTATAGCTACCCTATAGGACCGAGTAGAGCTGCCCCATAGAGTTTCCAAGGAGTGCCTGGTGGATTTGAACTGCCGACCTTTTGGTTAGCAGCCATAGCTCTTAACCACGATGCCACCAGGGTTTCCAGTCTAGAACTATGGGTCCCTAAAAAAACCTGCAAAAACAAACCTGTCTCTGTCCAGTGGGTTCCAATTCATAGCAGCTGTATAGGACTCAGTAGAACTGTCCCATAGGGTTTCCAAGGCTATAAATTTTTACAGAAGTGGACTGCTACATCCTTCTCCTGCAGAACGTCTGGTGGGTTCAAACCGACAACTTTTTTGGTTGTCTAGCAGCTGAGCACTTAACCACTGTGCCACTAGGGCTCCTTATGAGTCCCTACCCCTCCTGATTTCTCCAGGCTGACAAAAGAAAGCAGATTCTCAGTGGCAGATTGTGAAGGGGCACAGATGTTGGAGTCTGGAGGTCCTGGGTTGAGATTCCTGCTCCCTCACTTTTAGATATGGACGTTGAGCATGTCCTGGTTTGCCTGGAACAGTTCCAGTTCAGGCCTGTTGACCCAGTGCAAGGACAGTTACCACCTCCTTTCACCTCCCTGTTCGGATGAGAAATAATAAGGTCGTCCTGTGGATAGACGATCTTTGCTTTAACTTGTTTGAACCTTAGTTTCCATATCTGAAAAATGAGAATCATCATTTATATGCTGCAGGATTATTGCTGATAATGCTAAATTATTTAAATAATGATGATTAAATAAGATGTTAAGGATTAGCGATTTAATACGTATTGTCATTGCCCTAGTTCATGCTCCCATTTTCTCGTCCCCAAATCATTTAAATAAAATTCCAGCTGGTCATGTGACCTCTAGTCCAGTGGTTCTCAAACATGAAGGAACATCAGAACCGTCTGGAGGTTCTGACTCAGTTGACCTGAAGTGGCAATTGTGACTTGGCATGTCTCACATTCCCAGGAGATGCTGATGCTGCTGGTCTGAGGACCACACTTTGAGAACCACTGCTCCGGTTGTTTCCCTTCAATTGATTTTCATGCTCCTGCCAGAATGACCTTTCTAATACACTAGTCAGGCCATGTTACTCCCATTGCTTAAAACCTTTCAGTGGCTCCTCAGTGCCCTCAAGAAAAAGCCCACCTTCTAAGCCTGGCATTGAACGTGCTCCCCCTCTTACCTGTCACTCTCATCTGATGCAGTGCTTAGCCTGCTGGCCTGGGCAACCTTCCATTAAAGAGGAACGCCATTCCAGGGAAAGCATAGACTCAAACAGGCCTGGATTTGAACTCTAGCCTGGGCTCTTGGTGCCTATTGTGGCTTTGGGCAAGTAACTTATCTCATTGTGCATATGGGAAAACTGAGGCTTAGTCAGGATAAGAATTCTTTCCTTTGTGTGGAGCTGGGAAGGGTACCTGAGCTTGCATGGAAAAGACAGCACAGTTCCATGGCTGATGCTTCTCAAACCTCAGTGTCCTTTCCAGGCCTGGCAGTTTAGTCCCCAAGGCTTCACTCTGCCTGTCTGACCTGCCTCCCCACCTGCTGAGTTCTGATGGCTTGCTGACAGAATCTGTTAACTGCCACAGGAAGGGCACACACAAGGAAAGATCTCTGTGAAGGGCTGGTCAGGGAGGGCATTCTGGAGGGTGTGGAACTGGGGTGAAATACTTTTTCAACACAGCCTGCTGTTTCCTGCACCCTATTTCATTTTTTCATTGATTTTTCTCTTTCACTCATTTTTTAACTTACACGACTAATACATATTATCTACTCTGTGTCAGACACTGTGCTGGGGATACAGAGGAGAATGAGGCTATAAATCCTGGAGGGCAGATAGAACGGCTCTGTGTCTGTCTCACTGGGGGCAGGTGGATCAAGTACACGGGCATTGGAGCAGGCAAACCTGGGCTCAAATTCCCACTTGACCTCATCAGAGCTTTGTGAGCTTGTATGAGTTACATGCCTGAGCTTTGTAAAACGGGGCTGAAAATATCCAGGTCACAGGCATGTTGGAAAGAGGGAAGGAGAGAGTGTCTGCAAAGTACCTGCACAGGGAAGGAGCTTCGAGGTGTAAACCCCTTCCCTTCCTGCCCCCAGGGAGAAAGAGGGAGTTTAACCCTTCTTTTCCTGTAATCACCTCCAGCTGCCTAAAGGCACGGGCACCAAAAGGTAATGCTGGCCTCTGCTAGCCACCACCTGTTTCTCATCTCCCAAGTCCAGTTCCAGAATTATGCCATGTGAGTTCAAAGGGGGGCACAGTTTCCACTGGAAGGAACTAAGACTCACACAGTGTTCCAACTTCTGAGGACATTGAATCCAATCTGTTTTTACAGCTCAGAATGCAGACAGCAAGGGAGTAAGGAGTGGGGGGAAACTACCACTCACTGAGACCTTCTGTGCTATGCACTGTCCTAGGCATTTTGCACATACATCAACTTTATAGCAGCCCTCTGAAGTAAGCATGATCATCTCCATTTAGCAGAAAAAAAAAAAAAAAAAAAAACCCAAAATACAAAAAACTGAAGTGGAGTAGCCAGCCCTCCAAGATGATGCCAAGGATCCTGCCTCCTGGATAACCATTGTGTAGTCCCTCGCCACGCTGTTCCAGGGTCGGTCTGTGTGACCAATATTATATAGTAGAAATGAGGGTCTGCCACTTCTGATATTAGGTTATAAAAGACTGCGACTTTGATCTTGTCTGCCCTTGCTCTTTTTTGGATTACTTGCTTTGGGGGAAGCCAGCTGCCATGTTGTGAGAGTGATGTGGCAAGGAGCTGAGAGGCCTCCTGCCAACAGCCCTGTGAGTGAGCTGTTGTGCAAGCAGACCCTTCAGTTCCAGTGAAAGCTTCAGACAACTGCAACCTCATGAGAGACCCTGAGCGTAGCTGCTCCTGGATTCCTGACGACTTAATAACTATATGAAATAATAAATGTTTCTTGTTTTAAGTTGCTAAATTTGGGCAGCAATTTGTTACTCAGAAATAGATAATTATGTACAAGGCTTGGAAAATTAAGGGTGCACAGCTGGTAAGTGGCCGAGACGGAATTGGACAACTGAACTTCTGGCTCCCAGACCAGTGCCCTTTCCAGCACATCCTGCTACCTGAGCCAAGATTGGCTTTACACTTAGATGGTTGCAGTGAGGTATTTAGGAAAAAGTGAGCCTGTGTTATGGTCCCCAGGGAAGAGAGGAGGAAGAGAAAAAAAGACCATCAATAACCAGCTGGGAAGACAGTGGGAAAAGGTACAGCTGAAGCCACAAATCCAACAGACAGGTGGAAATGAGAAGGCCAAACCCCATCCCCACCTCCTGCTGCCTCTGCTTCCAAGGCTGCAGCCACCTGCCCAGCTGCCCTGTGATCAGGGCAGAAGCTACGTGACAGTGTCACAACAGGCTCCAAGGCTGTAGCCAGTCCCAGGAAGACCACGTAAATCTGAAGCCATCGAGTTGTCAGATCAAAGGACCTGCTCCAATCAGCCTTGGCTTTTTTTTTTTTTTTTACAGCTTTGCAGTTCTCAGGGCCTGGTAAAGAAGTGAATCATAATGAGCATGTATTCATCACCTACTGTGTGCCAGGCTCTGGGGCTCGATGTATGATTTTATTTCCTACTAAGAAGAAATCTGAAAAGTATGTACTTCTACATTTATTTTACAGAAGAAAACAAAAATCTGGTTCAGAGAGTAGAGACAGCTTGTCTAAGGTCTCTCAACCGAAAGTGAGGGTTCTGTTCTGTTTCTTTCCATTTGCTCTGTTCCACCAGGGTCTCAGTCCACGTTCCTCACCAGGTTATGCTGATGAAAGAGGAGGCAGGTTTCAAAGAGCTTTTTATTTTATTGTTGCAAAATATATAAAACAAAACATTTGCTATTTTGACCATTTTTGTGTACAATTCAATGACATTAATTCCATTCACCATGTAGTGCAACCCTCACCACTATCATTTCCAAATGTTTTCATCACTCTCAACAGAAACACATGGTTCCTGGGTCGAGCAAAAGATTGGCACTTGATGACTAATCTAAACGTTGGCGGTTCAAACCCACCCAGTGGTACATCAAAAGAAAAGGCCTGGCAATCTGCTTCCACAGAGATTACAGCCAAGAAAACCCTGGGGAGGGGTTTTACCTTGTAACACATGCAGTCGCCGTAAGTTGGAATGGACTCGATGGCAACAAGTTTTTAATAGAAAGACAGTGCCCCTTAGGCAATACTTACCCCAAAGATCCTTAGCTTAACAAATATTGTGGAGTTCGCACCACAAGCCTGGCACTGTAGGAATAAAGAAATGACAAAGCAGAGATCCCGTCCTCAAGGGAGACAACACGCTGCATCGTATTTACCTGTTTACTTCTTTGGGGCAGAGGGAAACATGAAGGATTGTGAAAGTCTAGGGGTGGGCTTAACCCATCTTGGGAGATAAGGGAAGGCTTCCTGGAGTAAGGAATACCTCAACTGACCCCTGACAGGGAAGTTGAAGTTAGGCAAACAGGAGGAATAGAGGGTGTTCTAGGCAGAGGGAATAAAACCAGGCTACCATGTTGACTCTAATTCATGGCAATCCCATGTGTGTCAGAGTAGAACTGTGCTCCATTGGATTTTCACTGGCTGATGTTTCAGAAATAGATTGCCAGACCTTTCTTCTGAGGCAACACTGGGTAGATTTGAACCTTCCATGTTTTGGTTAGCAGCCCAGCACTTAACTATCTGTGCCATCCAGGGACTCCTTGGCAGAGAGAATAAGCAAAGGTAAAAACCAGGTTTAAGAGAGCAAGATATTCTTGGGGGCCTTGTTCCTTAGTGTGTGGACCCCATACCAGCACCCCTGGCATCACCTGGAAGCTTGTCAGAATTGCAGAATCTCAGGCCTCAGCCAGACCTACAGAATCAGAATCTGAATTCTAACAAGAACCCCTGGTGATTTATATGCACATTTAAGGGTAAGGAAGTGCTGCTGAGAGGAATAGGCATGTGTAAAAAACCACATAAGAAAGCAACATAAGCTTCTCTCCCATAAGTAGTTATGCAGCTATGTAGGTGGGATAGGTGTGCAGTGGGTCTGGGGGTGCCAGGCATGAGCCTGAGCAGGGGTCCCGGTCCAAAATGCTTTTAGGCTGAGGCAGTGTGACCAGTTCTGACTTTTTAAAGTAAGACACATACCTGGATATTTATGTAAAATCTACTGATTTTTAAATGTTGTCAATTAATTTAAAAATTAAAAAATATGCTACTGGATCAAAAAAAATGCTGTTAGTTAATGGCTTTTGGCTTCTTCTGAGGACAGTGCTTACATCTTTATAACCAACTCATGATGACCTCATGTGTGTCAGAGAGGAACTGTGCTCCACAGGATTTTCAATGGCTGATTTTTTTTTTTAAGGTAGATTGCCAGGCCTTTCTTCCAAGGTGCCTCTGGGTGGACTCAAACCTCCAGCCTTTCAGTTAGCAGCTGAGTGCTTGGTTGTGTGCTACTGAGTAGATTTTGACTCATAGCAACCCTCTGTGACCGAAACCCTATAGGGTTTCCTAGGCTGTAGTCTTTACAGGAGCAGATTGCCAGGTCTTTTCTCTCTCTGAGCCGAGTACTTTAACCATTGTACCACCCTTCTGAGCTTGTTAATGGGTATTAACTGAATGAATAAATGAGGTGGGAAAGGATTTGAATACTTCTCCAAGGCCTGCAGAGTTGGTTGTCTACTCCTTTTCACACAATTTTCCACCCTGGGCCTCAGTTTCTCACTTAAAAGCCAAAAGTTCCAGTAGATGAATTCTCAGGACCCTTCCCAATCTGATGCTTGGTAACCGTAGGAGAGGGTCAGGATTTCCCATCCCGTCGGGCAGGATCAGTGGCACTGAAGCCTAGGTGGCTGTTGTGTGCCAGCTCTTAGGTGCCTGGAGAAGCCAGGGCTGTTTATGTGTGGTGCGTTGTATCCTTCGCGGTGGAGACTGAGCTGTCTGCTGGACGGAGAAGAAATGAGCCTCCTAATGCAGTTTTTATTGTCTCTAGAATGAAGCCTTAAAAAAGGATGACAGGCCCCTCTAAACATGGAGGGAGATGAAAAGGTAGGCAGGGGCCAGGCCACCTCCACCCTTGGCAGAGGCATGCTTCTCCTCCGCCTTTGACTCCCCTGCCATGTCACACTTTCCCTTTCCCTGCTGCCTGGCCTGGCTGAGACTGCTCTGCCACACTTTCTGAGGTTTCCACAGCCCTTTCCACCTTCTTACCCTCCGAACCTCTTCTCTGTTACTCAGAAGAATCTTGTCCCCATCTTACCCTTTCTCTAAAAAAACACAAACAAACCCGTTGCCGTTGAGGTAATTCCGATTCACAGCGACCCTATATGTCAGAATAGAACTGTCCCATAGGTTTTCCAAGGGTATAAATCTTTATGGAAGCAGACTGCCACATCTTTCTCCCACGGAGCAGCTGGTGGGTTTAAACCACCAGCCTTTCAGTTAGCAGCTGAGCACTTAACCACTGCACTTTCAGAGCTCTTTACCCTTTCTCTAGAGGAGGAGATTTAGGCTTGGGACTAAGAGATCATATTACTGATGAGCTCATGGAGGAACTCATGATTCAATCTGGAATCTTCTGGATAAGTGCCCCAATGAGAGACAACAGCGCAGATAGGATAGGAGGAGATTTTGACATTTCACTGACTTGGGTTCAAAGCTCAACAATGCCATTCACTCGCTGAGCATCCTTGGTTGATACTTCTATCTCTCTGGGCCTCATTTTATTTATTTGTAAGATGGAGATCTTGGCTAAAAGCAGAGAATACCAGAAAGATGTTTACTTGTGTTTTATTGACTATACAAACACATAATTTGTTATGTGGTCATAACAAATATGATCCACATAACAAATTATGGAAAACATTGAGAAGAATGGGAATTCCAGAACACTTAATTGTGCTCAGGAGGAACCTTTACATAGACCAAGATGCAGTCGTTCAAACAGAACAAGGGGAAACTGTGTTGTTTAAAATCAGGAAAGGTGTATGTCAGGGTTGTATCATTTCACCATATTTATTCAATCTATATGATAAGCAGATAATCTGAGAAGCTGGACTATATGAAGAAGAACTCTGCATCAAGATTAGAGGAAGACTCATTAACAACCTGCAGTATACAGATGACACAACCTTACTTGCTGAAAGCTAAAAGGACTTGAAGCACTTACTTTTGCAGATCAAAGACTACAGCCTTCAGTGTGGATTATACCTCAACATAAAGAAAACAAAAATCCTGAGGCAGAGCTAACATGGCACTATGCCATCCCTCTGCAGCAAAGACCTGAAAAACTAAGTTAAATAGATACAAATGTCAATCCTGGAAACCTAAGCATCAAACAAAGGGATAAAGAACTAGGTCAAGCACCGAATAGAAGAAGAAACTGTTAGAGAACAGAGAACAAGGAGAGCTATGGACTGGATGTCCCCTGCCAGCTAATGTGGCACAGCGTTACCATCTTGGAGCACAGCCAGCAGTGACCCTGGACAGGGAGTACAGGAAGGCAAATTCGTGGAGCTCCCAACAGGAGACAGATCACTTGGTAACCAGAGAAACATGCTTTCTCACCCTCTTTCCCTTTCTTCCTCCCACCTGGCTTTGTATGCTGCTTCCACCCCTTCCCGATGGGCTATGCTGCACCACTCAGCTAGAGAGACACTGGCTTGCCACCACCCTGGGTCTGCCCTACCCCCACTGGCTGACTCCTGCCATGCCTTTTTTTTTTTTTTTTTTTTATTCTTTCTTCTTTTTCCCTTTCTTTAGCTCTCCCATCTAGCCCTGTACACCACCTTCACCCTGTCTTGCTGGGCCATGACCTGCTGCCTCAGCTGGAGAGCCACTGGTACAGAGCTGTGCGAGGCCTGTCCTGTCCCCACCCTCTGGCAACTGCTGTGCTGCCATTTTTTTTTTTTTATTTGCTTTTCTTTCTCTTCTTTCTCCCTCTCACCTAGCTCCACATGTCACATATTCTCCCTTCCAACTAGCCCTTGGGTCCACTCCACCCTTACTTGCTGGTCGCATTGCAATACTACTTTTATTTTTATTTTTAATTTTTTTCTTTTCTCTCTTTTCCTTTTCCTTCTCCCTCAGACCTAGCCCCATACACTGCTTCTTACCCTGCTGCTGGACTCCACCATGCCACTACAGCTGGAGGGCCACCAGCCACCACTGCCCTGGGTCCTCCTCACCCCCACTGTGCCACCACTCATTTTATTTTTTCTTTTACTTTCTTTCTACCTCCCACCTAACCTCATAGCCACCTCTCCTTCTTTCCCGCTAGCCGCCAGGTCTGCCAAACCCCCAACTGCTGGCTACCCCTCCCCTTTTTATGTTTCTCTCTTTTATATTATTTCCCCCTCAGGCTTGTGCTCAGGTGTGCTGCCACACAGGGCCTGCAATGCCCCCCTCCTGCCACTTGACCAGCTGTTAAACATTGGGAATTGAGCTCGGATTACTCTCATCTGATGCTCCTGCCTATCTGGTGAGGGACGTGAACACACCAAAACAGCTGGACCAACATCTGGAGGCAGACAGTGCATACCTAGTCCACCCTCAGCCACCTAGCCAAACCAGTATACAGCAAAGTGAACTCTCCCTGCCTGCTGCTACCTTGCCTACCTGGATAAGGTGGTGAGAATTATTGCGCCCATGGATAAGCAAGCAGCAAAACATGTCTGGCCTACCTGCCCTGACATATCAAAACAAAACAAAAAAGCAGGATGAAGCAAAGGAACATGCAATCAATAAATAAAGGAAATAATATCTTAATCTCTTGGAGACAGAAGGCAATATCAAAATATATAAATAAGCAGAAAAAGATGGCTCCAACAAGTGACCAAAAAAAAAAAAAAAAAAAGAATCAGATGAGCTTCCAGCAGAAGAAAAAGTAGTGAAACTACCTGATATGGAATTCAAAAGATTAATATTTAGAGACCTCCAAGAGATTAGGAAAGCGATCAAGGAAAACAGACAAAACCAAGGAAAAAATAGACAAAAATCAAGGGGAAAAAAAGACAAAATCAACCAAAACATAGCCAAATTTGAGGAAAATACAGACTAGTCATTAAAAGAATTCAAGAAAATAACAGAGGACAAAACATCAAAATAAACAAGCAATTAGAAATCATACAAAAAGAACTAGAAATTCAAAAGGAAAACAACAAAATTTAAGAAACAAACAACTCAATAGAAGATTTTAGGAGCAAATTTGAAACAATGGAAGGTGGAATCAGTGAGATTGAAGATAAATCCATGGACACCACTCTGAGGAAAAATAAGAGAAAAGAATGAAGAAAACTTAAGAATTATGTGGGACACAATCAAGAGCAAAAATTTGCACTTGATCAGAGTTCCAGAAAAAGGAGAGAAAACGGAAAACACAGAGAAGATTGTTGAAGATTTTCTGGCAGAAAATTCCCCAAATGTCATGAAAGGCAAAAAGTTGACCATTCAAAGAAGCTCAAAGAACCTCATTTAGGATAGACCAAAAGAAAGTCACCCAGACACATCATAATCACACTTGCCAAAACCAAAGATGAAGGAAGAATCCTGAGAGCAGCTCAAGGAAAATGAAGAATTACTTACAAAGGGGAAACAAAAAGACTAAGCTCTGATTATATGGCAGAAACTATGCAGGCAAGAAGGTAATGAGATGACATATATAAAATCTTGAAAGAAAAAACTGCCAACTAAGAATAATATATCCTGCAAAACCCTCTCACATATACGATGGTGAAATTAGGACATTTCCAGATAAACAGAAATTAAAGGAATTCACAAAAACCAAACCAAACTTACAAGAAATATTAAAGGTTGTCCTTTGGTTAGAGAACCAACAACATCAGACAACAACTGGAGTCTAGACACAGGACAATGTCAGTCAGATGCCAGACTAAGTAAAGAACTTCCCATAATAAGACAAAGCTAAAAGACTTAAAACATGAAAACAGAGACATCAATCTGTAAATGACAACGTCAAAACAATAAAAGGAGGAATAAACTGTATAGGTATAGAACCTTCAAATGGACAGGAAGTCAAGGTGATATCAAGTGATAAAAGACTGGATCAAACTTCAGAAGATAAGGGTAAATTTTAAGGTGACCACAAAGAAAGTTAACAAACCTACTCATCAGAATAAAAAAGAAGAAAAACATAACTATTCAGTAAACACAAAATCTACAATAATGAAAGAAAATCAACAAATAAAAGGAACTTAGTACAAGAGAGTAAGAGGAACAAAGGTCAGCATCAAAAAAAGCTCAAAAATATGGCAGCAATAAACTCATACCTATCAATAATCACACTGAATGTAAATGGTTTAATTGCACCTGTAAAGAGATAGAGAGGGGCAGAATGGATTTAAAAAACACGACCCATCAATATGTTGTCTGTAAGAGACACATCTTAGACACAGAGACATAAATTTATTAAAAATCAAAGGATGGAAAAAAATACGCAAACTGTAACCAAAAAGGGCACGAATGGTGATACTATTCCCAGATAAAATAGTCTTTAAGGCAAAATCAGCAATAAAAGACAAGGAAGGGCATTATGTAATGATTGAAGGGACAATCCACCAAGAAGACATAACATTAAATATCTATGCACCCAAAGACAGAGCTCCAAAATACGCAAAACAAATTCTAGCAGCACTGAAAAGAGAAATAGACAGTTCCATGACAATAGTAGGAGACTTCAACACACCACTTATGGTAATCAACAGAAGGTCTAGAAAGAAACTCAATGAATCAACCAACTGGACTTCAAAGACATATATAGAACATTCCAACTAACAGCAGCAAAGCGTACATTCTGTTCCAACACACATGGAACATTGTCTAGAATAGACCACATTTTAGGCCACAAACACCCTCAAAAAAATCCAAAACATCAAAGTAATACAAAACATTCTCTCTGATCACAAAGCCATAAAAGTAGAAATCAAAAAACAGGAAGAGCAAGGATTAAAAAGAAAATATGTGAAAAATGAATAACTCCTTCTTAAAAACCATCGGGTAATAGAAGAAATCAAAGAAGGAATAAAAAAATTTCTAGAATCAACTGAGAATGAAAACCGATCATACCAAAACCATCAGGACACAGCAAAGGCAATGCTCAGAGGTCAATTTATAGCAATAAACACATACATTAAAAAAGAACAAACCAAAATCAAAATGTTAGCCCTACCACTTGAACGAGTAGAAAGAGAACAGTGAAACTAGTCCACAGCCACCAGAAGAAAGGAAATAATGATTAGAGCAGAAGTAAATGAAATAGAGAACAGAAGAGCAATAGAAGGAATCAACAAGACCAAAAGCTGGTTCTTTGAAAAAGTCGACAAAATTGACAAACCATTGGCCAAACTTACAAAAGAAAAACAGGAGAGGACACAAATTACCCAAATAAGAAAGAAAATGGGGGACTTTATAACAGTCAGATCTGAAATAAAAAGTGTCATAACAGAATACTATGAAAAGTTGTACTCTAACAAATTTGAGAACCTAGAGTAAACGGACAAATTTCTAGAAACACACTACCTACTACTAACACAAACTAAGAGAATCTGAAAAGACACATAACAAGGGAAGAGATTAAAGAGGTAATTAAAAAAAAAAAAAAAACCCTCACAACAACAAAAAACCCTGAATCCGACGGCTTCACTGGAGAATTCTACCAAACATTCAGAGAAGAGTTTGCATCAGTACTACTCAAATTATTTCAGAGTATAGGAAAGGAAGGAATACTCCTGAATTCATTCTATGAAGACAGCATAACCCTGATACCAACACAAGGCAAAGACACCATGAAAAAAAAAATTACAGGCCAATATCCCTTATTAGCATAGATGCAAAAATTTAAAATTCTAGCCAGTAAAATTCAACATCATATCAAAAAATAATACACCATGACCAAGTGGGATTCATATCAGGTATGCAAGGATGGTTCAACATCAGAAAATCGATGTAATCCACCACATAAATAGAATGAAAGAAAAGAATCACATGATCACCTCAATTGATGAAGACATTTGATTAAGTCCGACACCCATTCCTGATAAAAACTCTCAGCAAGTTAGGAATAGAAGGGAAATTCCTCAGCATAATAAAGGGCTTCTACACAAAACTATATGGAAACCCTGGTAGCATAGTGGTTAAGTACTATGGCTGCTAACCAAAAGGTCGGCAGTTCAGATCCACCAGGCGCTCCTTGGAAACTCTATGGGGCAGTTCTACTCTGTCCTTATAGGGTCGCTATGATTTGGAATCAACTTGACAGCAATGGGTATACAAAACTAATTACCAACATCATTCTCAAAGGAGAGAGGCCGAAAGCATTCCCTCTAAGAAGGGGAACAAGACAAGGATGCCCTTTATCACCACTCCTGTTTAATGTTGTGCTGGAATTCCTAGCTAGAGCAATAAGGCAAGAAAAAGAAATAAAGGGCATCCAAAGTGGAAAGGAAGAAGTACAACTATCCCTATTTGCAGATAATACGATCCTGTACATAGAAAACCCCAAAGATATCACAAGAAAACTACTGGAACTAATAGAAAGATTTAGCAGAGTAGTAGGATTCAAGACCAACATACAAAAACCAGTTGGACTCCTATACACCAATGAAGGAAATCAGGAAAATAATACCATTTATAATAGCTCCTAAAAAAATAAAATACTTGGGAATGAATCTAACCAGGGACATAAAAGACCTATACAAAGAAAACTACAAAACACTACTGCAAGAAACCAAAAGGGACCTACATAAATGGAAAAACATACCATGCTTATGGATAAGAAGGCTCAAAATGGTGAAAATGTCAATTCTACCCAAAGAGATCTACAGATACAATGCAATCCCAATCTAAATACCAAGAGCATTCCTTAACGAGATGTGAAAATTAATCACTAACTTTATATGGAAAGGAAAGAGGGCCTAGACAAGAAAAGCATTATTGAAAAAGAAGAACAAAGGAGGCCTTCTACTTCTTTATCTCATAACGTACTACTATACAGCGACAGTAGTAAAAACAGCCTAGTACTGGTACAACGACAGACACATAGACCAGTGGAACAGAGTCGAGAACCCAAGTGTATATCCGTCCGTCTATGGTCAGCTGATCTTTGACAAATCCCAAAGCCCATTAACTGGAGAAAAGACAGTCTCTCTAACAAATAGTGCTGGCAAAACCGGATATTCACCTGTAAAAAAATGGTACAGGGAACATATCTCACACCATACACAAAAACTAATTCAAAATGAATCAAAGACCTACGTATAAAACCTAAAACTACAAAGATCATGAAAAAAAAAAAAAAAACAGGGACACCTCTAGGAGCCCTAATACATGGCATAAACTCAACACAAACAATAACTAATAATGCACAAATACCAGAAAAGAAACTGGGTAACTGGGAGCTCCTGAAAATTAAACACTTATGCTTACCAACAGACTTCACCAAAAGAGAAAAAAGAGAACCTACAGACTGGGAGGGTTCCAAAAACGGGTCCATCCACATCATTGAGGTCAGCTCTACTTTGAAGAGGCAGCTCTTCCCCAGTAGTCCCTTGAATGCTTTCCAACCTGGTATGCTCATTTTCTGGCTCTATATCAGTGTTCCTCTGCTATTCATAAGGTTTTCACTGGCTAATTCTTTTGAGAAATAGACCACTGGGTCCTTCCTCCTAGTCTGTCTTAGTCTGGAAGCTCAGCTGAAACCTGTCCGCCATGGATGACCCTGATAGTATTTGAATAGTGGTGGCATAGCTTCCAGCATCACAGCAAAACACTAGCCCCCACCGTACGACAAACTGACAAGCTGACATCTGCTGATGTGGCACGAATCAAAATGAGAAGAAACAGCTGCAAACATCCATTAATAATCGGAACCTGGAATGTATGAAGTATGAATCTGAAGACCAATTAACTTGACTATTATTCAAATTTACACACCAACCACTAAGGCCAAAGATGAAGAAATTGGAGATTTTTACCAACTTCTGCAGTCTGAAATTGATCGAACATGCAATCAGGATGCACTGGTAATTACTGGTTATTGGAATGCCAAAGTTGGAAACAAACAAAAAAAAGATCAGTTGGAAAATATGCCCATGGTGATAGAAACAATGCTGGAGTTCACATCACTAGATTTTGCAAGACCAACAACTTCTTCATTGCAAATACCTTTTTTTATCAACATAAGTGACGACTAAGCAGATGGACCTCACCAGATGGAATACACAGGAATCAAATCGACTACATATGTGGAAAGAGATGATGGAAAATTCAATATTATCAGTCAGAACAAGGCCAGGGGCTGACTGCGGAATAGACCAGCAATTGCACATATGCGAGTTCGAGTTGAAACTTAAGAAAATTAGAACAAGTCCATGAGAGCCAAAGTACGACCTTGAGTATATCCCACCATAATTTGGAAACCACCTCAAGAATAGATTTGATGCATTGAGCACTAACGATAGAAGAGCAGACGAGTTCTGGAATGATATCATGAAGAAAGCAAGAGGTCAGTAAAAAGACAGGATAGAAAGAAAAGACCTAAATGGATGTCAGAATAGACTCTGAAACTTGCCCTTGAACGTAGAGTAGCTAAAGCAAAAGGAAAAAAATGTTGATGTAAAAGAGCTGAACAGAAGATTTCAAGGGTGGCTTGAGAAGACAAAGTAAAGTATTATGATGACACGTGCAAAGACCTGGAGATAGAAAACCAAAAGAGAAGAGCATGCTTGGTGTTTCTCAGGCTGAAAGACCTTCGAGTTGCAATACTGAAGGATTCTGTGGGGAAAATACTAAATGGTGCAGGAAGCCTCAAAAGAAGATGGAAGGAATACACAGAATCACTGTATCAAAAAGAATTGGTCGATGTTCAACCATTTCGGAAGGTAACATACGATCAGTAGCTGATAGTACTGAAGGAAGAAGTTCAAGCTGAACTGAAGGCATTGGTGAACAACAAGGCTCCAGGAACTGACAAAATATCAATTGAGATGTTTCAACAAATGGTGCAGCAATGGAAGTGCTCATTCATCTATGCCAAGAAATTTGGCAGACAGCTACCTGGCCAACTGAAAGGAAGAGATCCATATTTATACTTTCTTCCCACCAAATGCAGAAATTATCAAACAATATCTTTAATATCACATGCAGGTAAAATTTTGCTGAAGATCATTCAAAAGCGGATGCAGCAGTGTATCAATAGGGAACTACCAGAAATTCAAGCAGGATTCAGAAGAGGATGTGAAACTAGGGATATCATTGCTGATGTCAGATGGATCCTGGCTGAAGGCAGAGAATACCAGAAAGATGGTTACCTGAGTTTTATTGGCTATGCTAAGTCATTCGACTGTGTAGATCATAACAAACTGTGGATAACATTGGAGAGAATGGAAATTCTGAAACACTTAATTGTGCTCATGAGGAATCTGTACATGGATCAAGAGGCAGTTGTTTGAACAGAACAGGGGGATGCTGAGTGGTTTAAGGTCAGGAAAGGTGTGCGTCAGGGTTGTATCCTTTCACCATACCTATTCAATCTGTATGCTGAGGAAATAATCTGAGACTGTATGAAGAAGAATGGGGCATCGAGATTGGAGGAAGGCTCATTAACAACCTGCGTTATGTAGATGACACAACCTTGCTTGCTGAAAGTGAAGAGGACTTGAAGCACTTACTGAGGAAGATCAAAGACCACAGCCTTCAGTATGGATTACACCTCAACATAAAGAAAACAAAAATCCTCACAACTTGACCAATAAGCCACATCACTATAAACAGAGGAAACATTGAGGTTGTCAAGGATTTCATTTTACTTGGATCCACAATTGACACTCATGAAAGTAGCAGTCAAAGAAATCAAAAGACGCATTGCATTGGGCAAATCAGCTGCAAGAGATCTCTTTAAAGGGTTAAAAACAAAGACGTCACCTTGAGGACTAAGGTGTGCCTGACCCAAGCCATGGTGTTTTCAATCACTTCATATGCATGTGAAAGCTGGACAATGAATAAGGATGACCGAAGAATTGACGCCTTTGAATTGTGGTGTTGTTGAAGAATATATATATATATATATATATATTTTTTTTTTTGAAGAATATTGAATATACCATGGACTGCCAAAAGAACGAATAGGTCTGTCTTGGAGGAAGCACAACCAGAATGCTCATTGGAAGCAAGGATGGCGAGACTGTGTCTCACATACTTTGGACATATTGTAGGAGGGATCAGACCCTGAAGAAAGACATCATGCTTGGTAAATTGGAGGGTCAACGAAAAAGAGGAAGACCCTCAACAAGGTGGATTGACACAGTAGTTGCGACAATGGCTTCAAGCATAGCAACAATTGTGAGGATGGCGCAGGACTGGGAGGTGTTTCGTTTTGTTGTGCATGGGGTCGCTACCAGTCGGAACTGACTCAACAGCACCTAACAACAGACTGGGAGAAAATTTTTTGGCTAGAACATATTCGACAAAGGTCTAATCTCTAAAATCTATAAGATACTTGATACCTCAACAAGGAAAAGACAAAAAATCCAATTAAAAAATGGGCAAATGATATGAACAGATACTTCTCCAAAGAAGACATTCAGGTGGCTAACAGATAACATGAGGAAATGCTCACAATCAGTAGCCATTACAGAAATGCAAATCAAAACTACATTGTGATACGTCTCACCCCGATATTACTGGCAGTAATCACAAAAACAGGAAATGATAAATGGAGAGGTTGTGGGGAGATTGGAACCCTTTTGCCCTGATGGTGGGAATGTAAAATCGTACAACCACTCTGGATAATGATATGGCACTTCCTTAATAAGCTAGAAATAGAAATGCCATACCATCCAGCAATTGCACTCCTAGGAATATACTGTACAGAAATAAGAGCCCTCCCAAGAATAGACCTGCACACCTGTGTTCATTCCAGCATTATTCACAAAAGCAAAAAATTGGAAACAACCTAAATGCCCATCAACAGATGAATGGATAAAGAAATTACGGTACAGACATACAAGGGAGTACTATGAAATGATGAATCTGTGAAATATCTCACAGCATGGGTGAATCTGGAGGATTATACTGAGTGAAATAAGTCAACCACAAAAGAATAAATACTATATGAGACTGCTATTATAAAAATTCAAGAAATGGTTTACACTCAGAAAGAAACAGTCTTTGATGATTGAGGGGGTGGTGCTTGGAAGGGAGATCACTAACTAGATAGTAAAAAACAAACAAACAAACAAACAAAAAAGCCCAGTTGTCGTTGAGTCGATTCCAACTCATAGGGACCCAATAGGATAGAGTAGAACTGTCCCATAGGGTTTCCAAGGACTGGCTGGTGGAGTCAAACTGCCGACTTTTTTGGTTAGCAGCAGGCAAGTGTTAACTTTGGTGAAGGGAAAGACAGTACACAATAGAGGAGATGTCAGCATAACTTGACAAAGGCAAAGTCATAGAAGCTTCATACACACATCAAAATACCCTGAGGGACTGAGTTACTGGTGTTGAGGGCTGAGGACTATGGTTACAGGGAGTCATCTAGATCTATCAGCATAATATAGTTCATAAAGAAAATGTTCTACATCCAACTTTGGTGAGCAGTGCCTGGATCTTAAAAGCTTGTGAGTGACCATCTAAGATACCTCTCCTGGTCCCATCCTGTCTGTAGCAAAGGAGAATGAAGTAAACTAAAGACATAAGGGAAATATTAGTCCAAAGGACTAATGGAACACAAGTACCACAGCCTCCACCAGTCTGGGCCTGGAACAACTAGATGGTACTCAGCTACCACCACCGACTGCTCTGACAGAGATCACAGTAGAGTGTCCAGACAGAGCAGAAGAAAAATGTAGAACAAAATTCAAATTCACACACACACAGAAGACCAGACTTACTGGTCTGAGAAAGATTAGAGGAACCCCCTGAGACTATGCCCCCGGACAGTCTGCTAACTCAGAATTGAAGCCACTCCCAAAGTTCACCCTTCAGCCAAAGATTAGACATGTCTGTAAAACAAACCATAACACTCGTGAGAAATGTGCTTCTTAGTTCAGTCATGCATAGGAGACCAAATGGGCAACACCTGCCCAAAAGCAATGATGAGAAGGCAGGAAAGTACAGGAAAAATGGATGAATGGAAATGAGGAACCTGGGGTTGGGAAGGGATAGTGTTGACACATCATGGGGATTGCATCCAGTGTCACAAAATTATTTGTGTTAAAAGTGTTGAATGAGAAACTAATTTGCTCTGTAAACTTACACTTAAAGCACAATTAAAAAAAAAAAAAAAATGAATCCTCACAACTGGACCAATAAGCAACATCATGATAAACAGAGAAAACATTGAAGTTGTCAAGGATTTCATTTTGCTGGGCTCTACAATCAATGCCCATGGAAGCAGCAGTCAAGAAATCAAATGACATATTGTATTGGGCAAATCTGCTGCAAAAGACCTCTTTAAAGTGTTAAAAAGCAAAGATGTCACCTTGAGGACTAAGGTGGTCCTGACCCAAGCCGTGGTATTTTCAGTTGGCTTATAGGCATGTGGAAGTTGAACAATGAATAAGGAAGACTGAAGAAAAACTGATGATTTGAATTATGGTGTTGATGAAGAGTACTGAATATACCATGGACTGCCAGAAGAACAAGCATGTCTATATTGAAAGAAGTACAGTCAGAATGCTCCTTAGACGTGAAGATGGCGAGATTTTGTCTCCCTTACTTTGGACATGTTATTAGGAGGGACTAGTTCCTGGAGAAGGACGTCATGCTTGATAAAACAGAAGGTCAGCGAAAAAGAAGTCCCTTAATGAGATGAATTGACACAGTGGTTGTAACATTTTGTTCTGTTGTACGTAGGGTTGCTATTAGTCGGAACCGACTCGATGGCACCTAACAATGCAACAATACTGCCTTATAAGTCTGTTGTGAAGAATTTTTCAAAATCACAAACATTTAATAACCACTCACTATAGATGGTCCTTGGGTAGTGCAAACTGCGAAGCGCTTGACTACCAGTCTAAAGGTTGTAGGTTCGAACCCACCCAGAGGTTCCTTGGAAGGCAGGCCTGGTGACTTGCTTCTGAAACATCACAGCCTTGAAAACTCTATGGAGCAGTTCTACTCTGCACACACGGAGCCTCCATGAGTTGGAATTGACTCGATAGCAACTGGATGGTTTGGTTTACCATATATAAGGTGCTGTAGTAAAGAACTTTATTAGTGTTACTGCATTTAATTCTCACTACAACCCCATGTACTAGCTGCTATTGTTGTTGTTATTTCCCGTTGAATCAATTCAGACTCACGGTGACCCCATGTGTTACAGAGTAGAACTGCTCCATAGGAGTTTCTTAGCTGTTATCTTAATTGAAGCAGATTGCCAGGCCTTTTTCTGCAGTACCACTGGGTGTGAACTGCCAACATTTAGGCTAGCAGTTGAGTGCAAACCATTTGTACTAACTAGGGATGTTAGGTGCTGTTACTACCCCCATTTTACAGATGAGAAAACTGAGATACAGCCAGGTTAAGCAAATCATCTGAGGTCTTATAAATAGTAAGTGGCAGAGCCTGAAGCAGAGAGCAGAGTTTTCTTATTTCAGAGCCAACATGCATGATCACAGACTTGGATAAACTTAAGACCTTAAACATGGTCCCTGCCCTCATTTACAGTCAGTAGGCAATTTAATGGGCAAGATAGTTCTTAGGTGACCAACCTCAAGTTTATTGAAAACATTTTCTAAAGAATTTTCAAATGGCCTTTTACTGACTTTCGCCTCTCAACTCTGTGGGATAAGTATTATCCCATTTTTCAGAAGGGGCAACTAAGTATCAGAGAGCTAGGCAACAGCTGAGCCAAGACTTGAATCCATGTCTCCTGACCCAAAACACAAGCTCTTTCTGTTTCATCATGGTATTTGTCACTGTCAAAGAATGAATAAATTATTCATTAATCACATTAATAGATCAGAGAACAGAAGACTGATACACCTGGGTTTGGAGAGGACTTTGAAGTGTATTAAAGAAGGGCTTTGCAAATTTCCTGACTCTGGACTCTCAGGTGAGTTTATGTCCATGGCTGTAGTGTAGGCAAGAATGGGAGTGAGTGGAGGTTAAGAGATGTATTGGTCCTAGCAATCATGCAGTTGTGGGAGGCACCTTTTCTTTAGAGAGCCTCATCTAATAAGAAAAAAAGGAAAACGCAAAAGTGGTCAGGGTAGGAGGCATTTCATTCCTCTTCCAATCACACACCCAGTTATCCACCCACCCGTCTACCTATCTCCTCGCCTCCACCCATGTAGCCATCCATCCATGCATTCACCCGTGCATCTGTCCTCCTGCCCATCTGTCCAACCATCCTTCACTGGATGCAGATTAGGCACAGTGATGAGTAAGACGTGATCCCTGCTCTTAAACTGCTCAAAGTCAAGTAGAGAATAAGATATGGCATGAAATGATTGGTTTGTTCCTGGCTCCCACAAACTTGCCATGTTCCCTAATGAGGAGGGAGAAATTGGTATCCGTGGCGATAAGATGAAGGCTTCAGAGCAGAGAAAACGTCAGCTATAGAAGAGAACTCTTGCAAAGTTATGGAGGTGGGAAACAGTGTCGTTCATTTGGGGTGTCTTACATGGGCTGTGGGCATCAGAGGAAAGCTGCAATAATTTTGATACAAATGTCACCAGTCTTCCAACTTTACTCAGACTTGGCTCTGTGAGTAAAAAGTAATGTAAGGCTAGAATGTGGAGGAGGGAGGTGTAGGGTAGAGAATGAGGCCGAAAGGGCAGGTCAGGCAGAGCCTTGGATGCATATGAAGTAGTATAGATGTAATCCGGCTAGCAATGGGAACGGTTGAAGGATTTTTAGCAAGGGAGTGAATCCGTCAAATTAACTTTTTTTTTTTTTTTTATTAAGAAAGAGCATTTGGTTCACACTCTTCCATCTTTTTTAGAGTGCCTTGTCCACATCTTCTCTTGTAGAAAGCCCATCTTCAATGCTCAAATGCTGACTTCCTAATGAAATATTTTCAGGTCTTCTCTCTTCTCCTTGTTCTGAACCAAAGGTATGAAATTAGGGAGGTAGGATTGCTCAGGTAGTTAGGAGATGAACTATGTGGCTCTGGAAAAACAAGAGAAAAATTAGGAATGGAATTTAGTACAGGACATGCCAGTATAGGATGTGGAAGAGACTTCTCTAGGCAGACCAGAGGAACTAAACTGAGGGTAAAAGTATTAGCCTGTCCAGTCTAGATTTTGAGGCATGAAATATCCTTTATAATTTAGCCTCATCTATTGCCACTTTCTGTTTCCCAGACAGCTCCTTAAAAGGTCTGTGCTGTTTTACCTCCAGGCCTTTGTATATGCTATTTCTTCAGTCAGTCAAAGAGGCTACAGAATGGGCAGAAGGGCAAAGGGAGGGGATTGTGATTCTGGGAAAATCCCCACGGACTACAGGTGCCAAACTGACAGCAATACGGTATACTGGTTAAGAGCGTGAACCCTGGAGCCAGCAAGCCCTGGGTTACTGTTTTGTAAAATGAAAAGTATTAATAACCAGAGCTTTGTAAATGGTGAAGGTCTGTGGGCTTGTGGGGGCTGGCCCTGGGGCTCCATCTGAGTGTTTGGTTTCTGGGTAAACTATGGAGAAACCCTGCTGTGTATTGGCTTTTACCACGTCTCTGAGCTGCCAAGACCACCAGAGTAAAGTGATATTTACGAAAGAGGAGTCCTGAGCAATCCTGCTTTTCTGGCAAGATTTCACAGCCAGCTACCTTCTAGGATGGCCTCTGTAGACTTGTCCGAGGAGCTTGCAAGCCAGGATGGCAGGATTAGGACTGAGGACGTGCAGAGGCCTCTGCTTAGAGCAGACGGGAGGTTCTCCAATGCAGAGCTGCACTTCAGTGTTCTCTAGCAGGCCCCGAAGGAAATCACATGATCTAAGCCTATTCAAATATAAGAATCCCAGCCTCATCATCCTGGTGCCACCCTGGCCAGCCTGGTGGCCTCTCAGTCCCATCCCCACCTCCTCTGGCCTGGATCCCATTTACAGCTTTACCTTTAAATTATAAGTATTACCTGTAATCAAGCTTCCACCCTGAGCCGGGTGAGGAATGGAGGGCAGGCTGATTACTCCTGAATTGGTACCACATATTTGAGTGTCTGGGGTACCAGGAGGTTGGGCCTGGGGGCTCTGATCTGAATACTCACATGGACTCTGAGCCTTTCAAGTTCCAAGAAAGTTACTTTAAAACCCTAGAATATGAGAGCCACCAGGGGTCAGAGCTCTGTAAGGGTTCAAGGGCTGTGGATATTGTGAAAACCTTGTCTTTGTGGTTGGTTTCTGAGTAAATTGTAGGAAAATCCTGAAGCAGTAAACTGAGGCCCAAAGAGTGCAGTCACTTGCTCCTGGCTTCACAGTGAGTCAGGGCCTGAGCTGGGATTTCAACCCAGGGCTCCCCATTCCTTGACAGAGCTTCTTGCATTTCACCTGATTGCATTCCTTTTCCTTATCTGCATCTATTGTCCTTTTCTATGTTGTTGTTGCTTTTAGGTGTCATCAAGTTCATTTTGACTCATAGAAACCCCATGTATAACAAAACAAAGTGTTGCCTGGTTCTGTGCTATCCCCACAATGGTAGGTATGTTTGAGTCCATTGTTGCAGCCACTGGGTCAATCCATCCCCAGTTGTGCTCTGAGTGCCTTCTGACCTGAGGAGCTCATCTTCCAGCACTATATCAGACAATATTCTGCTGCTATCCATTGAGTTTTCACTGGCTAATTTTTTTTTTATGGAAGTAGATTGCCAAGTCCTTCCTTCTAGTCTGTCTTAGTCTGGAAACTTCACTGAAACCTGTCCACCATGGATGACCCTGCTGATATTTGAAATATTGGTGGTATAGCTTTCAGCACCATAGCAACATGCAAGCCACCACAGTACAACAAACTGAAAGGCGAGCAGTGGTTCTAAGATGGATTTATTCCCAGAGCACGTGTGACTCAACCCAGTTGTCTGAGATGCTGCCAAGCCACTACACATAGCATCATCCTGAAGACTGGCTCAGTGACAGATACTGGGTTCCTTCTCTTATCCTGGCTCTTTATCTGACCCGAGGCCTGTCCCTTTAACTGCTTGGGTCTCAAAGTTTCCAAACGCAATAGAAAATGGGATATTTGTTTTTGTGGAATTTATAGAGCTATGGGATGGAGAGATTGGGCCTGAAGAGCACAGTGCAGGCTGTGGAATGGAAGATCTTATTCAACTGTCAGCTCCCCTGCTGTGGGGCAATGTGACCTTGAACAAGGCACCAGGAGGCCAGTTACTTGAATCTCAGTTTATGTTTCTGTGAAATGGAAATATTGAGTGTTTTCTTGAATGGATTGTAAAGATCAAACAAGATAGTAAATTTGTAAATGGGTTATAAAATATTAATCATTCTGTGGGATCATTATGAATAAAATTGTTAGCAAATAGTATATAATCATATTTTTAATAAACATTATTTTGTGCTTATCATTCTCTAGGCATTTTATTAGGCATTTTGTATTTATTTTTCATTAATCTTCAGAATAACCCTGACTAAAGTTGGCTAAGAGCTTTCTTTAAAACATTATTTTTATTGCATGTCTGGTTGCCTCCACGAACAACTGTCTCCTTTGCCATGAGACCAGAAGAATTGGATGGTGCCTGGCTGCCATAACTGAACTTTTTAATCAAAGATTCTATAGAAGAATTCTGATCAAAAGGGGGGAAATGTGAAACAGAATTTAAAATTCTAAATGGAATCCAGACTTTCTGTAACCATTGAGGCTGGATGAACCCCTGAAACAATTGCCCTGAGATATCTTTCAAGCTTAAACCTGAAACCAAAACTAACCCCTGAAGTTTTATTTAAAAAAAAAAAAGTTTCTTAATTATAAAATGTGTCTTAGTAAAGTATGTCAGCCTTGAACATTGTGCTCTTTTAAAGAATTATCTGTTGTTGCATGCTGTTGAGTAGAATTCAACTCATAGAGACCGTATAGGACAGAGTAGAACTGCCCTTTAGGGTTTCCTAGGCTAAAATCTTTATGGGAGCAGGTCTCCAGGTCTGTTCTCCTATAGAGTGGCTGGTGTGTTTGAATGGCCAGCCTCTTGGTTAGCAGCTGAGCACTTCGCCATTGTTCCACCAGGGCTCCTTTAAAGAATTATGTGAGATCAACTGACAATGGCAACTCAAAAGGTTGGATGGAAAGCTTAGGGAGCAATGAATTAAGATAATGGTGGTGGAATAATTTGAAAAGAGATAGTGAGAATGGTAGTGCAACTTGAAGAATGTAATCAATGTCACTGAATTGTACATGTAGAAATTGTTGAAATGGTACATCTTCGGCTGTGTGTACTTTTACCAAAATAAATAATTAAACATTATTATTCTTATTACACAGATGAGAAAACTGAGGCTCAGAGACACTAAGCTATTTGCTCCAGGTACACGAGCAAGTGGCTGAGCCGGGATTCAAATCCAAGTCTGCTTGACTCCAAGTATGCACTCTTTCCATCACTCTGCACCCCATCCTGACGAACATGGCCAGTGGTTGGACTCCACTTTTCTAGGTCTGAATGTGAGTTCCCTGATAGCAGCTCAAGAGCAGACATTTGATTCTGACTACTGCATTCCCTGAGCCCATGGTTTGCTGATTCCAGTTCATTTCAGGGCAGCCAGTGATACTTTTCAGTCTTGATAAATTTTCTACCTCAGCTTATAGGATGAAGGTTAGCTCGAGTGGTATAGACCTTCAGGGCTTCATTTCAACTAAGGGTTGAGTCCTGGAGTATGGCCTCATAAGGAATGGTTCACAGTATTTTCCCCTTGAGGCTCAGCTGCTGGAGAAGGGAAACGAAACATAGGTGCCAGGCCAGAGGTTGCATTGGAGCCCCATGGGGAAAGCTGGAGCCAGACAGGCACAGAGTTGTCCAGAAATTCAAGCCAAGGCAGGCAGAGTGGATGAGTCATGTTCAGCAACCAGGAGTTGGGAAGAAAGCTGGTCTTGGGCCCTTTATACATAGCTCTTCTGTGGATACTGCCAGCTGTCCATTAACTGAGCATCTCTGAGTTGTGGGGACCAGAAGCAGAACCCGCCATTAAGTCTGTATGTACCCATTGTCACTTAGCACTCATCACACAACCTAAAACTGTCTCTCTGGGGGACAGAAGCTGTGTGTCCTTTGGTATCACAGCTCCAGCATAGTTTCTGGACCAGAATACAATGGGTCCTCGGAGGAGTTTTGTTAGAAAATGAAGAACCTTGAAAACATTATGCTGGGTGAAATAAGTCAATCACAAAAGGGCACATATTGTATGATCCCACTTATATAAAATACCTAAAATCTGGCAAGTATGTGGAGACCAAAGTTTATTAGTGGTTACCAGGGAGGGAAGGAAAAAGGGTAGTCATTGCTTAAGGGACACTGAGTTTCTGTTAAGGGTGATGGGAACATTTGGAAACAAATAGTGGTATGGTTACACAACATGGTGAACATAATTAATGTCACTGAATTATATGTGTAAACAATGTTGAAATGGCAAATACTTTGTTATATATCTTTTTACCATGAAAAAAAAAAGTGAATTAAAAAAAAATGAGTGAATACAAATGAGTGAATACTCAGTGAAGTCATATAATTGACTCTGGAGAGTGGCAGAGCTAGAATTCACTCTCAAGACTGTCTGGATAAATCCAATCCCCTCTCTGCTGCATGATTCTGATGATGTCAATGGCCTGTATGTCAGGTAGCCCTGGGTAATGGTCCATGAATCGGTCTCACGTGGTTGGTACAAGTTAGCCCCCAACTCTAAACCAAAGGTTGCTGTCTGAGACCACCTCACCCTCTTCTTCCACGAAACTATGATTGTGTAGATGGCTAGAAAGCACCCTCCTCCTGGGATGCTTGTCCTCTTCTATCCGCAGGAACCCAAATCCTACCTGTCTTAGTCTTCTAGTGCTGCTGTAACAGAAATATAGTAAGTAGGTGGTTTTAAAGAACAGAAACTTACTTCCTCATAGTTCTCAAGGCTGAAAGTCAAAATCAGGGTTTTGGTTGGGTCAATTTCTTCCTTGAAGGTTGTCCTGAATATTTCTTGGTTCCTTGGCTTGTAGACTATCCTCCCATGGCATTTGTCTGCTCACTGTGTGTGACTGCCTCTGTGTCTAATCTGTTCTTTTTATAACTCAGAAGTTATTAGATTTAGAACCCACCCTACTAGAGTGATCTAATTAACATAACAATAAAACTGTATTTACAAACAATTACATCTGTAGGTACAGGGATGAGGATTCCAACATGTATTTTGTGGAACACAATTTAATCCGTAACACTGCCCATCCTTCTGGTTGGTTTTGGGATCCTGCTTCCTCCATGCAGTCTTCCTTGATAGCCCAAGGGCCAGTAAAGTACAGTGGTTATAAGAGTATGGCCTTTGAATGCAAGTCTGTATGAATTCAATTTCTGCCCCACAGTTTACTGGCTGTGTACTTGTTACTTCCTGGGCCTCAGTTTGCTAGTCAGTATTACAGTAGCTGGAACACTACTGTGGCAGCCATGGAGATGTATTGCTGGGATCTTCCTTGAAAAAAAATGTGCAGGTCAGCTGCAAGGTGTGTAGTTAGCTAAGAGCCTAAATGCAGCCCCTCAGGCTTTCCCTCAGATTTTGACCAAAGGCCATGCTCTTCCTGGGCAGCCCCAGCCAGTATTACTGAGTATGGCAGGACTGTCGGGGCCTGGCCTTTTGTGCCCAGTGTGGGATTCCTTTAAGAGGCAATCTTTGCTCCGGAGTCCCCCACTGGGTTGACCAAGTCAGTTGCCAGTTCTGCATTGCTGTCCCAGTCACCCCTACCCAATCCTGTGTCCTTCCCCTGTTCCTTTGCCAGGGTCAGGTCTACATGGGGTCTGAGGGCTTCCCCTGCCTAATTCTCCCTCTTTTTAACTTTTACAGACTGTGATAGTTTTATGCGTCAATTTGGCTAGGCTAGTTATTTAATCTAGGTGTTGCTGTGAAGGTATTTGATAGATGTCTTAACATCTACAGTCAGTTGACTTTAAGAGATTACCCTTGATAATATAGGCGGGCCTCATCCAATCAGTTAAAGGGCTGTCAGTGCAAAAATTGAGGTTTCCCAGAGAAGAAGAAATTCTGGCACAAGACTCAGCATCAACCAACTCCTGCCAAGTTTCCAGCCTGCTGGCCTGCCCTGCAAATTTTGGATTTACCAGCCCCACAATCACCTGAGCCAATTCCTTTAAATAATTCTCTATCTATTTATCTATCTATTATCTATCTCCTATTTGTTCTTTTTGTCTGGAGAACCCTGACTAGTACACAGACATTGCCCCCAATAAATTTCGATATTCAAGGAGTCCCTGTCAAAAAGTTGGCAGTTCAAACACCCAAAGGCACCTTGGAAGACGGGCCTGGAAATCTGCTTCTGAAAGCTCACAATCTTGAAAACCCTGTGGAACTAAGTTCTACTCTGACACACATGGGGTCACCGTGAGTCAGGATTGACTTGATGGCAATTAGCAACAACAACAATTTAATGTCTACTTCCTGAAGGATCTTACTGACACACACACCTCCCTTAACACAGTGTCCAGCACATAGGAAGGGCACAATAAATGGTAGACATAAGGGTAACAGCAGTTGTCATTATTATCGTTGTTGTTATTTGTCATAATTAAGAAGAACCTTCTGCCCCTCTGGTTGGAGAAATCAAAGTGACAAGAACCCAGGATATCAGTTTTCAGCCTGACGAGAAAGCATCAGATGGAGCAAATATTCTGTGCAGCTGGCTGGGAGCTCCAGAGCATAGCCCTCTGGGGCTAAATCATGAGGATCATTGTTTTACAAATGTACACATTGACCGCAATTGTTCTCTGCACAGAGGGTACAAAGCACTGGCTTGGAGTGTGCAAGGCAGCTCAGGTTTCATGAGGAAACAAATGAACTTTAAAAAAGAGAAACATTTCATTTTTGACATGCACAACACTTCCTCCCTGACACTTGAGTGGAGAGCGCCTTGGACGATTCATTATACTTGTCAAGACTCAAGGGCAATCTCAATGCAAGTCTTGCTGCTCCGAGATTTAAGACCCTTTGGGATATTTTGCATACTTGTTATATTGCCACCTTTGGTGTTTTAACATTTATTGTCCCCCAGGGCCATAAAAATGTCCTGCCTTTTATAGAGTACATGGGCTTGAGAGACTCCTCCACCGCCCAAAACCACCAGAGTTGGAAATAGCCTTGGAGAGTTCTTGATTTGTAACTGAAATGCTACTCTACTATTGAGTTGTCTGGCCAGGGCGCCAGCATGTCACAACTAGAGGAAGTCCCCCTTAGCACACCTCTACTATGTTTACTGAGAGACAATGACAATGGAGAGCTCACCAGCACCTAAGACAACCCAACGATATACTTTTGTGGGTATTATTGCTAGTTTAGTTGACTTGTAGATTTTCTCTTATCAAATTAATTTTCTCTTTTTATTCCTTCTCTCGTTCCTTCTTTCCTTTCTTTCCCTCCCTCCCTACCATCCTTCCCCTTTCCCTTTCTTCTTTCAATTAGAGTAGATAAATTGAGTGCTGGCTTTTAGAAACTTTATTTCATCTGAAGAGGAATCAAAATTGTTGTTGTTGGGCACCATCAAGTCCATTCCGATTTATAGAGACTCTATGTACACCAGAATGAAACATTGTCTGGTCCTGCGCCATTCTCACAATCATTGCTATGTTTCAGTCTATTGTTGCAGCCACTGTGTCAAACCATCTCATCAAGGGTCTTCTTTTTCACTGACCCTCTACTTTACCAAGCGTGATGTCCTTCTCCAGGGACTGGTCCCTCCTGATAATATGTCCAAAGTAGGTGAGACAAAGTACCACCATCCTCTTTTCCAAGGAGCACTCTGGCTATAGTTCTTCTAAGACAGACTTGTTCATTCTTCTGGCAGTCCATGGTATGTTCAATATTCTTCACCAACATTAGAATTCAAAGGCATCAATTCTTCTTCGGTCTTCCTTATTCATTGTCCAGGTTTCACACGCACACGAGGTGATTGAAAATACCGTGGCTTGGGGTCAGACACACCTTAATCCCCAAAGTGACATCTTTTCTTTTTGACACTTTAATGAGGTCTTTTGCAACATATTTGCCCAATGCAATACATTCGTTTGATTTCTTTCTTTTCCTTCCTTCCTTCCTTCCTTCCTTCCTTCCTTCCTTCCTTCCTTCCTTCCTTCCTTCCTTCCTTCCTTCCTTCCTTCCTTCCTTCCTTCCTTCCTTCCTTCCTTCCTTCCTCCCTCCCTCCCTCCCTCCCTCCCTCCCTCCCTCCCTTCTTTCTTCTCTTCCTCCCCCTCCCTCCCCCCTCCCTCCCTCCCTCCCCCCTCCCTCCCTCCGTCCCCCCTTTCTTTCTTTCTTTTTTTTATTGTGGTTTAGGTGAAAGTTTATGGCTCAAGCTAATTTCTTATACAAAAATTTGTACACATATTGTTTTGTGACATTAGTTGCAATCCCCACAATGTGAGAGAACACTCCCTCTTTCCACCCAGGGTTCCCTGTGTCCATCCAACCAGTTCCTGTCCCTTCCTGCTTTGTCATCCTGCCTCTGGACAGGAGCTTCCCATTTGGTCTGTGTATCTGATTGGACTAAGAAGCACGTTCCCCATGTATATTATTTTTTGTTTTATAATCCTGTCTAATCTGTTTGAAGAGTGGGCTTCAGGAATGGTTTCAGTTCTGTGTTAACAGAGCATCTGGGGGCCATAGTTTTGGGGGTTCCTCCAGTCTGTTTTTTTTTTTTTTACGGGAATTTGAGTTCTGTTCCATACTTTTCTCCTGCTCAGTCCAGGGCTCTCTGTTGTGTTCCCTGTCAGGGTGGTCATTGGTGGTAGGAAGGCACCGTCTACTTCTTCTGGTCTTAGGCTGGTGGAGTCTCTGGTTTATGTGGTCCTTTAGTCTCTTGGGCTAATATTTTCCTTGTGCTTTTGTTTTTCTTCATTTTCCTTTGCTCCAAGTGGGCTGGGACCAATTGATGCATCTTTGCTGGCCACCTGAAAGCTCTTAAGACCCCAGACACCACTCACCAAAGTGGGATGCAGAACATTTCCTTAATAAACTTTATTTATGCCAATTGACTTAAATGTCCCCTGAAACTATGGTCCCCAGGACCCAGCCCCAGCTATTCTGTTCCTCAAAGTGTTTGTATGTGTTCAGGAACCTTCTTAGCTTTTGCTTTGGTCCAGTTGTGCTGACTTCCCCTGCATTGTGTGCTGTCCTTCCCTTCACTGAAAGTGATCCTTGTCCTTTGATTTCTTGACTACTGTTCCTATGAGCATTGACTGTGGATCTAAGTAAAATGAAATCATTGACAACTTCTGTCTTTTCTCCCTTTATCGTGATCTTGCTTATTGGTCCAGTTATGAGGATTTTTGTTTTCTTTATGTTGAGGTATAATCCATATTGAAGGCTGTGGCCTTTGATCTTCATCAGTAAGTGCTTCAAGTCCTCTTCACTTTCAGCAAGCAAAGTTGTATCATTTGCATAACACAGGCTGTTAATGAGTCTTCCTCCAATTCTGATGTCCCATTCTTCTTCATATAGTCTAGTTCCTCAGATTTTTTGCTCAGCATACAGATTGAATAAATATGGTGAAAGGATATAACTCTGACACACATCTTTCCTGATTTTAAACCACGCATTATCTTCTTGTTCTGTTTGAACAACTGCCTCATGGTCTATGTACAGGTTCCCCATAAAAACAATTAAGTGTTCTGGAATTCCCATTCTTTGCAGTGTTATCCATAACTTGTTATGACACACACAATTGAATGCCTTTGCATAGTCAATAAAACACAGGTAAACATCTTTCTAGTATTCTCTGCTTTCAGTCAAGATCCATCAAACATTAGCAATGATATCCCTCATTCCATGTCTTCTGAAATTGGCTTGAATTTCTGGCAGTTTCTTGTTGATGTACTGCTGCAACTGTTTCTGAATTATCTTAAGCAAAATTTTACTTTCGTGTGATATTAGTGATATTATCTGATAATTTCTGCAGTAATGTTGGATCACCTTTCTTTGAATGGGCACATATATGGATATCTACCAGCCCATTGGCCACGTAGCTGTTTCCAAATTTCTTGGCATGGATGAATGAGTGCTTCCAGGGCTGCATCTGTTTGTTGAGACACCTCAATCAGTATTCTGTCAATTCCTGGTGCCCTGTTTTTCGCCAATGCCTTCAGTGCAGCTTGGACTTCTTCCTTCAGTACCATTGGTTCTTGGTCATATGCTTCCTCCTGAAATGTTTGAATGTCAACCAACACTTTTTGGTACTGTGACTGTGTAGTCCTTCCATCTTCTTTTGATGCTTCCTGTATCTTTCAATATTTTGCCTATATAACCCTTCGATATTGCAACTTGAGGTTTGAATTTTTTCTTCAGTTTTTCAGCTTAATTAATGCCAAGTATATTCTTCTCTTTAGGTTTTCTAACTCCAAGTCTTGAACATTTTGTTATAATGTAATAATAGCGTTATTATATTATAATGTCATAATATATATGTTGTTGTTGCTAGGTGCTGTTGAGTCAGTTCTGACTCATAGCGACCCTATGCATAACAGAACGAAACACTGCCTGGTCCTGCACCATCCTTACAATCACTGTTACGCTTGAGTCCATTGTTGCGGCCACTGTGTCAATCCACCTTGTTGAAGGTCTTCCTCTTTTCTGCTGACCCTGTACTTTACCAAGCATGATGTCCTTCTCCAGGGACGGATCCCTCTTGATAACATATCCAAAGTATGTAAGACCCATTCTCGCCATCCTTGCTTCTAAGGAGCATTCTGGTTGTACTTCTTCCAAGAAAAATTTGTTCGTTCTTTTGGCAGTCCATGGTATATTCAATATTCTTTGCCAACACCACAATTCGAAGGCATCAACTCTTTGCTTCGGTCTTCCTTATTCAATGTCCAGCTTTCACATGCGTATGATGTGAATGAAAGCACCATGGCTTGGGTCAGGTGCACCTTAGTCTTCAAGGTGACGTCTTTGTTTTTCAGTACTTTAAAGAGGTTCTTTGCAGCAGATTTGCCCAATGCAATGCATCTTTTGATTTCTTGGCTGCTGCTTCCATGGGTGTTGATTGTAGATCTGAGTAAAATGAAATCCTTGACAACTTCAATCTTTTCTCCATTTATCATGATATTGCTTATTGGTCCAGTTGTGAGGATTTTTTTTTTTTTCTCTTTGTGTTGAGGTGCAGTCCATACTGAAGACTGTGGTCTTTGATCTTCTTTAGTAAGTACTTCAAGTCCTCTTCACTTTCAGCAAGCAAGGTTGTATCATCTGCATAACACAGGTTGTTAATGAGTCTTCCTCCAATCCTGATGCCCCATTCTTCTTCATATAGTCCAGGTTCTCAGATTATTTGCTCAGCATGCAGATTGAATAGGTATGGTGAAAGAATACAACCCCGACACACACCTTTCCTGACTTTAAACCACTCAGTATCCCCTTTTTTTGTCCGAACAACTGTCTCTTGTTCTATGTAAAATTTTCTCATGAGCACAATTAAGTGTTCTGGAATTCCCATTCTTTGTAATGTTATCCATAATTTGTTACGATCCACACAGTTGAATGCCTTTGCACAGTCAATAAAACACAGGTAAACATCCTTCTGGTATTCTCAGCTTTCAGCCAGGATCCATCCGACATCAGCATCGATATCTTTGGTTCCACGTCCTTTTCTGAATCCAGTCTGAATTTCCAGCAGTTCCCTGTCAATATACTACTGCACCTGTTTTTGAATGATCTTCAGCAAAGTTTTGCTTGCATGTGATATTAAAGATATTGTTCTATAATTTCCACATTTGGTTGGATCACCTTTCTTGGGCATAGGCATAAATATGGATCCCTTCCAGTCAGTTGGCCAGGAAGCTGTCTTCCATATTTCTTGGCATAGACGAGTGAGCACCTCCAGCGCTGCATCCGTTTGTTGAAACATCTCAATTGATATTCTGTCAATTCCTGGAACCTTGTTTTTTGCCAATGCCTTCAGAGCAGTTTGGACTTCTTCCTTCAGTTCCATCAGTTCCTGATTATATGCTACCTAAAAAAAAAAAAAAAATTTTTTTTTTTTTTCTTGAAATGTTTGAACATTGACTAATTTTTTTTGGTATAATGACTCTGTGTATTCCTTCCATCTTCTTTTGATGCTTCCTGCATCGTTTAAAATTTTTACCATGGAATCCTTCACTATTGCAACTTGAGGCTTGAATTTTTTCTTCAGTTCTTTCAGCTTGAGAAACGCTGAGCATGTTCTTCTTTCGTCTTCTATCTCCAGCTCTTTGTACATCGTTATAATATTTTACTTTGTCTTCTTGAGCCACCCTTTGAAATCTTCTGTTCAGTTCTTTTACTTCATCATTTCTTCCTTTTGCTTTAGCTGCTTGATGTTTGGGAGCAAGTTTCAGAGTCTCCTCTGACATCCATCTTGGTCTTTTCTGTCTTTTCAATGACCTCTTGCTTTCTTCATGTATGATGTCATTCCACACAGCTCATCTGGTCTTTGGTCACTCATGTTCAATGTGTCAAATCAATTCTTGAGATAGCCTCCAAATTCAGTTGGGATATACTCAAGGTCATATTTTGGCTCTTGTGGACTTGCTCTGATTTTCTTCAGTTTCAGCTTGAACTTGCATATGAGCAGTTGATGGTCTGTTCCACAGTCAGCCCCTGGCCTTATTCTGACTGATGATATTGAGCTTTTCCATCATCTCTTTCCACAGATGTAGTCAATTTGATTCCTGTGTGTTTCATGTGGCGAGGTCCATGTGTATAGTCGCCATTTATGTTGGTAAAAGAAGGTACTTCCAGTGAATAAGTCATTGGTCTTGCAAAATTATTAATTTTGTATTTATTAATGCATCCTGATTGCATGTTCGATCAATTTCAGACTGCAGCAGCTGATAACAATCTTCTGTTTCTTCATCTTTGGCCTTAGTGGTTGGTATGTAAATTTGAATAATAGTTGTATTAACTGGTCTACCTGGTAGGCGTATGGATATTATCCTATCACTGACAGCGTTGTACTTCAGGATAGATCTTGAAATGTTCTTTTTGACGACGAATGCAACACCATTTCTCTTCGAGTTGTCATTCCCAACACGGTAGATTATATGATTGTCTCATTCAAAATGGCCAATACCAGTCCATTTCAGCTCACTCATGCCTAGGATATTGATGTTTATGTGTTCCATTTCATTTTGGTGATTTCCAGTTTTCCCAGATTCATACTTCATACATTCCAGGTTCCGATTATTAATGGATGTTTGCAAATGAAGGTCCTGAAAGCTTTACTCCATCCGTGTCGTTAAGGTTGACTCTACTCTGAGGAGGCGACTCTTCCCTAATTGTCTTTTGAGTGCCTTCCAACCTGGGGGCTCATCTTCTGGCACTATATCAGACAATGTTCTGCTGTTGATAAGGTTTTCACTGGGTAATTCTTTAAAGAAGTAGACTGCTGGGCCCTTCTTCATAGCCTGTCTTAGTCTGGAAGCTCAGCTGAAACCTGTCCTCCATGGGTGACCCTGCTGGTATCGGCATATCAGTGGCATAGCTTCAGGCATCACAGCAACATGCAGGCCCCCACAGTGTGACAAACTGACAGACATGTGGGGGATAATACATACAGTAGCAATATTATACATATTATGACATGTGTAATATTATTTGAAATCTTCTGTTCATCATTTCTTCCATTTGCTTTAACCATTCTACATTCAAGAGCAAGTTTCAGTCTCTCCTGACATCCATTTTGGTCTTTTCTTTCCCATCTTTTTAGTGACATTTTGTTTTCTTCATGTATGATGTCCTTGAAGTCAACCTACATCTCGTCTGGTCTTTGGTCATTAATGTTCAATGCATCGAGTCTATTCTTGTGATAGTGTCTAAACTCAGGTTTGTACTTTGGCTCTTAAGGACTCGTTTTAATTTTCCTCAGCTTCAACTTGAACTTGCATATGAGCAACTGATAGTCTGTTTTGCCATCGGCCCCAGCCTTGTTCTAACTGATGATACTGAGCTTTTCCATTTTCTCTTTCTACAAATGTAGTCAATTTGACTCCTGTGCATTCCACATGGCTAGGTCCGTATGTATAGTAGTCATTCATGTTGTCAAAAGAAGGTATTTGTAATGAATAAGTCATTGGTCTTGCAGAATTCTATCATGTGAACCCTGGGTTCATTTCCGTCATTAGCACCATATTTTGTAACTATTGATTCTTCTTTTTTTTTTTCAGCTTTTGCATTCCAATTAGCAATTATTATCAATACATCTTGATTGTGTGTTTGAACAATTTCGGATTGTAGAAGTTGGGGAAAATCTTTAATTTCTTCATCTTTGGCATTAGTGGTTGGTGCATAAATTTGAATAGTTGCATTAACTGGTTTCCTTATAGTTGTATGGGTATTAGTCTATCACTGACAGTGTTGTATTCAGGATAGATCTTGAAATGTTCTTTTTGACAATGAATGCAATGCCATACCCCTTCAAGCTGTCATTCGTGGCATAGAGACTATATGATTGTTAGATTCAAAATGGCAAATACCAGTCCATTTCAGCTCACTAATGCCTGGGATTGATATTTATGCCTTCTACTTCATTTTTGATTTCCAATTTTCTGAGATTCATACTCTGTACATTCCATGTTCCAATGATCAATGGATGTTTGCGGCTGTTTCTTCTCATTCTGAGTTGTGCCACGTCAGCAAATAAAGGTTCTGAAAGCTTTGCTCCATCCGTGTCATGAAGGTCGACTCTACTTTGAGGAAGCAGCTCTTCCCCAGTCGTATTTTGAGTGCCTGCCAACCTGATGTGCTCATCTTCCAGTACTATTTCAGATACTGTTCCGCTGCTATCTTAAGGTTTCCAATGGCTGATTTTTTCAGAAATAGACCACCAGGTCCTTCTTCCTAGTTTGTCTTAGTCTGGAATCAAAGGTAGAGTGACCAATTGACTTAGCTTGCCCTGCACGGTCCTAGTTCATGACTATTACCCAAGTATATTTATTGATAGCACCCCCTTTCCATTTTAGACATGGAGTAGAGTCCTTAAGAAAACACATGCATGCATATACATCACACACATACATACAAATTGACAATGGTTTGGAGTTATGAATTAGTTGCTGCTGAGTCCACTTCTAATCAAGGCGATGCCATATGTGTCAAAGTAGCACTGTGCTCCATAGGGTTTTCAATGGTTGATATTTTTTTTCAGAAGTAGATTGTTAAAGCCACTCATTTGTATTTCCATGATAGCAGCGCTAAGAAGCTAAGACAATGGGGTTATCCACTAAGCCCCTGTGACTCCTGGACTACAGTGTGAGTTCTTTAGGGATATGCCCACCACAGATCCTGGCATCTCGGAAGGGCCCTAAACATGGCCTAAGTGGCTGGTGGTAGAGCCTAGGAGACTGTAGCAGTGCCATATACATGCCCTATTCTTACTCTGTACACTGTGACCAGTCATTTCTCCTCCCCAAGTTTTAGTTTCCTCACCTGTAAACTGAAAGAATTTAACCAGATGTCCTTAGATATCTCTTCTGGTTGTAGAAGTGTATTTGTCAGCTAAGTAACTATAGATTCCTACTTAGTGTCAGGAGATAAGAAACATGATTCCTTCCTCCAGGAGTTTACTATCAAGTTGGGAAATATATTATTATTCATTATTTTATGTACACAAATGTCAAAAATGACACTAGGTTATACGTGATGAAATCCCCCAAAGAAAAGAGAGGATGTGTGATCAGAGTGAGCCATCGAGCTTTTACAGAGCACAGACTATCTATGGGCCAGATTCTGTCCCACGTGTTGAGTAGACACACAGTCAGGGGGAAGAACCATTGCTGCACAGCCAGGGTCCAGGAGTAGTGTCTGATTTGGGAAAAAAATTATTTAACTCTCTTTAAGTCTCACTTCCATATATGTAAAATGGGGATTAAAGAAGGAAATGGGAGTGGATTTCGTGACTAAGTAAGTTTGAAAACTACTTTTTCAATTTTTCAGTTGAAAAATTTAAGGTGAGATATAAGTGTTAGTTGCATTATTATTCTGAAATTTCATTTGTCTATTGATTTTTCATGCTTTGTGTTAAGGATTGTAGAGCAGGGCTCATAATACTATTGCCTTTGGCCTTGATCATGAAACACACTCCAATTTGGTCTCCCTACATCCAGCCTTGGTTTTTCCAATCCATATAGCAGTCTGTGAGCTCCCTAAAATCTCATCTGACCATGCCACTTCCCTGCTAAAATTTCACATAACACATAATTGGAAAGTGGGAGAGGTGCCCAGAAGGCTCCAATTTTATCTGTAATGGTTTGTATTTTAAGCTGTGTAGTAGGTTACACCACTACCCATCTGTCAGTTTGTCCTACTGAAGTGGCTTGCATGTTTCCACGATGCTGGAAGCTGTGCCACTGGTATTTCTATTATGAAGAGGATCATCTGTGGTGGACAGATTTCAGAGCAGCTTCCAGACTAGAAAAAAAAAAGGCCTGGCAGTCTACTTTTGAAAATTAGCCAATGAAGATCTTATGGATCACAACAGAATATTGTCTGATGTAGTGCTAGAAGATGAGCCCAGACATACCAACAATCACAAAGTTGGCACAGGACCAGCGACATTTCATTCTGTTATATATAAGGTCTCCACGAGTTGGAGCCAACTTGACAACAGCTAACAAAAGCAAAAATAGGCTCAGAAGAATTATTTATACTGGTGAAAATTGTTTTTTCCTTTTTGAATTTTCAATTATCTATTTCTTCTTTCTGTCATTACAAGTATAAAGCTAATTATACTTTTTGTATGCCTGAAATATTTCTTAATTAAAAAGCATATGAGAAAGGATCACAAGGACACCATGTTTATTGATGTCTCCTGATATCCTACAAACTGTGTGGCCGAAGACAGCATTCTCCAGCAAGTCAGGAATAGAAGGGCCGGGAAGAAATTCTCTGAGTCATTCAGGACTTCAAGAAGGTACTATATTCTAGAAAGAAGACAAATCTGTGCTCATGAATTGGGGTCTTTCTTTTCCATACAACATTTGACAATTTTCCCAGAGAGAAAGAAAATAAGTGGAAAAATTCCCCAAACACATGCAATTATAGCAAAGGACACAAATGTTCTCATTGCCCCAGCTTCTGATTTAAATGCTTTGGAAGGTCCTAATTGTCTCCCAGGCCACAGGCTCCATTCTAATTTATTGAGGGAAGGTCCTAGGAGGTAAATCTCTATGTCATTCTCTAAGCCACCTAAAATAAACCCATTAAACTACCGCCCATGAATAGAGGCGTTTTTTTTCCAAGTGTTACACTGTCCCCACCCTCATCCTGCACTCAGCATCACCCAGGGTACTGCCACTCTGAGACCTTGAGTGGCATATCTGACAATGGAGCATTCAGGAAGGCCTTCCTGGATGGGGTAGGAAACCCGTTTTATGCCCTGTTAATTACTGCAACAATTTATGAAATTCATGACAAACATAAAGCCTTTACAGAGATTGTGTTTCAAATGGTATTTACCTGTAACAGAATCTCCTTTGTTTGTGATTCCTGGATTTATGAGCTGTTGCACAACAAAATGGAACCACTCCTCACCCCATAGGGGGCATTGGCTGAGGGACCTCAAATATGCCGTGGAGACAGAAACCTACTCAAACTCAGACTGAGAAATTGCAATTCCAGACCCACCTCGAGTCTGGGTTTGTGATAGGGAACGGAGGTTGGACTGTGACAGGTAAGTTTTCTCCTAGAGAATCTTGGCATCTCAGAGCTGGAAGGGACCTCAGGTATGAGCTGTTCCAACTTTGTATTCACCATAGGAATCTTCCCTGCAGCTTCTCTGTCTCTGTTGGGATACTGTGGCATCAGGGAACTCCTCACCTCACAAAGCAGCCCAGATTATTTGGTCTCCAGTCTTGTCCCCTTCTTCTCCCCAACCTTCCCCATGGTCACAAAAGTGATTTTTCTAACACCCAAAACCTGCTCTTGTTTCTCTTCCACTTAAAATATCTCAGTGGTTTCCCATTGTTATCAAGATAAGTTTAAACTCCTTAACAAGGCCTGCAAGTTCCTGAATGGCGTGGTCCTTGGCCCCCTGTCTACCTTCATCTGTATTGGCTCCCTGTGCATACTTCTCTCAGCAATATCAAACTACTTTCAGTTACTGCCTTGTTGCTTTTACATTAAATTCCCACCGTAAAACTCATGTAACAAAAGGGTCAAGGGCTTAACTCTAGGGGCAACAAGTCACAGTGTGTTTTGGAGCTGGAAGAGTATGTTTTTCCAAGCATCTTGCATGGCGGATGAGGTGATCAGAGCTCTACAAATGGAAAAGAGGATGTTGGCAACCCTAGAGAAGGAGGGAAGCAGACTGAGTCCCTAGGACCCAGGCAAGAAAGGAAAGAAAACCTGAGGAGAAGAGATGTAAGAGCCTGAGAAAGACTCTGCAGTCCTCCCAGGGACGTTTGAGCTGTTGGAGTGTGCTTCATCAAATGGAGATCTCACCCGACCTGCCCAGAGGCAGGGAGAAGGAAACCCAGCTCAGCTCAGTTCTCCTTTTTTCACACGGCAGGTCTGGCTTTCAGTGAGTTTTCGGCTTCAGGAAAAACTGTACGTCTATGCAAAGGTGCTAACTTTATGTGTCTTAGACATAGAGTTGCTTTCCTTTTTACTTGGTGACAGAAAATGTGTGTACTCTGAGATACCCAGGAGACATTCAGGTTTGCAACTTCTTAAGGGGCAGATTGTGTTGACAAAGTAGTTAAAATCTGGTGTGACTGTGTACTTTGACTTTCCAAAGTGCCTATTTTAAGTGCTCAGATGCTAATTTCTTTTAAGAGGAAAATGACTCTACACAGATACAATGGATCTAAAGGAAAGAGAACGAACTTCAGAGTCCTTTAGATTTTAGTTGTTCTATTTACTGTTATGTGACCACAGGCAACATATTTTTTCTTTCGAGATCTTGGTTAAAGTTTCCAAGAAATGAGGTTTTCAAGAAAGAGCTTTTTGAGATGTTCAAGTCCCCAGAAAGTTAAGATTTGATCCCATAGTTTTCTTATCTCTAAGATTGAATTAACACTTACCTCTCAGGGTTGCTCTGCATAAGAATTAAAATTATCTAAAGGTCCCTGGATGGTACAAGCAGTTAGCTCTGGCTACTAATCTAAAGGTTGGCAGTTTAAACCCACCCAGTGGCACTGCAGAAGAAAGGCCTGGTTATCTGCTTCTTTAAAAATTACAGCCAAGAAAACCCTATGGAGCAGTTCTGCTTTGTGACACATGATGTCACTGTGAGTCGGAATCTGCAACAACAGGTTGGATTTTCCGTTTTTATATGTCAATAAATATTCTAAGAATTATGTTTCTGCATTCTCCATCAGACCGCACTGTAAGGACAAGTACGGAAGAAAAGTTCTAATCTCTTTAAGTTGAGGTATGGGAAGGGAGAGTTAGAATGCTTTGGGCTGTAAGTAAGAGAAGACAGCTCATATGGCTTAAACAACAAGAAAATTTATCATTTCAAATGTCAAGACATTTGAACTAAGGGGGCTTCTGGAGTTAGTTCAATGGTTCAATGACATTATCAAAGATTTGATATCAAAGTGATTTTCAGCAGTCTCAGCAGCATACGGTCATGTTTCATTGTTTAGAGATGTATCTCACCCCTCGGGCTGGACCTCCCTTAAGCATAGAGACATCAGATACCTGATCAAAAAGTATATGATAGTAAGGGGTAAGTAGAGACTGGCAGTTGGGGAGACAGCTAAGCAGTGTCTGCCCCAGGAGGGAACTAATTAAAGTGGGGTGGTATGGCTGGCTAGAGGTCAACGGCTGTTTCAGAAACAGTTCAGTCTGGATATAGACATTCCCTGGTTCAGAGGAAGGCAACACGATGTACAGGGAAAAACAATATCTTTAGAATCAACTACCTGGGGTTAAAATTTGGCTCCACCTTAACTAGACGTGAGAGATTAGGCAGATATCTGGTGGCTATGTGTTTAGTCAATCAGGAAAAAGCAAATCAAAACCATAATGAGATACCACAAAATACCCACCCGCCAGAATGACCAAAATTAAACAGACTTTAAATTTAGGATTTGAAACAACTGAAATTCTCATATATTGCTGGTGGGAATGTAAATTGTTATGTGCCCTGTGATTGATCCAGCAACTCTGCTCCTGGGTATGTATTTAACAGAAACAAGTCGTTATATCCATCAAAAGAAATCTATAAGAATGTTCCTAGCGGCATTATTCGTAATAGCCCAAACTGGAATCAGCCTAAACCTCCATTAGCAGAAAAAAGGGTGGATAAATTGAAGTATGGTAGACATGGAGATGTATTTCCCAGGTTCCCCTTCAAGGAAGGACTTGCTGCCCCAGCTGCTGGCAATGCTGCTAGCAGGGCACCTTCAGGCTGTCGCCCCTTCTAGAATGGCCTCAGCTGCAGAGAGCCTAAGACCACCCTTCCTGTGGGAGCCCACATCCACATAGGACAATTCTGATGAGCCATTTTAGCTTCAGAGCTCTCTGTAGGGTCTACTGAGGTGGCCCTTGGGTATACGTGGAGCTTGTGACTTCTCCCTCTTCTAAATCCTGCTTTCTGTCCCTTTCTTCCACAGGTGTCAATCCCAAGGGCACTTCCTGTTAAACATCCTCCTTGCTAAACTGTCTCAGAGTCTGCTTCCCAAAGATCAAGCCTGTAGCATGTGGTATATTCATATGATAGAATACCACACGACAGCAAAAAAGAGCCAACTATCATACAGGCTAACATGCACGAGTGTTAAGTCAAAAAAGTCAGATGTGAAAAAGTATGCACTATATGATCCTGTCTAAATGAAGGTCAAAAACAGACAAAATAAATTCACACTAAAATAGGTTCAAATAGAGGTGACCCTTGGGGCATTGCCTGGGAGCAGGTAATAGGGAGCCTTTTGTGGTGCTGGAAATAATCTACATCTTGATTCAGATGATATAGATATATATCATATGTATATGAGTCCCTGAGTGGTATAAAAGGAGCCATGGTGGCTCAATGGTTAAGCACTTTCTCCTAACTGAAAGGTCAGCGGTTCGAACCCACCAGCCACTCCATTCCATTGAAGAAAGATGTGGCAATCTGCTTCTGTAAAGATACAGCCTTAGAAACACTATGGGGCAGTTCTACTCTGCCCTACAGAGTTGCTATGAGTTGGAATCAACCCCACGGCAATGGGTAAGGGTGGTGCAAACAGTTAAGTACTTGGCTGTTAATCAAAATTCTGGCAGATTGAATCCACCCAGAGACGCCTTAGAGAAAGGCTTAATGATCTACTTTTGAAAAATTAGCCATTGAAAACCCTGTGGAGCTCAGTTCTACTCTGACACACTACGGGGTCACCATGAGTTGAAATTGACTCAAAAGCAACTGTATATACGTTTTATGTATGTGCATATACATACATACATATATATATATATATTCGAAGGCAATGGGTAATATATATATAAAGCTCATTGCGTTGAGTGGATTCCGACTCATAGCAACACAATAGGACAGAGTAGAATTGCCCCATAGGGTTTCCAAGGAGCTGCTGGCGGATTGGAACTGCTGACCTTTTGGTTAGCAGCTGAGCTCTTAACCAATATATGTGTTTGTGTGTGTTCATATTGAGCTGTGCATTTTGATTTGTATACTGCATTAAGTTACATTCTTGTTGTTAGGTGCTGTTGAGAACGAAATACTGCCTGGTCCTGTGCCACCCTCACAATCATTGTTATGCTTAAGCCCATTGTTGCAGCCACTGTGTCAATTCATCTTATTGAAGGTCTTCCTTTTTTTTGCTGGCCCTCTACTTTACCAAGTACCTTACCAAGTATGATGTCCTTCTTAAGATATTGGTCCCTCTTGACAACATGTCCAAAGTATGTGAGACAAAGTCTCGCCATCCTTGCTTCTAACAAACATTCTGGCTGTACTTTTTCCATGGCAGATTTGTTTGTTCTTCTGGAAGTCCACAGAATATTCAATGTTCTCAGCCAACGCCATAATCCAAAGGCATCAATTCTTCTTCAGTTTTCTTTAGTCATTGTACAGATTTCATATGCATATAAAGTGATTGAAAACACCACGGCTTGGGCCAGGCACACTTTATTTCTCAAAGTGACGTCTTTGCTTTTTAACACTTTAAAGAAGTCTTTTACAGCAGATTTGCCCAATGCAATCTGTCATTTGATTTCTTGACTGCTGCTTCCATGGCGGTAATTGTGAATCCAAATAAAATGAAATCTTTGACAATTTCAATCTTTTCTCCATTTATCATGTTGCTTATTGGTCCAGTTGTGAGGATTTTTGTTTTCTTTTTGCTGAGGTGTAATCCATGCTGAAGGCTGTGGTCCTTGATCTTCATCAGTAAGTGCTTCAAGTCCTCTTCACTTTCAGCAAGAAACATTGTGTCATCTTCATATCACAAGTGGTTAATGAGTCTTTCTCCTATCCTGATGTTGTGTTCTTCTTCATGTACTCCAGCTTCTTGGATTATTTGCTCAACATACAGACTGAATAAGTATGGTGAAAGGATACAACCCTGATGCACACCTTTTCTGATTTTAAACCACACAGTATCCCCTTGTTCTGTTCGAATGGCTCCCTCATGATCTATGTACAGGTTTCTTATGAGCTCAATTAAGTGTTCTGGAATTCCTATTCTTCACAGTGTTATCCATAATTTGTTATAATGCACACAGTTTAATGTCTTTGCATAGTCAATAAAACAAAGATAAAGATCTCTCTGGTATTCTCTGTTCTCAGCCAAGATCCATCTGACATCAGCAGTGATATCCCTTTCCCCACATCTTCTTCTAAATCTGGCTTGTATTGCTGGCAGTTCCCTGTTGTACTGCTGCAATGGCTTTTGAATGATCTTCAGCAAAATTTTACTTGTGTGTGATATTAATGATATTGTTTGATAATTTCCTCATTCTGCTGGATCACCTTTATTTGGAATAGGTACAGAAATGGATCTCTTGCAGTTAGTTGTCCAGGTAGCTGTCTTCCAAATTTCTTGAGATGTTTCAACAAACGGATGAAATGCTCACTATGCCAAGAAATTTGGAAGACAGCTACCTAGCCAACTGACTGGAAGAGATCCGTATTCGTAACTATTGCAAAGAAAGGTGATTCAATAGAATGAGGAAATTATCAAACAATACCATTAATATCACACACAAGTAAAATGATAATTACTGGTGATTAGAATGTGAAAGTTGGAAACAAAGCAGGAGGTTCATTAGTTGGAAAATATGGCCTTGGTGATGGAGACAATGCTGGAGATTAAAATGATATAATTTTGCCAGATGAACGACTTCTTCATTGCAAATACCTTCTTTCAACAACATGAATGGTGACTATATACGTGGATCTCACCAGATGGAATACACAGGAATCAAGTCGACTATGTTTGTGAAAAGAGACAGTGGAAAAGCTCAATATCATCAGTAAACAAGGCCAGGGGTTGAATAACAGAACAGACCATAAGTTGATCATAAGCAAGTTCAAGCTGAAGTTGAAAATTAGAACAAGTCCACGAGAGCCAAAATATGACCTTGAGTATATCCCTTCTGAATTTAGAGACCATCTCAAGAATAGATTTAATGTATTGAGCACTAATGATAGAAGACCAGATGAGTTGTGGAATGACATCAAGAACATCACATATGAAGAAAACAGGAGATCATTAAAAAGTTTGGAAAGAAAAAAAGACCAAAATAGATGCCAGAAGAGACTCTGAAAGTTGCCCTTGATCGTCGAGTAGCTAAAGCGAAAGGAAGAAATGATGAAGTAAGAGAGCTGAAAAGAAGATTTCGAAGGGTGGCTTGAAGATAAAGTGAAGTATTATAATGAAATATGCAAAGAGCTGGCGATAGAAAACCAAAAGGGAAGAACATGCTTGGCATTTCTCAAGCTGAAAGAACTGAAGAAAAAATTCAAGCCTCGAGATGCAATATTATAGGATTCTATGGGTAAAATGGAAACCGTGGTGTCATAGTGGATAAGTGCTACAGCTGCTAACCAAAGGGTTGGCGGTTCAAATCTGCCAGGCACTCCTTGGAAACTCTATGGGGCAGTTCTACTCTGTCCTATAGGGTCGCTATGAGTCGGAATAGACTCGACGGCCCTGGGTTTTTTTTTTTTTTTTTTCAATAGGTAAAATACTGAACGGGGCAGGAAGCATCAAAAGAAGATGGAAGGAATACACAGAGTCAGTGTACCAAAAAGAATTGGTAGATGTTCAACTATTTCAGGAGGTTGCATATGATCAAGAACAGATGGTACTGAAGAAAGAGGTCCAAGCTGCACTGAAGGTATTTACCAAAAACAAGGCTTCAGGAATTGAGATGTTTCAACAAACAGATGCAGCGCTGGAAGTCATCACATGTCTATGCATTAAGTTATACCTCAATGAAAATAATAAAAAAGTGAAATTGTATTGCTGTGTAATTGTCTATCTCCCCTGCTAGAGGGCAGGGACTAGGTATGCCTGGCTCATAGTGGGTGTTCAATATACATTTTTTAAATGAATAAATGAGTGCCCATTTTCCCATTAATTAGTTGGGTGAACTTGGGTAAGTTTCTCCACTCTGTGAACTACATTTTACAAAGAAGGAAACCAACACAAACAGCAAACTCTAATTCAAACTTATGTTGTACAAACTGAATAATTGATCGAAATTGATCATAAATGGTAAACTGCTGTGCAAGAGTTAGTACACAGTTCTGAAGTTGAACTGACAGAGGTAAAAACAAGCTCCACTAGGTATTTATTAGCTCTGTGACCTTGTGTAAGTTATTTTGTGTCTCTATGCTTCAGTTTATCTGTAAAGTGGGGACAAAAAAGTACCTACATTTGTTATTGTGGCAATTGAGATGATCTGAGGTACTTACAATAATGATGACACTCAGTAAGCACTCAATGAAAGCTAGTTGGTACTATCATAAAGAGTTTTCCCTAGGGTAGCATCTTTCCTGTGAAGGGAAAGTCTTTACTCTTCTTCCCCTCCCACACTCCTCTTTCTTCTTCTCATCTTTTCTCTGGAGCTCACTAGAACCCTGGAATTCAGTCATTTACAGCCTTAAAGAAATGAGTCTCCACAAATGGCAACTGGCACTTTCAAAAGGGCTGACCCCATTAGGCAGCCACACCCTCCTGAATTCAGGAAGGTCTGAGGGTCGTTTTTTTCTGCCATAAGAAGAAAAGAGGTATTAACTGGCTGCTTATGAAAGATCTAGCTTCTCTTACTAAGGCATCCTGGGAAGGGGTGGCTGCAAATAGTAAGGAGCTGAATAGGGGTGGGGCTCACCTGTGGAAATATTCTCTAGAGCTGTCGAGGCCTTGAGGGCAGAACAGAAGCCCAGGGTAGGTTTTTTCTTACCCCTCACAATTTTGACTGGGACCCCTGGTGGCATAGTGGTTAAGAGCTTGGCTGCTAACCAAAAGGTTGGCAGATTGAATCCAGTCAGCCACTCCTTGGAAACACTATAAGGTACTTTTACCCTGCCCTATAGGGTCACTATGAGTTGGAATCCATTCAACAGCAACGGGTTTGGTTTGGTGTTTTAATCTAGACTGGGAGATGCGGCCAAAGATGGAATCAGATTCCAACTAAAAGGCAAACCTGAGGGCCAGTGCAGTGAGGCAGAAGGAGCACTAGACGGAGCTGGAGCCCCAGTTCTCTCAACAACTTGCCTTGTGACCTCCGTTTATCAAGTTCATCTCTCTGGGTTTCAGTAAAAGGGGGGGTTAGGGACTAGATCATCTGTAAAGTCTCATTCAGCTCTGAATTCTGGGGTTCTAAAAAGTGTAGCTTGGTAGAGTGGACTCAAAAACAAACAAACAATGAAATCAAACCTGTTTCAGTTGAGTTGGCACCATTAGCTAGAAGCTGGTCGCAAACAGCTTGTGTCACCAAGGGACCTACAGTGGACTCAGATGAAATGAAATTTAAATCCTGCTGCGTCACTTTGGCAGCCCTATGTTCTTGGGCAAATGATATCACCTTCTTGTACTTTTGGGTTTTAGATGTAAAAAGGGGATAATAGTTTGATGGAAGAGGTTTGCTATGAATAGGAGCTCAATAAATAATAATCCCCTTCCCATTCACCTTGACACTTTCTCAGGGAAATCTTCATACTGTTCTATCACACGTCTTTCAGCTCCCAAATAAGGCAGTGGCCATTTACAGAGAGCAAAAATCACCAGTGATAGAATTCTTTCTGCCTTCCCTTTATTATTTCAAGTGTTTTCATAATTATTAGTTAATCCTAAGGATACAACAACCCGGGGAGATGAATAAAGCAGAAATTGTTCTCTTCCCTTTTTTTTTGGTAGCAGTTTTATTGAGATATAACCAACATTCAATAAACTATACTTATTTAAATTGTTCATTTTGAGCTTTTTGAGATATGGGTATACCTGTGAAATCATCACCACAATCAATATGATGAACATACCCATTAACCCCCCAAATTTCTAATGTCTTATTTGTAATCCATTTCCATCCCCTGCCCCACACCATTCACAGGCAACCACTAACTTATCTGTTGCCCTTTTAAAAACAGTTAAGACAACTGAGGGCCAGAAAGTAACATGTCCTGCCTATGTCAGGGCTGATAACTAGTCTCCTGACACTCAGCCCAGTGTTTAGAAGACCAGAGAAAAAGCCAGGAAACCATTTATTGAGCACTTAGCATATACGTAGGTGCTTTATATATGTAAACTTAATTGGATACAGTAGCTTCAGTACTTATGTTGGCTTTAGATGCTTCTCTTGAATGAATATTCACCTCTAACCCTGACCTCTCACTAAGCTCACAAATCCAAGTGCGTTCTTGACTTCTTCCCTTGGGTGTCTAGTGAGCATCTCAAACTGAACTCACCCAAACCACAACTTTGTTTACAACCTACCTGTCCCCTGCCCCCAATCTAGTTTCCCAGTCTTTTCAACCATTATCTACTCAAGTGCTCAAGTTGCTAAGTTTGAGTCAACTTCAATTCCTTCTTCACTCTCAACTATGACATCTAATCCATCAGCAAGTCTCATTAGCTACATCTCCAAAAGAATCCCAATCTGGCCTATATTTTCCAGGTACACTGCCATCACCCTGGTCCAGGCCAACCTCTCCCTGCTTTCACTCTTGCCCTGCCTGCTACTGTCCTTTCTCCACATAGCAGCCTGTATCTTCTTAAAACGAACCAGATCATGACATTTCCCCTCTAAAGACTCCCCAGTGGTTTCCCAGCACACTTGGAATAATATTACATTCTTACTCAGCCTCACTAAGTTCTATGCGATATGATACCTTTGTGAACTGGTATTCACACACACAAGTTCCAACCACTCTGACCTTTTTTATATTAAGTTTATCACTGCCTTAGGGTTTTCGCACTTTTTGTTCTCTTCCCAGAACACCATGCTCTTCTTAACATGTCTAGTTTCTCTTCTTTCTTAAGGTTTTAGCTAAAGAATGGGAATACTCCAAATAGTTATTGCCATCTGGGATTATCTTGCTTGTTTACTTGTACACTGCCTGTCTTTCCTCTTGAAAATAAGAGTAGAAAACTTGTTGGTTTTTTTTTTTTAACTGATATATCCTAAACAAACAAACAAACAAAAAACCAAACCCGTTGCCATTGAGTGGATTCTGACTCATAGCGATCCTACAGGAAAAAGTAGAACTAGCCCACAGGGTTTCCAAGGAGCAGCTGTGGATTCCAACTTCTGATCTTTTGGTTAGCAGCCAAGCTCTTAACCACTGCAACACCAGGGCTTAGAAAAATATCTAGCATATATTAGACGCTCAATAACTGTTTGTTGAATAAATGATCTCACACAAGACATCTTAACTGTTGCTGTTGTTGTTATGGGTCAATGAGTTGGCTCAGACTCATGGTGACTGCATTTATAACAGAACAGAACATTGTCTGATTGGCCTGTGCCATCTTCGTGGTCATTGCTACGCTCAAGTCCATTGTTGCTGCCACTGTATATTTTTAGCAACTTCCAACATAGGGGGCTACATGACACCACCCATCTGTCAGTTTGTTGTTTTCTGGTTGCTTGTATGTGGCTACGATGCTGGAAGCTACTGGTATTTCAAATACCAGCAGGGTAACCAATAGTGGACAGGTTTTAGTGGAGCCTCCAGACTGAGATAGAGTAGAAAGAAAGGCCTGGTATTCTAATTCTGAAAATTAGCCAATGAAAACCCTATGTATCACACAGAATATTGTCTGATGTAGTGCTATCATAATTGTGTTAGGTTGTTGTTAGGTACCATCAAGTTGGATCAGACTCTTGCCGACTGTATGTACAACAGAATGAAACACTGCCTGGGCCTGCACCACCCTCACAACAGTTGGTATGTTTGAGCCCATTGTTGCAGCCACTGTGTCGAGCCATCTCGTTGAGTGTCTTCCTCTTTTTTACTGACCGTCATCTTTACCAAGCATTTATCCTTCTCCAGGGGCTGGTCATGCCTGTTAACATGTCCAAAGTACATGAGACGAAGTCTCACCATCCTCACTTTTAAGGAACATTCTGGCTGTAAGTCTCCAAGACAGATTTGTTCATTCTTAGTATAGTCAGTATTCTTCACCAACACACAAATTCAAAGGCATCAATTCTTTTTTGGTCTTCCTTATTCATTGTCAAGCTTTCACATGCATATGAAGCAATTGAAAACACCAGGGCTTGGATCAGGCACACCATAGTTCTCAAAGTGGCATCTTTGCTTTTTGACACTTTAAAGAGGTCTTTTATAGCAGATTTCTCTAAAGCAACACTTTGCTGCTTTCCTGAACGCTGCTTCCATGAGCGTGATTGTAGATCCAAGTAAAATGAAATCTTTGACAACTTCAATTTTTTCTCCATTTATCATGATGTTGCTTATTGGTCCAGCTCTGAGGACTTTTGTTTTCTTTCTGTTGAGGTGTAATCCATACTGAAGGCTGAAGTCTTTGATCTTCATCAGTAAGTGCTTCAAATCCTCTTCACTTTCAGCAAGCAAGGTTGTGTCTTCTGCATATAGCAGGTCGTTATTGAGTCTTCCTCCAATCCTGATGACCCGTTCTACTTCATATAGTCCAGCTTCTCAGATTATTTGCTCAGCATACAAATTGAATAAGTATGGTGAAAGGATACAACCTTGATGTACATCTTTGCTGATTTTAAACCATGCGGTATTCCCTTGTTCTGTTTGAACAACTGCTTCTCAGCCTATGTACAGGTTCCTCATGGGCATTATTAAGTGTTCTGGAATTCCCATTCTTTGCGGTGTTATCCATAATTTGTTATGGTCCACACAGTTTAATGCCTTTGCATAGTCAATAAAACACAGGTAAACATCTTTCCGGTGTTTTCTGCTTTCAGCCAAGATTCATCTGATTTCAGAAATGGTATCTCTGGATCCATGTTCTCTTCTCAATCCAGCTTGAATTTCTGGTGTTTCTTGTTGATGTACTGAGGCAACTGTTCTTTAATTATCTTCAACAAAATTTTACTTGAGTGTGATATTAATGATGCTGTTCGATAATTTCTGCATTTTGTTGGATTATCTTTCTTTGGAATGGGTGCAAATATGGGTCTCTTACAACTGATTGGCCAGGTAGCTGTGTCCCAGGTTTTTTGGCATAGATGAGTGAGCCCTTCCAGTGTTGTATTCATTTGTTGAAACATCTCAGTTGGTATGCCAACAATTCCTGGAGCCTTGTTTTTCACCACTGCCTTCCGTGCAGCTTGGACTACTTCCTTCAACACCATCAGTTCTTGATCAAGTACTACCTCCTGAAATGGTTGACTCTGTGTATTCCTTTCATCTTCCTTGATGCTTCTTGTCCCGTTCAATATTTTGCCCATAGAATCCTTCTATATTGCAACTCGAAGCTTGAATTTTTTCTTCGGTTCTTTCAGCTTGAGAAATGCCAAGTGTGTTCTTTCCTTTTGGTTTTCTAACTCCAGGTCTTTGTACGTTTCATTATAGTACTTTACATTGTCTTCTTGAGTTGCTTTTTGAAATTTTCTGTTCAATTCTTTTACTTTGTCATTTCTTCTATTCGTGTTAGCTACTCTACATTCAAGAGAAAAGTTTTAGAGTCTCTTCTGGCATCCATTTTGGTCTTTTCTTTCATTCCTGTCTTTTTAATGACCTTTTAATTTCTTCATGCATGATGTCCTTGATATCACCCCACAGCTTGCCTGGTCTTAAGTCATTAGTAGTCAGTGCAACAAACCTATTCTTGAGATAGTCTTTAAATTCAGGTGGGATATATTCAAGTCATACTTTGGCTCCAGTGGAGCCAAATTTTAGTTTTCTTCAGCTTCAACTTGAACTTTTATATGAGCAATTGATGACCTGTTCTGTAGTTGGCCCCTGGCTTTGTTTTGACTGATTATATGGAGCTTCTCCACGGTCTCTTTCCACAGATGTAGCCAATTTTATTCCTGTGTATTTCATCTGGTGAGGTTCACGTGTAAAGTTGCCGTTCATGTTGCTGAAAAAAGGTATTTCCAACAAGTAGGCCATTGGTTTTGCAAAAGTTTGTCATGTGATCTCCTGTGGCATTTCTATCAAGGCCATATTTTCCAACTACTGGTCCTTTTTATTCTTTGTTTTCAACTTTTGCATTCCAAATCACATAGTAATCTTGATTGAATGTTTGATCAGTTCAGACTTCAGAAGCTGGTAAAAATTTTCAATTCCTTCATTTGTGGCATTAGTGGTTGGTGCATAAATTTGAAGAATATTTTTATCAACTGGTCTTCCTTGTAGACATAAGGATTTATCATTAACTTTTCAAAAAGATCTTGAAATGTTCTTTTTGATAATGAATGAGATGCTGTTCCTCTTCAATTTGTCATCCCCTGCAGAGTAGACCACATGATTGTCTGATTCAAAATGGCTGATACCAGTCCATTTCAACTCACTAATGGATCTTCAAGCCTTCCATTTCATTTTTGACAACTTCTGATTTTCCTAGATTTATACTTCATACATTCCATGTTCCACTTATTAATAGATGTTTGCAGATTTTTTTTCTCATTTTGTGTTGTGCTGTACTGGCAAACGAAGTCCCTGAAAGGTTTACTCCTTCCACATCATTATGGTCAACTCTACTTTGACAGGGCAGCTCTTCCCCACTCATATTTTGACTGCCTTCCAACCTCAGGGACTCATCTTCCAGCACTATATCAGACAGTGTTTCATTGCTATTCATAAGGTTTTCAGTGGCTAGCTTTTTTCAGAAGTAGATTGCCAGGCCCTTCTTCCTAGCCTGTCTTAGCCTGGAAGCTCCACTGAAACCTATCTACCATGGGTGACCTGCTGGTGTTTGAATAGCAGTGGCATAGCTTCTGGCATCACAGCAACACAAAAGCCACCACAGCATGACAAACTGATAGACGAATGGTGGATCTTTACTGTAGTAGTTGTTAACTATCTTTATAGTCAAATGTTTTCCCTATTGCTATATAAAAATTCAATCACTCTTCCTCATTCTTTTCCCTCTCACTGTTTTATTTGGCTATGTGCTCTCCACAGTGATGAAAACTTCAAATGTTTTAACTTCTTAATTTTCCCACTACCCCGGGGGCCTCTTCCTACCAACCTCCCCCCCACCTCCTACGTTTCCCTGAGTACTTTCAGAACTTTAGCTCTATAAAGCACATATTTTCTTACAATATGCTTGTTATCCTACAATAATCCTTATTTAGCTTATATTACATTTCCCAGTGAGACATTCATCATTCTTTTAGATTTAGCTATAAGATACTATAAGATTTATTGTTTACCATTTTTTCTTACACTTGTCTTCTTCCCTATCTTGAAACTTTGTTTTAATTTAATTTTCATTTGGTTAAAGTTCTTCCTCAAGTAATTTCTTCAGCTAGGGGCCATGGGCACATTTTGAATTCTTGCATGTTTGATAATTTCTTTCCAACAACAACAGCCACAACAACTGCCCCATAGGGTTTCCAAGGAGCAGATGGTGGATGTGAACTGCTGACCTTTTGGTTAGCTGCCCAGATCTTAAACACTATACCACACACACATATATATATAATACTATTTCATGACATTCCTGGTCAAAGTAGGTATGAAGAAAAATAGCCAATGTCCTTGCCCTCGTGGAACTTACATTTTTTCTCTGGCCTTTGCTTTAGTGGAATGGAGTAGATTGTTTGCAGGAAGTAACAAGCCCCAATTATCAAAGGTTTCAAAAATGTTAGTCTCCTTTCACTCATGTAAAGTTTGATGCTGATCCCAGGGGACTCACCAGGGAAGTTCTCCTCCATATAATAGGTCAGTGTTGCACCTCTATATCAATACAAGCTTCCCAGATCATAGCGGTAAGGGGAGAGGTTGCTGGAAAGTTTCATAGTACCATTGACTGCTTCTGCCTAGAAGTGATACACTCGCTTTCACTGGTCAATAAAGTCACATGACTATGCCAAAGAGCAAGGGGACAGAGTAATGCCAGTTTCCCTGTGTTGCTGGGAAGCAGACAACTGGAAATATTTTTGAGCATCACTAGTATCTACCTAAGCCCTCAGTTAGAATTGATATCTTGGCAGAATATAGGGTGCTTGAATTGCATTTTTTCTTTCTCAGTTGTCTGAACATTATGATTCTCTGCCTTCTATTATTGGTGTTAAGAAGTCAGGCTTAATTTTCTGTCTACCTATCTACAGTAAAACCTGTGAGAGCTGGAAATTGATGGAACTGCCTTGTTTTTCTGGGTCTCATAAGTTTTACAGCTTTGACAGGGCGCAGTCCTACCACTTGTCTTAGGCTGGGTTTTCTAGAAAGAACCAGTAAAACCAGTAAAACATAGAACTATATATACAGAGAGATTTATATCAAAGAAATGGCTCACACAGCTGTACAGACTGGAACATTCCAAGCAGGTGTGTCAAGATAGAGGCTTCTCCAAACTCATGTAGCTGCCAGGGCTGGTGAACCCCAGATCAGCAGGTCGGAGACCAAGGCTCTTGCTCACGGGCTGTGAAGATCATCGAATCCCAAGTTTGGCAGGCAAGATGGTAGGTAAGCTGCTAGCTCAAGCCCCAAGACCAGCGGTCAGATGAACAGGAGCCAGCTGAAGGACCCAGAGTGATCAGAAGCCCCTGGGCATTGCCAGAAAGTCCACTTATATTGATGCAGGCTACATGCTCAAGGAAACCCCCTTTCAACTGATTGGCTACTCACATTAGATCCCATCATGGAGGTGATCACATTATACCAAATCTCACCATGGAAGCGATCACAACATCATGCGACTGCCAAACTACATCATAACTGCCAAACCACTGAGAATCATGGCCCATCCACGTTGACACACAACCTTAACCATCACAGTCCACCGCTTGTTAACTTGGCACCTGTACACATCTCCTTAAACCATACATAATCTCTGAATAAAGACAATTATAACATCATCCTTGTGCCTAACATGATACAGTGAACACACATACAACTGAAAATTCACTAGCCCTATTTCCATCTTCCATTTTTATAAGTGAGGAAAACAAAAATATATGATGCACAAGTACAAAGCAGAAACACCTGTAGCAATTACAACCTTCATTTCTGCAACTGGTCACATGGTCGTAACTGGTATCTAGAACTACCTTCTTCCCCACCCATTTCGTATTCCCTTTGTCCTCAGTAAGCACCTCAGCTGGTCATAGTTCTTTGTCTGGTGGGGTGACCCAAACCTTCATTACTGAAGGATCTGCACCATTAGTAGTCATGTTGGAATTGGGTTGCTATAGTTTTCCATTGGCTTTAATCACAGGGCATGGTAGTACTAAGAGATGCCCTAAGGGATCTCTTGAATTGTAGACATATTCTTCTTTATCTCCATTATGTAATACCAATATGATTTACTCTTGGTAATCAGGATCAATCACCCCAGCCAATATGGTAACTCCTTTCTTTGCCTGTTGATCTAGAGGCATAAGGAGCCCAAAGTGGCCATGTGGCACTCTTAACTTCCAATTCAATGGACTCATGGATGTGTCTCCAGATGGAAGCATTCCTCCCCTTGGAACTAAGACCTCTAGATCCACAGAGCAAAATTTTGCCAGTTGCTCACTAAGAGGAAAAGTGAATGGTGCCACTCCCATTTCCACCCTTTGATTCTGGACCCATGAATTCTGGCTATGGGAGAAACAGCACCATATATTGGACGCTGGTTTACTCTAAATATACCACCTCCTGGAGAACATTGCCCCAACCCTGCAAGGTATTGTCACCTAGCTTTCCCTGCTAATTGTGTCTTTAGAAGGCCGTTCCATCATTCTATCAAGCAGCTACTTCATGGGGAACATGGTAAGACCAGTGAATTCCATGAGCATGGGCCCATTGCCACACTTCATTTGCGGTGAAGTGAGTCCCTTGATCCAAGGCGATACCGTGTGGGATACCAGGCTATTTTGACTATAGTGGCTGTATAGTAAGCTCTGAAGTCGTCAAGGAGTTCATTTTACTTGGATCTACAATCAACAGCCATGAAAGCAGCAGTCAAAAAATCAAAAGACGCATTGCATTGGGTAAATCTGCTGCAAAAGACCTCTTCAAAGTGTTGAAGAGCAAAGATGTCACCCTGAAGACTAAGGTGCACCTGACACAAGACATGGTATTTTCAGTCGCATCATATGCATGTGAAAGCTGGACAGTGAATAAGGCAGACCAAAGAAGAATTGGCACCTTTGAATTGTGGTGCTAGAGAAGAATATTGAATATACCGTGGACTGCCAAAAGAACGAACAAATCTGTCTTGGAAGAAGTGTGGCCAGAATGCTCTTTAGAGGCAAGGATGGCGAGAATGCGTCTTACATACTTCGGACATGTTGTCAGGAAGGATCAGTCCCTGGAGAAGGACATCATGCTTGGCAGAGTACAGGGTCAGAGGAAAAGAGGAAGACCCTCAACGAGGTGGATTGACACAGTGGCTGTAACAATGAGCTCAAGCAAAACAAAGATTGTAAGGATGGCACAGGACCGGGCAGTGTTTCGTTCTGTTGTGCATAGGGTCTCTATGAGTCGGAACTGGTTTGATGGCACCTAACAACAATAACAACATAGTAAGCTCTGAGAGTGGGGAGTGTGAGGCTTCCTACTTTGCTCTTCTTCAATAATGCTTTGCTTATCTGGGGCCTTTTTGTGTCGAAATCCAAAATGACTGACTCTTAGTTATCTGATACTGTCTGTCATCACACCACACCTTTCAAATTTGAAAACTGAGACACCTTAAATTTAAAAAAATGTACCAAAATCTAAAGCTCAGCAAATACCGTGACCATGGCTAAGGCATTTGTAAGTCCATGGGTAGTAGTTCTGGCAGAAGTATTGCATACAGGGAAGGCAAACCCATATCCAGAGTAAGTGTCTATTCCAGTAAGAATGCTGCCGTTTCCATGATGGAAGCGATCCAATGTAATCAACTTGCCACCAGGTTGCTGGCTGATCACCTGGAGGGATGGTGCCATATCAGGGACTCAGTGTTGGTCTGCTGGCAGATTGGGCACTCAGCAGTAGGTGTAGCCAAGTTGGCCTTGGTGAGCAGAAGTCCATGTTGCTGAGCCCAGGCATAACCTCCATCACTGCTGCCATGGCCACTTTTTTTCATGAGACCATTGAGCAATGACAGGAGTGGCTAGGGAAAGAGGATGACTGGTTTCCACAGAACATGTCATCCTATCCATTTGATGGTTAACATCCTCCTCTGCTGAGGTCACCCTTTTGTAAGCATTCACACGAGACACAAATAACTTCACTTCTTTGGTCCATGCAAAGAGGTCCATCCACATAGCTCTTCCAATTTTCCAATCATATTCCTTCCAAGTCCCTGACCATCCAGTCAAAGCATTGGCCACAGCCCATGAATCAGTATACGATTGCACATCTGGCCATTTCCCCTTCCAAGCAAAGTGAAAAACCAGGTGCACTGCTTGAAGTTCTGCTCATTGGGAGGATTTCCCTTCACCACTGTCCTTCAGGAAGGTCCCAGAAAGGGGCTGTAGTGCTGCTGGTGTCCACCTTTGAGAGGTGTCTGCATATCTCATAGAACCATCTGTAAACCATGCACGAGTTTTCTCTTTCTCAGTCAATTGATCATAAGGAACTCCCCATGAGGCACAAGTACAGACTGGGAGATGGAAGGTGATGTGACAGGGGTGCAGACCATGGGTATTTGGGCCACTTCCTCATGCAACTTACTTGTGCCTTCAGGTCCTACATGGGCCTGGTCTCATATATACCACTCCCCCTTAATGATGAAGAGTTGCTGTGCATGTCCAACTTTATGATTCTGTGCGTCAGACAACATCCAGTTCATGATGGGCCACTCAGGTTGCGTGCTGACTTAGTGTCCCATGGTTGAGTGTTCAGTCTCAACTAGGGCCCAGTAACAAGCCAAAAGCTGTTTCTCAAAAGGAGAGTAGTTATCTGCAGAGGATGGCAGGGCTTTGCTCCAAAATCCTAAGGGTCTGCACTGTGATTCACCAGTAGGGGACTGCCAAAGATTCCAAACAGCATCTCTATCTGCAACGGACACTTAAAGCACTTTTGGATCAGCTGAATCATATCGCCCAAGGGGCAGAGTGGATTGTACGGGAGGTTGAACCTGTTGCAGAGCCTTCTCTTCTTCTGGGCCCCACTCAAAATTGGCAGCTTTTTAAGTCACTTGACAAATAGGCCAGAGTAGCACACCCAAATGAGGAATATGTTGCCTAAAAATCCAAAGAGGCCTGCTAGGTGTTGTGCCTCCTTTTTAGTTATGGAAGGGGCCAGATGCAATAACTTATCCTTCTTTTAGAAGGAATATCTTGACATGACCCACACCACTGGACACCTAGAAATTTCACCGAAGTGGAAGACACCTGAATTTTTATAGAATTAATTTCACACCCTCTAGCATTCAAACGTTTTATCGCTAAGTCCAGAATCATTGACACTTTTTTCTTACTAAGTCCAATCATCATAATGTCATGAATGTAATGGACCGGTATGATATCTTGTGGAAGGGAAAGGCGATCAAAGTCCCTGCAGACTAAATTATGACATAGAGCTGGAGAGTTGATATAGCCTTGATGTGGGCAAGTGAAAATGTATTGCTGGACTTGCTAGCTGAAGACAAACTGCTTGTGGTGGTCCTTTGAAATAGGTATAGGAAAAAGACATTAACCAGTGCAATAGCTGCATACCAGGTACCAGAAAAAAGATGTATTAATTTGCTCAAGCATTGAAACCACCTCCGAAATAGCTGCTGCAATTGGAGTCACCACCTAGTTAAGTTTTCGATAATCCACTGCCACTCTCCAAGATTCATCTGGCCAAATAGGCGAGTTGAATGGGAATATGGTGGGAATCACCACTCCTGCATCCTTCAATTCCTTGATGGTGGCATTAATCTTTGCAATCCCTCCAGGAATGCAGTATTCCTTTTGGTTTACTGTTTTCTTAGGTAGGGACAGTTCTATTGGCTTCCAGTAGGCTTTCCTATCACAATAGCCCTTACTCCATGTGTCAGAAATTCAATTTGAGGGTTCTGTCAGTTGCTGAGTATATTTATTCCAATTATGCATTCTGGAACTGGGGAAATCACTACAGAATGGGTTCAGGGATGCACTGGACCTGTGGTGATACAGACATGAGCTAAGACTACATTAATAACCTGACCTCCATATGCTCCCACTCTGACTGGTGGGCCACAGTGACATTTTGGGTGTTCTGGAATTAGTGTCAGTTCAGAGCCAGTATCCAGTAATTCCCCAAAAGTCTGATTATTTCTTTTTCCCCAATGAACTGTCACTCACTTAAAGGGCTGTAGATTCCTTTGGGGGAAGGCTGGGAGAAAGATTAAGAGTATAAGTTTTTGGCAGTGTATTAGAGTCCTTCCTCAAGGGGACCTGGCCTCCCCTTCATTCAAGCCCCCTAGACTTACCAGGAAGTCCACTTACATTCAAAGCACGCCATACACCAAAGGAAATTCCCTTTCAACTGATTGGCTACTTACATCAGATCCCATTATGGAGGTGATACAATTATATCAAATCCCATCATGGAAGTGATCACAACATCATACAACTGCCAAACTTCATCATAACTGCCAAGCCAATGAGAACCCAGGCCCAGCCAAATTGACACACAACCTTAACCATTATACCACTTTTCTATTGTTTATTTTTAGTGGAAAATATTTGAGTTTTTCTTCTCTGACAGGTTTCTGTCTTACACAAGCTCTGACTTTTGGAGGTTTTAGTGTGTCTGTAACTGCATTAGTTCAGGTCTGCCTAGTTGACACCAAGATAGGATTAGTATGCAAGTGATTTGCTGGGAAGGAGTAGGCAAAGGCTGAGAGAGCCTTCAGACCATGGTGCAGGTCCAAAACCTGTAGAAGGAGGGAGGGAAGAAAGGAAGGTTAGGCAAGAGTCATCTCTGACTATAACACATTTCCAAGAAACGGTTGGCCAGCCCTGTGGGGAGTCCTTGAGCCAAAGATGCCTTTTGGAAGAGTTCCACATCTCACTGAAATTGGCCTGCCTTAGGATCCCTGCTATGCTTAACCATTGACTGGGTGCAGCCTGCTGGAAGCATGGCCTCAGTGTGATGGATTCAGAGGGGCTGCAGCTGGGGCCATTGGTTAATTATGCTTCTACTATAGGAGATCCTGAGAGGCACATTTTCATAGTGGCCAGAAGAAGTTTTAAAAATTTTCTTCTTTATTTTTTCTTTGGAGTTCAATAATATGTTCAATAATTTCACCAGGGTATGTGTCACTTAAAAATTACTCCTATTTAAGACAGAGCTTTCCGTATAAAGTTTCATGTCTTTCTTCAGCTCAGTAAAATTTTCTTTAATTATACCTCTCATTAAGAGTCCTGGTGGCACAGGGGCTAAGTGCTCTGCTGCTAACTGAGAGGTCATTGGTTCGAACCCATCAGCTGCTGCTGCAGGAGAAAGATGTGGCAGTCTGCTTCCGTAAATATTACAGCCCCTGAAGCCCTATGGGGTAGTTCTACTCTGTCCTACAGGGTTGCTATGAGTTGGAATTGACTCAACGGCACACAACAACATATCTCTCATTATTAACTCTTGTCCATGTGTTTCTCATTTCCTTTTTGGAACTCCTAGTACTTACATAATAAGTCTCTGCATGTGTCTTTCATGTCTCTTTTCACTTATGATTTTCAGTTTTTGATTTTTCCTCTGTATTGTAGGTTGTTTCCTATATTTAATTTCCCAAAAATGCTAATGTAGTTTTTAGAAATTAATACTTACTTTTTCAATTTTTCTACTGAATTTTTAAATTCAGAAATCATGTGTGCAGTAGCAAAAGTTATTTTTGGGTGTTTTCACAATATTGCCTTAAGAATTTTAACCATATCTTGCCTCCTCAACAGCCACCTGTTCTAATTGTTGGGACTGGCCTTCCTCCTTCAACGTTTTCTGATCCCTTTAATAGTTTCCACACTTTCTTTAAATGCTTGTTTTAGAGAGTATGCACACCAGAGACTGCGGTCATTTGGGCCAGGGGAGATTGATAGGTTGTGGAAGATGGAGAGAAGTAACTTCATCAGTGGGCTAGTGATGATTGGTTTGTTAAGTGTGGGGTGGGGGGCTGAAGGGTTGTCTCTTTGTTCTAACATCTCAGTGGAGATAGGGTGTCCTCAGCTCCCAATTGCTATTCCCCTCAGCTCCCAGTTGCTACCTATAAGAATAGGTGATTTCTTCTGGAGCTGCACTTAGCTATTTGGAAGATGGTCCCTTTCTCTGATTTTAGGGGATTCACCAGGCTTGCTTACCCTTGTGACTTCTTGACTGATGGTCTTCACCCCAGATTCTATGAGAAGCAATCCTCTTTTCAGGCACAGTTTTAGGTCCTTCTGTGGGTACTACAATAAATGAATCCTTCACCCTATATTTTCTTTCTAGCATTTGTGATCTCTCTGCTATTCATAAGGTTTTCCTTGCTGATGTCAGATGGATCCTGGCTAAAAGCAGAGAATACAGAAAGATATTTACCTGTGTTTCATTGACTATGCTAAGGCATTTGGCTGTGTGTATCATAACAAATTAAGGATAACATTGCAAAGAATGGGGATTCCAGAACACTTAATTGTATTCATGAGAAACCTGTACATAGATCAAGAGGCAGTTTTTCGGACAGAACAAGGGGATACTGAGTGGTTTCAAGTCAGGAAAGGTGTGAGTCAGGGTTGTAACCTTTCACCTTACCTACTCAATCTGTATGCTGAGCAAATAATCTGAGAAACTGGACTATATGAAGAAAAACAGGGCATCAGGATTGGAGGAAGACTCATTAACAACCTGAATTATGCAGTTTACACAACCTTGCTTGCTGAAAGTGAAGAGGGCTTGAAGTACTTACTGATGAAGATCTAAGACCATAGCTGTCAGTAGGGATTACACCACAATATAAAGAAAACAAAAATCCTCACAACTGGACCAATAAGCAACATCATGATGAACAAAGAAAAGATTGAAGTTGTCAAGGTTTTTATTTTACTTGAACTCACATTCAACACCCATGGAAGCAGCAGTCAAGAAATCAAAAGATGCATTGCATTGGGCAAATCTGCTGCAAAGTGCTTCTTTAAAGCGTTGAAAAGCAAAGATGTCACCTTGAAGACTAAGGTGCGCCTGACCCAAGCCACGTATTTTCAATTGCATCATATGCTTGCAAAAGCTGGACAATGAATAAGGAATACCGAAGCAGAATTGACACCTTTGAATTGCGGTGTTGGCAAAGAATATTGCATATATCATGGACTGCCAAAAGAATGAACAAATCTATCTTGGAAGAAGTACAACCAGAATGCTTCTTGGAAGCAAGGATGGCAAGATTGCGTCTTACATACTTTGGACATGTTGTCAGGAATTGGTCCCTGGAGAAGGACATCATGCTGGGTAAAGTATAGGGTCAGGGAAAAAGAGGAAGAGCCTCAGTGATATGGACTGACACAGTGGCTGCAGCAATGGGGTCAAGCATAACGATGATTGTGAGCATGGCACAGGACTGGACAGTGTTTTGTTCTGTGGTCCATGGGGTCTCTATGAGGCAGAGCTGACTCCATGGCACCTAACAACACTTGAGATTTCAGCCATATCTGGCTTCTCATCTAGGCTACTACAATTAGCCAATTTTATTTTGGTGGCTAATTTATCCCAGGGAGTTGGAACACAGAGATGATCCTGAGCACGTATATTCAGGTCATTATTTTCTAGGCTTCCAAGAGAAATTTTTCTCAAGTTTTGATAATTGAAATGCCTCTTTTTTCTTCTTGTGTTCCTGAACCTTCCTTATTCCCTTTTTTATTCATATTGGCAAGTCAGCTTGTTCCTATCAAAGAAGACTCACAAACAATAATTTGAATTTGTCACTGTTACTGTGCTTTTACTTTCCTGTAAGTCAGACACCCTGTTTGGTGTTGATCATTCCTTCTTAAGTCAGCAGTCTAGTGTTAGCTCTGGGACTTCACACCAAGTCTATCCTAATTGGAATAGCCTCCCAAACAAAGATGGGTAGGCAGGGATAGGCATAGTGAGAGGATTTTTTTTTTTTTTTTGCTGCTGGGGGGAGTGGTTTGGGACAAGTAATAGTTGTTTGTGTTAGTGGTAGTCTCATCATGACAGAAGGACCTTGAAATGACTATGTTTTTAAGTTTCTGTCTTGATGGCTATCTTAGTTATCTAGTGCTGCTATAACAGAAATACAAATGGATGGCTTTAACAGAGAGAAATTTATTTTCTCACAGTATATGAGGCAAGAAGTCTGAATTTAGGGTGTCAGCTCCAGGGGAAGGCTTTCTCTCTGTGTTGGCTCTGGGGGAATGTCCTTGTCATCAGTCTTCCCTGGTTGAGTAGCTTCTCAGTGCAGGATCCCCAGTTAAAAAGGATGTGCTATTCTCTTGGCTCTTGTTTCTTGGTGGTATGGAGTCCACCTGTCTCTCTGCTTGCTTCTCTCTTTTGTATCTCAAAAAAGATTGACTTAAGGCACAACCTAATACTGTAGATTGAGTCTTGCCTCATTAATGTAACTACCTCTAATCCTGCTTCGTTAACATCATAGAGGTAGGATTTACAACATGTAGGAAAATCACATCGGATGACAAAATGGTGGACAATCACACAGTATTGGGAATCCTGGTCTAGCCAAGTTGACAGACATTTTTGAGGGACACAGTTCAGTCCATAACAATGGTGATGTTGCTTTTCCAACCAGGATGTATGCTGTGTGCCAAGCTCTGTGCAAGGCATTTTGTATAGGTAAACTCAATCACTCCTCGACATAGTCCTGTGTTGTTATTCTCACTTTGCAAATGTTCAACTTGGGCTCAAAGAGAAGAGGTGGTTATGTGGCACAGTTGGGATTTGAATATGGGGCTGGGTGATTCCAATATTCACATGCATGCTGTATGCCACTTACTTACATTCCTTACCAGCCAAGCTGTGTTCAATTTTAAGTTGACTTTTAAAGATAAACTAGATTTCACTAGCCAAGAAAGAAAGCAAGGCCATCCAGTTAGAGACACCAGCACATGAATAGGAAGGCAGGTATAATTGGGAAAAGGGACGTGGTCCCATGTGATTGGATTATAAACTGTACAAGGGGGTTGTTACAGGAAGAGATGAGGCTTGAAAGATAGGTTGACGTCAAATGGTGAAGAATCCCATGACCTTTAAGCTGTGAGATCTTAGGCAAGTTACTTGGCCTCTCTGAGCCTTATTTTTCTGACCTAGAAAATGGGGATGAAATGCTCTTTATGATTGTGTGCATTTTTGTGTGTTCATATGTGCACATGCATGTTTATGTATGCAAAGCACCCAGTGAGTGCTTAATAATAGTTGATCCTCATCCCTGTTTTTCAGGACGTGGCAGCTGACTGGGTTGGAGTGGGAGAGGAGAGAGTTAGGACTGGAGTAATGGAGGGCTGGCAATGTTTTAGCAGCTCCTGAGGCCCCAGGTTTCTTCCAATCTCAACAACCTCTTCATCATCTAAGAGACCAGCCTCAGGCCCATTTGGTGTTAATTACAGTAACCCAGGCTTCTCTGTGTGAAGGAAACAGTCCTTCATTTCTCTCATTAAAGTAAAATATGACCCATTTTTATGCCTGCGTATTTTGTTGCTGAGATTACGAGAATCATCCTTTCTGTTTATATGGAACGAAGAAACGTTACACCGGGAGGGCGGCCCGGGCCCCTGAGCCTGGGGAATAGAAAGCAGATGTTGTCCTCTCTGTTATTTTCCCTTCTACTCCAGTTCCTACTCTCCTCCTCTCTGCCTCTTTTCCCTTTTAAAAGCATAATCCTCATTTCAGATGAACACAAAGGAAGTGGATTGTATGGTAGGAGACTAAGCTCACATTTATTGAGCTCTTTACTAGGTGCCAAGCCCTATAAACAAGTTTTGTCTTTAATTCTCCCCAGAAGCTTCCAGGGTAAACTTGGTATTAATCTTTTTTCAGCCTCAATTCCCTCAAACCAAAACTGCCCAAGAATCTTCCTGTTGCCCTGGGCTACGGGAAAAAACTAATGACAGCTAATCACAAACGAAATTACAGAACTTTGCACTGCTTTGTAGGGTACCAAGAGCTTTCATATGCATTGTTCTACCAGATACTCACAGCATAAAGGGTAACTGAAGGTTAGATGGAGTTAAGGGATTTGTACCAGGCCAATTTAACTAGTTAGCAGTAGGGACTTTGAGAGAGTAAGCAGAGAATTGACAGTGAATGATATGTGATTCTGAAGGATTGATCTGGAAACAGCCTGGAATATGGAATATGGAACATGGAAATAAGCAAAAGAGGTTTGCAGGTTCTCTCATTGTTATACTGCAGGAGCACTATGTAACAGGTCCACCCAAGAATTGCTGAATTCTTTATGGCAGAGGCTGACAAACTTTTTCTGCAAAGGCCCAGATTGTAAATATTTTAGTCTTTGTGGGCCATACGGTTGCATTTACTCAACAATACCATTGTAACACCTAAGCAGCCAAAGACAATATGTAAATGAAATAGCATGAATGATGGAAGTAAAACTTTACAAAGACAAGTGGTGACTGACAATCCCTGATCTATGGGAATATACTTTGACATACTAATTACTGTGGATTAGAGTTTAGACTCTGTGAATTTACATGTTGATTTGTTGATGTTTGTCTGATAGAGATGCAAATAATTTTTGCCTTGTAGAAAAATATAACTCCAAAGGTTATGGTTTTACCATCTGGAAAGACACTAACTAGCTTCGTACCTAACCTAGAAATCTTATTCTAATATTATCTCTGCAGTGCTTATAAATACTCAACTCTTTAAGTGCTCTTTGAACCAGCTTTACTATCCAGCTGGTTCTCTCATTAATGAGTTAAACAAACCTTTGACATATGTTCATTTTTTATTTGTGTGACTATCATTTTTATTTTAACTTCCTTAAAATTATATTGTACTTTAACAGAGGAGACATTCAGGATAAGGCTGTTGGAGTAGTCCAGAAGAGATGATAGAGATAGAGGAGATGAGAAACTGAGATATTTTAGAGATTTTTTAAAAGGTATAATTGATAGGATTTGAGGAGTGATGATATGGAGAAGAGAAGGATAAAGAATGAGTGGTTCTCAAGTCTAGTTTGATAAGGTGACTAATATGACATTGCTATTCACAGAGTTTTGTTAAAACAAAGATCATATTAAGCCAAATATAGAAATTGATTGAAGTTAATTTAATATACGTTTTCTGCATCGGGGTAACGTTTCTATTAAAGAGTCAAAAAATGTTCGAAAGAAGAGAATTCCTTTACAGATTCTTATAATCCAGCTTATAACTAAAAAAACAATCTGTGGTCAGTCGGATTCCATACAGCATTGTCTCAAAGAACAATTAAAATAATTCCTGACTTACCCTAAAACATAGCTCTAGTCTGACGTTTGGAGTTTCTGTTACTCAAAACTGACTGCATGTAGATAATTCCTCAAAAGAGCACAATGCCCAAGGCTAAATGATATTTTACTCATTAGCTAAACTATTGTTTGGCTTATAGGTGACTTTTAGGAAACCAGTTTCTTCAAGGTTCAAGGTTCAAAGCTCATTTCAGGGTGATAGCTTGCATGGGTCAACCCAACCTCCATGGAACCCAGAAATCTGGATTCCATGAGAATTAAAACTAATTTCTCAACTGTCACAGAATATTCTTTAAATCTTGGAAAGTTTTATGGGAACCTCAGTAATCTGTGGTATATCTAGGGTTCTTGCAGGGGGTGAACCTTCTCCATCAGTCAAGAAGTCCTAGGATATGACCACACTAGAAAATATTACTATTGATAAGAACTACTGTTCTATGCATTTGTTTTAAACACACCATAAGACAGGGCATGTTGGTGGAGTTATAACCCAAAGAAAACCTGTTGCTGTAAAGTCGTTTCTGACTCACAGTGACTCTATAGGATGGAGTAGAACTGCTCCATAACATTTCCAAGGAGAGGCTGGTGGATTAGAACTGCCAGCCTTTGGGTTAGCAGTTGAGCTCTTAACCACTGAGTCAATAGGGCTCCAGGGGGAGCTACAGGATATTTACTATCTTTGTGCTCTTGCAAGTACTGCTATCTCTGCCTAGAAAGCTGGAAAATCAAGGAGGAAATAAAGAGCTGTACCTCCATCTTCTTTATTTCCAACTTTCACATTTCAATCACTAGTAATTATCAATGAATCTTGATTGTATGTTTGACCAGTTTCAAACTTCAGAAGTTGGTAAGAATCTTCAATTTTTCTTCTTTGGCACTAGTGTTTGGTGTGCAAATTTGAATAATAGTTGTACTAATGGATCTTCCTTGATAAATACTTGTGATTGGAATTCGAAAGTTGGAAATGAAGGATCAGTAGTTGGAAAATACTGCCTTGGTGACAGAAACAATGCTGGAGATCACATGATAGAATTTTGCAAAACCAATGACTTAGTCATTGCAAATACCTTTTGTCAACAATAGAAATGGTTACTACACATGTGGACATCACTGGATGGAATACACAGGGATCAAATTGACTACATCCGTGAAAAGAGATGATAGAGAAGCTCCATATCATCAGTTAGAACAATGCCAGAGGCCAGTGGTGAAACAGACCATCAATTGCTCATTTGCAAGTTCAAGTTGAAGCTGAAGAAAATTAAAACAAGTCCACGAGAGTCAAAGTATGACCTTGAGTATATCCTACCTGAATTTAGAGACCACCTCAAGAATAGATTTGCCATGTTGAACACTAACAACTGAAGACCAGACGAGTTGTGGGATGACATCAAGGACATCAAACACGAAGAAAACAAAAGGTCATTAAAAAGACAAGAAAGAAAAAGACCAAAATGGATGTCAGAGGAGACTCTGAAACTTAGTCTTTAACATAGAGCAGCTACAGAGAATGGGAAAAATGATGAAGTAAAAGAGTTGAACAGAAGATTTCAAAGGGCAGCTGGAGAAGACAAAGTAAAGCACTGGAATGACATGTGCAAAGACCTGGAGATAGAAAACCAAAGGGGAAGAACACGCTCAACATTTCCCAAACTGAAAGAACTGAAGAAAAAATTCAAGCCTCAAGTTGCAATACTGAAGGATTTTATGGGCAAAATATTGAATGGGACAAGAAGCCAGAAAGGGTTTAAAGAAGAAAACAATAGCTGTAGATAATTCTTCCCAATTGGGATCTGTATGGCTGGAGGATGCAGAGCCTCTGTTGTGTGCTAAGGCTTGTACTGTGCTTGGTGCTGGGGTACAGAGCTGAAGACAGAAGTCAGCCCTCATGAGGCTTACCTTCGAATGTGGGGAGGTATACTGCATTACACCTGACAGTTTACCACTTCTGGGAATTTGTCCTGCAGATACCTGCATGCCTACAGCATGACGTATATACAACCTAGATTTTCATCAGAAATGGACTGGCTAAATAAATTATGGGACATCCACACAATGGAATGTTAGTTACCATATAGAAGAATAAGGAAGCTCTCTGTCTACTGAGGAGTCATTGGGTGGTGAAAATGGTTAACACACCCAACTGCTAACCGAAAGGTTAGAAGTTTAAGTCCACCTAGAAACACCTTGGAAGAAAGGCGTAGTAATTTACTTCCGAAAAATCAGCCATTGAAAACCTTATGGAGCACAGTGCTGCTCTGACACGCATGGGGCCACCATGAGTTGAATTAACTCAATGGCAACCATTTTCTTTTTTTCTATGTACTGAAATAGAACGATCTCTAAGATAATATGTTGAAATGATCAAAGAAAGGTGAGAAGCAGTACGTAGCATTCTACTTTTCATGTTAGAAAGGGGGAAGATATGAGTAAGTATTCTTTATTTGCCTAAGGTAACTCTAGAAAGATACACAGAAAGTAGTAAAAGGGGATACATGCTGGGGTGAGGGGAGGCAGGGTGGGTGGGAGCAGGGTTAGAAGTCAGATTTTCATAGTATACCATTTTATGTTGTTTCTATTTTTGAATCACGCAGAAAATTACCTGTGAAGTGATGATAGGAAAAGTGTAGGACACCCATAGGAGGAACACATAACCTAGTCTGAGGGTAACAGGGAAGGCTCCCTGGAGGAAAAAAAAAAAAGAGGAGATGGTATTTAATCAGAGGCCTAGGATTATTTGAAATTGGTCAGAAGTGGGGAGTAGAGGATTGATTCAGGCAGAGGAAACAGCCTGTGTGAGACCTAAAGGTGAAAGAGTGTGGGGAATTTTAGGAACCCTGATGTAGTGGTTAAGAGCCACCGTGACTAACCAAAAAGTCAGCAGTTCAAATCCACCAGCTGCTCCTTGGAAATCCTATGGGGCAGTTCTACTCTGTCCTATAGGGTCACTGTGAGTCGGAATCGACTCAATGGCAATGTTTTTTTAATTTTTAAAGAAGCTCAGCGTGGCCTGGTGGAAACTATAAAACTTGGGGTTAAAGTAGAAGGAGAGAAGCTAATATTTATCAGCAGTTAACTTCAGGTTTAATGACAATAGCTGCAGCCTGTGTGCATTGTAGCTTCCCATACACCACGCTCCTTACTAAAACCTGTCATGTGCATTCTTACCTATTGCTCAGTGTGCTAAGTACTATTACCACCCTCTGTTCCAGATGAGAAACAGAAGTTCAGAGAGTTGAGTCACTTTCTTGGGTCATGTAGTGAGTGGCAGATGACAGTCCAGTCTGTCTCATCCTGTTTTTCATCTATAAAATGAGGACACTGACTTCCTGTTGTTGTTAGGTGCCATTGAGTTGGTTCCAACTCATAGTGACCCCACGTACAACAGAACGAAACAGTGTGCGGTCCTGCACCATCCTCACAATGGTTGCTATGTTTGAGTCCATGTGGCAGCCACTGTGTCAATTCCTCTCACTGAAGGTCTTCCATCTTTTCACTGATCCTCTACTTTACGAAGCATGATGTCTTTCTCCAGGGACTGGTCCCTCTTGATAATATGTTCAAAGTACATTAGATGAAGTCTCACCATCCTTGTTTCTAAGGAGGATCCTGGCTGTACTTCTAAGATTGATTTGTTCTTTCTTCTGGCGTGGTCAATGTTCTTTTCCAACACAAACTTCACAGAGGAGACAAAACTCATGCGAAGCATCTTGCTCAGTGGTTGACATTTTATAGGGAAATGACTAATCTCTTCTACTACTAATTGGTGGCTCCCCAAGTCCAGGAAGATCACTCTAACAGCCCTACACAGCCTTCTGGGAGAGGCTGAGTCTGAGAAAAATTAGAGCTCAGGAGCCAGAATATTCTTTCCTAAGACAGCAAAAACATTATTCAAAGGAAAGGGGGAACAAACTTTACTAAACCCAGATCTTCTGAATAAAAGATTTTGCAATCTGGGTAAGTACCTTTTAATGATGTTGCAATTGAGCCAAGCCAAGTGAGTGCCTACACCCTGCCAAGCATCTTGCTATATAGCTGGCTGAGGTATGTGTTGTTATCTCCAATTTACAGACAAGGAAACTGAGGTTGGAGGAAGTTAACTGGCTTGCACAAGGTCTTGCAGGTAGAAAGCATTGGACTAGGATGTGGTGTTTGATGGATGGCAAAGAGCTTTTTGAATTCGAACTTATACCCAGATGGCTAAAATATGAAGAGAGTCATAATTCAGCCTAAATCCATGGCTCAGCTAGCCCAGAAAGGAGGCATCTAGAACCTTGTAGAAGGACAAGGAGTTGATCCATGTAACCGTGGCTCTTTGATCCTGAAGAACAAGACATTGCTGGTCAGTTAAACAGAAGAAGGAAGAGTGCTCCAGGTGGAAGGGTCAGCACTGGAAAAGGTTTGGAGGAGACAGGACGTGGCTCATTTAGACAGTAAGTGGTCTAGGGTAGCAGCAGCAGGGAGTGTAAGGGAGAAGCCAGAGGGATGTGGTGAAGCAGGCAATTAGCAATTGGACCTGCTTTCAAACATAGAAGAAACCTTAACTTTTCCCTTAGCAAGTCCATTGTCACTCTTTAATTTACAAACAAGACGAGAGAAGCAACTGAAAAGTGTTTTCTCAATTTTAACCAGGTTTGCAATGAAAGGGCACAAATGACTGGTGGCTAAGGGCGGATCATGTAGCAGGTCTGGAACGTCTCCAAAGAGGGGTCTTCGGAGGAGGCCACAATCCATGACCAGTGCTGCTCCTCGCCTCTGTCTAATCACCCACCACCATTTGCTCTCTCATTTGTTCTGTGTCCAATTGCCTCCTACACACCTCATCAATCATCCCAGGCTCACACAGAAAGGCCCACCATGCTGCTGCAGAGACCCCCAGTGCCTGGTGCTGACAAGGGAGAGCAGAACTCCTCTGCCCTGGTGATCTGGGGACAGATAAGGGCCATTAACACGTTGCTTAATTATACAGCCCCAGAGCAGGCCTACTGGTCACAGACAGGTAAGCTGAAAGAAAATATGGAGATAGGGCCCCGTTCTATTTTTTTTACATTTCAGCCTAGGAAACCCTATGGGCACACAGCAACAACAATCTATGAATGCCCTTGGAACAGGGCGTAGCACATAGCAAGTGGGCACTTAGCTTACATAGCACATTGCTATGATAGCGCTTGCTATAATTGTCTTTGTTGCTAGGCGCTGTCCAGTAGATTGAGACTTGTATAGACCCCATGTGACAAAGAACTGCCTCATAGAGTTTTCTGGGCTGTAATCTTTATGGGAAGAGATCACCAGGTCTTTCTTCTTGTGGAGCCACTGAATGGATTTGAACCATCAACCTTTCAGTTAGCAGTCAAGCACTTAATTGTTGAGTTACCAGAGCTCCTTATTATTGTTATTAGTGTAGTCATATTTATACATGCACAGTTGTATTTATAGATGGAGGCCCCTGGGTAGCATGAATGGTTGCATTCAACTACTAACCTAAAGGTTGGTGGTTTGAACCCACCCAGAGGCTCCACAGAAGAAAGGCCTGGCTATCTGCTTCTGTAAAGATAACAGCCAAGAAAATCCTATGGAGCCTTCTACTCTGTAACACATGTGGTTGCCATGAGTCAGAATTGACTCGACCACAATGGGTTTCAATTTTTGGTTTATTTATAGATGAAAAAATAGAGGCCAGAGAGGAGAAGGATCTTGTCCAGTTACCCAGCAATTGAGAGGCTGAGCTGGATTAGGGTCTAGGCAGGGGATCCTTCTAAGCCATCTTGCTGCCGCGGGGAGGGCTCTGAAGGTTTTTGTGTCTAGTGGCTGATGTTTTGAGCCTCCAGTCAGGGTCAGTTCTCAGCAAAGTCACAATCAGAAGTGTGTTATCTGAGGAATGAAATGGAAAAGGCGCTCCTTCTTTGTAAAAATCTCTTTATCTGAGCCCATCCACAAAAAGCTCCATAATGTAGGTATTATGGATTAAATTGTGTCCCCCCCAAAATATGTATTGGGATCCTTACTCCTGTACCTCTGGATGTGATCCTGCTTGGAGATAGGGTATTCTTTGTTATGTTAATTAGATCACCCCCTGAGTAGGATGGGTTCTAATCACTTTTGAGTTATAAAAAGAGCAGATTAGATGCACACACACAGGGGAGAAGACAGATTCCATGTGATGATTGTCTACAAGCCAAGGAACAAAGGAACCCCTGGGACTACCTACAAAGAAGGAATCAATATGGCTGAAACCCTGATTTGGACTTCTAGTCTCCAGAACTGTGAGAAAATAAATTTCTATTCTTCAAAGGCACCTACTTGTGGTATTTGTGTTATAGCAGCACTAGGACACTAAGACAATAGGCATCTCCATTTTATGGATGAGAAAACTGAGTATGTACTTATCATGCATGGAGGCCCGGTGATGCAGTGCTTAGGCGCTTGGCAGTTCAAACTCACCAGCCATTCCGTGGGAGAAAGATGTGGCAGGCTGCTTCTATAAAGATTACCCACGCCGTGCCCTCCGAAACCCTATGGGAGAGTTCCACTCTGTCGTATAGCATTGCTATGAGTCAGAGTCGACTCGGTGGTGATGGATTTTACTTACCATGCCCCAAGGCCTGTTCCAGGAGATGCTCAACACATTCTAACTTTCTCAGTCCTCTGAGTGGGCACATGCCTCTGATTAATGGAGACGTCTGCATTGACATTTACCTTCCAACCAATGCTGACCCTTCTACCCTCCAAGAGTGTGAAATGAGAAATGATGACCAGGAGAGGAAGAGCCATACCAGCATGGTGGGGCCTACAGAAGGTCAGGGTGGAGGGGCGGCCAGTGGGTGGCCAGCAGCTAGGTGGGATGAGAGTGCCTCGTGGAGTACCCATTTGTCTTATCCTTCGACATTTAGGGTAAACTCTGTACCTGCTTCTGACTCTGTGAAGTGTCTGCAGTATCTGCTGCTGAGAAGAATGTCTAAATAGATTGCAGGCAGGCTGACTTGAGAGGATTTCTGTACCAGTCAGGGAAAAGTGGATCGTGGGCTTGGGGCGCTGGGGCCTCTTCAGTCAGGAGAGGTGAGGCCAAGGGTAACAATCAGGAAGACATTCACCAGGGACTGTGCTGCTACACCCAGGGTCCTCCTGAAATTTAGGGGAAGTAACAGCAGTTAGTTCTATTTTACCCAAGTGTACTGGTTAAGGGCATTGTCTCTGAAGCCACATCCCTCCCGTACTCACTATGTAACCCTCAGGAAATTACTTAATCTTTTTTGTGCCCCAGCTTCTCCTAAAAATGAAGAATATTTGTGTTACCTGCCTCATAGAATTAGTGATGTGAGAATTAAGAGTTAAATATACACAAAATCTCAGAATAGTGCCTACACATAGTTAGTTCTATATAAATATCACTATTATTATTGTTTGGAGCCCTGGTGGCACAGTGGTTAAGAGCTATGGCTGATAACCAAAAGGTCAGCAGTTCAAATCCACCAGCTGCTCCTTGGAAACCCTATAGGGCAGTTCTACTCTGTCTTATAGGGTTGCTATGAGTCAGAATCGACTTAATGGCAAAAGGTTTTTTTATTATTATTATTGCCAAATGTTTTTAGGTGGCGCAAATGGTTTGCACTCATTTGGTAACCTAAAGGTTGGCATTTGAGCCTACCAAGAGGTAACACTGAAAAAAAGTCCTGGCGTTCTGCTTCTGTTAAGATTCAAAAAAAAAAAAAAAACCAAACCCAGTGCTGTCGAGTCAATTCCAACTCATAGCAGCCCTATACCAGGAAAATCCTATGGAGCAGTTCTGCATTGTAACACAAGAGTCACCAGGAGTCGGAATCCATGGTAACCACCAACATTATTATTGCTATTGTGTAATATCTACTGTATGTCAGATGCTCTGTTGTTGTTAGGTACCGTCAAGTGGATTCCAACTCATAGTGACCCTATGCAAGAGAAAGAAACATTGCCCAGTCCTGTACCATCCTCATGATCACTGGTAGGCTTGAGTCCATTGTTGAGGCTTCTGTATATTTTGAGTGCTTATCGACCTAAGGGAAAACCTGGTGGTGTAGTGGTTAAGTGCTATGGCTCCTCACCAAAAGGTCAGCAGTTCAAATCTACCAGGTATTCCTTGGAAACTCTATGAGACAGTTCTACTCTGTCCTATAGGGTCTCTATGAGTTGGAATGAACTTGAAGTCACTGAGTCTGGTTTTTTGGTATTACCAACCAAAGGGGCTCATCTGTCAGCACTACTGTAAAACTTGTGAAAGCTGGAAAATGTGTAAGGTGGAAACCTCTCAGAGAAGGAAAATAAAACTATTTTCTACTAATTGTTGTTGTTGTTAGGTGTCGTCGAGTTGGTTCCAACTCATAGCTACCCCATGCACAACAGAACGAAATGCTGCCCAGTCCTGAGCCATCCTCACAATTGTTGTTATGCTTGAGCTTATTGTTGCAGCCACTGCGTCAATCCACTTTGTTGAAGGTCTCCCTCTTTTCTGCTGACCCTGTATTCCACCAAGCATGATGTCTCCTGACAACATGTCCAAAGTATGTAAGGTGCAGTCTTGCCATCCTTGCTTCTAAGGAGCATTCTGGTTGTACTTCTTCCAAGAAAAATTTGTTTGTTCTTTTGGCAGTCCATGGTATATTCAATATTCTTTGCCAACACCACAATTCAAAGGCGTCAATTCTTCGGTCATCCTTATTCATTGTCCAGCTTTCACGTGTCTATGACGTGATTGAAAATATCATGGCTTGGGTCAGGTGCACCTTAGTCTTCAAGGTGACATCTTTGCTCTTCAACACTTTAAAGAAGTCCCTTGCAGCAGATTTACACAATGCAAAGCATCTTTTGATTTCTTGACTGCTGCTTCCATGGCTGTTGATTGTGGATCCGAGTAAAATGAAATCCTTGACAACTTCAATCTTTTCTCCGTTCATCATGATGTTGCTTATTGGTCCAGTTGTGAGGATTTATGTTTTCTTTATGTTGAGGTGCAATCTATACTGAAGGCTGTGATCTTTGATCTTCATCAGTAAGTGCTTCAAGTGCTCTTCAGTTTCAGCAGGCAAGGTTGTGTCACCTGCATAACGCAGGTTGTTAATGAGCCTTCCTCCAATCCTGATGCCCTGTTCTTCATGTAGTCCTGCTTCTCAGAGTATTTGCTCAGCATACAGATTGAATAGGTATGGTGAAAAATACACCCCTGACGCACACCTTTCTTAACTTTAAACCTGTCAGTATCCCCTTGTTCTATCTGAACGACTGCCTCTTGATCTATGTAAAGGCTCCTCATGAGCACAATTAAGTGTTCTGGAATTCCCATTCTTCCCAATGTTATCCATAATTTGTTATGATCCACACAGTCGAATGCCTTTGCATAGTCAATAAAACACAGGTAAAAATCCTTCTGGTATTCTCAGCTTTCAGCCAGCATCTGTCTGACTGACATCAGCAATGATATCCCTGGTTTCACGTCCTCTTCTGAAATGGGCCTGAATTTCTGGTAGTTCCCTGTCAATATACTGGGAATATACATATGTTTTTGAATGATCTTCAGCAAAATTTTGCTTGCGTGTGATATTAATGATATTGTTGTATAATTTCCACATTTGGTTGAATCACCTTTCTTGGGAATAGGCATAAATATGGATCTCTTCCAGTCAGTTGGCCAGGAAGCTGTTTCCATATTTTTTGGCATAGACGAGTGAGCACCTCCAGTGCTGCATCTGTTTGTTGAAACATCTCAATTGATATTCCATCAATTCCTGGAGCCTTGTTTTTTGCCAATGCCTTCAGAGCAGCACTAATAGTGATAGAAAAATGGTAAGATTGCATCCTTTCAAAGGTGAAAACTTGCAAGACCTGGAAAGACAAGGCAACCCTGGTAAGTTCTGGCTGTCACAGTTTTCACTGTAAATTGGACAATATTCTGATATTTACCACCCATATGTTAGTTTGTGGTACTGTGGTGGTTTGCTTGCTGTTATGATGCTAGAAGCTATGACACTGGTGTTTCAAATACCAGCAGGGTCACTTATGGTGAATGGGTTTCAGCAGAGCTTCCAGACTAAGACAGTCTAGGAAGAAAGTTTTTGTGATCTACTTCCAAAAATTAGCCAATGGAAAATACCTCATGGGCATGTTGTTGTTGTTGTTATGGGCATACAGTGTGCTAAAACACAGCTAAAAAAATGTCATACACCTCATGTCTGGGGCCAGTGTTCTTCCCAAAATATAAAATGGCTCCACACACAACCTGCTGGGCCTGACTTCATGATTTGCTTCTTTTCTTGTTCTTGGCAGCTGTGTAGCCATAGTTAGGCCAATCATGTCACCTTTGTGAGCCTTGTTTTCTCTTCCTTTTCTGTCTTCACAGACTATGGTTTGGTAGGTAGATTATGAGAGGACTTTGACAACATGGAGAGTACTCAGAGAAGCTTCAGATGGAATTGTCTAGAGATTGGAAGTGGCCTCGGCCATTGCCATTCTTGGAGATGCTTTTATAACAATAATAAAAAAGGCAAACAATATTGTAAAAGTTATGATGTTTTCAAAATTGGACAATGACCATTGCTTTCTTCTACTCCTGCCAGTGCATGTATGGGACTGAATGTATCATCCTGTGAAAGGGTTTGAGTTCCAGCCCTGCTGCTGCCCCTGGCCAGTCCTAGCCTGGATGGGGCTGCATCTCAGTTCACCAGAATTTACTTCTCTCCCTTCTCCCAGCGTGCCCTATGTCTCCTACTTTCATGCTTTTTCTTATCAACTGGCTGACAGCCCCACCAACATCTACCCTCCTTGTTCTACACCCAGATCAGGCTCAGGATAAAGGCCACCATGTTGTGGAACGATCATTCTCTCCTCTGTATGCCCTTAGCTTCTTGTATAGACCTCTGGGATAACGCTGTGACCTGTGGATGGATGATGAGAGACCAGTTAACTGAGTTGTGAGCAGCTCAAACCTTGAGACCAGATGTGACAATGACCCAGAGGACCCAGTGCCCGGCTTAGAACCTGGCCTGCAACACATGTTTGTTAAATGAAAGAATCAGTGAGTAAAACAGACCTGGGCCCTGGCTCAGAGGTCCTCCTCTGTATATGACCATATATCTTTTCTTCTCTCAATCACAATATTGACCCCACTTCATGACCTGTCTCTTCTCTTTTGAGTGTGAGCTCAAGAGCTGCTATGTGTCTTGTCTCAGAATGTCTGGCACCCAGTACAGCGTCTCCCACATAACCACCAGTTAACATCAAGTCCATTCCAACTCATGGCAACCCCATGTGTATCAGAATAGAACTGTGCTTCATAGGGTTTTCAGTGGTTGATTTTTTGGAAGCAGATCACCAGGCCTTTCTTCTGAGGTGCCTCTGAGTGGACTTGAAACTTCAACCTTTGGGTTAGCCGTTGAATGTGTTAAACATTTACACTACACAAGGACCCTGTCTGGCACATAGTAGGTGCTCAGAAAATATTGATGGGATGAATGAATGATTGTGCTCTATAGTTTACTGACTCTTGACTGAAAATTGGAGGAGCAGGTAATGGAGTCCTTTTGTGATTTCAACCCCAGCTATGCTCCTCCCCTCTGCACATGACCTGTTACATAACTCCAGGCAGCATGAGGAGAGTATTATGGGAAGGGCAAGTTGGGAGTCATTTGCAGACCTGTCAGCAACACAGGCTGAACACACAGTCTGCAGTAGATGGGCCAACTCTTCAGAGAGCGGAACAAAAACACGTTGGCCTGGAATAATAACTGTTTTCTTGCTCAACTTGTCGGCTTGCTCAGAATTGGTTCATCTCTTAAGTAGCCATAAGGTCCCCCCTCACTGGAGGAGGGAAATATTGATAAGGGCCTTTTCAAAGTTAAGTGGGGCAAAATGTTCCCTAAAGATTCTTTCCTAAGCTTTCCTCATTTTACAGAGGAGGAGGTTGAGTCTAGCAGTTAAACAGTTTACTCAAGGCCACGTAATTAATCTTAATTGTAAAATTACTGCAATTAAACTAGTAGTAATTGCACTAGCAGCTACCAGTTATTGAGCATTGTCTGTGGATAAGCCACCAATATAAGTACTTTCCTATACTATTTCATTTAATCCTGGCTTACACAACTAGGGGGTTAGGTTTTATTATCCCCATTTAACAGAAGCAGAAACTGAAACTCAAAGAGATTAAGTAACTTGCCTGATGCTACATGGTCAGACACTGGCAGAGTTGGGACTCATATCCACATCTGGTAGTCTCCAGAGCCTGCGCTGTAGTGGTTCTCAGCCAGCAGAATGTATACATTGGATTTATCTCTGACACTTTTTAAAAATACTTGTCAGAACTGCATCCAAGACCTGCCAAGTCAGAACCTCTGTATTCTGAAAAAGCCCTGCAAGTGATTCTGATGTGGCACCTTGCTTGAGAACCCCAGCACAAACTGCTTATTCTTGCTGAGCCCTAGGTTTTCATATCTAAAATGTAGAAGCTACTAAGACCCCAAGCTCTTTGGAAGGATCCAAAGAGCTTATGCATGTGAAAAGGTCCAGCACAGAGCCCTCTTGCAGGGGTGCTCAGTAATTGCTGACTTCCTTCTGCCGGCAACCAAGAAGTGCCTGGAGGGCTTCGGGTCTCTTGTGTGTGTACCTGACCCCACTTTGCCAAAGACCCAGAACACTGTTTTCTGGGCTTTGGGGTTCAGTTTCCTGATTGTTTGTTATTATTCTTAATAGAATACAGGAGAAGGCCATGAGTGGGCCAGACATCTGTGATAAATCTGCTGGGGTTTTTACAGGAAAGATTTCCCAAGTTCACTGTATTCTATATTTCTTGCTTTTCTTTCCAGCTACAACACAGCCAGGAAAATATATCGCTTAAACCAAAAGAAAACAGCCTGTTAGCCTCTGGTGAAAGTTGACATATGAAATATGAGTGTCATATTATACAGTGTACGAGTGCAAGGACATTTGGAACCTTTTTTCTAAAACATGGATCCGAAAGAGAAAGGGGTTATTTAGTGCAAACCTGCCATGTTCCAGTTCCTATGCCAAGTGCTTTGCAAATGTTATGTCATCTCATGTAGGACCCCCTTCGTGGAGATGTAGGAGTATTACTATCCCAGTTTTGCAGATGAGAAAACTGAGGCTCAGAGAAGTTACATGACATAACCAAGGCCCTGCAGCTAGTAAGCATGTTCAAACTAGTCTGCCTGGCTTCAAAGTCTATAGTCTTCTCTATACCATGGCTGTCTTCCAAGGTCTTCTATTTTCCTTCAATGTTTTTCATTAATTTCATGGTAAAAAAGTAAGCAAACCTTAAAAATTTCCTCCAAAAATCTAGGTAGAAATCTTTCTAAAATGTAAATTCTTGGGGGAAGTGGAGCCAATATGGCACCCTAGACAGATGCACCATGCTGTCCCTCTGCAGCAAAGACTTGAAAAACTAAGTAAAACAGATACAAATGTCAATCCTGGAACCTTAAGCATCAAATGAAGTGATAAAGAACTAGATCAAAATCTGAATGGAAGAAGAAACTCAAGGAAAACAGAAAAAGGAAAGACACAGAGTAGAGCTAACACAGTACAATGTTGCCATCTTGGAACACAGCCAGCAATGATTTTGGACAGGGAGTAGGGGAAGGAGCTCACACAGCACCCAACAGGCGACATAGCACCTGGTAACCACAGAAACAAGCTTTTCTACCCCTCACCCTTCTGCCCTGTATGCCACCTTTCCTCCCTTTCCCCCAGCCCCTGCTGCATTGCTGCAACTAGAGCATCCCAGCACTCAGGCTTGCCACCAGATTGGACTTGCACTGCCACTCCCCTCCCACAATCCAACCAGCTGCTGAACAGAGGGAAGCGAGCCTCTATCAATCTCTGCTGACACCCCCATCCTTCTGGTGAGGGGATATGAACGCTTTCACACTGCTGGACCAACATCAGGAGACAGAAAAAACCTGCCCAGTCCACCCTTAGCCACCTCACCAAACCAGTGTACAGCAAAGAGGGCTCACCCTGCCTGCTGCTGTCCTGCCCACTCAGACGAAGTGGTCAGAGAAATTGTACCTACAGACAAGCAAGCAGCAAAGCAAACCTGGCCTGCCAGCCCTGACATATCAAAACAAAACAAAAAAGCAGGATGAAAATACAATCAATAAATAAAGAAAATAATACTTTAATGTCTTGGAGATAGCAGCCAATATCAAAACATAAAAAAGCAGGACAAGATGGCTCCAGGAACTGAGCAAAATAAAGAATCAGATAATTTTCTGGTATAAGAAAAGGCAGCGGAACTACCTGATATGAAATTAAAAAGATAATTATTTAGGGCTTTCCAAGAGATTAGGAGAGAGATCAAGGAAAACAAGGAAAAAATAGACAAAGTCATGGAAATCACAGACAAAACCAAAGAAAACATAGCTAAAATCAAGAAAAACACAGACAAAGCAACAGAAGAATTCAGGAAAATAATACAAGAACAAAATGTCAAAATAAACAATTAGAAGTTACACAAAAACAGCAACTAGAAATCCAAAAGATAACAAAATTTCAGGAATGGTCAACTTAATAGAAGGTTTCAGGAGCAAATATGAAACAGTGGAAGACAGAATCAGCAAGATTGAAGACAAATCTATGGATGCCACATTGTTTGAGGAAAAAATCAGAGAAAAGAATGAAGAAAACCTAAGAATTATGTGGGTCACAATCAAGAGTAAAAATTTCTGCATGATTAGAGTTCAGAAAAGGAAAGAAAATGGAAAACATAGAGAAGATTGCTGAAAAATTTCTGACAGAAACTTTCCAAATATGAAAGATGAAAATATGACCATCCAAGAAGCTCAATGAACCCCTTATAAGATAGACCCCAAAAGAAAGTCACCAAGACATACCATAACCACACTTGCTAAAATCAAAGACAAAGAATGAAGCCTGAGAGCAGCTCAAGAAAAACGAAAAGTCATATACAAAGGGGAAACAATAAGACCAATCTTGGATTACTTAGTTGAAACTATGCAGGCAAAAAGGCAACGGGATGACATATTTTAAAACCTTGAAAGAAAAAAAAAAAACTGCCAAGTGAGACTATATCCAGCAACACTGTCTCTCAAATATGATGGTGAAATTAAGACATTTCCAGATAAACAACAATTAAGGGAATTTGTAAAACCAAGCCAAATTTAAAAGAAATATTAAAGGGAGTCCTTTAGATAGAGAATCAATAACATCAGACTAAAACCGGAGTCTAGGACACAGGACAGCGTCAGCCAGACACCAACCTAGGTAAAGAACTTCCAATAATAAAACTAAGGTAAAAGACATAAAACAGGGAAACAGAAATGTCAATCTGTAACAACAACATCAAAACAATAAAGGTGGAATAAGTGGTGTAAGTATAAAACTTTCAAATGGAGAGGAAGTCAAGGCAATATCAAGTAATAAAAGACTGGATCAAGCTTAGGAAGATAAGGATAAATTTTTAGGTAATCACAAAGAAAGTTAACAAACCTACTGATTAAAACAAAAAAGAAGAAAAACATAAAGATTTAGTAAACACAAAATCTATAAAGAGAAAAGAAAATCAACAAACAAAAGGAACATAGCACAGGAAAGAGGGACAAAGAAACATCAGAACCACAAAAGAAAAAAAAAAAGCACAATATAACAGCAATAAACTCATACCTATCTACAATTACACTGAATGTAAAAGGCTTAAATGTACCTATAAAGAGACAGAGAGTGGCAGAAAGAAAAAAAAAAGGCCCATCAATATGCTGTCTACGTATTGAAACAACTTAGACACAAAGACATAAATATACTAAAAATCAAACAATGGAAAAAATATACCAAAAAACACAGCCAAAAAAGAGCAAGAGTGGCAATACTAAATAGACTAAATTTAGTCTAGGCATTTAGTATAGACTAAAAAGAACTTAAATAGACTTTAAGGCAAAATTAACCATAAAAGACAAGGATGGATATTACGTAATGACTAAACATACAATCCACCAGGAAGACATAACCCTAATGAATATCTACTCACCCAATGACAGGTCTCCAAAATATATAAACTCTAACAGCACTGAAGAGAAATAGACAGTTCCACAATAATAGTAAGAGACTTCAACATGCTGCTCTTGGTAAAGGGCAGAACATCTAGAAAGAAACTAAACATACAGATGATCTAAAGGCCACAATCAACAAACTTGACCTCATAGACACATATAGAACACTCCACCCAACAGCAGCATACATTTCTTTTCCAAGGCACATGGAACATTTTCCAGAATAGACCACATTTTAGGCCACAAAGCAATCCTCAATAAAATCCAAGACATCAAAACAATACAAAACATTCTCTCTGATCACATAAAAGTAGAAATCAGTAATAGGAAGAGCAAAAAAAAAAAAAAAAAAAAATCAAATACATGGAAACTGAATAACACTTTGCTTAAAAACAACTGGGCAATAGATGAAATCAAGAGGGAACAAAAAAATTCCTAGAATCAAATGAGAAACCTTTGGGGCACAGTAAAGGCAATGCTCAGAGGTCAGTTTATAGCAATAAAAACACATCAAAAAAAAAGGAACAAGCCAAAATCAAAACATTAGCCCTTTGACTTGAACAAATAGAGAATACCAAAAGTAGCCTGAAACACCAGAAGAAAGGAAATGATAAAGATTAGAGCAGAAATAAATGAAATAGAGAACAGAAAAACAATAAAAAGAATCAACAGGACCAAAAGTTCGTTCTTTGGAAAGATCAACAAAATCCACAAACCACTAGCTAAACTAACAAAAGAAAAACAGGAGAGGAAGCAAATAACCTATATTAGAAATGAGTTGGGGGACATTACAACAGACCCAACTGAAAAAAAAAAATCATAACAGAATATTAAGAAAGCTTGACCTCCAACAAATTTGAGAACCTAGAGGAAATGAACTAGGAATACAGTACCTACCTAAACCAACACAAACTCAGAGAAAATCTGAACAGATTCATAATAAGAGAAGAGATTGAAGAGTTAACAACAACAACAAAAAATGCTCCCAACAAAAAAATCCTTGTCCTGGACGGCTTCACTGGGGAATTCTACCAAACATTCAGAGAAGTGCTCATACTAGTACCACTCAAACTATTTCAGAGCATAGAAAGGAAAGAAATACTCCCAAAGTCATTCTACAAAGTGAGAATAACCTTGATATCAAAGCCAGGCAAAGACACCACAAAAAAGAAAAAGAAAATTACGGACTAATATCTCTCATTAACATAGATGTAAAAATTTTCAACAAAATTCTAGCCAGTAGAATTCAGCATCCAAAAAAAAAATACAGCACAAGTGAGGTTCATACCAAGTAAGCAAGGATGGTTCAACATTAGAAAAATGCAATCCACCACATAAATACAACAAAAGAAAAGAATCACATGATCATCTCAATCTACACAGAAAAGGCATTTGATAAAGTCAACACACATTCCTGATAAAAATTCTGAGCAAATTAGGAATAGAAGGAAAATTTCTCAACATAATAAATGACATCCATACTAAACCACACAGCCAACATCATTCTCAATGGAAAGAGGCTGAAAACATTCCCCCTGAGAACAAGAACAAGACAAGAATGCTCTTTATCACCACTCCTATTTAACATTGTGCTGGAAGTTCTAGCTAGAGCAATAAGGCAAGAAAAAGAAATCGAGTGCTTCCAGATTGGAAATGAAAAAAATTAACACTATCCCTATTCAAAGATGATATGATCCTATACATAGAAAACCCCAAAGATTGCACAAGCAAACTACTGGTACTAACAGAAGGATTCAGCAGAGTAGCAGGATACAATATCACCATACAAAAATCAGTTGGATTTCTATACACCAACAAACAGAACTTTGAAAAGGAAATCAGGAAAACAATATTATTTGTAATAACCCCTAAAAAGATAAAATACTTAGTCATAAATCTAACCAGGGATGTAAAAGACCTATACAAAGAAAACTATAAAACACTATTGCAAGAAACCAAGCGACCTACATAAATGGAAAAAAATACCATGCTCATGGATAGGAAGATTAAATATTGTGAAAACGTTGATTCCACACAAAGTGATCTACAGATATAATGCAGTCCTGATCCAAGTAACAAGAACATTCTTTAATGAGATGGAAAAACTACAAACTTTATGCCGAAAGGAAAGATGCCCTGGATAAGCAAAGTATTATAGAAGAAAAAGAACAAAGTAGGAGACCTCACACTATCTGACCTCAGAAGCCACAGTAATCAAAGCAGCCTGGTATTGGTACAACGGGAGACACACAGACCAATGGAAAAGAATCATGAACTCAGATGTAAATCTATCCACTGATGGCCAGCTGATCTTTGACAAAGGACCAAAGTCCATTAAATGGGGAATAGACAATCTTTTTAACAAATGGTGCTGGCAAAACTGAATGTCCATCTGTAAAAAAACAAAACAGGACCTGTACTTCATACCATACAGAAAACTAACTCAAAATGGATCAAAGACCTAAATATAAAACCTAAAATGGTAAAGATCATTGAAGAAAAAATAGGAGAAATGCTAGGTTCCCTAATACAATAGAATACAAACCATAACTAACAGTGTACAAATACCAGAAGATAAACTAGACTGGGAGCTCCTAAAAACTGAACACTTTTTTCCTCTTCAAAAGACTTCAGCAAAAAAAGTAAGAAGAGAACCTACAGACTGGGAATAATTTTTGTCTAGTACATATCAGACAAGGATCTAATTTCTAATATCTGCAGAATACTTCAACAACTCAATAACAGAAAAACAAATAAATTAAAAAATGGGCAAAGGATATGGACAAACACTTCACCAAAGAAGACATTCGAGCAACTGACAGACACAGAGGAAATGTTCCCAATCATCAGCCGTTAGAGAAATGCAAATCAAAACTACAATGAGATACAATTTAACCCCAATATTACTGGCACTAAAAAAAAAAAAAAAACAGAAAATAAGAAATGTTGGAGAGGTTGCAGGGGATTGAAACTCTTATGCGCTGCTGGAGAGAATGTAAAATGGTACAACCAGTATGAAAAATGATATGGCATCACCTTAAAAGCTGGGAATAGAAATACATATGATCCAGCAATCTCACTAGTAGGAATATATTGTACAGAATTAACAGGCTTCATGTGAATAGACATATGCACACCCATGTTCACTGTAGCATTATTTACAATAGCAAAAAGTGGAAACAATTTAAGTGCTCATCAACAGATGAATGAGTAAACAAATTATGGTACATACAAACATGCAACAATAAGGAACATGATGAATTTGTGAAATATCCAACAACATGATGAATCTGGAGGGCATTATGCTGACAGAAATAAGTCAATTACAAGAGGACAAATATTGTATAAGACCCCTATAATGAAAACCCAAGAAAAGGTTTACACACAGAAAAAAAACAATCTTTGTTGGTTCTGATGGAGGGGTGGGGTGAGGGGTTGGGAAGGAATCACTAACCAGGTAGTAGACAAGTGTTAACTTTGGTGAAGGGAAAGACAACATACAATGTAGAAGTCAGCACAACTTGACCAAGGTAAAGTCATAGAAGCTTTCTAGACACATCCAAACACCTTGAGGGGCTAAGGGCTGGGACCATGGTCTTGGGGGACATCTAGGTCAATTGGAGTAACATCGTTCATAAAGAAAATGTTCTACATTCTACTCGGGTGAGTAGGTCTAAGGTATTAAAAGCTTATAAGCTGCCATCTAAGATATATCTATTTGTCCCATCCTATTTAGAACAATTATTTAGAACAAAGGAGAATGAAGAAAACCAAAGACAAAGGACTAATGGAACACATGAATCACAACCTCCACCAGCCTGAGCCCAGAAGAACTAGATGGTGTCTCGTTACCACCGCTGACTGCTCTGACAGGGATCACAATACAGGGTGCTGAACAGAGGAGGAGAAAAACGTAAAACAGAATTCAAACCCACAAAAAAAAAAAAACAAAAAACAGACTTACTGGTTTGACAGAGACTTTAGAAACTTCCAAGAGTATGGCCCCTGAACACCGTGCTAACTCAGAGCTGAAGCCACTCCTGAAGTTCGTCTTTCAAGCAAAGATTAAACAGGCTTACAGAATAAAAAATAACACATGAGAAACGTCCTTCTTAGTTCAATCAAGTATATGAGACCAAATGGGCAACATCTTTTTTATTTTCCAGATAAGAAAACTGAGGCTGAAAAAGGGTTTATGACTTTGCCCAAGGTCACAGAATTAGTAAATGTCATAGACTAGGTTCTTACCAGATCCAGAACCAGCTTCATGGCTGTGTGACCAGAGCAATTGCGGAGGGGGACCCTGTGCTCAGAAAGGCCCCATTCTTGGCTTCATCCTCTGCTGTTGTCACCCTGAAAGTCTTCATAATTTTTGAACAAGTGGCTCTGTGTTTTCATTTTGTGCTGGGCCATGCAATTTATATAGCCTGTCCTGCCTAGGTCTCTCTGGTCCCCACCCATCATCTGCATGTATCGTAGCCAACACTTATCCTCAGCCTCCAGCCATCACCACAGCCATAGCCTCCCAATTAATGTCCCTGTGTGGTGGGCTGAATAACGGTCCCTGTCTTAGTCAGAATTCTCTAGATAAACAGAACCAGTGATATCTATCTACCTATAAAATATAGATGCATCTGTCAGTTTGTTGTACTATGGTGGCTTTCATATTGCTGTGATACTGGAAGCTTTGCTACAGGTATTTCAAATACCAGCAGGATCACACTTGGTGGACAGGTTTCAGTGGAGCTTCCAGATTAAAACAGACTAGGAGGGATCCAGCTGTCTACTTCTGAAAAAATTAGGCAATGAAAACTTTATGAATAGCCATGGAACATTATCTGATACAGTGCTGGAAGAAGAGCCCCTCAGGTTGGAAGGCACTCCAAAGATGACTGGGGAAGAGCTGCCTCCTCAAAGTAGAGTTGACCTTAATGACATGGATGGAGCTAAGCTTTGAGACCTTTGTTTGCTGATGTGGCATGATGCAAAATGAGAAGAAACAGCTGTAAACACCCATTAATAATCAGAATGTGGAATGTATGAAGTATGAATCTAGGAAAATTGGAAGTAATCAAAAATGAAATGGAATGCATAAAGATCTATATTCCAGGCATTAGTGAGCTGAAAAGGACTGTGTTATGGATTGAACTGTGTCCCCCCAAAATGATGTCAGCTTAGTTAGGTCATGATTCCCAGTATTGTGTTGTTGTCCTCCATTTTGTAATTTTCCTATGTTATAATCATAATCTCTGCCTGTGGTTAAAGAAGCTTAGGGTGGGATGTAACACCCTTGCTCAGGTTACATCCCTGATCTAACATAAAGGGAGTTTCCCTGGGGTGTGGCCTGCACCACATTTTATCTTACAAGAGATAAAAGGAAAGGGAGGCAAGCAGAAAGTGGAGGATCTCGTACTACCAAGAAAGCAGTGCCAGGGGGGAGAATGCATCCTTTCGACTCAGGGTTCCTGTGCAGAGAAGCTCCTAGTCTGGGGGAAGATTGATGACAAGAGCCTTCCTCCAGCACCGACAGAGAAAGCCTTCCCCTGGAGCTGATGCCCTGAGTTTGGACTTCTAGCCTACTAGACTGTGAGAGAATAAACTTCTGTTTGTTAAACCCATCCACTTGTGGTATTTCTGTTACAGCAGCACTAGACAGCTAAGACAGAATTTGGTACTGAGAGAGTGGGGTGCTGCTCTAACAGATACCTAAAATGTGGAAGCAGTTTTGAAACTGTAAAAGGATAGAAGACTCAGACAGAAGTGAGGAGAACTGTTAACACTGGAGAAAGCGCAGATGGTGAAAAACAGCGGCAGAGGACTGGCAGCAGCAGAACCAGGAGCCTCGCGCCCCCACAGAATGAGAGAGGTGAGTGCCTGTGTAAAGGAGGCTTCCTGGTGGAGTTGGGTGTCTCCAGGAACTTATCAGTGGAGCTACTGAGCTTTGGAACACTTGCCCCAGCAGGGTAGATGTGGGCATGAGGCCTGAGGGGCTGAGAGGCCAAGGAACAAGGAAGGAGAAGGTAAAGAGACAAGGAACACAGGAAGCTGAGTTGCCTCAGTCTCAAAAGGTATGGCCTGTAGCTCTGGGCTTTCAAAGGGTGGAGCCATGGTCTTTGGTGTTCCTAAGGGTGGAGTTGCCACTCAGATGAACTAGGAGAATGGTGTGCTTAAAGCCGAGGAAACAGAGTTGCCATTCTAGTGGGCCTGGAAGACAGAGCTGAAGCCCAGGGCCGAGGGGCCTCTATTCAGAATCCAGAGAGTGTGACCAATACCTAGAGTCTGGAGGGCACCGCTACTGTGTAAATGGTCTCAGAGAACAGAAGATTATTTTCAAAGCCTTGAGGGCTAATGTAATGTGTTCTGCTGACTTCCTTGGTGCCTGTCATGCCTTCTTCCCTCCAATTTCTCCCATTTGTAATGGAAATGTCTAGCTTATTACTGCCTGTTCTACCATTGTACTTTGGAAGCAGATAACTTGTGTTCTGGATTTCACAGATGAAGAATTTTTGGATTTTGGACTTAGAATTGAATTAAGACTTTTGCTATGACACAATGGTTTGAATGTGTTTTACATGTTGCAAGGACATGAATTTGGGGGAGCTAATTTTTTTTTTTAAAGGGTCTGGGCTGGGAAAATTTTTTTTAAAGGGTCTGGGCTGGGAAAGGGTAGAGTGTCATGGATTGAATTGTGTGATGCAAAAATATGTGTCAACGTGGTTAGGCCACAATTCCAAGTATTGTGTGGTTGTCCTCCATTTTGTGATTTTCCTATGTGTTATAAATCATAATCTTTGCCTGTGGTTATAAAGGGGATTAAGGTGGACTATAACACCCTTGCTCAGGTCACATCCCTGACCCAACACTAGACAGGTTTCCCTGAGGTGTGGCCTGCAGCACATTTTATCTTACAAGAAATAAAAGGAAAGGGAGGCAAGCAGAGAATGGGGGACCTCAACCACTAAGATATTAGTGCTGGGAACAAAGCAGGTCCTTTGGACCTGGGCTTCCTGCATGGAGAAGCTTCTAGTCCAGTGGAAGATTGATGATAAGAACCTCCCTCCAGAGCCAACAGAGAAAGCCTCCCCCTGGAGGTGACACCATGAATTTGGACTTCTAGCCTATTAGGCTGTGCGAGAATAAACTTCTGTTTGTTAAAGCCATCCACTTGTGGTAATTCTGTTATAGCAGCACTAGGTGACTAAGCCAGACTGGTAGTGGCCATTTTGAATGAACAATCATATGGCCTACTATGCTGGAAATGCCAAATTGAAGAGAAATGGCCTTGCATTCATTGTCAAAAAGAACATTTCAAGATCTATCCTGAAATACAACTCTGTCAGTGACAGGATAATATTCCTATGCCTATAAGGAATGCCAGTTAATACAGCTATTATTCAAAATTATGCACCAACCACTAATGCCAAAGATGAAGAAATTGAAGATTTTTACCAACTTCTGCAGTCTGAAATTGATCAAACATGCAATCAGGAGGTAGTGACAATTACTGGTGATGGGAATGTAAAACTTGGAAACAAAGAAGGATTGGTAGTTGGAAAATATGGCTTTGGTGACAGAAAAGATGCCAGAGATCAGCATGATAGAATTTTGCAAGACCAATGACTTCTTCATTGCAAATACCTTTGTTCACTAGCATAAACAGTGACTATATACATGGACCTCACTGGATGGAAAACACAGAAATAGTATTGACTACATCTGTGGAAAGAGAGAATGGAAAAGCTCAATATCATCAGTCATAACAAGGCTAGCAGCTAACTGCAGAACTGACCATCAATTGCTCATATGCAAGCTCAAGTTGAAGCTGAAGAAAATTAAAACAAGTCCACGAGAGTCAAAGTACAACCTTGAGTCTTTCCCACCTGAATTTAGAGACCATCTCAAGAATAGATTCGATGCATTGAACACTAATGGCTGAAGACCAGACAAGTTGTGGGAACACAACAAGGACATCATAAATGAAGAAAACAAAAGGTCATTAAGAAGGCAAGAAAGAAAGAAAAGAACAAAACGGACGTCAGAGGAACTCTGAAACTTGTTCTTGAACATCAAATAGCTAAAGCCAATAGAAGAAACGATGAAGTAAAAGAGATGAACGTAAGACTTCCAAGGGTAAGCTAAGAAGACAAAGTAAAGTGTTACACTGAAATGTGAAAGACCTAGAGATAGAAAACCAAAAGGGAAGAACACGCTTACCATTTCTCAAGCTGAAAGATCTGTAGAAAAAATTCAAGCCTCAAGTTGCAATACTGAAGAATTTTTTTCGCAAAATATTGAATGACAATGAAACATCAAAAGAAGATGGAAGAGTCACTGTACGAAAAAGAAATGGTCAAAGTTCAACCATTTCGGGAAGTAGCATATGATCAAGAATTGATGGTACTGAAGGAAAAAGTCCAAGCTGCACTGAAGGCACTGACGAAAAACAAGGCTCCAGCAATTGTCTGAATACCAACTGAAATGTTTCAAGAAATAGATGGAGCACTGGGAGTGCTCACTCGTCTATGCCAAGAAATTTGGAAGACAGCTACATAGCCAACTGATTGGAAGAGGTCCATATTTATGCCTATTTCCAAGAAAGGTGATCCAAGGGAATGCAGAAATTATCAAATAACATCACTAATGTCACACACAGGTAAAATTTTGCTGAAGATCATTCAAAAGCAGCTGCAGCAGTATGTTGATCAGGAACTGCCAGAAATTCAAGCTGGGTTCAGAAGAGGGCGTGAAACCAGAGATATCATGCTGATGTCAGATGGATCTTGGCTGAAAGCAGGGAATACCAGAAAGATGTCTACCTGTGTTTTACTGACTACGCAAAGGCATTCAACTTGTGTATGACAGCAAATTATGGATAACATTTTGAAGAGTGGGAATTCCAGAACACTTAATTGTGCTCGTGAGGAACCTGTACGTAGATCTGCAGGCAGTTGTTCGAACAGAACAAGGGGCTACTGAGTGGTTTAAAGTCAGAAAAGATGTGTGTCAAGGTTTTATCTTTTCACAGTACTTATTCAATCTGTGTAGTGAACAAATAATCCAAGAAGCTGGACTATGTGAAGAAGAATGGGGCATCAGGATTGGAGGAAGGCTCATTAACAACCTGAGTTATGCAGATGACACGAGCTTGCTTGCTGAAAGTGAAGAGGACTCGAAGCACTTACTGATGAAGATCGAAGACCACAGCCTTCAGTATGGATTACACCTCAACATAAAGAAAACAAAAATCCTCACAACTGGACCAATAAGCAACATCATGATAAATGGAGAAGGACTGAAGTTGTCAAGGATTTCTTTTTACTTGAATCCACAATCAATGCGCATGGAAGCAGCAGTGAAGAAATCAAAGGACGCAGTGCATTGGGCAAATCTGCTGCAGAAGACCTCTTTAAAGTGTTAATTAGCAAAGATATCACCTTGAAGACTAAGGCATGCCTGACCTTAGCTATGGTGTTTTCAATCACCTCATACGCATGTGAAAGCTGGACAATTAATAAAGAAGACAGAAGAAGAATTGACACCCTTGAATTCTGGTGTTGGTGAAGAATAATGACTAAACCATGGACTGCCAAAAGAATGAACAAATCTATCTTGGCAGAAAGCTCCTTAGAAGCAAGAATGGTAAGACTACATCTCACATACTTTGGACATGTTATCAGGAAGGACCAGTCCCTGGAAAAAGACATTGTTTTTGGATAAAGTACAGGGTTAATGAAAAGGAGGAAGACCCTCAGTGAGATGGACTGACACAGTGGCTGCAACAATGCGCTCAAACATAACAAGGATTGTGAAGATGGCGCAGGACCAGGCAGTGTTTTGTTCTGTTGTACATAGGATTACTATGAGTTGGAACCGACTCGATGGCACCTAACACAACAACAATATTTTATGAAATAAGGGGCTTATTAATAGAAATATGACCTTGTACTAGGTCTCTGGATGACAAAAATGGTTTGTGCCCAACTACTACCCTAAAAGTTCAAATCCACCCAGCGGCACTGTGGAGGAAGGGCCTGGCAATCTGCTTCCATAAAGATTATAGCTAAGAAAACCCTATGGAGAAGCTCTACTCTGTAACATACTGAGTTAGAATTGAATCAGTGGTAACAGGTTTGGTTTTTTATTTTACCTTACACAGGTCATATTTTGGGAGAAGCGGGAGAAATAAGTCTGAAAGAGATAGTTGGGGGATCAGAGAAAAATCTCTAACTAACTCCTCTGAAACTGGGGCAGGTAGACAAGCGAGGGAGAAAGTGAACAAGCTAGAATCTGTGGGCATTTCTGCATCTGCCTCTCAAGTCATCTAAATACGACAGAGAGCCTTAAGGAAGCGGTGACTGCTCTTTACTTGTGCTGCCGAATCTTGCACACATTTCTTTTTTGACCAGTTCCAACTCAGAAGTATAGGGGACAGGGATTCCAGGAAATGTAGCTCAGCAAAGTTGACACAGCTACATACCAGCACACCCGGGTTGTTGGGAGTGGTAAATCTATGACATGACTTTGGATTCCTGTGGCTCTGGGCTCGTAAGGCTGCTTGGAGGGAGAAGAGCAGCAGGGCTCTGTGGACCACACTGTGTCTCAATGGACAACGCTGCTGAGGGTGAGGTATTGTGCCTCCCCTTGACACCATGCACCAGCCTCTCTATTCCAGCATGCTGCTCCCCGTCAGAACTAAGGTACGATCTTGGGAAACAAGATGCAATCTTGGAGATACTGACAGAGGGAGGAAACCCTGACTTGATGGAGAAATCCCTGTTTTTTTTTAAAATCTCAGATTGACTACATTAAGATTTCTGCCTTTGGCATTCCAGCCAAAGTAAAGGATACTATTCGTTCCTCAATGAACCAGGCTTGTGTGCATTTCCTTCCTTCATTGCTGTTCTTCCACTTTTGTCACTTTGATTGCATCAAGCAACCCATGGTTCATTTCTCTTCCATGACTCAGGTCAAATTAACACCATCTCTGCTAAACCTTCCTGACCCCCTCCCACCACCACTATGCCTGCTCTGTGCCTTCAAATATTTCTGTTAAAGCACGTATATAGCACCTGGCTCAATGTAACTCCTGAACTAGATTGTGAGTTCCCTTAGGCAGGTACCTTATGCACCCCCATCTCTGTATCCTGGTACCAAGCCTCAGTGAATGCTTGTTGACTGATTGGACTGATCTCTCTCCAAACTGGGAACCAACAAACCAGAAAAACTTCATACTCTGAAGGGAGTATTGTTTCCAAATTGTGTAAATAGAAATCGCGCAAACATACATATGGTTCTCTACTAATATCGTTTGATTGTGTGTGTGTGTGTGTGTGTATAATAGCAAACCTAAAACTGTATGTAATGAGGATCTGGGGGTTATCCAGTGATAACTGTGAATTATGTCTTTGTCTTTGTTACCTTTTATTTCCTTCACTCAGGCTCTTCCCACATCCTTTTCTCCTGCCTGCACTGCAGGGAAACATCTCTTTAGGCTTTTGTTTAAATATGCACACACACAGACACACAAAACCAGTTGCCATTGAATTGATCCCGACTCATAGCAACCGCATGTGTGTCTGAGTAGATCTGTGCTACACAGGGTTTTCAATGGCTGATTTTACTGAAGTAGATCACCAAGTCTTTCTTCTGCAGTGCCTCTGGGTGGACTTACGCTGCCAACCTTTTGTTTAGCAAGGAACGTGTTAACAGTTCGCACCACCCAGGGGCTCCAGGCTTTGTTACCATAGCTTGTATTCCTTGTACCCGATGGTAGAGGTGTTCCAAACTCAGATACCTCCAAGGCACCTGCAGGCAGCCATAGTGCCAGGCTCAGACTGGAGCACCTGCCATCCCTGAGCAAGACTCTGTGCCCATGGCCTTGGATGGATGCAGCTGCCAGTTGGGCAGGATTTCCATGTCACTGCCTCTGAGTCTCTCTCAAGGCATCATGCATGGAGTTTCATAATATTTGATGTAATAATAGTGGGAAGGACAGAGGTCAGGGCATAGCATTGGCCCTGTCACTAACATCTTGTGGAACCTGAACCAACTACTTCTCTGAGCATCAGGTCATTACTTTGTTAAATTATGTATGAATGAATGAACAAACACTTTCTGAGCATTTACCATATGCAGGAGTGGGGGCTGGGTCCTAGGATGCAGAGTCCTCAGTGAACCTAGAGTCTAAATCAAACCAAACCAAACCCACTGCTGTCAAGTCAATTCTGACTCACAGAGACCCTGCAGGACAGAGTAGAATTGCTCCATAGGGTTTCCAAGGCTGTAAATTTTTACGGAAGCAGACTGCCACATTTTTCTCCCACGGAGCCCTGGTGGGTTTGAACCACTGACCTTTTCAGTTAGTAGCCTAGTGCTTTAACCACTGTGCCACCAGGGCTCACCTAGAGTCTAAAAAATAAGAGTCTAGTGGGGGATAAATTACTCAGGAGGTCCTGTGAGGATCAAAGCCCTTTGTGATCCATAACATTTTATGCACATGTCAGCAGCAAAGATGACTCATGGAGTTCAAGGCCTTTGCGACAACGCCACCCTTCCCACATGAGTCCTTGATACCGTTTAACACAACTTGACATTTAGAGAACAGTCACTTTCCATTCATGTATTTATCAATTCGGGCTGATCACAGGGCTAGTCCTGAAGATGCTGTCATAAACAGAGCAGGCACAGGCCCCACCCCTGGGAAGTTTACATCTGCATGAGCACAGACATTCCGTAAGTGTCAAGTTCTGCTGTTCTCAGAAACTCCTGTGTGGGCTTTAAAGGCTGGGCACTTTTTTCAGTCTTCTGACTTTCATTCAATATCTTTCCCACCTTGTCAAAATGGTCCAGGTGGGAAGCAAGTATAAGATCTGCCTTTTCTTAGGACTGTTCTACTCAAATGAAGCTGTTATCTGTGAAGGTGTACACTAAGGGTTAAAGTCTTAACAAGGGCAAGGAGTTCTCATTGTCAGGAAATATAAGCAGATGCCTGTAACTGTGTGTGTATGGGGGGGGTGGAGACAGAGACAGAGAGACAGGCAGGTAGACAGAGAGATTAAAAATAGCAAGCTGTCATGCGAATCCCTAATTCTAGAATGTTGTGGAAGTTTTAGGTTTGAGTCTTAGGTGGGTTTAGCTTGCAGTCAGCTCTTCTCCGCTGGGGTCCCGCTTCCATATGATACACAGGATATGAGCCTACTGCAAGGGACAGGGACTTACTGTTACCAAGAATATCACTTGTCATTGTTGGAAAATACTCCCCTTCCTCTGTTCTTTCCACATTCATCCTCTGAAAAACCAACAAGCAACAGCCTCTGTTTTGGGTTAAAAAAGAAAAGAGAGGCCCCCTGTCCTTAAAGAACTGACTGATGTTTGAGGGTCTCCAATAAATAAACAGCTGGTAACAATTCAATGTGGTAAGTGCTATGCTTAAGTGAAATAATACCGGGTGTTTATCTCTGAGAGAGTGACTGATTCAGACAGGGCCCTCAGGGAGGCCATCCCCTCCAACCCCGGGGAGGTGATCCTGCTCTGAGTCTTGGATGACTAGGTGCTAGCAGAACAGAGGGAGAGGAAATTCCAGGCAGAGGACACAGTGGATGCAAAAGCACTGAGTCAGAAAACAGTTGCATCCAGCGGTAGCCTCGGAGTGGAGTGGGGAGAGCTCAGTAGGGAAGCCTCCCTCTTCCTTACTTCCTCTTCCAATATTGTAGATGAGTTACTCATCAGATTGGTCATATTCCAAGACAGAGATAAAGTCAGGAATACTCTTGGCGAGGCCGCTGTGTACTAAAAGGCCATCCATGTGAGTGTTGTTGGAAAAATCCAATCAGTCTGTTATCAGTTCTGCTCCCCTCTGTTCCACTTTTGTTCTGACACCATCTACACATGCAGCACTCCTTCCTTTGACCCTAACCACCTGGGACTAGGTCAGACCTCACGAGTTAAAGGGTCAGAGTTCTCCAGACTGCCAAGTCCACCCAAGACCTCAGACACCTGCCAAATGCTTGGAAGTCCCCATGACACCCTTACTTATAACCTGCTGGCTACAAATTTGGGGTTTTCTTACTGCCCTTTTAGGATGCCAGCTGGAAGCTTGGGGGTGCTCCTAGCCCCCTCTCCTCTGATCTGCTGGCTACAAATTTGGGGGTTCCCTCCATCCCTTCAGGATACCAGCCATAAACTCAGGGGTCCCAGCCCCCCTCACTTCTGCTTTGCTGCCTTCTACTACTCCCTTGGGCTTGATAATTCATTAAAATGACTCATAGAACTCACAGAAAGTGCTATACTTATGATTATAGTTTTATTATAGGAAAAAAAGATAGAAATGAAGAGGTCTTTAGGGCTAGTTCTTTGAGGGTTCTTAAAGTGAAACTTCCATGTCCCAAACAAAAGATGTGCCACACTCTCCCATGTGCATCAATGCCCACATCTACCAGAAAGCCCATGGGGCTTCTGTGTCTAGTGCATTTACTGGGGCCTCATTACAAAGGCATGATAGATTGAATCATCCTCCCCTTCTCGTGAGGTCACCTGATATATCACTCAGTGGGCTTTCTGGCCTGGCCAGCCCCCACCTAAGCCACAATTAGCATAATTTTTCAGGTCTGGTCTGGAGGCCTCATCAAAACATTTAAGTCATTGGTGGAAATTCCAAGGTTTAGAGGCTCTCTCTCAGGAACCAAGGACAAAGACCAAATTCTTTGGGCAGAGTTAAATTCTCTACTCCACAGAGTGGCTCTTGATCTCTCTGCTTTATAACAGGAGGAGGAGGAAAGCCAGGGTCTAGCCTTTGGGGAGGAGGAGTCCCAGGTTCCTTGGCTGCCTATCTCTCTTTCTCTCATCTCAGGCTCTAATACTTTCAACTCAGGTCACTTATCCCCTGTGGCTAGATGAGTGGTGGCTGGATCTTAAGATTTAAATTTGAGTTTCAAATTCAAAGGGCAGGAATAAGCTCCAGAAAGCTTCCACTTGGAGGTTTTGAGTACAAGTGCAGCTATTAATGAAGTCTTTGCTTTTTCATGTGTAAGGTGGCCTGGGGAATCCTGGATTTCTTTGGTCTAATAAAATCCAAGTTCACCCCATCTTTCTAACACCATCTTTTGGGTATGCACGGGTATTAAGCCTCCTCCTTTCTTCACTTCCTTCTTTTCCCAGCAGGACCAACCAGGTTTCTCTCCCACTCAAGCCAACCAACCTTCCTTAACTTTCTTAGTCCAGTTACCTCATTCATTTTTTTTTTTTACATTTTATTATTATTTATTTGATTGTTAAAAATATACACAGCAAAAAAATACCAATTCAGCAATTTCTACATGACGATTCAGTAACATTGATTACATTCTTCAAGTGCAAAACCATTCTCATCCTCCTTTTCCAAATTATTTCTTCTCCATTAACATAAATGCACTGCCCTCAAAGCATTCTTCCTAGCCTTTCTAGCTACTGTTGTCACTTGGAACCCATAGAAAAAGCTCTTCAAAACAGCACAATGCTGAAGGCAGACACTCTACTTATTAAGTGAAACTATTGTTTGGTTTGTCTAGGAGTAAAAACTTGTACTCAAAGTAAAAACAGAGAGATTTATTAAAGGTAGAGACACCTCAAGCCAGAGCTCCAAGGTGGTAAAGCTGCAAACACATTTTTATCGAATGAAAGCAAACAATTTTGTGTATCCTATTTTGATTGAAAGTTACAAACTTAGATCAGCATAAGGGGGGGATTACTCGAAGTGGGGGCTCATCTGGGATTGGGTTATCAGGGGTACGTGGGCATTCTGAATTGGTAGTTAAGCTGTTTGTTTTAAGGCTCCTTAGGAACAAGTAGTAGATGAGCTATTGCTTTAAGGCTCCTTGGGAACTAGTTAACAACATTCTGATTGGTGCTTGGTGAGGTAAGATAGTCAAGGGTGAGATATCTGGAAACAGGGATCTTAACATGATTACTTTAAAGAGTATATGTGTGCTTCGTTGATTAGTTACTGCTTGGTGATAATGTGTGCTTGTAAGAGAGGTCACAAGGCAGTTATGGGATGATTACATGACAGATTCTACGGGAACAGAGAGTAAAAGCTTAACTTGCTTAGGGGAAAGTTCTCCTGAGAACATCTTACACAAAGGGTTTTGATATTCTTCCTTCTTCTGGCTTCCCATGATGTGTTTTTGACACTCTGTAGCCTAGCTACAGGGGAAAAAAAAAAATCCCTTGGCTGCATGATTAAGTCTGTACAAAGATTAACTTCTTAGAGTAGGCTTTCCAAAATGGGGTTTGAGTTCAGACCCAGAGGCAGTCTCCTTTAAGTCATGTGTTCTTTCTCAGGTTTAAAGAAGACTTCAGGCGTTACTTTTGGTTTAAGGTTTAAAGATTATCTCAGGACAGTAGTTTTGGGGCTTCATCCAGCCCTTACAGCTCCAGAAAGCCTGGATTCGATGAGAATTTAAAATTCTGTTCCGGAGTTTTCCTCCTTTTGATCAGTATTCTTCTAGAGGATCTTCAGTTAAAACATTTAGTAGTGGTAGCTGGCACCATCCAATTCTTCTGGTCTCATAGCAAAAGGGGCAGTTGTTCATGGAGTCAATTAGCCACGCATTCCATTTCCTCTTCCTGTTCCTGACTCTCCTTTTTCCTCTGTTGTTCTAGGCAAATGGAGACCAACTGTTATACCTTGGATGGCTGCTAGCAAACTTTTAAGACTCTGTGCACTACACAAGGAACTAGGAGGTAGAACCAAAATCAAAATCCATTGTCACTGAATGGATTTTGACTCATAACCGAAGCACTAAAAACAATATTAAGCCGATTACCTGGAAAGTACCATGAAACTATGACTCTAAACCTCCAAACTAAGACACCAAATTCCGTGAGGTTTTGGTTGTACATAAGCAGCCTCACAGCTACTCCTTTTTTTGTTGTTGTTGTAAAAATGTGTCACACAACATTCGCCAACTTAGTGATATTGATTACACAAAAGGGCTGTGAAACCATTACCCTTAATGTGAATTTTCCATCACCGTAAACAGAAACTTAGTGCTCCATAAGCAAAGCACCCCCTTTCCCCTTTCCTTCCTGCCTCTAGTAACCACTAATGAACATCGATTTCTATACGTTTGCCTGTTCTTGTCTTTTTATATAAGTGAGGTCATACAATATTTGTCCTTTTGTGATTGACTTGTTTCACTCAGCATAATGTCTTCAAGCACCATCCGTGTTGTAGCATGTATCAGGACTTCATTTTTCTTTCAGGCTGAGTAGTATTCCATTGTATACATGTACCACTCTATCTTATGTTCAACTTGTGTTCATGTCACCTTCAAGCCTGGAGTGGTAGCTCACATCATTTTCACTTTCGGATTTCCCACAGCATTGAGCACATCCAGGATAAGGGTTTAATAAACATTTATTGGATTAAACTTTTCCTGGCAGTGAAAGGGAAAGTTAATGACAATGTTATTTAATTTGTGCCTTGGGCTAATGTGATTTGTTCATTCATGACTTCAACAATTGTTCATTGAGGGCCAGGAACACAGCAATATGCCAGATGGTCACAAAGTACCTGCTCTCTTGGAGCTTATAGTTTCATTTAATTCTCATCACATTTCTTAGGATTTGTTTTATTAACTCAGGATTTGCCAAACAGGAAACAGAGAGATACTTGAGGGGAAGATGACTTGCCCAAGGCCACCAAGCTTACAAGTGGGAAGGCCAGGACTTGAACTCAGGTGTATAAGGAATGGGAGGCACGTGTCCTTGGGACTGGATACACAGAGATAACCATCTTTGTGTAGTTAATGTCTTAGCTCCCTTAGCTGTGTTGGAATCAGAGCCAACACATGTCACTTGTGACTGCAGCTACCCTGTTCCTCTTCACTGTGGCAGCATTTCTAGTACCTGGGGAGTGACATGCTATGGATCAGAGCCAGACCAGACACAAGGGAACTTTTCCCCCTCTTTATAATGATCTACTTAAAATGAGTGATGCGTTCTCCACATGGACAAAATTGGAGGTGCCCTCCCTTTTAATAACACTTTTAAAGAAAAACCATAGCAACACCCAAGTGATTTGTGATGACCAGGATAAGAACCACTTTTTCCATCATCCTGGCATCTGGGAGATGAACAAGCAAAGGAACAGAGCATTACGTGCTGTCTCCAAATACCTTTCCAGGCAGGCGTTCCCTCCAGTGCACCAGGCCTAGGGTTGGGAGGAGTTACTTGGCCTTTGCTCTGCCAGGAATGGACTTGGGACCATTTCTTCATTCACACACTGATTTTCTCAATGAACACACATGGAGCATGTCCTCAGGGCCAGTCCTGTTCTGGGTGCTAAGGAAACAAAAGCGAGGAAACACAGCTGCTGTACTCATAGGTGACCCCATCTTGTGGGTCTAACGGGCAAGGCAAACCTCACGGTCAGAACTTGAGGAGGGAGTAGACTGTCACCAGGTGAAGAAAGGGAAGGCATTCCAGGCAGAGGGTGCAGCCTGGACAAGGACCTGGAAGCTTGGAAGACAGGGGAGTTCAGGGGAGGTGAGAAGTGAGGTGTGGGCGGAGATTAGGTTTACTCAGAGGGACTGTGGGTAGAAAAGTAGGCAGGAGTCAGCTCAGGGGGGCTTGGATGAGGATAAGGACTTGGCCTTGCCCTGTAGGAGATGAAGAGACTGAATTGTTACAGATTCCTAATCCCTGCTTCACCCAAGACTCATACGGTGACATACGTTGACTCCTCACAAACATGGGCCCAGCAGGACATTTCAGGTTGGATGGTAAAGTATTTCCTTTCTTCTTTCTTTCCTTCCTTCCTTTGTTACTTCCTTCATTCTTTTACGACAAACTTTTAGTATACTTATTCTCAAAGCTAAGAGACATGTCTCATGGATCCCATGCCCAGGAAAAATGAACAGCTGAAGAACTAGAAACTCGTGATTCACAATCTCAGTTTTACCTCTTTGAAATTAATACCTGTGTTCTGAGCACTGTGTCTTAGTTTCCTAGTGATGCTATAATAGAAATACCACGAGTGTGTGACTTTAAAGAACAGAAATTTATTTTCTCACAGTTCTGGAGGTTAAAAGTCCAAATCAGGGTTTGGCTGTGTCGATTCCTTCTTTGTCGGTAGCAGCTCTGGGTGCTCCTTGGTTCCTGGGGTTGTAGACGATCCCTCACCCCCTTCCTCTTGTGTGTGAGTGCATCTGTGTCTAATCTGCTCTTTAAATAGCCCAATCATGCTTAGATTTAGAATCCACACTGCTTGAATATGATCTAATTAACAAAGAAAATCCTGTTTCCAAGCAGGATTACATCCGCAGATATAAAAATAAAAAAATCCAAACCCATTGCCATCAAGTTGGTTCCGACTCATAGCAACCCTATAGGACAGAGTAGAACTGCCCCATAGGGTTTCCAAAGAGCACCTGGTGGATTTGAACTGCAAGCCTTTTGGTAGCAGCCAAACACTTAACCTCTGAGCCACCAGGGCTTCCCCATGGGTACAGAGGTGAGGATTCCTATATATATTTGGAGGGGGGGAGCACAATTTAATCCATAACATACTGAGTTTAATCTGTAACATTTTTATAAAAATTGCCTCTAATCCTCACAGCCTTTCAGAATAGATTAAAATAACAACCACAACAACACATGAACAAATACCACTTACTGAGCAATCACTATGTTCTAAGCACTATAAAAGGTGCCCTGGTTAAAACACGCAGCTGATAACCAAAAGGTTGGTGGTTCAAACCCACCAGCTTCTCCGCAGGAGAAAGATGTGGCAGTCCGCTTTTGTAACAGCCTTGGAAACCCTATGGGGCAGTACTACTCTGTCCTATAGGGTCGCTGTGAGTTGGAACTGAATTGATGGCAATAGGTTTTTTTTTTTTTTTAATAATTTTTATTGTGCTTTAAGTGAAAGTTTACAAATCAAGTCAGTCTCTCACACAAAAACCCATATACACCTTGCTACACATTCCCAATTACTCTCCCCCTAATGAGACAGCCCACTCTCTCCCTCCACTCTCTCTTTTTGTGTCCATTTAACCCCCTCCACCCTCTCATCTCCCCTCCAGGCAGGTGATGCCAGCATAGTCTCAAGTGTCCACCTGATCCAAGAAGCTCACTCCTCACCAGCATCCCTCTCCAACCCATTGTTCAGTCCAATCCATGTCTGAAGAGTTGGCTTCGGGTAGGGTTCCTGTCCTCCTGGGCTAACAGAAGGTCTGGGGACCATGATCACAGGGGTCCTTCTAGTCTCAGTCAGACCATTAAGCCTGGTCTTATGAGAATTTGGGGTCTGCATCCCACTGCTCTCCTGCTCCCTCAGGGGTTCCCTGTTGTGTTCCCTGTCAGGGGTGTCATCTGTTATAGCTGGGCACCATCTAGTTCTTCAGGTCTTAGGATGATGTAGTTAGTGGTTCATGTGGCCCTTTCTGTCTCTTGGGCTCGTAATCGCCTTGTGTCCTTGGTGTTCTTCATTCTCTTTTGATCCAGGTGGGTTGAAACCAATTGATGCATCTTAGATGGCTGCTTGCTAGCTTTAAGACCCCAGAAGCCACTCTTCAAAGTGGGATGCAGAATGTTTTCTTAACAGATTTTATTACACCAATTGACATAGATGTCCCCTGAAACCATGGTCCCCAGACCCCTGACCCTGCCACGCTGACCTTCGAAGCATTCAGTTTATTCAGGAAACTTCTTTGCTTTTGGTTTAGTCCAGTTGTGCTGACCTCCCCTGTATTGTGTGCTGTCTTTCCCTTCACCTAAAGTAGTTCTTATCTACTATCTAATTAGTGAATGCCCCTCTCTCACCCTCCCTCCCTCCCCCGTCTTGTAACCTCGGAAGAATATTTTCTTCTCAGTTTAAACTATTTCTCAAGTTCTTATAATAGTGGTCTTATACAATATTTGTCCTTTTGCAACTGGCTAATTGCACTCAGCATAATGCCTTCCAGGTTCCTCCATGTTATGAAATGTTTCCAAGATTCCTCACTGTTCTTTACGGATGTGTAGTATTCCATTATGTGAATATACCATAATTTATTTACCCATTCATCCATTGATGGGCACCTTGGTTGCTTCCATCTTTTTGCTATTGGAAACAGTGCTGCAATGAACATGGGTGTGGATATATCTGTTCATGTAAAGGCTCTTCTTTCTCTAGGATATATTCCAAGGAGTGGGATGGCTGGATCATAGGTAGTTCTATTTCTAGCTTTTTAAGGAAGTGCCAAATCAATTTCCAAAGTGGTTGTACCATTTGACATTCCCACCAGCAGTGTGGAAGCGTTCCAATCTCTCCACAGCCTCTCCAACATTTATTATTTTGTGTTTTTTGGATTAATGCCAGCCTTGTTGGAGTGAGATGACATCTCATTGTAGTTTTGATCTGCATTTCTCTGATGGCTAATGATCGTGAGCATTTCCTCATGTATCTGTTAGCTATCTGAATGTCTTCTTTAGTGAAGTGTCTGTTCATATCTTTTGCCCATTTTTTAATTGGGTTATTTGTCTTTTTGTAGTTGAGTTTTTGCACTATCATGTAGATTTTAGAGTTCAGGTGCCCATCAGAAATGCCATAGCTAAAAATTTTTCCCAGTCTGTAGGCAGTCTTTTTACTCTTTTGGTGAAGTCTTTGAATGAGCATAGGTGTTTGATTTTTAGGAGCTCCCAGTTATCTAGTTTTTCTTCTGCATTCTTAATAATGTTTTGTATACTGTTTATGCCGTGTATTAGGGCTCCTAGTGTTGTCTCTATTTTTTCTTCCATGATCTTTATCGTTTTAGATTTCATATTTAGGTCTTTGATCCATTTTGAGTTCGTTTTTGTGCATGGCGTGAGGTATGAGTCTTGTTTCATTTTTTTACAGATGGATATCCAGGTACGCCGGCACCATTTGTTAAAAAGACTGTCTTTTCCCCATTTAACTGTTTTGGGGCCTTTGTCAAATATCAACTGCTCATATGTGGATGAATTTATGTCTGGATTCTCAATTCTGTTCCATTGGTCCATGTATCTGTTGTTGTACCAGTACCAGGCTGTATTGACTACTGTGGCTGTATAACAGGTTCTAAAATCAGGTAAAGTAAGGCCTCCCACTTTGTTCTTCTTTTTCAGTAATGTCTTATTTATCCGGGGCCTCTTTTCCTTCCATATGAAATTGGTGATTTGTTTCTCCATCCTCTTAAAGAATGTCCTTGGGATTTTCACCGGAATTGCGTTAAATGTATAGATCGCTTTTGGTAGAATAGACATTTTGGTAGAATAGAGCAAGGTATGTTCTTCCACTTATATAATAAGTCTCTTTTGGTTTCTTGCAGAAGTGTACTGTAGTTTTCTTTGTATAAGTCTTTTACCTCTCTGGTAAGATTTATTCCCAAGTATTTTATCTTCTTGGGGGTACTGTAAATGACATTGATTTGGTGATTTCCTCTTTGAAGTTCTTTCTGTTGGTGTGGAGGAATCCAACTGATTTTTGTATGTTTATCTTGTATCCCGATACTCTGCTGAACTCTTCTATTAGTTTCAGTAGTTTTCTGGAGGATTCCTTAAGGTTTTCTGTGTATAAGATCATGTCATCTGCAAATAGAGAGATACTTTTACTTCTTCCTTGCCAGTCTGGATGCCCTTTATTTCTTTATCTAGCCTAATTGCCCTGGCTAGGACTTCCAGCACAATGTTGAATAAGAGTGGTGATAAAGGGCATCCTTGTCTGGTTCCTGATCTCAAGGGGAGTGTTTTCAGGCTCTCTCCATTTAGGGTGATGTTGGCTGTTGGCTTTGTATAGATGCCCTTTATTATGTTGAGGAATTTTCCTTCTATTCCTATTTTGCTGTGAGTTTTTATCATGAATGAGTGTTTAACTTTGTCAAATGCCTTTTCTGCGTCAATTGATAAAGTGATGTGATTCTTGTGTTTTGTTTTATTTATGTGATGGATTACATTAATTATTTTTCTAATATTGAACCATCCCTGCATACCTTGTATGAATCCCACTTGGTCATGGTGAATTATTTTTTTTTATATGTTGTTGAATTCTATTGGCTAGAATTTTGTTGAGGATTTTTGCATCTATGTTCATGAGGGGTATGGGTCTATAATTTTCTTTTCTTTTGGTGTCTTTACCTGGTTTTGGTATCAGGAATGTGGTGGCTTCATAGAATGAGTTTGGGAGTATTCCAACCTTTTCTATCTTCTGAAATACCTTTGGTAGTAGTGGTGTTAACTCTTCTCTGAAAGTTTGGTAGAACTCTGTAGTGAAGCCGTCTGGACCAGGGCTTTTTTTTGTTGGGAGTTTTTTGATTACCTTTTCAATCTCTTCTTTTGTTATGGGTCTATCTAGTTGTTCCACGTCTTTTTGTGTTACTTTAGGTAGGTAGTGTGTTTCTAGGAATTCATCCATTTCTTCTAGGTTTTCAAGTTTGTTTGACTGTAGTTTTTCATAGTAATCTGATATGATTCTTTTAATTTCAGTTGGGTCTGTTGTAATATCACCCATCTCATTTCTTATTCAGGTTATTTGCTTCCTCTCCTGTTTTTCTTCTGTCAGTTTGGCCAGTGGTTTATCAATTTTGTTGATTTTTTCAAAGAACCAGCTTTTGGTCTTGTTAATTCTTTCAATTGTTTTTCTGTTTCATTTAGTTCAGCTCTAATTTTTATTATTTGTTTTCTTCTGGTGCCTGTGGGTTTCTTTTGTTGCTCTCTTTCTATTTGTTCAAGTTGTAGGGATAATTCTTTGATTTTGGCCCTTTCTTCTTTTTGGATGTCTGCATTTATTGATATAAATTTGTCTCTGAGCACTGGTTTTGCTGCGCCCCAAAGGTTCTCATAGGAAGTGTTTTCATTCTCACTGGATTCTCTGAATTTCTTTATTCCATCCTTAATGTCTTCTATAATCCAGCCATTTTTGAGCAGGGTATTGTTCAGTTTCCAAGTGTTTGATTTCTTTTCCCGTTATTGATTTCCACTTTTATGGCCTTATGGTCAGAGAAGATGCTTTGTAATATTTCAAAGTTTTGGATTCTGCTAAGGCTTGCTTTATGACCTAATATGTGGTCTATTCTAGAGAATGTTCCATGTGCACTAGAAAAGAAAGTATAGTTGATTGCTGTTGGGTGGAGTGTTCTGTATATGTCTACGAGGTCAAGTTGGTTGATTTTTGCATTTAGATCTTCCGTGTCTTTATTGAGCTTCTTTCTGGATGTCCCGTCCTTCACCGAAAGTGGTGTGTTGAAGTCTCCCACTATTATTGTGGAGCTGTCTATCTCACTTTTCAATGCTGATAGAGTTTGTTTTATGTATCTTGCAGCCCTGTCATTGGGTGCATAAATATTTAATATGGTTATATCTTCTTGGTGTATTGTCCCTTTAATCAGTATATAGTGTCCTTCCTTATCCTTTCTGATGGATTTAACTTTAAAGTCTATTTTGTCAGAAATTAATATTGCCACTCCTGCTCTTTTCTGAATGTTTTTTGCTTGATATATTTTTTTCCATCCTGTGAGTTTTAGTTTGTGTCTCTAAGTCTAAGGTGTGTCTCTTGTAGACAGCATATAGATGGATCTTGTTTTTTAATCCATTCTGCCACTCTCTGTCTCTTTATTGGTGCATTTAGTCTATTTACATTCAGGGCAATTATGGATAGGTATGAATTTAGTGCTATCATTTGGATGTCTTTTTTTGTGTGTTGACAGTTTCTTTTTCCCACTTGATTTTATGTGCTGAGTAGGTTTTCTTTATATATTGTCCTTTCCTCATATTTGTTGTTGTTGATTTTGTTTCTGCTGAATCTGTGTTTTTCCATTGCATTTTATTTTGATGAACGGGATAGTTTGTCTCCTTTGTGGTTATCTTATTATTTACCCCTATTTTTCTAAATTTAAAACTAACTTTTATTTCTTTGTATTGCCGTATCTTCCTCTCCATATGGAAGGTGTATGATTACATTTCTTAGTCCCTCTTTATCATTTTAATGTTGTTTTCTGTTATGTGATAACATCGCTGTTACCCTGTGTTGGGCTTTTTCTTTTTTTTTTTTATAACCTTGCTTTGTTTTTTTGGATTTCCTTGTCTGGGTTGACTTCTGGTTGCTCTGCCCAGTGTTCTAGTCTTGGGTTGATACCTGATATTATTTGATTTTCTAACCAAAGAATTCCCTTTAGTATTTCTTGTAGTTTTGGTTTGGTTTTTACGAATTCCCTCAACTTGTGTTTATCTGGAAATTTCTTAATTTCACCTTCATATTTAAGAGACAGTTTTGATGGATTCTTGGCAGGCAATTTTTTTCCTTCAATTTTTTAAATATGTCATCCCATTGCCTTCTCGCCTACATGGCTTCTGACGACTAAAAAAAAAAGCTTATTCTTATTGGCTCTCCTTTGTAGGTGACTTTTTGTTTATCCCTTGCTGCTCTTATAATTGTCTCTTTATCTTTGGTTTGGCAAGCTTGATTATAATATGTCTTGGTGACTTTCTTTTAAGATCTACCTTATTTGGAGTTCGATGAGCCTCTTGGATAGAAATCTTCTCATCTTTCCCAATATCAGGAAGTTTTCTGCCAGCAAATCTTCAACAATTTTCTCTGTATTTTCTATTATCCCTCCCTGTTCTGGTACTCCAATCCCTCGTAGGTATTTCTCTTGATAGAGTCCCACATGATTCTTAAGGTTCCTTCATTTTTTTAAAAATTCTTTTATCTGATGTTTCTTCAAATATATTAGTGCCAAGTGATTTATCTTCGAGTTCAGAAATTCTAGCTTCTACTTGCTCAATTCTGCTCATCTGACTTCCTATTGAGTTATCAAATTCTGTAATTTTATTGTTAATCTTCTGAATTTCTGATTGCTGTCTGTCTATGGTTTTTCCAGCTTACTAAATTTTTCATTATGTTCCTGAATAATCTTTCTAATTTCTTCAGTTGCTTTATCTGTGTTTCCTTGGCTTGTTCTGCTTATTGCCTCATTTCCTTCCTGATGTCTTGAAGGGTTCTGTATATTAAACTTTTGTATTCTACATCAGGTAATTCCAATACTTTCATCTAGAAGATCCCTTTATTCTTTGTTTTGAGTGCCTGTTGAGGTGATCATGGTCTGTTTCTTTATGCGACTTGATATTGACTGTTGTCTCCGAGCCATCTAGAAGTTATTGTATTAGTGTCTGCTTGCTTACTGTGTTGTAGCTGCTAGCTTTGTTTTGTTTTCGTATACCCCTGTGGGTTGCTTGAGTGAGCTAGCTTGATTATTTTTGCCTTTGGAGCTCTGGTGTCCTGTCCCCAGCTGGCTAGAGCTGTTATCAGCTATATCAGTCTAGGAGTCCATTCAGTTTTCTTGCATAAATTCAGCTCAGGTTTCTAGGTAGCTGATATCAAGTGTGTGGTACATACAGTCTTAGAAGGGCAGGGGTGATTGGCGTATATACCAGTATCTGATTGCAGCAGGGGGTCACACTCTGAACAAGGCAGGGGGCTGAGAATTGACCCCCAAGTGTCTCTGAGGGAAATGTGGCTCTGTTCCCTAAAGTGTGCTGGTGGGTGGGTTCTGCAGAGGGACCATGGGCACCCAAAGTTTTTGGTTGTAAGGACTGGGAGGTACCAGTTATCTTTGGACCCCTGTCGTGGGTGGCTGGGTGACCTGAGTGGAGCTTCCAGTCCTTAGGTCCCTGATGTGGGTAGGTGAGGACCTTGTTTAATAGGCAAAGCAATGTCAAACATCAAACACCCACCTCTCCACCACACAGCTGAAATGGTTGGCGTTTGCCAACAAGGGCCTAAAACCCCTATTCTCCCGAAATAGGTCCACACAGGTCCATGCAGAAGGGAATGGTGCTCAAGGTCCAGGGACGGTTTATGCCTGGACAGGAGCCACTTCTGTCCTGAGCTCCCCCTGTTAATGGAGCTAGCAAATTATCTTTTCCCCGTATTTGCAAATTTTTTCCTTCCCCAAGGCCGAGAGGATGGCTCCAGCTGCTCACCAGGGTCTATCTCAGGCCCAGGGATTCAGCCGCTGACGCTAGCTTGGGGGTGGGGGTGGGGGGCGCGGTAAAATATACGCAAGTACTTAGCTTTTGCGGAGAGCGCTGTTCTCCTCAGGTTCCGGAGGTGTGAGTGGGCTGTGTGGCTGGCTGCTTCTCCTTGAGGAAACTGCGGCCGAACGCTAGGACCAGCCCGCCTCCACTGCTGCTCCAGGAATGGTGCCTGAGGGCTCCCCACGATTCAGGTCCGGTAACTCCTCTTCGCTTCTGAACAGTCTCTTCCTTCCCCTGCCCCTCAGTTCGTTGTCTAAGCTTGCCTTTGATGCTCAGGGCTCCCAGCTTGACATAAATATACTCGTTTCACTTGTTTTTTTGGGTCTTTGATGTAAAGAGGGCTCAACGGAAGCATCTGTCTATTCCGCCATCTTGACTCTGCCTCCCCAGCAATAGGTTTTGGGTTTGGAAGCACTATAAGAAGAAATTTAATTACAGCAACCTTGTTCAATCAGATACTACTTATCATCCCTGTCTTACGGATGAGGAGACTGAGGCTTAGAGAGGCCAATGTGTGAAGAGCCAGATTTAAGCTCAGGCTTGTCTGATTCCAGACCCACATCTGTCCACACTCCCATCCTGCTTCCAGGCATACCAGTCCCTTCCTCTGCAAAAGAGGATAATGACTGTTACCCTACAGCTATATATGCACAAAACAAACAAACACACAAACGAACAAACAAAACCCATTACCATTGAGTTGATTCCGACTAATAGTGACCCTACAGTACAGAACTGCTCCATATAGTTTCCAAGGACCGGCTGATGGATTCGAACTGCTGATCTTTTGGTTAGCAGCCAAACTTTTAACCACTGTACCACCAAGGGTCCTATACCTACACAGTTAATATGAAAGTTAAATGAGGAATTGTTTTGTAAACTGCAAAATACATGCAAATACACATGTCATGTGCCATTATCGTCTATAGAAATAAAGGTTCCAGATTAAAAAAAAAACAGTACTAATAAATGAATCCTGCTGTATTTTTATAAAAAGAAAATGATTAGGTTTATTTATTTTGTTTACTAGATGCCTAAGCCACATATTTCTTTGTACTGTACAACATTAAAATGCTAAAAAGCTAAAATAATTTAGAAATGAAGTAATAACTCAGAAGTTAATTTTTAAAAATAAATATTAAAAATTATCATAAAAGCCTCCAGGGTTAGTCCAACTTCCTTATGAATTGGTGCATGGTTCATTTAAAAAAAATTTTATATAATAGGCTTTATTTTTTAGAGCAGTTTTGGGTTTATGGAAAAATTGAGCAGAAATTACAATTTTCCCATATACTCCCTTGATTTAAAAAAAAAAAAGTTAATGTATTTTTAAATTAAAGATGTCTTTTGTGGGTGGTTGTTTGCTGAAAAAGGCAAGCATTGATTATGTCCAGTTAGTCCTGGGGATATCATTTTCACTGAAAGACAGAAAATGGCCCAGATTGTGCCCACCATGTCCGGGTGTTTCTAGGACTATGTGAAACCAAACTGGAGACCTATGTCTCCTTTCCTCAGAGCATTTTTACCAAGAGCGTTTATCATCCTCTGAATGGAGGTGCCGGAGCCAGACTGGCTGCTTGACAGGGAGGAGGCGACAGGCAGGAGGCACGCACTGTTCCTTCTTGGAGTGCCTTTCCTGTTTCACCGCCCCTTCTAGTAAACACAGATGACCTGAGCACATCCCTGGGTTTTTACTTTAAAAGGATAAAAAATGAGCCCAACCTTCAATTAGAGACATGAGAGAAGTCTCCTGGGCCCGGGGACCTGGCTGCCCCTGGGTTGCCTGGGGCTGTCTGGTCTCATCTTTTCACCTCACCTCACTTTTCCATGTCTCTCCTCAAGGCTCTGTACCTATTCCCTGCCCTGAACAAGGCCCCAGTTACCTCAGTTCTTTCCTCTTCTACCCTCCCAGCTCTGTCATCTAAATACTAAAACCTCTGTGCCTTGGTTTCTTTCTGGGAAAAACTGTGTAAAGTAATGATCCTCCAGGGCAGATCCGGGGAGTCAGTGAGATACTCTGCATAAGGCGCTAGAATGTGCAGCTGTACTTTCGGTAAAGGTCAGTTACTTAGAGCGTCTGCTCCTTACCTCCTAAATCAGGTGAAGCGGTGGCCCTTTCTCCCACCTCAACCTATGATTCAGCCTCTTCTTCTCTCCTCTATATTTTCGTAAATCCCTACGGCATTCTTTATTTCATTCATCCTTACATCAACAGAGACAGGAAAGTCATCGTACAAGTTATCTATCACTGTGTTACAAATCACTCCAAAAAGTTGTAGCTTAAATAACAAACACTAATTATCTCACACTTTCTGAGGGTGAGGAAGTGGGGAGGGGCCTAGCTGGGTGGCTCCAGCTCAGGGTCTCTCATAAGGCTGTAATCAGTCAAGCAGTCAGCTGGGGCTGCAGTCAGCTAGGACTGAGTTGTTCACTTCCAAGCTCACTCACATGGCTGTTGACAGGAGGGTTTGGTTTTTTCATGTGGGCTTCTCCATAGGACTGCTCATGACATACCTGCTGGCTTTCCACAGAGAGAGTGATTTGAGAGAAAGAGAAGGTTAGCAAAAGAGAAGCCACAGTGTTTGTAATCTAATCTCAGAAGAGATATATCATCATTTCTGCCATGTCCTGTTGTTCACATTGTTCTGGTACAATGTGGGAGGTGATTACACAAGGGTGTGAATACCACAAGGCAGGGGTAATTGGCAACCACCTTGGAATGTGGCTGCCATAGTAATCAGTTTACCAAAAGAGTCTTAATTCTTTCTATTACAACATTGATTATTCCTTCAAGAAGTCCTTTTTTTTTTTTTTTTTTTACTATCTTTAACCTCTCCTGCTTCAGTGGTCTCTTTCTCAGATCATAGCTTGATCTGCACTTCTCAGCTTGAAGGTGCTTCATATGAAGTAGCAGTGCTTCCCATACCACCCTTACCCTTCCCCCTCCGATACCACCTTCAACCTTAGCAATACCACATGCATCCCTTTGTCTGTTCACAGCCAAAATTCTTGAAAGTCTGTCTGGTTGTCCTCACTTGCCTCCATATATTCACCAGTCTTTACAATCACCAGGCTTCCACACAGCTGACTGTTTCTTCACCAAAAGAGTAAAGAAGTCACCAGTGCCCTCCCAACCAAGGACCAAAGCCTGCAGTCTTGACGCAGGCTCTTCTTCCCTGACCTCTGTGACTCTGCTGACCAACAGTGTTGGCTTGAACTGTGCTCTTTGCCCAGCTTCAAAACATGAGAACATTTCTTGGACGTCCTCAAAGTTCACTGTCTCTATGTCTGGCTCCTTTTCCTCCACGGCCTAAATGTGGTTGTTTCTTGTTCTACAATTTTTAATTGGTGAATTGCTATACTTTAACAAAATGACAGCTAATGGGAGGAAAAGTCGTATACAGACACTCAGATGCCTGTTCTCTCTAATGTCAAAATGTAGTGAAGTACTATCTTCTCTGATTGTTCTCAAGAAGAGAAATATAAAAAGCCTTATTCACAGTTATAATTCTCATTCCAGAGAGAAACTGTGGGCTCTTTCTTCACTTGTCCCCATTCTTAACTGGGGAGGAGCCCAGGGACATATTTCACAGTTAAGTCAACAGCTTTTCTCCAAATTCAGACTTAGGCCTTGGGCAAAATGAATCATTGACTATCTTGCTTAGTTAAGACCATTGTCTGCTTTCCTAAAAAAACTTCGTTTCTAGGGAGGACTCGTTCACACGACAAATATTTGTTTAGCATCTACTATACACCAGATCTTCAGTTCTTTCAGCTTGAGAAAGGGCGAACATGCCCTTCCCTTTTGGTTTTCCATCTCCAGCTCTTTGCACATGTCATTATAATACTTTACTTTGTCTTCTCCAGCCCCCCTTTGAAATCTTCAGTTCTTTTACTTCATCAATTCTTCCTTTTGCTTTAGCTGCTTGACTTTCGAGAGCAAGTTTCAGAGTCTCCTCTGACATCCATCTTGGTCTTTTCTTTCCTGTCTTTTCAGTAACCTCCTGCTTTCTTCATGAATGATGTCCTTGATGTCATTCCACAGCTCGTATGGTCTTTGGTCACTAGGGTTCAATGCATCAAATCTATTCTTCAGATGGTCTCTAAATTCAGGTGGGATATACTCAAGGTCATATTTTGGCTCTCGTGGACTTGCTCTGATGTTCTTCAGTTTCAGCTTGAACTTGCTTATGAGCAATTGGTGGTCTGTTCCACAGTCGGCCCCTGGCCTTATTCTGACTGATGATATTGAGCTTTTCCATCGTCTCTTTCCACAGATGTAGTCAATTTGATTTCTGTGTGTTCCATCTGGCAAGGTCCATGTGTGTAGTTGCCGTTTATGTTGGTGAAAGAAGGTATTTGCAATGAAGAAGTCATTGGTCTTGCAAAATTCGATCATTCGATCTCCGGCATTGTTTCTATCACCAAGGCCATATTTTCCAACTACTAATCCTTCTTCTTTGTTTCCAGCTTTCGCATTCCAATCACCAGTAATTATCAATGCATCTTGATTGCATTTTCGATCAATTTCAGACTGCAGCAGCTGATAAAAATCTTCTATTTCTTCATCTTTGGCCCTAGTGATTGGTGCGTAAATTTGAATAATAGTCATACTAACTGGTCTTCCTTGTAGGTGTATGGATATCCTATCACCTACAGCGTTGTACTTCAGGATTGATCTTGAAGTGTTCTTTTTGACGATGAATGCAACTCCATTCCTCTTCGAGTTGTCAATCCCAGAATAGTAGACTATATGATTGTCCGATTCAAAATGGCCAATACCAGTCCATTTCAGCTCACTAATGCCTAGGGTATTGATGTTTATGTGTTCCATTTCATTTTTGATGATTTCCAATTTTGCTAGATTCATACTTCGTACAATCACACTTCCACAATCAACAGCCATGGAAGCAGCAATCAAGAAATAAAAAGATACATTGCATTGGGTAAATCTGCTGCAAAGAACCTCTTCAAAGTGTTGAAGAACAAAGATGTCACCTTGAAGACTAAGGTGCACCTGACCCAAGCCATGGTATTTTCAATTGCATCATATGCATGTGAAAGTTGGACAATGAATAAAGAAGACCAAAGAAGAATTGACACCTTTGAACTGTGGTGTTGGTGAAGAATATTGAATATATCATGGACTGCCAAAAGAACGAACAAATCTGTCTTAGAAGAAGTACAACCAGAACGCTTCTTAGAAGCAAGGATGGCGAGACTGCATCTTACATACTTTGGACATGTTGTCAGGAGGGATCAGTCCCATGAGAAGGACATAATGTTTGGCAGACTACAGGGCCAGCAGAAAATAGGAAGACCCCCAACAAGGTGGATGGACACAGTGGCTGCAACAATGAGCTCAAGCACAACAACGATTGTAAGGACGGCTCAGGACCAGGCAGTGTTTTGTTCTGTTGCGCATAGGGTCGCTAAGAGTCGGAACCAACTTGACGGCACCTAACAACAACAACACACACCAGATGCTGTTTTGGCAACTTGGAGGGGTAGATCAAAGCACAAAGAGATTACTAGATCAGTGTATGTAGTGGAAAGATCTCTCTTTCTAGTGCTAAGAATACTTGGGTTCATATTCTTTCATTTTACTTTCTGTGGTACCTTGGGAAAATCACCTAACCTCTTTGGGATTTGGAGGTAATGAATTCCTTATCTACGTACTTTGTAGGATTGTTTTGAGGCACATGATATGGTGGTTAGATGTCCTAGGTTCAGACAGACCTGGGTTAGAATTCCAGTTATGCCCCTTACTAGCTTGTGGCATTGGGTAAATCACTTCACTTCTTTAAGCCTTAGTTTCCCCATCTGAGAAAAATAAGACATCTCTTGGAAGATTGCTTGGCAGATTTAGAGCTAAGAGTAGCAAATGAAAACACTTCATGGAGTTCAACGCAGGGAGAAGGTTTTTCCAGGTCAATTTGGAATCCATGCTAAACTTGCTAACTTTTCTTGAGGCTAATTCTCCCACTTATTGCCTAATTAAACCTGCCTGGAGCTGGTTCCAAGAAAACCTGAACCTTTGTATTTGTAGTTTCTCATTACTCTGTGAAACAGATCTTTGGTTGCTAAAACCCACAGTGAAAAACAAAGGGACTTACGAAAGTAACTTCTCCAGCCTGTTTTCCCTTGTAATGGCTCTTTCCTCTTGGTGGTGACTCCCATTCTGGCTTTGCTCTGCATATGTAGAATTGTGTTTCATATAATTCAAGAGACCACTTTCTATCCTGTCCCAGCTATTGCCTCTCCCAAATTTTGCCATCAGGTTATTTCAGAAAAAGCATGTCTCTTGGGGGCATTCCATCTAATCTGGGCGAGAGTTTCCATTCTTTGGATCATCGTGTACGTGCAAACATATCTAACAAATCCTGGCATTCTGAACTGTGAGTAAACAGAAGTCCATTGGCCTTCCTGGGCAGGATGCTGTGAGTCAAGAGTGGAAAATTAGAGCAGCTGGTGTCATGGATCCAAGGGTCCCCATCCCTCCACCCTTAGAGAGGGCGGAGGCCTCTCAAAGGTTCTGAAAAGACTTTTCTTAGGGCAGAAAGTAGCAGTGGTGCTCCAACTGAACTCAAGCCTGCCCTGAAGTCTGGCTGGTGGCAGGACCAGTGGCATGGTGATTCTGCTAGGGCTCTATTTGCTAGAGTGGATATGTGTAGACCTTTTAAGAGGGGGATTAAAAGGAGGAAGGAGTTGATGTGAAACTGAGAGCCTAATGGAGAGGCAACAGATGTTGAGGAGGGTGGAAGGGATGGTGTGGTATCTGTTCCTGTGTGTCCCTGCCATCTGGAAAACTGGGATATGATAGGTGGACAGTGGATATTTGTAAAAAGTGAAAGTGAGATTTGATTCACTGATGCAACAGACGGGCATTTCTTATTGGTAACCCCCATTATCATTGATTTTTTAAGGCCCAGATTTTATAGGTCCATTGTCATGGATTGAATTACGTCCCCCAAAAATATCTGTCAACTTGGCTAGGTCATGATTCCTAGTATTGTATGTTTGTCTACCATTTTGTCACCTGATGTGATTTTCCTATATGCTGTAAATCCTATCACTGTGATGTAATGAGATGGATTAATGGCAGTTATACTGATGAGATCTACAAGATTAGATAGTGTCTTAAGCCAATTTTCTTAGTCATCTAGTGCTGCTATAATAGAAATACCATAAGTGAATGGCTTTAACAAAGAGAAATTTATTTTCTCAATGTCTAGTAGGCTAAAAGTCCAAATTCAGGGCATCATCTTCAGGGGAATGCTTTCTCTCTCTGTTGGTCCTGGAGGAAAGTCCTTATTGTCAGTCTTCTCTTGGTCTGGGAACATCTCAGTGCAGGAACCTCAGGTCCAAAGGACGTGCTTTACTCCCAGCACAGCTTTATTGGTGGTATGAGGTCCATCTTTTCTGTTTGCTTTCCTTTCCTTTTATCTCTTGTAAGATAAAATGTGATGCTAGCCACACCCAGAGCAACTCCCTTTACTTTGGATCAGGGATGTGACCTGAGAAAGGGGGTTACACCCCACCCTAATCCTCTTCAGCCACAGGCAGAGATTATGATTTATAGCACATAGGAAAATCACAAAATGGAGGACAACCACACAATATTGAGAATCATGGCCTAACCAAGTTGACATATATTTTGGGGGGAACACAATTCAATCCATGATGCCAATCTCTTTTGAGATCTAAAAGAGACAAGTGAGCGGAGAGCCAGGGGGCTTCATACCACCAAGAAAGCAGAACCAGAGGCAGAGCGTGTTCTTTGGAACTGGGGTTCCTGTGCAGAGAATCTCCTAGACCATGGGAAGGTTGATAATGAGAGCCATCCCCTGGAGCTGTTGCCCTGAATTTGGACTTCAAGCCTACTTCGCTGTGAAAGAATAGATTCTCTTAAAGCCATACACTTGTGGTATTTCTGTTATAGTAGCACTAGATGACTAACACAGCCATGCTGCTAGCTTTTCAGGTCTGATGCCTACTTTCTGGAAACCTTAGTTTCCTCTTTTGTAAAATAGGGCTGATAACAATTCTTCTCTCATATCCTGGGTGCAGAAGTCAAATTGCTGATATAATGTGAAATTCTTCAAAAGCTGCAAAGCCTGGATAAATGTTAGAAGTCTAGAAGTAACAAAATTAGCTTGTGAAAAGTCTAAGAGAAAGAGGGTTATGGTTCAATCATACTTGTGTTAGCTCAGGATCATGAATAGAAAACTTGGCTTCAAGAAGGCCTCTTCATTCAGAACAGAATGTTTCTACTTATTAGCTGATTCTTGAACTGGTCCCTCCCATAGGCATCCACAGTGGTTCTGGTCAGTGGAGGTACTAGTGTGTGGACACACTGCAGTGCAGGGTGGGTGGTCAGCCTGGTCCGGGATGATAGATTTTGGGTCTTCTAGTGGTTAAGAGCTGCAGCTGCTAACCAAAAGGTTGGCATTTTGAACCCACCAGCCACTTCTTGAAAACCCTATGGGGCAGTTCTACTCTGTCCCATAGTGTCGCTATGAGTTGGGATTGAGTCGACTGGACTCAACAGCAATGGGTTAGTGACAGCAGATCATCGCAAACCTTGACAGACTCTTCTTTCCCATGAACAGAGATTTATTCCAGAATGTTGCCATTTTGGGTCAGCTGAAGCTCTGACACTACTTTCCAGTGTCTTAGGAACACTCAGGGAGGAAGCAGAAAATGTTTGTCTTCTTTTGCCTTTGATATCCTCTATGCAACACTTCTTCCTCACAACTGGACCAATAAGCTACATCAAGATAAACAGGGAAAAGATTGAAGTTGTCAAGAATTTCATTTTACTTGGATCCACAATCAACACCCATGGAAGCAGCAGTTAAGAAATCAAAAGACGCATTGCATTGGGCAAACCTGTTGCAAAGGGCCTCTTTAAAGTGTTGAAAAGCAAAGATGTCAGCCCAAAGACTAAAGTGTGCCTGACTCCATCCATGGTATTTTCAATTGCATCATATGCATGTGAAAGTTGGACAATGAATAAGGAAGATCAAAGAAGAATTGGCACCTTTGAATTATGGTGTTGGTGAAGAATATTGAATATATCATGGACTGCCAAAAGAATGAACAAATATGTCTTGGAAGAAGTACAACCAGAATGCTCCTTAGAAGCAAGGATGGCGAGACTGCATCTCACATACTTCGGACAGATGGTCAGGAAGGATCAGTCCCTGGAGAAGGACATCATGCTTGGTAAAGTATAGGGTCAGCAGAAAAGAGGAAGACTCTCAATAAGGTGGATTGACACAGTGGTTGCAACAATGGGTTCAAGCATAACAACGATTGTAAGGATAGTACAGGACCGGGCAGCATTACCTTCTGTTGTGCATAGGGTTGCTATGAGTTGGAACTGACTCGATGGCACCTAACAGCAACAACATCCTCCGTTCCGTGTGAACTGACAGCACCTAGCACACAGCAGGCACAGAACAGACCTTCAATACAAATTTGTTGACTGACTGAAAGGATGTATGGATGAGAGATGTCTTCCTTTCCTTCAAGATATTTCCATTCCATGGGATCTTTGGTTTCATTGTCTTCATAAGAATGGTCCCAAAACATTTAGTCTTAAAGTGCTTTGTTCTACCAAGTTCATAACACACATTCTCTCTCTTTAAAAAATATTTAATTCAATCTACGTTTCTGATTTAAAAAAAATTCTATAGTCCCACAACCCACCACCTAGCGGCTGAATCTTTATTGTAAGTTGCTCCCTGTATTTTACATGGATCTGTTAAAATCTCAGATGAAATGGCTGTAAGTGGCTGCTGATTCTCTTCCAGAGGAAGCACACCCCTTGGAGATCCTCTGACACAACAGGTAGATTCTTTATCATCCCCGCTTCCCATTCAGAAACTGTTCATGGTTCCCTTTGCCTGTGGTGTAAAATATAAACTCCTTTGCAGGGGCAGAGCATCGGCAGCTCTCCAGGATTTGGCCCTGCCTGTTTTACAGACCTTCCTCCCTCTTGCGTCCTAAGAAAACTGCTCCAGCCAGACTTGTCTCCTCATTATCCTTCCAATATCTGTGTCTGCAGCTCTCTCCCTGAGAAACATCATCTACTCCCACCACTTCAACTTCCCCCACGTCACCTGATTCTTTGTTTCCCAACCTCAGAATCATCTTGAATTCGCAATTGCCTTTTGGCATCTCTTTGTGTGAGCCCTGCCAGCAACTCAAATTCAACATGTCTGCAGCCTACCTTTATTTGCCCTCCCAAAATTGTTCTCCGTACTCTTCCCATATCTATCACTACTCTCCCAGACACCCAGATTTAAAATCTCAAAGCCCAGATTAACCTTCCCTTTTCATTTGTCATGGTGTCCAGAGTCACCATATTCTAACAGTTCATGTAAATAATAGTGTTGTGAGTTGAATAGTGTCCCACTGGAATTCATGTCTACCTGGACCCACCGAATGTGATCTTATTTGGAAATAGGGTCTTTGAAGATGTAATTAGTTAAATTAAGATAAGATCATACTGAATTAGAAAACCAAAAAAACCAAACCCATTGCAGTTGAGTCCATTCCTACTCATAGCAACCCTATAGGACAGAGTAGAATGGTCTCATAGGGCATTCAGGGCTATAAATCTTATGGAAGCAGACTGCAACATCTTTCTCCTGCCAGCTGATAGGTTCAAACTGCCAGACTTCCTGTTAGCAGCTGCCTTAGTTATCTAGTTCTGCTATAACAGAAATATTACAAGTAGATGGCTTTAACAAACAGAAATTTATTTTCTCACACTTTAGGAGGCTAGAGGTTTGAATGTAGGGTGCCAGTTCTAGGGGAAGATTTTCTCTCTCTGTTGGCTCTGGAGGATCGTACTTTTATCTTCAGCTTGTTTCCTGATTCCTTGGAGATCTCTATGTAGCTTGTCGTCAATCTTCCCTCATCTCTGCTTTTGCTTACTTGTTTAATCTTTTATATATCTCAAAAGAGAGTGCCGCAAGACATACCCTACATTAATCCTGTCTCATTAATATAGCAAAGACAACACATTTCTGTATGGGATTATAACAGCAGGCCTAGAGATGAGGATTTACAACACATATTTTTAGGAGGACACAATTCAATCCATAACATTCTACCCCTTGGCCTCTCAAAATTCATGTCCTTCCACATGCAAAACACATTCACCCCATCACATCATCCCAAAAGTCTTAAAGCAACTCCAAGTCCAAATTGCATCCTGGGGTAAAATTCTTCTTTATCTGTGAGCTTTTGAAATCTAGGATACGAGATATCTGCTTCCAAAGTGCGATGGTGGACAGGCACAAGGTAGACATTTCCATTACAAATGTGAGAAATCAAAGGGAAAGAAGGGATAACAAGAACAAAGTCTAAAATCCAGCAGAACAATTTTCATTAGCTCTCAAGTCTTGAAAATAACCTTTGTTCTCTGAGACCACCTAGGCAATGGCCTCCCCCTGCAGACTCTGAGTGCTGGGCACACATTCTGGATTCTGGGTAGAGGTCCTTCAGCCCTGGGCTTCAGCTCTGCCTTCCAGGCCCATCAAAATGGCAACTCTACTCCCTTAGCTTTAGATGCCCCCATTCTCCTAGTCCATCTGAGTGGTGACCCCAATCCCTTGGCTCTGGCAGGCCCCACTCTTCTGCCCCTTGGGCAGTGGCAGCCCTGCCCCCTCAGCTTTGGGTGGCAGCCCCATCCCCCTGGCACACCTTAATGGCAGCCCCACGCTCCAGAACCGAGTTGGCGAAGATCTGGCTCTTTGAAACGTACGATATTGTGGCCCCACTCTTTGAAATTGAGAAGGTTGTGCTTCTTGTGCTCCTTCCAACAGTTCTGCTGGTCTCTGAGCTGCTCCAGGGATGGTCATTTTCTTTTCTTGGAGAATAACAGATGTATATCCTTTGGCCTGTTTTCTGACTGTAGAATTCCAAGTGACAGTGTTCTTTCTTTTGTTCTTTCTCTATCCCCTTCAGTCTAAACTAATGGGTTTTCTGCTGTGGTAGTTGATTAGATCCATCAGACACAGGCATAACCACTTTAACAAAAGAAGTGTAGCCACATCCTTGGCGAATATTCTAGGACATGTGTCCTTGGTATGTACAACATAGTTTTCCAAATCTTTAAGTTCTGTTTTCATGGGTACAGTTCATTTTTAAATCCATTTCTTCTCTCTCACATTTTGTTATAAGAAGCAAGGAAAAACCATGCAGCCCCTTTAAGATCTTGCTTAGAAATCTCATAAACCGGTTATCCAAGTTCATCACTTACAAGTTCTACATTTCACCAAACATTTGAACATAATTCAGACAATTTCTTTGCCACTGCATACAAAGCATCACCCTTCCTCCACTGTCCAAACACGTGTTCATCATTTTCTTTTAAAGCCCCACTAGAAGCACATTTAACATTCCCATTTCTAGCAACACTCTATTGCTGGCACCATACGTATTCTCTAAGATGACAGAGACTTCCTGTATAGCTTTCCTTGCTTCCTTCTGAGCCCTTACCAGTATTGCCTTTGATGTCCATAATTCTACCAACAGTCCTTTCAAGGCAATCTAGGCTTTTACTAATTGGTGTCATTGTTAGGTGCCATCGAGTCAGTTCTGACTCATAGTGACACTGAGTATTGCATAACAAAACACTGTCCAGTCCTGTGCCATGCTCACAATCATTGTTATGCTTGAGCCCATTGTTGTAGCCACCATGTCAATCCATCTTGTTGAGGGTCTTCTTCTTTTTCGCTGACCCTCTACTTTACCAAGCATCATGTCCTTCTCTAAGGACTGGTCCCTCCTGATAACATGCCCAAAGTGTGTAAGACATAGTCTCTCCATCTTGCTTCTAAGGAGCACTCTGGTTGTACTTCTTCCAAGACAGATTTGTTCATTCTTTTGGCAGTCCATGATATATTCAACATTCTTTGTCAACACCATAATTCAAAGGTGTCAATTCTTCTTCTGCCTTGTTTATTCATTGTTCAGCCTTCTCATGTGTATGAGGAGACTGAAAATACTATGGCTTGGGTCAGACTCATCTTAGTCTTTAAGGTGACATCTTTGCTTTTCAATATTTTAAAGAGATCTTTTGCACTAGATTTGTCCAACACAATGCCTCTCTTGATTTCTTAACTGCTGCTTCCATGGCTGTTGATTGTGGATCCAAGTAAAATGAAATCCTTGACAAACTCAGTCTTTTTTCCAATTATCATGATGTTGCTTATTGGTCCAGTTGTGAGGATTTTTATTTTCTTTATGTTGAGGTGTAATCCATACTGAAGGCTGTGGTCTTTGATCTTCATCAGTCAGTGCTTCAAGTCCTTCACTTTCCACAAGCAAGGTTGTGTCATCTGCATAACACAGGTTGTTAATGAGTCTTCCTCCAATCCTGATGCCCCATTCTTCTTCATACAGTCCAGCTTCTTGGATTATTTGTTCAGCATACAGATTAAATAGGTGTGGTGAAAGGATAAAACCCTGATGCACACCTTTCCTGACTTTAAGCTGCCCTTTGAAATCTGTTCAGTTCTTTTACTTCATCATTTCTTCCTTTTGGTAAAAGAAGAGACTTTTACTAATAGGCACCTTAAAACTCTTTCAGCCTATACTCATTACCCAATTCCAAAACTACCTCTGCATTTTAGGTATCTGTTAGAGCAGCACCCCTACTTTTCAGTACCAAATTCTTAGTTATCTAGTGCTACTATAACAGAAATACCACCAGTGGGTAGCTTTCACAAACAGAAATTTATTTTCTCATAAATTAGGAGACTAGAAGTCTGAATTCAGGATACAGGCTCAAGGGGTAAGCTTTCTCACTCTGTTGGCTCTGAAGGAAGGTCTTTATATCTTTTAAACTTTTGCTTCTGGGCAGTCTTCATGTGGCTTGGCATCTCTTCCCCTTTATCTTCTTCTTTTGCTTGCTTGTTTAACCTCTTTTATATCTCAAAGGATATTGACTTAAGACACACTCTACACTAATCCTGTCTCATTAACATAAAAAGACAACCCATTCCCAAGTGGATTATAACCACAGACATAAAGGTTAGGATTTACAACTCACATTTTTTGAGGACAAAATTCAATTCCTAACAGGTCCTCTTAATAAATTGCCTAGATGTGGCCAGTAATGAGTGATGTAAAAACCAAAGGAAAGGTCACCATGAGCCAGAGCCATCTGGGCAGATTTCACAAACAAAGAAGGATTTGATGGAAGAACAGGATGGGGCCAGCTATCCGCAGAGGGGAAGAAAGAGAAATGTGATTAATTTTTCTTAGCAATTGGGTCTATAAACCGTCTTTAGATTTTGTCACTTCATGTTAACCCATACTCCTCGAGTGCCCCTTCTGTGAAAGGTTAAGTTTGAGCAGGATACAACAATTAAATCTGAGCAGAGTCTTGTTTGAAACTCTTTGGTATCCTCATTACCTTTAGGCTATAACTCAAGTAGCTTGGCTTGGTCCACAAGCCCTCTATGACCTGGCTCCTGTGTCTGACTTGAGCCTTCTCTCTTCCCTCTCCTTCCTTGCCCTGACTTGGCATGGTTGGCTTGGGGGTATTCACACTGGTCTGTGCATATTCCTGGAATGGTCTGTCCCACCTTCTCCTGAATAACAGCTACTTTACATCATGGCAGCAAGGGGAGCTTCTTCTCCAGGAAGACTTCCCTGACCCCTCTCTTCCCCTCTTTGGGTTAGGGGATTCCTTTGTGTCCCTGGGCATTGCATTCTCCTATCATAGTACTTAGAAAATGACCAGGCATAAGATATTTGCCTGCTTGGCTCCTCCACTAGAATATGCGCTCTGTGAAGAAGGCTCACAGCTTTTGTCATGCCAGTGTTCCTGGCACCTAGTGGAGAGCATGAGAGGAAAAATACTTGTCTCTCCTTAAAGTCTCCAGACTCCTTGAGGGTTGGCTCATGCTTGATTTACTCATTATTCCTTTAATTCAATAAACACAAAAATAGTTGTAATATTCTGAAGATCAGAGTGAATGATTTAGCTGGTATAAGTTGTTGTGGAGCAGAGATCAGGGAAGAATAAATTCTGACCAGAAAGGTCGTGTTCCTGGGGGATGTTGGCAGAAATCCTCAGGTATGCTATCTCCTTAAGGTAAAAATTGTGTCTCCTTTCTCTTTTTATTCTTCACTGAGGTGGATTGACACAATAGCCACAACAATGGACCTAAACATCATGAAGATGTTGCAGGACCGGGCAACATTCCTCTCTGTCACACATAAGGCCACCATGAGTCAGAGCTGACTCAACTGGCAACTAATAACAACAACAAAAGTATAGTTCACAGAAGACACTAATAAGGCAGTGTTGGATAAACAAACAAATGAAGTAGCATTTGATCTAAGAAAGAAACCTGGCATAACTGCTATCTGTGTATTTTCAGACCTTCCTCTCCTTTGCAAGGTCAGAGAGCAGAGCCCTACGACTCTAATTTGTCTGGAACAATGGTCATCAGCGTCAAACCCATGTAGACTTTCCAACCCAATTAAACATTTGGGTGGTTGGGACCCACCCAAGGAAAATAAGTGTGTGCTCAATCAAATTTTTTATTTGGAATTTTTTTTTTTTTTTTTAGCAGAGAGACCTGGGCCCCTTGTCATCACCTGTCTCTAAAGCTCTGTTGCTAAAAGCCAGAGTGGAAATTTAGGAAAATAGAACAACTTAGGTTTAAAAATCATGATCATTCAAATTTGTTAAATTCTTTCAGTTTACAATGGGCTTTCACTTTCATGATTTTATCTGACTCTCACAACAGCCCAGTGAGGTGGGAAATAGAAAGAGAACAGGTTTTGAAACCAGACTTGGGTTCCAATCCTGGCTCTACTGCTTACTGGTGGTGATTTGGGTAAGTTAACTGGTTTCTTTAAGATCTGATTTTCTCACTTGTGGAATGGTGATGATAATACCTACCTCTTAGGATTGTTTTGAAGCTTAATTGATATCAGGTATTAGAAAGAGCCTGGCACATTTTGGTCACTCAAAAAATAGAGCAAAAACTTGAACCAGAACTTGAATCTTTGTCGCCCTCTTCCTCCTTTTCTTTTTTTTAAATTAAAAAACAAAACAAAAGAAAAACAAAAAATTTTAATTGTCTTCTTGTGGTAAAAATATACATCCCAAAATATTTTCCAATTCAACTTTTTTACATACACAGTTTGTGACCTTGGTTACATTCCTCATGATGTGCAACCATCACCACTATCCATTTTCAAATTTTTCCACAACCATTAACAGAAACTCACTGCCCCCTAAGCTAAGACTCCCTCTTTCTACCTCCCTCCCACCCCCGGTCAACGCTAATAAACTTTGGTATCTATATATTTGCCTATTTAATGTAAGCTGGATCATACAATATTTGTCCTTTTGTAGTTGACTTATATAATGTTTTCAAGATTCATCCATCCTGTAGCATGCATCAGGACTTTGTTTCTCTTTATGGCTGAGTAATATTCAATTGTTTGTATGTACCACATTTTATTTATCCATTCATCTGTTGATGGACATTTAGATTGTTTACACCTTTTGACTATTGTGAAAAATGTTGCATTGAACACTGGTGTACAAGTTTCTGTTTGTGTTTCTGCTTTCAACTCTTTTGGGTATATACCTAGAATTGGAATTGCTGGATCATATGATTGTTCTATGTTTAATTTTTTGAGGAAAGCCCAAATTGTTTTCCATAGTGGCTGTACCATTTTGCATTCCAGCTAGCAATGGATGAAGGTTCCAATTTCTCCTTATCCTTGCCAACTCCTATTATTTTCCATTTTTTTGATCATAGCTATTCTAGTGGGGGTGAAGTAATATCTCATTACGGTTTTGATTTGCATCTCCTTAATGGCTAATGCTGTCAAACATCTTTTCAGGTGTTTTCTTTCCTTTTTTAAAATGGAGAGAATATAGCAATTATCTCATTGGGCTATTGTGGTGATTAAATGAATAATATATCGTGTACGTGCTTGGCACAATTCCTGGCACATAATAAATGCTCAGGAAATGCTAGTCAGATACTTTGAAGAAAAAATAAGAGCTCTTATTAGCTTTCTTCTGAGTTTCCAGCTTTAAATTAACTTTGACTTTGAAAAAAAATTGATAACTTCCAATTGCAGAAGAAATTGGCAGATGTAAGGAAACAGCTCCAGACTGGAAATTAAGACCTTGGGCTTGGGCCTACTTCTGATGTTTCCTTGCTGTGAGAACTTAGGTAAGTCACTTTCCTTCTCTGGGCCTCAGGTTCCTCGTCTGTATGATGAGCGGACTTGACCAGAAGAAGGCTCCTTGAAGCTCCCAAAATCCGCGGTTTTGTCTGTATATCTTGTGCTCAATTCCAGTAAAAATCCTTAGCATTTAAAAGGGCAAAATTCAACCAGAATTTCTCTGATTCATGTACACTTAACCAAACAAAATCCTACTTTCTAAGAGGTCTTTGATGTTTAAGCTGTCTTAAAGAGTCATTTTTTAAGGGGCATTTTAAGGCTTTTTTTTTTTTTTTTCTTAGAAACAGGAAATCAGGTTTTGGCAAGAGGCAAAGAAACTCAAACACACCAAGACTTGGGAGTGGGAGTAGTTGGTTTGTTTTCCGTCAGCAGGATTTGAAAGAGTTCCCAAGACTGGCAAGAGATGGCCTAGGCCACCCTGGCTCAGCTTCCCGAGGGTTTGCCAACTAGAAATGCTGTGTGAAAGTCTGGAGCAGTGCACCAGAGACTCTCCTGAAGCCGTTCCCAGGCCTTTAGGATTTGTTGAATGTTTACTTTCCACCCTTAGTCCCACATTTTACTTCTCTCTCATTTGCGATATCTGGAAATCCACTGTACCTTAAATGATCTGTAAGGAAAATATTTTTCACTAGATGATCAGTTTTTCCTTCCAAAAAGAGAAAAAGAGAGAGAAAGAAAAGGGAAAATAGATGTACACACACAGAGTGTGTGTGGCAGAGAGAGTTCCTGTTGCCTTTTTAGAAAGCTCCTATAAGTTCGGTAAGCCAAGTGATTTTAAAGTAAGTAATCATCTTTTTTTTTTTAATCATCAAATAAGCCACTAGGGTAGTTAGTGGAAGGAGGTCTGAGCTCTGCCTCATACCAGCCACTTGACTTGGAACACATCCCTTCACCCCTCTGAGCTTCCATTGATTCATCAACAAGATGGAGAAATGAGACCTATTTTACAGGGTTGTTGCTAAGATCACATGAAATAATGTCTACTTTGAGTCCCTTAGTTGATGCCCAGCAAATGTCCCCTTCTTGATTTACTGGCTTCAATCAATGGAAAATGTTCTTGTTGACTGCTCAGCCTATTCCTTGTCATCCTGCAAAGCACTGGTGAGGGTGCTGCAGTCATGAGGGGTGGTGTGATGTGCAAGATGAAACAATAGACCAGGAGTCAGGTGACCTGCCTCTATGTCCTGCTGTCATCTCTTCTACTTGATGGCCCTGTGACCCTGCTGTAAGATAGACATGTCCAATCTCCTTGTTTCAATGGGCTTGATGTAGGTCAGTCTAGAGTGATGAGCAACATGCAGGTCATGAAGGGGGCAAGATGTCCAGGCATCTCTGGGTTTGAATGAAGAGGGTACCTGAAACATCCTAGAGATGAAGAGCCACGGGATAATGGTGTGCTGGAAGCACTGAGAACAAAGACCCCATCTGGGGAAGTCACACTCCTTCGACTCTTCCCAGAGGCACACGAGATTAAAGAAACTTCCAAGGCAGGCAAATGCTGGGGTCTGGGAATGAGAATAAGGGCCCGAGCAAAGTAACCAGGGCTGGAGTAGCTGTCATCCTCCACGTTGGTTGTTGTGGGTGAAGTGGTCTGATTTAAAGGCACAGGATAGTCTATAGTAGTGGGCTCTTCGTTATACAATAGCCTCGTAGGAATGGAATCACGAGTGTTGGTATTGGATAAGTTTATTCACAGTTTCCACTTAGAGGCTGGTACAAACTGGGTTTCTGAGAATTGGATGTGAACTGTTGTGTTATAGGAATCCTGGTAGCACAGTGGTTAAGCTCTCAGCTGCTAACCGAAAGGTCGGTGGTTCGAACTCAGCAGTTTCTCCATGGGAGAAATATGTGGCAGTCTGCTTCTGTAAAGATTTCAGCATCAGAAACCCTATGGGACTATTCTACTCTATCCTATAGGGTTGCTGTGAGTTGGAATCGACTCGACAGCAATGAGTTTAGTGGCTCAGTGGTTAAGCCCTCAGCTGCTAACTAAAAGATCAGCGGTTCGAACCCATGAGTTGCTCCTATAAAGATTTACAGCCTTAGAAATCCTACAGGGCAGTTCTACTCTGTCCTGTAGGGTTGCTGTGAGTCAGAATAGACTTGATGGCAATGAGTTTTGTTGTGTTATGAAGTTAAGAGAAGGATCAGAAATGCCAAGAGCTTGATTAGAGGCCTAATCCTTATTGGAGTGAACAACTCCTGTGATTGTCTGGGCTGTTCAGTTTGTTTGACTAAAGGTCACCCAACTCATCAAGGGTGATCTTAGGCTAGTACTCAGGTGGCTCAGTGGGTTAGCCCATAGCATCGTACTGCCTAACTTGAACTCTACAAGTTACCAGTAGCCATCGATTCAATTCATACTCATGGGGACCCCATGTGTGTCATATTAGAACTGTGCTCCATAGAGTTTTCAATGGCTGGCTTTTGGAAGTAGGTCTCCAGGCTTTTCCACCAAGGTGCCTCTGGGTGGATTTGAACCTTCAACTTTGCACATTATCCAATTGCACTGCCCAGGGACCCCAAAACTTGAACTCTAGCTGTGGATATAAAATATGTAGTGGATGCTGTAATGTGCTTCAGGAACAAATGACTTGCTTTCCCAGTTGCTGGAAATTCTGCTGGCCCTTGCTAGAAAATGCCCTCACCTGGAGACAGTTTCCTCACGTAAGGTCATGTCTCCTGTCTTGGGTAGCCAGCATCCAGTGATTGGTCAATGGAGAAAGCTTGCTGCCCTCACTGCAATGCAGGTAACTTTGAAGGGCAGTTTCTTCTCCTGAACTCCCTCTTTGGGTCAGCTGAAACTCTTCTTGAAGTCTTTGCTGCAGCCTGATTTTTCCCTCTGTCCAATCTTGCATTCCCGTCCACAGGTGTAGATCTTAAGAACATACTCTAATACATTTCCTGCATGCTAATTTCCATCTCAGAGCAAAATCCCTAGAAAACTCAATCTGCAGCATAGTATCTTCCTAATAGAAGAGCCCTGGATTTGAAGAAGAATCTAATTTCAAAGAGAAAGGCCTTGGAAAAAGAAACAACCATAACTGGCTTGTGGCTGTAGTCAGAATGTGTTTTCTCTCATAAATTAAACAGGGAATGGACAGATCCAAGCCCCAGCTTTCAAAAAGACACACATGACTAGTGGTCATCTTTTTGGCCTTGATTCAAGTTGATGAGTATGTGAAAGAAAGGGCACATAGAGAAAAAAATTTAACCGCATATTTGTTTAAAAAATATTTTCTTAATCACTGAAATCTCTTTCACCAAAAACTTCCACACAGAGAGTTGTTACATCTGACAAGTGTAAAAAGCAGAGCTTCAGACTGTTTTCAGTCCAACCTAGGTGATGCATTGTAACTGTGCACAGGGAATGGGTGTTCATTGACCCGGGTTCTGTGTAAACGCATCTGGTGTGGACTGCTCAGCACTTGGCAGCAACCAGAAAGGAGGAATTTAAGAGCAGCTTTTGCAAAGTCAGCTCATTGGCCTTCTAGTTGTTTGGAAGATGTTTTGGCAATGCTGGCATGTGGGAGAGTAATAACTGTCTGGAGGTAGGGATGTCAACAGAAGGTTCCTACTTGTAGGGTTGGGCAAAGATACATGTGCCAGCTTTACTTATATCAAGATTAGACCAGTTTTAAGTGCTTTCAGGGCACATTGGTGGTTCAATGGTAGAGTTCTCTCCTTCCTTGTGGGGGACCTGGGTTCCATTCCCAGACAATGCACCTCATGTGCAGCCACTGCTAACCTGTCAGTGGAGGCTTGTGTGTTGCTATGACACTGAACGGATTTTAGCATGGCTTCCAGACTAAGGCAGACTTGGTGATCTACTTCCAAAAAAAATCAACCATTGAAAACCCTATGGATTACAACACTATGATTTGCAACCGATCTGGGGAAGGGGCAGGGCTGGGCAGTGTCTTCTTCTGTTGTGCATCGGGCTGCCATGAGTCAGGGGCTGACCAAGACCAGCTAACAAGTGCCCTTTTCATTAAGTGCAATGCCAAGTCACACAGGCTTATGTGCTCACTGGCATGAGCATCATTAACTGTTTCAAATTGTTCGTAGCTTGAAATTAGGCCTCTTGGGAGCATGGATCCCTCTGCTTTAGGCTTTAGTAGAGCCCCAATTTCTGATAATGCCACTCCATCCACAAAAACTTTTCATTGCTATCCTCTGGCTAATGGTGGAGAGTTCCCTCTCTTCAGGTGATGCTCAAGGTCTTTCATGATAGAGACCCAAGGAGACTTTCTTGCTACTTACTGGTATTTCTGGCATTCTCCTTCCAGGCACATGGGGTGATTGTCTTTCCAACCCTGTGAAGTTAGGCAAGACCATGTGATTTGATATGGCCAGTGAATGAGAGTAGAAGCGACAGATGTTATCTCTGGGTAGAAATGTTCAAGAACTGGAGAGAGCCATTCTCCTTGATCCCTCTTCCCTTGCTGTGGCAAAAATGAAAAGTATACATTGAAATGGAGGTGCCATAAGATTGAAGAATACTGGAATGCTGAGCCAGTATGGAAGACAGCTGTCTGGATAGGCACCTGGACTGCCAAGGAATTTTGTGTGAGCTGGAAAAAAATTTTTTGTGTGTGTTTGGTCACTGAGACTTTGGAGTTTATCGCAGCATAATTTAGCCTATCATGATTGATAGAATCAACTTGACAGCAAAGGGTTTTTTTTGTTGTTGTTGTTCTAACTTTACCTGTAGCTACTCCCCTTAATTGAAGGAACATGGATTTTGATACCAGAAGACTTTGGTTTTGAGTCTTGGCTTTGCCACTTACTGTATTTTTATGCATATCTTATGCTTTTGTTTGCTGCTCCACCCATCCCCTCTGGTGGTATTTTCCTAAGAGTGCTATACTGATTTTTTTTACAGCAACTTGTGGAGGATTGGCACCGTGGCATTTGTGAGTGTGCCTCATGGGTTGGGTTGGTGGGAGGGGATGGCCCACAAACAAACGCAGAAGACGTGTTTTATTCGTAAAAATATGGTATTAGTTGAGTATTTTGAGATTGAGAGAGGCCATTGACTTACTCAGTTTTCACCTTGAGAGAAAGGAGATAAATAATATATATTTATATGCAGTGGCTTTGCTTGGATCATAGTAGGTCAACACAAAATATTATCTCTTTTTTTCCCTCTACCCCAACACTTCAGCCACACCGGGCTGCTTTTGCAGGCAAATTCTCTATACTCTTAGATAAAAAATCTCTCCCAACTTCTCCATTCTAAACTTGAGTTTTTGATAAATTACAATATCATAAGGAGGCATTATTAAGACCCAGTCAGAAAGCAGCCTGGGGTTTATATATGTCAAAGAAGCTGATCTTGGCTAGTAAACTGAGAAAAGCAAGCATTCCTGAAAGTCAGAAAGATGAATGGATTAAGAGTACTAATATAAGAAGCTAAGCACTCTAAAATCAAGGTTTCTTACATTTACATAATGTTAATATTTAGTGAAAAGCAGTTTTTACTTCAATGGTGTACTTTATTTAGTCATTCATTTAAAAATATTTACTAAGATTCTTATGTGCCAGGGAGTGCTCTAGGTACTGGGGGCAAAGCAAAGAACAAACTAGAGCATGTTTCTACCTTTAGGTTGTTTGGATTTTAGGAAGGAGGATAGATAGTAAACAGAACCAAAAAGCCAAGCCCATTGCCGTTGAGTTGATTCAGGGTCTACAGGTGATGTAGTGGTTAAGAGCTATGGCTGCTAACCAAAAGGCTGGCAGTTTGAATCTATTAGGTGCTTCTTGGAAACCCTGTGGGTTTGTCCTACTCTGTCCAATAGGGTTGCTATGAGTCAGAATCGACAGGATGGCAATGGGTTTGGTTTGTTTTTTAATCTTTATGGAAGCAGCCTGTCACATCTTTCTCCCATGGAGGAGCTGGTGAATTTGAACTTCTGGCATTTTGGTTAGCAGCCAAGTGCTTAACCATTGTGCCATCAAGGCTCCTTTTAGATAGTGAGCATGTGATGTGATGTGTATTGCCGTTGACTTGATTCTGACTCACAGCGACCTGGTAGTAAATAAACAAACCACTTTCAGATGTTGATACATGTTATGAAGGAAGTAAATAGTGTAGACCAGAGAGGAATGGTACTGTAGCATCTACTTTGGTCAGAAATGGGAAGAGCTCTCTCAGGGGTGATGAGTGAGGTGAACACAGAAGCCGAGAGTCAGCCAAGAGAATGTCTTAGGGAAGAGTGAAAAATAAGGGAAAGACTTTGAGGTGGGAAAGATTGGAGGGAGGAGAATAGAGGCCAATGTGGCTGGGTGCCTTAGTCATCTAGTGCTGTTATAACAGAAATACCACAAGTGAATGGCTTTAACAAAGAGAAATTTATTCTTTCACAGCCTAGGGGGTTAGATGTCCAAATTCGGGGTACTAGCTCCAGGGGAAGGCTTTCTCTTTCTGTCAGCTCTGGGGAAGGTCCTTGTCATCAATCTTCACCTTGTCGAGGAGCTTCTCAGCGTAGAAACTCAGGGTCCAAAGGACACGTTCTCCTCCTGGCTCATTCTTGGTGGTAGGAGGTCCCCCGTCTCTGTGCTTGCTTCCCTGTTTTATATTTCAAAAGAGACTGACTCAAAACACAACCTAATCTTGTAGTTTGAGCCCTGCCTCATTAACATAACTGTCTCTAATCCTGCCTGATTAATATCATAGAGATAGGATTTACAACACATAGGAAAATCACATCAGATAACAGAATGGTGGACAATCACACAATGCTAGAAGTCAAGTTGACATGCATTTTTGAGGGGCACAATGCAATCCATAAACACTGGGTAGTAGGGCAGAGGGGAAGGAGAGAGTGTATGGGATTAGGTGAGAGAGGGTTAAAATAACATTCAAATTGCAATGTGATTATGTGAAGCCACTGGCGGAATTTTTTTAAATTAAGGTATAATTGACATATAACAAACTGCACATATTTAAAGAGTACAATTTTATGAGTTTTGATATATGTAAGCACTCATAAGACCATTTCCATAACCAAGATAGTGATCATATCTATCACTCTCAAAAGTTTTCTTGTGTTGTTTTTTAATTTATCTTTCCCAGGCCACCTCACCTTGACTCCCCACCTATCCTAGGCTACCACTGTTCTGTTTTCTGTCACTATAGACACATTAGTTTACTTTTAAAGGAAGCTTACATAAAGGCAGTTATACAGTAAGTACTCTTTTAAATATCTGGCTTATTCTAATCTGTATAATTATTACGAGATTCATTCATGGTGTTGGGTATAACAATAGTTTGTTCCTTTTTATTGCTGAATAGTATTCCATACTAGTTTGTTGAGATGTTTCAATAAAAAGATGCAGTGCTGGAAGTGCTCACTAGCCTATGCCATGAAATTTGGAAGATAGCTACCTGGCCAACCAACTGGAAGAGATCCATTTTTATGCCTATTCCAAAGAAAGATGATCCAATCGAATTTGGAAATTATCGAACAATATCATTAACCTCACATGCAAGTAAAATTTTGCTGAAGATTATTCAAAAGTGGCTACAGCAGTACATCAACGAGAACTGCCAGAAATTCAAGCCGAATTCAGAAGAAGGTGTGGAACCAGAGATATCACTGTTGATGTCAGATGGATCCTGGGTGAAAGCAGAGAATACCAGAAAGATGTTTACCTGTGTTTTATTGACTATGAAAAGGCACCCGACTGTGGGGATCATAACAAATTATGGATAACACTACGAAGAATGGGAATTCCAAAACACTTGACTGTACTCATGAGGAGCCTGTATGTAGATCAAGAAAGCAGATGTTCGAACAGAACAAGAGGATACTGTGTGGTTTAAAGTCAGGAAAGGTGTCCATCAGGGTTTATCCCTTCACCATATTTATTCAATCTGTATGCTGAGCAAATAATCAAAGAAGCTGGACTATATGAAGAAGAACAGGGCATCAGGGTTGGAGGAAGACTCACTAGCAAACTTGCTTGCTGAAAGTGAAGAGGGCTTGAAGCACTTACTGATGAAAATCAAAGACCACAGCCTTTGGTATGGATTATACCTCAACATAAAGAAAAAGAAAATTCTCACAAGTGGACAAATAAGCAACATCATGATGAATGGAGAAAAGATTGAAGTTGTCAAGGATTTCATTTTACTTGGATCCACAGTCAACAACCATGGAAGCAGCAGTCAAGAAATCAAAAGACACATTGCATTGGGCAAATCTGCTGCAAAAGATCTCTTTGAAGTATTAAAAAGCAAAGCTAACTAGGTAGTAGACAAGAATCATCTTAGGTGAAGGGAAGGACAACACGCAATACAGGGGAAGTCAACACTACCGGACTAAAACAAAAGTTAAAAAGTTTCCTGAACACAACCAAACACTTTAAAGGACAGAGTAGCTGGGGCTGGGGTCTGCTGACCATGGTTTCAGGGGACATCTAGGTCACTTGGCAAAACAAAATTTATTCAGAAAATGTTCTGCATCCCACTTTGGTGAGTGGTGTTTGGGGTCTTAATAACTTGTGAGCAGCAATCTAAGATGCATCAATTGATCCTAACCCACTTGGAGCAAAGGAAAATAAAGAACACCAAAGACACAAGGAACATATTAGTCCAAGAGACCAAAGGGCCACATAAACCAGAGACTCCATCAGCCTGAGGCCAGAAGAACTGGACGGTGCCCAGCTACGGTAAATGACAACCCTGACAAGGAATACAACAAAGAGTTCTTGATGGAGGGGGAGAAAAGTGGAGTAGAACTCAAATTCTAGTAAAAAGACCAGACTTAATGGTCTGACTGAGACTGGAGGGACACCCAAATTCATGCCCCTGGAAGCTCTGTTAACCCAGAACTAAAACCATTCCTGAAGCCCACTCTTCAGATGAAGATTAGATCGGACCATAAAATATAAAATAGTATTGTGAAGAGTGTACTTCTTAGTTTAAGCAGATACATGAGACCAAATGGGCAGCTCCTGTCCAGAGGCAGGATGAGAAGGCAGGAAAGGACAGGAGCTGGTTGGATGGATATGGAAACTGGGGGGTGAAAAGGGGGACTGTGCTGTCACATTGTAGGAATTGCAACTACTGTCACGTAAGAGAAATTAACTTGAGCTGTAAACCTAAAGCACAATTAAAACAAAAACAAAAAGCAAAGGTGTCGTCTTGAAGACTGACATGGTGCCTGACCCAAGCCATGGTGTTTTCAATTACCTTATATGCATGCAAAAGCTGGATGATGAATAAGGAAGACCAAAGAATTGATGCCTTTGAATTATGGTGTTGGGGAAGAATACTGAATATACCATGGACTGCCAAAAGAAAGAACAAATCCGTCTTGGAATAAGTACAGCCAGAATGCTAGTTAGAAGCAAGGATGGTGAGACTATGTCTCACATACTTTGGACACATTGTCAGGAGAGATCAGTCCCTGGAGAAGGACATCATGCTTGGCAAAGTACAGGGTGATTGAAAAAGAGGAAGACCCTCGAGGAGATAGATTAACACAGTGGCTGCAACAATGAGTTTAAGCATAACAATTTTGAGGATGGAGCAGGACTAGGCAGTGTTTTGTTCTGTTGTGCATAGGGTCACTATGAGTCGGAACAGACTCGATGGCACCCAACAACAACAGTATTCCATTGTGTGGATATAACCCATTCCCACTGCCTTTGAGTGGATTCTGACTCATAGGGACCCCATAGATTTTCCAAGGCTGTAAATCTCTATGGAAGCTGACTGCCATATCTTTCACCCAAGGAGCTGCTGGTGGTTTCAAACCATTGACCTTTCGGTTAGCAGTCGATCTCCTTAACCATTATGCTACCATTGTATGGATATACCACAATTTACTTATCCATTTACTTTTGATGGACATTTGGATTTTTCTAATTTTTGCCTAGAACATTTGTGTACAAATCTTTGTATGATTTTATGCTTTCTTTTCTCTTGGGTAATAACTAGCCGTGGAATGGCTGGGTTAGGTATATGTTTAATTTTTACGAAATTGCCAAACTGTTTTCCAAAGTGGTTGTAGCATTTTATATTCCCACTGCCGGTATATGAAAGTTCCAGTTCCTCCATATCCTCATCAGCACTTGGCATGGTCAGTTTTTTAAATTTTCACCATTCTAATAGCTGTGTAGTGATATTTTATTATAGTTTTATTTTGCATTTCCCTAGTGACTAATCATTATGCTTATTTGCCATTCGTGTATTTCTTATGTGGAGTATACGTTCAAATCTTTAGTCCATTTTTAAATATTGGGTTGTTTATTTTATTATTACTGTGTTTTGATAGTTCTATGTATAGTCTAAAAAGGAGCCGTGGTGGTTCAATGGTTAAACGTCTGGCTACTAACCAAAAGACTGATGATTCAAACTTACCAGCAGCTGCATGAGAGAAAGATATGGCACTCTACTTCTATAAAAGATTACAGCCTTGGAAACTCTACGAGACAGTTCTACTCTGTCCTACAGGATCACTATGAGTCAGAATTGACTCAACTGCAATGGGTTTGGTTTTTTTGGTTTATGTATATTCTAGATACAAGTCCTGTATTTGATATGTGCTTCTTGAATATGTTGTCCCGATCTGTGGCTTATCTTTTTCATTCTCTTAATAGTGTCTCTATCAATATTTTCTTTTATGAATTACGTTTGCAGTGTCATATCTAGGAAATCTTTGGCTTGACCCAGGGCTACAAAGATGTTCTCCTATGTTTTCTTCTAAAAGTTTTATAGTTTAGGTTTTACATATGATATGTTTGAGTTAGTTTTTGTATGTGGTGTGAGGTATGGATATATATATTGATATGGCATATGAATATCTAATCCCTTCATCGCCATGTGTTTTAAAGACTATACTTAACTCCACTGAATTGCCATTACCTCTTTGTCAAAAACCCATTGTCCATTTATGTGTGGGTCTATTATTTCTGGACTCTCTTTTCAGTTCTGTTCTATTTATCTGTGCTAATTTTTTAATATTACACTGCCTTTATTACTGTAGCTTTATAAGTCTTGATATCCGGTAGTTTTAACCCTCCAACTTTGATCTTCATCAAAGGTTTTTTTGGGGGGGATTCTTTCTGATCTATTTCCATACGGATTTTAGCGTCAGCCTGTCAATTTCTATAAAAAAGCCTCCTGGGATTTTGATGATTCAATAGGTCAAATTGGGGAGAATTAATAGCAATATTGAGTCTTCTGAACCCTGAACAAGGTATATCTCTCCTAGATATAGGTCTTCTTTAATTTCTCCCTGCATATTTTATAGTTTTTAGTAAGTGTGTAAATTCACATCTTTTGACAGATTCTGCCTAAGTATGTCATATTTTTGATGCTATTGTAAATGGTATTTTTTAAACTTTCTATTTCTGATTGTTTATTGCTAGTATATAGAAATACAAGTGATTTTTGAATATTAATAATATATTCTACTGTTTTGCTAAACTCACTACTTCTAGTAGTGTTTTTGTAGATTCCATCAATTTTTCTGCATAGGTGCTTATGTTTTCTGTGAATAAAGACAGCTTTATTTCTTCTTTTCCAATATGGATTCATTCTATTTCAATTTTTCTGCTCGATTGTGTTTTCTAGAACCTCCTTTACAATGTCGAATAGAGATGGCAAGAATAAACATCCTTGGCTTGTTCCTGATAATAGGGGGAGAGCATTCAGCTTTTTATCAATAAGTCTGATTTTGACTGTAGGTTTTTCATAGATGTCATTTATCAGAATGAGGAAGTTCCCTTCTTCTTCTAGTTTGTTTGAAGTTTTTATCAGAAAAGAATATCGGATTTTGTCAAATGCTTTTTTTTTTAAGTCTATTGAGATAAATGTATGTGTGTGTGTGTATCTGTATTGGTATCTGTGTCTATACCTAGCTAGTTAATATTAACAATATTGTGGATTTTTGAAAAGTTAAAATGTTACATTTCTGAGATAAAACCTACTTGATCATGATACATCATTCTTTTTTATATTGTTTTATTCAATTTGCTAACATTTTTGCTCAGAAGTTTGCATCTATGCTTATGAGCCCATTTACATTTAATGTGGTTGTTGACATGCTTAGGTCTATCATCTTGCTATTTATTTTCTATTTGTCCCATCTGTTCTTCATTCCTCTTTCCCTTGTTTTCTGCCTTCTTTTGGGCTGAGGATTTTTTATGATACCGTTTTATCTCTTTTTAGCTTATTAGCTTCAACTCTTTGTTTTGTTATTTTAATGTTTGCTCTAGGGTTTAAATTTTTTTTTCTAGGGTTTATAGTATACAGAGCAACTTATTTTTTCCCTTGGGAAACTTGGATAAGGAGCAGAAAAGAGCAGTCTTAATCTCCAGCCTGGGCCCCAAGATCTTTCCTACTGGACCCAGGGCCCCAGGATAGCTTGGGTTCTAATACTTAGGCTGCGTGTATGGTGTACTCAGTGTAGATTTTGATACTCACTGGGAAAGCTTACCCTACTTTAAAAATTCTCTTTGGTATAACCCCTGCTCTAGTCAGCTTCTCTTTGATCATCATGTAAGGAGGGGTTTTGGGAGAAGCCAAACATCAAGAGGCACCTCCTGGAAATCTACTAGGAAGGTTGATGGAACAATCTGGAAATACAAGGCTGACAACAGACAAGAGTGTCAGAAGCCTGCCTTTGACCTGTCTCTGTGCTTCTCCCATCTGGAGGTTCATAGTCTCCTCATTCCTTAAAAGGAAAGTGGCATGTGGCATGTGTTGGCATAGTTTAGCAAAATTCCATAGGTTTATAAAATGCTGGTGGCGTGAAGTGTTGAGAACCTTCTAGACAGAGTCTTTCAGTTCCTCAGAAGTTCCATGGCCTTACCCCTGGTCCTTTGCCCATGGTTTTATCCCAGCTTGAAGCCTACTTCTATTGTCTCACAGTCCATTTACAGAAATCATTGAGGTCTCAACCTAGGATACAGCTTCCACCTGCAAGTTTTCCTCAAGCTCCAACCCCTGCCTTAAAGTGTTATGTTGCCCTCCTATTGCTCCTGTAGCGCTCCCCCATCTCAGTTAATACCCCTTTCCTCACAGGGCTTATGGAGAGAGAGAAAAGGAAATGAAAGGACTATTAAAACAGTGTGCAATTTTGTTACACCTGTTATTTACTCCATACTAGACATGGTTCAAAGTACTGCAGATAGCCAATAATATTATGGGATGGATGAGTGAGTAAGATAGCACTTTCTTACTAAGTCAGGTGTATTGTTTACACAAAGAGAGCTGTGACCCAGGGTAGGGCTAACCTATAGGTTTTGGAGCATTCAAAGATTTGAGGGATGGGGGAGAGAAAGCCTTAATAGCATAGAGAGGGTTAAGGCCTTTTTTTCCTTTGCATCTTCTTGTAGCCCAGGGGTACAGGGGGAGCAGGGGGCACTTGCCCCTAGATGCAAGCCTAAGATGGTGCCAGATGAGGCACAGAATGACATTCTGAGGTGCCGCAAGTATAAAAGGTGCATTACTTGAAATTAAGACATTTCCAGATAAACACAAGTTGAGGGAATTCATAAAAACTAAACCAAAAGTACAAGAACTACTAAAGGAAATTCTTTGGTTAGAAAATCAATAATATCAGGTTTCAACTCAAGACTAGAACACTGGGCAGAGCAACCAGAAGTCAACCCAGACAGGAAAATCCAAAAAAACAAGGATTAAAAAAAAAAAAAAAGCCCAAAATAGGGTAACAGTGATGTTATTATATAAAAGAAGACAACGTTAAAGTAATAAAGAGGGACTAAGAAATGTAATCATACACCTTCCATATGGAAAGGAAGACATGGCGATACAAAGAAATAAAAGTTAGTTTTAAATTTAGAAAAATAGGGGTAAATAATAAGGTAACCACAAAGGAGACAAACTATCCCATTCATCAAAATAAAATATAAGGGAAAAATACAGACTCAGCAGAAACAAAATCAACAACAACAAATACGAGGAAAGGACAATATACAAAGAAAATCTACTCAGCACATAAAATCAAGTGGGAAAAAGAAACTGTCAACAACACACAAAAAAAGACATCCAAATGATAGCACTAAATTCACACCTATCCATAATTGCCCTGAATGTAAATAGACTAAATGCACCAATAAAGAGACAGAGAGTGGCAGAATGGATTAAAAAACAAGATCCATCTATATGCTGTCTACAAGAGACACACCTTAGACTTAGAGACACAAACTAAAACTCACAGGATGGAAAAAAATATATCAAGCAAAAAACATTCAGAAAAGAGCAGGAGTGGCAATATTAATTTCTGACAAAATAGACTTTAAAGTTAAATCCATCAGAAAGGATAAGGAAGGACACTATATAATGATTAAAGGGACAATACACCAAGAAGATATAACCATATTAAATATTTATGCACCCAATGACAGGGCTGCAAGATACACAAAACACACTCTATCAGCATTGAAAAGTGAGATAGACAGCTCCACAATAATAGTGGGAGACTTCAACACACCACTTTCGGTGAAGGACGGGACATCCAGAAAGAAGCTCAATAAAGACACGGAAGATCTAAATGCAAAAATCAACCAACTTGACCTCGTAGACATATACAGAACAGTCCACCCAACAGCAACCAGCTATACTTTCTTTTCTAGTGCACATGGAACATTCTCTAGAATAGACCACATATTAGGTCATAAAGCAAGCCTTAGCAGAATCCAATACATTGAAATATTACAAAGCATCTTCTCTGACCATAAGGCCATAAAAGTGGAAATCAATAACAGGAAAAGCAGAGAAAAGAAATCAAACACTTGGAAACTGAACAAAACCCTGCTCAAAAAAGGCTGGGTTGTAGAAGACATTAAGGATGGAATAAAGAAATTCAGAGAATCCAGTGAGAATGAAAACACTTCCTATGAGAACCTTTGGGGCGCAGCAAAACCAGTGCTCAGAGACAAATTTATATCAATAAATGCAGACATCCAAAAAGAAGAAAGCCCCCAAATCAAAGAATTATCCCTACAACCTGAACAAATAAAAAGAGAGCAACAAAAGAAACCCACAGGCACCAGAAGAAAACAAATAATAAAAATTAGAGCTGAACTAAATGAAATAGAAAACAGAAAAACAATTGAAAGAATTAACAAGACCAAAAGTTGGTTTTTTGGAAAAAATCAACAAAATTGATAAAGCACTGGCCAAACTGACAAAAGAAAAACAGGAGAGGAAGCAAATAACCTGAATAAGAAATGAGATGAGTGATATTACAACAGACTCTACTGAAATTAAAAGAATCACATCAGATTACTATGAAAAACTGTACTCAAACAAATTTGAAAACATAGAAGAAATGGATGAATTCCTAGAAACACACTACCCACCTAAATTAACACAAAAAGACGTAGAACAACTAAATAGACCCATAACAAAAGAAGAGATTGAAAAGGTAATCGAAAAACTCCCAGCAAAAAAAAAAGCCCTGGTCCGGATGGCTTCACTGCAGAGTTCTACCAAACTTTCAGAGAAGAGTTAACACCATTACTACTAAAGGTATTTCAGAGCATAGAAAAGGATGGAATACTCCCAAACTCATTCTATGAAGCCACCATATGCCTGATACCAAAATCAGGTAAAGACACCACAAGAAAAGAAAATTATAGACCTATATCCCTCAAGAATGTAGATGCAAAAATCCTCAACAAAAATCTAGCCAATAGAATTCAACAACATATCCAAAAAATAATTCACCATGAACAAGTGGGGTTCATACCAGGTATGCAGGAATGGTTCAACATTAGAAAAACAGTTAATGTAATCCACCACATAAATAAAACAAAAGACAAGAATCACATGATTTTATCCATTGATGCTGAAAAGGCATTTGACAAAGTTGAACACTCATTCATGATAAAAACTCACAGCAAAATAGGAAAAAAAAAAAAAAAAAGAAGGAAAATTCCTCAACATAATAAAGGGCATTTATACAAAGCCAACAGCCAACATCACCCTAAATGGAGAGAGCCTGAAAGCATTCCCCTTGAGATCGGGAACCAGACACAGATGTCCTTTATCACCACTCTTATTCAACATTGTGTCAGAGGTCCTAGCCAGGGCAATTAGGCTAGATAAAGAAATAAAGGGCATCCAGGTTGGCAAGGAAGAAGTAAAAGTATCTCTATTTGCAGATGACATGATCTTTTACACAGAAAACCTTAAGGAATCCTCCAGAAAACTACTGAAACTAATAGAAGAGTTCAGCAGAGAATCCGGATACAAGATAAACATACAAAAATCAGTTGGATTCCTCTACACCAACAAAAAGAACATCGAAGAGGAAATCACCAAATCAATGCAATTTACAGTAGGCCCGAAGAAGATAAAATACTTAGGAATAAATCTTACCAGAGATGTAAAAGACTTATAGAAAGAAAACTACAGTACACTTCTGCAAGAAACCAAAAGAGACTTACATAAGTGGAGAAACATACCTCGCTCTTGGATAGGAAGACTTAACATTATAGAAATGTCTATTCTACCAAAAGCGATCTATAGATTTAATGCAATTCCGGTCCAAATCCCAACAACATTCTTTAAGGAGATGGAGAAACAAATCACCAACTTCATATGGAAGGGAAAGAGGCCCAAGATAAATAAGGCATTACTGAAAAAGAAGAACAAAGTGGAAGGCCTTACTTTACTTGATTTTAGAACCTATTATACCACCACAGTAGTCAAAACAGCCTGGTACTGGTACAACAACAGATACATGGACCAGTGGAACAGAATTGAGAATCCAGACCTAAATTCATCCACATATGAGCAGTTGATATTTGACAAAGGCCCCAAAACAGTTAAATGGGGAAAAGACAGTCTTGTTAACAAATGGTGCTGGCATAACTGGATATCCATTTGCAAAAAAATGAAACAGGCCCATACCTTACTCCATGCACAAAAACTAGCTCAAAATGGATCAAAGACCTAAATATAAAATCTAAAACGATAAAGATCTTGGAAGAAAAAATAGGGACAACACTAGGAGTCCTAATACATGGCATAAACACTATACAAAACAGTGCCAACAATGCAGAAGAAAAATTAGATAACTGGGAGCTCCTAAAAATCGAACACCTATGCTCATCCAAAGACTTTACCAAAAGAATAAAAAGACTACCTACAGACTGGGACAAGGATTTTAGCTAGGACATTTCTGATCAGCGCCTGATCTCTGAAATCTACATGATACTGCAAAAACTGAACTACAAAAAGACAAATAACCCAATTAAAAAATGGGCAAAAGATATGAACAGACACTTCACTAAAGAAGATATTCAGGTAGCTAACAGATAAAAGATAAAATTTTTATTTTTTTTTAACAGATGTATGAGGAAATGTTCAAGATCATTAGCCATTAGAGAAATGCAGATCAAAACTACAATGAGATGTCATCTCACTCCAGCAAGGCTGGCATTAATCCAAAAAACACAAAATAATAAATGTTGGAGAGGCTGTGGAGAGACTGGAACACTTCTATACTGCTGGTGGGAATGTCAAATGGTACAACCACTTTGCAAATCGATTTGGCGCTTCCTTAAAAAGCTAGAAATAGAACTGCTTATGATCCAGCAATCCCACTCCTTGGAATATATCCTAGAGAAATAAGAGCCTTTACACAAACAGATATATGCAAACCCATGTTTATTGCAGCACTGTTTACAATAGCAAAAAGATGGAAGCAACCAAGGTGCCCATCAATGGATGAATGGATAAATAAATTATGGTATATTCACACAATGGAATACTACACATCCATAAAGAACAGTGAGGAATCTTTGAAACATTTCATAACATGGAGGAACCTGGAAGGCATTATGATGAGTGAAATTAGTCAGTTGCAAAAGGACAAATATTGTATAAGAGCACTATTATAAGAACTTGAAAAATAGTTTAAACTTAGAAGAAAACATTCTTTTGTAGTTACGAGATGGGGGAGGGAGGGAGGATGGGAGAAGGGCATTCACTAATTAGACAGCAGATAGGAACTACTTTAGGTGAAGGGAAAGACAGCACACAATACAGGGGAGGTCAGCACAACTGGACTAACCCAAAAGCAAAGAAGTTTCCTGAATAAACTGAATGCTTCGAAGGCCAGGATAGCAGGGGCAAGGGTCTGGGGACCATGGTTTCCAGGGACATCTAAGTCAATTGGCATAATAAAATCTGTTAAGAAAACATTCTGCATCTCACTTTAAAGAGTGGTGTCTGGGGTCTTAAACGCTAGCAAGCAGCCCTCTAAGATGCATCAATTGGTCTCAACCCACCTGGATCAAAGGAGAATGAAGAACACCAAGGACACAAGGTGATTACGAGCCCAAGGGACAGAAAGGGCCACATGAACCAGAGGCTACATCATCCTGAGACCAGAAGTAGATGTTGCCTGGCTACAACCGAGGACTACCTTGACAGGAAACACAACAGGGAACCCCTGAGGGAGCAGGAGAGCAGTGGGATGCCGGCCCCAAATTCTCCTAAGACCAGACTTAATGGTTTGACTGAGACTGGAAGGCCCCTGGTGGTCATGGCCCCCAGACCTTCTGTTTGCCCAGGACAGGAACCATTCCCGAAGCCAACTCTTCAGGCATGGATTGGATTGGACAATGGGTTAGAGAGGGATGCTGGTGAGGAGTGAGCTTCTTGGATCGGGTGGAAGCTTGAGACTATGCTGGCATCGCCTGCCTGGAGGGGAGATGAGAGGGTGGAGGGGGTTAGAAACTGGCGAAATGGACACGAAAAGAGAGAGTGGAGGGAGAGAGCAGGCTTCTTATTAGGGCGAGAGTAATTGGGAGTGTGTAGCAAAGTGTATATGGGCTTTTGTGTGAGAGATTGACTTGATTTGTAAACTTTCACTTAAAGGAGAATAAAAATTATTTAAAAAAAAAAAAAAAAGGTGCCTGACTGAGGCAGCCAGACAGCAGGGGCAGGGTGTTTCTGCTGACACATGGTCACTACAACATCTCTTCGTATTGAAATTGGTGGGGGCAGGAGGTGAAACTTGGAGATCGCCCCTGGACAATCATTACCCTCAATATGCCCCTGCTGTCTTCTCCCCTCCAGTTGTCCCTCCAAGGCATCTGATGGCTCTCTGTGGTGTGGGTTGCTTCCCTCCGTCCAACTGTTTTTGCTCCCAAGCTTTTAGATTTATTTTTTTCTCATCTTTTTATTGAAGTATATCTATGATGTCCTCGGGTGACACAAACTGCTAACCACTTGGCTTCAAACCCAAAGGTTGACAGTTTGAATCTACCCAGAGGTGCCTCTGAACAAATGCCTGGTGATCTACCTCTGAAAAATCAGCCACTGAGAACTCTTTGGAGCACAGATCGACTCTGACACACGGGGTCACTATGGGTTGGGATCAGCTCCATGGCAACTGGTTTACCACATCTATAAAAAGCACAAACATTATGCTGAGTGAAGCAAGTCAATCACAAACAGACAATTATTGTATGATCTCACTAATACCTAAATAAGCAAATGTATAGATATCAGCGTTTAATAGTAGTTACAGGGGCGGGAGGAAGGGCAAAAGGGAGAGCCGTTCTTTACAGAGCACTGAATTTCTGTTTATGGAGATGAAAAATTTGGCAATAGGTATTGGTGATGGTTGTACAACATGATTGATATAATTGGCGTCACTGAATTTTACACGAGAAAGATACTGGATTGGCAAAACAAAACAGAATAGAACAAATCAAAACAAAACAAGCCCAAAATACACACACAACAGTTAAATTTTCACAAAAATGAAAACACCCATCTAACCAGCACCCATATCAAGAAACAAAGGATTACTAGCCCCTAGAAGCCCCCTTGTGCTCCCTTCCAAGTCACTATCCTGCTCACTAAGGGTGACCATTATCTCGATTTCTAACAGTATATATTCATTTTGACTGGTTTGTGTTTTAAATAATGGAATTACGTGGTATATATGTGTCTTTTGTGTCTGGTGCAGTCCCTTTTTTATGTAACCTAGGAGTTATGCCTCCTGTGCATCATTATAAGAACATATTAAAATGATAAAGAAAGTAACATGCTGGAGAGACTGCAGGGAGATTGGAACTCTTATGCACTGCTGGTGGTAATGCAAAATGGTACAACGATTTTGGAAAACAATATGGTGCTTCCTTAAAAACCTAGAAATAGAAATACTATACGATCCAGCAATCCCACTCCTAGGAATATATCCTAGACAAATAAGAGCCATCACACTAATAGACATATGCACGCCCATGTTCATTGCAGCATTGTTCACAATTGCAAAAAGATAGAAACAACCTAGGTGCCCATCAACAGATGAATGGGTAAACAAACTGTGGTACATACACACAATGGAGCCTTAAACTAAACCAAACCCAACCCAGTGCCGTTGAGTCGATTCCGACTCATAGCGACCCTACAGGACAGAGTAGAACTGCCCCATAGAGTTTCCAAGGAGCGTCTGGTGGATTCAAACTGCTGACCCTTTGGTTAGCAACCGTAGCACTTAACCACTATGCCACCAGGGTTTCCAACAGAGTATTACGCAATGCTAAAGAACAACGACGAATCTGCAAACCATCTCACGATAAGGATGCATCTGGAGGACATTACGCTGAGTGAAATAAGTCAGTCACAAAAGGACAAATACGCATGAGATGGCTACTATAAAAACTCATGAAAAGGTTTACACACAAAAAGAAAAAATCTTTGATGGTTATGAGGGAGGGGAGGGATGGAACGGAAAAATAGTATATAGACAATAGATAAGTGGGAAAAAATGATAAAGAAAATTTTAAGGGGACAGGAAAGTAAAGAAAAAAATGAAGTAAGGAGATAATTTTAAATTTCAGTTATCTCGTTTTGTTTTTAAATAAATGGTCATCAATGGGAAGTGAGTAAAGGAATTAAAAACCTATTAAGGATGAAAAGCTGAGTTGAAAAATAATAATGAGATTAAAAATAAACAACTAAAAATCAATGATCAAAAATAAGAAAATAAAACAGATAAAAGATGATGATTATAGGCCACGGAAACGCTGGTGGCATAGTGGTTAAGTGCTACAGCTGCTAACCAAAAGGCTGGCAGTTTGAATCCACGAGGCGCTCCTTGGAAACTCTATGGGGCAGTTCTACTCCGTCCTATAGGGTCACTATGAGTTGGAATCGACTCAACAGCAATGGGTTTTGGGTTTATAGGCCATAACCTATGAGATGAGAAAGCTAAGATGTAAGAGGATTTAAAAAAAAAAAAAAATTAAGACTAATAATTAAAAACATAGAAAATAAAGTACTTAAAAATATATATACTCATTGATATGGCTAAAGGGTTAAGGAAAATGTTTTCAAAAGAAAATAAAAATAAAAAAATGAGAGAGAAAGAGATAAAAACAAAGCATATGAATCTTAAAAAAAAAAATCTGGAGAGGCGAGGCATCTTCTGGTCACTTGTAGAAGCAGCAGAAACTGATGATAGGCAAGTGTCCAAAAGGTGGCTTCAACTTTCTCAGCCTTCCACCTGCCCAGAGGCATCACTTCAGTCAACCAGTTGTTGGGGACAGCTGTCTTGGCCAGGAGGCACAAGCTGTGGTCATGCTGGTCTTAGCATTCTCCCCAGGCACACAGCAGAGTCAGCTGACAAACCAACCAAGCCCTCGGCACCTAGATGGCACACGGTGAACGTTTAATAAGTGCTCTAAAGAATTAGGTGATAAATGGGGAGACACAAAAGGAGACACAGCACAGTGACCATGTCAAAACCCACTTCCTAGGAAACTGCCGAAGGCTCAGACAATTTTTTATGAAGACAATGAAAATGATAATCACAAATATATGTTTGTCCTTCAAATGTGCCCAGTCCTGTGCTAGATATTTTCCCACAGATGATCTCATTTTTAGAGCTAACAGCAGCCTTGCAAGTGCCTTCTTTGATAGATTCTAAGACTCCACATTTTCAGACCTTAACATCTCGGAGATATTTACGTTGTGGTTTAATTGTCAGTGTACTTTTCCATTTGTGTATAAAACAGTGGTGAATCTTGCAATCTATAGCATCTTAAGCCAGTTGCCAATGAGTCGATTCTGACTCGTGGTGACCTCATGTGTGTCAGAGTAGAACTGTGCCCCCTAAGGTTATCAATGGTTGATGTTTCTGAAGTAGATTGCCAAGCCTTGATCCCGACTTGCCTCTGGGTGGATTCAAACTTCCAACATTTCAGTTAGGAGCCAAGTACTTAACTGTTTGCACCACCCAAGGACTCTTATGGTATCTTAGACTTAATAAAATATAGTAGATGCTACTTTCCATGTGTTCCATATGAGAAAACTGAGGCTCCGAGAGGCCAGACAAGCTGCTCGAGATCACAGGCTGGTAAATGCAGAGCCTGGTGTAGTATTCAGACTCCAGAACTTATTCTTTTTTCCCTTGGACGCCCAAGTGCTGAAAATATCTGACTCACACTGGGGACACTGAGACCCAGAATGTGAGAGCTGAAAGGCCCCCAGGAGACAAACTCGTTCTGTGCACCAAGACAGAGGTGACCCTGGATTCTTGCCCAGGCTTGACACTCCTCCCCATTCACTGTAACACATTGTCTTCTTATTTCTGCTTCTGACATCTTTCCTCTGTTTTCCTATTTATGATGTACTTTGGTTTTTTATTTTCATTTTTGTTTTGTTTTTGCTTTTGTCGTTCCAGGTGCTGGGTCACGAAAGAGACAAGGAAACACCAGAAGGGGAAGTATCAGGCTCCCATATGATTTCTCTTTTCCATTCCTCTCTAGTTACCTGACAGCTGACTGGCTATCTCTGGAAATGCATTATGGCCTCTGAGGCCAGTGGCTTGGAGAAGCACCAGCAGAAGCACCACGTCCAGTGTGTTGCCGGGCCAGGAGAAACAATATTATCTCCTTATGGGAGCAGTTTATTTCCATAGGCCTTTGATTTAAGCTTGCAAGGAAAGATGCCTGTAATGGAGTAATTCCCCCCCCCCAAATTCTGTTTTCAGCTTCTTGGCGGTCCTTAGTGCTAAACGGTAATGGTCCACATCTGGAGAAGCATGGTAGGGTCTCCCTAGACCCCATGGGTTTCTGGTTTCAATCAACGTGCTTTATCAGTTTCTCACAAGTGCTTGGAAATGTGGAAATGAACTTGCAGAAAACAAATAGAAATGCAGCACTGGAAGGGATCCTTTGATCCAAGCCCTTCATTATATAGATAAGGAAAGGGGTGGGGGGACCAGAGAAGTGATGTGGCTTGCCAAAGTCGCACAGCAGATTATGGCCAGGGCTGCAATCCAGGCAACCTACTCAAGGCCATCCAGGGGTCTTTCTCTGGAATGAGTTATATAACGTATAGTAATGTTTGGTGTGAGTCTTTCTTATGAAAAGGTCCTTGAGCTTGAGCAGGCTACTTGTCTGAACTATGTAATAGTCTTTTAACTAGTCCACTTGCCTCCACCCCTCTCCTCACTAATTAGCATGGACATGCTGCAAGATTCATCTTTTTTTGTTGAGCTTCTAATCAATCAGGTCTTTCCCCTGGCCCAAACCCTCTGAGGCTCCCAAAGAATAAAGCCCAGCCTCCTTGGCATTGAAGCTGCAACATTGTTTCGGTACAGACTCTGCTCCAGACTTCCTGCCTTTAGTCTCCTTGCTCACCCCGAACTGCTTGCTGTTCCCTCTTCAAGCCTCGAAGCCTTTGCTTATGCAGTTCCATTTGCTGAAACGCAGTTCCCCATAGTTCTGTCCTCCTTTAAGTCCTGGTTTGTTGTTGGGTGGGGGCCCAATGGAGTAGGTTCCTGAGGAGAGAATAAGATGGAGCCTTCCTGTTTGCCATTGACAGACTTCTCTGCTGCGTGAATTATACAGGCAAGTGGGCACCACTCTGGTGGTTTAGTGTAGGTCATTCAATAAAATGTACAGGAAGAAAGTTTGATTTGGAGGTAGTCTGATACCAGATGGTAGGTAGACTGTGAGCATCTAGGCAAGAAAATTGACAGCACCGTGAGAATCCTTGCCTCCAGGGTGAGGTGTTGTGGTGCTAGGTGCTGGGGATACAGAAACAAATCACACAGATGTGGCTTTACTCACGGGAAGCTTGCAGTTTGGTGCATAAGACAAAGGTTATAGGTGATTTCACTAAATAATCATAAAAATGTTATGATTTTCATTTTACAGATGAGAATACTGAGTCTCAGACAGGTTGAAATTTTTCCAAGGTTACTCAGCTAATCAACTCTAGAGATAACTGTAAGGCTCCTCTAAGAGACAAGTTCATTGCTGGAGTAACCAGGGCTTAGGACTGAGTAGTAAGGCAATGACTTGGGCTGGGTGTAAATAGTATTACTAATAATAACGGGAAGTATTCGTGGGAGAACAAACTTCTTTTCCCTTTACCTGATTACTGCCTACTAAGTAATAGACAAAATTCTAAGCCCTTTGCATATGTTGGTTAGTTTTAAGTCTCACAATAACACTATGCAGTAAAATTAGCCTTCCTATTTCACAGATGGAGCCCTGGTTGCATAGTGGTTATGAGCTATGGCTCATAACCAAAACGTCAGCAGTTTGAATCCACCAGCTACAACTTGGAAACCCTATGGGGCAGTTCTGCTCTGTCCTGTACGGTTGCTATGAGTTAGAATCGACTCGATGGCAATGGGTTTGGTTTTTTGGTTTATTTTACAGATGGAGTCCCTGTGTGGTGCAAATGATTAATGCGCTTGGCAGCTAACCAAAAGGTTAGAGATTAGAGTCTACCCAGAGATGCCTCAGAAGAAAGGCCAGGTGATCTACATCCAAAAAATCAGCCACTGAAAACTCTATGGAGCACAATTCTATTCTGACATCCGTGGGATCACCGTGAGGTAGAACTGACTTCATAGCAGCCGGAATTGGTATTTTACAGATGAAAGCAGTAAGGATAAGAAAAGACAACTACTTTGCCTAAGATCGCCCAGCTGTGATGGGGGTTATTTTTCTGTCAGATCTGTGCTTTCCAATGGACATGACTTCCTCCCCACCACCTTTTGTCTAAAGACCACTGAGAGCCTCTTTTCTTCTTCAAGGGAAGAGGGGAAAAAATGAAATTTGTAATGACGGTAAGAACAGAGAGATTCTAAAAGTAGCTAAAATGCAAAACGTCATGGTCACCCACTTCAGGTTCGTAAAGTTCACCAGAAAGCTGTTTTCTTTGGTGGAAAATTCTGATTCCCGTCACCTGAACAGTCTCCTGAAGGCCTGCAACTCCGGTGGAATTGTGGAAGGGAGGACTTTGAAACACAACCTTACTTTAGTTATCATTCAAAGTTTCTCTTTTCTGTCTGGTGTCCATGTTCGTGGAGACTTCTTAGAGTAATTTTTAAGAAGATTAATCTCAATCTTAATCTAAATGATACCTGTCTGTCAGTTTGTTGTACTGTGACAGCTTGTCTGTTGCTGTGATGTTGGAGGCTATGCCACCGAAATTTCAAATATCAGCAGGATCATCCATGGTAGACAGGCTTAGATGGAACTTCCAGACTAAGACAGACTAGGAAGAAAGACCTCATGATCTACTTCTGAAAATTAGTCAGTGAAAATCTTATGGATCACAATAGAACAGTGACTCACTTGCTTTGGACATGCCATCAGGAGGGATCAATCGCTAGAAGAAGAAATCATGTTTGGTGAAATAGATGGCCAAGGAGGGAACGACATGATAGCTGCAAGGATGGACTCAAATATGCTGGTGTTGTGAAGATGATGCAGGACCAGGCAACATTTTGGTCTGTTGTACATAAGATCACCATGAGTTGGAGTTGACTCACAGCAGCTAACAAGAACAACAGTCTAAATGGATAGTGATTCCTTCACCCACCTTACCTTGGCTGCTGTTCCTGGACTATCCAGTCCTTTCCTTCTACCCAAAGGATGGTCTTGTAAAACCCAATATACCGAATATCAAAGAGGCCCAGTCTGTTCCAAGTCTGTTCCTTACTTCTGTTTTTACTCTGGGCTCTGCCTTGGATGCCTACACCTATGGCATGATCCAGTGTCTTGTTCAAAGGGACCCCACCACTTGCATTTACCTTGTGTGTGTGTGTTTTCCTGTTGAAGCTCGATGAGATTCTGCCCTGTGAAATTTCAACCTTGACCTGGGATTCAATCTCCAGGGGTTTTATTCCCCTAATTATTCAATTCTCCTCATACTTCAGAAAATCATTTTCCCATAAGGCTAAGAACAATTAAAGACATTTTTGTGCTATGTCTTAATGAGAATTTTCTATGGGAGTAAAAATTTCTGAGCCAGGGGCACTCAGGACTGGGTAAAGATCAATGGCCTAGGGTCAGGAGGACAGCACTGTAAATATAATTTTCCATGGCATTGTTATAACTGTCTTATGGAAGACAAAGTTGAGGCTCAGAGAGATGCTCAGGGTCAGAAAGTTGTTGTTCAGTGCCCTTGAGTTGGTTCCAAACCACAGCAACCCTGTATACAACAGAACAAAATGCAGCCCTGTTGCACCATCCTCACAATCATTGCTATGTTTGAGCCTGTTGTTGCAGCCACAGTGTCAATCCGTCTCATTGAGGGTCTTCCTCCTTTTTGCTGAACCTCCACTTTACCAAGCATGATGTCCTCCTCCAGGGACTTGTCCCTTCTGATAAAATGGCCAAAGCATGTAAGATGAAGCCTTATCATCCTTCCTTCTAAAGAGCATTTTGGACTTCCAGCCAATATGGCGCTATAGACGGAATCATCATGCTGTCTCTCCACAGTAAAGACCTGAAAAACTAAGTAAAACAGAGACAAACATCAATCCTGGAATGCTAAATGTCAAATTAAGAGACAAAGAACTCATCCAAGCACCTAATGGAATAAGAAACTGACAGAGAGAACAGAGAGCAGGGAGAGATACTTGCAGAGGTCCCCTATCAGCTAATGCAGCACAGATTCACCATCTTGGACTCCTGTTGAAGATTGGCAGACAGGGAGCAGGGCAAAGCAGCTTCACGGAGCTCCCAGTAGGAGGCAGAACATCTGGTAATCAGCGATACATGCTTTCCCAGGCCCCATCCTTCTCCGCCCCCCCCGCTCGACCTCCCCCGTTTCATAGCTGGCTGCAGCCACTTGGCTGGCCAAGAAGTCCAAGGTCCATGCCACTTGGACTCACCCCACCCATATCGGAGATTAGCAGACAGGGAGTACAGGAAAGCAGCTTCAAGGAGCTCCCTGCAGGAGACAGAGCACCTGGTAACCAGTGATATATGCTTTCTCACCCCTTTCTCCCATGCTGCTTGGCTTCCTCTGCTTCCTGCCAGTTGCAGTCACTTGGCCAGGAGGCACTGGCTTCAGCCCCTTACCACTTGGATTCACCCTGCCAACACTGGCTGCCTCCTGGGATGCCATTTGTTGCTGATGTTGCTTTCTTTGGCTTCTTATGGTTTCTTTCATGCCACCACCTTCTTCTCCTTTCTCTTGAACACCTGGCTCCATGTGCCTTCTATCCTTCTTCTTGAAAGGCTGTGAAGAACTGCTCAACTGGGGAACTACTTCCCCAGCATGTGCCACCATGCTGGTGGGATCACTGAGGCTTTTTTGTTGTTGTTTTCCTTTGTTTGTTTTCATTTTGTTTTGTGTGGCTTGGGAGCCCCTTCTAGCTGGGCTGTACTGCATGCCTTGGGAGCCACTTCCCCAGTCTGTGCAGCTGCACTGGTGGGATCCCTAGGGGCAGTTTTTTTTTTCTTTTTCACTTATCTTTCTTCATTTCTCATCTCTCTATACTTACCTTCTTTTCTTGTACCCTGAATACCTGGCGCTGTTTGACATCACCACCTCTTCCAGCCAGACTGTACTGTGCTTCCTGGGAGCCACTTCGTGGGATTGCTGGGAACTTTGGTTTTCTTCTTCTTCTTTTTTTTCCCCAAATATTTATTTATTTTTCTCTTTTTCTTTTTCTTCCTTTTTTGTTTTTCTCCATTTCTCAGTCTTTCATCTCTCCACTACAATGGCAAGCTCCCTTAGCACTTTTTCATTTGTTTGTTTTTGGATCCTGTTTCTCTCTTCTCTTTACCATGTTCATCTTAGCTCCACACACCACAACCTCCTCCCTCCTTTCTGCCTACCTGCACCGTGTGCTGAACATCACACCCCTGACGAGCACAGGCATGGCCTGCTGGAATCTGCCCTGCACTGATTCCTGGCCCACCTTGTCACCCCTAGAATGTGCCACAAATAACCATCTCAGCCCCTCCATTTAAGCTGGACCTGCCCTGCTGCACCATAGCTGAGCAGCTGGCCCTGCCCACTGGACAAGGAGGTGAAAATATCCTGCCCACAGACGAGCAAACAACAAAGAACACACAGCCCGCCTACTCAGTCATAACCAAATAAAACAAAAAAGCAGGATGAAACAAACAAATCCACAATCAATAAACAAAGAAAATAACTACTGACGGTCCCAAAGACAGCAGACAATATCAAAACATATAAAAAAAAAAAAAAGAAGAGGATGGTTCCAGAAGGCATCCAAAATAAGACACCAGGTGACTTTCCAGGAGAAGAAAAGACACTTGAACTGCCTGATAGGAAATTCAAATCTCTAATAGTCAGAGGTATTCAAGAGATGAAGCAAAAAGCAGGCAAAAATGAGGAAAAAATAGATAAATTCATGGAAAAGGCAGATAAATTCATGGAAAATACAGACAAAAAAGATGAAAGAATTCAGGAAAATAATACAGGAACAAAATGCCAAAATAAATTCACAACTAGAGATCATACAAAAACAACAATGGTAAATCCAAAAGGTAAACGACAAGATTTCAGAAACGGACAATGCCAGAGAAGGGCTGAAGAGCAGGTTTGAAACAATGGAAGACAGGATAAGCAAAATTGAAGACAAACACTTGGATACAACTCTATTTGAAGAAAAATCAGAAAAAAAAAAGAAACCCTGAGAATTATGTGGGACAAAACCAAAAGCAAAAATTTGTGAGTGATCAGAGTTCCAGAACAGGGGGAGAAAACAGAAAACACAGAGAGACTCTTTGAAGAATTGCTGACAGAAAACTTCCCTAATATCATGAGAGATGAAAAGCTGACCATCCAATAAGCTCAACAAACGCCATATAGGATAGACTCCAAAAGAACATCACCAAGGCATACCATAATCACACTTGCTAAAACCAAAGACAAAGAAGGAATCCTGAGAGCAGCTCAAGAAAAATGAGAAGTCACATACAGATAAGAAACAAGACTAAGTTCTGATTACTCGGCAGAAACCATGCAGGCAAGAAGGCAATGGGATGACATAGATAAAACCTTGAAAAAAAAATTGCCAACCAAGAGTAATATATCCTGCAAAACTCTTACTCAAATATGATGATGAAATTAGGTCATTTCCAGATAAACAGAAAGCAAGGGAATATGTAAAAAAAAAACAAACCAAATTTATAATAATTACTAAAGGGAGTCATTCTGTGTGAGAAAAAACAACATCAGATGACAGCCTGAATCTAGCATGCAAGATTGTACCTGCCAGATACCAGCCTAGGAAATGAACTCTCAAAGACTATCCAAAACAAAAGAGTTACAACAGGGAACCAGAGAGGTTAATCTGTAAATGACAACAACACTGGAACAGTAAAAGAGGGAATAAATAGTGTAGGTATAGAGCTTTTTAAGGGAGAGGAAGTCAAGGTGATACCAAGTAATAATAGACTGGTTCAAAACTAGGAAGATAAAGGGTAAATTTCAAGGTAATCGCAAAGAATGTTAACAAACCTACTCATCTAAGTAAAGAAGAAAAACGTAAAGTCTCAGTAAAAACAAAATCTACAAATACAAAAGAAATGAAAAAAAAATCCACAAACAGAAGAAATTCAGCGTTAGAAAGTAAGAAGAACAAAGAAAACGTCAGCACCACGAAAAAAAGCACTACGAAATGACAGCAATAAACTCATGCCTATGAATAATTACACTGAATATAAATGGCCTAAATGCACCCATAAACAGACAGAGTGACAGAATGGATTGAAAAACAGGATCCATCAATATGCAGTCTACAAGAGACACACCTTAGAAACAAAGATGTAAATTTATTAAAAATCAAAGGATGGAAAAAATATATCAAGCAAACAGCTACCAAAAAAGAGCAGGAGTGGCAATACTAATCTCAGATAAAATGGACTTTAAAACAAAGTCCACCAAAAAAGACAAAGAAGGGCACTATATAATGATTAAAGGGATGATCCGTCATGAAGACATAACCGTAATAAACATCTATGCACCCAATGACAGGGCTCCAAAACACATAAATTCTTACAGCACTGAAAAGGGAAATAGTTCCACAATTGTAGTCACAAATTTCAACACACCACTCTTGGTAAAGGACAGAACATCTAGAAAGAAACTCACCAAAGATACAGAAGAGCTAAAGGGCACAACCTGACCTCATAGACATATATGGAACATATATGGAACATATATGGAACGTATATGGAACACTCCACCCAGCAGCTGCAAAGTACACATTCTTGTCCAATGCACATGGGACGTTCTCCAGAATAGACCACATCTTAGGCCAGAGAGCAGCCCTCAACAAAATCCAAAACATTGAGATAATACATAGTATCTTCTCTGACCACAATGCCATCAAGGTAGAAATTAACAACAGGAGTAGTAAGGAAAAAAAATCATTTATATGAAAACTGAATAACACCCTGCTCAAAAACCACTGAGTAATAGAAGAAACAGAGATGAAATTAAAAAAATTCCTAGAATCAAATGAGAATGAAAACACATCATACCAAAACATTTGACACACAGCAAAGGCAATGCTCAGAGTTCAAGTTGTAGCAATAGACACACACATCAAAAAAGGAAGAAAGAGACAAAATCAAAACATTAGCTACACAACTCAAATAGAAAGAGAACAGAAAAAAAAAAAAAGCCCACAGCCACCAGAAGAAAGGAAATAATAAAGATTAGAGCGGAAATAAATTGAATATAGAATAGAAAAACAATAGAATGAATCAACAAAACCAAAAGTTGGTTCTTTGAAAGGATCAACAAAATCGACAAACCACTGGCCAAACTGACAAAAGAAAAACAGGAGAGGATGCAAATAACCCAATGGGTGACATTACAACAGACCCAACTGAAATAAAAAGGATCATAACAGAGTATTATGCAAAACTATACTCCAACAAATTTGAAAACCTAGAGGAAACGGACAAATTTCTAAAAATACACTATCTATCCAAACTAACATAAAAAAGTCAAAAACCTGAACAGACCCATAACAAGAGAAGAGATTGAAAAGATAATAATAAAAAAAAACTCCCAACAAAAAAAGCCCTGGTCCAGGTGAGCTCACTGGAGATTTCTACCAAACATTCAGAAAAGAGCTTACACCAGTACTACTCAAACTATTTCAGAATAGAAAAGAAAGGGATACTTCTGAATTTATTCTATGAAGTCAGCATAGCCCTGATACGAAAACCAAGGAAAGACACACACAGAAAAGAAAACTACAGACCAGTATCTCTCATGAATATAGATGCAAAAATTCTCAACAAAATTCTAGCCAATAGAATTCTGCATCATATCAAAAAAAATAATATACCATGACCAAGTAGGATTCATACCAAGTATGCAAGGATGGTTTAACATTGGAAAAGCAATCAGTGTAATCCATCACATAAATACAAGGAAAGAAAAGAATCACATGACCATCTCAATCAACACAGAAAAGGCATTCGACAAAGTCCAACAGTCATTCCTGATAAAAACTCTCAATAAAATAGGTATAGAAGGGAAATTCCTCAACACAATAAAGAGCATCTATGCAAAACCAATGGCCAACATCAATGGAAAGAGGCTGAAAACATTCTCCTTGAGAATAGGAACAAGACAAGAATGCCTTTTATTACCACTCCTATTTAACATTTTGCTGGAAGTCCTAGCTAGAGCAGTAAGGCAAGAAAAAGAAATAAAGGGCATCCAAATTGGTAATGAAGATGTGAAACTGTCCCTATTTGCGAATGATATGATACTATACATAGAAAACCCAAAAGACTCCATGAGACAACTACTGGAACTAATAGAAAGATTCAGCAGAGCAGCAGGATACAAGATAAACATACAAAAGTTAGTTGGATTCCTATACGCCAATAAAGAGAATGAAGAAAAGGAAATCAGGAAAACAATACCATTTATGATAGCCTCTAAAAAATAAAATACTTAGGGATAAAACTAACCAGGGATATAAAAGACCTATACAAAGATAACTACAAAACACTACTACGTAAATGGAAAAACACCATGCTCATGGATAGGTATATTCAACATTGTGAAAATGACAATTCTACCCAAAGGGATTTACAAACACAATGCAATCCTGATCCAAATAAAAACAACGTTCTTTAAAGAGATGGAAAAAGCCCAGGGTAAATAAAGCACTATTGAAGAAGAAGAATGAAATAGAACTCACACTACCTGACCTCAGAACCTACTGTACAGCTATGGTAGTCAAAACAGCCTGGTACTAGTACAACGACAGATACATTGACCAATGGAACAGAATTGAGACCCCAGATGTAAATCCATCCACTTATGGTCACCTGATCTTTGACAAGGGCCCAAAATCCACCAAATGGGGAAAAGACAGTCTTTTTAATAAATGGTGCTGGCAAAAATGGATATCCATCTGCAAAAAAAAAAAAGAAAGAAAGAAAGAAACAGGACCCATATCTCACGCCATATACAAAGACTAATTCAAAATGGATCAGAGATCTACATATAAACCCCAAAACTGTAAAGTTCATAGAAGAAAAAATAGAATCAATGCTAGAGGCCCTAATACATGACATAAACAGGATACAAACCATAACCAACAACACACAAGCCCCAGGAGATAAGCTAGACAACTGGGATCTTTTAAAAATTAAACACTTATGCTCATCAAAAGTCTTCACCAAAAGAGTAAAAAGAGATCCTACAGGCTGGCAAAACATTTTTGGATATTAAAAAACAGACAAAGATATAATCTCAAATATCTATAAGAAAATCCAACACTTCTACAACAAAAAGACAGATAATTCAACTAAAAAATGGGCAAAGGAAATGAACAGACACTTCACCAAAGAAGACATTCAAGTGGCCAACGGACACATGATGAAATGCTCGAGATCGCTGGCCATTACAGAAATGCAAACTAAAACCACAATGAGATACCATCTCTCCCCAGCATAACTGGCATGAATTAAAAAAAAAAACAAAAACAGAAGATAACAAATGTTGGAGAGGCTGTGGGGAGATCAGAACTCTTATGCACTGCTCGATGGAATGCAAAATGATACAACCATTTTGGAACAGGATATGGTGCTTCCTTAGAAAGCTAGAAATAGAAATATCATATGATCCAGCAATCCCACTCCTAGGAATATATCCTAGATAAATAAGTGTCATCACACAGACAGACATATGCATACCCATGTTCATTGCTGTAGCCTTTGATCTTCATTAGTAAGTGCTTCAAGTACCCTTCGTTTTCAGCAAGCAAGGTTGTGTCATCTGCATATTGCAGGTTGTCAATACTGAATCTTGGAAATACTGAAACTGTTAAGGTTGAATCTTTCTCCAATCCTGATGTTGTGTTCTTCTTCATATAGTCCAGCTTCTCGGATTATTTGCTTAGCATATGGATTGAATAGGTATCGTGAAAGGATACAGCCCTGAAGCACACCTTTCCTGATTTTAAACCATGCAGTATCCTCTTGTTCAGTTCAAACAACTACCTCTTGGTCTATGTACAGGTTCCACCTGAGTGCAATTAAGTGTTCTGGAATTCCCATTCTTCACAATGTTATCAATACTCTGTTATGATCCACACAGTCAAATGTATTTGCGTAGTCAATAAAACACAGGTAAATCTATTTCTGTTATTCTCTGCTTTCAGCCAAGATCCGTCTGACATCAGCAATGATATCCCTCACTCCACGTCCTCTTCTGAATCTGGCTTGAACTTCTGGCAGTTACTGTCAATGAACTACTGCAACCATTTTTGAATTATCTTCACCAAAATCTTACTTGCATGTGGTATTAATGGTATTGTTCAATAATGTGGGCATTCTATTGAATAACCTGTCTTTGGAATGGGTACAAATATAGATTTCTTCCAGTCATTTGACAAGTAGCTGTCTTCCAAATTTCTTTGTATAGAGGAGTGAGCGACCCAGTGTTGCGTCTGTTTGTTGAAACATCTCAGTTGGTGTTCTGTCAGTTCCTGGAGACTTCTTTTTTTGCCAATTGCCTTCAGTGCAGCTTGGGCTTCTTCCTTCAATACCATTGGTTCTTGATCATATGCTACCTCCTGAAATGTTTGAATGTCGACCAATTCTTTTTGGTACAATGACTGTGTAATCCATTCATTTTCTTTCGATGCTTCCTGTGTTGTTCAATATTTTGCCCACAGAATCCTTCAATATTGCACCTTAAGGATTGAATTTTTTCTTCAGTTCTTTCAGCTTGAGAAATACTAAGTGTTTTCATCCCTTTTGGTTTTCTACCTTCAGGTCTTTGTACATTTCATTGTAATACTTTGTTTTCTCCATCTGCCCTTTGAAATCTTCTGTTCAGCTCTTTTACTTCATTATTTCTTCCACTCTCTTTAGCTACTGTATGTTCAAGAGCAAGCTTCAGAGTCTCTTCTGACATCAATTTTGGTCTTTTCTTTCTTGCCTGATCTTTTAATGACCTTTTTTTTCTTCATGTATGATGTCCTCCCACAACTCATCTGGTCTTCGGTCATTAGTGTTCAATTCACCAAATCTATTCTTGAGATGGTCTCCAAATTCAGATGGGATATATTCAAGGTTGTACTTTGGCTGCCATGGACTTGTTTTAATTTTCTTCTGCTTCAAATTGAACTTGTATATGAAAAATTGATAGTCTGTTCTGCAGTGGGCCCCTTTCCTTGTTCTGACTGATGATATTGAGCATCTTTTTCCACATATTCCTGTTTATTCCAAATGGTGAGGTTCATATGTAAAAAAAAACTCATGGTTTATGTTGTTGAAAAAAAAATGTATTTTCAATGAATAGGTTGTTGGTCTTGCAAAATTTTATCATGCGATCTCCAAGGCCATATTTTCCAACAAATAATGCTTCTTCTTCTTTGTTTCCAACTTTCGCATTCCAATCACCGCTATCAATGAATGTTGATTGCATGTTTGATCAAGTTCAGGCTGCAGAAGTTGGTAAAAATCTTCAATTTCTTCATCTTTGGCATTAGTGCTTGGTGCATAAATTTGAATAATAGTCGTATTAACTGGTCTGCCTTGTAGGTGTATGGATATTACTCTATCACTGACAGCTTTGTACTTCAGAATAGGTCTTGAAATGTTCTTTTTGACAATGAATATGAGACCATTTCTCTTCAATTTGCCATTTCCAGCATAGTAGACCACATGATTTTCTGATTCAAAATGGTGAATACCAGTCCATTTCAGCACACTAATGTCTAGCATATTGATATTTAAGCATTCCATTTCATTTTTTTTTACAACTTTCAATTTTACTCAATTCATGCGTTATACATTCCATGTTCTGATTACTAATGGATGTTTGCATTTGTTTCTTCTCATTTTGAGTCATGTCACATCAGCACATGAAGGTCCCAAAAGGTTTGCCCCATACATATCATTAGGTTGATTTTACTTTGAGGACACAGCTCTTCCCCGGTTGTACTTGGAGTGCCTTCCAACATGAGAGGCTCGTCTTCTGGCACCGTATCGGACAATGTTCTGCTGCTATTCATAAGGCGTTTGCTGGTCACTTCTTTCAGAAGTAGACCACCAGGTACTTCTCCCTAGTCCGTCTTTGTCTGGAAGCTGGAACTGAAACCTGTCCACCATGGGTGAGCCTGCTGGCATTTGAAATACTGGTGGCATAACTTCTAGAATCACAGCAAAATGCAAGCCACCATGACATGACAAACTGATAGAAGAGTGGTGGGTCACCAATTTAGCAAGTAGTAAAGCTGGGATCCAAACCCAGCTTGTTTTTCATTCCAATGTCTGTGCTTGTGTAATTACACTACACTATCTTTGATTTTTTAAAAAACGGAATGGGGGTGGTTAATATTATTGTGACCTTGGATAAGTCTCTTTGCTTTCTTGGAAGTCTCTAATCCTTCCTCCTCATTTCACAGATGAGAGAAGAAACCTAAAGTTCCTATAGCCCTAAACATTTCACGGTTTGAGAATTTTTTCTAAGGCCTTTTTCTTCTGATCAAAAGAGAGACCAAAGACATAACAAACTCAGCTTCAAAACTTGTCATGTTTGAATTTTTTATCTATTAGTTTTTTGCTTTAAGAAAGAAGGAAGAAAGGCAAACTGATTTTACAGGGAAAACATGACTCCACTAAGGAATTTGTACCGTTCCTGAAGCTTTTTGATATGTATTTACTTTTGAAGAAATGAATTGCCTACTCTTTCCTTCACCACGCACTTCCTCTTTCTTTGTCAAAATAATGTTCATTACTCAGTGACTAATCCACCAGGCCTCCCCAGTCCTTTCAGTGAGCACTCCTTCCCAGGACTTTCTCTGTCTATTCAATAAACATTTTCTGACAGCCTGCTTTGTGCCTGTGGCAATGTGTGTGGGGCCAGTGGGACTGCTAAGATGGCTAAGAAACCACCCTTGTTAGAGAGACAGACACATATAAAATTGAAGCCACCAAATGCCAAACACTACAGCACAGGGGCAGGGGTCCTCCTTTTTGCTACTTTGGGTCCGAGAAGAAGTAGGGGTCAGTACATGGGAGTTAGACAAGTAGTCTTCCTATGTGACAGGACCCTGATACCACTTTATGTTTAAACCATCATTATCTTTCACCGGGCTACTGAAAAAGTCTCCTAAGTGATTGTTCTGCTTGCATTCTTGCTCCTCTATAATCAAGTTTCCGTAAAACGGTGAAAGTGATCTTTGAAAAACGGAAGCCAGACCATGTCACTTTCCTGTTCACAACCCTCCCAATGATTCTTCATCAGAATAAACCCAAACTCCATATTATGGCCTACATGGCTTTCTGGAATCTGGCTCCTGTCTACCTCACTGAGCTCATTTGCTACCGTTCTTCAGTTTGCTCCAGCTCTACTGACTTTGTTCTGTTCTTTGACTATACCAAGCTTATTCCTGTCCCAGGGCCTTTGCACTCACAGCTTTCTCTACCTTAGACACTCCTCTACCTGATTATTTGGATGACTTCTTTTATTTTATCTTTTGCAATCTCCTCAAAGAAACCTTCCCTGTTTACACTATGTAATGTAGCAAAACCCCTTCTACCAATTTCCATGTTCTATTTTTGCCATAGTTCTTATTATCATCTAAAATTATTTTTATTTATTTACGGATTTCGATGTCTGTTTGCTCGCTTGTCTATTGTCTGCCCTCTCCTTCAGCCTCCATTAAAATGTAAGCTTCATGAGAGCAGGAACTCATCCTTTTTTACTCTTCTATTCCCAGCATGTGAAATAGCACCTGATACATAATAGAGACTCAATAAATGTTTTAATGTTTTTGAACAAATTAAAAACAAAATGAAACAAAACTGTTTATTATCTCAATGTCCCAGGTATAGCTTCATATCAGAAAGTCTTTATTACTACATCTTCTTGGAGGCTACCAGGCCCTCAGATGATGGTCGGGAGGTGTGCAACAATAGAGTTGCATAGGTTGAATGGATTGGGTATAATCACAGAGTTCAGCCATTTATAAAAGGACAGTAAAAATTATCTACCAGCACATGATGGAGAGTTTCCTACCTCCTAGTAAGTCTCAATGATTTGGCATATAAGAAATCTTTGCAATAAATGTTAGGTTAGGAAAGGAGTGCGCCAGAGGATTTAATTTTCTGCTTGAATCCAAGTTAAGAAGAACCCAAGTTATGACTAACAAGCTGAAGTACATTGACCCTGAAGCTAATGAAGCTTAAGCTTTAGTTTTTGTTGTTAGCTGCTGTTGAGTCAGCCCTGGCTCATGGCTACCCCATGCACAATGGAATAAAATGTTACTTAATCCTGTGCCATTCCTACGATTGGTTGTGGATCAAACATTTGTGATCTAGAGGGTTTTCACTGGCTGATTTTTGGAAGTAAATTGTGAGGCCTTTCTTCCTAGTCCATTTTAGTCTGGAAGCTCCACTGAAACCTGTTCAGCATCATAGCAACACACAAGCCCCAACTGGCAAAACAATGGTGGTTGTGCATGAGGTACATTGGCTGGGAATTGAGCCTGGGTCTCCCGCATGGAAGGGAGAATTCTACCACCGGGTTCCACCACTGCCTCTTTAAGCTTTAGGACCGCTCACTTGCTCAGGTATTTTTCAAGGCTTTGAGGGCAGCTGTAGCAATATGCTCACATGGTCATGTATTTCTGTAAAATGTTCAAAATGAGATACTTCACTTACTCAATTCAAGCCTTTGTCTCTTTGTTCCAACTTTTACTCTTTCATACTTCCCCTTGCCTCAGGTGGTGCTGGAGGGCTGTAGGCATTGCTGGAATTTGACTGAGGCGGAGCTGGGTTGAGAATGCATTTGGTTTAGGTTTAGGGAGATGTATCGATGTAGCTTACAGTCTCTTCCGTATATACTTATGACAGCAATCCCGGTATAGACTATTTCTACCTCATTGTGGTCAAGTCGATTCTGACTCATAGCAACACTATAGGACAGAGTAGAACTGCCCCATAGGTTTTCAAAGGCTGTAAATCTTTTTTTTTTTTTTCTTACTTTAGATGAACGTTTACAGAGCGAACTAACTTCTCATTAAACAGTACACTTATTGTTTTATGGCATTGGTTAACTACCCCACGACATGGCAACATTCTCCCTTCTCGACCTTAGTTTCCTATTATCAGCTTTCCTGTCACGTCATGCCTTCTCGTCCTTGCCCCTGGGCTGTTGTGCCCCTTTAGTCTTGTTTTGTTTTATAGCTTATCTAATCTTTGACTGAAAGGTGAACCTCAGGAGTGACTTCATTACTGAGCTAAAAGGGTGCCTGGGGGCCATACTCTCAGGGTTTCTCCAGTCTCTGTCAGGCCAGTAAGTCTGGTCTTTTTTTGTGAGTTAGAATTTTGTCCTACGTTTTTCTCCAACTCTGTCTGAGACCCTCTATTGTGATCTCTGTCAGAACAGTCAGTGGTGGTAGCCAGGCACTGTCTCACTGTACTGGGCTCAGTCTGGTGGATGCCAAGGTAGTTGTGGCCCATTAGTCCTTTGGACAAATCTTTGCCTTGTGTCTTCAGTTTTCTTCATTATTCCTTGCTTCCGAAGGGGTGAGACCAGTGGAGTATCTTAGCTGGCTCCACACAGGCTTTTAAGACCTCAGGTAATACTCACCAAAATAGAATGTAGAACATTTTCTTTATAAACTATGTTATCCCAGTTGAACTAGATGATCTCCGAGACCATGGTACCCACAGCCCTCAGCCCAGCCCACCCCTCACCTCCCTCGTAACCATCAAAGATTGTTTCTTTTTGTGTGTAAACCTTTTCATGAGTTTTTACAGTAATGGTCTCATATAATATTTGTCCTTTTGTTATTGACTTAATTCACTCAGCATAATGCCCTCCAGATTCATCCATGTTATGAGATACTTCACAGATTCAGCATTGTTCTTTATCTTTGGGTAATACTCCCTTGTGTGTATGTACCACAGTTTATTTACTCATTCATCTGTTGATGGGCATCTCGGTTCCTTCCATCTTTTTGCTATTGTGAGCAGTGCTGCAACCAGCATGGGTGTGCATATGTCTATTCGTGTGACGACTCTTATTTCTCTAGGGTATATTCCTAGGAGTGGGATTGCTGGATCATGACGTATATCTATTGCTAGCTTTCTAAGGAAGTGCCATATCATTTTCCAAAATGGTTATATCATTTTTGGAAGGCTATAAATCTTTACAGAAGCAGACTGCCACATGTTTCTCCCAAGGAGCAGCTGGTAGGTTAGAACAACTGGCCTATCAGTGGGCAGCTGCATGCTTAACCACTGTGCCACCAGGGCTCTTTAGGACTATGTCTATCCACTTAGAACTAACTTACACCTACCTTGCAACAGGAAGAGGCAGGACCAGAGGTGGGATCTCAGTATGAACATGTCTGCTGTCCTGTGGCAACAGAAGTATATGGGCAGTGGAGGAAAGACAAGATTTGAAATAAATGGAGCCAGAAATTAGTCTGTGTAAAATTTTTACAATTATTGGATGTTTAAACTGTATGTGAAGGATTTGGTTCTTCTAGTCAAATAGAAGTTCTCTTGTATATTCAATAAGGCAGCATATACAATTATAAATGCCTCTTACGTTAATTAATTCATGCCCTCGTGGTGCAGTGGTTAAACATTCCTCTGCTAACCAACAGGTCGGATGTTTGTGTCCACAAGCCGCTCCTTTGAAACCCTGTGGGGCAGTTTTGCTCTGTCCTAGAGGTAGCTATGAGTCACAATTGACTCTACAGCAATGAGTGTGGTTTGTTTTTTTTTGATTTATGTTAATTGCATGACATAGAATTTATGAGCATTTCTGCAGTCACAGAGCACAGACATATATCAGTACTACCAACAGCAAGTATGTCAGTGTGTTAAGTCTTACACCTTATGCATCTCAGAGTGACAGACCCTGTCTTAGTGTATCTGACCTACTGTTATTTAACCCACCTGATTCTTGAAAAGTGTGTAGTGGTTTCAGATGAAATTGTACCCAAAATTATCACTAATGCAGCAACATAGCCTGGAGAGATAAGCATTTTGGTGATAATATTCCTACACATACTCATTACCAAGCCACTATATATAGTTAAAGAATAAATTGATAGTCTTCTCAAAGCTTCACAGTCACTGTGGCTGAGTTTCACTCTCCCTTCAGGTGTAACCTCTGAAAGCTACCTGCAAACTCTTCCTTCTCCTTTACCCCTCTTGCCACTCTGAGAGCACATTTGCCACAGGATCTGAACACATCCTTAGTTGCTAATGTGGTATGTTATTTTTAAAACTTGTATTTTATAAAGTATGTAATGAAATTCAATCCCAGGGCACAGGTGGTTTTGAGAATATTTCAAATGTTCTACTTATTTGGAAGCCAGGGCGAGGGGGTAGTTTTAGAAGAAATCCTTTCACCTCTGGGTCAGTCCCTGATGTACAGTTGGACAACAACATAAAAGACTCTCAAATGGTTATAGCCAGTGCCATTGGATTGAATCATTTCCCTATCCAGAGACGAGGATTCTGTGGGATGGGGGCTGTTTGGAAACCCAGAGAACTTTAAACTGCAAACCTTGGCACCTGGAGAGTAGACTGTACACCTACTTTCTTGGAAACTAAAGATCATGTTCCCTTGATACCATTGACTCTAAACACAACAAACAGCTGAAAATAAGCTCCCAAATGATATCAGAGCAGCAAAGAAATTGTATTCTGAGAATTACTGGTGGTTGGAAGCAATTCTTGATTTTTTTTCTTTTCCTTCTTTCTTGTTTTTCCCAGGAAACATATTCTCTTCCTGCTATGGCTCAAAGTCTGTAAAACCTACACCTTCGAACTCAGGATGAACTCACTGAACTCTAATAGTTTGCACTGCAGGGTACTGGGTGTAGGGATCTGGGAGGCTGGTTAGATCTGACTCTGCTTCTTGATGTCTATGAGCCTGGATGGGTCACTTTGCTCTCTGTTTTCATTTTCACGATATGTAGAGTCAAGGTGGAAAGCCAGAATCATGGATGATCAGTGTTCTGGTAGGGAGGAGACTCTGCTTCCTCCCAGAGAATGAGTGGTTCTAACTGTCTATAAGGTGTTTACTGTCTCTTAACCTAAATGTTATTGGTAATTTTAGCAGTATAGCATGGTCTCAAAACTCCTCTACTACATCAGCTGAACTAGATAATTAGAGGGTCTCTTCAAGACCACTGCATTGAGTAGCTCCAGGAAAACCAATCACGTTATATACACACAATGTATGCAGACATAGACCCAGGGTGGTGCAAATAGTTAATGCACTTGGCTCCTAACTGAAAGGTCAGCAATTTGAGTCCACCCAGAGGTGCCTTGAAGCCCTGGTGACACAGTGGTTAAGAGCTTGGCTGCTCTTGGAAGATGAGAATTTGGCAGTTTGAATCCACCAACTGCTCCTTGGAAACCCTATAGGGCAATTCTACTCTGTCCTACATGGTCCAAATTTAGTTGACAGCAATGGGTTTGGTTTTTTAAAGAGGTGTCTCAGAAGAAAGGCCTGGAGACCTACTTCTGAAAAATCAGTCATTGAAAACGCTACGGAGCATAGTTCTACTCCGATACATAAATCAGAACTGACTGTAAAGCAACTGGTTGGTTTGTTGTATATATAGACATAAGTCTTCTGTATAGTTGATGTTCCCAGTGTTGTTCAACATGGCAGGTACTGAAGATATAGTGGGAAACATTATTTCTACATCTTCCAGTTTGATGAAGATGCAAATCTCAGTGATTCTTGCCTCCAGGAACATGGCAGTGCTTTGATCTACTGTTTTTCTAGGAACCAGGAGCTTCAGAGGCTTCCTCCTGGCCTTTCTTACTTGGCCCCTTCTTCATGGGTGAGGGAGCCAGTGTGCAGATTCTAAGTATTCCTGGCAATATGATTCCAATACTATATTCAGAAATTGAAGAAATTATTCCGGATGGATTTGGAGTTTCTACTTAGCTCGCTATGAAATAAACTTGAGTCAAAATTTCATTAGTCACTTGTCCTCTATAAGCCCTCATTCTAATCGCTTGGCTGCAGTGGGTTTCAGGTACCAGGAAGTGGTGCTTAATTAAAAGAAAACAAAACCCTCAAAAACCAAACCTGTTGTCATTGAGTCAATTCTGACTCATGTCAACCCCATATGTTACAGAGTAGAACTGTTCCATAGGGTTTTCTTGGCTATAATCTTTATAGAAGCAGATCACCAGGCCTTTCTTCTGTGGTAACACTGGGTGGGTTTGAACTGCCAGCCTTTAGGTCTGTAGTTGAGAGCAAAATGCTTGTGTCACCTATGAACCTCCAGTGTTCAATCAAGTGCCTAGTGATCCCTCAGAGAAATATTTACCCTGCTAAAAAGTCACAGGTCAACTTTGGGGAAGGATATGAAAAAGATTTATAGTATGTACCTCTGATGTTATTCCATAACTGGTGGTTCCCTCTTCAAGGGTACTTGGCCTTCTCTCCATTAGGGGCTTTGGATTTGTTCAGTTATGGAATAACTTCGTATAGTAGTTGAACGACTTCTCATAATAGGATAAGACCTTGGTGTCATAGAGCTTTGCAAACCAATTAGGTCCTTCATGGGATTCATATCAAGGCCAACTATATCCTTCCACGTTCCCTGCAAGTCAGAAACTATAGTACTGTTGTCTACTATGGTGACCATACATAGTTTGCAACTGTAGGTAAAGTGTTCCTAATTGGCCTCAGCCTCACTAGGATTCCCTCATCCCAGTGAAATTAGAGACCCCAATTTTATCTCTAACTTATCCCATCAGCATTCATCACCCATAAAGCAATACCATCAGAACACTTTAGGGTGATGCTGGAACTCTCTTCATCAATGTAGATCTTAAGATCTTGGTAAGAGAGTGTGTTCAGATCAACATGGTAACCAGTAAGGAATGGGTGGATCACACGTGATAAATCTACTCCAGTATTCTCATCCCTCAAAGACTCTAATTTCTTCTTTCTACTAATATCAAGGGATTTCTGGATTTTCATATTCCTTTATTTATGTCAGAGCCCTGGTGGCACAGTGGTTAAGGGGTCTGCTGCTAACAAAAGGCCTGCAGCTTGAATCCACCAGCCGCTCCTTGGAAACACTGTGGAGCAGTTCTATTCTGTCCTATAGTGCCACTATGAATTGGAATCGGCTTGATGGCAACGAATTTGGTCTTTTGGTTGTTTTTTTATTCATACCATTGCTATGTCCATGTGTTCATCAACAACTCCCATGTACTCAAGTTAGACAATGAATCCAGAGTCACTAGAAGGGTACTCTGTTGATAACTTCAGCCAGATGTATTCTGTTCTTCTCTTTTTGGCAGAAGAACCCTCAAAATTCATCCCTATACTTGTTCCCTGTTTTTTAAGCCTTCTCCTCTCAGGATTCACTTTGTAATTGCCTCCTTTCATGCTCTAAAGCACTCATGGCAGAGAAAATCCTAGAAAGGAAGTGAGAGGTATGGTTGACATCTGTGCAGAATTGTTGCTACAGCAGTATCTGGAGTCACAGGTGGGGCTGAGAGGATTTAAAGGGGTGCATATGAAGCATATTAATTGCAAGAAAATATAGTGAAAAGTCAGAGGAAAAAAAGATGAGAAGCATAGAAACAGTACAGAGGAGTGGTTAAGAGGGCTGATTCTAGAGCCAGGGTACCTGAGTCAGAATCCTGTGCCACCTGTGTGACCTTGGGCAAGCTATTTAACTTCTCTGTGCCTCCATTTCTCTGTCTAGAAAAAAGAGTGAGAATAATAGTCACTACATCATAGGGTTTACCTGACTTAGCACATGTAAAGTTTTTAGGACAGTGCCTGACCCCCACGCATCTGTCAGTTTGTCCTACTGTGGGGCTTGCTTGTTGCTGTGTTGCTGGAAGCTATGCCACCAATATTGAAATGCCAGCAGGGTCACCCATGGCAGACAGGTTTCAGCTGAGCTTCCAGACTAAGACAGACTGGGGAGAAGGACTCAGTGGTCTACTTCTGAGAAAAATTAGCCAGTGAAAATCTTATGAATAGCAGCGAAACATTGTCTGGTATATTGCTGAAAGATGACCCCCTCGTGTTGGAAGGCACTCAAAATATGACTGGGGAAGAGCTGCCTCCTCAAAGTAGAGTTGACCTTAATGATGTGGATGGAGTAAAGCTTTTGGGACCTACATTTGCTGATGTGGCATGACTCAAAACTGGAAAAAACAGCTGCAAACATCCATTCATAATAGGAACCTGGGATGTATGAAGTATGAATCTAGGAAAATTGGAAATAGTCAAAAATGAAATGGAATGTATAAACGTCGATATTCTAGCCATTAGTGAGCTGAAATAGACTGGCATTGGCCATTTTGAATTGGACAATCATATGGTCTACTATGCCAGGAATGATGAAATGAAGAGGGATGGTGTTGCATTCATCATAAAAAAGAACATTTCAAGACCTATCCTGAAGTACAGTGCTGTCAATGATAGGGTAATATACATACAACTACAAGGAAGACCAGTTAATATGACTATTATTCAAATTTACACACCAACAACTAATGCCAAAGATGAAGAAATTGAAGCTTTTTACCAACTTCTGCAGTATGAAATTGATCAAACAGGCAATCAGTATGCATTGATAATTACTGGTGTTTGGAATGCAAAAGTTGGAAACAAAGAAGAAGGATTGGTAGTTGGACCTTGGTGATAGAAATGGTGCTGGAAATCACCTGAAAGAATTTTGCAAGACCAATGACATTCATTGGAAATACCCTTCTTTTTTTTTTTTCTCATTCAAAAATTTATACACATCTTGTTTTGTGACATTGGTTGCAGTCCCCACAATAGGACAGCATCTCCTCATTTCCGCCCCAGGTTCCCTGTGTCCATTCATCCTGTTCCTACCCCTCTCTGCCTTCTCATCCTGCTTTTGGGCAGGGGCTGCCAATTTGGTCTCATATATCTGCTTGAACTAAGAAGCATGTTCTTCACATGTATTATTTTTTGTTTTATAGTCCTGCCTAGTCTTTGTCTGAAGAGTGGGCTTTGGGAATGGTTTCAGTTCTGGGTTAACAGAGCATCTGGGGCCATGGTTTTGGGGGTTCCTCCAGTCTCTGTCAGACCATTAAGTTTGGTCTTTTTATGTGAATTTGAATTCTGTTCTACACTTTTCTCTTGCTCTGTCCAGGACTGTCTGTTGTGTTCCCTGTCAGGACGGTCATTGTTGGTAGCTGGGCACCATCTAGTTCTTCAAGTCTCAGGCTGATGAAGTCTCTGGTTCATTTGGTCCTTTGGTCATTTGGACAAGTATTTTCCTTGTGTCTTTGGTTTTCTTCATTCTCCTTTGCCCTGAGTGGGATGGGATCAATAGGTGTACCTTAGATGGCTGCTCGCAAGCTTTTAAGACCCCAGATGCTACTCACAAAAGTGAGATGTAGAACATTTTCTTTATAAACGATGTTATGCCAATTGACCTAGATGTCTCCCAGTCCCAGTCCCAGCTACTCTGTCCCTCAAAGTGTTTAAATGTGTCTAGGAAACTTCTTTGCTTTTGCTTTGGTCCAGTTGTGCTGACTTCCTGCATATTGTGTGTTGTTCTTCCCTTTACTAAAGTTGACTCTTGTTTACTATCTAGCTAGTGATTTCCCTTCCCCCTACCTCCCACCCTTATAACCATCAAAGAATGCTTTTTTTCTGTGTTTAAACCTTTTCTTGAGTCCTTATGATAATAGTCTCATGCAATATTTGTCCTTTTGTGACTGACTTATTTCACTTGGCATAATGCCCTCTAGATTCATCCATGTTGTAAGATTTTTTGCGGATTCATCATTGTTCTTTATCGTTGCATGGTATTCCATTGTGTGCATGTACCATAATTTGTTTAGCCATTCATCTGTTGATGGGCATACAGGTTGTTTCCAGCTTCTTGCTATTGTGAATAGTGCTATAATGATCACTGGTGTGCATATGTCTATTAGTATGACTGCTCTTATTTCTCTCCAGTATATTCCTAGGAGTAGGATTGTAGGATCGTATGGTATTTCTATTTTTAGCTTTTTAAGAAAGTCCATATTATTTTCCAAAGTGGTTGTACTGTTTCACATTCCCATCAGCAGTGCGTCAGAGTTCAGTCTCCTCACAAAGTCTCCGACATTTGTTATTTTGTGTTTTTTGGATTAGTGCCAGCCTTGTTGGATTGAGATGGCATCTCATTTAGTTTTGATTTGCATTTCTCTAACGTCCGATTATCATGAGCATTTCCTCATGTATCTGTTAGCTGCCTGAGTGTCCTTTTTGGTGAAGTGTCTGTTCATATCCTTTGTCCACTTTTTAATTGGGTTATTTGTCTTTCTGTTGTTGAAGTTTTGTAGTATCTTGTAGATTTTAGAGATTAGTCCCTTATCAGATATGTCATAGCCAAAATATTTTTTCCCAGTCTCTAGGTTCTCTTTTTACTCTTTTGATGAAGTCTTTTGATGAGTATAAGTGTTCTATTTTTAGGAGCTCCCAGTTATCTAGATTCTCTTCTGGTGTTTGTGGATTGTTAGTTATGGTTTGTATACTATTTATGCCATGTATTAGGGTCCATAGCATTGTCTCTATTTTTATTCCATGATCTTTACAGTTTTAGATTTTATATTGGGGTCTTTGATCCACTTTGAGTTAGTTTTTGTGTATGGTGTGAGATATGGTTCCTGTTTTATTTTTTACAGAAGGATATTCAGTTATGCCAGCACCATTTGTTAAAGACACTGCCTTTTCTGCATTTAATGGTCTTCGGGCCTTTGTCAAATATCAGCTGCTCGTAGATGGATGGATTTACATCTGGGTTCTCAATTCTGTTCCATTGGTCTACGTGTCTGTTGTTGTAACAGTACCAAATTATTTTGACTACTTTGCGGCATAATAGGTTCCCACTTTGTTCTTCTTCTTCAGTAATGCTTTACTTATCCAGGGCCTTGGAAATGGCTTTTTTTCAACAACATAAACAGCATCTTTACTTGTGGATCTCACTGGATGGAGTACACAGAAATCAAATCTACTGTATCTGTGAAAAGAGACAATAGAGAAGCTCAATATCATCAGTCAGAACAAGGTGAAGGGCCATATGCAATTGCTCATATGCAAGTTCAAGTTGAAGATTATATATATATATAATTTTATGATATATATATAAAATGTGTAAATGTGTGTATACATACACATACATATCTTGTGTGTATATAATTTTACATAGGGTTGTTGTAAAGATTAAAAGAGATTAAATATATAAAGCACTTAGCACAGTATTTGGTTTGCAAACCACAAACTAAACCAGTTTTGGTAAAGTCCATTCTGACACATGGTGACCCCATGTATGTCAGAGTAGAACTGTGCTCCGGTTCAACGGCTAATTTTTCAGAAGCAGATCGCCTGGACTTTCTTCAGAGGTGCTTCTTGGTGGGTTCAAACTGTAGACCTTTAGGTTAGCAAGCAAGTATCTTAACTGCACTACCCAGGGAATCCTACCTGGTATGCAGTAGGGACCTAATAAATGTTAGTTAGCATTTGCCCTCCCCTCCCATGGAACTGTTTGCCTTTTCCCTGGGGTCTGTGCTGTTGTCAGTGGAGGACAGGGTTCAAGTGTGCCACCTCCAGCTCGCAGCCAATAGCAACGTGTGAGTTTTCTCAGCACATCCATTTTCTGGTGCCCAGGACAACTTCCCTGAAGCAGTTTAGAGAGGCTCTTTGAGGTTCTGACCAGCTAGCCAGCAGCACTGCCTCTTATTCTTCATTGACTCACACATTAGCAGCTGCAGTTTCTTATGGTCCCCATCTCTGTGTGATCTGAGCCAGACACATCACCCCAGCCAGGTCCCCCAGCCCATTCTGGGCCTGTTGAAGTGGTCAGATCGCACTCCATTGCAGTGTCTTCGCCAGAAGTATGAAGCTGCCTCCCACAGCTCCATCTGTCATTTGGCTTTGAAAATAAAGTAAGTTTTCTCTACAAAAACAAGAACCAGTTTCAAACACCTCTCAACTTTTTGTGTACTGTTTTATACTTTTAAAAGCCCCTTCCCGTCATTTGCCACCTTTTTAAGTCCTGGTGGTGCAGTGGTTAAAGTGCTTAGCTGTTAACTGAATGGTCAGAGGTGTGAACCCACCAGCTGCTCAGTGGGAGAAAGACGTGGCAGCCTGCTTCCCTAAATATTAAAGCCTTGGAAACCCTATGGAGCAGTTCTACCCTGTCGCATAGAGTCACTGTGAGTTGGAGGCAATTCGACAGCAATAGGTTTGGTTTCTGATTTACTTATCTACCATTGCTAAATGAATACCCAGTATTTGAACACACTCTTCTGTGTCAAAACACCTGGCCCCCTAAAAAGAAAACTTGCAAATCCACTTGCCAGATTTAGATGGAGGAGTTAATCGAAATCATTTGGGGCACTGGTGGCTTAGTGGTTAAGTGCTCAGCTATTAACTGAAAAGTCGATAGTTTGAACCCTCCAGCCATGGGAGAAAGATGTGGCAGTCTGCTGCCATAAAGATTACAGCCTTGGAAATCCTTTGGGGCAGTTCTATTCTGTCTTATAGGGTCACGATAAGTTGGAACCAACTCAACAGCAAGGGGTTTTGGGGCACTGATAGCAAAACAGGCTTTTATTGTTTTGTTTTTAGGGGCAACTAGGGAGGTTAGTATAAGAAGACATGCTCAGAACACCAGACAAATAATTCTTCAAAAGAAAAGGTTTGCTAATGCTTATTTTTCTTTTGACAAATATTAGTGAGGAACTACTATGTGCCAAGCATTCTTCTAGGTGCTAAAGATAAAAAAGGGAAGGAATAGACAAAAATTCCTGCTGTCAGGGGGCTGATGTTCTAGTGAGGAAACAGAAATTACACAAAATAAATAGGTAACATATATAATGTGTAAGATAGTGGTATTAAGGGGAAAAAAAGCAGGAAGAGGGGATAGAAGTTGTTGGATTTGGCACTGGTTGACTGTGGGGGTGGTGAGAAGGTTGAAGTATACTGAGCACTCCACTGGACAATGGAATATGTCAATGAATAAGGCAAAGTCATTGCCCTCATGGGACTGTGGCAGGAGCCACTGTCTGTCCACCAAAATGTTCTCTCCTCCCATGGTAATAAGATTAGAACTGGGATAGATATGACTTCCAAGCCAGAGTCTAGGTTCTTAGCACCATCTGGAAGCCAGGTGTGGCTATGAGGCTGAGCTCTCTCCAGTGGAATGTGAGTCAAAGTGATATGAGTCACACCAGGGGGTGTTAAGAGAACACATCTATCTCCTCCATGTGCTCTTCTCCATGCTTTCCTACGGGCTGGTATGGTGAATACCAGAGCTGCCTTGGGAGCAAAGTGTTGAACGTGACAAATTCACTGTCAACCTGAGACCCTAAATGTACACATGGAGGAGTGCTGCCCACTCACCTGGAACCCCTGCTCTGGACTGTTAAGTGAGAGAGAAATAAGCTTCTATTTTGCTAGCATCATTGTATTTTGGGGGTTTATTTGTTACAGCAGTTTAACCTGGTGGTGCAGTGGTTAAGCACTTGGCTGCTAACTGAAAGTTTGGAGGTTTGAACTCACCAGCTGCTCCATGGGAGAAAGATGAAGCAGTTTGCTTCTGTAAAGGTTAACAGCTTTGGAAACCCTATGGTGCAGTTCTCATCTGTCCTGTAGGGTAGATATGAGTTGGAATTGACTCAATGGCAATGGTTTGTTTATTTTTTAACCAATTTATGGAGCACTCATGTAATATGATACCTTTAAAACTAGATTGCATTTATTTACTTAGGTGACTGATTGCTGTATTTTAGTCACATGGAAAACAAAGCTCTGGTAACAGAGAAAAGGAATGTTTAATTCTGTCAGCTGTAGGTGCTTTAGGGTCAAGGTGGGAAAAGTACGACAAAGGAGATGATATCTGAGCTGATTCTTCAGGAATACAATGAGAATTCACTTTGGGGAAGGAGAAGGGAATGGTCACTCGAAGTCAAAGTCCCGGTTTGAATAAAAGCACAGAGGCATGCAAGGGCATATTGTGTGTTATTTGTGTTGTCGTTTTTCAAAAACTCTCTATAATCGAGAGAAATGAAAGAAAACAGCATAGTCCTACACTCTTACTCAACAACATAAAGAGCGTCTATGCACATGGATATTGCCAGATGGAATATATAGGAATTAAATTGACTGCATCTGTGGAAAAAGGTGATGGAAAAGCTCAATATCATCAGTCAGAACAACACCAGGGGCCAACTGTGGAAAAGACCATCAATCGTTCATATGCAAGTTCAAGTTGAAACTAAAGAAAATTATAACAAGTCCATAAGAACCAAAGTACAACCTTGAGTATATCCCACCTGAATTTAGAGACCATAATTTCAAGAACAGATTTAATGTGTTGAACACTAATGACCAAACACCAGACGAGTTGTGGAATGACATCAAGGACATCATACATGAAGAAAATAAGAGGTCATTGAAAAGATAGGAAACAGAAAAGACCAAAATGGATATCAGAAGAGACTCTGAAACTTGCTCTTGAATGTCGAGCAGCTAAAGAGGAAGGAAGAAATGATGAAGTAAAAAGAATGAACAGAAGATTTCAAAGGGCAGCTTGAGAAGACAAAGTAAAGTATTATAATGACATGTGCAAAGAGCTGGAGATGGAAAACCAAAAGAGAAGAACACTCTCGGCGTTTCTCAAGCTGAAAGAACTGAAAAAAATTCAAGCCTTGAGTTGCAATAGTGAAGGATTCTATGGGGAAAATATTAAACGACGCTGGAAGCATCAAAAGAAGATGAGGGGAATACAGGAGTCATTATACCAAAAAGAATTGGGTGACATTCATCCTTTTCAGGAGGTAGCGTATGATCAGGAACCTATGGTACTGAAGGAAGAAGTCCAAGCTGCACTAAAGGCATTGGTGAAAAACAAGGCTGCAGGAACTGATGGAATAACAATCTAGATGTTTCAACAAACAGATGAAGCACTGGAAGTGCTCACTCAACTATGCCAAGAAGTTTGGAAGACAGCTACTTGGCCAACTGACTAGGAGAGGTCCATGTTTAGGTGTATTTCCAAGAAAGGTGATCCAATGGAATGTAGAAATTATTGAACAATATCATTAATACGACACACAAGCAAAATTTTGCTGAAGATCATTCAAAAGCAACAGCAGCAGTATATCGACAAGGAACTGCAAGAAATTCAAGCTGGATCCAGAAGAAATCATGGAACCAGGGATATCATTGCTGATGTCAGATGGATCCTGGCTGAAAGCAGAGAATACCTGAAAGATGTTTACCTGTGTTTTATTGGCTATGCAAAGGCATTCAACTGTGTGGATCATAACAAATTATGGATAATATTGCAAAGAATGGGAATTCCAGAACACTTAACTGTATTCATGAGGAACCTGTACATAGATCAAGAGGCAGTTTTTTGGACAGAACAAGGGGATGCTGAATGGTTTAAAGTCAGGAAGGGTATAAGAGTTGTATCCTTTCACCACACCTACTCCATCTGTACACTGAGCAAATAATCTGAGAAGCTGGACTATATGAAGAAGAATGAGGCATCATTCTGTGTTATGCAGATGACACAACCTTGCTTGCTGAAAGCAAAGAGGACTGGAAGCGTTTACTGATGAAGATCAAAGATCACAGACTTCAGTATGGACTATACCTCAAGATAAAGAAAACAAAAATCCTCACAACTGGACCAATAAGCAACATCAGGATAAATGGAGAAAAGATTGAAGTTGCTTGGATCCACAATCAACACCCATGGAAGCAGCAGTTAAGAAATCAAAAGACCATTGCATTGGGCAAATTGGCTGCAAAGGACCTCTTTAAATTGTTGAAAAGCAAAGATGTCAACTTGAAGACTAAGGTGCATCTGACCCAAGCCATGGTGTTTTCAATGACCTCATATGCATATGAAAGCTGGACAATGAATAAGGAAGACTGTAGAAGAATTGATGCCTTTGAATTGTGGCATTGGCAAAGAATATTGAATATACCATAGACTGCCAAAAGAACAAACAAATCTGTCTTGGAAGAAGTAAGACCAGAAAGCTGCTTAGAAGCAAGGACGGTGAAACTACATCTCACACACTTTGGACATGTTATCAGGAGGGATCAGTCCCTGCAGAAGGACATCACACTTGGTAAAGTAGAGGGTCAGTGAAAAAAGGGAGACTCTCAATGAAATGGATTGACAAAGTGGCTGCAACAATGGGGCCACGCATAACAACGATTGTCAGGATGCTTCAGGACTGGGCAGTCTTTCATCCTGTTGTACATAGGGTGGCTATGTGTTGGAACATACTCAATGGCACCTAAAACCAGCAACAACACTCTTACGCTAATCACCTCAATTTGATATCATATGTTTGAATGTGGGAAGTATGATGTAGTAGAAAAAGCAATGCCTGTGTTTGTTTGAAAGCTGAACATAGCTGTTAGCATTTCCAAAGATTTCAAAGATGACATTCACAAGGTTTTGGAAATTTTTTTTGATTCTGCCCAAAATGTCTACATATTCTTAGCTATGGAGAGCTTTAGATAGTAGGTTTCACTCTAAACCTACTTCTCTGAAACATGAATTCAACTGCAGTGCAGATGGTTTCTAAAAATAGATGTCTAGAGTTGCAAAAATGCATCTAAATTAGTTAAAGGGATTATGTTTTTCAGCACAGGCTGGAAGGAATATGGTCTCCTCTGGTTATCAGAATGTATAAATTTTATTATTACATGTTAAAGAATGTGTATCTAATATGTTTTAACTTGAGGATCTTTCCCCATGCTTCCTCTGTCCTTTTCCTTTTGTTCAAAGCTGCCATTAATTGAGCTATGTTATCATTTGAGGCTACCAGTTATTGAACAATATTATTGAACTATGTATCTAGCACTATGCTAAGAATTTTACATACCTTTAAACTAGGTATTATGTATCCCTGTTTTATGATGAGAAAACCAAGGCACAGAAGTTAAGTACCTCTTCGATGTTTTGTGATTACTAAGTTCTGTAGCTGGAGTTTGAGGTGGTCTGTTTGATTCCAAAGCTCATTTTATTAACATTCCTTCTTTGCTTCTCTTTAACGTTTGTTTTTCTTTTTCAGAGTATGCTTCTTAGTTACCTAGTGCTGCTATAACAGAAATACCACAAGCGGATGGCTTAAAAAAAAAAAAAAAAAACCAGAAATTTATTTTCTCACAGTTTAGGAGGCTATAAGCTCGAATTCAGAGCTCTGGGTTGAGGGGAAGTCTTTTAATCTCTAGGCTTTGGAGGAAGGTCCTTGTCTCTTCACCTTCTGCCCCTGGTTCTTTGGAGATCTCCATGTGTCTTGGCATCTGTCTTATCCCATCTCACTCTCTGCTTGATTGTTTAATCTCTTGAGATTGGCTCAAGATAACCCTTCATTTCTGTCTTCATAGCCCGAGAATGGGAGCCCTGCTCTACTACCTGCTGATCTTGGGCTTGCCAGCCCCTGTGGCTATGTGAATCAAGAGAAACCTCTATCCTGATGCACGGACTTGAGACTTTCCAGCCTCTACAATCGCATGCTCCCATATGTCTGTCAGTTTGTCATACTGTGGGGGCTTGTGTGTTGCTGTGATGGTGGACGATATGCCACCAGTATTCAGATACCAGCAGGGTCACCAATGGAGGACAGGTTTCAGCTAAGCTTCCAGACTAAGACAGACTAGGAAGAAGGACCCAACAGTCTGCTTCTGAAAAAAAGTTAGCCAGTGAAAAACTTACAAATAGCAGCGGAACATTTTCTCATTAGTGCAGGGAGATGAGCTCCCCAGATTGGAAGGTACTCAAAAGACGACTGGGGAAGAGCTACCTCCTCAAAGTAGAGTCAACCTTAATGACGTGGATGGAGTCAAGCTTTTGGGACCTTCATTTGCTGATGTGGAATGACTCAAAATGAGAAGAAATAGCTGCAAACATCCATTAATAATTGGAACATGGAATGTACGAAGTGTGATTCTAGGAAAATTGGAGATCATCAAAAATGAAATGGAACACACAAGCATTAATATCCTAGGCATTAGTGAGCTGAAATGAACTGGTATTGGCCATTTTGAATCAGACAATCTATAGTCTACTACACTGGGAATGACAACTTGAAGAGGAATGGTGTTGCATTCATCGTCAAACAGAACATTTCAAGATCTATCCTGAAGTACAATGCTGTCAGTGGTAGGATAATATCCATACGCCTACAAGGAAGACCAGATAATATGACTATTATTCAAATTTACACACCAACCACTAAGTCCAAAGATGAAGAAATTGAAGATTTTTATCAGTTTCTGCGGTCTGAAAATGCCAGAACATGCAATCAGGATGCATTGATAATTACTAGTGATTGGAGTATGAAAGTTGAGTACAAAGAAGAAGGATCGGAAGTTGGAAAATAAGGCCTTGGTGATAGAAATAATGCTGGAGATCTAATGGTAGAAATTGCTAGACCAGCAACTTCTTTATTGTAAATATGTTTTTTCACCAACATAAATGACGACTGTACACATGGACTTTGCCAGGTAGAACGCACAGGAATCAAATCGACTACATCTGTGGAAAGAGAGGATGGAAAAGCTCAATATCATCAGTCAGAACAAGGCCAGGAGCCGACTGCGGAACAGACCATCAATTTCTCATACACAAGTTCAAGCTGAAACTGAAGAAAATCAGAGCAAGTCCACGAGAGCCAAAATACGACCTTGAGTATATCCCACCTGAATTTAGAGACCATCTCAAGAATAGATTTGACGTGTTGAACACTAATGACTGAAGACCAGATGAGTTGTGGAATAACATCAAGGATATTATCCATGAAGAAAGCAAGAGGTCATTGAAAAGACAGGAAGGAAAGAAAAGATCAAGATGGATGTCGGAGGAGACTCTGAAAGTTGTTCTCAAATGTCGAGCAGCTAAAGCAAAAGGAAGAAATGATGAAGTAAAAGAACTGAACAGAAGATTTCAAAGGGTGACTCAAGAAGACAAAGGATTATAATGACATGTGTTAAAAGCTGGAGACAGAAAACCAAAAGGGAAGAACACGACTGGAGTTTCTGAAGCTGATAAAACTGAAGAAAAAATTCAAGCCTGGAGTTGCAGTAGTGAAGGATTCTACGGGGAAAATATTGAACGATGCAGGAAGCACCAAAAGAAGATGGAAGGAATAAACAGAGTCATTATACCAAAAAGGATTAGTCTACATTCAACCATTTCAAAAGGTAGCATGTGATCAGGAACCTAAGGTACTGAGGGAAGAAGTTCAAGCTGCTCTGAAGGCATTGGTGAAAAACCAAGCTCCAGGAACGGATGGAATACCAATTGAGGTGTTTCAACAAATGGATGCAGCGCTGGAAGTGCTCACTTGTCTATGCCAAGAAATATGGAAGACAGCTTCCTGGCCAACCGACTGGAAGAGATCCGTATTTATGCCTATTCCCAAGAAAGGTGATCCAACCTAATGGTGAAATTATCGAACAATATCATTAATATGACATGCAAGCAAGATTTTGATGAAAGGCATTCAAAAGCGGCTTCAGCAGTACATCGACAGGGAACTGCCAGAAATTCAGGCCAGATTCAGAAGAGGACATTGAACCAGGGATATCATATGGATCCTGGCTGAAAGCAGAGAATACCAGAAGGATATTTGCCTGTGTTTTATTGACTATGCAAAAGCGTTTGACTTGATGGATCATAACAGATTATGGATAACATTACAAAAAATGGGAATTCCAGGGTACTTAATTATGCTCATGAGGAACCTGTACATAGATCAAGAGGCAGTTGTTCGAACAGAATAAGGCGATACTGAGTGGTTTAAAGTCAGGAAAGGTGTGTGTCAGGGTTGCATCTTTTCACCATACCTATTCAATCTGTATGCTGAGCAAAAAATCTGAGAAGCTGGACTGTATGAAGAAGATTGGGGCATCTGGATTGGAGGAAGACTCATTAACAACCCTTGTTATACAGATAACACAACATTCCTTGCTGAAAATGAAGAGGACTTGAAGCACTTACTAATGAAAATCAAAGACCACAGCCTTCACTATGGATTGCACCTCAACATAAAGAAAACAAAAATCCTCACAACTGGACCAATAAGCAACATCATGATAAATGGAGAAAAGATTGAAGTTGACAAGGATTTCATTTTACTTGGATCCACAATCAACAGCCATGGAAGCAGCAGTCAAGAAATCAAAAGACACATTTCATTGGACAAATCTACTGCAAAAGCCTTCTTTAAAGTGTTGAAAAGCAAAGATGTCACCTTGAAGACTAACGTGCGCCTGACCCAAGCCATGGTATTTTCAATTGCATCACATGCGTGTGAAAGCTGGACAGTGAATAAGGAAGACTGAAGCAGAACTGATGCCTTTGAATTGTGGTGTTGGAGAAGAATATTGAATATACCCTGGACTGCCAAAAGAACAAACAAATCTGTCTTGGAAGAAGTACAAACAGAATGCTCTTTAGAAGCAAGGATGGTAAGAATGGGTCAGAAGGGATCAGTCCCTGGAGAAGGACATCATGCTTGGTAAAGTACAGGGTCAGTGGAAAAGAGGAAAACCCTCAAAGAGATGCATTGACACAGTGACTGCAACAATGGGTTTATGCATAACAACAATTGTAAGGATGGTGCAGGACTGGTCAGTGTTTTGTTCTGTTGTGCATAGTGTCACTATGAGTCGGAACCAACTCAACAGCACCTAACAACAGCAACAACCCTACGTTAAACCTGCCTCATTAATATAACAAAGACAACCCATTCCTAAATGGCATTATAACCAGAGGCATAGAGGTTAGAATTTACAATACATATTTTTGGGGAACATAATTCAATCCATAACAGTATGTATTTTAAGACCTTATCAGGTTTTGAGATCTCAGATGATTAGTTTTTAGATTATGTGTTTAATCATGTTTTCAAAACACCAGTCAACAACAAGAATCCTTTTTCAATTCTGCTCCCTGGGGCCACACTGACCTCTCATTGAGCTATGACTTTAATATATTAAACAGCATGTTTCAAGTGTTTCACAATACAGGGCAATTAATTTCCTTGGCCAAGAATTACCTTACTGGAGTCATAGGACACGCAAATTATGCAGGACTTCAAGCATCCATATATCAGCATAAATCACCCTTAAATCTCTGGGTTAAACAAGGCCAGCTAAATCTTAATCCTTTTTCTAGTTTTTGGGTTGAGTAGTTAAGCTTTGATATTTATGGTCAGGAAATTGATGGGTTGCATAGGAAAAAATGCTTAGTTGTTTGTATCACCTGTCAGTGCTGAAGAAGTGATATGGAGGGGCTCACAGTTATTCAGTGTCAGCATGTATCAGGCAACATGCTTCTTTAATAATTACAACAAGCCTGTAAGGTAAATACTATTATTTCAATTTTTACAGATAAGAAACCTGAGACTCAGACTTGTCCAAGGTCACTCAGTTAGTAGGTGGTAATTCTGGAATTCAAACTGAAGTCCATCGGATCCCCAAACCCAATATCTTTTCACTACATGATGCTTGTGTGATTAAAAAGAATTGTTTTTTTAAACCAGTTTCTCTAGCCTAGCGTTTTCCAAACTCTGGGGTCATAAAATCAATTTTTTGGATTCCTTAAGGAGCCCTGATAGTGCAGTGGTTAAGAGCTTGGCTGCTAGCCAAAATGTCAGCTGTTCAAGTCCACTAGCTGCTTCTTGGGCACCCTGTGGGGCAGTTCTACTCTGTCCTATAGGGTCGCTGTGAGTTGGAATCAACTGGACAGCAACAGACTTTGTTTTGGTTTTTGGTTTATTGGCATTGAAAAGAATACAGTAAAAATAGCAAAGTGTGTTCCATATAGAAAGGACAAGTATTGTTTTGTGGGACTTTTGTTTCAGCTCTATATAAGAATGTGTGACCTGGCTTACCTTGTAAAGTGTATTTTATCATGCGTAATAGTCAAGGGCTTTCTAACCCCTTCTTTCTCTTGTGTTCTGGTCCAGACAAGGTCCATAGGTTGTGCAAATGTTTCACACTCTACTGTTAACCTAAAGGTTGGTGGTTTGAACCCACCCCGCGATACTATGGGAGATAGGCCTGGTGATCTTAAAGATTACAGCCAAAAAAACCCTATGGAGCAGTTCTACTGTGTAACATATGGGGTTGCCGTGAATCGGAATCAACTCGATGGTAACTAACAACAACTGGTTGGGAAGCTAGATACCCTGTAGACTCTTCAAGTTTAGAAGTTCATAACTCATCTCCTCCCATTCCTTTGCAACCCTGCTCCCCTTCCTGTGTTCGGTGCCCCACACTGGGTTTCGTGACCCATCACATCATGATCATCTTTAACAACTGCCTTTTTTGTTAACTGTCACATCTAATCTGCTTTTTAGTGCTATCGAATTCACTGCTGAAATAAATCCTGAAAAACTGTCCCTTCTGCTCCATTCCCCCTGCTGCTGGCTGTGGAGGCAAGGATACAGTCTAAGCCAAACCCATTACCCCGTGCAGCTGGACAACTGCAGCCCCTCCTGTGTCCTTCCCTCTCTAATCGATCATTTGCCATGCTGCCAAAGTTCATTCCTTAGACTGTTCACTTGTTATTGTAGAATTAACTCATTCACCACCTCATTTAATATTTATTGAACAGATAGCATATTTGAGCATATTATTCCCCTGTTTGGAACCTTTCCATAGATCTTATTTAGAGCAGAGATCTTTACAGAAAGGTGTCCCTGGGTGGCATGAACTGTTAAGCATTGAACTACTAGCTGAAAAGTTCACAGTTCAAACGCATCCGGCAGTGCCTTGGAAGACAGGCCTGGCAATCTGCATCTGGAAGATCACGGCCTTGAATACCCTGTGGAGCAGTTCTACTTCGCACACATGGGGTTACCATGAGTCAGACAGAAGCTAACATCAATATGTTTCTCAGAACGTGCTCAAGGCAGTGCTTTGGGGTGTAGGAAGAAAATATCACAAGTCTTCATATATAGCCTATTGGTAGAGAAATACATGTATATAATTTATAAATATATAAACACACACAATGGGTAAATAAATGAGTAGAAATTCATACCATAGAACACTAGGCAGCACTGAAAATGAGTGGTCTGCAGCTTCATGCATCCATGTGCATAAGTCTCAAAAACATAATGTGAGAGAGAAAAACAAGTTACAGGTTAATACACACAGTATAACACCTTTATCATAAAGTCCAGAACATATAAATTTTCGCAATACATTGTTAGAGGAACATACAAATTGGGGGTACAGACTCATATCGGGGGTACACACCCATTTATATTTTCTTTATGAACAAGAGGATGCAATCAAAATTGGTTGCTATTGTGCCGTAGTCCAGTGGTCCACACACTCCTTAGCTTTCCATGAGAGACCCCTTGTAATCTGGCCCCAATTTGGCTTCACACTTTCACATCTGGTTGTTTCCCTTCCTTTCACCCTTCATTCATACTTGCTGCTTCAGCTATACCAAGTTATTACATATTCTAGATTATAAAGTGTGTTTATTTCATACTTTCTAACACTTCTGAAATTAAGATATATTTTGTAGCTAGTGCTAAAATAAGCTTGGTAGTAGCCTGTCAGGGGAGTAAATTGTGCTGGAGTGGTGCTACCTCTGTGTATGTGTGAACATAGCCTCCAAATATATTGTGAAAACCTGTCCTGGCTTTGAAAACTCCTGTGATCTATGCTGATAGGTGTGGCTATCACGTAAGTGCTGAATTCTTACCTATGAAAGGTTTCCAGCTGGATTTTTTTTTTTTGTAATGTTTTAAAGAATTTTTTAATGGGTGGGGCATAAAATGAAGACTAAAAGAATATAACAAATGCTGGCAGCACTTATTATGTATAATTGAATTTGTTGTTTTCTCCTGTTGAGGCGACTCTGCTTCATGGAGACCTCACGTCCAACAGAACAAAACGTTGCTCATCCTCACAATTCACCAGCATGTTCAAGTCCATTGTTGTGGGTATCGTACCAATCCATGCTGGCTTCTACTTCTCCAAACATGATGTCCTCCTCCAGTGACTGACCCCTTCTAATGATGTGTCCGTTATATCTTGGTGGCATAGTGGTTAAGTGCTATGGCTGCTGACCAAAAAGGTTGGCGGTTAGGATCTACCAGGTGCTCCTTGGAAACTCTCTGGGGCAGCTCTTCCCTGTCCTACAGGGTCGCTATGAGTCAGAATCGACTCGATGGCAATGGGCTAATGACGTGTCCAAAGCAAGCCAGTTGGACAGTGTTCTCTTGTGATCCATAAGGTTTTCATTGTCTTAGTCTAGAAGCACCACTGAAACATGGGTGACCTGGCTGGTATTTGAAATACTGGTGACACAGCTTCGAGCATCATAGCCACATGAAAGCCACCACAGTATGGCAAACTGTCAGACTAGTAGTGGATAGTAGAATCAGAAATGATTATATTTTCTTTAAGGAACCCTGGTGATACAGTGGTTAAAATGCTTAGTGGCTAGCTGAAATGTCAGCAGTTTAAACCCATCAGCTGCTCCGTGGGAGAAAGGTGTGGCAGTCTGCTTCCATAAAGATTACAGCTTTGGAAATGTTATTGCCGTTCGACTCTGTCTTATAGGATCGCTATGAGTCAGAATTGACTCTACAGCAACAGGTTTTTAAAAATACTTTCTTTATACATTCCTATCTTCAGATTTTTATGGTCCTCATATATGACACAGGTCATTGATCAAGAGGCTCTATTATGTACGTATCAAGTATAAACAATAAGAAAGCAAACACTCACGTACCTACCACTCAGCTTGAGAAAAAAAGGTTGCCAGTGTTTTTGAAGGACCCTCCTTAATTGGATCCCTTTGTTTTCTGCCAAGTCTGACCAGTATTCAGTTACCCAAGATTTGTGTTGATCATCATGTTACTTTTTGTTATAGATCTATGATATTTGTGTGTTCCCCTAACACTATGTCTTGAAGATTTATATGCTTTGGACTTTATAATAAAGGTGTCATACTGTGTGTATCAACCTGCAACTTGCTTTTTTCCCTCTTACTCTGTTTTTGTATTCCTTCTATCTTCTTGTGATGCTTCCTGAGTCGTTCAATATTTTCCCCGTAGAATTCTTCAGTATTGCAACAAAGGGCTTGAATTTTTTTCTTGAGGTCTTTGAGGTTGAGAAATGCTGAATGTCTTCCTCCCTTTTGGTTTTCTAACTGCAGGTCTTTGCACATTTCCTTATAATAAGTAACGTTGTCTTCTCAAGTCACCCTTTCAAATTAACTCTTTTACTTCATCATTTCTTCTGTTCCCTTTAGCTGCTCTACATCCAAGAGCAATTTTCGGAGTCTCTTCTGACATTCATTTTGGTCTTTTCTTTCTTTCCTGTCATTTTAATGACGTTTTGCTTTCTTCATTGTATACTGCCCTTGATGTCATCCCACAACTCACTGGTCTTCAGTTACTGGTGTTCAATGCATCAATCTATTCTTGAGACTGTCTCTAAATGCAGGTAGGATATACTCAAGAGACACAGAGTCACCGTACCAAAAAAATTTGGTTGACAGTCACCCATTTCAGCAGGTAGCATATGGTCAAGAACTGACGGCACCGAACGAAGGAGTCCAAGCTGCACTGAAGGCGTTGACAACAAACGAGACTTCAGGAATTGACAGAATACCAATTGAGATATTTCAACAAATGGTGGCAGTGCCGGAAGTGTTCACTCGTCTATGCCAAGAAATTTGGAAGACAGCTACCTGGCCAACCGACTGGAAGGGATCCATACTTGTGCCCATTCCGAAGAAAGGTGATCAAACAGAATGCAGAAATTACTGAATAATATCATTAATATCACATACAAGTAAAAATTTGCTGAAGGTAATTCAAAGGTGGTTGCAGCAGTACATCAACTGGGAAATCCCAGAAACTCAAGAGAGATTCAGAAGAAGACATGCAACAAGAAATATCATTGCTGATGTCAGATAGATCTTAGCTAAAAGCAGAGAATATCAGAGATGTTTACCTGTGTTTTATTGACTATATGAAGGCATTCAACAGTGTGGATCATAACAAATCACAGATAACATTGAGAAGAATGGGAATTCCAGAACACTTAATTGTGCTTGTGTAGAATCTGTACATAGATCAAGAGGCAGTTGTTTGAAAATAACAAGGGGATTCTGTGTGGTATAAAATCAGGAAAAGTGTGCATCAGGGCTGTATCCTTTCACCATACTTATTCAATCCGTATGCTGAGCAAATAATCTGAGAATTTGGTCTATATGAAGAAGAATGCAGTATCAGGACTGGAGGAAGACTCATTAGCAATCTGTGATATGCATATAACACAACCTTGCTTACTGAAAATGAAGAGGACTTGAAGCACTTACTGATGAAGATCAAGACTACACGGCCTTCAGTGTGGATTGCACCTCAACATAAAGAAAACAAAAATCCTCACAATTGGGCCAATAAGCAACATCATAATAAATGGAGAAAATGTTGAAGTTGTCAAGAATTTTATTCTACTTAGATCCGCAATCAACACCCATGGAAGCAGCAGTCAAGAAATCAAACCTTGTATTTGGGCAAATATGCTGCAAAAGACTTCTTTAAAGTGTTGAAAAGCAAAGATATCATTTTGAGGACTAAGGTGCACCTGACCCAAGCCATTGTCTTTTCAATCACATCATATGCATTCGAAAGCTGGGCAATGGATAAGGAAGACAGAAGAAGAATTGACTCCTTTGAATTGTGGTGTTGACAAAGAATATTGAATATGCCATGGACTGCCAGAAGAAAGCACAAATCTGTCTTGGGAGAAGTACAGCCAGGATAGTCCTTAGAAGCAAGGGTGGTGAGACTTTGTCTTATGTACTTTGGACACGTTGTCAGGAGAGATCAGTCCTAGGAGCAAGACATCTTGTTTGGTAAAGTAGAGGGTCAGCAAAAAAGATGAAGCCCCTCAATGAGATGGGTTGACACAGTAGCTACAATAGTGGGCTCAAGCATAACAATGATTGTGAGGGTGGCTCAGGACTGGGCAACGTTTTGTTCTGTTGTACATGGGGTCATTATCAGTTGGAATGGACTTGACAATACCTAACAACACTATGTTTCTGAGACTTATTTACATGGATGCATGAAGCTGTAGTCCATTTATTTTCAGTGCTGCATGGTGTTCTATGGTATGAATTCCTACTCTAATTTATTTACCCATTTTTTAAAAACTGATAAGCATGTGGGTTGTAGTTACTTTTCTGCTACAAACAGTGTTGTCAAGAAGTGAATATCTTCTGCCGCACTTATGTAAGCATTCCTCTAGCTAAGAATTCCCTAAGAGGTGAATTATTGGACCGTTGGCTATGTGCATCTTCAGTGTGCAAAATAATGCCAACTTGTTTTCCAGGTTATACCAATTTCCTATGCCACCACTGATATATAAGAAGTTTCATTACTTTACATCTAGCCAATATTTGAGATTGTCTTGCTTTTAATTTTTGCCAATGAAAATAAAAATAGTATGTTATTGTTTTAGTTTTCATGTTTCTGTTTATCAATGAGTTTGAGATAGTGGTATATATATATATATGTTTTAGATAATTTGTGTTCCTCTGTTTGCTTTTATGCAATATGTCTATTCATGTCTTTTGTCCATTTTTCCATTAGGTTACTTGTTTCTTCTTTAGTTAAAAGGAAATTCTTTAATATATTTGGAAACTAATCCTTTGCTAGTTATTTATAGGGTAGATATTCTCTATTGGTTTATGGCTTGTCTTTTCACTTTTTAATGAATTCCTTTGACAAACAGACATTTTTGTTTTTAGTGTTGTCAAATTTATCAATATTTTCTTTTGCAGTTAGTGCTTTCTGCCTTGTTGCAGAATCCTTCCCTATACCAAAATAATTAAGACTTTCTTTTATATTCTCCTTTAAATTTTTAAAAATTTTGCTTTTTACATTTAAGTGTTTAATCCACCTGAAAGATCTTGGTATGTATGGTGTGAGGTAGTACAAATTTTATACTTTCCATATATTCTTAGCACCATTTATTAGATACTCCATCTTTTCCCCATGTCTGCAATGGTACTTCTGCTATGAACCGATTTTCATATATTCAGGATGTTATCTGGACTCTTTCTTCTGTGGTGTTGGTCTATTTTTCTATCCTTTGCCATTACTGCAATGACTTAATACTATGACTGTATAAGCTCTCGAGTAAGACAAAAATTCATAGAAGATAGAAACCTTTTCAAGTCACAGAAAACTTTTTGTTGGGATTTTGGTTGGAATAATTTAACTCTATAGATTACTTTGGGAAGAATGACATCTTTATGATTTTTGAGTCTTCCCATCCCCGAACATAGTAAAAATTTACATTTATTTGGTTCTACTTTGATAGCTTTCCAGATAGGTTTGGAATTTTCTCCGTGGGGATCTGGTACATTTTTTATTAGATGTATTCCTAAATTTTACACACACACACACACACACACACATTTACTGTTGGATAAATGCTATCTTTTAAAAAATTTACTTTGATATAAATACAACATCAATATGCAAAAGCCATTGGCTTTTGCATATTGATGTTGTAAATATTTATCTTCTTGGCTCTTATTAATGATAATGCTTTGCAATTTTTTTTCAGTTTTCTGTGTAGACAAATATAATATCTGTAATAGTAGGTTGGTTTCTACATTTCCATTGTTATCCTTTTTATTTATTTTTCTTGAGTTATTAAGTTGGCTAGGAACTGCAGTACAATATTGAATAGGCTATCATTTTCTTGTTCCTTCCTCAAAGAAAATGCTTCCAAAATTTTTGATACATGAGTCTTATCAGACTAATGAAGCTCCCTTCTACTCCTAGTTTTATAAAAAATTCAAACTATTTTTTATTCTATTAAATATTAAAACTATCAAGAATCTTATAATTTTTTATTTATCACTAATGAGATGAATTACATTCACGGATTTTTAAAATGCTAAGCCAAACTTGCATTCCTTGAATAAATAAAACTTTGTCATTTTGTGTTATATTTTTTATTCACTGCTGAAATCAATTTGAAAGTATTGAGTTTAGAATATTTTCATCTCTGTCATGAGTGACAGCAGACTATAATTTTTATTTTTTATACTATTCTTGTTTGGAATTAGTAATGAGATTATGATTACTTCATAATCCTAGCTGGAGAGTATCCCCTCCTTTCTGTTCTCTAAAAGAGTTTGTATAAGATTGGAATTATCTGTTCCTTGAGAGTTTGTTAGAATTCACTTGTAAAACCATTTAGCTGAGCCTGGAGTTGTCTTTGTGAGAAGATTTAAAATAGTGGTTCAATTTATTTAATGATTATAATAGTACTTAGGCTTACTATTTCTTTTTGAGTCAGACAAAATGAATGAATTCCTAAGAGATACAATATAATTAATTTCTAATACTGAATAAATTGATTAAGCAGAGAAAATATATAAGTATTATCAAATAAAAAAACAAAACCGAAATAAAACCTTGGAATTCTAAGATACTTCTAAAAAATTATACTGTCAGTCCTAAAGGTACAAAGAGGTCAATTTGTTGAGCATGTGTTATAGAAAGCTGTCAGTCACTTTTATGCTACGCATAATTTCTAAAGCCCAACAATGGTTCAGAAGAATCTTTAGCTGCTGAATGTGTAGAAGATCTCAGCTAACCTTGACTGTGATGCAAAAGAAGAAAGTGGCCTATGGAGGTGAAGACAGATATATTCTGTTATGGGTAGGTTAATTTTTCTATGGGCTTATTTAATGTAATATACTTTTTCTTTTTATCTTCCCTTAAAAAGGTGTAATTAGTTGTATTCTAGACAACCAACAAACTTTCAAAATCAAGCAAATATGGTCCCGTTATTCATTAAAATGCAAATTTTTTTTTTTTTCCCCCTCATCTCTATATGTTTGAGTATGCAGTTCCTTTTTCTTCTTCGTTGCCTGGTGGACTCCTACTTATTGTCAGTACCTGGTTTAAATCTAACTGCTTCTCTTGATGACTTTCTGAATGTTCTCCATGTACCCATAAAACCCACCCTATCAATAAGGATAAAAAACCTTAGCACAGAAATATCCTTTCTGAGTTTTTGAGTTGCTCTTCCCACTAGGATGTGAACTCCTTTGAGAAAGGCTCATGTCCTAATCACTTCCCATACTTTGTAAATAGGGCCATTTCTTACCTCTAACAGGCAATTGTTTTTTAGTAATGTTTATTGAAAAAATAAGCTGTGCTTATGGTCATCTCCCTCCTCTTTGATTCTTTCATAACTTATCTGTCTGTAATCAGAGAATCATGTCAGAAATAAAATCTGTAAAATCTTGTTGTTTTTAGGTGGTGTTGAGTTTGTTTCGACTCATAGCGACCCTAGGTACAATAAAACAAAACACTGCTGGGTCTTGCTACATCCTCACAATTGCTGCTGTGCTTAAGCCCATTGTTGCAGCCACTGTTGTCAATTCATCTCCTTGAGGGTCTTCATCTTTTTCACTGACCCTCTACTAAGTATTATGTCCTCCACAGGGACTGGATCCTCCTAATAACATGTCCAAAGTAAGCAAGATGAAGTCTCACCACCCTCCCTTCTAAGAAGCACTCTGGTTGTATATCTTTTAAGAATTTTAGCAGATCATTTATCTTCCTCCTTCTAAATACCTTACTATCTGGCTATTCAAATTGGTAGCTGGGGCGTGAGGAACAGGTTGTGGCAGGATTTTATATCTCTTTTGTTTTCGTTCTGAGCAAGGTCTTGCCTTATTCTTCTCTGGTTTGATGCTGTTGGATTTGATCCCTGTTGGCCTCCAGTAACCAGACCTGTGGTGTAATCTTATACCTAATTGGACAATCATGCATCAATCCACGGCCCCTGCCATTTGAGGGATGATTTATTTTTCTTTGCTGTACTCAGGAAAGTAGAGACTGCAGAGTCGTTTCAAAGGTCATGCTGCTCCTTCTCCTGCCCCCAGTCATGCCCTCCCACCCCTCTGCCTTCTTTGAACCAAAGGACAGGCACTTCTGTCTGGAAGCCCTGAAGCAGATCCAGGTGGATGGAAGGGTGGTCTCCTGATGTGGCATCCTGAGGGAGGCAGGACTATATCTCTGTTCTGTCTTAACATGGGCCTGATTGCATCACTTTACTTAAAATCAACAGATGGCTGCACAAACTCTTTAGCTTGAATAGTCACCCGCTCAAGATCTTGCTCCTTCCTTTTTGTCTAACCTCACCTCTTGTCCTACAAAGACATGGGAGAAATGCCATGGAAAACTATGTTCCTCAAACACACCACTCCAAGTTTTCCTTCTTCTAACTTAGAGTTCTTTTGTATGGAATGTTTTCTTTCTGAATCTCCCTCCTCACCCTACTCCTCATCCCCACCATCCTTCTTCAACTCAGAATGGCTCTTCAAAATTGTACTTGCATCCCCTCCTCTTGGAAGCCTTCCATGATTACCCAGCCTGTGTTGAGTTTTACTGTCCTGTGTTCTCACTACCTTTCACACCATTATCTAAGCACTTGCATTACATTTCATTGTAATTGATGGTTTATAGGTCTTATCTTCCCCTCAGATTATAAACTATTTGAAAATAAAGTAAAAATACTGTCAAAATACCTAGCAAAAGTGCTTGGCACAGAGTTGGTCCTTAGTAAATATGCTTATTAAATGAATGAATTCATCAAAGAGTTATTGAAAGGAGCCTGGATGTTGTGTAAGATGCAGAAATGGGGCTGGGGAGAAGGGAGGCTGACCATTAATCACTGGGCAGATGGGGAGGTGGACTGTCCAGGGATCAGCTGATGGGCCTCTTAGAAGAGACGATGGATTTATCTGTGCTGATGGCTGATCCCAAGACCAGGATTTTGGGTAGTGAGAAATAATAGGAAAAAAAATGCAACTTCATGTCCTGTGGGGAGATATAAGTACTGGATAGAAAAGAGAGCAAGTTGGTGCATAGAGTTGGCCTTGGACACAGTTTGGTGGTCAGTGATAAGCAATGGATTGAGCAAAGTTCAGTGCAGTGTCATTTGAATTATCTCTCAATATGAGCCCAGGGAATTATGTGATGTTCCAAGGGAGATAAGGGCTGTGGAGAACTGAAACATGAACTCAGGTTAAAGAGCAGAGCCACTAGAGATGTTATTGGGTACCAGAAATATCTGGAGTTTAACACACGTAGGAAGAGGGCACTTCCTGTACACCAGAATGAGAATGGCAACCTTGTATGTACTGACTGTTGAAGTGGAATGGATAGCCTGTGCCCAAGAGTCACCTTAAAATGGCGTACCCACTCTGGCAACACAATCTGAATTCTTCCTAAGCTTCAGCCCACAAATGCCACTCCGTATCTTAGTTATGAACCAGTTTCTTGACCCATATTTATACCTGGTCCCCGACACTTTTGATGATCCTGCTCTTTGATCTTGATGAGGTTGTTTTATTTGCCCAGCCTGCCGTCCTCATCTGACTTGATTCTTGATGCCTCTTCCTTGACTCTGCTCCCAGGACCTGTAGACTGTCATTCTGGGTTTCCGCTTTGACTACCCTGCCTCCTGTTGTCTCTAGCAAACATTCCTGCCAGGACGCCCTGGTTCTGGCATAATCCTAGTGATTTCTCCTTCCCTTCTTCCCAACCGTTTTGCCCCAGTCCTATAAGAGGAAACCAGAGACAGTAATGGCAACATGCCAACACAGATAATGTCACAACAGCCCCATAACCCATTCTCTGAGCATTAAACCTCTCCTGAAGCTCTTGATGAAGGACTGGACATGGCTGGCCATGTTTATGCCACACATCCCACCTTCTGACCACCCCCAAGTGGAGTGTAGATAAGCACTGGACTCAAGGGCAGTTTTTGGATTGGAGAAAGGCTGGGACAAACACAATGTCCCTTGAGAGAGATTCAAAGGATATAGCCAAAAATGATAGGTAGTTGAATTTTAGGCTAGTTACACATCATCTCTAAGCAGAGAAATACGGGGGCAGAGAGAGTTGGGAAATTCTAAAACTCACAGATGGAAGCAGAACACCACGGCTTTCTTGGTTCCTGTTTACTTCCATGAGGTCCAGCTGTGTTTTGTTTCCATGAAATGTCAATATACCCTTTATTGCCACTTTGCTTTTGTTTTGTTTTACCTACTCTGAGTATAGCCTCTTATCCTTGCAGCCAAAGGGCCCTGACTGGAAATGAGAACATGGAATGGTGTAAAAGGGTATCAGTCGGGGGTTGGGAGGGGGAGCGTGGAACATCAGAACTGGAAGTCTGATGGGAATTTGAGATCCACAGGGTGAGTTTCAGGAGGAGCAGAGGGATAGAGAATGGTGTCAGGAGAAGGCAATGAGGAGAGCAGTTATGGTCTTTTGGAACCATGAGAACCATCATCAGGAGCACCCTGATTAGAGAGGAAGGACTGGGATGGGGCTTCAATGCTGGGGGGCTTGAATCATTTCTGGGACTCTTTGGCTATTCTTATAGGCTTGCATGGCCTGGGTAAGCTGCTAGTAAAATTAGTACTTAATGTGCCAAGCACTGAGATGTGTTTTATATGCACTATGTATATTAATTTATTTAATTTTCAGAACAATCTACTGAAGATTTCCATTTTACATATGAAACCAAAATTCATGGAGTAAGTAACTTGCTCCAAACCACTCAGTGAAAGTAGTGGAGCCGGGGTCTGAAAGCAAGTCTAAACGTGCCAAGGCCCATGCATTTTAGCATCACTGTATGCCTCCTTTATGTGTGGATTTCAGTGTACATAAAACCCAGTGTACATACTCAGCTTTAATCCTGTCTGATGCCTTTCCTGCTGTCAAATGGCTGCTAAAAGAGCCACATATTTTCCCATGCCCTGCTGCTCCTTCTCCAGCCAGGTCATGCTGAATCCTGGAGGTGCTTGTTGACTGCTCTCAACAAGTGCTGCCAAGAGGCATTACCAAAATGTGAGATGATTTTTCTCTTGTAGGAAAAATACATGAATAATAAGAGCCGTATTCCAAAAACAACAAGCCTTGGACTATTTTTTCCTTCTTCTTCAAGAAATGTTAAACTCGAATGGGCAAGGCTCTTAAATTGCTTCTTTGAAGATCTCAGACTGTTTTTCAGACTTTTGAACTTTGAAGGATGAGACCAATGTTTAAATACCTAGGTTGCATATAGTCCCTGTAACCTTGAGGAGAAGGAATGATGCAAACTGCAACGTAAGAGGGAGCTAAGCTGCATTTGCTCTGTTACAGTGATGCCTTAGTTTCTCAAATTACCAGGGTAGCTTCAAGCCTCTCAAGGGAAGTAGCACATTTTGCTACAGATTTAATATTGCTCCGTATAATTTCTAAGAAGCCCCTGGGTGGCACAAATGATTAAGTGCTTGACTACTAACAGAAAGATTGGTGGTTCAAGCCCACCCAGGGGCACCTCAGAAGAAAGGCCAGGTAATCTGCTTCTGAAGGGTCACAGTCTTGAAAACTCTATGGAGCAGCTTTACTATGTACACATGGGGTCACCAATGAGTCACAACTGACTCTACAGCGATTGGTATGTAGGTTTGCAGAATTTCTAAAGGCATGGTTTGCCACTGAGGCAGCCTGGGTTCTTTGGAGCTGCTTGCTTGCAGAGGAAACTTGGTTGAGATTGTTAATTTTGCTGAGCCTCGGCTGCCAAACAGAGACAATTGTCCTATATCACAGGGTCAGTTAGAAGAAGTGGCATAAGAGATGTGAAGTCACTTTTTATTGTAAAAATACAACAAAACCCAAACCAGCTGCCATTGAATCAGTTCTGACTCATGGTGACTCCATGTGTTTTCAGAGTAGAATTTGCTCCATAGGATTTTCAACGGCTGTGATCTTTCTGAAAGAACATTGCCAAGCCTTTCTTCCAGGTGCCTCTGGGTGGATTTGAGCCTCCAACCTTTTGGTTAGTAGCAGAGTGCTTCACTGTTTATGCCATCCAAACCTCATTGCCATTGAGTTGATTCCGACTCATAGGGACCCTATAGGACAGAGGAGAATTGCCCTACAGAGTTTCCAAAGAGCACCTGGTGGATTCGAACCTTTTGGTTAGCAGACGTAGCCCTTAACCACTACACCACCAGGGTATCCTTATGCCGTCCTGGGACTCCTTAAATTGTAAACCCATTGCCACTGAGTAGATTCATAGTGACCCTATAGAACAGAGCAGAACTGCCCCATAGAGTTTCCAAGGAGCAGCTGGTGGATTTGAACTGCTGACCTTTTGGTTAGCAGCGTAGTTCACCATAGCTCTTAACCACTGTGCCATGAAAAAAACTAGAAATTCTAAAAGTCTCTTTAAATGTAGGCAATTATTATCACACATTCTTTTAGGCCATGTTTTCTATTAAGGGTATGGTTTGGGTAGGTAGAGAGGGCAGCAATGGACATTTATTAATTCAAGCAATATCCATTGAACATCTACTATATACTGCTCATCATTATATCCATAGGACTTAACACAATGACTAAGATCAGTGCAGTGCCTCTCCTTATGGGGCTGTAGTCTGGCTCTCCAGAGACAATCCACTGTGCTGAAGAAATGCATAATAACTCAAGATCCTGCCACAACTGTGGGCATATACGGGTGCTTAGAAGCGTCTTCTCATACAGATTTGGGGAATAGGAAATGCTTTGTATTCTTGCACTAAGTAGTCACTCAATAAATATTTGTTGAATGAATGAATGAAAATGATACTTAGCTGACACCTGACCCACAAGTAGCAAACCGGGTAACAGGTTAAGGGTGTGACTGGAATGGGGGAGAAGGTGGCTAGAGCATTCTAAGAGAAGGAAACAGCATGTGGGAGGCACAGAGGCTTAAGAGAACAAAATGTGTTTAGCAAACCTACAGCATTAGAGTACAAGATGGGGTAGCAAGAGATGAAAGTGGGGTCAGGGACCAGATCAAGCTGGGCCATGTAACTCAGCCTAAGAAGTGCTAAGAATGTTTTCAGGCCCCCCACTGCTCCCTAAATAGAGATGCAGATACCTGAATATACATACGCTGTCATGTAACTTACCATTCAGTGAAGACCATTATACAAACTACCAGGGGCTGGGCACATGAATTATTTCAATCAGCCCTCACAATAAACCTATGGGGTTCTATTATTATTCTCACTTTATAGGTGAGGAAACAGAGGCTTAAAAGATTATGTAATTCCCTAAGGACAAATGGCCAGGAAGCAACAGGGCAGGATTCAGATGAGCACTTTTAGTTTAGAGTGCAAACTCTAGAGTGGATTCTCTTACTATAGCAGTTAAGCTTCTGTAGGAGGTAGGGAGCTCTGGCCAGGGTGCTTCTCCCTGAAGGGCTGGGTCCTCAAAGTTTGGGCTATGAAGTTGTCAAGAGGGAAGGTGTTCTACTGGCTGCAAGGGATGTACTGTTTGTGAGTGACTGTGTGAGTGAGTGTGTGTATTGTGTGTGTGCATGAGAGAGTGTGTGAGTATATGTGTAAGAGTCTGTGTGTGTGCATGAGAGTGTATGAGTGTATGTATGAGTGTGTGTGTGTATGTGTGATACACAAGGGCACCCCTGTGACTAGATTATATGACAAGAGGCTTCCACGGGCAAGCAGGTTAGAAGTGAATCTCTTCCTGCTAAGATACCCTGGTTACTGTCAGGTAGAAAGGAAGACAACAAGGTTCAGACAAGATCAGCAGCAACAGCACTGGAAAGTCCATTGTAATCTGGGTCAAGAGAGTATTTCTAGGAGGGTAGTGGGAACACTGTTCCTCACCTCTCATATTTCCAAGACAAACTCTCTTGGCCTCTCTTCCCACCCTTCTTTTCAAGGAATGAGGAGCACCTCTCCAATCGGTGGGTGTGGAGGCAGTGTGCCTGCCAGCAGGGAGAGTGTCCCTGGTGGGCTCTCAGCCATGTCTAAGCCACCTGCCCTACCGGAGCCTACAGTTTCCTGCACCACCTGTGTCCAGGTGGGTGAGTTTAATTCCAGACTGAAGTGTTGCCGACTAGCTCTTATGACCATATCTAAAGCAATGTTCTCCAATCTAGTTTTTATCAGCGTGAAAGCATCTATATCTGCCTGGCTCCAGTCTCTGTCTTAGTTGGCTCTGAATGTACAAGAAGAAAAAAGGCACATTATTTGCTGATTGTCTGAAGTCCTAGAACATTGGATTAATAATAAAGAGGTGCTTAATGTGGGTGTGGAAGCCCTGGTGGCATAGTGGTTAAGCTCTACCTACAGCTGCTAACCAAAGTGTTAGCAGTTCGAATCTACCAGGCGCTCCTTGGAAACCCTATGGGGCAATTCTACTCTGTCCTATAGGGTCTCTATGAGTTGGAATTGACTTGACAGCAACAGGTTTGGGTTTGGTTTTGGTAATGTGGGTGCAGGGTGCTCCAGCAATAGAGGGCAGATATGTTACAGTTCTTCCTCTACCTGTGCATTTCTTGCCACCATCTACGCATCTCCCAAAGGTTTTGTCTCCGACCAACAAGAGTGGGGATTTGGGGAGACTTTCAGTCTATAAGTTACCTATAGATTTAGCTCTATGGCATTTTCCCTGTTAAATATTCTTGATACCTTTCATTAAGGGTACTGATATGAGAGCTAGATGTCGCACCAGCTATTCTGTAAAACAGACATGCATACAAATGCTAAGGGAAAAAGGGCTTGGAAGGGAGTGGTGTATCCATTATCTATCGTCATAATCATGATGTCTTAGTTACCTAGTGCTGCTGTAACAGAAATACTACAGGTGGGTGACTTTAAAAAATGTAACTTCATTTTCTTACAGCTCCAGAGGCTTAAAGTTCAAATCAGGATCTTAGCCATGTCCATTCCTTCTGTGAACCTATTATAGTTTCTGGTTTCTACTCCTGATCCTTGGCATCTGTCTTCCCCTGTGTGTGTCTCTGTGTCTATTCTGCTCTTTTTATAACACAGAAGTAATTAGGCTTAGGACCCATCCTACTCTGCTATGGCCTCATTAACATAACAAAAGAAAACTTCTGTTTTCAAATAGGGTCATATTTACAGGTTGTTGCTGTTAGGTTGTCCTCCATTTTGTGATTGTACTTTTCCTATATGTTGTAAATCTTAATCTCTGCCTGTAGTTAATGAGGCAAGATTAGATTATGTTACAAAGGATTAGGGTGGGATTGTAACACCCTTACTAAGGTCACATCCCTGGTCCAATGTAAAAATGCAAAGGGAGTTTTCCTGGGGTGTGGCCTGTACCACCTTTTTATCTTATAAGAAATAAAAGGAAAGGGAAAGGAGCAGAGAGTGGGGGACCTCATACCACCAAGAAAGCAGTCTGAGAGCAGAGCGCATCATTTTTACTGAGGTTCTTTTGCAGAAGAGCTCCTAATCCAGGGGAAGATTGATGAGAAGGGACTCCCTCCAGAGCCAACACAGAGAGAAAGCCTTTCCCTGGAGCTGATGCCCTGAATTTGGACTTCTAGCCTACTAGACTGTGAGAAAATAAATTTCTTTTTGTTAAAGCCATCCACTTGTGGTATTTCTGTTATAGCAGCACTAGATGATGAAGACAGGTGCTGACTGTGGATCCAAGTAAAATGAAATCCTTGACAATGTCAATCTTTTCTCCTTTTATCATTATGTTGCTTCCTGGTCCAGTTGTGAGGATTTTTGTTTTATGTTGAGGCGTAATCCATACTGAAGGCTGTGGTCTTTGATCTACATCAGTAAATGCTTCAAATCCTTTTCACTTTGAGCAAGCAAGGTTGTGTCATCTACATAACACAGGTTGCTAATGAATCTTCTTCCAATCCTGATGCCCTGTTCTTCTTCATATAGTCCAGTTTCTCAGCATACAGGTTGAATAAGTACGGTGAAAGAATACAACACTGACACACACCGTTTTTGACAGGTACCAAACCAAAAAGCCCATTGTCATTGAGTCAATTCCTACTCATAGCAACCCTATAGGAAAGAGTGCAACTGCAACATAGGGTCTCCAAGGCTGCAATATCGATGGAAGCAGATTGCCATATTCTTTTCCCACAGAGTGGCTGTTGGCTTCAAACCTCCAACTTGTCGTTTAGCAGCTGAGAGTTTAACCACTGCGCCACCAGGAATCCTGGTTAACAAGTTCAGAGGTTAGGATTTCAATACATACTTTGGGGAGCCATAATTCAATCTATAACACATGGTGTGTAACAAATAAGCACAAAACTTTAATGTATACAACAATAAGCATGTATCTTCCAGGAATTAGCTAGGGATCAGCTAGACAGCTCTGTTGCTCTTGTCTGGACTTGCTCACATATTTGGGCTAGGTTGGCTATAGGCTGAACTAGCATGGCCACAGCTGGAGCCACTGGGGTGATTCTGCCATGCTGTGTGTCTTTCATTCTTGAGCAGAGTAGCCAGGGCATGGCCTTATGACAATGGCAGAGGTGCATGTAAATAGGAGCAAACATGTAAGGTCTCTGTGGCTTCAGCTCAGAACGGGCAAACCATTACTTCCACCTCCATGTATTGGCTAAGGTAAGTCACATGAGGTGGGGGAATGTACTCCAAAGGCTAAAAGGACAAAACCCAAAACCAAACCTATTGCCGTTAAGTAATTCTGACTCACAGAGACCCTGTAGGAACTGCCCTCATAGGACTTCCAAGGCTGTAATCTTCCCTGGTGATGCAGTGGTTAAGAGCTACAACTGCTAACCAAAAGGTCAGCAGTTTGAATATCTACCAGCCACTCCTTGGAAACCCTATGCGGCAGTTCTACTCTGTTCTATAAGGCCATTATGAGTCAGAACCAACTTGATGCAATGGGATGGTTTTAATCTTTATGGAAGCAGACTGCCACATCTTTCTCCCCCTAAAAGGACAGGGAGGATAAAAAATTGGGGCCATTAATGGAATCAATCTACCACAGCAGGGGAGAGAAAAATTACTGATAAAAATGGCATTCCTCACAGTGGTGGGCCAGAGAACGCACCAGCAGGTGACCTGGGTCTAAGTATGTTTATAAACCCAGCCCAGGATGCCTGGTTTGGCTCTGGCAGCATATTTGCCTAGTGTCCATTCTGGTTGGTCAGTGCCTGTGCTTTTCTGGTTGTCAGACATTTTGAATATCACCGCTGCTCATATCCATTTACTAATAAATAAGGATTTCTTATATCCATGCCCTCTTGTCCATAAATTCAGGGCTATCCCTTCTGGCATAGTTCCCTTCAGCAGTCTCCTACCACCTCTCCTTCTCTCCAGTCTTGTTGCTACTAATCCACCCTCAGAAATGGCCAGAGTTGTCTTTCTAAAACACTTCCACACTCCAACCACCTGCTCCGGGCTTAAAATCCACCACAGATTTTTTGTGCTTTGATTGTCTATTACCTGCCCTGATCTGTGGCCTCATTTCCTATGCCTGAGGTAATGATTTCAAACGACTAGATCTTTGGTTGTACACCACTCTTGCTAAGAATACCCTGCCCAGCCTCATTTTTCCATTTTAGTCCTAAACATTGTTCAAGATGTGGCTTAAGTGTCCCTTTCTCCAGGAAGCCTACCTTCACTTCTCTGTAGGCGGGTTGTGTGAATCTTTCTCTATGGTGCTACCTTAACCACCCTTGCTTCCTTTGATCACAGCATTTGCCATAATTGTTTTTTTACATGTCTGCCTCCAACTTGAAACTTGAGTTTCTTGAAGGTAGGGACTCAGTCTTATTTAGTTTTGTACCTATAGCATCTCAAACTGGACCTGGTGCACTCATTTGTTGTTGTTGTTGGGTGCCATCAAATCAGTTATGACTCATAGTGACCCCATGTATAACAGAACAAAATGTTGCCCAGTCCTGTACCATCCTCACAATTGTTATGCTTGAGACCATTTTTGCAGCCATCGTCAGTCCATCTCATTGAGGGTCTTCTCCTCTTTTGCTGACCCTCTACTTTACCAAGCATGATGTCCTTCTCCAGGGATTGGTCCCTTCTGATAACATGTCCAAAGTAAGTGAGACAAAGTCTCAGTCTCACCAGCCTCATTTCTAAGGAACAGTCTGGCTATACTTCTTTCAAGACAGATTTGTTTGTTCTTCTGGAAGTTCATGTTATATTAGATATTCTTCACCAACACCATAATTCAAATTCATCAATTCTTCTTCAGTCTTCCTTATTCATTGTCCAGCTTTCAAGTGCATACAAGGTTTGGGTCAGACATACCTTAGTCATCAAAGTGACATCTTTACTTCTTAACACTTTAAAGAGGCCTTTTGCAGCGGATTTGATCAATGCAATATGTTGTTTGGTTTCTTGACTGCTGCTTCCATGGGCATTTATTGTGGATCCAAATAAAATGAAATCCTTGACAACTTCAGTATTTTCTCTATTTATTATACGGTTGCTTATTGGCTTAGTTGTGAGGATTTTTGTTTTCTTCATGTTTAGGTGTAATCCTGATTTGAAACCATGCAGTATCCCCTTGTTTTGTTTGAATGGCTGCCTCTTGGTCTACGTACAGGTTCCTCATGAGCACAATTAAGTGTTCTGGAATTCCCATTCTTTGCAAAATTTCATTCTTCAGTGAAATTTCTAGAGGTCCAATGGTGTGGGGCATGTTGAGGTATTCCTTCTAAAATGAAGGATAAGTTATTGCGTCTGGCCGCTCCCACAACTAAAAAGGAGGCACAAGGCCTAGTGGGCCTCTTTGGATTTTGGAGGCAACATATTCTTTATTTGGGTTGTATCCTTTCACCACACTTATTCAACCTATATGCTGAGCAAATAACCTGAGAAGCTGGACTATATGAAGAAGAACATGGCATCCTCCACATTGGAGGAAGATCACAGGAGAAAGATGCGGCAGTGTGTTCCATAAAGATTTACAGCCTTGGAAACCTTAAGGGGCTCTTCTACTGTGTTCTATAGGGTCACTATGAGTTGGAATTGACTCGACAGCAATGAATTTTTTTGTTTTGGTGCTTTGCAATATTATCCATAATTTGTTATGATTGACACAGTTGAATGTCTTTGCACAGCCGATAAAACACAGGTAAACATATTTCTGGTATTCCCTGCTTTCAGCCAAGGTCCATCTGACATCAGCAATGATACCTCTCATTCTCCATCCTCTTCTGAATCTGACTTGAATTTCTTTTAGCTCCCTGTCGATGTGTATGCCTGTTGCCATTTTTGAATAATCTTCGGCAAAAATTTGCTTGTATGTGATATTAATGATATTGTTGGTAATTTCAGCATTCAGTTGGATCATCTTTCTTTGGAATGGGTACAAATATGGATCTCTTCCAGTCAGTTGTCCAAGTAGCTGTCTTCCAAATTTCTTGGCATAGACGAGTGAGCACTTCCAGCACTGTATCCGTTTGTTGAAACATCTCAACTGGCATTCCATCAGTTCCTAGAGTTGATTTATAGGTATTCACTCAATTTTTTTTTGTTTTAATGAAAATAAGTACTCACGCAATTCACAATACGTACACAGTATAGTACAAAGTATCTGAACATTTTCCAGTGCACATGTACGTACACATACATATACACAAACTTGCTCCCTTCCCCATCCCTGCCCCCAGCTCTCTCTCTCTGATGCATCACCAACACATACATATCCAAAGGGTTCAAGAAGGGTGCTAATTAAAATAATTGAAAGTTTCTGCTTTGATGTTTTTTATTTCAGGAAGCTACTTCAACAGAGGGTAATTATTGCTGTTAATAGCAATAATTTCCCCATAATCCAGTTACATGTCCTATTTTATTTTAACGATCAGAGCAGCTGTCTTTAAACAAGTCTGGACAGGGCTCCGGGGACAAAGCTTCCTGAGACATTCTCCTTGGTCTAATTACTCCACTGCCGGAGCATGTCTGAGAAGGAAACAGAGGATGGGGGGCCAGGGTGGAACAGTCTCTCCCCACACCCCAATTTTCTAGAACACAGAACTTCGTGATGCTTTTCAACAGCAACTCCACTATGCCATAGGAGGGCAGGCAGACAGTTTCTGATCTCATCTCCCTGACTCTTACACCCCTCAGTAAGAGCTTTCTAGAAGCAAGGCTCCAACTCTAAAGGAACAGATTCCCTTTTCTCTTTTAATTGGCAGCTGATAACATGGAAAACCAGCAATCATACCCATGCCTTGCAGCCTCTCAGATCTTTTTCCTCCCCTAAAACTTGCTTTGCAGAGGAAATGAGGCCGCTTCAGATGATTTCACTTTAAAACAAAACACAGGATTCCATGTCCTGTGCATTTGTTAAACACTTGCTGAGTCTATAGCTGCCGCGCTACAGTGCTCACCCTCTGCCCATGTTCCCTTTGGCTCCTGGGCTGCAGTGCCCTCTCAAAGCATGCTGTTGTGGTAAATGGCACTAGCTCTGCAGTCAACTGGACCCGGGTCTCAGGCCCTTCTCAGCCATCCATTAGGCTGTGTAACATCTGAAAAGCCCTGTGTCTTTTTACCTCTCCTGAGTTTTAGTTCTTTATTTGTAAAATGGGAATAAAAATACCTACCTTGAGTAGCTGACCTAAGGATTAGGCAAGGCATGTTAGGGCATATATGTAGTGACCACTTCTGATTCTTATTTTGCTGGTGGTCTTTGTGGGACAGTCTTAAACACACCTGGCCTGAAAAATGTAAATTTCAGAAATCCAAAGGGACAGAAATAATGGCCATATATGAACACTGCGTTTCAACTAAAGTTCATTTTTCCTAAATCACAAAGGAGCCATGATGACCTGCTGAAGGTCAATGGGTAGACTCATGGGGGCGAGTAAAGGATACTCTTGGCATTTTCCCTCAAGCTCATTGCACCTAACTAACAGATGTTTTCAATATGTTGACGACTTAGCAAAATAGTCAAAATGATACCTTGGAAATTTTAGTCCCACAGCTATGAAAAGACCTGCAGGAAGAGAGGGTTTTCTTTAATCAGGTCATTTCATGTGATCCATGGTGGGTTTTATTTTATTTTTAAATAAAATAAACCTTAAGAAAAATTATTGTTTTACACACACATTTTTATTCACACTTCCTGGCTTAAAAAAGGCTAGCTCCATAACTGAAAAAAAATATAATTGAAGCAAATATAAAATATATAAAACAAGAAATGGAAACACATACTGGCATTACTTGTGGTGAATTCTTTTTTAACAAAGAATTTCCTAAAAAACTTTACAAAATTTCCAAGCCATGTGAGGTAATTTGGGTAGGATATGAAGACCATCTTCTTTTTCTCACACAATATTGTTAACATTCTGGGCTACAAATAGAAAAAAAAAAATGCTTGTTTGTATATTGATTCAGTTCTCCCTAAGTCTTTTGCCTCATTGTTGTGAGACTATGGGCAGTTGTTGTTGTTGTTAGTTGCTGTTAAGTCAGTTCTAACTCATAGCAACCCCACGTACAACAGAATGAAACACTTCCCAGTCCTGCACCACCCTCACAATTGTTGCTATGCTCGAGCCCATCGTTGTAACCACTGTGTCAATCCACCTCCTTGAGAATATTTCTCTCTTTCATTCACCCTCTACTTTACCAAGCATGATGTACTTCTCCAGGGCTTGGTCCTTCCTGATAACATGTAAAAAGTACGTGAGATGAAGTCTTGCCATTCTGCTTTTAAGGAGCATTCTGGTTGTACTTCTTCTAGGACAGATTTGTTCATTCTTCTGGCAGTCCATAGTATATTCAATATTCTTCACCAACACCATAATTCAAAGGCATTAATTCTTCTTCTGTCTTGCTTATTCATTGTCTAACTTTCACGTGCATGTGAGGCAATTGAAAGTACCACAGCTTGGGTCAGGCACACCTTAGTTCTCAAAGTGACAGTTTTGCTTTTTAATTCTTGGAAAAGATCTTTTGTGCAGATTTGTCCAATGCAACGCAACATTTCATTTCATGACTGCTGCTTCCGTGGGTGTTGATTGTGGACTCAAATAAAATGGAATCCTTGACAACTTCAATCTTTTCTTCATTTATCGTGGTGTTGCTTATTCATCTAGTTGTGAGGATTTTTGTTTTCTTTATGTTGAGGTGTAATCCATATTGAAGGGTGTAGTCTTTGATCTTCATCAGTAAGTGCTTCAAGTCCTCTTCACTTCCAGCAAACAAAGCTATGTCATCTGCATATCACAGGTTGTTAATGAGTCTTCCTCCAATCCTGATGCTGTGTTATTATTCATATAGTCCAGCTTCTCAGACTATGTGCTCAGCATACAAATTGAATAAGTATGGTGAAACGATACAATCCTGATGCACACTTTCCTGACTTTAAACCACGCAGTATCACCTTGTTCTAACGACTACCTCTTGGTTTATGTACAGGTTCCTTATGCGCACAATTAAGTGTTCTGGAATTCCCATTCTTTGCAATGTTATCCATAATTTGTTATGATCCACACAATTAAATGTCTTTGCATAGTCAATAAAAGACAAGTAAAGTGGGAAATCTGGAGGACCAGGGAATTAACACCAACATAGCTGAAAAAAAAATCAGATAAAAGAATTAAAAAAAAAAATGAAGAAACCCTAAGAATCATGTGGGACTCTATGAAGAAGAATAACTTGCGCGTGATTGGAGTCCCAGAACAGGGAGGGAGAACAGAAAACACAGAGAGAATAGTTGAAGATCTGCTGACAGAAAACTTCCCTGACATCATGAAAGACGAAAGGATATCTATCCAAGATGCTCATCAAACCCCATTTAAGATTGATCCAAAAAGAAAGACACCAAGACATATTATTATCAAACTCGCCAAAACCAAAGATAAACAGAAAATTTTAAAAGTAGCCAGGGATAAAAGAAAGGTCTCCTACAAAGGAGAATCAATAAGAATAAGTTCAGACTACTCAGCAGAAACCATGCAGGCAAGAAGGGATGACATATACAGAGCACTGAAGGAGAAAAACTGCCAGCCAAGGATGATATATCCAGCAAAACTCTCTCTGATATATGAAGGCGAAATTAAGATATTTACAGATAAACACAAGCTTAGAGAATTTGCAAAAACCAAACCAAAGCTACAAGAAATACTAAAGGAAATTGTTCGGTCAGAAAACCAATAATATCAGATACCAGCACAACACAAGGTCACAGAACAGAACATCCTGATATCAACTCAAATAGGGAAATCACAAAAACAAATTAAGATTAATTAAAAAAAAAAAAAGCTCAAAACAGGGAATTATTGAAATCAATATGTAAAAGATCACAATAATCAAAAAGAGGGACTAAATACAGGTGGCATAGAACTGCCATATGGAGAGGGATACAAGGCGATATAGGGCAATACAAGTTAGGTTTTTACTTAGAAAAATAGGGGTAAATATTAAGGTAACCACAAAGAGGTATAACAACTCCATAACTCAAAATAAAAACCAAGAAAAACGTAACGACTCAGCAAACATAAAGTCAAATACTATGAAAATGAGGAACATGCAATTTACAAAGAAAAATGTCTCAGCACAAAAAAGTAAGTGGAGAAAAGAAATTGTCAACAACACACATAAAAAGGCATTAAAATGACAACACTAAACGCGTACTTATCCATAATTACCCTGAATGTAAATTGACTAAATGCACCAATAAAGAGACAGAGAGTCTCAGGCTGGATAATCGATGACTGCCCTGACAGGGAGCACAGCAGAGGACCCCTGAGGGAGCAGGAGATCAGTGGGATACAGACCCCAAATTCTCATAAAAAGACCAAACTTAATGGTCTGACTGAGGCTGGAGGAATCCCGGCGGCCATGCTCCCCAGACCTTCAGTTGACACAGGACAGGAACCATCCCCGAAGACAACTCATCAGAAATGAAAGGGACTGCTCAGCGGGTGGGAGAGAGACGCTGATGAAGAGTGAGCTAATTATATCAGGTGGACACTTGAGATTGTGTTGGCAACTCTTGTCTGGAGGGGGGATGGGGGGATAGAGAGAGAGGGAAGCCGGCAAAATTGTCAAGAAAGGAGAGACTGAAAGGGCTGACTCAAGAGGGGGAGAGCAAGTGGGAGTAGGGAGTGAGATGTATGTAAACTTATATGTGACAGACTGATTGGATTTGTAAAAGTTCACTTGAAGCTTAATAAAAGTTATTAAAAAAAAAAAGAAAGAAACACAATCCGTCTATATGCTGCCTACAAGAGACACACCTTAGAGATACAAACAAACTAAAACTCAAAGGATGGAAAAAAATATATCAAGCAAACAATAAGCAAAAAAGAGCAGGAGTAGCAATATTAATTTCTGACAAAATAGACTTTAAACTTAAATCCACCACAAAGGATAAAGAAGGACACTTCATAATGATAAAAGGGACAATTGATCAGGAAGACATAACCATATTAAATATTTATGCACCCAATGACAGGGCTGCAAGATACATAAATCAAATTTTAACAGAACTGAAAAGTGAGATAGACACCTCCACAATTATAGTAGGAGACTTCAACACACCACTTTCAGAGAAGGACAAGATATCCAGTAAGAAGCTCAATAGAGACACGGAAGACCTAATTACAACAATCAACCAACTTGACCTCATTGACTTATACAGAACTCTCCACCCAACTGCTGCAAAGTATACTTTTTTTTCTAGCGCACATGGAACATTCTCTAGAATAGACCACATATTAGGTCATAAAACAAACCTTTGCAGAATCCAAAACATCGAAATATTACAAAGCATCTTCTCAGACCATAAGGCCATAAAAGTGGAAATCAATAACAGAAAAATTAGGGAAAAGAAATCAAATACTTGGAAACTGAACAATACCTTCCTGAAAAAAGACTGCGTTATAGAAGACATCAAGGAGGGAATAAGGAAATTCATAGAAAGCAAGGAGAATGAAAATACTTCCTATCAAAACCTCTGGGACACAGCCAAAGCAGTGCTCAGAGGCCAATTTATATCGATAAACGCACACATACAAAAAGAAGAAAGAGCCAAAAGCAGAGAACTGTCCCTACAACTTGAACAAATAGAAAGTGAGCAAGAAAAGAATCCATCAGGCAGCAGAAGAAAACAAATAATAAAAATTAGAGCTGAACTAAATGAATTAGAGAACAGAAAAACAATTGAAAGAATTAACAAAGCCAAAAGCTGGTTCTTTGAAAAAATTAACAAAATTGATAAACCATTGGCCAGACTGACTAAAGAAATACAAGAAAGGAAACAAATAACCCGAACAAGAAACGAGATGGGCCACATCACAACAGAACCAACTGAAATTAAAAGAATCATATCAGATTATTACGAAAAATTGTAATCTAACAAATTTGAAAACCTAGAAGAAATGGATGAATTCCTGGAAAAACACTACCTACCTAAACTAACACAATCAGAAGTAGAACAACTAAATAGACCCATAACAAAAAGAGAGATTGAAACGGTAATCAAAAAACTCCCAACAAAAAAAAAGCCCTGGCCCGGATGACTTTACTGCAGAGTTCTACCAAACTTTCAGAGAAGAGTTAACACCACCACTACTAAAGGTATTTCAAAGCATAGAAAATGACGGAATACTACCTAACTCATTCTATGAAGTCACCATTTCCCTGATACCAAAACCAGGTAAAGACAACACAAAAAAAGAAAATTACAGACCTATATCCCTCATGAACATAGATGCAAAAATCCTCAACAAAATTCTAGCCAATAGAATTCAGCAACATATCAAAAAATTAATCCACCATGACCAAGTGGGATTTATACCAGGTATGCAAGGCTTTTTTATGCAAGGCTGGTTTGATATTAGAAAAACCATTAATGTAATCCACCGTATAAATAAAACAAAAGACAAAAACCACATGATCTTATCAATGGATGCAGAAAAGGCATTTGACAAAGTCCAACACATTTATGATAAAAACTCTCAGCAAAATAGGAGTTGAAGGAAAATTCCTCAACATAATAAAGGGCATCTATACAAAGCCAACAGCCAACATCACTCTAAATGGAGAGAGCCTGAAAGCATTTCCCTTGAGAATGGGAACCAGACAAGGATGCCCTTTATCACAGCTCTTATTCAACATTGTGCTAGAGGTCCTAGCCAGAGCAATTAGGCTAGACAAAGAAATAAAGGGCATCCGGATTGGCAAGGAGGAAGTAAAATTATCTCTATTTGCAGATGACATGATCTTATACACAGAAAACCCTAAGGAATCCTCCAGAAAACTACTGAAACTAATAGAACAGTTTGGCAGAGTCTCAGGTTATAACATAAACATACAAAAATCACTTGGATTCCTCTACATCAACAAAAAGAACATCGAAGAGGAAATAACCAAATCAATACCATTCACAGTAGCCCCCAAGAAGATAAAATACTTAGGAATAAATCTTACCAAAGATGTAAAAGACCTATACAAAGAAAACTACAAAGTACTACTACAAGAAACTAAAAAGGACCTACTTAAGTGGAAAAACATACCTTGCTCATGGATAGGAAGACTTAACATTATAAAAATGTCTATTCTACCAAAAGCCATCTATACGTACAATGCACTTCCGATCCAAATTCCAATGTCATTTTTTAAGGTGATAGAGAAACAAATCACCAACTTCATATGGAAGGGAAAGAAGCCTCGGATAAGCAAAGCATTACTGAAAAAGAAGAAGAAAGTGGGAGGCCTCACTCTACCTGATTTCAGAACCTATTATACAGCCACAGTAGTCAAAACAGCCTGGTACTGGTACAACAACAGACACATAGACCAATGGAACAGAATTGAGAACCCAGATATAAATCCATCCACATATGAGCAGCTGATATTTGACAAAGGCCCACTGACAGTTAATTGGGGAAAAGACAGTCTTTTAAACAAATGGTGCTGGCATAACTGGATATCCATTTGCAAAAAAATGAAACAGGACCCACACCTCACACCATGCACAAAAACTAACTCCAAGTGGATCAAAGACCTAAACATAAAGACTAAAATGATAAAGATCATGGAAGAAAAAATAGGGACAACCTTAGGAGCCCTAATACAAAGCATTAACAGAATACAATACATTATCAAAAATGATGAAGAGAAACCAGATAACTGGGAGCTCCTAAAAATCAAACACCTATGTTCATCTAAAGACTTCACCAAAAGGGTAAAAAGACCACCTACAGACTGGGAAAGAATTTTCAGCTATGACATCTCCGAACAGTGCCTGATCTCTAAAATCTATATGATTCTGTTAAAACTCAACCACAAAAAGACAAACAACCCAATCAAGAAGTTGGCAAAGGATAGGAACATGCACTTCACTAAAGAAGATATTCAGGCAGCTAACAGATACATGAGAAAATGCTCTCGATCATTAGCCATTAGAGAAATGCAAATTAAAACTACGATGAGATTCCATCTCACACCAACAAGGCTGGTATTAATCCAAAAAACACAACATAATAAATGTTGGAGAGGCTGCGGAGAGATTGGAACTCTTATACACTGCTGGTGGGAATGTAAAGTGGTACAACCACTTTGGAAATCTATCTGGCGTTATCTTAAACAGTTAGAAATAGAACTACCATACAACCCAGAAATCCCCCTCCTCGGAATATACCCTAGAGAAACAAGAGCCTTCACACAAACAGATATATGCACACCCATGTTTACTGCAGCTCTGTTTACAATAGCAAAAAGCTGGCAGCAACCAAGGTGTCCATCAATGGATGAATGGATAAATGAATTGTGGTATATTCACACAATGGAATACTATGCATCGATAAGAACAGTGACGAATCTGTGAAACATTTCACAACATGGAGGAATCTGGAAGGCATTATGCTGAGCGAAATGAGTCAGAGGCAAAAGGACAAATATTGTATAAGATCACTATTATAAGATCTTGAGAAATAGCATAAACTGAGAAGAACACATACTTTTGTGGTTACGAGGCGGTGAGGGAGGGAGGGTGGGAGAGGGTTTTTTACTGATTAGTTAGTAGATAAGAACTGCTTTAGGTGAAGGGAAGGACAGTACTCAATACATGGAAGTTCAGCTCAACTGGACTGGACCAAAAGCAAAGAAGTTTCTGGGATAAACTGAATGCTTCAAAGGTCAGTGGAGCAAGGGCGGGGGTTTGGGGACCATGGTTTAAGGGGACTTCTAAGTCAATTGCCAAAATAATTCTATTATGAAAACATTCTGCATCCCACTTTGAAATGTGGCGTCTGGGGTCTTAAATGCTAACAAGCGGCCATCTAAGATGCATCAATTGGTCTCAACACACCTGGATCAAAGGAGAATGAAGAACACCAAGGTCACACGATAGCTATGAGCCCAAGAGACAGAAAGGGCCACATGAACCAGAGACCTACATCATCCTGAGACCAGAAGAACTAGTTGGTGCCCGGCCACAACCGATGACTGCCCTGACAGGGAGCAAAACAGAGAACCCCTGAGGGAGCAGGACATCAGTGGGATGCAGACCCCAAATTCTCACAAAAAGACCAGACTTAATTTTTAATGGTCTGACTGAGACTAGAGGAATCCCGGCGGTCATGGTTCCCAAACCTTCTGCTGGCCCAGGACAGGAACGATTCCCGAAGACAACTCATCAGACATGAAAGGGACTGGACAGTGGGTAGGAGAGAGATGCTGATGAAGAGTGAGCTAATTATATCAGGTGGACACTTGAGACTGTGCTGGCATCTCCTGTCTGGAGGGGGGATGGGAGGATAGAGAGAGAGGGAAGCTGGCAAAATTGTCACGAAAGGAGAGACTGGAAGGGCTGACTCATTAGGGGGAGAGCAAGTGGGAGTACGGAGTAAGGTGTATATAAACTTACATGTGACAGTTTGACTTGATTTGTAAACATTCACTTGAAGCTCAATAAAAGTTAAAAAAAAAAAAAAAGACAAGTAAACATCCTCCTGGTGTTCTCTACCTTCAGCCAAGATCCATCTGACATCAGCAATGATATACCTTATTCTGTGTCCTCTTCTGAGCTCAGCTTGAATTTCTTTCAGTTCCCTGTCAATGTACTGCTGCAACTGTTTTTGAATTATCTTCAGCAAAATTTTACTTGCATGTGATTTTAATGATATTGTTCGATAAGTTCTGTTGGATCACCTTTCTTTGGAATGGGTACAAATATGGATCTCTTCCAGTCAGAGTAGTAGAAGAAGGGAAACAGGTTTTGAAATCATAGTTGAAAGCAATGCCCCATGGATAGGGGTTTATGAGTGACAATTAGTCATTCCCACTCTCCCTGTAAGCCCTGAATTGAGAAATAGATGCTAGGAGTCAGATGAATGAAAGTAAAAATTCTGGCTTCATTGCTGGTAGCATTGCATTGGATAACATGGCTTGGACCTGAGGCCAAATAGACACACTATTATTTCCCCCATCATGGTGACCCCATGTGCTTAGAGAAGAATTACCCCATAGGGTTTTCAAGTGGGGTTGCCATGAGTTGAAACCGACTCAGTGGTAACTAACAACAGTAAGATTATTTGCCCTCAAGTCCAGAATTTGGAGGATGCATTCAAGAGAGAGTATATGTCTAAGAAGAGGAAACACTTACACGGCCTACTATAAGGAGAATTGCTGCCCCTCAACCAAGTAGTTCCAATAGCAAGAACCATAGGTTGAGGCTCTTAACTCTACCTTATGTAGAAATGTGGATCAAAGAAATTCAGACCCTTACTGCTCAGCCATGAGATGAATCATTCCTTCTTCCATGGGAATAATTGAGCACAGTGTGGGAAGTACAGGCTGGAAGGTGACTCTAAGGCAGCCTCCTTAGAAAACATATGGAGAGGGAAATGAGATGTGACTTTGGGTATCTTTTTTGTTTTTGTTTTGAGCCTTTTTTCTCCATTTTATAGATGAGGTACCCAATCTAGGTATATACCTAGGTCTGTAGACTCTTTTGAAAATTAACTGGGGTTAAGGCATATAATAGGCACTCATGAACATAATTACCTTTCCCTAACTGACTGGTTGGAGCCCTAGTGACACAGTGGTAAAGAGCTTGGCTGCTAACCAAAAGGTCAGCAGTTCGAATCCACTAGCTGCTCCTTGGAAACCCTATGGGGTAGTTCTACTCTGTCTTATGAGGTCGCTATGATTTGGAATCAACTCTCTATGATTTGGAACTGACTGGTTAAATTAGGACATTAGGCCTGTTCAGTGGTTCCCTGACTTTTCAACAATAAAGACCTCATTCATTATAATCCCGGTGTAGAGTTTATGCTTTGAAAAATTTGTCTTTTCAAGCTGATAAATTAAAAATGGGAAAACCCCAGCACTCAAGTTATGGCTTTATAAATGATTATTAATAATTCATGGCTGTTAATCATTAATAATCATTAATGATTATTAAGAACTGATTATAGCATGTCCATCAAAACGACCAAATTGATAGCTTTGTGACTACAATTGGAGAAAAGGCTGATCTGTGTGGCCTTACTTCTGGGAAATGAATGTCTTTGTATTGTGTATATCAACAATTGCTTGTAACAGAAAGAAGGTAGATGGATAAGTAGACATATATATAGTCGTTGGATATGTTAATAGCAGACAACCTGTTGCAATTGGGAATGACTAGTAAATACATAAAATATAAATAAAGAAAAGAATGCATGAGTGCCCATTTGAAAAACTTGGAAATCAGAAAACTGACTTATAAATATACCCAACCCAAAAAATAAATGAAAAATGTGTGAACAAATATCTTTAATGCTCTTTACAACACTTATCATTCACTTATTGATTTAAAAATATTCATTGAGTACCTCCTCTGAGCCATACATTATTTCAGGCAATTGAAATAAGAAAATCAAGAAGACTTGTGAAGCTCCTGCCCTCATGGGGCTTATGTTCTGTGGCTCAAACTGATAATTATATTATTAATAAAAATTATAGTAAGCACATAATAAATGTAAGTAAGCATGCAATCAATGCCCATGGAAGCAGCAATTAAGAAATCAGATCTATTGTGTTGGGTAAATCTGGTTCAAAAGATCTCTTTAAAGTGTTGAAAAGCAAGAATGTCACTTTCAGGACTAAGGTGCGCCTGACCCAAGCTGTAATATTTTCAATCACCTTATATGCATGCGAAAGCTGGACAATGAGTAAGAAGGCCAAAGAAGAATTGATGCCTTTGAATTACGGTGTTGGTGAAGAATAATGAATACACCACAGACTGCCAGAAGAACAAACAAACCTGTTTTGGAAGAAGTACAGCCAGAATGTTCATTAGAAGTGAAGATGGTGAGGCTTCATCTCATGTACTTTGGACATGTTATCAGGTATTAGTTATCTAGTGCTGCTATGACAGAAATACCACAAGTGGATGGCTTCAACAAAGAGAAGTTTATTCTCTTACAGTCCAGAAGGCTAGAAGTCCGAATTAAGGGGCTGGCTCCAGGGGAAGGCTTTCTCTCCCTGTCAGCTCTGGAGGAAGGTCCTTGTGATGCATCAGTCTTCCCTTGGTCTGGGAGCATCTCAGCACCAGAACCTCAGCTCCAAAGGACACGCTTTGCTCCCAGCACTGCTTTCTTGATGGCATAAGGTCCCCATGTCTCTCTGCCCACTTTTCTCTTTTATATCTCAAAATAGATTGGCTTAAGACACTACCTAATCTTGTAGGCCCTATCAATATAACTGCTGCTAATCCATTTTATTACATCTTAGTGATAGGATTTACAACACACAGGGAAATCACATAAAATGGTGGACAATTATATAGTCATACAAGGGAATCATGACCTAGCCATGTTGACAGATATTTTGGGGGACACAATTCAATCCATGACATCAAGGAAGACCAGTCCCTGAAGAAAGACATCATGCTTGGTAAAGTGGAGGGTCAGTGAAAAAGAGGAAGACCCTCAACAAGATGGATTGGCACAGTGGCTGCAACAATGGGCTCAAGCATAACAATGATTGTGAGGATGACACAGGACTGGGCAATGTTTCATTCTGTCATACGTAGGTTTGCTATGAGTTGGAACTGACTTGACTGAACCTAACAACAATAAGCATGCAATGTGCTGGGGAACGTGCTAAGTGTTTTGCATAAAGAATAATTTTAGTTATTTTTCAGAGCACCCATGAGGTAGGTGCTGTTATCCCCCAAAACAGACTCGGAGATGTTCATTTACCTGACCAAGGTCACATAGCTGCTAAGTGGCAGAAGTGAAATAAGTCCCCAAGTCTGGCTGATTCATGCCTTTAACCCCTACTTCTGCTATAAAAAAAAAAAAAAAATTTTTTTTTTTCTGCTAAGACAGGACTTTCTGCTTCTACTTCTATTCCCTCCTTTTAAAAAGAAAGGCTACGAAGCATAGAAAGCTGTGTGTGAGTGTGTGTGTGTGCATGTGTGTATAAAATCAATTTTAAAATTAGCAAATAAAATAATTGCTGAATTTGGCCAGGTGGTTGGAAAATCCGGGTGCTTCTGGCACTCTCTATTGGCAAGGCATAAAAGCTTTTGTCCTAATACAAGGTTATCCTTGAGACACTGGGCAAGGTGTCCAAGGAGGAAGCAGCAGAAAATTTCAGATGCAACATTGTTGGCAGGGATGATTATTGAGGCACTTGGAATATCCAGGTTTGGGCAAGGGAAACAAATACTTTTTTTGAAGAGAGGAAAACCCTTTGTTTGGGGTTGGATTAAGATTTTTGCCTTCTGCCCATAAGGCAAGAAAATGGGCAAAGAGCTCCTGGAAAGAGCTGGGGGATGGGCAACAAAAACCACCCACCTGCCTGTGAGAACGTAACAGACCTGCCTGCCAGGCTCTGCTGAGGGGCCTCTGAGCGATTAAACAATGGCCTCTGGGTCTGGAGCAACTGTCGCCCTTGGCTGCACTTAACTTAAAAACATGAGCAAAGGTTTCTTCTTTCATGTAGACTCATATTTAGTTCAAGCTGTAAGAAAAGATGAGAAATGGTTGGGGGCAGTGGTGGGGGTAGTTAGGGAGGCGGATGGATGTATTTTAATTCTGCCACCCTCTTTGAACTGCACGCCATGTGCTTCAGGAATTCCTCCCCTCAGGGCAACAGAAATATAATTACCTGCCCAAGGAATTTCAGAGTGAAAAATAAACTCATGCGAAAGGATGCCAGGATTGCTCCTGACACAACCATTTCATGGGGGAAAGAGAGGTGACTTCGGGGAAGGGAGCTTTGACTAAGTAAAAATAAAAACAAAACTCATTCCTATTGACTAGATTCTGACTCATGATGACTCCATGTGTTACAGAGTAGAACTGCTCCATTGGGTTTTCTTGACTGTAATCTTTAAATGAAGTGGATTTCCAGGCCTCTCTTCTGAGATGCCACCAGGTGAGGTGGAACCCTCAACTTTTAGGTTAGTAGTCAAGCACAAACTGTTTGCACCACCCAGGAACCTATGACAGGGTAGGTGAAAGGGAACCTAGATTGAGAGCCAAGAGACCCTGGTCCCAGATCTTAAGCAGACTGCTTCCCCATTTTGGGGACTCAGTTTCCCCACATTTAAAGTGAGAATTTTAGAGGTCATGATCTGAATTTGTCCTTCCAATGCTCCTTATGCCATGAGTTTACATTTTTCCAGTGGGAAATTGGATGATTCCAAACCCTGGCAGAGGTAGGGTGGAGGAAACACGAGCTGGAAGGATAGCATTTGGCAGAGGAACAAATGGAGCACCTATTTATTTTAGCTGGGGTGGAGGGCTGGGCTGGGCAGGGACTACAGTACACAGGACATGATGTCACAGGCAGCTGTGGACCCTCCTGGCCACAAGCAGAAGTTGGGTCATGCCCCTTGATTGCTAGCACTCTCTAAAAGGGGAGCCGAGGGTTCAGCATCTTTATTTTATGAGAGTGACTTCCTTTAAAGTTAGGGAAGATAAATGCCTTGATCTGTCTTTTCCAGTCTTCTTCATAAAATAATAAAAATAATTAAAAGGGAGTCAAGCCTACTATTTGAGTTTATTTTCCCTCCTTTCCCCTCTTCTCCTTTCTTCTTCCCCCAACACCATCCCTCCCCCAAAGATGGTGATTTGACTTTTCATAGGAAGACTTACCTGACAGTTTAGAGCAAGTCATAACTCCTCCAGGGAGGCTGGCTTTCCTGCTAAATTTCCTTGGATTGTCAGTGGCTGAGCTGACAACAGCTGGTGTCAAGGACTCTGGAGTTTGAGTCCAGGCCCTTTCCTTTATGGCATCATTTCCCAGACAACCTTAGAAACTATTTTTAAACATTTCCAACCTGTCACAAGCCAGTGCTTCTATAAAATTCAATGAAAATAAAGTACTGGAGAAATAAAATGGAAAAAAAGACCTAGAAACTACAATCGAAAAAAAAAATTATCAAATTAAACAGACATAAAATTACTCTGTCCAATTGCTCTCGAAAGTTTCTAAATGTGTATTCTCAGTTTGGGGGATTGGCTCTGTACCATGGACCACACTTTGAGTAACACTGCTCCATAGTTGTCATTCCATCTCTTCTGCAACCAAGCCTCCTAAGGAGAGGTAGCCTTGCAAAGAGAACTAATCATGGCTTTGGGGTTACACGGGAAGCCTGGCTCCACCCCTGGCTGCCTTTAGGGCCCTGCACAAGTTGCCTTATGTCTTTGACGCCCAGGTTTATCAGTTGTGAAATGAGGAAAATAATGCCAACCTTTTAGTATGGCTTTGAGGATTCAATGAGAAAAAACCTGTAAGTTTCCTAGTGCACAGTAATTGCTCCACAAATATTTATTTAATTTTTTCTACTTCACAGAGAAAGAAATTGCTGTGGTTGTTAGCTGCCATTTAAGTCAGTCCCCTGACTCATGGCAACACCATGCACAAAGGAGGAAAATGCCACCATGTCCTGCACCATAGCCGTGGTCAGTTGTGGATGCAGTGGTTGCGAATGAAACAGTTGCGATTCACAGGGTTAGAGCTGGCTTTTTTACACCCACTCTTTGAATGCATCATGCTTCCACTCAGTCTGGTTTTCTCTTTTTCCTCCTTATTTTTGTTCCCCTGAACCCCCCGCTAGTTAGTGTTCATGTCCTCCCACCCCAGGTGTATCATCCCTACCTGCTCTACCTAGCAACCTATTGTTCTGATGCCATGGTACTTGTGCCACTGACCTACATTACTCCTTTTTCCTGATAACCGCAAGCTCCATCAGAGCAGAAGCCAAGTCTGTTTATTCACCGCAAATTTTCCCAGGTCCTAGACAGATGCCTGTTACACAGCAGGTGGTCAATAATTATTTGCATAATGAAAATATAATGTCCTTGTGGTGGCTTGTGATGGGTATGAAGAAGTAGCCTCTATCCCAGGACTGACTGGGTGCAGATCTCAGAAAGTTGTAAGTGTTATCTTCTATTACCAAAGCCCAGCTGGCAAAGTAGAGACCAGGGCCCCATGTCTGTTCAAATGGGATATGAATTAGCCTGCCTGTAGCCTGCCTGTCACCAGAGCTTTGGCCTCCTGTGGACCTAGGAGAACAGGACTGGTGTCTTTTCTTCTCCATCCACAGAGAAAGCCCTTACAATGACATATAGGATGCTGTGTGCGGTGGAGGTCCATGAAGAGTGGGAGGACAGGGGCCAGGCTGGCACAGGGAAGGGAAGAAAGAAAAGATGGTGTAAGATGATTTGGACTCATAGACCCATAGCATTCTCTGACCAGAAGGGTCCTTCCTGTTGCTGCTGTTAGGTGCTGTCGAGCGATTTTCAACTGATAGTGACCCGTGTGACAGAGTAGAACTGCCCCATAGGGTTTTCTTGGCTGAAATCTTTATGGAAGAAGACTACCAGGCCTTTCTTCCACAGCATGGCTGAGTGGGTTCAAATTGCCAATGTTTTAGTTACCAGTCGAGCACTTAATGGTTGCACCACCAGGGCTCCTATTCAGGGTCCTAGGAGATCATCTAGTTGAATCCTTTCAGAGACATTCTAATGTCATGTTCAAATGTGTGGATTCTGGACCCAGATTTTCCAGGTTCAAATCCAGCTCCATCAGTTCCTAGTGATATCACTTTTGGGTAGGTTAGTTACCATCTCTGTACCTCAGTTCCTTCATCTGTAAATAGTTATAAGGATAGTATACCTATTTATCCCTTCAGATTGTAAAGATTAAATGCATAAATGCATGTAAAGTGCTTAGATTAGTGTCTGTTGTATAGTAAATTTATTCAAGAGTTATCCACTGACTACAGCATTCTTTTAGCTGTGGGAAAACTGAGGCCTCAAGATTTGCTTAAGGTTATAGGCTAGGTGGTCATATGGCCCAAAATAGATCCCATTCTTTCAAATTTTACTTCAATGCCCCTTCACTTCCACTTTTTTTTTTTTTAACATAAACTTTTAGAGCTGAAAAATACCTTGGATATCATCTATTTTAATGCCCTCATTTAACAAATAGGGAAACCAGTACACAGAGACGATGCGTGACAGGCTCGATGTCACCCAGCAAGATGGTGCTAGGGCAAGGGTAACACATGGCCTTTCTGGCTCTGCCCTCATCCTGGGCCATACAGACAGGCCGTTGATGATGAAACATGGAGATGAGTTAAGAATAAACGCTTATGTGCCACGTCCAGGCTTTCTTGGGAAGCCTACCCAATTGAATGGCAGTTCAGGCTTCAAATTTTTCCTAGTAAAGTAGAAACTAAATAAAAATTGCAATTTAGATTTGAAAAATGACTAATCCTTTAACTTTTGGAAATAATTAGAATTTGATGATGATGTTTTCTTTAAGGAGTCTGCCTGAAGTGGACAGGAGTCTGGGAGTGAGGCAATCAAGCAGTGAAGGTCTTCAGTTAGTCAGATACCCTTGGCCAGGAGTGCTCTGAGACATGAAGTTTCCCTCTCTCTCATTTTATTTTACCTTTTCTCTAACTTTGCACCATTATCAGCCTGTCAGTGGTGGCTTGCGTATTGTTATGATGCTATACCACCAGTATTTCAAATATCTGGCCTTTTTCAGCAGGGTTACCCATGGTGGCCAAGTTTCAGTGGAGCCTCCATAATGAGACAGACTAGGCGGAAAGGCCTAGCAATCTACTTCCAAAAATTAGCCATTGAATACCCTATGGATCACAACAGAATATTGGAGGATGAGCCCCCTAGGTTGGAAGACACTCAAAATACACAGTGGCCACAATGATGGACTATCAGTAATTGTGAAGACGACTCAAGACTGGGCAATATTTTGTTCTGGTGTACATAGGGTTGCTATGAGTGGGAGCTGATTTGACGGTAACTAACAACAGCAACTAGTTTTTTTTTTTTTTTTTTTTTTTTAACAACAGCAACTAGCTATGTACACATTACAGACGCTATGCAAGGACAATAAACACATTCCGAAAAATGGGATATGTATAACTTTGCCTACCTCATGGATATAGGTGGGAGGTTAAGTGAGTTATCAAGTGTAAATTGCTTAGAACAGCAGGCAGTGAATACTCAGTGCAACTCTACAGACCCCACCATCTTCATTTTAATGACTACAAACATTCCATCAGATGGCTGTATGATAACTATAAAATGTTTAACTACTGTGTTGACATGATTATTGAATGCTAATTATTTTCATTGCATTGGTGCCTATGTTACGTCTTATAGATAAAGCAGTGATGAACAACTTTTATCTTAAATTAGGAGTCAGCAAACTAAGGCCTGTAAGTTTACAGGCCTTAGTTTGTAAATCTAACCCACCACCTCTTTTTGTAAATGAAAGTTTATTGAAACACATCCACCCCATTTAAGTATTGCCTATGGCTGCTTTTGCTCTGTAATGTAGAGTTGACTAGCTGCAACAGAGCCTGAAATATTTACTACTGGCCTTTTTAAGAAAAAGTTTGCTGATTATGTCCTAAATGAATGATCTTAAATGCATAAAGTTTTTTCCTTGTTTGTTTTGTTTTGCAAAGATTTTATATATATGTGTGTGCATATGTACGTATATATGTGCATATATATATGTGTATGTATGTATATATACATATATAGAGAGAGAGAGAATGCACACCCAGCCCTGGTGGCATAAACTGATGATCTGCTTGCATAAAAATTGTTGTTTTGTTGTACGTTGTTGAGTCAATTCTGACTCATAATGACCCTGTAGGACAGAGTAGAACTGCCCCTTGGGATTTCCTAGGCTAAAATCTATTTGAGAGCAGATCACCAGGTAGGTCTTTTCTCCCGCGGAGCTACTGGTGGATTTGAACTGCCAATCTTTCAGTTAACATCTCTCTTAGCCATTGTACCACCAGGGCAACTTACGTAAATATTACAGCCTAGGTAACCCCATGGGGAAGTTCTATTGTGTCACATGGCTTTGCTATGAGTCGAAAATCAACTTAACGGTACCTAACAACTATATATATATATATATATATATATATATATATATATACACACATATATGCATATATATGTGTATGTATATATATATATACACATATATGCATATATATGTGTATGTATATATATATATACACATATATGCATATATATGTGTATGTATATATATATACACATATATGCATATATATGTGTATGTATATATATATACACATATATGCATATATATGTGTATGTATATATATATATATATATATAGTGTCAAGAGAATTATAGGAATGAAATTAGTGGAAAAGGGATATAATTCTATAATCCTATAATTCTTTTGACACTCAGTGTTTCTTTTGAAAAGGGCAGTGAAGGAGGGAGAAAAGGAAAAAGGGAAGAAAGCAGGACACAAGTCTGACCCTGATACATTTGTTAGATTGAGTGCAAGCCATTTCAAATGGTCTGCTTTCTGGTCCATTTATTTATGTGCTCTTTCTTTTTAAAAACTTTCTTCAAGATTCAAAGCTTTGTTGAATGTGAGTTTCCATTTACTTTACAAGAAATATTTTGTCCTAAACAGGAATATGAAATAAGAGGAAAAGCCTGTCATTATCAGCCTGCCAGTGGTGGCTTGCATATTGGATAGGTTAGTTAACATAGGTGGTCATACAGACTAAAAACAGCCTGGGTTCTAGGCCTATTTTCCCACTAATTTGATGCATGACCCGGGGCAAATGACCTATCTTTTCAATGTTTCTGGTTCATTTCCAGGTTTTCTGTGTGGTCTGGCCCTGTTTTCTTCCTCCAAATGGTTGCAATAGTCTCCTGTCACCTGGCCTCTCAGCGTTCACATAACCCCCTCTAGCCTACCCTTCAGATTCTAAAGTAGGACTTAATGACACCACTCCATTCCCGAAAATTATCTATAAGTCTTCATTTTACATTTTTAACCTTTCAGAGACTCAGTTTCTTATATAAAGAAGGTTAACAACAACATTGGATTATTATGAACGTCTGATGAGATCTGTATGTAACATATTATTCTAAATGCAAGGGATTAATACTACCACCTCCTCCATCTGCTCATCCTTCACTACCGTCTTTACTACTATACCATCACTTCTACCACTACAACCTCTAACCCTCCTCCACCACTGCGTCCACCACCACCACCGCTACCACCTTCACTACTACCATCACCTCTGCCATCTCCACCACCACCACCACCACCATCACCTCCACCTCCACCACCACTACCTCCAATACTACTACCTATACTACCTCCACCACCACCACCATCACCTCCACCTCCACCTCCACCACCACTACCTCCAATACTACTACCTATACTACCTCCACCACCACCACCATCACCTCCACCTCCACCTCCACCACCACTACCTCCAATACTACTACCTATACTACCTCCACCACCACCACCATCACCTCCACCTCCACCACCACTACCTCCAATACTACTACCTATACTACCTCCACCACCACCACCACAACTACCGTCTCCACCCCCAGCACCACCACCTCCACTACTACCACCACTTTCACTCCCATCACCACCATCACCTCTACCACTCCAGCACCACCTTCTCTACCACCTCCACAACCAGCACCACCACCTTTACCACCACCACAGTCACCAACACCTCCACCACTTCTAGCACCACTATCCCAACCACCACCACAGTGGGATAGATCCCAAGCCCACTGCCTCTTGAAACTTGGGCCAGAAACTCCATTATCTGAGAAACTCAAATGCTGGAAGCACTTTTTCTCTTTTTTCCTCAATCCAAACTTCTGCCTAGTGGTATGGCATAGTGAAAAGGATTTCAGCAGGCAGCTGCAATGTTAATCTGTGCCAAGTGGCTGCTTGTCCAAGGATTTTTGGCAATACTTAATCCCCTGAGTCTCCCACTTCCCATGCTTATACTTACTTAACTTCCAGTTTTTTCAAAGGACATCTACACATAGACTCTTGTTTCTTCTTCAAATAACCATTAGTAATAGGCATAGCATATATTTCTCTATGGCAGTTGAGAGAACTGAGCCCCAGAGAGGTGAAGTAAATTTTCCAAAGTCACCCAGCAATTTTGTGGCTCTAGTGGGAGTAAAGCTAAGATCCTTTAAACTCATGGCCCTGTGCTTTTTCCCTCTACTATACAGATATTATGAAGTTGCTTTTTTGTCTCAAAGTTTCCCACACCTGGTTTTAACTCCAAATAAAATTTTTGTGTATAAAGTCAGCATTGTGGAGCTTGGAGAGAAATTGGTGGGAAAGAAATCTCATGTTAGTGGGCTTTGATGCTAGACTGGAGCCTTTGAACCAAGAGAAAAAAATGCTACAGATGAAATCTCCACAGAAGAAAAGAAAATAATGTTTTACTTATTAAAAAAAAAAAAGGAACCTGGGCCATATTACCAAGGTATTCAACTCTGACATATTAATTTCAAGGAACACAAAGACTGTTAACATGAGAACTCTGTATGAATACTAAGAAAATAATAAATTTTATTAGGACTCTAAAAATTTGAGACAATTTCTTTTACTCTTCTGGGCCTCAAGTTTCTTCTTCTTTAAAATGAGAGGGTGGGTATGTCACCCAGCTTAGGCTAAGTTTGGCAGCAATAATGATTAACCTTCACATTTTAATGACTCACAACACAAAGATTCGTTTCTTGCTCTCTTGGATCGGTGGTGACTCTGTTCCAGTTCTTCATTTTTCCTGGATCAAAGCAGAGGGAGTAGCCCCTCTCTGGGACATGCTTGTCTCAAGGTGGAGGGAAAAGAACCATGGCAGAAATGTCATTTAGCTCTTAAAGTTTTTGCTTGGAAATGGCACATACCTTTTTCTTTTACATTTTGTTGGTCAAATCAAGCCATGTGGATAAGTCCAGTATCAGTGGGGCGTGAAGCATGATTCTCCTCAGAAACAGGCCCAATAGGGAAGAGTCTGGTTGAAAGACACAGCACATGTTTTGATAATAATACAATCTACCAAAATTGGGTTAGAGTTAGTATATCCAACTATTTCTTGAGTATCTACATTTAAATGTATCACCTCAAATTCAACATGTCCAAAACTGATCTCATCACTTTTGCTTTCCAAATGTACCTGTCTTCCTGTATTTATCTACAAAAATGGCATCACCATCTATTTACTCCATCATACAAAGAAGAATGGAGGAGTTATGTAGACTATCATTCCTTGCATTCACCTCCCATATCCAATGGGAGCCCCTTTGAGCCCCGTGAATTCTGTTTCTGAATTATCTCTCACATTCATCTCTGATATATTTCCTTACCACTGTCATAATCCACAGCAGAGTTGATGAAAGTCTGATCTTCCAGTCTCCCCATCTCTAGTCTCTGGCATCCAGTGTGAGGTATATGTTAGAGTTGCAGAAGTACTTTTGTGAAACCCAGATGTGATCACAAGATATTATTCCTGAATGATTGATAAATTTTGCATTTAATGTATTTCTCTCTCTTGCTTCTGCTTTTTTCAAAGAGGAAGAAAAAAACAAAAAAGTCAAATCCATTGCTGCCAAGTTGATTCCGACTCATAGTGCTCCTATAGGACAGAGTAAAACTGCCCCACTGGGTTTTCAAGAAGTGGCTGGTGGATTTGAATTGCTCACCTTTTGGTTAGCAGCTAAACTTAACCACTGCACCACCAGGGCTCCTAAAAGAGGAAGGGCAGGAGGCAAATACTTCGAGATGACATCTTCTCCCATCAAATACCAGTAAATTCTTCAATCTTGTATTTTAAAGTTACAAACAAAGATGATTAGAAATGCAAGTCCTTCGAAAAAGGAAAGCCTCCAGTTGTGTGAGGCAATATATTTGAATGATATATTCACCCTGGAAATCTGCCCGCTTGATGTGAGGAATTTGGGTCATTTTTGTTCCCTGCTGCTTCTCTCCATATTTGCTCACTGGCCTCCCACATGGTAGGATCTCCAATGGCAAAGGCAGAGCAGGCAGGATAGATAGTGGGTAGGAATTGAGTCCAGAATGGTGAACCTGGAGGCAATTTAACCTATGCTTCTTCTCCAAATGTTGGTAACATGGAATTAGAGAGACACACAGCAGAAGTCTAGGAAGAAGGACCTGGCAGTCTACTTCTGAAAAGAATTAGCCAGTGTAAACCTTATGAATAGCAACAGAACATTGATATAGTGCCAGAAGATGAGCCCACCAGGTTGGAAGGCACTCAAAAGATGACTGGGGAAGATCTGCCTCCCCAAAGTAGAGTCGATCTTAATGACATGGACAGAATCAAGCTTTTGGGACCTTCATTTGCTGATGTGGCATGACTCAAAATGAGAAGAAATAGCTGAAAACATTCTTTAATATTTTGAATGTGGAATGTATGAAGTATGAATCCAGGAAAATTGGAAATCATCAAAAATGAAATGGAATTCATAAACATCAATATCCGAGGCTTAGTGAGCTGAAATGGACTGGTATTGGCCATTTTGAATCAGACAATCAAATGGCCAGCTATGCTGGAATGACAAATTGAAGAGGAATGACATTGCATCATCATCAAAAAAAAAATTTACAAGAGCTACCCTGAAATACAATGCGGTCAGTGATAGGATAATTTCATTATACCTACAAGGAAGATCAATTAATAGGACTATTATTCAAGCTTATGCACCAACCACCAAGGCCAAAGATGAAGAAATTGAAGATTATTTCCAACTTCTGCAATTTGAAGTTGATCGAACATGCAATCAGGATGTACTGATAATCACTGGTGATTGAAATGCAAAAGTTGGAAACAAGAAGGATTGGTAGTTAGAAAATGTGGCCTTGGTGATAGAAACAATGCTAGAGATCAATGATAGAATTTTGCAAGACCAATGACTTCTTCATTGCAAATACCTTTTTTTCACCAACATAAGTGGTGACTATACACATGAACCTTGCCAGATGGAACACACAGGAATCAAATCAAGTGCATCTGTGGAAAGAGACGATGGAAAAGCTCAATATCGTCAGTCAGAACAAAGCCAGTGGCCAACTACAGAACAGATCATCAACTGCTCATATACAAGCTCAGCTTGAAGCTGAAGAAAATTAGAACAAGTCCACAAGACCCAAAGTATGGCCTTGAGTATATTCCACCTGAATTTAGAGACCGTCTCAGGAACAGATTTGATGCATTGAACACTAATGACAGAAGACCAGACAAGTTGTGGAATGACAGCATGAAGAAAGCAAGAGGTTACTAAAAAGACAGGGAGGGAGAAAAAAAAAAAAAAAAAACACACAAAAGTGGATGTCAGAAGAGACTCTGAAACTTGCTCTTGAAAGTAGAGTAGGTAAAGCAAAAGGAAGAAATGATGAAATAAAAAAGCTGAGCGGACGATTTCAAAGGGTGGCTTGAGAAGACTATGTAAAGAATTATAATGACATATGCAAAAACCTAAAGTTAGAAAACCAAAAGTGAAGAACAGGCTAGGCATTTCTCAAGCTGAAAGCACTGAAGAAAAAATTCAAGCCTTGAGTTGCAATATTGAAGAATTCTAAGGGAAAAAAATTAAATGACGCAGGAAACATCAAAGAAGATGGAAGAAATACACAGAATCCCTATATCAAAATGGAATACACAGGAATCAAATTGACTACATCGGTTGCAAGAGATGATGGAAAAGCTCAATTTTATCAGTCAGAAAAAGGCCAAGGGCCGACTGCGAATCAGACCATCAATTGCTCATATGCAAGTTCAGGTTGAAACTGAAGTAAATTAGAACAGGTCCACGAGAGCCAGAGTACGACCTTGAACATACCCCACCTGAATTTGGAGATCATCTCAAGAATAGATTTGATGAATTGAACGCTAATGGCCAGAGGCTGAGTCATGGAATGACATCAAGGACATCATACATGAAGAAAGCATGAATCATTAAAAAGACAGGAAAGAAAGAAAAGATCAAAATGGATGTCAGAAGAAACTCTGAAACTTGCTCTTGAACGTCTAGTAGCTAAAGTGAAAAAAAGAAATGATGAAGTAAAAGAGCTGAACAGAAGATTTCTAAGGGTAGTTTGAGAAGAAGAAGCGAAGTATTCTAATGACACATGGACCTGGAGGTAGAAAAACAAAGGGGAAAGACATGCTTGGCATTTCTCAAGCTGAAAGAACTGAAGAAAAAATTCAAACTTGACTTGCAATATTGAATTCTGTGGAAAATATTAAACGATGCAGGAAGCATTAAAAGAAGATGAAAGGAATACGCAGAGTCACTGTAGAAAAAGAATTGGTCAATGAAGTCGCTCCCAAGGTTCACCCTTCAGCCAAAGATTAGACAGACCCATAAAGCAAAACAAGACTAAAGGGGCACACGAGCCCGGGGGCAAGGACTAGAAAGCAGGAGGGAACAAGAAAGCTGGTAATAGGGAACCTAAGGTTGAGAAGGGAGAGTTTTGACATGTCATGGGGTTGCTAACCAATGTCATAAAACAATATGTGTACTATCTGTTTAAAAAGAAACGAGTCTGTCCTGTAAACCTTCATCTAAAGTACAATAAAATATATATATTAAAAAAAAAACTCCAAATTTGATAAAAGAGCATGGATACAACATGTTCGATAAGCACCAATCCTAATAAATATGAGACAAATGTCAAGCAATATCATATTCAAAATTTTGAAAGCCAAAGATAAAGAGTAATATAAAAAGCAGTAAGATAAAAATAATAATACATGTGGAGGAAAAAAAAATTGAAGAGAGAGAAAAAAAAATTAGTTGACTTTCTTCAACCATTTCAGGAAGTAGCATATGATCAGGAACCAATGGTACTGAATGAAGAGGTCCAAGCTGCACTGAAGGCATTGGCTAGCAACAAGGCTCTAGGAATTGATGGAATATCAATTGAGATGTTTCAACAAACAGATGCTGTGCTGGAAGTGCTCACTCGTCTATGTCAAGAAATTTGGAAGACAGCTAGTTGGCCAACCACAGGAAGAGATGCATATTTATGCCTGTTCCCAAGAAAGGTGTCATGGACTGAATTATGTCCCCCCAAAAATGTGTGTACCAACTTGGTTAGGCCATGATTCCCAGTATTCTGTGCTTGTCCTCCATTTTGTGATTGTAAAAGTATGTTAAAGAGGATTAGGTCACATCCCTAATCCAACGTAAAAGGAATTTCTGTGGGATGTGGCCTGCACCACCTTTTATCTCTCAAAAGATAAAAGGAAAGGGATGTTAGCAGAGAGGGGGGACCTTACACCACCAAGAAAGTAGTGCCAGGAGCAGAGTGAGTCCTTTGGACCTGGGGCCCCTGCACAGAGAAGCTCCTATTTCGGGGGAAGTTTGATGAGAAGGCTGACAGAGAGAGAAAGTCTTCTGGACCCAACACCTCAAATTTGAACTTTCAGCCTACTTTACCCTGGTGGCGTAGTGGTTAATTATTACAGCTGTTAACCAAGAGGTTGGCAGTTCAAATCCACCAGGTGCTCCTTGGAAACTCTCTGAGGCAGTTCTACTCTGTCCTGTAGGGTCACTATGAGTCGGAATCGACTTGATGGCAGTGGGTTTTACTGTAAAGAAATAAATATCTCTTTGTTAAAGCCATTCACTTGCAGTATTTCTATTATAGCAGCACTAGCTAACTAAGACAAAATGTGATTCGACTGAATGTGGAAATTATCAAACAATACCATTAACATCACATGTAAGTAAAATTTTGCTGAAGATCATTCAAAAGCAGTTGCAGCAGTACATTGACAGGGAACTGCCAGAAGTTCAAGCCAAATTCAGACAAGGACGTGGAACCAGGGATATCATTGCTGATGTCATATGAATCCTGGCTGAAAGCAGAGAATACCAGAAAGATGTTTACCTGTGTTTTATTGACTATGCAAAGGCATTTGATTGTGTAGATTGTAATAAATTATGGATAACATTGCAAAGAATGGCAATTCCAGAACACATAATTTCGCTCACTAGTAACCTGTAAGTAGATCAAGAGGCAGTCATGCGAATGGAACAAGAGGATACTGCGTGATTTAAAGTCAGGAAAGGTGTGTGTCAGCGTTGTGTCTTTCTACCATACTTATTCAATCTGTATGCTAAGCAAATCATCCAAAAAGTTGGACTATACGAAGAAGAACAGGGCATCAGAGTTGGAGGAAGACTCATCTGCAACCTGTGATATACAAATGACTCAACCTTGCTTGCTGAAAGTGAAGAGGACTTGAAGCACTTACTGATGAAGGTCAAAGACTACAGCCCTCAGTATGGATTATACTTCAACATAAAACAAAAATTCTCACAACTGGACCAATAAGAAAAAAAAAATAAGAAACACCATAATAAATGGAGAAAAGTTGGAAGTTATCAAGGATTTCATTTTACTTGGATCCACAATCGACACCCATGGAAGTAGCAGTCAAGTAATCAAATAATACATTGCTTTGGGCAAATCTGCTGCAAAAGGCCTCTTTAAAGTGTTGAAAAACAAAGATATCACCTTGGAGACTAAGGTGCACCTGACTCAAGCCATGGTATTTTCTATGCACGCGAAAGCTGGACAATGAATAAAGAAGGCTGAGGAAGAATTGATGTCTTGGATTATGGTGTTGGCGAAGAATATTGAATATACCATGGGCTGTCAAAAGAACAAATAAATCTTGGAAGCAGTACAGCCAGAATTTTCCTTAGAAGCAATGTGGGCAAGACTACTTCTCACATACCTTGGCCATGTTGTTAGGAGGGATCAGTCCCTGGAGAAGGACATCGTACTTTGTAGAGGGTCAATGAAAAAGAGGAAGACTCTCAAGGAGATGGATTGACATAGTGGCCGCAACAATGAACTGAAGTATATTAATGCTTAAGAGGATGGGACAGGACCGGGCAATATTTTGTTCTGTTGTACATAGGGTGGTTATGGAACGAGCTCAATGGCACCTGACAAAAACAACACCTCAGACGAGAATTTAATTACCAGGGATTCTAGCACCCACATTTAAAGATGAAAAATATGAGGTTCAGAGTGGGGAAGTGAGTTTGTCCAATGTTACCCAATGAATTATCAGTAGAACTGGGGCCAGAACCCAGGACATCTGTATAATAATAGTGTGGTGCTCTTTATACAGTAACCGTTTGGGAAATGGTATTATAGCATGCTGGAGGAAAGGACATAAGCCTTATGTTTTAGACTGTTTTTGTGCATCTTCATCTACCATCACTGACCTTACTGCCCTTCAACCTATTTGCAAACACCACAAATACTTCTAGAACTCTCCACAGGTAAATGTGCTCTTGGCTTGGCAGCCTGGTAGCCCACATTGCTGGAAGTGACTTGCCTCTGTATTAGAACACCTGGGGCCAAACACTGGCTCCACTATTCACCAACTGTGTGACTTTATCCTACTGTTTTTTGTCTCTTGGAACCCCCATGTCCTCATTAGAAAAAGGGCACAATAACAATACATACATCTCAGGAAGCTGCTTCTAAAAATTAAGTAGAAAGTATGTGAAATTGCCCAGAACTGAATGTGATAATTTAGTGTGTCACACCTCTAATGACGCGCCTACTCGATACAAGGCACCAGGGCAACAAAGGTTACTCAGTGTCATCCAGCAAGCAGGGCACTCACCATTTACAAGCTGGTCTTCTCCACTAACTACTAAAGAAATGAGGAGCAATGAAAAGTCAACTATAGAGAGAGTACAAGGCAAAGAAGTAAGACAGAGAGAGTGACAAATTCTTACTACGAAGACACAGGAGACCCTGCAGAGGAGATAATGCTGGAGAATAAGTTTTAAATGAAATAGAACTCTAGGTGAGGAACAGGTATAATTTTAGGAAAATGTAATACCATGAGAAAATGCTTGAAGGTGTAAAAATGAATGGTTTTGGAAAACCAAAGCAAATCATTAATACAGCTAGAGCACCAACTAGAAGCAGCATGGGGGTTGGTCAGAGATGAGAAATGAAACTAAAGTGGCAGCTGGGGTGACAGGCTAAGTTGTCCAAATTCATCCTGAGCCAGAGCTCACAGGCTGATGACTTGGGTTCAGCACAAAGATGTGTTTTGCTTGATTGGTATGGAACCTTAACTATAGTGGGACATGCCCTCTTCAGTTTACTTTCCAGTGTCTTCCTAGCCCTGACCTTTACTCTGCTACTGCACTTATTTTTGCTCTTACCTGGACCTTGAAGGCATTTGAGTTTGAGAGGTTTGCAGCAGAGCACTGAAGAAACCTGATGGGAGTTTGAGATCCATGCCTCTAACTGAACCCAGCAGAGAACGATGGAATGGCCTTCTTATAGTAGAGAACACCATTGGCCAAGAGCCCCTTTAGGAGATAGTTGCAATGATTCAGTTGGGAGATGACAAGATCCTGATCTAAGGCAGTGGCAGAGACATAAAGAGAAGGGAATGAATCAGAACATTTGGGAGGCAGAATCCATAAGACTTGGTAATAAATTAAGATAAGGAGGATAGGAGAGAGGGGAATTAAACTGAAGGGTTTGTGAGGGTAGACGGTCTTAGGACTACAGTCTGCCTAGTATCCAGCCCATCTGATGAAATGTAGAACCTCAATAAATAATTCCTGAATAAATAAATAATGAATATGGAATGTCAGATGGTTCTTGGGTTTCTAACTTAAAAGGAGACACATAGTAGATACTTCTTAGTTGAGTGTGAGCAGCCTGTCTCTAATAATAATGAAGTTTGGGATCCTATTATAAATTGCATACCAATTCCTTAAGATCTAGATGAGGAAGCCCATTGAACAAACTTGGCTGGCTTCTGAGAAGCAAAAATTAGAGGCACTTGCTAAGGCAGATGCTGTCTGGCATTTCCCTTAGGAGATCTGGGCCAAAGGAGTTCAGGCATGGAGTTCCTTAGTTTTTGGAGATAAAAGTTAGAGGATGTCCAAATCTGAGGCTTCCAGGAGGCTGGGTGTCACCTTCTTGGTTAGGCCTCTCACCTCTGGAGAAACAATGAAGGTGTAACCAACAAAATAAGTGTTCTATGGATTGAAGAGATAATAATTTCAGCAGCCAAATATTAAAATATCAAAGGTCCAGAAAAGGATACAGTTATGGGCCTTTGATGTATCAAAAGGCTGATTTCATTCTTCAGTTGGGAGCATTTCAGGGCAAAAATGGAATGATATTTTAGGTAACCTTTGAGACATAAAGGGTACTTCATAAGTCAAAAGAAGCCAAGTTCTCAAATGGCTGGAGACTGGCAGATTATTAGCTTGAAATCTAAACACCAGCCCAGATGGGGCTATTGAAAGTTCCAAAATTACTCCTTTCACCCTTTATTCAGGGGAGCTTTGCTCAGGTTGTCAGAGGCAAAGAGTGAGAGGTACCACCCAGAGCCAGACAGATGGAATCCCAATTGTTTCAGCCACCATTGGGACCAGGTCACAGAGTGCCTGTGTCAGCTGATGGGCCCACTTTCCTAAGCTGTAGGGAGCAAGGAAAGGCCCTAGGCCTGGAAGAATGGGAAAACAACACAAATAAATGGAAGTACTAGGTTCTCAGTAAATGCTTGCTGGATGAACATTGAATGAAGACTTTTGTCTATTCAGATCTCTGCTCAAATGTTTCTTCCTTAGCAAACTCACTACACTCTCTAACTCTTGCCCTCTTTTATTTTTTTCCATTGATGTATAACACCAAGAATTGATGCATGCTGTTTATATCTCTATCTTCCACTTTAGAACATCAGTTCCATGTGAACATGGGCTATGTATTATTCTCACAGTAGGACATTGCTTGATACAAGGAAGGCACCAAGAAATAACTGTTTAGTGAATGCCTCTTAATTGTGCTAAGGCCTAGATGATTCAGACCTGACGCCTCTTCTTTTGGTCTTCTCAGTCTAACGGGGGGTAACAGATGCCATGTTGTTTTGAAATTATTAGGATCAATGTAGGGCAATATGCAGGAATCCCTGGGTGGTGCAAATGTTTGTATGCTGGGCTACTAACCAAAAAGTTGGCAGTTTAAATCTACCCAGGGATGCCTCAGAAGAAAGGCGTGGTGATCTACTTCCAAAAGATCACAGATATTGAAAACCCTCTGGAGAGCAATTGGGTTGCCCCGAGTCAGATGCTATGGAGGATTAAGAAAAAAAAAAAAAAAAAGCACCTAAGGAAGCTTGTTGGAGGAATAGAGGGAAAGCACCCTAGAGAAAGTGATATTGCTGCTGAGATCTGCAGGTGGGTGAAAGTTAGCCAGAAAGGGATGTCAAGAGAGTTTTCTCAACAGAAGAAATGGCTTGTGCCAAGTCACAGCACACTCCACAGTATGGCCGAGTAAAAATGTGTTGAATGAATGAATGCTTTAACATTTGTGACAACTTATTTTCTTAATCATTCATACAGACAGCCAGTCAAAAAAGTACCCTCCCACTAATGTGTCATTTTACTGAATTGTGCACTGGCTTATTTTGTTTTTCTTCAAGAAAGTAGGAACATTCCCAGGAGCATGAGCAGGTTGACATAGGAACTTGGAAAAAGCAAATCAAAACAAGTCAAAAAAATAGGTAATATGAAATTGCTTCCTCCTGTAAATACATATGCTTTTAGAAAAGAAAAGGACTTCTAGTATTACATAGTGAAGTGTGATGAAAAGAATCTAGAATTTGGAATCAGAAAAACAGGTTTCATGTATTACACCAATATTTACCAGGAAAGTCTTTTTGAGTCTCTTGGTTGTAGTTTCTCAGTTATGAGAATTAAATGAAAGAACTTGGATGAACCAATAAGTTATGGACAAAGAAGAGCAATTTATTATTACTAGTCCCACTCAATTTATTACTTTTAGTTGACAGAATAAAATGCACTCTTTTCCGGCATACAGTCCTGGGAATTTTAACACATTATATATTTACGTAACCAACACCACAATCAGGATAAAGAGCAATTCTAGCACCCCCCAAAATTACTCTATGCTGCCCCTTAGTAGCCATACCTTCTCTCTACCCCTAACTCCTAGAAACCACTGACCTTTTCTCTGTCACTATAGTTTTGTCATTTTGAGGATGGAAAATGACAGATAAAGTGACTCATACAGTTGATGGCCTTTGAGGCCAGCTTCTTTTATTCAGTATAATGCCTTTAAAATCCATTCAAGTTGTTATGTGAATCAATAGGTCACTCCTTTTTATTACTGAATAGTATTCCACTGTATGGATATACCACAGTTTATCAGAGAGTCATCATGAAAAGTATATGAAATTCACAGTGTCAAATGACAATTTAATAAACGCGCTGTAAGCCTGAGAGTTAACGATATTCTAACACTTGTACCTACTCTTCCTCATTTGCTTTGTGACCTACAGGAAGTCACTTCATTTCTCTGGGCCTCAGATACCCTCTATTCAAAAAGAAATTGAACTGGCAGGAATGAAAAATGGTACAACCATTTTGGAAAACAGTTTGGAGGTCTCTTATAAAATTAATACTATACTTACCATATGACAATCCCACTCCTGCGAATTTGCCCTAGAGAAATGAAACTTATATTCATGCCAACACTTGTACATGAATGTTTATAGTAGCTCTCTTTATAATCAACAAAAAGTGAAATAACCCACAAGTCCTTCAATGGGTGACTGAATCATCAAACTGTGGTATATCCATACAGTGGAATGTTGTGGTTGTTGTTTTGAATAGAGGGTATTTGAGGCTCAGAGAAATGAAGTGACTTTCTTTATTTCAGAAAGCAAATGACGAAATGTCGGTACAAGTCTTAGAGTATTATTAACTCTCAGCCCTACATCACTTTCATTAAATTGTCATTTGATGCTGTGAAATTCATATACTCCTCATGGCAACTCTTTGAGATGGAATCTATTTGTTTATTTGTCCCTCATTTTACAGGTGAAGAAACCAGTGAGGAGACAGATTTAAGAAGTGAAGTGACCTGCCCAAGGTTACACAACTCATAAATGGTGGTTAGAATTTGACTCCAAGCTTAGTGCTCCTCCTTCTACAAGCGTTTCCCTGGGTTGCTGAAAGTTAGAGCCAGAGATTCATGTTAAATGAATCAACATTTCCACTCTCATGGTTATGCTACATTATGTAGGAAAAATTTCCATGCTTTCATAGCATGAACCGTATGTTTATTAATAACTGTTTCTCAAGTGCTTCAATTTTCACATTATTAAAAAGCTAAAAAGCTTGGCTCGCTTGTCATTTTCTTTTCTCTGCTTGGAATGGGTTTATTCACTGGGGCTGAGACTGAGAAATGAAAAGAAGGATTTAGGTCTGGAGCCCGCTGTGCCTGCATGGCAATTCCATGCTCCTAGACCTCCTTCATGTTGGCATTTTAAAAAGGAGCAATTCCCTATTTGCTCTGGGTAGGGAGTCATTTTGAGAGGCCAAGAGACCCACTCTGCTTCCAGCATCCCAGGAGTGTCCCATATCCAGTTTCACTGCTAAAAGGTGTTCAAAATGGTTTTTACTTCAAGGTTGCTGTGTCAGAAGGGAAAAACTGATGGATCACTTTCAGAATAGAGATTTTATGAGGGACCCTATGTCTCTCCAGGGTTAAAGCAGGGAGCAAATAGAAAAAACAAACGAAGCAAGGTAGAGAATTAAGGAGGAAAAAGGCAATGATACAAGAAGGAGAAAGAAAATTAAACAAAAAGAGAATTGAAGAAAAGAGGGAAAAAATTAGAGAAAAAAGATGAGAAAAACAAAAGAGAGAGGGAAAAAAAGACTTGAAACTAGGTAGTTTATTTTGCTTCCCTGGTGTTTGCTATAGGTTATCCTAAACTAGCTGAAATGGAACAGAGTAATTGGACCAAGCTAATTAGATCTCCATTTGGTTTTTTGTTTGTTTGACTACTCAGTCTATAACCTGGAGGGGAGCTTTATCATATATACTCTGCTAACTGGTTTATCTAAACAGAGATTGAGCGTGAACAAAATTGACATTGGATTTGCAGCTCCAGACCACACACAAGATGAGAGAAAGCTCGTTCGAGTAAACATTGATGTCAAGGTGAAGTACAGACCTGATAGGGAGACCTCGAGGCCTCTTGAAATCCCAGGGACAGCAGAGTTGATATGTGCTGGCTGGGCTGAGTGAACATAAATTAAGACCCCAGGGAGCAGCCTGGCACACTCCTAAAAATTTGGAATTGACTGTCAGATCTGGGTTTATTTCTTGGCTTGGCTAATCACCGACTTTGTGTCCTCTCTGAGCCTCAGTATTCCCACTTGTCAAATGGGATAATAATGCTTGCCTTACTGGGCAGAGGCAAAAATTCAATGAAATAGCAAGGAAGCTGTTAACAACAAGCATGGCTCTTAGGAAGGGCTCAGTTCTCTCAGACCTCATATGAAAAGATATCTCAGAAAACCAGGCAGAACACATTGATGTAGCCAAGGAAGGATTGGCACTGAGGTTGTAGGCTGTGCCAAACAATTTCTGTCATCCTAGTCCCCACCAGAATTAAGCTCTGTGACTTGAGCAAGGCCCCCTTCCTCCATGGATTCCCATTTCTCCATTTATAAACTATATTCCAGGGCAATGACTCTGTCATCCTTGTGTTCCCCATTGGGGTGTTCTTGCTGTGTTTTCCTCTGCGACCTACTCTCACTGGGCCTCCATCTTCAGCTCAAGCATCATCTTCTCTGGGTCTCTTCTCCTCCAAAAACTGGACTTTGTGCCTCTCCTTGGCTCCTCTTTGGCAATCTCTACTACTACACTTGGAGACTGTGTTGTGCTGCTATATATGTATATATTGGTGTCTTGGTCATCTAGTGCTGCTATAACAGAATACCACAAGTGGATGGCTTCAACAAAGAGAAGTTTATTCTTTCATAGCCCTGTAGTCTAGAAGTCCGAATTCAGGGTGCCAGCTCCAGGGGGAGGCTTTCTCTCTCTGTCGGCTCTGGAGGAGAGTCCTTTTGATGCATCAGTCTTCCCTTGGTCTGGGAGCATCTCAGAGCAAGAATCTCAGGTCCAAAGGATGCACTCTACTCCCAGCACTGCTTTCTTGGTGGTATGAGGTCCCCATGTCTCTCTACTCACTTCTCTCTTTTATATCTCAAAAAAGATTGGCTTAAGATATTATCTAATCTTGTAGGTATCATCCGCATATCTGCCACTAATCCATCTCATTACATCATAGTGATAGGATTTATAACACATAGGGAAATCACATCAGATGACAAAATAGTAGACACTCATACAATACTGGGAATTATGACCTAGCCAAGTTGACAGATATTTGGGGGGGACACAATTCAATCCATGACAATTGGTTAATTGCCTGTTGGAATATAAGGTCCTGAAGGCCAATAACTTGACTTACATCTCTCAGCTGGCAGTTTCTAACACAGTGCCTAGTTGTGTAAATTTGGGCAAGTTAGTGGTTAAAAACTATGGCTGCTAACCAAAAGGTTGGCAGTTGGAATCCACCAGGTGCTCTTTGGAAACCCTATGGGGCAGTTCCACTCCACTCTAAAGGGTTGTTATGAGTCAGAATTGACTCAATGGCAATGGATTTGGTTTGTTTTTTTTTGTAATATGGGGATAAGAACAGTGTCCGAGGGTCAATTTACTTAACACATGCAAAGTTCTTAGTACTGCTCTTGATACATAGTAAGTACTCAACATATAATAGTTATTATAAGCAGTGGAGCCCTGGTGGTACGGTGGTTAAGAGGTTGGCAGTTCAAATCCGCCATCTACCCCTTGGAAACCCTATGGGGCAGTTCTACTCTGTCCTATAGGGTCACTATGAGTCGGAATTGACTCGACAGCAACAGGTTTTTGGTTTTGGGTAGTATAAGTGTTATTCAATAAATGTTATTTGAATGATTGAATGAATTAAAAAGTAAGATGTGCTCCCCGCTGTTAAGGATTTCGGTCTAGTGGGGGAAACATGCACAAACATCTCCCAATGACATAATATGATATATAAGTACAAATCTATAAAAATTAATAAGAATAGAGAAGAAAAATTCATTTAAAATCACATGAAAATCAAGAAGTGTGATGTTGGGGTACATATGTGTGGGTGTAATGGGGTCAAGGGGAAGAGTAAGCAGAAAGAACAATACCAAGGACTTAGGCTACAAGGAGCTGTGAACAAGAGCTTTCTATTCTGCTTTGAGTTTTCTAGCTACCAAAGCAGAAAGGCCAATTTTATATTAAAAATCTCTGATCCTAGCAGTAAGAGGTGATCCAGTGTTTTTTAATAGGGGCACCATTGGCATTATGGAGGGAGAATTTTTTATGTGTGAGACTGTCTCACGTATTGCAAGACATGGAACTTACCTGGACTCTGCCCCTTAAATGTTGATTGTGTCCTCTAGTCATTCTGACAATTAAAAAATGCCTCCACACTTTTTACAAAAGCCCTGTAGGGGGTGGTGCTGCTCCCAGTTGAGAACCACTGAGCCTAGTTTTTTTTTCCAGATGGAAGAGGACATCAAGACTCAGAGAGAGGACTTGACTGGTCGAGGATCACACAGGTCAACAGTGTCAAAGCCAGGACCCAAACCCAGGTAGTTTTTATTTGCCAGTATTTATTTTTAAAATTAAAAAAAAAAAAAAAAAAATACTGTTGTTTTTTATTATTTAAAACGGATACTGATGTAAACCCACCCTTTGCATTTGAAGATTATGCTTTAATTTCTCAGTCTGTTAACTATTATCTTGTATGGAGAGACGCTGGGGGAAAAATTACCAATTATCTTACGGGCAGAAACCAGAGGGCTTCAGAGCTCTCGCAAGCTTAGAGAGTTCAGAGTAAAAAGTCAGAATGCCCGATTTCTTCCACCAAGGCTGCGCCAACATGATTTCCTGAGATTTCCCAGGCCAGACAATTTGACTCAATGATTCCAAGAATTCAGAAGGAAAAGCTTAGGCTCTTCCTTCTTTGGCTGCATTTATCCAGTGATTCTGATGGAATCAAATGGAGGGGTGGCTGAGTGTCTCAATCTGTGTGATTGTTATCATAGTTCAGTGTTGAGAAACTCCTAACAGATACTCTCTTAGGTTAGAAGGGCCAGATATTATCTGGCTCACTTTGTCAGCTGGAGGACTGGCCAGGACCAGGCACAGCTTGAAGGGAAGAACTCCGGATTTACAGCTGGAACACAAAACCTAAATTTTCTGGCTCTACGACGTGAATTTGTGTAACCTTGACCAAATGCAATTCTCCTCTCACTCTGAGAATGCTGTACTCATGTGATTATTGAGAAGAGCTCATGAAACAATAATGAGCGAGTTCTTTGCCTTTCCATGGTGAAATACTGTGACAGAGAACACTCGTGCTCACCAACAATCTCTTCATCCTGGACATATACCAAACTTCAACCCAGTCCAATTGCATTTAGAGTGGAACCAGTGGAAGGTGAATAGGCATGATGTATTCTCCTTGGCATGATCCTTCACCCTCTTTTTCCCCTTCTGTAGCAGGTTTGAAGTCATGTGTTGGAGATGGCAGTGCTACAAGATGAAAACAATCTGGACCCTGAATCACTATGAGGAAAACTACCTACTCATAGGAGCCTGGGTGTTGCAAATGGTTTGTGATCTGCTGCCAAAGGTTGGTGGTTTCAACCCACCTAGTGGTTCCATAAAAGAAAGGCCTGGTGAACTGCTTCTATGTAGATTACAGCCAAGAAGACCCTATAGAGCAGGTCTAGTCCGTAATACATAGTGTCACCATGAGTCGGGGGTTAGCTTAACGGCAGCTAACAACAATAACAACCTGCTGAATACTTGAACTGTGGAGTGGACAAGAAATAATTCTCTAATTTCAATGGCTTAACAATAAAGCTGTGTTTGTTATAGAAGACAAACCAATTGCCATTGAGTTGGCTCTGACTCATGGAGACCCCATGTGTGTCAGAGCAGAACTGCTCCGCAGGTTTTTAATGGCTGGTTTTTTCAGAAAGTAGATTGTGAAGCTTTCTTCCAAAATGCTTCTTGGTGGACTTGAATTTCCAATCTTTCAGTTAGCAGCTGAATACCTGAGGTGTTTGCACCACCCAGGGACTCACACAGGAGATAGCCTACCCTAATAATACAATTGTCAATCCAACCTAGCAGATATGAAAAAGCGAATGAATGAGCACTGATTTCTTCCTTCCCCAACTTTCCATTCTTATCCATCTTCTCCCAGGACAGAATCTGAAAAAAGTACTCATATCTTATTGATAATTTTCATTTTGGCATTTCTTTTTCTAATATAATTTGACTCTAAAATCCACCCTGTTCTCCCAGAACCATTTCTATTTGAGAGGCAAACAAACCTATGATTGGACCCTGTTTCAGGCACTTACTCTATTTTGACCTTGGGAAAGTCATTTTACAGTTGAAGAAACAGGCTAAGAGACATGCAGTGGGACTAATAAACCCACCCACTGCTGTCGAGTGGGACTAATAGAACTTGTGTTATAGGACTGTTGTGAAGATCGAGTGAGATCATGGATGTGAAGCACCCAGCACAGTGCCTGGCACACAGTGAATGCTCAATAAATGTCATTCCCAACATTCCTCCTTTTCCTTGAAGAGCGACCACAAGGAAAGAGTAGTTAAGGGATTGAAGGAGGGGATGTGAGGCTTTCTGGGTTCCACCACCCCAACGCAGCTCCATATCAAAACTCATCTTTTTGAGGCACCCTGGACTGGAAGAAAGGAGATACTTTTTCTAGTCCTGGCTCTTTGGACAAATTGCTGTTCTTCCTCTCTGGGCTTCAATTTCTCTTAAGAATGGCAGGGTTGAACTAAATGACCTTCAAGAGCCCTGTAGCTCTGCCAGTGTGGAATTCCAAGTTAACATGAGAAGACTGAAAGACTGTGGAGAGAAAGGCATCAAGGATGGGGAATGGGCTGGAACGGAGGCTTAGCTGTATCATATAACGTGTCCCAAAGGATATCAACCGTGCTCCAAGGTCATACAGAAAAGATTTACAATCTCAGAGTTCATAAATAATCCCTGGATGGTGGAGTCCTTTAAATATCCAGTGACACTGGATGTCACAACAAGGGAGAAAGCACATACTTCTTAGGAATGCTGTGTAGACTGCCTAATGTTATTGTGAACTTTTGCAGGATTGGATTCAGGCTTATTTTCTTTTCTTTTTCTTGTCTTTTCTTCCTCTCCTCCTCCCATTCCTCTCCTTCTCCTCTTCAATTTTCTCTTTCTCTTCTCCCTCCACCTCTTCCTTTCTCTGTCTCTCTTTTTCTTCCCCTCCCTCCTGCCTCTTCTCCTTTCTTCTCTCCTCCTTTCATCCACCAATCCTGGTTTGCTACTGACAACCACTTTCCCATTTTTCAAGAACTTTGCTTCTTTCACTTCTCTTTCTTGATGCACGTGTTTTATCATCTAGGCTCTAAACCATCTTATTTAACTTATATCTATTTTTTCCAAATCTCTTCTTTAGCCTTAGCCATCTCTCTAGATATTCTGTGGAGGGAGGAGAGATTAATAGTACAGGTCTTGGAGCAAGAGAATCAGGCCACTTTTTGATTAAACAATCTTGGTGACTTAGTAACAACACTGATAACAGACTGGCTGGTTTATAAATTCAAGAGAGAGTGTCAGGCGCCACAATTTTAACTACTATTAGGGACAGTTGAGGTTATTGCAGAAAGAGGCTATGGGGAGGGTGGGCAATTCTGGGGAAAAAAAAGTTAAAGATAAATAGGCTCTTTTCAACACTGTTTATAGTCTTTAGGATAATTATGAATTCCAAGTTTTTGGGGACAAAATCATTAACTCTGACATTCCAATCAACCTCGAAATTAACTCCAGTCTGAAACTTCATCCACTGAGCAGACATTTTTTGATGTGTAATCATGTGCTTTTTTCTTCTAGTAGAAAATTAAGAGCACAATCTGGAATCATATGGAGAGTGTTACCATAGTATTTTATTCCTAAAGTGGCCTTAATTACAATTACAGGGACACAATTACAGGGAAATATAGAGATTTCACCTATGTTAGGCCCACTTTCTTCCCTTCTCCTTATTATATACAGGTTGAATAATTTGAGTACAAATTATTCAAAGAACGTTTTGCACTCAGAAAGTCCCGTGATTTCATTTTCTCAGCCACCAGACAGCATAGGTATCACTACCATCATTCAGGAATCAGATTGCAGTAGTTTGGACTTCAAGGCGGTAAAACCAAAATTTGATTCCTGGTCTATCTGGTCCCAAAACCTCTTCTTTTTCCTCCACAAAATTCTGCTTGTGCTCAGAAATTCTTCTTACTCAGTATTGTCTTGTTTACCTGAAGTGGCTACCAATGTTTTTCTTTTCTTGTGGAGAACACAAGTTTAAACAGGATAAAATTTCAGATAAAAGAAACACAATGACGTAAGCTACTGTTTTCTACTAAGAAATCATTTCAGAGTTGTATTCATTCATTCTCAACACACTGGCATCATCAAGGTAGCATTATCAAAATCTTAGTTATTTGTGTACTTCCTGAATCTCCCACTTGACTGTGAGCCCCTCCAGGGAAGCAAGCACATCTGCTTTGTTTGCTACTCTCTAAACCTTGCTGAGTCCAGTGTCTGATGTGGTAGGAGCCCACCTACTGAATGTCTCCTACTACATGATTAGGAGTCCTTGGATAGTGCAAATGATTAAAAACACGCTGAAAGATTGATGGTTCGAACCCACCCAGAGATGCTTCGGGAGACAGGCCTGGTGATTGGCTCCTGAAAGGTTACAGCCTTGAAAACCCTATGCAGCAGTTCTACTCTGCACACACGGGGTTGCCATGAGTTGGGATTCACTCCATGGCAACTAACAATGACTGTGATTACTCTTTAACTCTTGTTTGCCCAGTACTTTCCGCGTACAATCATACAAGATCCATAAGCTGCAGAGCCTTTAATTTAGTTGGGGAGAGAAGAAGAAAACTGGTAAAAGGTAGCTAATGATAGAAGACATCAGGGCCAAGGGGCCAGTGGGTATTTGGGCTCACTCGTCATGGCCTCATTATTCAGGGTGGAAAAGGTATGAAGGGGGTTGTGCTCATTATCCCTTGTTTGTGCCCCAGATCTGCTCTCTACCCTTCTCTGATCTGCTCCATGCCCTCCGTGTCTGACTTCTCTGGAATATATCATCTGGGCTCTTTGTCCTCTGTTTTTCAGTTGAGTTTGACCAATAAGCACTGGCAGGATACTGCAGGGCAGAAAGCCAGTTGTTTCTGAGTCAGTTCTGACTCATAGTGACCCCTTGTGTGTAAGAGTAGAACATTGCTCTATATGGTTTTCAATGGCTGATTTTTTGGAAGTAGATTGCCAGGCCTTTCTTTCAAGATGCCTCTGGGTGGTTTTGAACCTCCAACCTGTTGGTTAGCAGCCGAGCTCATTAGCTGTTAATACCATCTAGAGACTCCAATATGCTCATAGGTTCTTTTAATTTTCTATATATACCATTATATTGTATGCAGATAATAGCAGTCATATTTATTCTTTTTCAATTCTTGTGCTTTTATTTTGACTTATTGTACTGGCTAGGGCCTCTACTACAATATTCAACCAAGTAGTGATATGCACATAGCAAATTAAACTAAACTAGACAAACCCTGGACGTGTAGTGGTTAAGTGCTATGGCTGCTAACCAAAAGGTCGGCAGTTCGAATCCACCAGGCACTCCTTGGAAACTGTATGGGGGCAGTTCTACTCTGTCCTATAGGGTCGCTATGAGTCGGAATTGACTCAATGGCAATGGGTTTTTATGGGTAGACACCACAGTCATATGATTTCCTTAGTTCAACCTCCAAACTGAGAAATATTACAGAAACAATACATAATCTCCATTGTAATAGACACAACTTTTATTCAGTTGATGAAAATATAATATCTACGCGTGAAAGGTATGCAATATATCTATCATCACTTGATAACCACTCGAGTGACTTGGGCTTAGTCTTCCATCATATTAGCCAATCAGTATAACTTTCAGCAATTAGGGGGGCTATTTGGAGGGGAGCTTTATTTATTTATTTACTAATATTAAGGATCAAGATTCTTGCCCAGATGATCTACCTTACTTTCCCTACAATGTTTCAAAACAAATAACAGAATGAGAAGCAAGGAATTATTGTATCAATAATTACCTAAGCACTGTACCAGGGAATCCTTTATTTGCCTGCTCAGATGAACTCAGCTGATGACCATCAAGTTCACTCTCAGTACACTTTTTTTTCTTCCATTATTTGTTCAGTGACTTTCCCAGGAGCTATTAGAGCAGGGATCAGATATACCCTTTTTTCAATACTCTGTCCCCTAAATCCTTGCAAGTACTTGGCATATCTACCATTCGTTGACTACTAACTAGTATAAGAGAGTTAGATATCTAAAATGTTACTCCACCCATAGGACACAAGGCTCTAGTTTACTCGTCCACTGACTCAGTAATGCCATTTATTTGAAGACATACTATTGCCAGGACCTGTGCTAGGTGTTCTTCATTCAATATTTCATTTAGTTCTCACAATATTACTGCAAAGTAGCTAATATTATCCCCATGGGATAGATGAGTAAACTGGGCCTAGAAACTGGCAGAGCTCATATTCAAACCTGTTTGAATCCCAAAGTGATTTTTTCAGGGAAAAAAAACAAGCAAAAAAAAAAAAAAAAGACTAATGCAGGCTAAAAGAGTATGGTGAAGAGAAGATTTAGCTGGATTTTTTTTTTTTTTTAGTCACTGCATTACAAGATCTGAAGGGCTGGCATATGGCATCAGTAGGGACAATTCTGCGTGTCTTCAGAAAACAAAATTGAGATCTATCACTTAGAAGCCCTAGATTTCATGTAAAATGAAGGAAGACTTTTCTGGCAAGAAAAGCTATCCAACTATAGAATGAGTCATGTTAGAACCATGAGTTCCTGATGTTGTTATTCTGGGACAGACCAGTGCTCAGGCATGAATATCATGAGTTAACTATGATGTTGACCCTGCTTTTTAGGAGCTTAATATCTTGAGGTGGAAATAGCACATAGTTCTCTAATTAATCGTTTACGTGTTTACTGCTTGAGAGGGCAGTCCAAGATACTATGGAGGCCTAGAGATAGGAGCCCCCAGCAACTTGTTTCTGCAGAGTATTCCTTGAGAAACCTGGATGTAGCTAAAGAAGGGTCTTACAGAAAATGTAGGAGAGTTCTAGGTAGAGAAGAAGAGAAGGCATTCCTAGCAGAAGGGATGGCATGTGAAGAAGCCCGTAACTTGCAGGGTGTGTCTGGACAAAATGCTGGTAGCCTAGTTGGGAGAGAGATTAGAGAGCAAAACGAAGTGTTGGACAATAACCTGGAAAAGAGGCATCGGATTTTGAGGGGCCTTGAAAGACTTCCTAAGGAGCTCAGACTTTTCCTCGTGGTCCACAGAGTGGAGTTCTAAACTGAGGCTTGCCCATCACTGCCCCATCCACCTCCTCCATTTCCCAGTGTCCCTTAGCTCATTCTACTTCTGACCCCAACGTGGAAAACGTGTTAATTAATGATGAAAACCATTCTGCTCTTCAGGCATGTACAGGCTTCCTGAGAGCACTTTACAGAAAGAAGGTCTGGCTGTTGCTGTCAACAGTTCTTTTGACTCTAGTAGTAACAGGGTTCCTGGTCCCAAAGTGGTTTCCCCATCTCCTGGGCATGCCTGCCTCAGCGTCGCTCAGAGAATCACGTCGCCATGGGCCTGGTACTACAGCGTGTCGCTCGATGCAGCCCTGGAACCTGTCAGAGAAACAAGGAATTGGATGTGTCAGGCAGAGAGGGGTAGGGCCTTAAGGGCCAAGACAGCTTGCATGTAGCTTTTTGGCTCCCAGAAACATTTGTAGAAAAGTAAAAATTTTTTGCAGAGGAATTAGGAGCTCCTTTCCTCCACCTCTTTTTTTTTTTTTTTCAAAACAGGTCATTCTCCTACTTATCTTTTTTTTTCTTCATATTTTACTGTGCTTAGGCAAAAGTTTACACAGAAAATTAAGTTCCCATTTAACAATTTTTATACAAACTGTTCTGTAACATTGGTTGCAATTTTCATAATGTCGGTATCATCATTATTTCTATCCTGTTTGCTCTGTTTCCATTGATCTAGCTTCCTTGACCCTCCTTGCCTTCTCTTCTTTGCTTTTGGGCAAATATTGACCATTTGGTCTCATATAGTTGATCATTTAAAGGAGCACATCACTTACGGGTGATATTTTATAAGTCAATCTATTATTTGGCTGAAAGATGGCCTCCAGGAGTGGCTTTAATTCCAAGTTCAAAGGGGATCTTAGAGCAATAGTCTCCAGGGTTTTTCTAGTCTTTATCAGTCCAGTAAGTGTGGCCTTCTTTTAGGAAATTGAATTTTGTTCTACATTTTTCTCCTATTCCCTCTGGGACCTTCTATCATGTACCTGGTCAGAATGGTTGGTAGTGGTAGCCAGGTGCCATCTAGTTCTTCTGGTCTCAGGCTAGAAGAGGCTGTGGTTCGTGTGGGCTATTTGCCTTGTGGATTAGTTTCTTCTTCAAGTCTTTGGTTTCCTTTGTTCTCTTTTGCTCCAGACGAGTAGAGACCAAAAGCTATAACTTAGGTGGATGCTTACTGGCTTTTAAGACCCCAGACACTACTCACCAAACTACGATGTAGAACATTGTCTTTATGAACTGCGTTATACCAGTTGACTGATTTGGTCCACGAGACTATGGACCCAAGCCTTTTAACCCATAAACCAATATACCACGAGGTGTTTGGATATGTCTAGGAAGCCTCTGTAACTGTGCCCCCTCTGTGCACTTATTATACATATGAATATATGCGCAGCACACTCAAACGTGTATACATGTGCCTATGGATATACCTATACATGCGTGTTACTTCCCTAATAAACCCTGTAATCGTGAGTATTGTCTGAGTTCTGGGTGGCCATTACAATGCATTATTGAACCCAGTAGAAAAGTATAGTGTGCTGTGGGAGGGACAGCTGATGTCAGAAATGGTGAAAAGATTGGGGGATGGAGATATGTTTGACCTCCACCTCATAGGAATCAGGTTTGGACCGATGCTGTTGATCTTGATTCTTTCTCCTCCTTCCTTCTGAAGTTAGATGACGAGATCTGGCAATGTCACCCTGCCATTTTTACTGGTGTGCATATATGTCTATTCTTGTAAACTGCTCTTATATCTCTAGTTGCAGTGGTTAAGAGCTTGACTGTTAACCAAAATGTTGGCAGTTCGAATCCACCAGCTGCTCCTGGAAACCCTATGGGGACAGTTCTACTCTGTCCTCTAGGGTCACTATGAGTCAGAATTGACTCAGTGACAACAGGTTTGGTTTGTTTATATATATATATATATATATATATATATATACACGCACGTATACATGCATACCTAGGAAACCCTGGCGGTGTAGTGGTTAAGAGCTACATCTGCTAAAAAAAGGTGGCAGTTCGAATCCACCAGGTGTTCCTTGGAAACTCTATGGGGAAGTTCTACCCTGTCCTATAGGGTCGCTATGAGTCAGAATTGACCGTACAGCAATGGGTTTGGTTTTCTTTTATGTATATATGTGTGTATATATATATATACATATCTCGGTATGAGATTGCTGGATCATAAGGTATTTCTATTTTTAGCTTTTTGAGGAAACGCCATAATGTTTTCCATAGTGGTTGTATCATTTTACATTCTACCAGCAGTGTATAAGCGTTCCATTCTCTCCACAACCTTGCCAGTATTTGTTGTTTTCTGTTTTTTTGGTCAGTGCCATTTTTGCAGGGATGAGATGGTATCTTGCCTTGTGGCACAGAGGTTAAAAGTTTGGCTGTTAATCAAAAGGTCAGCAGTTTGAATCCATCAGCCACTCCTTGGAAACTCTATGGGGCAATTCCGCTCTGTTGTATAGGGTCGCTATGGATTGGAATTGTCTTGACAGAAATGTTTTTTTTTTTTTTTTAAATGGCTAATGATCGTGAGCATCTTTTCGTGTATTTGTTAACAGCCTGAATGTCCTCTTTGGTGAAGTGTCTTTTCATGTCCTTTGCCCATTTTTGGATTAGATTTTTTTTTTGTTGTTGAGTCTCCTACTTATCTTTGCTTATGACTTCAAAAATACGTTATAACTATTTTTAGCTGCAGTACCAATTAAATTGTGAGGGCACTGGGTTTTTGATGGGAATCTGGTACAAATCCTCTTCTGGATAACTTTTCTAAGCACTCACCAACAGGCCTTATCTGTAGGTGGAAGGGAAAGAGGAAGAAGTTCCAGGCATTCAGGGCAAATGCTGAGAGGTTAATGGATGCTTGGATGTAATTTACTTGCATAGGCATTTCAATCCTCCAGCTCACAGACACTTAATTGGGTAAATCTCCTTAGCAAGGAACCTTGGGAGTTAGGAATAATTTCTCCTTATTCTCCTTCTCTGAATCACCTTGTGCTCCTAACTAACTTGTAACTATGATGTTTACTCTTCATGTATGCACACGCCCCCAGGCCCATTTTCTACCACTTTCTGATCTGCTCTAGATCCAGGAAGGCTGACATCTATAGACCACAAGACCATGCTTTTCTAAACTCTGGCTTCCAGATGAGCTTGGCCAATGAAAGGCACTGGCAGGAGATCTGAAAGTGGAAGAGGAGAGAGGCTGGGGTATTTCATTGCCTACCCCTCTCCCTCCCTGCCTGGTTTTTGTTTTCAAAGGGTGCTTTCCCTTCCAGGGCTGTAACTCCTGTTGGGTGAGCCATCTTCCTTGGTTCCTGATTTCTCTGGGCTCTCACAATACCATCACTTCTCCTTTTCCCCTCAGGTCTGGGGATGTGATGTCTTCCTTCTTTTGCTCATGCTTAAATGCCTCACCATTCCTTGTTGATTCATGTAATTGTTGGGACTAGCAAGTCCAAAATCTGCAGGACAGGCCAGCAGACTAGAAACTTGGGTAAGAGTTAATGCTGCAGCCTTGAGTTTGAAACCTATAGAGTAGGCCTGCAGGCTGGAAACTTGGCAGGATGTCTATGTCACAGTCTTGAAGTAGAATCCCTCCTTTCCAGGAAATCTCAGTTTTTGCTCTTCAAGCCTTCAAATGATTGGACAAGGTATCCATATTACGGAGGGCAATCTCCTTTACTTAAGTTCAACTCATTGTAGGTGTTAGTCTCATCTACAAACTACCTTCACAGCAGCATCTAGACTAGTGTTTGATCAAATGACTAGGCTCCATCACCTACCCAAATGACAGAGAGTGCCTTAAGGGAAGGTTCACCTGTATGTTTTCAGTGGCAGGCTCTGTGTTGAATCCTGGGTACACAGTATGTGCCCAATAATTTGGGAATAAGTGGGTGAATGCATAAATTTGGAAATATGGCTTTTTAGTTCAAGCCTGTGCCTGTGTATATCAGAAAAATGAAAATGAAGTTCAGTTCATTATTCCTAGATTTTGTTCAAATATCAAAATTCATTGACATTTATTGAGAAACTACTATCTGCTAGGCACTGTTTTAGGCATGGGGTAACAACAGTGAACAAGACAGATGCCTCTGTCCTCATGGGGCTTACATTGTTCTTATGTGCCATCAAGTCAATTATGGCTCATGGCGACCCCATGTGTCATATTAGAACTGTCCCATAGGATTTCCTAGGCTGAAACATTTACAGGGGCAGATTGCCATGTTTTTTCTCCCATGGAGTGCCTGGTGGGTTTGAACTGTCGACCTTTCAGTTAGTAGGCAAGTGCTTTAACCATTGCACCACCAGGGCTCCTTAATTAATAAATTAACAAACATTTTAATTAATAAATGAATGAAGGAAAGGAAGAAGGAAGGAGTACAAACCATTACCTGAGATTGTGTATGTGCTCTAAGGAACAATAATGCAGTATAACAGAGACAGCTCAGCTCTTGTAGAGAGCAGTCAGGGAAGGCTTCTTGAAAGAGGCGACATTTGAGAAGATACTTAAATGGAGTAAGAGAGGAAGCTCTGTGAGGATCTAGGGGAAGTGCAGTTCAGGCAGAGGAAATGGCCAATTCAGAGCTTGAGCAAGAACAAGCTCTGAGAATGTGAGGGACAGAAGGACGGACAGTGTGGCCAAGGGACAGAGTGCGGAGAGGAAAGGATCTGAGGGGCCAGGTACTGGAGGGCCTCAGGATGTGATGGGGAGATTGAATTTTATTCTAAGTGTGGCAGGGAGGCATTGAAGTCTTTCATTAGGACGAGGCATGATCTGATTTTCTTTATAAAAAGCATATTTCTGGCTGCTTTGTGGAGAGCTCATTATTTCAGCTGGATCTTCTACACACTATGCTTAAGGTCCATACCCTTAACCAGTGTCAATAGTAGTAAAAATAATGATGCAATCAATGAAGCAATAAGGCACTAATAATTTCAACCATGTGCTTTTTTTATATTAATATCACAATTTTGTAACTACTGAATAGGTGCTATGTGCCAAGCACTGAGTACTGTTCTTTATATATTTAACTTGCAGAATTAAATTAACTTGAGGATTAAATCAGATAACGATTTTTTTCCACCTGGAAAAGGGAGATAACGAGACCTGGAGAGGTTGAATGATCTTCCTAAGACTATGCAGTTGGTAGACGGATCTAGGGTTCAGATGTTATCCTGTCTGACCCATCCATCTGCCCATGTGCTCTGCCACACCACTACCCACAGTATAAACACCAGCCTCTGGGTTTACCAATGTCTGTCATATCACTCAGAATCATCCTGCCAGAAGGACTGCTAATACTCATGTGAAATGGAATTCTGTCAACGATCCTGTGAGAGGGACATTGATCTAATTGTTTTTGTGAGCACACTTGTTTTATAGATATAGATACCATGGCTTAGAGAGGTGAATTGACTTGCGTGAGTCATAGAGACAGGCCTGGAACCTGGTTCTCTCTGACTCCAAAGCCCATGCACCCTCGTCTATACCAGTGGTGTCCAATAGAACTTTCTATGATGATGGGGATGCTCTGTATCTACTTGGTACAATATAGTAGCCACTAACCACATGTGAGACGGGGCTAGTGCAAAGAGGAAATGAATTTTTAATTCTATTTAATTTCAGTTAACCTAAATTTAAATAGTAGTCCCTGGATAATACAAACGGTTAAAGCGCTCGGTTGCTAACCAAAAGACTGGGGGTTTTTGCCCACCAAGAGGTGTCTCAGAAGAAAGGCCTGGCAATCTACTTCAGAAAAATCAGCCATTGAAAACTCTATGGAACACAGTACTACTCTAACACACATGGGGTCACGATGAGTCGGAGTCAACTCAACGGCAAGTGATTTTTAAAAAATTTAAATCTTATTTGGCTTGTTGTTAGGTCAGTTCCAATTCATAGCGACACTATGCACAACAGATTGAAACACTGGCAGGTCCTGCACCATCCTCACAATTGTTGCTGTGCTGGAGCGTGTCAGTCCACCTTGTTGAAGGTCTTCCTCTTTTTCCCTGACCCTCCACTTTACCAAGCATAATGTCCTTCTCCAGGGACTGATTCCTCCTGATAACATGTCCAAAGTATGTGAGACCTAGTCTCATCATCCTTGCTTCCAAGGAGCATTCTGGTTGTACTTCCTCCAAGATAGATTTGTTCGTTCTTTTGACGGTCCATGGGATATTCAATATTCTTCTCTGACACCACAATTCAAAGGCGTCAATTCTTTTTCAGTCTTCCTTATTCTATGTCCAGCTTTCACATGCATATGAGGAGATTGAAAACACCATGGCTTGGGTCAGGCGCACCTTAGTCCTCAAAGTGACATCTTTGCTTTTCAACACTTTAAAGAGGTCTTTTAGGTTTTTTTTTTTTTTTTTTTTTTTTTTGCAGCCAGTTTGCCCAATGCAATGGTCTTTTGATTTCTTGACTGCTGCTTCCATGGGTGTTGATTATGGATCCATGTAAAATGAAATCCTTGACAAACTCAGCCTTTTCTCCATTTATCATGATGTTGCTTAGTGGACCAGTTGTGAGGGTTTTTGTTTTCTATATGTTGAGGTGTAATCCATACTGAAGGTTGTAGTCTTCGATCTTCATCAGTAAGTGCTTCAAGTCCCCTTCCCTTTCAGCAAACAAGGTTGTATCACCTGCATAACACAGTTGTTAATGAGTCTTCCTCCAATTCTGATGCTCCGCTCTTCTTTATATAGTCCAGTTTCTTGGATTGTTTGCTCAGTGTACAGATTGAATAGGTATGGTGAAAGGATAAACCCTGATGCACACCTTTCCTGACTGTAAACAGTGCAGTATCCCCTTGTTCTGTTAGAATGATTGCCTCTTGATCTCTGGATAGTTTCCTCATGAGCACAATTATGTGTTCCGGAATTCTCCTTCTCTGCAATGCTATCCATAATTTGCTATGATCTACACAGTCAAATGCCTTACCGTAGTCAATGAAACATAGATAAACATCTTTCTGGTATTCTCTGCTTTCAGCCAGTATCCATATGACATCAGCAAAGATATCCCTAGTTCCACATTCTCTTCTAAATCTAGCTTGAATTTCTGGCAGTTCCCTGTCTATGTGCTGCTGCAGTCGCTTTTGAATGATCTTCAGCAAAACTTTGCTTGCACGTGATATTAATGATATTGTTGGATTATTTCTACATTTGATTGGATCACCTTACTTGGGAATAGGCATAAATATGGAGCTCCTCTAGTCAGATAGCCAAGTAGCTGTCTTCCAAATTTCTTGGCATAGACAAGTGAGCACTTCCAGCACTGCGTCTGTTTGTTGAAACATCTCAATTGGTATTCCGTCAACTTCTAGAGCCTTGTTTTTCACCAATGCCTTCAGTGCACCTTGGACTTCTTCCTCCAATACCATGGATTCCTGATCATGTATTACCCCCGGAAATGGGTGAACATCAACCAGTTCTTTTTGGTATAGTAACTGTGTGTATTCCTTCCATCTTCTTTTGATGTCTCCTGCATCTTTTAATTTTCCCCGTAGAATTGTTCAGCATTGCAACTTGAGACTTGAATTTTTTCTTCAACTGTTTCAGCTTGAGAAATGCAGAACATGTTCTTCGCTTTTGGTTTTCTATCTCCAAGTCTTTGCATATATAATCATAATTCTTCATCTTCTCAAGCCACCCTTTGAAATCTTCTGTTCAGCTCTTTTACTTCAAGGTTTTTCTTTTTTGCCTTAGCTCTTTGTTGTTCAAGAGCTGCTTTCAGAGTCTCTTCTGTCATCCATTTAGGTTTTTCATTACTCTCCTGTCTTTTAAACGACCTCTTGCTTTTTTCGTGTATGATGTCCTTGATGTCATTCCAGAACTCATCTGGTCTTTAGTCGTTAGTGTTTAACCCGTCAAATCTATTCTTGAGTTGGTCTTTAAATTCAGGTGCAATATACTCAGGGTTGTGCTTTGGCTCTTGTGTACTTGTTCTAATTTTCTTCAGTTACAACTTGAACTTGCATATGAGTAATTGATGGTCTGATCTGCAGTTGGCCCCTGGCCTTGTTCTGACTGATGATATTGAGCTTTTCCATCATCTCTTTCCACAGATGTAGTCAATTTGATTCCTGTGTATTCCATCTGGAGAGGTCCACATGTATAGGCTCCATTTATGTTGGTGAAAAAAGGTATTTGCAATGAAGAAGTTGTTGGTCTTGCAAAATTCAATCATGTGATCTCTGGCATTGTTTTTACCACCAAGGCCATATTTTCCAACTACTGATCCCTCTTCCTTGTTTCCAACTTTTGCATTCCAATCACCAGTGATTATCAATGCATCTTGATTGCATGTTCTATCAATTGCAGACCGCAAAGTTGGCAAAATCTTCAATTTCTTCATCTTTGGCCTTGGTGGTTGGTGTGTAAATTTGAATAATAGTCGTATTAACTGGTCTTCCTTGTAGGCATGTGGATATTATCCTATCACTAACAGTGTTATACTTCAGGATAAATCTTGAAATGTTCTTTTTGATGATGAATGCGACACTATTCCTCTTCAAGTTGTTGTTCCCAGCATAGTAGACCACATGATTGTCACATTCAAAATGACCAATACCAGCCCATTTCAGCTCACTAATGCCTAGTATATTGATGTTTATGCGTTCCATTTCATTTTTGACGATTGTGAATTTTCATAGGTTCATACTTCGTACATTCCAGGTTCCAATTTTTAATGGATGTTTGCAACTGTTTCTTCTCATTTGGAGTCCTGCCTCATCACCAAATGAAGGTCCCAAAAGCTTGACTCCATCCATATCATTAAGGTTGACTCTACTTTGAGGAGGCAGCTCTTCCCCAGTCGCATTTTGAGTGCCTTCGAACCTGAGGAGCTCACCTTCCAGCACTGTATCAGACAATGTCCCACTGCTACCCATAAGGTTTTCACTAGCTAATTCTTTCCAGAAGTAGACCATCGGGCCCTTCTTCCTAGCCTGTTTTAGTCTAGAAGCTCACCTGAAACCTGTCTGCCGTGGTTGACTCTGCTGGTATTTGAATACTGGTGGCATAGATTCCAGCATCACTGCAACACATAAGCCCCCACAGTACAACAAACTGGCAGACCCATCAGTTTGAACAGTTTAGCTTACCTCATGCTAAATAACTAAGACAAAGACCTAAGTATATACTTCCCCATCTCTCTTTCACTCCCTCCCTTCCCTTTCTCAGTTTTCTTTCTTTCATTTATTTACTGAAAATCAACCATGTACAATGCAGTGAGTGGATGAGGGGGCGGGGTGAAGCAAAGATGATCAGGTCCAGTGCCTGCTCTGGCTTCTGTTCAAGTAGGGGAGATTGGATGAGTGCATAAATAACTATAATACAAAGCCAAAGGCTAAATGTTCTAAGTGTCCTAAGAGAGGAACAGATAAGGGGTGAGGGGATAATAAGGCTCACCCTATCTCCTCACAGAGCTATTGGGAGAGTCCAAGATAACAGAGGCGAATATGCAGTGTTAACAGTACATGCTTTGTAAATTGCTAAGCATTCTGCAGGCACAAGCCACTAAAACAACACCATCTTTACGTGCAGGTTAGTAACATTCAAAGAGCTTGTGTCTATGGTCTCATTTGATCTCCATAAGCCTACTGTGAGGTGGGCAGGATCTTAATTCCTTTCAGCTGTGTGGAAAGGGGTGCTTAGAAAGGGTAAGAATTTGCCTACAGACAAACGCCTGGTTGGGGCAAAGCCTGGTTTGAGACTCTGGGTTTCTTGACTCCTGAATCAGGGATCTTTACACCCCATTGTGCCCTTCACAGATTTGTGAGTAATTGTTACCTACCCACCCTTATTACTGGCATTGGTGGGGCTCCTGGGGAAATAATTCCTGAGGCATAGGCAATTCTTCTGGAGCTCACTAGGATGTGATACAGCTACACCCCTGATCCAGGGCAGGTCTTTTGGGTGTACTGAGGCCTTTGTCATAACAGGGCATGTGCCAGAGAATGAGGTCAGTGGTGAGGCCATCCTGGTGTTCTTGCCAGGCCTGTGGCCACAAATGGACCTAGATTCCACACCCCTGCAGGTTATCCAAATGAGCAGGCTTCTGGGGCCCATCAGAACTCCTGGCATTCATTCCTGAAGGCTCTCAGCCCAGGGGACTCAGAAAGTACCTTCCAAGCTTGAACCCATCTCCCCCCTTTTATAGATGGGAAAATGGATGCCCAGAAAAGGAGAGAGACTTTGTAAAGCCAAGAGCCAGTTAACTCCCAGTTCTAGTGTGTTAACTCTATTGTTATTGACTCTCAAGCCATGTCTCTAATCAAACTAATTTAGGTCTTTCTTAGGTTTTGCTTTGAGAATGTAATATAGAAGAACACCATGGGCACACAATTGCATGACTGTATTTGTTGATGTCTTCACAAGACGGCTGCTTTATGTCTGTCCATAGACTTGAAAATGTCAAAGCTAGGAGGGACCTTGGAGCTCATCTACTGGACCCCCTTATCTTACAGATGGGAAGACTGAAGCTCAGCTTGTTTTGTGACTTGACCATGTCCCATAGTAAGCTGGTGTGTCAAATGGGAGCTCTGTCAATTCCAATGCCACAAGCTAGCAACTGGAAACAACTTTGAGGGGAGAGCACATTCCGTTGGCTCAGTCTCTCGACCCTGATGGAGCTGATGGGGCATCAGGAAGGCTGCACATGCAGAAGGGTCCCAGCCTCATTTTGAAGCTGGAGTGCATCTTGGAGGTTTTGATGCAACCACAACTCAACTCTACCCTTCAAGTCCCCCGTTTTAGTTTTGTTTCCTTCAGGAACATGTCCTTAACTTTTCTAACATGAACCAATTTCTCTCTTTATTCATTTCTTTATATTTTTATTGTCTGTCCCACACCAAATGGGAAGGAACAATTCCAAGGAAAGGGAATTAGCATGCATTGAACACCTGCTCTGGACCAGGATTTACACGATTGTCTCATTTCAGCTTCCATACAACCCATGAAGGGGATGCTGTTATCCCTTCTTTGGAGGGTGGGGTGCTAAGTCTCAGAGAGGAAAGGTGGCTTGCCCAAGACCACATAGTGCACACCTCATTAATTTAGTCAGTAAAATTTTATTACACACCTGCTATATTCCAGGCACTGCTCTAGGTGGAATGAAGCCATTTATCTCATGGAGATTATGTTCTAGTATAAGAGGAAGAAAATAAACAAGTAGACAAATTTACTCAAAGTTCCAGTCAAACAGGATTGCTCATTGTTCCCTGAAAACATCCCACAATTTCTCTAGTTTTGCTCCTCCTTCTTCCTCTACCAGGAAATCTCTTCTCATACCTTTAAGTGCTAAAAGCTCACATACCCTTAGGACCCACCTCCACCTGGAAGCCTCCTCTGGGAACTCAAACTGGAACACCATCCTAAGAGCTATCATTGACTGAGCACTTACTGTCTGTCAAATTTTGTTCTAAACTATTACATTCTTCATCTCTTTTTATCTTCACAACAACCCAAGGAGGTTGTATTATTATTCAGTTTTACAGATGGGGAGACTGAGGCTCAAAGAGGTTAAACAACTCATCCCAGGTGTAGTGGATTAATTAGTGCCCACCCCCCCCATTCATGTCTACTTAGAACCTCAGGATGTGATCTTATTTAGAAATAGGGTTTTTGTAGATGCAATTAACTGAGGAATTGAGATGAGAACATACTGGATAAGGGTGGCCCCTAAATCCAATGACAGTGCCTTTATAAGAGAAAAGACACAAACCCACACACACAGAGAAGTTCATGTGAAAGGAGAGGTAGGCAGAGATTAGAGTTATATTGCCTTCAGAGAGAGTAAGACCCTTCAGAGGGAGCCTTCAGAGGGAGCAAGGCACCTTGATTTCAGACTAGTAGCCTCCAAAACTATGAGAGAATAAATTTCTGTTGTTTTTAGCCACTTGGTTTGTAGAAATTTGCTATGGCACCCCTAGGAAGCTAATACACCTGGTGACACAGCTAATAAGTGGTAGAGCCAGGATTTGAACCTGGGCAAGCTGTCTCCAGAGCCTATACCCTGAAGTGTTACTCTATCCTGAAATCAGCTAAAACTTTTTCAACCCTGAGCCATGTGGAAAGATGCTGTCTGAGGCAGCGTGGTGTGAGGGGAAATCACAGGAATGTGACATTAGGTTTAAGTTTGAGCTCAAACTTAAGCAATTATGTCACCTCTCTGGACTTATTATGTTCAAGGCACAATAGGAGATTCAAATATTCACCATACAGGATCACCTGCACAGAAATACTGAGACTTATAGTACCAAAAACAAAACTCAAAAAACAAAACAAATGAAACAAAGCAGTTACCACTGATTCTGACTCGCGGTGACATCTTGTGTTTCAGAGTGGAAAAGTACTATGCTCCATAGGGTTTTCAATGTCTGATTTTTTGGAAGTAGATTGCCAGGTTTTTTGAGGTAACTCTGGGTAGACTTGAACTACCAATCATTTGGTTGGTAGTTGAGTGCTTAACAGTTTGCAATAGTTGGCGACCCCTGGACTCTTAGTAGATGTTCAGTAAATATTTTTTGAATCTGAATCTGGGTAGAGTAAATATGACAGTCCACTCCTCCCTGGCCATACTCTGACTCTCCAATAAATTAGGCTCCCTTGGTAGTCTCTATCCCTGCAACATGCTACTAAGGAAAAATAATGCAATGATTTTTTTCCTTGTTCGTCATCTGATTCCTGTACAATATGAACTTAATGATAGCTAGACCATGTCTTACTCATCATTGTAAACACATTAGTGATCTAGTACATAACTCGTAGAAGTTGTGTGATAGTTGCTTAGTGAATGAAATGATCCCAAATGGAAAAGTCCTTTATAGATGAAGACGTGATTACCTTGATGACATAAAACAACCATTTATTATGTTTGCAGTTCTGAGGATCTAGAATTTAGAAGGGGCACAGCAGGTACAGCTTGGGTCCGTTTTACTATGTCTGGGGGCTTACTTAGAAGATTCAAAGATAGAAGACTGGAATCATCTGAAGCCTTGTTCATTCATATGTCTAGTGGTTGATACTGGCTATTGGCTAGGGGCCTCAGTTCCTCTCTACTTGGGTCTTCCATGTGGTCTTTCCGCATGGGCTAGTTTGGGCTCCCTCAAAGCATAGTGTCTGGTTTCCAAGAGTGAATATATGAGAGAAAGAGAGAGAGATTGAGGGAGCAAGCGAGCCAGGTAGGAGCTATATTACCTTTGAGATGTAGCCTTGGAAGTCACGTAATGTCACTTCCACTGCATTCTTTTCATCAAGGCAGTCACAAAATTCAGCCCAATTTCAATGAGAGGAGAAATACACTCTGCCTACTAATTTTGGAGTGGCAAGTTTCTGGAAGAGCGTGTGACACTGGAAATGTTACTGTAGTCAGTTTTGAAAATACAATCTGCCACAGAAGCTGAGGCAGCTGTTTGGGGTCCACCATGGTGGATATTTGCAAGAAGAAAAGTCAAGGCTGTTTTACAGGGAAAGGGGCTGTTGAATGGAGCTGAAAAGTAATGTAGAAAGAAACCATGATTTGGCGAGAGAGTTGGGGTGTTACAGTTTGGGTTCTCCACAGGAAATACATAGAGTTTGGGGTACAAGATGTTTACTAGGGATCAACACCTATGAAAGGAAGGGAGAAGAAGCAATACTAGACAGTGGGAGGAGTTGAACTATAACGGAGGTCCAACAATGCCTCAGCAAACATAGTGGGAACTGTGGAGCAAACTTTGCCCATTAGAGTTGTTCCTCCTTGGGTAGAAAACTGGGCCTTTACATCCTGATTTGCCTAATCATTGGTTGTGGGCTACCCCAAGAAGGGCAAGACCTTGAGTGAGACCAGTCTTTGTAGCCAATGCCAACCCTGAAGGGGGTAACAGCTGGAAGCTGTCTGCTGACTGCTCTCCCCTCAGCTGGGCAGCTAGCTTTTTCAGGAAAGGGAATCTGTGTGGTGCATCTTTGTGTCTACTACAAGGGGGAACACTTCTCAAGTGATCTGGTTGTACACTCTGCAAGTGGGTTCTGTAAAATACCCTTCCATACTTACAGTAATACATCACTTGTCTTTAGGTCGAATGCATTTCTGTGTCTTGCAACTCAATATGCCAGCTGAGGCTCTGGGTCTCAGTTTCTCTATCTATAAAGTAAGGAGCTTGGATGGGCCTTCCAGTTTTGAAATCTGGTGATTCCTATCTACTTGGCCTCTGCCTTTTACTAGCCAGCTACACAGAAAGTGAAACAGAGCTCACTTGTTGCTGAGAGCTTCTTATCAGATACAGACCCAGACAGACACAGTCTGGCCTAGCTTTTCACTTGATTTATTTGCCCAGTTCAGAAGAAAGCACCAGGTGATATCTGAGCTGTGGCAGCAGCTGGCTCCCAACACATTCCAGGTATAAAAATAGTTCACAAGGAGTACCAAACTCCAATAATTCTTGCTTTAGACTCCAGGAACCTCAAGACAAGCCTGGAAAATGTTGGCAAACTCAGTTCCTACGTCTAAGCTATACCTTGCAAGGTACAGCTGTGCTAATAGAAATAGATTGCTGAGGACACTAAGTACATGGCTGCTAGGTGGTTCCAGCAACCGGACTCTTGGTCAGAACTTTCTTCTTCCAAAAAGCAGAGAAGCATAGGTTTGGACAACACAGAACATTGGAACTGCACAGACTTGTGTGTAAACTCTGCTCTCACCACTTACTATTACATAACCTTAGTCTCTCTGATACGTTTCACCGTTTTTTATTGTGTATTTACAACATATCTCATAGGCTCATCTTGAACACTGAAGAAAATAATGTGTGTCTTACGGATTGAACCGTTTTCCTCCAAAAGATATTTTGAAGTCTTAACCCCTGATATTTGTGAACATGACCTCGTTTGGAAATAAGGTCTTTGAAGATGTTATCAGTTAACATGAGGTCGTACTAGAGTAGGGTAGGTCCTAATCCCATCTGTGTGGTGTCCTTATAAAAGAGGAGAACAGACACAGAGATAGAGTTGTTGCTGCCACTGCAAGCCAAGGAATACCTGGGGCTACCAGAAGACAAGGAAAGGATCTTCCCCTAGAGAGCTTGACCCTAACTACACTTTGAATGCAGGCTACTAGCCTCCAGAGCTGAGACAATAAATTTCTGTTCTTATAAGCCACACAGTTTGTGGTATTTTGTTATGGCAGCTCTAGGAAACTAATATGGTATGTCATGGATTGAACTGTGTCCGCCCAAAATAAGTGTCAACTTGGTTAGGCCATGATTCCCAGTATTGTGTGGTTGTCCTCCATTTTGTGATTGTAATTTTATGTTAAAGGGAATTAGGGTGGGATTATAACACCCTTACGAAGGTCACGTCCCTGATCCAATGTAAAGGGGGTTTCTCTGGAGTGTAACCTGGGCCACCTTTTATCTTCCAAAAGATAAAAGGAAAGGGAAGTGAGCAGAGAGGTGGGGAACTCAAACCACCAAGAAAGAAGCCCCAGGAGCAGAGCATGTCCTTTGGACCCAGGGTTCCTGCATGGAGAAGCTCCTAGACCAGGGGAAGACTGATGAGAAGGACCTTCCTCCAGAGCCAACAGAGAGAGAAAGCCTTCCCCTGCAGCTGACGCCTTGAATTTGGACTTCCAGTCTACTAGAGTGTGAGAAAGTAAATTTCTCTTTGTTAAAGCCATTCACTTGTGGTATTTCTGTTACAGTAGCACTAGATGACCAAGGCAGTATGCAAAGCATCTAGCACAATGTCTAGCACTTGATTATAATTTCAATTTGGTTTTTCATAATGAAGTAATACATCTCTCCAAGATGACTGATCCCAGAACAGAGTGCAATAAAATGATGACATTCTCATCAACAATCATATTCTTGAATGAATATTAGTAGTGTCAAAGAGGAACATAAACTTCCAAATATTGAGTTTCTATTCTGTTTCAGGCACTGCGAGATGTGCTAAGAAAACAAAGATATGAAAATATGCCCTTGACCTCCAGGCCTTTCGGTATAGTGAGGAAGACAAATTATTGTTCTGATACAAACTCTGCCACAGCCAGCTAACTGAACTTGGGCAAGTCATTCCACATTTGTGGGTCTCAGTTTCCTATAAAATAAAGAGGATTGTACCTAAAATCATAGCCCTGTGGTGATGATTCAATGAAATGCTGCCCGATCTGATGCCTGGCACATGGCCTCCATTTGTGGACTGTCTCTTATTATACTGATGAGCTCTAATCTGGCCTGTTTGCTTCACTTTTCTGTTGGTCTGCTCAGCTGAGACTCTTAAACACCCTGAAACCTCAGGGAACTTTGCCCAGCCCCCTTGGTCATTTGACTCTGGCACTGCTTCATACTTCATGGGATCTGTGAAGGCAGAAGTTTGAAATAACAGTGGACCAGGATCCAGGAAACCTCAGGTTTACCGGTTAAGTCTTTGCTTCACCACTTTGAGGTTCAGAAGAATTAGAATCCTACCCAGCCACAGCTTGTTCATGCTTTCAGGGGGAAATAAGCTTTGGAGACAGGCAGCCTCAGACTTCAGTGCGGGCTCTGCTCTTAACTGTGTGAAGCTTGACAGATTGTTTTACCCCTTTGAGCCTCAGTTTCCTCACTTGTGCACTAGCTCTAGGGCACATCTTCCTTGTAGGGTCATGGTGGGATTCAATGAGATATTGCACGTAGCATATTTAGTACAGTGCCTGGCACAGAGTAAGTGATTAACAAATGTTTCCTATTTTTATTGAACGTGATTATAACTCAAAGCAAACGTACAAGCTATGTAATGATAAATTGGGAGTCCCTGGGTGAATATTCTCGGCTGCTAACTGAAAAGTTGGCAGTCCAAATCCATCTAGAGGTGCTTCAGAAAAAAGCCCTGGTGATCTACTTCTGAAAAGTCAGCCACTGAAAACCCCATGGGGCACGGTTCTATTCTGACATGCATGGACTAGACATGAGACAGAATTGACTTGACGGCAACTGGTAATAACAAATGGAGCTAAGAGATGGAGAAATTAATGCTCAGAGTTTAATTAATTTATTGTGATTTTTAATACATGTGATCTCCATGTCTGACAGGTAGGTTTGCTCAATGTGTATTTTTCCCATCCCTCTTTAGACAAGTGTCATTTTAACCAGATAACATTTTTTAAAATAATATTCTATTGTGTTTTAGTGAGGATTTACATAGCAATTTAGGTTTCCATTCAACAATTTCTACATAAATTGTTCAGTGACAATGTGTGAACCTTGTCAATATTCCCATTCTGGTTGTTTCATTTCTGTTAATCTAATTTCCCTATCCCCTTACAGCCTCATCTTTGTTTTAAACTAATTGTTGACCAATTGGTCTCATGTAGATGATTTCTTAAGGGAGCACAGCACTCACGGATGATATTCTTTAAGAGCCAATCTGTTATTTGGCTACAAAGTGACCTCAGGGGCTAGTTTCAGTTCAAGGTTTACAGGGTATCTCAGGGCAATAATGTCAGGGCGTCTTCCAGCCTCAACTAGTCTAATAAATGCTTTTTGGGTTTTTTTTTAGGAATTTGAGATTCTATTCCACATTTTTCTCCCATCCTATCAAGGTACATCTATTGTGGGCCCCATCATAATGATTGGTAGTGGTAACCAGACACCATCTAACTGGTCTCAGGATAGATGGTGTCATGGCTTGTGTAGACTATTAGCCCTATAGTCTAGTTTCTTCTTTCACTGTTTGGCTCCCTTCCTTATCTTTTGCTCCAGATGAGATCAATAGTTGTATCTTAGATGGCCACTCTCACGCTTTTAAAACCCCCAGACACTACTAAACAAACTAGGATGTAGAATATAAACTTTATGAACTATATTATGCCAGTTGACTGAGATGTCCCATGAGACTTTGGTCCTAATCCTTCAAATCCAGGAAACCAATCTTACGAGTTGTTTGGTTTGTCTAAGAAGTATCCATAACTGTGCCCCCTAAACCAGATATCATTTTTGAGGAACATTCCCCCCTCACCCCCCAAAAAATAATGAGGAAAAACTGGTGCTTAAGCTTTCTTACTCACCTTAGAAAAAAATGGAGCTCCAGTTTTGGTCTGGCTTTTTTCTCTCAAGGAACCTGAATCCTCTCCCTTTGGGGAAGGCTATTTTTCCCTGACCGGGAAACCTTCAGGCAAGGCTTGCTGGGGAAAGCCATGAAGGAAGAGAGAGATGTGTTTGTTTACAGAGATGATTGATGGTCTTGAATTGGGCCTGGGGGCCCCAGGGCACTCAATCAATTGACGCAATCACTCCAGGCCACTCACGGCTGTATGACTGTGTTTGGTGATTCGTGTAGGAGGAACGATTGAGTACCTTGCACAGACACACACAAACGTAAATGTGTGCTCTGCACTCAGCCTAATGATTCATATCCTTTCCTAATGACAGCTGATTACTGTGGAAAGTTGGCTGGCTGCAGGGAGAGGGGCTCTGGTCTAGTGCATCCTTTGGCTCTCAAACTGGCCATATGGATGCAGTGACTCACTGCTCAAACCCAAGGAGTGAGAGAGAACTCCATGGTTGTCTTGGCTACCGCAAACAATCTTGGAAGCTATCGAGCCTGGAGACAAATCATATTTCTGGACTTGCAAGAGAACTATGTAGCCCTCCAAATTTAGATTGCGCTCTCTTCTGGGACCAATCATCTTAGAGGGAGATGTCATTTCACTATGAAAAACTGAGTTGAAATCATAATAGCCATCATGCTATGATTCACAAGCTCCCGACCCTCAGGCAGTACCTGGCAGAGGCCTCTGAGTTCAGTTGCAGAACTGTTTCCTGTCCACGCTCTTTCCATGTCACAAACAAGGGTTTGATCATCTCCAACATGCTAAAGGAGCTAATAATTTTCAAGTGCCCCTCGTGTCTTCTGTAGGTATTTGTGCATTCTCTCAGTTAACTCCCTCCACTCTTCCACGAGGCAGACATAGTTGTCCTCACTTCCAGAGGAGGAAAACATGACTTGCCCAAGATCCCACAGTGGCAGAGTCACAAACTGAAACCAGGTTTGTTTGATTTCAGAATCTGTGCTCTTTTCTGTGTGGAAACACCACACAGGAGAATGAAGTCATAGTCCCTCCTTCCCCCCCTGAGTACTGCACTCCTGTGTGTCTAAGGTCCCTGAGTGGCACCAACATTTTGCGTTCAGCTATTAATCAAAAGGTTGTCAGTGCAAACTCACCCTGTGTGCTACAGAAGAAAGCCCTGGTGATCTTCTACCACAAAGATTATAGCCAAGAAAACCCTGTGGAGCACAGTTTTACTCTGACATACACGGGATCACCAAGAGTCAGAATCAACTTTACAGAAATAAGTTAGGTTTTTGGTTTTCTGTGTGTCCGATGCTGCTAGGCCCTCTATTAAATTTGGATTCTGGTTTCACAGTCCAGTTCCTGACACACTGTGGACGCCCAAACATCTTTTACTGAAATAAAAGAAAATTGTCATAAAGGGTGTGACACTATGCAGTCTCAGGTTTTTTTTTTTAAACTGGTAAAGTAAGGAGATTGGTTAGATCATTTCTTGGTTTTATTCCTGCTCGAAAGCACTGGCTTAGAGCAGTGTGTTCTTCGTACAGGCTACACATTTGAATCCCCTGGGGAGCTTCTCAAAAGCTCCAAAGCCCAGTCTTCTTTCTGGAGATTTTAGATTAACTGGCCTAGAGTAGGGCCCAGGCATAGACAGTTTTTAAAGGCTTCATAGTGATTCTAGTGGGTAGAGAGGATTGAGAACTGATCTAGAATTCCCATCACCCACTCTTCCCCTTCTACTTTGATAAAAATTATTGATTAGTTGCTGAAGCCAGAAACTCGAGGGCCAACTTTCATCTCTTTACCTCACCAATCTCTCATCCAGTCTATCTAACAAATCCTTCTACCTCCAAATTATTCCTCCAATCTGCCTTATTCTTCCTCTCTCTGCTGCTCCCCCCTAATCCAAGAATTAACCATTTTTCTTCCCCTGCACTACTGCAATGGCCACTCTGGTGGGCACTGGTGGTTGCCCACTCATCATCTGTGCCCCTCTTCTCTTACTAATTGAAACTTGATTTTTTTCTTTTTTTGGCAAGCATTCATCTCTCTCCCACATGACCTAGAGGGAGTTTCCATCATCTCCATATTAGGAGTGGATCCTAATAGAACCAGTCTGCGCATGGTACACCCCTGGCAAACGGTGTTAGTCTGGGATTGGACTTGTGATCTAAGTAGTTTCATTATCTTGAAGGAAGTATTTATAGTTCTTGCTGAAGAGAGTGAATTCTTCCTCTTCCCTGCTAGGTGTATGTATACAAGGAAGCATACCAACCAGATTGCTCCTGGCAGCCATCCTGTGACTGTGAGGGGAAACAGCCTGAGGATAAGCTGGAGACCATGTAGGGCAGAATGAAGAGACACCAAGAACCTGGGCACTTGGTAGTATTCATGTGTCACCAAACCTGGGAGACCAGCCTATCTTCAGATTTCCTTTTACATGAGGTAATAGATATCCTTAGGCTTTAAGCCACTTTGAGTTTTCTGTTATTTGCTGCCCACAGCATTTTAAAAGATGTAGTTTCCTAACTTGTCTCCATGTTTCTACTCTTGGATCCCTCCTCAACCTTTTCAACCTCCCCTGTCATTCTCCACAGACTAGCTAGACTGATCCATCCTGCTTCAAGTCAGATACATGGTTGTTATCTCTTGAAACCCACCACGTACCACTCTCACTCTCACCCATTGCACTGAAGTCATACTGGACCCATTTCAGCTTCTCAAACATGCCAAGCTCTCTTCCACCTCAGTTCCTTTGCACATGCTGATCCTTCTGTGTGGAATCCTCTTCTTGCTGCTCTTCTTATCTTTTGGGTCTTGGCCTGTCACCTCCGCAGAAAAAACTTCCCTAAAGACCATAAACAAGTGCCGGCCCCAGTTATTCTTCATCACTGCAGCACAGTTATTTAATTTTTTCCCCAAATTTAAATATATATGTATTTGTTTGTTTACTTGCTCATTGTATATTTGCCCCAGTAGAGTTTCTGCTTTTATGAGGACAAGGATTACATCTGATGTATGTGTGTGCGTGTATCTATCAGATATATTTACATTGTACCTAGTATAGTGTCTGGCACATATTAGACACACAGTAAAAATGTGATGAGTTATAAATAAACACTCTCATTATGCGGCTGGAATCAAGTCAATCTGGGTCTCTAGAAAAGGAATTGCAAACTTTTTCTGTAAAGGGATCATTTGTAAATATTAAAGGCTTTGTAGGCCATGTGGCCTTTGTCACTACTATTCAACTCTGCTGTCATAGAACAGAAGCAGCCACAGACAATACGTAAATGAATTAGTGGGAGCTCTGCTCCAATAAAGTTTTATTTACAAAAACAACTGGCAGGACTGATTTGGCTGATGTGCTATATTTTGCCGACCTGTGCTTTAGGGAAAAAAAAATTAGACCAGATTAGGAATGACAAATAGTCTGCTGGTGGACCCCTTGACTCCTATGACAGAAATCACTGATCAATCATGCCCCTTTTTCGTGATAAACCTGCATTTGCTCTCACACACCTCAACCTAGTACTATCACTCAACTACAGCTGGCATGCTAAACACAGCCTATTTGCCATCCCTGCCTAGGTAATACTTTTAGTTCCTTACAGAAGCCCTCTGTTTGGGAGCTCACAGGCCTGGGTGTTAGGCTGGGCTTTCCCATTGTACACTGTGTGACATTATCCCAGACACTTTCTTTCTCTCTCAGTCTCAGAGATCTCTAGTTTTGGGAATTTTGCTGACAGAAATTGAGATATCACCTAGGCAAAGTTTTCACCAAAAGGCCTACGTGGTTTTATTTTTCTGTGCTTGCTATGTGGTCAATTAAACAAGGAAAAATAATTTAAGCCAGTTGTGATAATAGAGCATTAGGACCTGAGCTCATATTTTTTCCTTTCCACCTTGTTGAGTTATTAAAGGCAGGCCGTGGCTTTAGTGGCAGAGAACGACTGACTTCCCATTTTAGAATACCACCTTTCCTCCCATTGTGCCACTTGTCAGGCTTTCCAAATGTGCCCTTTTTCACCTTCCATTTCAACATTATTTTCGTTCTGAGGCTCCTGACATGTTTAATTCCTTAGCTAAGCCCTCTCCCCGTCCAAATGTCGCCACTCTTGTCATACAATTTATTTTCTACACACACATAAAATCAAGCCTGGACATTTTTTTCTACATGAACTAAGAAATAGCCTTTGGAGCAGCCATCCATCATGATGGCAATCATACTTTGAGACTAAATTCTTTTTTATTTATTTAGAACTTTCCGTTCTAGATCACATTTCATCAAGGGCAGCCTATGTCAGCAGAAAAATGCTCCTTCATTAGGTATTCCTCTATCTGACCAGATCAAGGAAAGGTGAAAAGAATCAATTATAAAGTACCTACTGCATGGCAGTCATGGTGCTAAGTGTCTTTATACACCCAGTTAATCCTCAAAGCAGTGCTGGGAGGTAAGATGATTAGTCTTCATTATGAAAAACCAAACCAAAGTGGTTACTATCAAGTCAAGGCTATTTCAACTTATGGTGACTCCATGTGTATCAGAGTAGAACTGCACTCCATTGGGTTTTCAAGGCTTTTTGGAAGTAAATCCTTAGGCCTTTCTTCCAATGAATCTCTGGGTGGGTTCTAACCACCAACCTTTTTGTTACTAGTCAACCGCTTAATCATTTTCACCACCCAGGGTCTCCATTATACTGATGAGAAGAACAGAGCTTAGAGAGATTAAGTGATACAGAGAGGAGATGGAAGTGGTTTTTTTTTTTTTTAACCTTAGTCTATTGTTCTTATACTTCCTTAATTTAGGTAAGCTCTAAAAGAAAGAGTTCTTTCTTAACCACTGTGCCACCAGGGTTTCCTAAGTGTTCTTACGTTCAGTTGATTATTTTCAGTACACATGCAGCCCTATCATAGTGTTCTCAATTGAATTGTGTCCCCCCACAAAAATCTGTGCCAACATTGCTAGTCCATGATTCCCAGCATTATGTGATTGTCCACCATTTTTTCATTCAATGTGATTTTCCAGTGTGTTTAAATCCTACCTCTATGATGCTGGAAAACCTGGTTTAGCGGTTAAGTGCTATGGCTACCAACCAAAGAGTCAGCAGTTCGAATCGACCAGGATTCCTTGGAAACTCTATGGGGCAGTTCTACTCTGTCCTGTAGGGATGCCGTGAGTTGGAATCTACTTGATGGCAATGAGTTTGGTTTTTTGGTTTTCTGTATTTTAATGAGGTGGGATTAGCGGCAGTTATGCCAATGAGGCAGGACTCAATCTACAAGATTAGGTTGTGTCTTAAGTCAATCTCTTTTGAGATATAAAAGAGAGAAGTAAGCAGAGAGACAAGAGGACCTTATACCACCAAAAAAGTAGTGCCAGGAGAAAAGCATATCCTTTGGCCCTGGGGTCCCTGTGCTGAGAAGCTCCTAGTCTGGGGAAAGATTGATGACAAGGACCTTCCTCTAGAGCCAACAGAGAGAGAGAAAGCCTTACTGTAGAGCTGATACCCTGAATTTGGACTTCTAGCCTATTAGACTGTGGAAGAATGGAATTCTGTTTGTTGAAGCCAACCACTTGTGGTATTTCTATTATAGCAGCACTACAAGACTAAGATACATAAAAAAAAAAAAAAAAAAGAGAGAGAGTCTGAAATTTAGGAGTTTCCCATTTAATGAATGTGACTTATCTGAGAGTCTTCCAGAGAGGACTTTTGCTTAGGGTTTATCACTCTCTTGCTTAGAAGACTTTAATGGCTCTTTAGTATTTTTAGGATTAGGTCCCAAAGTCCCTTCATTGTAGCGTCTCTGCCTACTTCTGCAGCTTCCCTATTACCATTTCCCATTTTCACATGAGCTACTCTGAGGTGATCCCTTAGGTCTCAACTTAATTACCATTTTTTTGGGAACCTTCCTCACTTTGAAGTGGGTGCCCCAATCTGCATGTGTGCTTAGCTGACCATCATGCTTATCTTACTGCCCTGCTTGGTTAGTTGTGAGTTTTGTGTGAACAGGGTTGATGTCTCATTTCCTTGGCCTCTAGTATCCAACACAACATCTGGCACATAGTAGACGTTTAATACATGTTTGTTCACCAGTGAAAGAGAAGAAAGCAAACTTTGATAATGTTCGTCTTCTTTTCAGTGCTAATAAGGTTTTATTTTTTCTTCCTTTCAGTAAATTACTGTCTGCAGTTTAGTTACTCCCAACACCAATCAATGTTTCATACATGGTCTTTATGAAGAATAAGGAAACGCTGGTGGTGTAGTGGTTAAGAGCTATGGCTGTAACCAAAAGGTCAACAGTTCGAACCCACCAGGCACTCCTTGGAAACCCCATGGGGCAGTTCTACTCTGTTCTATAGGGTCACTATGAGTCGGAATTGATTGGACAGCAACGGGTTTTTCAGGGTTATGAGGAACAATAAAAGGAGCTAAGTGGTGACCATCTCTTCTTGGTGGAATTCATGTCAGCCACTAAATCTGTTCCTTTCTTAGTAGCAGGATCTGGCAAGCTAGCCTGGGCCTAGGTCATGAAGGGTGAACTTAGCGGTTGGATTTGAAATGTGGAGTCAGTTGCCTGGAGACCTGTTTCAAAGCTGCTCCAGGAAGGGTGACAGGAAGATGACAGGTACGCATGTTCAAAATTACTTCGAGGTGGTCCCAGTCCCATTTACTGTCCCCAGGAGACCTCTCCAGAATCTGACGCAGACAAATTAGAAGCTCACATGGAGACAATGATGTATCTGTGTTTAGTCTGAGCTTGTCCAGCATGGCTGTGTCACCATGGAGTACAGCTGCCTCAAAAAGAGAAGAAAAATGAGGGTGTTAATCACTGTGGCAGATCAGTTCTTCTTCCCTCAGTTTATCTGCCAAGGCCTCAGGGCTGGTCACGATCTCATGAGATTTCTATTTCATATTCTAGGGGACATATGCTCTTGGGATTGGAAAACCCTAAGTAGTTCAAGTCAATTTATTTCAACATATCCAGAACATTTATTTTTAATAATTTCATTAAAAAATATCTATTGAGGCACTGCAGTTGTATCAGGAATTCAATTATGAGCAAAGAGATATAGACCTGCCTTGAGAAAACTTACAGTCTAGAGGAAAAGATGCCTTTGCTGTGTCAAGTCCATGCCAGAGAAGAGAATACATAAGTGGAGGACATCACTCTCCCCTGTCCTCCAATGGCCATTGTGGTTTGCTGAGTATTGACTCAATGCCAGGTGCTCATCTATGTATTTTACATCTGTCATTATATTTCATCTTCATAAGAGTTTTTCAAAGTAGGCAGTATTTTGATTACGCAGATAAGCAAACTGCCTCAGAGAACTTAAGCAAACTGCCTCAGAGAACTTAAGAAACTTTGCTAAACAGGTTAAAACCAGGAAACAAAAGAAAAGACTTTAACTAAGGCCAATGAGCTTTAAGGCCAAGCCAATTCCTCACCACAGCTCCTTTTTCCTGGTGTCACATTGAATATGACTGGTGTTTATTTACCTAAAAATTATACAACAGTTGCATACACACACAGAAGAAGCGCAGAGAAGCCCCGAGTGAGAAGAAGGCGGAGAGACAAAGAAACATGAAGAGAGAAGGCAGCACTGGAGCCAGGCTTCAAAGAACATATAGGACTTTATCGTGAGGACACTTTGGGCACAACACTAAGCAGGTTGGTAGTATGGTTGCTGGGCCATGAGATGGAGGGATGGAAGAAGAGTCAGGGGAAGAGGTACAGAGGGAAGATGAGGCCAGATTTGGAGAGAAGAGTATTGACTTTATCTTTAGGAGATGGAAGCTCTTGCTTATATTTAAACAGTAGGGTGATATAATCAGAGCTGAGAGCAAGAAAGAGAAACCTAGAGGCAGTATGCAGAAATGTCCAGCAGCGATGGCAGAGTAGGAGACTGGGAGATCCTTAGGAGGTCGTTGTTTAAGTGGCCTTGTAAATCATGATTCTCTGTCCTGGACCTATTGTATCAGTCAGTCTAGCATGTTCTCTTGGGAAGCTGCTAATTAGTGGTTACTTACTGGTTCTTTAGGTAGAAATAATTTTTCCACATTTCTCTTGTAATTACAGACATGTAGGTCAAGACCAGATTTTTTTTCTCAGTCACTTGAGAAAGTAAATCACTGTACTTATGTAATATAATGATAATGTAGGGTATCCTGGGATGCATGGCCCAGACCTACCCTTAATACTGGAGACTACAACTAACAATTCTTAGTCCCCCTTGGAGATTGTCTTACCTCTCCCTAGATCATACCCCTTCCTGTGGCAGCCTACATGAATGACTAAACTCTTCAGGGGTCTAAAGGCCTAGCCCCATTGTCCCAATTTGGGACAATTCAGAAAGGCCGTGCCCTCTTCAGAGTTCCTTGTAAGGTCGGCTGAGCTCTTTGTCGAGACTGCACCGTAGCCCACTTCTTTCTCTGCCTGACTGTGCTTCCTTTCCTTCCCTTTCACACGTAGGGATCTTAAAAGCACTCTGTGAAATGATTTCTTCATGCAAATCTCCATATCAGTCAGCTTTTATTGGGGAGCTTATCTGGGGATGTATTATTTTTATAGTTAATATTTATTCATGTCTGACAGTACGCAAGGTAGTATACATACATAATCTCCTTTCATTTTCACAATCACCACAGGTAGTAGATAGCCCATAATAATATTACTACACCTTTGTGTCTGCACCGAAGAGCTTTCCTATCTGTGACCCTAGGTGACCTTCAAATCCATCCTGGGAGAGCGCAGGGTAGGGATTTCTAACCCCTGCTAAGAGTCGGAATTGACTTGACCACAACACTTTTGGTTTTTGGTTTTATCCTGGTCTGATAGCTGGGCTTTAATCAATTAGCACCCAACTTTTAAAAGTTCAAAGTCCCTGGGTGGGGCAAATGGTTAACATGTTTAGTTGTTGTCGTTGTTAGGTGCCGTCGAGTCAGTTCTGACTCATAGCGACGCTATGCACAACAGAATGAAACACTGCCCGGTCCAGTGCCATCCTTATGATCGTTGTTATGCTTTAGCTCATTGTTGCAGCCACTGTGTCAATCCACCTCGTTGAGGGTCTTCCTCTTTTCCGCTGACCCTGTACTCTGCCATGCATGATGTCCTTCTCCAGGGACTGATCCCTCCTGACAACGTGTCCAAAGTATGTAAGATGCAGTCTCTCCATCCTTACCTCTAAGGAGCATTCTGGCTGTACTTCTTCCAAGACAGATTTGTTCGTTCTTCTGGCAGTAGATGGTATATTCAATATTCTTCGCCAACACCACAATTCAAAGGCATCAACTCTTCTTCGGTCTTCCTTATTCATTGTCCAGGTTTCACATGCATATGATGTGACTGAAAATACCACAGCTTGGGTCAGGCGCACCTTAGTCTTCAGGGTGACATCTTTGAAGAGGTCCTTTGCAGCAGATTTGCCCAATGCATGTTTGGTTGCTAACTGAAAGTTTAGGGGTTGGAATCTACCCAGAAGCACTTTGAAAGGAAGGCCTGGCAACCTAATTCTGAAAATCAGCCATTGAAAACCGTATGGAGCACATTTCTACTCTGACACACATGGGGTCACCATGAGTTGGAATCAACTCCATGACAACTGGTTGGCTTAAATTCCCACTCAAAACTTACGGCATAAGGCAAAATGGAAAAAAATGGCTATTGTGCAATGTCGGCACCAGGGACGCCCTTAGCATCTAACCTGGGGATTTTCAAACTGTTTTCTACACAGCTGCTTCAGACGCTCAGAGAATAAAAGTAAGAAGAAGACAAAAAGGAGAAGGGAAAAAAGAGATTGGGAGTTAAGTGACTGAGAAGGAGAGAAAGGAAAAAGGGGCTAGGGAGAGATGAGAGAGAAAGAGAAAAAGATAGAAAGAGGATTGGCTTGCTGGGCAGCCGCTCTAGAAAATAAACACGACAACTTTCCTGCCCATGAGGCAGCCATGATGTTGGGGCTTTGAACTCCTCAGGACAGTGCACGTTATCATCTGGAATAATAAACACAGGCCTGGTGGCCGAGAAGTGGGCAGGCCTTGGGTGGGGGTGCAGCTCTGTGCTCAGCCAACAATGGGGCAGCCTGCTGTCTCTGTCTGCACAGAGAGCTGGGGAAGGCGTCCGGGAGGTACTGGGGCCAAGAGGGCTCTCAGCTGGTGCTGAGTGAGCTTTTCAAAGTAAACAAGGGCTCCAGGGCCAGGGGGACCCTTCTGTTGGTGGTAACTCTGACATGATGTGGGCCCTGCTAAGAGCTTGGTATTTTTAGCTCTCCAGTTGCTTTGAAAGAAAGAAAGAGAGAGAGAGGGGGAAAAAATTAGGTGCAGCGTGCAATTTACTATTTTTTAGAACATAATAGCTAACAGCTCCAAAAACATTCTGGATGTGTTCCATAGCTCATCAACGAGCACATCTCTGAAGAATGAGGAAAGGAAAAACACCATATGTGTCAGAGTACTGGCTGCCATGGCTGGTGAGGGGACCAGAACTGCACTTGCCTTTCCCAGGGACCAGTGATGGTCACTCACCTATAGGCCCCTCAGTGAGTCAACATCCTCCTTGATCTTGGTAACGGAAAGTACTCTGGTTCGATCAGACCCAAGTCAAAGCCCTAGTATCCTACCTAGGTCATTAAGAGATTATAGAAGTCCCACAGGATTAGGAGTCAGTCCAGAGAATGGACCTGTCTACTTGCTGTCATGGTCTTAGACAAGTCACATAGTTATTATGAGCCTGTTGTTTTTGTTAGTTACCATCCAGTTGGATTCGACTCATGGTAACCTTACGCATAACAGTACATACGTTGCCAGGTCCTCAGCCATCTGCATGATTTTTGACATGTTTGAACACATTGGTGGGGCTATTGTGTCAATCCATTTCATTAAGGGTTTCCCTCCTTTTCACTGATGCTCTACCAAACATGATGTCCTACTCAAGTGACTGGTCTTTCCTAATGACATGTCTAGGAGAATTAAAAAATCTCTTCCAGTTTTAACTTTAAATAACTTCCAAAAATGCAAAAGAGGAGAGGTCCTGAGAGGCCAGCTGTGTCAACAGTGCCCAGCACAAAATAAACAAGGTAGATACTTATTGAATGAATGAGTGAAGAGGAGGTACTCAGTAGGAGGTAATGATGCACCTTGACCCTCACGGTAGAGGAAATGTTATGTTCTCCCACTGCTGGCAGCTTTGTCATCTCTAAGCCTCCGCTAGTGGTAAAGAAGCTATCGTCTTTTGGGAGGCCAGCATCCCCAGGAGCAGGAGCTGGTGGGTCAGCAGAGGCAGATTGTAGCACTGGGCTCTATTGCTACAACTCCACAGGACTGCCGTGGGCAGGCCCTCTTCAGCTCTCTCCAAGATGATCACTCCTGGCTCCTGACTATTCTCCCCAGCCTCCCACCCTGCCCTGCTGCACTGTACCTCAAGGCTGCCTTCTCTGTGATTTTCTGACATGAAAATCAGAACAGGCCACTTTCCAACACACAACCGTCCATGGTGGCTATGCCTCCAGGATGAAGTCCAAGTTTATTCACGCAGCATTCAAGGCCTCCCAGAGTTCCGGTTCCTGCTCAGGGTTCTAACCTCAGTGCCTGTGTCTGCTCTTCAGCATGTACTTTAGGCTAGCTACATTGTTTCTCTAAGGCACCACATTCTGTCATATGCTTACATCTTTTGCATATTGCATCTGGTGTCCCTTCTTCACCTACCCTTCCAAACTCTTCTCAAGCATCTCCTGTCTGGAGTACAGGTCTCAGGGAGAGTCTCACAGAGCAAATCCTCCCTCTTGTACACAGCCCCACAGTGGTACTCATAGTGCCTGGAATAGTGTATTTGGGAGACAGGTGAAAACAAACTCCACGAGAACCAGGTTATGGCCATAGCCACACTCCATGGCTACCACAGTACTTAGTAGTTCTGAGGAAATTATTGGCTGGTGAATGTGTCCATAAAAAAGAGATAAAAATCCTGTCCCTTTCTATTTTAGAGGGCTATTGGGAAGATGGAAACCCTGGTGCTGTAGTGGATGAGCTATGGCTGCTGACCGGAAGGTTGGCAATTCAAATCCACCAGGTACTTCTCGGAAACCCTATGGGGCAGTTCTGCTCTGTCCTATAGTATTGCTATGAGTCGGAATCGACTCGATGGCAATGGGTTTATTGGGAGGATCCAAAGAAAGAAAAAACATTTTATAATTTGGGGGTTTTATGGATTGAAGTGTGTCCCCCAAATATGTGTTGTAAATACTAACCCCTACTAATCCCATTTGGGAACAGGATTTTCTTTGTTATGCTAATGAGGCTATGTCAGTTTAGAGTATGTCCTAAACCTAATCACTTTTGAGATATAAAAAGAGCAGACTAGGCTTAGAAGTAAGCAAACACAGATAAGGGAAGATAGATGCCATACCACATGAAGATCACAAAGGAACCAAGGAACAGAAGCTGTAAAGCGACAAGGCCCTTCCCCCAGAGCAGACACAGAGAGAGAACCTTCCTCTAGAACTGGAGACCTGAATTCGGACTTACAGTCTCCTAAACTTTGAGAAAATGAATTTCTGTTCATAAAACCCACCCATTTGTGTTATTTTTGTTATAGAAGCACTGAGAAACAAAGACAGAGGGTTTGTCATGACCTGATTCTGAACAGAAAATAGAGGTGCAAGTAGCAGAAGCAGAACGCCTCCCCATCCCTCTCTCCAACCTCTGCCTTCTCCATCCCCTCTTTCTTCCTTTACTTTCTTCCTTCATTTACTAAATTTCTGTCTTAGTTATCTAGTACCGCAATAACAGAAATACCACAAGTGAATGACTTTAGCAAACAGAAATTTATTATCTCAGGCTTTAGGAGTCTAGAAGTCTGAATTCAGGGAGTCAGCTCTAGGGGAAGTCTTTCTTTTTATGTTGACTGTAGGAGAAGGTCCCTGTCTCCTTTCAACATATGTGGGCCTGGCGTTCCTTGGAGATCACCATGTAGCTTGGCGTCTATCTTCTCATGGGTCTTGGGGGTTCTCAGAGCAGGGACCTGGGGTCCAAAGGACGCACTCTTCTCCTGGCTCTCCTTTCTTGGTGGTAGGAGGTCCCTACATTGCATGAGGCCTAAAGAAATCTCAAGAGCAAGTCAGAGAAGACCGCTCTGCCCCCATGAAGTATATTTTCTGTTAAAGGAGTCAAGCAGGCACATAAACATGATGATTTTTACTAATGAATGTACGAGTGAGATAAACAAGAAGCAGCAGGTACAGGAGGGATGTGGAAAGTCATGATGGAAAGAGAATATCTTTGGACACCAGGCAACTCTGCATCCAGTTAGGCCTGGCCCTTTGAGCTGTGTGGCCTGGAAGCTCAGAATGCTTTAGCAACTTTCCATTTCATATCCGCCCAGTTGAGATGCATATACCCATCTCTATGGACAAGTATGAGGACCCAGTTAAGTCACAGGCTTGGTTATGGCTTCCTAGAAACTGACTTCCCAACAAATAAAGGGGCTTTTGGGGTACCCAAGGGGAAGAGAAAAGGGACAAGCACAGAGACCTCATGTGCAAAGAAGCAGAGTCCCCTCTTCCATCTCAGGGACTCATACACACCAGCAGGGAAATGATTTTTCTTCAAAACCCTCTGAACGGATTTCTAGAACTTCACCCATACTCAACACAGTGGTTTGCTATGGTCAGCTGTGACAGAGCCCTGAATGCCAGCTAGTTCCTAGCTCTGGTTCTAACAAGAAACTGGTGTCATAGCTAACCTGGAGCCAATCACTTCCCCTTTCTGGGTCTGTTTTTCTATCCGTAAAATGAGAAGATTGAATCAGAAAATCAATCTCCAGTACCTTCCAGGGCTGGAATTCTCTGATTTTGGATTGAGAATAATTTCACTCTGAGAATGCTTTGTCTTTCTAATTAATGAGCTCCAAATTAGTTTTATAGATCTCTGTTAACTGAAGGTTCTGAGGCAAAACAGTGTGGCCTTGTTGTGTGGATGGTGCACTTGGTATCCTCAAGGTTATGGAAACACAGTGTTCCTGCCATATGAACTTGGCGGAGATCAGCTGGGTGTAAACAGAGAATTGGCTCAGACCTACCCAGGATTCGCAATAAGCTGTGTTCTATCTTGCAGCCAAGGGACTAATTGGTGGTCATGTCAAGTGTGTTTATTTGTGCACACACACGTGCACATGTTTACCCTAGAATCCAGGCTGGATGAAAGCTCAAGGCCTTCAACACACTCTTCACTACATGAGGCATCTCTTATCATTCTACCCTATGTTCGGTAGGGCTGGAAGTTGTCTTTTAGTTTCTGTTTATTTATTCTTTCACAGATTATTCACCAACTACTTACTATGCACCAAAAACTGTATATAAGTTATTGTAATCTTTACTACTCCCTGAGAAATGGAGTTTTATTCCAATTTTACAGATTGAGGAAACTGATTCTCTGATAGGTTAAATATTTTAGCTTAAGGTCACATAGTTAGGAAATGGCTGAGCTGCAACCCAGCTTAGGTGGGTCTAACACCAAGGCCCATGAGCCATTTCTCAGTGTGGTTATGAAGATCACTAATAACTTATATGTAATTTTTGATGCATATTGTTGTTGTTGGCCATCATTGAGTTGGTTCCCATCTCATGGAGACCTTGTACACAATGTAACAAAACATGGTCCTGAGCCATCTCCATGATGGGTTGTGGCTCTGACTGTTGGGATCAATAGGGTTTTTCACTGGTTGATTCTTAGAAGTAGGTCACCAGGCCTTTCTTTCTAGTCTTTGTCTAACACCTCCACTGGAACCTGTTCAGCATGATAGCAAAACACAGGCCTCCACTGGCAGATGGGTGGTGGCTGCACTTGGAGTGCATTGGCTGGGAATCAGACCTGGGTCTTCCACATGGAATGTGAGAATCCTACTACTGAACCACCACTGGCCCTCTTTTTGATGCATAGCAGTAACTAGGGTTTAGGAAAAAGTTCTGCAAACCAAGATGTCTGGGTTTGTGAAGCAGATCTGAAGTCCACTTACCCAAACCCTAACAATTGACTACATGAATGAGGATGGCTTCCTTGACCCTTGTATCCCACCACAAGTCACACCAAATAACAGTTGATGGATGTCTCCTTAGTGGATGCTTATTGCAGGTAGACAGAAGTGGACAAAGGTCTACCATCCTTGAACCCAGAAAGGAAGAAGACTTTTCTTCCTCATATCTCAGGAAGCAGGAGTATTTACAGCTGCATGTTGCCTTTCCACAGAGTGTCCTTGGCTGCTCATGATTCATAGTCCAGGGACTTTCAAGGTCTATCCAACCAGGTAAGCAATTCATTCTCCTCTGGTGAGCAGTTGGTAAGGACACAGGGCATAAGGATGGGACTAGTAGTTTCCTCCTTCCTGGGTGAAGGCAGAAATGTGAGGTGAGGGCCAGAGACATCTTCCTCCTCCTCAACACAGCCCTTTATGGAGCACTGACTCTGTTCCAGATCCTAGGTCAACAAAGATGACTGAGGGAGGAGTTCACAGTCTCCTGGAGAAGGCATTTTTACTCATCAATGACATTTGAGAACCTGCTTCCTTGAGGGACTGGACAGGTGAACACAACAGACCTCACGCCTTCCATTGTGAGGGTGGTATGATAGATGGGGAGACAGCCAGAGAATCTACCAAATAAGTAGAGAAAAAAAAAAAAAATCAAGACAAATTGTCTAAGAGTTATGAAGGGCAGTGTCTTAGTTATCTAGTACTGCTATAACAGAAATACCACAAGTGGATGACTTCAACAAACAGAAGTCCATGCTCTCACAGTCTAGTAGGCTAGAAGTCCAAATTCAGGGCATTAGCTCCAGGGGAAGGCTTTCTCTCTCGGATGGCTCTGGAGAAATATCTTTCTCATCAATCTTCCCCTGGACTAGGAGCTTCTCAGCACAGGGACTCTGGGTCCAAAGGACACGTTCTTCTCCTGACTCATCTTTCTTGGTGGTATGAGATCCCCATGTCTCTCTGCTTACTTCTCTCTTTTATATCTCAAAAGAGATTGGTTTAAGACACAACCTAATCTTGTAGATTGAGTCCTACCTCATTAACATAACTGCCTCTAATCCCGCCCCATTAAAGTCATAAGGGTAGGATTTACAACACACAGGGAAATCACATCAGGTGACAAAATGGTGGCCAATCACCCAATACTGGGAATCATGGCCTGGCCAAGTTGACATATTTTGGGGGGATGCAGTTCAATCCATGACAGGCAGAGACAGAGAAAAATAATGAAAGAACTAATCCGGTTGCCATCGAGTCATCCCCAACTTATGGTGAACCATGTGTGTCAGAATAAAATTGTGCTGCATAGGGTTTTCAACGGCTGGTTTTTTTAGAAGTAGATAGCCAGGACTTTCTTCTGAAGTACCATTTGGTGGACTTGAACTTTCAACTTTTCAGTTAGCAGCTGAGTGTGTTAATCATTTGGCATTATCCAGGGACTCTTTTTTTGGGAGGGAGTTTCTATAATGAGAGAAACCACTCTAAATAGGATGGTCAGGAAGGGTATCTCTGAGGAGGTCACATGTAAACAAGTAATACATATATTTAAAAAAAAAACCCAAACCCAGTGCCGTCAAGTCGATTCTGACTCATAGCATCCCTATAGAACAGAGTAGTACTGCTCCATAGAGTTTCCAAGGAGTGCCTGGTGGATTCGAACTGCCAACCCTTTGGTAGGCAGCTGTAGCACTTAACCACTACATCACCAGGGTTTCTAATACATATATTATAAAATTAAAAAATTTAAATTATAACATAGTGGTTAAAGTGTTCTGGGACCAGAGGGGAGGAAACGTTTAACTTCCTGCCTGGGAAACTTGAGAGTTGAAAGGACTTGTCCAAGGTCATGTGGGTGGGTCGGAGGCAAGTCCAGACTAGAATCCAGGGCCAGAAAGATTTCTTTTACTTAAAGCCTTTATCTCACTCCTTTTATTCTCCAGCCTTGGTTCACCTCCTTTGGATTAGATTGCCTGTTAGGGGAGAGTTGTCTTCAAAGAGTCAGTCTTCGAGTCTTAAAAGAAGAATCAAAGGTCATCGAAAAGAAAACATGTATCACACTAAAAGTCTCTTTAAAAAAGGCAATGGCAAATTTAAACTACACTGTGAGTTGAAGCAAGCACATGTCACCCATAAGTGGGTTTATCTATTCCATAGGCTCATTGTGAGACTGAGAGACCAGATGGAAAACACTTCATAAGATTGTAAAGCAATGTACACATGCTAAGAATTATCAGACACCTGACACACGTACAGAGTTAAAGAAGGTGTCTACTCTCATACCTTTAGAAAATTGCTCTTTTCTCTTAGAATGAGAAACTAAAATGGCTTGGTTCTGAAGTGGCAAGTGCACTACAAAATCTTCTCCTCTCATCTCTCCTTTTATCTTTTCCAAGACAATCAGCTGCCAGAAATGTGTCTCTTCAAGCAGTCCTACACATTTCATGGAACGTTTTATTTGAATAAGACCTAATTATTGCCATACCAATCTTAGTACTACGAGTCGGAATCGACTCGATGGCACTGGGTGGGTTTTTTTGATCTTAGTACACTTTTTTTCCTTTCTCTTTTACAAGCATGGCCTTAACCAAGCTTGACAAACTATTGATTTCTACCAAGGCACTTTCAACGCCTTTTAGACATAAGAGACCAAAGGGATGAGAAGGACTGAAAGTGTCAAGGAAACTCAGGAGTTTCTCATGGTCTCAGACCTACAGCTTCCTCCAGGCAGTCTCTCCAGGTTGGCCAGCAGCAAAGTGAGGATTTACTCAATATCTCCCTGCACCAGGGCATGGGAATCATGTAACTCTTTTTTTTTATCTTCTTTTGTCCCCTCAGTCAATAACAATGCTCTGTTCTGAGCATTGGCGTTACAGTGATCAGTTCTGTGAATCAGTGAACTTTCAAAGTATAGGAGAAACAAACTAGTAAATAAATAGTAACAGTATAAGGCAAAATGTGAAAGTGACATGAAATGAAATGGTGTAGGAGGATGGATGAAGGGGTGATGACTCCCTGTTGGAGGAATGAAGAACTTGATTTTGGATCCTGGAGGAGATGATATTTGAGCTGGACCCTTAAAGATGAGAGTGTTCCTATAGGTAGAGATCAGGTAGCAGATGGAGATAGGGATGAGAAAAAGTTACATCATCAAAAAAGTGGAACATTCCAGGTGAAGGGAAAGCAGTAACTAAAGAATAAAGTGGAAGAGTCTTCTGGGGAGAAAAATAGCCCAAGAGAATTAAGAAATTATATAATAGCATAAGGGAATTAAGTAATTATATAATGGAGAGAACATTTGGGCTTGGTGAGAATCAGAATTCAAATACAGGTCCATGTTACTCCATTTACTAACTGTGATCGTAAACATATCTCTTCACCTCTTTGAGTGAGAGTTTTCCTCATTAATTATGAGGATGAATGCTTGTTATTCAGAGTGGTGAAGATTTTATGCAGTAATTTATATGAAGGCGCTTAAAAGAGTTATTGTTGTTGGGTGCCATCAAGTTGATTCTGACTCATAGGAACCACATGTAATAGGGTAGAACTGCCCCGTAAGGTTTTCTTGGCTGTAATCTTTATGGGAGCAGATGGCCAGGTCTTTCTCCTATAGAGTCTCTGGGTGGGTTCAAACTGCCAATCTTTCAGTTAGCAGGCAATCTTTCAGTCAGCTCAGTCATTGTGCCACTAAGGCTCCTTACTTAAAAGAATGCTTGTCCCCAGATATCTGCTCAATACATTTGAGGGGCTTGTTTGGGTCTCTCCACAAAGGACTTGAAACTATTAAGGATGGCAACCCAAACAGGGCTGTTCTTAACTGGCCTAGGTATCTTAATTTGGTCAATACGCCTAATTATTATTTTTTACTATGTGTTCTGTGGGGCAGTTCTACTCCGTCCTAGAGGGGAACTATGAGTCAGAATCAACTCAAAGGCAATGGGTTTTGTTTTCTTGGGTATGTGTTTTAAACTGTCCTAGCCTTGGTTCCCTTGTCTAGATTTGGAGATTTTTGATGAAGAAGGGAACTTCTTCTCTACTCTTCCTACATTCCGGCCTTGATCCACAGAGGAGAAAATAGACATTCTATACCCCTCTTCAAGATGTCACCTTGAAGTCTAAGGTGCATATGACCCAAGCCATGGTATTTTCAATCACATCAAATGCATGTGAAAGCTGGACAATGAATAAGGAAGACCAAAGAAGAATTGACGCCTTTGAGTTGTGGTGTTGGCGAAGAATATTGAATACACCACGGACTGCCAAAAGAACGAAAAAATCTGTCTTGGAAGAAGTACAACCAGAATGCTCCTTAGAAGCAAGAATTGAGAGACTGAGTCTTACATGCTTTGGACATCCTTGGCAAAGTACAGGGTCAGCGGAAAAGAGGAAGACCCTCAACAAGGTGGATTGATACAGTGGCTGCAGCAATGAGCTCAAGCATAACAACGATTGTAAGGATGGTACAGGACCAGGCAGTGTTTCATTCAGTTGTGTGTAGGGTTGCTATGGGTCAGAACTGACTTGATGGCACCTAACAGCAACAACAACGTGCCTCTTTCAGTTAATCTGAGCAGAACACCTACAGCCTCTCTTTCCACTCCTCTACACACTTCTCCCTAAAATAAAGGAATGTCTAAAGCAATAACCTGTTGTTGTTGAATCAAGTGACCCTATAGGACAGAGAAGAACTACCTCATACGGTTTCCAAGGCTGTAATCTTTACAGAAGCAGACTGCCACATCTTTTTCCCATGGAGTGGCTGGTGGGTTCGAACCACCGACCTTTTTGTTAGCAACTGCACCATCAGGGATACTTTGTCTAAAGCGATGGAGTCAATAAAGGTCAAGATCTAACTGCTTACTAGTGAGTCGGATCACTGCCTTAGACAACAAATGTCATCTCCCATTTTGTGTTCTAGCTTCTCCACCTACATCTGAGCAGTTGTCAGGTCAGCCTGGCACATCACCATGCAAAACATCTCTTTTAGATGGGAACCTAAGTCATACTCTCTAACAGAGTTAACCCACAACTCTGTGATCTTGGGTTACAGGTGTGGGTTACAGGCGTGGTAGATTACAAAATTTGCCACACATTTTTGTACCTTGTCCCATTGAAAGATGGAGCCAATTTCTTTATCCCTTTAATCTGGAATGGCCTTGTGATTCGCTTTGGCCAGTATAAGGCAGCAGAGGTGATCGTATGAGTCCTGGGACTCAAGAAGTTTTAGCTCCTTCTTTCTCTTTATTCTCTTGGAACCTTGTGACCTCCATGTGAACACCCCAGGCTAACCTTCTAAATAAAGGCAAGCCACATAGAGAGAGGTTTCAGTCACCTTAGCCAGCACAGCCAAGGCTATCATAGACTAGCCAGTCCCTTGTTGACTCATCAGTTGATATAGATGTATTAATGATCTCAACCAAGATCAGCCAGCAGAGCTGCCTAGCTGACCTCTAGATTTGCAAGCAAGGACAAATGGTTATTGTTTTAAGCCACTGTATTTTGGGGTGGTTTGCACAAATTAAAAAGTAGTAACATGTTTCCCCTTTGGCTAGTAATTTTTGAGTGATGAACTATTAGAACTTCAGAAGGAAGGGGGTGTATGCGGTACCCTGAGTCCCTGAGGAATGATAGCTTCCTCACAGGATTGTGATTACAAGATGTCTACCTTGTAAGGCTGCACAAGTTATGACAGCACTATTCTTGGAGGCCCATGAACTTCCTGGTCAGTGTAATAAGTACTCTTTAAGACGAATGGTGCCTGCTGGAGTTGCGCAACACAGTGATCCTGAAGATTAAGCATGGTCATGTATGTGAAGTTTCTGGTATATAGTTGATGCTAAATAAGCATCTTTTTTTTTTTTATAATAGCTCCTTGGTATTGAAACATTTTATTATGTTGACTCTTATTAGTACTTAATTTTCAAATAAGCCTCCATTTTCCCATCAGAAAAGTGTCTGGGGAGTGATGATAATGGAGATGGTAGATGACCTTTAAGGTTTTTTCCAGCATGGCTACTTTGTGATTCATGGGCTAACACAAATCTTCTTATACAAAGAAGCCAAAACACACGCCCTAAGTGAGCTCCTTTGCTGAAGTCAGGGTCATGGCCCCAGAAGCGCCATGTGGCAGGTCGTCTGTCAGGCGGCCATGTCAGCAGTCTGCGAGGCAGCCCATAAAGCTGCCAGAGCTGCCCTTTGCACTGTCCCAATCAATGTGGAGGCAGGAGTGAGGTCTCTGTGCCAGGAAAGCCCTTTTTTGCAGGGAAAGAGACTGTGCTGTGTTCTGAGCAAGACATGCTTGAGGAACCTAAACAGTTAACATAGCCCTGAAGCTACCCAGTAGATCCTTTGGATTGAGATCAAAAGTAAGCAGCATAGAAACCTGAAAAATTGATAAGGTGCCCTCTCCTGCATCCCACCCAGCGCCCTAATGTTTGTTTCCTAACAGTTACATCAAACTTAAAGCTCCCAGGGACAGTTCTTGAGCTGAATTTTCTTACTGCAGATGGAGCTGAGGCTGGGGGAATCTGATTCTCATCCTGGATTTCCTACCCACCAGCCATGTGGCCTTGGATACTGATGCCCGAGCCTCACCCCAGAGCTTCTGATTTGAGTGGCCTAGGCTGAAGCCTGGCATCATAATTATTTTAACATCTCCCCAGGGGAGCCTCAAGAATAGCCAGGGTTGAGAACCAACGATTTAAGCATCCAGACTTTGGGTCCCTCATCTGTAAAGTAGGGAGGATAAGACCTAGTTTACCTGGCTGTTGTGAGAGCCAATAAAGAAAACTAATAGATGTGAAAGCATGATTATTACTACGGGGAACAGTTGCTTGTTCGGAAGATTCCTGTGCCTTGGACCTTGGGCCAGGTGGACACAGGTCTCGGGGACCCAGTTAAGTCCATTCTTTAATCAGCCACTTTCAGTTTCAGGAATCTGCCTCAGTCCTGAAGGGTCAGGGTCTGTGTGAGAGTGGTGTGGGATGCATTCATGGCATCCTGATCACAGGAAACCACATGTCTCACCAGTCACCCAGGGAGTAGGTTACGTTTGCTCTCACATTCCCTGCTTGAGTGGTAACCAAGTGGGGCTTAATTAATATTGTACTACAAATGAGCAAATGCAGAAACAGCCATGCCCTATTTACCCAGCCTAATGGTAGGACCTGTCTCTGCGTGCGTGTGTGTGTGTGTGTGTGTGTGTTTGGGTATGTATGTGGTTGGGGGGGAGTTGCACAGAGCTATACCTATCTCCATCTGTTCAATTGATTCAGTCAGGAATGCCAGCCTGTATCCACCACAGACATTCCCATAGGGCCAACTCCAGGCTGCGTGCCAGGGATACAGAGGTTATCCAGGCCCTGCCCTTGCTTTCAAGCAGTTCACAGCACCCGAGGGAGGCAAGCCACAGTCAGTTGTGTTTTTAGGGTCCAATGGCTAGTATCCATGTTAGTGGTAAGGTTCAGAGAGAGGTGACATTGGTGCATGTTGGAAAACTTGGCGAAAGTTCTTGGAGGAGTTAGAACTGGGTCTAGACCACTAATAAGGCCCTAGTTTGCAACATTCTAGTGCCTCACCTGGCACATGTCTTAATTTCGCTTTCTATTCTTTCCTTTTCCAATAAGCAGGTTCTAATAGTGTCACTCCCCTGCTCAAATACTTTTAGTGGCTCCCCATTGCAGCCAACAGAGTAAAGGCCAGATTCCTTAGCCAGGCATATACAGCCCTCCTTGGTCCGACCCAGCTCCCTTTTCTAGCCTTCTTTCCCTTTACATTCCTCCTTGAATTTAGGCTCCAGTCACATGGAACTAGTTGACATCATCCTATTGAGCCATGCTTTTTCACACCTGTCTTCCCTTGCATAAGCCTGAAATCATTTTTTCTCCACATCCTTAACCACCTTGTTTTCTTGTCACAGAACTATTTGTTCTCCATCCAATCATCTCTTTTATGTCTGTGACTTTGAACAAATTATTTCCTCTGTTGGGAATACCCTTCCTCCTGACTTTTGTCAGTCTGAAAAAGTATCTTTTAATCTTTCAAAAAGTAATTCAAATGTTTTCTCCTCTGACGAGCCTTCTGGTCTCCCAGGAAAAAATGATGGCTTTCTCTTCTGGGCTCCATTTGCACTTCTGAGTATGTCTACCTCAATTACAGCGTTAGCGTAGGTAATAAAACAGAGAGAAGTAAGCGACCAGTCTTTGTCTGCCTCTTTGAAAAGCCCAGCTATCACAATTTGTTTTCTTCTTCTCTGTGTAGGTCTCTGCTCCGGGGAAGGGAACATGTCAGCCAGTGGCGGGTAACTTGATTGGATTTATCTTTGTATTGATCTTGCCTTTCCCCTGAATTTTATGTCTAGCTCTTTCCTGGAATCAGATTTCATTTCCAGACTAAGTCAGTAAAATAGAAAATCTCTTGCAATTACTTGCCTTACTTTGCAATGCTTTACGCAATATGAGTTAAAAGGCTTGCATACCAAGGGATCAAATACACATGAGGCTAACCTGCAGAAGTTGGGGAGAAGAGCCAAGGGTGACCTGCGGTCAAGTCCTCGGGCTCTGAGAATTTAGGTCAGATAATTGGCTTTGAGTTTTATTATTCAGCCCCATTCTTAGGACACAAACAATTTTCTGATTCTCTTTTGTTTCCACGTATTTTTATAACCAATGATGTCAAACTTTGGAGGACTCTACTGTTTTTCTATGAACCTTGCCATCTCAAAGTACAGATCATTCTAGTTCCCTATAACTCACTGTGAGTCCCCACTGTCTAGTTTGTGTCCCCAAATTTGCTGTGTGTGTCATTGAATAGCAGAATTCAACATATAATCTAATTATTTTCTGCTAAGCACCTACATGGCCCTTATGTCTCCCCCTTATCCTCTATCACTCACCAATTAGACTTCGTTGACTCCCTAAATAAATTTCAGGCTCTTTAATTTGTTATTCAAGGTCCTCTGTTATCTTCCCCTGGTGACATTTTCTAAGAACTATTTCCCTCAAACCTAACCCAGTTTCTAAGTACTATTTCCCTCAAACCTAACCTAACAATATAAAATAGTCATATTTGCTATTCTCCAGAATAGCAAGAACAGGTACATGTTGTTCTCTCTGCCATTAATGCCATTTCTGACTTCAGCACTTGGTAAAGTCCTACACATGCTGTCCCCAAACCCAAGAGCATAAAGAGTCCTTGTTCAGTGGTTCACAGGATTCTGCATCAAATGACAAGTTCTGCTCGTGCTTCTCCTGCCTTGATCCTTGGTTTTGATGTTTGGACTCTGTTCATACTTCTGTAACTAGGTCTCAGGTCTCGTTCCTAATACAACGTGTCTTAGTTTCCTAGTGCTGCTGTAACAGAAATACCACAAATGAATGGCTTTAAAGAACAGAAATTTATTTTCTCACATTTCTGGAGCCCGAAAGTCCAAATCAAAGTCTCAGCCTTGTTGATTCTGCACTTGGCAGTAGCCCTAGGCATTCCTTGGTTGCTTGGCTTGTTGACTATCTTCACTTGGCCTCTCTCTTTCTCCCCTGTGTATGTCTGTGGCTATGCTGCTCTTTATATAACTCAGAAGTTAGGTTTGAATCTACCCTGCACTGGTATGACCTCAACTGATTTCTTATTTTACATTAGATTGAGTTATGGCAGATAATTTTATTATATTACATTCATTACATTACATTATGTGTAAGGCAATTATATTGTTTTATATTAGATTATATCCATACGTATAGGGGGTTAGGATTCCAACACATTTTGGGGGACACAATCTAGTCCATGACATTCCACCCTTTGGCCCCCCAAAATCCATACATTTCCCACATGTAAAACACATTCACCCTATCGCATTATGTTTTGGTAACATTTTTGGAAATCTAACTATGTCTAAGCCTTGAAATCCTTGCTTGCTCCTTCCCCCAATCTTAGAATTCTAACCTTAACCACTCACTTCTCCCATCCATTTAACTGATCTCCCTCCAACTAAGTGAGAGCCTGGGCTAAAGCCACTGTTGGTCTACCCCTGGGCACCCCTTTCCTACTGCTAGACCTCCAGATGGTGCTTCCTTTCTGCTTGGTCTTTTTCCTATTGCTGCTTACTGCAACCACACTCGCTCACCTGCCCTTTCCTTTCAGCTCTGGCAATGACTGTATCCTAGAAAGCATGCATTGTCTGACCCCACTGTCACATAGGCCCTGCTGAGGTCAGTGACCATCCCACCTAGTTGCAAGCAATAATGAAGGGAATTCTTAGTTCTTTAAATTTTAGGAAAACATGTATTACACCATTTAGAGAAGATCAGTCTTATATTTCACATTTAAAGTTTCTAATACTTCTTGAGCCATTTTGCTTTCTAAGGTTTTATGAGAACATTATGTGCTTGGTCAGAAACATAAGTCCTTATAGAATGTACATTAAAAATAAAACATTTGTGGTCAGATGAATCCTGGCTCTGCAAGTTTATGTTTGTATTACCTTGGCAAGGAATTTAATCTTTCTGAGCATTAGCGTGCTCACCTGTAAAATGGGGATGGTGTTACCAACTTCTCCAGGACGATGTGAGGAATGAATGAGGTCAGTTATACACAGGCATCTAGCATGGGGCCTGCGCACAGTCGGCGTTCCACACACACTGGCTCTTTTATATTGTTTTGATAAGACAGCCGTTTCCTGGAATTAAAACACAAATTTCATTCTGGGAAAGGATTTTTCACATTTGAGGACTATCAGTTAGTGAGAGCCAGACCAAAGTGGGCCCTTGAATGTCAGTCAGAGAAGCTCAAATCTTTGAACCTCCACCTACTGACTGCCTATGGCTCTCATAGTTACAGAGCTGTCCTGTCTGGATTGTACACATAGCTATCCTATTTCAACACGCTCTCACCAAACCTTTTAACCACAGGGATCTTGGGAGGCCTCTGCCTGAACTTCTGTGGGTAGGAAACGGAGGGGGAGCTCAGGCAGGGGAGGTTTAGGAAGGCCTCGTAATAGATTAATCAGTGCTGCAAGGATTTCAATGTAATTTTATTTTTTTCATTTAACTTCTAAGGAATTGTGTGTGGGTGTTGTTACTGCTATTGTAACTTCTACTGCTACTACTATAACTATTACTGTTAGTATTACTACTGCTGGTACTATTACTATTATTTAGTATTAAAGATAGTTGAGCAGTGTTATAACAGGGTGGTTTAGGCAATGATCATTAAAGCCAGACTCCCTGGGTTCAAATCCAAGCTCAGTTTTCTCATTCATATAGTTGGAATAATCATAATAATAGTGCCTAGGTGATGCTGAACAGGCTTCAGTGGGTCTTCCAGACTAAGACAAACTAGAAAGAAAGGCCTGGGGATCTACTTCCAAAAATCATCCATTGAAAACCTTATGGATGACAGGGTCACCATGAGTCAGGGGTTGACTCGATGGCAGCTAACAACAACATTTAGTGTTGTGGTTCTGGGAATTCAATGCATTTAACATACATTAAAAGCTTAGAGAACTGTATGTGGTCAGAGTCAGCATAATGTAAGTTGTAGCTGCTAGTATTGTGTTAATAGTGTTATTGTGTGCATTCCTGGATAGTCTTTAATTTCAGGATAATATGTCTAGCTTTTAATTGATACTGAGAACACACTAACCCTCTATATATCAGGCACTGTCCTGCATGTATCACCATAGCATAGTGTGACATTTCTTCACTAGACCGTGAGCTTCTTAGGGACAGGACCATGCCCAGGCGATGTAGTAGAGGTACAAACAAGGTGTTAGAGGTCCATGATTCTCAAACTGGGGATTACGTATGTTCGGAAAATGTGGTAGCATATCAGTACTGTATATAAAGATCTACAGGAGAAAGACAGCACATTTGCAGGAAAGATTTGCTGGGGAAATATAAATAAATTAATTTCTAAGTAATGTTAATACACTCAGAAATGTTATGGAATAGAAGGTGAAGTTGGCATAACACTTAGGTAAACTATTAGTCTTCAAAGTTTTCATGCTTGTAGAGACCTGCTGTGGGTTTTAACCCAGGACTCTCAGGGGTGCCTGATTAGGGTCCTTTGGGGACAATGTTTAGAAGCACTCTGGGAAGCCATTAGGAAAAGTGATTAGAGTAAGACCTTTGAGAGTGAGCAGGAGTTCTGCAGGCAATGGATCACAGGTTTCTGAGAAGAGTGACACGATCGACGTGGAATTGTTCTGAAGACCATGGTGGCAGCTGGAGCAGTTAACAGGAAGTGAAAGAGACTGGAGGCTGGGGGATCAGTTCGGAGGCTTCTTTATTCATCCAGGAGTGAGGGGAAGGTGCTTAAATAAGAGCAGTGGCTATGGGAATGGAGAGAAAGAGACCAAAGTGAGAGATGAAGGGAGGAAGGAACAACATCCCAAGGCAGAGCTAAGCCCAATCTTGCTGCTGGCCTGAGACACACAATATCAAAAGAGATGGGGAAAAACTCTTAGGGGTGTATAATTTTGGTGGGGTAATGCTATGAGTTGAATTGTGTTCCCCCAGAATATGTGTTGGAATCCTAACCCCTACCTATATCTGTAGATATAATCCTGTTTGGGAATAGGTTTTTTTTTTTTGTTTTGTTATGTTAATCAAACCATATCTGTGTAGGGTGTATCCTAAACCTAACCACTTCTGAGTTTTAAAAAGAGCTGGTTAGACACAGGAGCAAGCACAGATGGGAAAGACAGATGTCACATGATGATCACCAAGGAGCCAAGGAACACAGGGGCTATAGAAGCTGAAAGAGACAAGGACCTTTCCCTAGAGCCAACACCCTGAATTTGGACTTCTGGCCTGTTCAACTGTGAGAAAATAAATTTCTCTTCTTGAAAGCCATCCACTAGTGTTATTTGTGTTATAGCCACCCTGGGAAACTAAGACAGGTAACAAGACACGTGTTTGCATTTTCCTTTTTCACACTTCAATTATAATATGCAGGGTGTGGATGGGTGTTAGAGACAGTAAGTTAGAAGCTCAGAGGGTGGAGTAATCCATAGAAGCTGGAAGTGTGGGGAAGTAGGGGTCAAAGAAGCCTTCTAGAAGCGATGGCACCTGACCTGAGCCTCAAAACTCTGACTCAGAGGGAATGGGAACATATTTTAGGCGGGGGAGAGGCATTGAGTAAGGCCCTGAAGTCCTCAAAATAATGCAACTTAGCTCTTCACTCTTCTTCATGGGGGAGGAATGCAACCAAGGCCCTCAGCCAACTGGAAGACCTCAAATGTCAAGGACTGTACATTTTTTCATAGCATTTCTCATTTATTTGAGCTTAAATGAAGCTGAACCCTGTAGGGAAATGAGCACATGTTACCCATCTCCCAAGCCAGGAGGCTTTATGATCAGGAAACTATGCTGGATGAGCAGTAATAGGAATGACTAATGCACCCTCCTAGGTCTCATGTGGTTTGAGACCCCGGGAATCTGGGTCAGGTCAGGAGATAAAAAAGCAGTGTCTCCAAGTGTTGGTTATTAAGCAAGAGGTGGCCCAGTGTGGCGAAGAGTGTTTTACTGGCACTTATGAGAAGGGCTCTCATTTCGGTGACCCTGAACAAGCCAGGTTTCAGTTTCCCCATCGCTGTCTTATTCTGATATGATTACCCATGCATGCTCCATTAACCAGGACTTTGTCCTAATGACAGATCCTAAAAATCCAACCATGTAGCCCTACTTGCTGTTCCCTAAAACACATTGCTTTACCCATCATTCTGCCTTTGAACACATAGTTCCCTTTGGCAGGCCTGAACTTAGGGACAAGTCATTTTGCACATATTTCTGCTGGTCTTTGAAGACCCAGTGAGCTGGCTTCTTCACTGGGAAGCCCACAGACAGGACTGGTGACTGCTGGTATGTGGTCCCAAGTGCCTGGGGATGCTCACATCATCGTCATAATCAGGACCTCACAATGAAACTTCAAAATGACTATCTCTTCACTCTAGTATGGGATTTCCAAATGCAAGGAAATCTTCAAATTAGGTTTTTCAATTGAGAATTCTCAGCCTCTAACACTGGGCATAGAGTCCCTGGGTGACACAAATGATTAAGTGCTCGACTGCTAACTGCTTGACAGTTTGAGTCTACCAAGAGGCACCTCGGAAGAAAGCCCTGGTAACCTTCTTCTGAAGCATCTGCCCCTGAAAACTCTATGAAGTACATTCTACTCTGACACACATGGGGTTTCCATGAGTTGGAATCAACTCAGTGGTAACAGGTTTGATTTTATTTTAACACCAGGCCTGCCTGGCAAGAGAGTGGATAACTGCGACCCTGAATCCTCAGAGAGATGAAATTGCCAGTCAAAGCTCCTAAGAAAGTCAGAGCAACATATCTGTTCCTTGGGTCTGTGTGAATGGGTAACCTCTTCCGTCTCTTGAAGGTCAGCATGCATTTTTCCTGAGACTTAGACTTCTAGAAACCCCGCTGAACAACTTTCTGATTTAGTTTTCTCTCCCAGCCCTTTGTATTACAGACTCCATGCTGGAAACAACACAGGAGTTCAAATCCAAGGCCCACCATTTCCTTGTTAGATTTTTTTTAAAAATCCACTTAACCCCTCTGAGCCTTGATTTCTTCGTTCTCAAAATCCAATACAGGTGGTCCCTGACTTACGATGTGTTGAAGTTACAACAAACTACAATTATGATTTTTTTTTTTGGTACATGTTGTCACTAGTAACACCTACTACATACTATGTTGCAGCAGAGAATTTGCCGATGTCATCATTCTCAGGTGTTCACTTGAAGATGTTTATATATATAATGTTTCCAGCCACCAAAGACAAATAAAGATCAGACTTGTAAAGACACTGATAATTAAAGGCAATAATAATGAAAACTAAGGGGAAAAAAAGGGGTATTCGACTTACGTCAGAACCGATTTAGGACTGAGTCATCAAAATGTAACCCTGTTGTAAGCCTGGGACGACCTGTAATAATATTTACTTTGGAGGGTTATTGTGAGGATTAAGTGAAGTAGCATACATAAAACTGCTAGAACAGTCAAAAGTGTTAGACATTTGAGCACCTACTATGTGTCAGGCTGACACAACACACAATTGGACTTTTCTGCAAGTTATTTTGAAAGTCAGGAGCGCGGTTTTCTTCCAGGCAGAGGGGCTGGAGGTGGAATTGCTACCTTTCTAATCAGACTATTGCAGAGGAAGTTTGCAGATGGGTGAGTAAGGCCAGGCCTGTTTCATGGCTGGAAGACACCCAGCTGGGCTTAGCTGTGCCCATCCTGGTGCCAAAAACCTTCATCCATAGAGTGAGACTTCATCCCAGGGACCGTGAGAGCAGCTGTCCACAGCTGTGCTCACCAAATGTGCCTGAGTTCTGACAATACAAGCACTGCTTATGACCCAGCACCCAGCAACGTCCCTACCTCCTGATGGTGCCAATGGCTCTTTTCAGAGCACCCTCCCCAGAGGGACAGTTCAGTGTGATTCAGGTGACAGTCACTGAGTGCCTACTCAACGCCAGGCTTTTTGTACCAGTGTTTGCCCGTTGGCTCTTCAGCCTGGCTAAATAGAGACACTGCCCTTATTTAACAAACGAAGAAACTGGAGTCAGCAAACCCGTGATGACAGAATTATTTCTCAGAGCTCTAAAAGCTGAAGTCTTTACTCTCTATGATGCCCCAGAATGGGGAGAAATCAGCCCTTCATTTTCAGAGGAAGACATTGATAATAACAACACAATAGTAATAGTTAATGTTCATTGAGCTATTGCTAGGCTTGGTATAAAGTGATGCTTCTCAACCAGGAGCGGATTTGTATCCCCCCCACCAGGGGACATATAGGGTCACTGCAAGTCAGAATCAACTTGACAGCAATAGGTTTGATTTTGGTTTAGGGGATGTTTGCTAATATCTGGAGACATTTTGGGGGTGTTATGACATCTAGTCACTTGTCTGTCAGTTTGTTGTATTGTGGTGGCTTGTGTGTTGCTATGATGCTGGATACTATGCCACTGGTATTTCAAATACCAGCAGGGTCACCTATGATAGACCGGTTTCAGCACATTTCCAGATTAAAACAGACTATGAAGAAATGACTGGTGATCTACTTCCAAAAATTATCCGATGAAAATCCTATTGATCACAACAGAATGTCATTTGATATAGTGCTGGCAGATGAACCCCAGAGGTTGGAAGGGACTCAAATACAGAGTGGCCACAAAAATGGACTCAATCATACCAACAATTGTAAAGATGGCACAAGACCAAGCAATGTTTTGTTCTGATGTACAGGGGGTCACCATGAGTCAGAGCTGACTGAACAGCAACTACCAACAACAACGATACCTGGTTGGTAGATGTCAGGGATGCTGCTAAACATCTTAAAATGCACATGACAGCCCCCCCACACAAAGAATTATCTGATCCAAAATGTCAATAGTGCTGAGGTTGGGAAACCCAGGTGCTGAGCACTTAGATGTGTTATGTCTTTTCACCTTCGTTAAAACCCATTGTGGTAAGCACAATCCTTGCCTCTTTAAACACAAGGACTCTGAGGCCCAGAGAGCTTAGGTAAGTTTTCCCAAGATGATACTAGGAAGTGATAGAGCCAGGGATTTAAATCCAGGTACACTGAGTCCAGCACTCCTGCTTATGATCTACTGTGCCCATAATGGCTGGCTATAAGGTAACTGAAGGAAGTATGGGGTCTTTGCCATGCCGCAGGGGTAGTTAGAGGGGGTTGGAGCTAATCAATTACATTACGGAGCGTAGAACAAAGATTGCTTTGCTACCATTTGGTTGACTGTTGCTACTAAAGGCTCTGTGCCTGGGCAATTTGGACAGCTTTTAGCACATTTTAAATTGTGCAGATTTCTAGCCAACCGTTTAGAATTATGATTAGTACAAAGGATCATGGGAACAAAAGGGAAGGAGAGATTAGCTCCAGCTTGGTTAACCAGGAAGATTTCTTGGTTAAGGCTGCATTAAAAAAATGGGCTTCAAATGCTTATGGGATTATTGTTGTTGTTGTTAGTTGTCTTTGAGTCAACTCCATCTCACGGTGACCTTATATATAACAGAACGAAATGTTGCCTGATCCTGCACCATCTGCATGATCGTTAGTAAGTTTGAGTTCATTTTTGTGGCCGTTGTGTCATTCTATCTCATTGAGGGTTTCCCTCAATTTTGCTGACCCTCTACTTTACCAAATGTGATGCCTTTTACTAGCAATTGATATTTCCTGATGATCTGGCCAAAGTAAGCGAGCTACAGACTCATCGTCCTCACTTTCTAAGGAGCATTCTGGTAGTATTTCTTCTAAGACTGATTTGTTTGTTCTTCTGGCAGTCCACAGTATAGTCAATATTCTTTGCCAATACCACAGTTCAAATACATCAATTCTTTCTTCTGTCTTCTAATAAGCATATAAACCCCAAAACAATTGAAAATACCGTGACTTTGGTCAGGCATACCTTAGTCATCAAGTGACATCTTTGCTTTTTAAAGCTTTAAAGAGGTCTTTTGCAGCAGATTTTTCCAGTGCAGTACATTGTTTGATTTCTTGATTGTTGCTTCCATGGACATTGATTGTTGATCCAAGTAGAATATATCTAACACAGTGCCTGGTGCATGGTACGTCTGGATATATTTTATTTTGTCTGTTTTACAGAAATGGAAGCTGTCCTGTGGAGAAGTAGACTGTGAGTCCCTCTAACCACAGATGAGCTGGCCTGGACTCAGGAATGTTTTCAGATTTATCCACACTTCACTGAGGGCAGGGAAGGTCCTGAAAGCATTAGGCTGCTCTGAAGGTAGAGTGAATCCTAAAAGCCATGGAGAAATCCTTCTGAAAGGAATCCTGAGATAAATTCAGACTTGTTCAAGGTCCCACACTGCAAGGAGGTGGCAGCGTCTGAGCCTCGGTCTGCCATCCATGCTCCTCAACCAGGGCTTCTCCCCCTCTCCCCCACATGGCTGCTTTGGGGCCTTGCCAAGGGCTGTGTCATGGATTGAATTGTGTCCCCCCAAAATATGTGTCAGCTTGGGTAGGCCATGATTCCCAGTATTGCGTGGCTGTCATCCATTTTGTGATTTTAATTTTATGTTGAAGAAGATTAGAGTGGGATTGTAACACCCTTACTAAGGTCACATGCCTGATCCAATGTAAAGGGAGTTTCCCTGGAGCACGGCTGGCACCACCTTTTATCTCACAAGAGATAAAAGGAAAGGGAAGCAAGCAGAAAGGGGGACCTCATACCACTGAGAAAGAAGCACCGGAAGCAGAGTGCATCCTTTGGACCCAGGGCTCCTGTGTAGAGAAGGCCCTAGTCTAAGGGAAGACTGGGGAGAAGGACCTTTCTCTAGAGCCGACAGAGAAAGCCTTCCCTTGGAGCTGATGCCCTGAATTTGGACTTCTAGCCTACTAAAAAAAAAAAAAAAAAAAGACTGTGAGAAAACAAAGTTCTCTTTGTTAAAGCCATCCACTTTTGGTATTTCTGTTAAAGCAGCACTAGATGACTAAGACAGGCTGTCTCCAGCTGAGAAACTGGAACACACAGGCACACTGATCAGCAATGGCTGTTTTAAATGAGAAAACAGGCTCAGTGCTTTCCCCACCTTAGAACAGCTGTTGGTAAGTTTCTGCTCCTTTCCAGGGTCACGTAATGTTCAAAGAAAAGATCAGTGTGAATGTGCTTAGAAAGAAGCTGGTGATACAGGAGCATGGGGGATAAATATGTCACACTGGATTTTCACTGAATGGAAGGCCTTAAAGCCTTCCAAGTGCACACAGCTCCAGAAAGTGCCTAGTTGACATGTTCATGGGTAATGGCAGTGGGAAAGTGTCTTCAGGCAATAGTCTTCCATGGTACCACCTCCTGGAACCACATGTAAGTCACCATCTATGGCTTTATGCTAACAGTTGACTACGCATAAATAATCCTATTTAGGTGACCTGAAAACACTTGCTAATTGGTTTTCTAGACTGTAGGTTGATTCTCTTATTTTCTGAGTTTTAATCAAGGTTCTTAAGTTGCCAGTTAGTATTTGATTTGACATTCCCTCTCAGTTTTCGGTTTACGTTGCAATTGGATTAGCCAAAGGAGGTTTCTATGGTGCTTATTATATCCCAGCCCTTTACCTTCTGGACTTAAATACCTCATGATTCTTTGATAATAGAGCTCACAGGGCCTTAGAAGCTATTTGGTGAAATCCAAACATTTTATGAATGTGGTAACTGGGGTTCAGAGGAAAAGGAAATGGCTTTCCTATTATAATAATCACAGTCATGATAAGCAAGAATTATGATCATGACTACTATCTTTGCATGTGTGTATAAAGCTTCAAAGTTTATAAATCACTTTTATTTAGCTTATCTTGCTTGAACATCATAACATCATTAGGCAAATAGGAGAATATTCTTCTTATGTTTCAGGTGAGAAATCACTCAGATGAAGTGAATTGCTCAAGATCACACAGAGAGTGGGAATCTTAGTCTTTACACCAAAACCTTGGTCTCATGACAATCATTGTGTATTCTTGTCAGTATACGTGCCTATACATAGCTACTTATTGATCCTGGCCAATCTTCTACCTTTGTTTCTTGCTTGGAAGGGCATAATGAGGCCATGTGCAATGAGTGAGATGGATTTGGGTTCAAGGTATGTTTCTGACACCTAGGAGAAGTATAGCCTTGGACGAGTTATACAACTCATCTAGCCCTCAGTGTTTCCACCTGAAAAAAAGACTTCTGTCAAATTATTGGTCTCATACTAGTACCTGATACAATAAATGGTAGTTATATCTATTTTAAAATAGATTGCTCTGACTTTTTGACCTCAACCGGCCACCAGTGAGGCAACTATTTTGTTGTCTGCCACTCTTGGAGACTTGGAGTATTATTCTGACCTAGCTGTCATTCCTAGGCTAAATAAAGAAGCATTATCCTTCTTTAATGGATGACCTCCTGGTCATGGGCAAGGAAAAGTAAAGTATAACTTATGAAGAGTTGTTGCTGCCGGAGGCATCCTTCATGATTAAAGGATAAACAAACAAATCTTTTGAGCAAAGTGGAATGTTTCTTTACAACAATAAAAACAACCTTCATCAGTCACATACAAGGGCTGTTTTGAAGCTGTCTTCCCACTCTAAGGTCAGACTGAGGCCAAGACATCATTATTCTTTCATCCTCAGCATTTTACTACATCTGTAATTCAATAAGAACCAACCATGTCCTGTGGCCACCAAAAAAGCTGATTCCATATCAGGCTACATTAACAATATACAGCCTCCAGTGGAGTATTTCCCATGATCCTTCTCTGCTGGATGGGGCACAGGCTCACACTGAAAACTATCCTTGCCATTTTGCACTGCCCTAGCCCCCATAGGCTGTTCCTTCTGCTGTGTTTCAGGCTCAGTGAATGACACCAGATTCTCTTTTGTCAGTCAAAACAGAAATCTGGCAGTCACTTCTAGATGATGGAGAAAAGAGACAAACATGTTCCTTTGAGTTTACCTTTGATGTGTTTTCTTTAAATTAAACCTCTGTTTTTAAACTCCAATCCCACTACCCTCTCTCTATGACCATTCTTATTTTGCACTTCAACCCTTAAAAGTCTTTCCCAGCCTACCTCCAAAAGTTCAGTCTTATTGGATAATAATGATGAGACACATCAGGACTCATATTAAGGGCTTCATGTATTATGCTAATGAGTTAAGAATTTGATAAGAATTTTAGTAAGTAATGGGAAGTTAAGTGATGGGGTCGAATTTGAATCTTAGAAAAATCATTCTAGCTTCAAGTACGGGTGGTGAAGTAAAAGATGTAAGGGTAGAGGATAAAGGATAGGTACGCTAGTAAATCATGGATAAGAATCAGCATAAAGCTGATTCCCGGAAGGCAGAGATCAATCACACCCCTGCTTTCCTACTTCTCCATCATTTATGACACCAGCCTCCCACATGGCACTCTCTCTCTGACCCTAGCTACCCAGGGCTAGGTCAGACCTTACAAATTAAGAAGACTGCACCTTTGGGTTCTTTAATTTGCTGGAATGGCTCACAGAACTAGCATAGGATATTATACTTACGACACCAGTTTTATTACAGTGCTATAAATCAGGGTCATCATTAAGGAAGAGATACCTGGATGAGGTCTGAGAAGATTCCCAATGGGGAGCTGCAGTGTCTCAGAGAGAACACATCACCCTACCTTTCCTGATCAATAAGCTCTCTGAGCATTAGTGTTCTGGGTTAAATTCATGTCTCCTGAGTGTAGCTGATATTGTTCTTTCGGGTGTCTTTTCTGGTCTGGCCAGACCCCACTTGCCGGCACAAATTCTCAAGTATAGCCTGAGAGTTCTAAATCAAAGCACCACTGATTACTCCAAGGGTTATTTCTCTGGTCCCAAGGACAAAGGCCACCTTCCTTAAGAACTAGGTCCTTTGCCTCACAACAGAGTAAGGAGACAATTGCAATAGTCTAGCTGGAAGGTAACCAGAATCTTAAGTAGGGTGGTGGCAGTGGAGATGGAGTAGAGGGGATGGTCTGAGAAATACTGATGTGGTAGAACTAAAATAATTAAAGTCAATAGCCTCTGGGGTGAGGAAGACTGGAATCTAGGCTGATGATAAAGTTTCCATCTTGGAATGGATGACAACATTTAAATGGGAAAAAGGGAAACTCAGTGAGATGAGATTTTTCTTCAAACACCTTAAACACTGTCTGCCATAAGAAAAAAAAAAAGTAACATAGATTGATTCAAATTCAGAATGTATACTGAAGGAAAACCAAAGAAGGCTGAGATTGGGAGAGGTAATATGAGTTTCGCTTAAATAGAGCTTTCTAAAAGTTTTCCCCTGAATGGGCTCTGATGGGGAGTTTGCTAGCTCACAGAAGGTCTGGTCCCTAGATGTATATTGCAGTGAAAACTGTGAGAGCCCAAACTCAATGGAGCAGCCTTATTTTTCCAGGTCTTGCAAGTTTTCAGCCTTTGACAGGTGCAGTCTTACTACTTTTCTACTGCTCGTTTTAGTGGAAAATACTTGAGTTTTCCTTCTCTGGCAGATTTCTGCCTTACAAGAGTTCCAGCTTTTGCAGGTTTTACTGTAAAACTTGAATCATTTCTGAGCATGAAGATTCCTTCAATCATGGTGATTATAGGATCCTCTGAGTTAATCCAAGGATTAACCTTATGAATAGACACAATTGTGCCATCAGGATAGTGCTGGGCTGGCAAGTAGGTGGTCAATGTTCTGTTTCCAGGTCTGTGCCTGTCTAACTTACAGGGTGGCATTAAACAAGTTGCCTCCCCCTCTGGGCTATGAATTCTATACATAAAAGATGAGGGTCGGAATAAACGGTAATGATTATAACAACAACAAAAAAAGTGAGCACTCACTGAACAGTAGCTGCTCTTAGTGTGGCCAAGCATTATGCCATGTGTATTATGTTCTTTAATTCTCACAACTTCACTCTTGTTTTTGTTAGGTGCTGTCAGATCATTTCTGACTCATAGTAAGCCTGTGTACAACAGAATGAAATACTGCCCAGGCCTGAGCCATCCCCATGATCGTTGTTATGCTTGAGCCCACCATTGTAGCCGCTGTGTCAGTGCATCTCATTGAGGGTCTTACTCTTTTTCGCTGCTCCTCTATCACACATGATGTCCTTCTGCAGCAAGCCATCCTTGCTTCTAAGGAACATTCTGGCTGTATTTCTTCCAAGACAGATTTGTTCATTCTTTTGCCAGTTCATGGTATATTCAATATTCTTGGCCAACACCGTAATTCAAAGGTGTCAATTCTTCTTTGATCTTCCTTATTCATTGCCCAACTTTTGCACGCGTATGAGGTGATTGAAAATACCATGGCTTGAATCAGGCACACCTTAGTACTTAAAGTGATCTCTCTCTTTTTTTTAAACACTTTAAAGAGGTCTTCTGCCACAGATTTACCCAATACAATGCATCATTTGATTTCTTGACTGCTGCTTCCATGGGCAGGCCCCCTGAGATTCCTGCTTCTCTCGAGTTGTCCCAACTTTTGAATTCTGGAAACAATACCTCCTTCCGTGGCCTGTTCAGTCCTAGGAGTGGCCTTGGCTTTCTGCTGCGGAGCTGAGTCACCTTCTCCTGGTTATTGTTTTACCTATTCCATAGGCAGAGTCCACTTTCAGAGACAAGTCTGATTGTATTCATCCATTTTTGGTCAGCAGAACCCTGAGCCCTGTGTTCCACACATTCTGGGCCATTATCCAGGCATTACTGTGGCTTCCAAGCACATTTTTGAGAAGAACATGGGGGACCTAAGTCCCAAGAACAACAGTTCTTTGGATGTTCCAGGGAAAGGCTCATGGGGTGGCTGACAGCCTCTCTCTGTTTAGCTGGGGTTGAGGCATTCCTCTGAAGGCAGAAACCCTTTCCCAGATGCACTAGGCTGACTTGCCCACAGGAAAGGGTTGAGCCAATAAATGTGGCACCGCAGTTTCTAAGTGTCCCATCTGAGGAAGGCTGTAAAAGAAGTCAATGTATATAAATTAACTCAGCATGCTTTGTATAAGGTGTGGGAGGCAAATTTAATGGCCCACAGACATGAGTAGGGGAGCCTCAAGTTCACCCAATTATGTCTTTTCCAGGTTTATCATGAGTTTCTGATCATTTAAAATTTTAAGATTCTGATTCTTAGACTTTTGTTTCTTGGTATAGTTCTTGATTCTCTAGGCCTCCCCCGTCTGTGGCCACAAATTGTACCCCTTTAGTAATAATTAAGGAGCCATGGTGGAACAAATGGTTAAGTGCTCAGCTGCTAACGTAAAGGTTGGTGGTTCAAACCTACCCCTTGGCTCCACAGGAGAGAGACCTGACCATCTGCTTCTGTAAAGATCAGCCTTAAAAACCCTATGGAAAATAGAACTACCATACAACCCAGAAATCCCACTCCTCGGAATATACCCTAGAGATACAAGAGCCTTCACACAAACAGATATATGCACACCCATATTTATTGCAGCTCTGTTTACAATAGCAAAAAGCTGGAAGCAACCAAGATGTCCATCAACGGATGAATGGGTAAATAAATTGTGGTATATTCACACAATGGAATACTACGCATCGATAAAGAATAGTGACGAATCTCTGAAACATTTCATAACATGGAGGAATCTGGAAGGCATTATGCTGAGCGAAATGAGTCAGAGGCAAAAGGACAAATATTGTATAAGACCACTATTATAAGATCTTGAGAAATAGAAAAAACGGAGAAGAACACATACTTTTGTGGTTACAAAGAGGGGAGGGAGGGAGGGAGGGAGAGGGTTTTTTATTGATCAATCAGTAGATAAGAACTGCTTTGGGTGAAGGGAAAGACAACACTCAGTACAAGGAAGGTCAGCCTAATTGGACTGGACTAAAAGCAAAGAGGTTTCCGGGATAAAATGAAAGCTTCAAAGGTCAGAGGAGCAGGGGCTGGGGTCTGAGGAACATGGTTTGAGGGGACTTCTGAGTCAATGGGCAAAATAATTCTATTATGAAAACATTCTGCAACCCACTTTGAATTGTGGCGTTTGGGGTCCTAAATGCCAACAAGCGGCCATCTAAGATACATCAATTGGTCTCAACCCACCTGGACCAAAGGCAAAGGAGGAACACCAAGGTCACACGACAACTAAGAACCCAAGAGACAGAAAGGGCCACATGAACCAGAGACCTACATTATCCTGAGACCAGAAGAACTAGTTGGTGCCCGGCCACAATCGATGTCTGCCCTGTCAGGGAGCACAACAGACAACTCCTGAGGGAGCAGGAGAACAATGGGATACAGACCCCAATTTCTCATAAAAAGACCATACCTAATGGTATGACTGCGACTAGAGGAATCCCAGAGACAATGCTCCCCAGAACTTCTGATGGCACAGGACAGGAACCATCCCTGAAGACAACTCAACAGGCATGAAAAGGACTGGTCAGCGGTGGGGAGAGAGATGCTGATAAAGAGGGAGCTAATTAAATCAGGTGGACACTGGAGAGTGTGTTGGCAACTCTTGACTGGAGGGGGGATGGGAAGATAGAGAGAGAGGGAAGATGGCAAAATTGGCACGAAACGAGAGACGGAAAGGGCTGACTCAATAGGGGGAGAGCATGTGGGAGAAGGGAGTAAGATGTATGTAAACTTACATGTGACAGACTGATTGGAATGGTAAATGTTCACTTGAAGCTTAATAAAAATTAATTAAAAAAAAAAAAAAGCCCTATGGAGCAGTTCTACCCTGTTACACAGAGTTGGAATCAATTTGGCTGTATCTAACAACAACAATAATAATTACCCATGTTTTGCTGGCTACTTTCCCCATCTGCTTCTAAGGCTCCCCAGCCCATCCCAAATGTCTTACTCTCAAGCTAGTTAATCTGTCTCCTCCCACCCCCTTTCAGATGGTGCCTCTTCTATGGCTCCAATTCTCACCAGGTTGTGAGAATACTGTTTTTTCCCATTTTTCCTTCAGACTTAGGGGTGGTAAAATCTTCCTGCAGCTGCTAGTTCCTAGGTGCGTCATCCTCCTTTACTGATTCTCTCTGCATTTCTTTGAAAAGTCCCTCTATAAAATTCTTGTTCATTAAACCCCTCTGTTCACCATCTCTTTCCTGCCAAGTCCAAGATGATATATTCAAGCACTTATTGGAGTCATAGGGGTAGCTCATATAAGTTCAAGCAAACTTTCCACCTTGCCATCTTTAGTATTTAATAACCGACATGTTTATTGAGGGCCAGCTATAGGGCCTCCTGTCTTGTTCTAACTCCCCTAACTGAGGACTGTGACTTTGTATCTACTTGGCTCCTCTCATGTTGTGCCATGGTGCTGCCTGTCTCCTGAGGTTCCCAAAACTGTAAGTTCTTGCTGTGCCAAAGTGCAGTTGGACTTCCTGGAGTGTTCTCTGTGCTGAAGTCCCTCTGGTTTGACTCGGAATTGAGAATAGTGTCCCTTTCTCCTACTGTGACAATCTCCTGCTGTGGCAATGTCCTCAGTGTCTAACAGAGCCTTCTTTCTCCCCATGAAAATAGCTCCGTTTACCATCTCCATGGATGCCCAGATACAAGTTTGTGCAACTGGGCCAGGAGCTGTAATAGTATTAAGATGAAGAGGATTATTTGCCTTAGTAAGTCTTAGAAACACTAGATTAAGAATTAGTAAAAGAAAGTTCTTTTTTTTTCCCCCAACCTAATTACGCAAGGGCTTTAAGTGCACTGTGAATCTCCATAAGGAGGATTGGATACAACATCTCCCCATTTTATTTGGCCATAGCCAGTTACTGTTGAGTTGATTCCAACTCATAGTGACCACATGTATGTCAGAGTAGAACTGTGCTCCAAAGAGTTTTCAATGCCTGCTTTTTTGAAAGTAGATCTCTAGGCCTTTCTTCCAAGGTGCCTCTGGGTGGACTCATGTGTTTACCTTTTGTATCACCCAGGGAGTCCTATTTGCCCATAGAACACTTCTATCAAGGGACATTTCATGAACCATGCTTTTAGGAAATGCTGGCCTATGCTGTTACCACTTTTCAGTAAGAGTAATGCATTTCTTAATGTCTACCCCAATTTATGATGATAACAAACCTTCTCATTTTATTTTTTAAATTTTCCCTTAGGAGGACAAAATGGACTAGTCAATGAGAGACTCCTTCAAGAAGAAGTAACATAATGTCCTGTAAAATCATCGGGACTTTGGGCCCAGCCAGAGGTGAGTATGAATTCTGACTTGGTCATCGAGTTCATATTCAAGTTGGCAAATCACTTAGCCTCTTTAGGCCTCACTCAGTTTCCACATTGATAAAATGGGATCAGTAGAGTATATTAAACTTGATAATGACAATAAAGAATCTACCCCAGTGTCTAGAACATAGGAAGTGCTCAACAAATGCGTTCTCCCCTTCTGCAGACATAAATGCTCTATCACCTGGACTGGATATGGCCTACCTCTTATTAGAAGCCTCTTTGACTACTCTGTCCATGTTCTTTCCTTATTCTGAGCAGCTCCAGCACCTAAATCCATTACCATTGAGTTGATTCTGACTCAAAGCAACGCTATAGGACAGAATAGAACTGCCCCATAGGGTTTCCAAGGAGCAGCTGGTAGATTTGCTCCACTGACCTTTTGGTTAGCAGTCAAGCTCTTGACCACTGTACCACCACGAGTCCCCCACATCTAAAGGATGGATAATATTTGGAGAGGCAGAGAAAAGGTCTTAGTAAATTAGAGAAAAATTAAATCAAGGGGGAAATAAACTGTCTTTGCCATCCCAACTCATTAACAATGGCAACAGCAGGGATTGCTTTGAATTCTTGGAACTGGAACTTGACAAAAGCTTTTGAGGTAAAATGAGGATTTCTTCATTTCTCATTTCAAATCTGGAAAGAAATGTTTCCCTCTCTAGCTTCTATTTCTTTTTAATGTTGTTACATAATTAGTATTAAAAAAATAGCTCACACATAATTCAACAACTCAAACTCATCAAATATTTTCATTTTTGCTGGTGCCTTTCAGTATTTGCCATAGTGTAAAGTATATGTGTATACCATCAGAGGAAACCCTGGTGGCGAATCAACTCAATGGCACTCGGTTGGGTATACCATCAGAGTATTATTAAATATGATATTTTTTCCAGGTTGCTACTTGGTTTCTCTAATAATTGAGCTTAATATCATCAAAGATTATTATGAGGATTAAATTAAGGTAATGTTTTAAAAAATGTTCTGATGTCTGACACATGATCGCGTCTCCACTATGGAATATTTTGATCGTTTCCAGTTTTTTCATTATGACAATCATCATACAGGTATGTCAGGAAAATATTTTGAGATAATAATTTCTTTCTTTGTATGTGTGTGACTCCCCCATCCAAACATAAAAAACCATCCAAATGTAGATTTTTAAAAATCTCTATTCTTACTCTAACCTAAGGGAAGCTTGAGGATTGGCTAAAAACACAATCATCCATAAAATTTTTCTCTTCTTGACTTTTGTTTCTGAAACTCAAGATGGGAGTCTGAGTGGAGATGGGTTGAAAAGAGATGGCAGTTAGGGGATCTGGAGAGAGGCAGAGTGTCTCAGAGCATCAGAAGTAAAAGCTTGACTCTTTCTCCTCTTTTTTGCCTCCCTTCCCTAAATTATTTTGGCTGAAAGGAGAGAGGGGAGAGAGAAAACTGTGTGCCGAAGAACATCAACAGTGCAGGGATCCAAGGTCTTCTTCTTGGCAAAACAACTGGGAAGGTGGCAAGACCCTACCTAAGACAGGCTTGTATATGGCATGGCATCCTGGGATAAGGGTTTTTAGCCTTATCAATGATCCCTTTCCCTTACACTAGACACAGGAGCAACAGAAGAAGGCTTATCCCCAAACTGCTGACAGGGTGGAGCAATGGGTAATTTCACTTGGCCGGGTTCCTCCCAACCCCTTGTAGCTTCAGCATTGTATATCAATCCTGGAACCTGAGATTGATACAACCCTGTATACAGGAAAACTCCAATAACTGAGATTAAATTTTCCAGGAAGAAATGGGTTTAAATGAGTCATAGAAAATTAGGATACTTTTTGCACCCTAAGTATATGAGCTAAAATTCATACCTGCTACAAATATATACATGTATATTTTTTTCAATCTTTTGGGTTATTTTCTTTAGATAAATTTTCTGATGAAGAATTACTGGGTCAAGATATATAAACAGTTTTATATCTCTTGTTTCATAGCTCCGGATCACTTTCCAAAAGAATTACTTGAATTTGTCCTGATAACAAGAATGATCAAAGGTACTAGGTTAATCACATATTCATTAGCTTTAGTTATTAGTATCTTAAAAGAAAATATTGTGAATAGAGTGGTAAAAAATATTACTTCAATTCAATGAGAATTTATTAAGTTATTACAGGAATTGAACATTATCCTATATATTTTTGAATTGAATTTCTTTTTATGTGGATTTTATTTTAGTTAGTGTGTAGCAATTAGATTTGAAAAAAATACTTACTTTGATCATGGATAGCTAACTTTTCCTTGTGGATAGTGCCTCTCACAGAACAGTCTGCATCTTAAGCCTCCTTCCCTATCCAAACCCAACCCCCAACCTCTCACCACTGAAAAATATGTCTTTCATCAAGTGAGTTCAGACCCGACCACCTAAAAGGCCAAGCTCTCCAATTCAGCTAAGATGGACAGGTTGTAATTAGGCATCATGATTATAAGGAAATTATTCACTTATGAAATACAGAGGAAATGTGATAGGGAGAAAGGCAACCCATTGCATTATATAAATAGTTGCAGACACTTGGGAGTTAAGACTCACTACTATTGGCTGCACATTTTCAAAAAGAAATAACCCAGATGAGAACTATACCTCGGGTGGAGACACACAATATAAGCCTTGTGTAAGCAAACCCACATTTTATTTATAAAAATGAGTTTAGAAAAATTACAGCCCCCAAAAGTGTTGCTCAAGAGCCTTTTCTTCTATTCAATCCAGATAAGTTTGAGAGACCCCAGTGGTGAAGATTTTAAAAGAACCCTGGATGTGAAATGCCTTTTTAATTTTCTCCATCATTTTCCCTTGCTGGAAACCCTGGTGGTGTAATGGTTAAGAGATATGGCTGCTAACCATAAGGTTGGTGGTTCAAATCCACCACATGCTCCTTGGAAACTCTATGAGAGCAGTTCTCCTCTGTCCTATAGGGTCTCTATGAGTTGGAATTGACGCGATGGCAGTTTTTTGTTTTTTTTCCCCCTTGCCTGGATAAATTCTCCTTATCCTTTAAGTCACTTGACTCAGGTGTTATCTCTTCAAGGAAGCCTCCCTGACTCACCTGGTGGGATAGGTGACCTTGATCTGTGCTTTGGTTTCCATCTTTTTTTGTCTTCTTGGGAATCTTTTGCCTCTTTCCTGTGTGTTCTCATCTTCTTCCTCTCGACTGGATCCCTTCTATCAATAATTAAGTTGACTGCAAACTAGGAAAAAAAAAAAAAAAAAGATTGCCATCAAATCAATTCTAACTCATGGCGATCTGATATGTGTCAGAGTAGAACACTGCTCCCCTGGGTTTCCAATGGTTCGTTGTTCAGAAATAGACTGACAGGCCTTTCTTCCGAGGCACCACTTGGTGGACTTTTACCAGCAATCTTTGAGTTAGCAGCGAATTCATTAACCATTTGCACCACCCAGGAACTCCAAGTATGCCCCAGGCTTCTCAAGTCTATAAAAGGCTCTCTTGAGCCAACATTCCTCTCCAGACACAGCCATCTTCCTTTTATTCCTTCACAGTAGAATTTCTTTAAAAAATTGTTTTCTGTCTCCATTTTCCATTCCCTCTCCAACCCAGTCCAATTGGTTCTGCCCTGTCATTCCTCCAACATGACTTCACTAGAGTTACATTGATGTTGCTAAACCAAGTGAACACCTTCGAATTCTCATTGTACTAGACTTGCCAAAAGCATTTATCACTGTCGACCACTAGGCCCTTCTGTCTTGATTTACTCAGACATCACTCTCACTTTATTTTCATACCACCTTTCTGACTGCTCCCCTTGAGCCTCCTTTGCTAGATACTCATTTTGTCCTGATCTTTATATTTTGGAACTCCTCCCTTTGGCTCATCATCTCTACTCCCAAGGTTCCAATCCATCTATATGCCTATAGTAGAAACCTTGATGGCTTAGTGGTTAAGAGCTATGGCTGCTAAACAAAAGGTTGGCAGTTTGAATCCACCAGGCAGTCCTTGGAAACCCTTTGGGACAGTTCCACTCTGTCCTCTAGGCTCACTGCGAGTTGGAATTGACTCAATGGCAGTGGGTTTGGTTTTTTTAATATGCCTATACCACTACCCATCTTTCATTTTGTTGTATTGTGATGGTTTGCATGTTCCTATGGTGCTGGAAGCTCTGCCACCTGTATTTCAAATACCAGTAGGCTAACCTATGATGGACAAGTTTTAGTGGAGCTTCTGAACTAAGACTAGGAAGAAAGACCTGGTGATCTACTTCTGAAAAATAAAACCCAGTGCCGTAGAGTGGATTCCAACTCATAGTGACCCTATAGGACAGAGTAGAACTACCCCATAGAGTTTCCAAGGAGCACCTGGTGGATTCGAACTGCTGACCCTTTGGTTAGCAGCCATAGCACTTAACCACTACACCACTAGGGTTCCCTGTGAAAATTAGCCAATGACAACCTCATGGATCTCAACAGAACATTGTCCAACTCTCTTGCTTTGGACATGTCATTAGGAGGGATCAGCTGCTGACGGAGGACATTATGTTTGGTGAAGTAGAGGACCAGGGAAGGCAAGGGCGATCTTAGGTGAGATGGATTGGCATAAAGACCACAACAATATACTTGAACAGATCAGCAATTATGAGGATGTTGTAGAACTGGGTAGCATTTTAACATGTAGTTCTGTGTACATAGGTTGCTATGAGTTGGAACTGATTCGATGGTAGCTCTACCTATTTACCTACCTACCTATTTGCCAATAAAGGGGCATTGATGGTTCAGTGGTAGAATCCTCACCTTCCATATGGGAGGCCTGGGTTTGATTCCCGGCCAATTCACCTCATGTGCAGCCACCACATGTATGTCAGTGGAGGCTTGTGTGTTGCTATGATGCTGAACAGATTTCAGTGGAACTTCCAGACTAAGATGGACCTGAAAGAAAGGCTTGGTGATGTACTTCCAAAAAGCAGCCAGTGAAAACCCTGTGGGTCCCAATTGTCCGATCTGCAATCAATCACGGGAATGGTGCAGGGCCAGACAGCATTTTGCTCTGTTGTACATGAGTCACCGTGACTTGGGGCTAAGTTGACAACAGAGAACAACAACAATATGCTAATATCTGCCACATTTTTCTCTCTGTCCTACTTACCACTTTTGAGTTTTATATTCAAACTCTAACATGGCCTCACTCCAAGACACTTTGAAATTATCATGTTCAAGAGTGAATTCATTATATTTCCCCATCCTGTTTCTTCTCCAGTGTCCTTCACTTACGAATGTTCTTCTCAAAGTTTTGGGTCATTATGTTTCTTCTTTCTAATTTATATTTGTTGCTTATGGATTTATTGATTGATTAATTAACTGGGTCTAAGCTATATTTTTCCACCAGTCAAGGAGAGAGATTTACACTTCATTATCAGCCCAGAAAGACTTCCTGTTTAACTGAAATTGCTTCCTCAATTCCCTTTTTGAATGTGATTCATCAGAATTGTCAGGATACACAAATTCTTTGCAAATCCTGAATCTTCAAAAAAAAAAAAAAAATCAATGGAGGATACATCTTTTTTATTATAAACTATTAACTTTGAAACCCTAAGTTTACACTACTTCTTGGAAGTGATTGATGGAAGTAGATTTAATGCAAATAAAGCAGAGTTCACTTTTTAAAAAAAAAGACCAGATGCTTTGAAATGCTTCCAACTATATAAAAAACAATCACAAAAGCTCTATTCTATCCCCTTTGTGGCTATAGGATGGAGCTGCAGTGGAAGAAGCTGCTCAGCTGGGACATAACCTAATCATGTTTCTAGCCAAACTCTTGCAAAAACACATCAGCTAAGAAGATCCTGAACAGTAATGACAATCCCTGACGTTTGCATAAGCAAATACATGCATAAGAGATTGCTTCACAATTTGCAAAGCATTTTATGATCATTGTCTTGAGCCTTGCAACTGGCCCTGCCAGGTAAGCAGGGCTTACATTCTATTTTACAGGTGAGAAAACTGAGACCCAGTGAGAGGTAAGTCTTTTAGCTGGTAAGCCCCATTGCAGTAGACTGAATTCAGGTTTCTCTATTTTGAGGCTAGGATTACTGCCCCTCCTCCAGGTGGCTGTACCTCTGACTACAGGAATCCCAGACAGTATGCTGTATTGTCTATCAGTGAACAGACAAAGCTGATTTTATCAGAAGAGGAAAAGCATAAACGAAAACCAAACCCGTTGCTGTCATAGAGAAGCGTAAAATTAGGTTTCAAGGAAATTTAGATTTCAGGGAGCTGAATAGTGGGAGGTAAGACTGGAGAAATCAGAACATGAAGGCTTTGAATATTAGGCTAAGTAGTCTGAGGAAGCAGCTTCCCATAACTGGGAGTGGCACTACACAATTTCTTTAATCCACCCTGGAACTGTAGGGCACACACTTAAAAGCAGCTTTCTAACACAGCTCCGGCTCTCACATCCACGATGATCCTCCTGTGGACCAAGTACTTGTGAAAAAACTTTAAAGTGGCTCCAATTCCAGTCTGGAACTGGGTACCTACCTCGTGGTAGTCTATGCTTCCACTCAGCACATCCGCCCCCCACTACCTCCGTGCACCCCAACTTTACCCTCCATTCATAATTTTTTTTGAGGGGGGACCATCTATCCCACTGCATTTCAAGCTGTTTTATGAGCAGGGACTGGATCATATTCATGTTTAGTTATCTGCCCTCCTTCTCATTTTCTTTACCTATTAATTGCAGATACCAGTATTAAACTCGTAGCATTCTAGTGAGGATTGCATCAAAAGCGCACAGTAATACATTGTGTTGTTTGATTTTTTCCTTTTTCTTTCCCATTGTTGTTGAATCTGCCTTCATGGGCTCTGCCACTGAATAGCACCAAAACCTGTTAATAAAAGGAACTGATGACTTTGTTTTAAGAATTTCTTCTTCCTCTGTTCTTCTCTTGCTCAGAGACACATGCATATTCTCTTCTAGGCCTTTGAAAAATACAGAAACAGGGATTGACTCTTGGCTGCTTCTATTTCCAGCCCTGCCAAGATATCTGAAGCAAGGAATTATAAAGTTGGCCTTTGTATTTGAAGGGAGGATTTGGTGCAAGAAGAAAAACATAGGGAGGACAGAACATTTATTCCAAAATTTTTAAGGTCACTTGATGTAGCAGATGGTGCTTGTGTCTGGCCTGTGTTCACCTCTGCTTGAAGAAGTCAGCTTCTACCAATACCTGAAACTCTGCCTAGGGGTAGGGTGATCAACCATCCTGCTTTGCTTGGGACTGTCCTGGAGGTGGCAATGAAAGTTCCACATCCCGGAAAACTCCTAAGTCCTGGGAAAACTGAGATGGTTCACCCCACCTGGGGGAACATGGTATTCAGCCTCCAAATACAACAAGGCAGACATCTCAGAAAGTTAACTGATGCCCAGGAAGCAGTCCTTAATCACGACCAAGAAGGAGTTGGTAGATAAATATTCAGGTTTCTTGCCCTTTGGTGGGGGATAACTCTAGGTGTGTTTTCTGCTGCTTCCCAGAGCTCACCAGCAGGATTACACTATAGTTGCCATCGTGGTAACTTGCAAGGGCGGCCCCTCTGCACCCACTTTATGCTGGGGGCAGTGGGTGCAGAGGGGCCGCCCTTGCAGCCTGGCTCCCAGCAGTAACTCATTGATCATGCACCATTCATTTGCTTCCTTCTTTTGTTCTTCTCTTTTCTACTTCCCTACAGTTCCCTGGCACTGCTTCCCAAATAAACTACTTGCACTCAAATCCTTGTCTCAGAATCTGCCCCTGGAAAACCCAAAACACATGGTTTGCAAAGCGTAGAGCTGGGCTGACATTTACATTAATAAAATCCTCATCCTAGTATAAGAAATTTTAAAATGGGATGAGTGTCTTCTCAGTTTCGGATACAACCCTGAACAGCTGAAAGCAGGTAATAAGAACTCTGTGCCAGGGGGATGATCAAACAGGGTTTTGAGGCTCTCTGCCTGTTCAGCCTCAACTGGTTCTATACCCTCGAGGTACGTTTGGCTGAGAAGCAGCCTCTGAAATTTTTTATAATGTGGTGGCATTTTTCCTGCTCTGCCTCCTCCACGTTTTTTTCTTACCATAGCCCAGTGAGGAAACCATTAAGCCCTTGACTACTAACTAAAAGTTTGGCAATTTGAACCTACCCAGAGGTGCTTGGAAGAAAGGCCTGGCCATTTGCTCCCCAAAAGTCACAGCCTTGAAAACCCTATGGAGTGCAGCTCTACTCTGCAACACATATGGTCATCACGAGTCAGAATAGACTTGACTGCAACTGGTTTGGTTTTGGTTTAGTCTACTGAGAGGGCCACAAAGAGCCCACCTAAGTGACAGATATGTGGCTCCTGGACCTTGTGTCTGACCCATATCTGAGAAATCTTAATGACAAGAGGTTTTGCTATTCCCTGAATGACAGAGCTTAGAGAAGTGACTACTTTGGGAGTAAGCTGCACCTCCCTGATGTCAGCGGCACAAGTGCATTTCCCATAAACCAGGTAGACTTGTTTTTGGAGTGACCAGATTGAGAATTGTTTTAAAAGGGACCTCACTCAAGAGGACTTCATATCAGGGTTGGGAGAGGATGTTGTAAAAGACTAGCCAGAGAGAGTGCTCGTTTTAAAATGTCCCCCAGTTCTTTGAAACTCCTCCCCTAAAGAGGTGGAGCCTAATTCCCTTCTCTTGAGTGTGGGCTGGACTTAGTAACCTGCTTCTAATAAAGAGAATAAAGCAGAAATGAACCTGTGTGACATTTTAAAAAATACTGCTGCTCCGTACTCATCCTCTCTCTCTCTCTCTCACTGATCTTGTTGGAAGTCAGCTGTCATGTCATGACGACACTGAAGCAGCTCTCAGGGGAGGTCTACGTAGCTAGGAACTAAGGCCTCAAGCCAAGAGCCACGTGGAATGAGTCATCTTTTTTTTTTTTTTGTGCTTTAAGTGAAAGTTTACAGATCAAATTAGTTTCTCATGTAAAAATTTATACACACATTGTTATGTGATGCTAGTTGTTCTGTCTGTAATGTGACTGCACACTCCTCCTTTCCACCCCAGATTTCCCGTGTCCATTCAACCAGCTCCTGTCCCTTTCTGCCTTCTCATCTTACCTCTGGACAGGAGCTGCCCATTTAGTCTCATGTATCTACTTGAACAAAGAAGCACACCCTTCATGAATATCATTTTATGTCTTAGAGTCCAGTCTAATCTTTGAAGAGTTGGCTTCAGGAATGGTTTTAATTCTGAGTTAACAGAGAGTCCAGGGGCCATGTCTTCTGGGGTTCCTCCAGTCTCAGTCAGACAACTAAGTCTGGTCTTTTTACTAGAATTTGAGTTCTGTACCCCACTTTTCTCTTGCTCCAACAGGGACTCTCCTTTGTGCTCCCTGTCAGGTGGTCATTGGTGGTAGCTAGGCACCATCTACTTCCTCTTATCTCAGGTTCATGGACTCTCTGGTTTATGTGGCCTTTTCTATCTCCTGGGCTCATATTTTCCTTGACTCTTTGGTATTCTTCATTCTCCTTTACTCCAGGTGGGTTGGGACTAATTGATGCATCTTAGATTGCAGCTCGCTAGGTTTTAAGACCCCAGATGCCATTCACCAAAGTGGGATGCGGAACATTTTCTTAATAAACCTTGTTATGCCAATTGACCTAGATGTCCCCTAAAACCATGGTCCCCAGACCCTCGCCCCTGCTACCCCGTCCCTTGAAGTGTTTGGTTGTGTTTAGGAAATTTCTTAGCTTTTGGTTTAGTCCAGTTGTGCTGACTTCCTCTGTGTTGTGTGCTGTCCTCCCCTGCACTTAACATAATTCTTGTGTACTATCCAGTTAGTGAACACCCCTCTCCCTTCCTCCCTCCCCACCCTCATAACCCTCAAAGAATGTTTTCCTCTATGTTTAAATCTTTTCTTGAGTTCTTATGATAATGGTCTCAGACAATACTTGTCCTTTTGTGACTGACTAATTTCACTCAGCATAATGCCTTCCAGATTCATCCATGTTATGAGATCGTTGCGTAGTATTCCATTGTGTAAATATACCGTAATTGTTTATCCTTTTTCCCTTGATAGGCACCTAGGTTGTTCCCATCTTTTTGCTATTGTGAACAGTGCTGCAATGAACATGTGTGTGCATATATCTGTTCGTGTGAAGGCTCTTATTTCTCTAGGATATATTCCAAGGAGTGAGTTTGCTGGATTGTATGGCACTTCTATTTCTAGCTTTTTAAGGAGGTACCAAATTGATCTCCAAAGTGGTTGTACCATTTTACATTCCCATCTGCAGTGTGTAAGTGTTGAATGAGTCATCTTGAAAATGGATCTTCCAACACTAGTCAAGCCTTCTGATGACTGTAGCCCTGGTTCATGGCTTGACAGCAGCCTCATTAGCAACCCGTAGCCAGAACCACCCAGCTAAAGTGCTCTTAGATTCCTGAGATAATAAATGTTTACTGTTCTAAGTTGCTAAGTTTGGGGGTATTATATATATATGTATATATATTTGTGGTAATAGATAATTAATACTCTCTGTTAAGAGTCATAGTGGAATGTTACCACAAAAACCACTTATTAGAGAAAAAGGTCAGCTTTGAACATTCACCAATTCCAGAGGCACCAGCAGTGGATCCAATCTATAAAGACATTTTCTTCCTTCTCTTCCCTCTTGTCACACTCCCTATTACTCTTCAGACCATGGGGAAAAAAAGGGAAGTGGGGGACCCAGACAGAGAAAAGCTGCTAATCCCTCAAAGCTGTGAAAGGAAAGATGTTTTAACTTTCAGTGGAGCTTGGAGTTTTTGGCAATTGCATGGAATTGAGTATTTTCATCGATGAAACGAACAAGAGCAAGCAGAAGAGTCATGAGTATTGCCGTAAATTCAAAACCAAACAAAATGGGTTTGAACAGGCTGTGGGGCAAAAGAAAGACATTACGTTATGCTTGTGTCCTGTGGTACCTTCTTTCAACCTCATCCTTCGACATTCAAAGTCCTCCACAACCTAAGTTCTACCTGTCTTTTCAGCATCAGCAACTTTTCTACTAGTGGAGGCTCTATTAACATTCATAGTCTTTGATAAGCATCACCTCTTCTAAGCAAGGTCTCCTGATTCCCTTTTGGGAGAATTATCCTCTTCCTATTCCATAATTTTCTTGCTTTTGTGTCTTGGCTGCTCGTTCCATGTTACCCTGTGTGCACACTTCTTTTGTGGCATTTTTCATATAGCTGGATAGGATGAGCTTGCTTGTCCTGCTTTCATACCAGATTACGAGCTTCTTGAAGTTGGATCCTATATGATAAATGCTGACATAGAGGTCCGAGGGCTGATAATGCAGAGATGAATAAGACAATCCACTTGTACTTGAGTTACTACAAATAGAGTATGGATGAAAGACAGTCCATACCGTCCAGAAACTACTAATTGAGAGGGGATAAAAGATTCATAAAAAAAGGCCCCTGAGCCAACAGAGCCTGCACAAAGATGAAAACAGGGCATGTGCTTGATGTTAGGTGCTGGGGTCATAGGGAGGTCACCAGCCAGCATGTACAGAACATGCAGAATGGGCAACCTGAGGTCAGGAACAAAGTTGACAGAAGGAGGCAGGAGGCCCAGGAAGGGGCAGAATGGAGAGCCAGTGTCAGAGAGGCAAATTTAAAGCCAGGATTGACAGAGACTCAAATGCATTTAATGGGTGCAAGCATGATGGTTACTGAGGCCCAAAGCCATACACCTCCAGTGCTTAAAGGCATGGTACACTTAAGTTGTTACAGTGATAGTATTTATAAAGACTCAGAGTTTGGGACTACAGTCTGGATCAAAATGGAGCATTTAAAGTGTATTTGTGGAGTTTTTTTTTTTTTTTTTAAATAAAACAGTAAGACTATGTAACGAGGGCATAGACTTCTAGTCGGGAGACCCAAATTTGTATTCGCATCCAATGCACCTCATGCACAGCCGCCACCTGTCATTGGAGGCTTGCGTGTTGTTATGAAGCTGAACAGCTTTCAGCAAAGCTTCCAGACTAAGAGAGACCAGGAAGAAAGTCCTGGTGATCTACTGCTGAAAATCAGCCTATGGGTCACGACAGTCTAACCCACAACTGATCATGCAACGACACAGAACTGGGCAGTGTTCGTTCGGTTGTGCGTGGCGTTGCCACTAGTTGGGGGCCTGCGTGACAGCAGCTAACACCAAGAAGACTACGTAAACTTTTGAAATTAAAAAGTGGTGTTAGGTGGGCTATTGGAGTTTAGGAAGGGCCAGAGACCTACTGCCTACCCACGGGGTTAGCTATGGCACTGTCCCCAAAAACTTTGCAAACAGGACATGCCCGATATAAACCAAATGAACTTAATTTAGTGGAAACTTAGAAGTGATCAACAGCCTATTTAAATCCTAATGTGAAGTGGGTCAGTTACTCCTTGTTCATTTAATACACCCCAGGGAGGATACCACAGCCTCAGCAAGACCCTCAGAGGGGGCTCTCTCAGGTTATCTAAATAGGAAATCAATCTGTGTGGACTCCTTTCCACTGAAAGGAGCCTTCCAAGTGATTAACACCATGCAAACAGTAACAGCATGGAGGAGGCAAGGCCATAAATTTTTTGCTGACTTCCTTATAATTGATAAGCAATCCCCCCACGTTAAGCCTTGGGGCTAAAGTGCTTTGTCCTTGACCTTGGCTTCTCAGCTGCACCTCCCCCCAGCCTCCCACCACCCCTTCCCAAAGTGGGGTGCGGCTATTTGCCCTGAAAGCTTCAAATCCTGGCTGGTTAGCAGTCAGCTGCAACCCATCAAATCTCCTGATTAAGCGTTTGAAAGGGTGGAGCATTTTTAACGAAATGATTGACAATGGCTTCTATCTCACACACCTGCTGCTTTAAAATCCCCATAAAATGTCAGCAGGGAGTGTAAGTGATATACAGCAGTACTGCTGCCCAGGGTAGGAATGTTAAGTGCTAGGAGATGTGAGGGTCTGAAAGCTACTGGAAAGAAAACACAACAAGCACCCAATCTAATCCATTTCTAAAGAGAAAGGCTTAAGGGCATATTTCATCAAGTCCAACTTTGCTGCCCTGGTAGAGGGGATTTTTAGCACTGGAAATCACTCTTAAGCCCTGGCTTTGTGGTTACCATGTGCTACTTCAAGGTTATCCCTGCCCAGTGAGATGCCTGGCTCCTGGGCGCCAGGTAAGGCAGCCCCAGAGTCATTTCTGATCACCAGCCAGCTTAAATGTAGGTCAGAAACCGGCCATTTGGGGTTCAAGTTCAAGGGCTTCTGAGTGCTCCTCAGTGCCTTTATGGATAAGTCTTGCTCAGTTGAGTGACTTTGATTGATGCTTTTCTTGTAGGCAGGTTGCCAGATATAGGTGCTCCAATTCCAAAATCAATCCAAACACAAGGTTATCCTCAAGCTAAATTATTCTATCTGAGTGGCCAAAGTCAAGAGCATGGTGAAAAAGATTCTGGGTGGAATCTAAGAGCAAAAGCTGAGGAGTTAAGTACAGAGCTGTGTCACCGAAGTTGGAGGGTAAACTGAGCTCTGTTTGAAAATGTGGCCCTCAGCAGGGCAGAACTCAGTGAGAGGGAGCAGGGAAGAAGACCTGGAATAATGCTTAAAAAGGCAATTGATGAGGTGATCCTAGCCCCTGTGTTATCTCTGGTTTGGGGAGTGGGCTAAACCTGGGTACTTACTAACAGTGAAGATTACTGGGCTATTGGGAACTTTATGTTCTGGGATTATTAATGAATTAAGCTTTAGTCAGTGTCAGGCACTGGGCTATCACCTGGGGATATCATAGCCCACAGATTTGTCTCTTGCCCTCAAACACCAGGTAGATATTAACAATATTTGTAGTCAAGTATGATGAGTGTTGGGTGAATAGGAGAGTACAGGTAGCTTTGGTCTGAGACAAAGCACAAGGAATCCTGGGAACTGAAGAAGCCCACTATATCAATTCAACAAGCATTTATTGAGAATCTGCTGCATACCAGTGCTGTAAATTATGGGAAGCTCTGCTTACTATTATAAGCAATGTATAGACTGAGTTTCAGTTTCTTCTCATCTCCACGTCCACAGAAGGAGAGTGGGACAATAGAACGTCTCAGGTGCAAGAGTAGGTAGCATAGAGGTAAGAGTGATTATTAAAGATTTAGGGGATTATTTTTTTGGTTATATAATATTTAAATGATATATGTAAAAAAAATCAGAAACTAATAGAGCAAATGCCGGGTATATCCACCATCAAGAATTAAAAGTTATTATTTTGTAAACTTTGCTGCCTATGTCTCTCTTCTGTAAAATAAATCAACCATTACATATGCAACTAAAACCTTACTGCTCCCCCCGGCCCTTTACCTCTCTCCTGAAGTTGGTAAATATACTCGTATGTTTTCAAACATTTCCTCTATCTGCATGAAAACGTCTTCTCCGTAAATATGGCATGTCTTTGCTCTTCAGGTATGTGAGCTTTCGTTGAACAGTTTACATTTTAATTTATTTAGTATTATTAGCTTCTTCCTTTATGATTTATACTTTTTGTGTTTTGATTGAAAACTCTTTTCTATCCTGAAGTCATGAATGTATTATTTTCTGTTGCCTTCTAGTAATTTTAGTTTTGCTTTTACCTTTATAGCTTTCAGCCTTCTGGAATTTTTCATGAATTTTTTAAGACAGATCTGATTTTATCCCTTTCTGTAGAGATAACCAATTATCCCAGCATCATTTAGTGATTGTTGTTGTTGGCTGCTGTCGATTCCAACTCACGGTGACCCCATGTTCATCAGAGTAGAACTGTGCTCCACAGGGTTTACAAGCCTGTACCTTTCGGAAACAGATCACTTGGCCTGTCTTCCGAGGTGCTTCTGGGTGGATTCAAACTTCCAACCTTATGGCTAGTAGTTGAGAGCTTAACCATTTGTGTCACACTCAGGGATTCCCTATTTAGTGATTAGTCCTTCCGTTCTCCAACAACTTCTAATACCCTTTCTCATATTGATGGTTCTCCTCTGTAAGTTTGTTGTACTGTGGTGGCTTACGAGTTACTGTAATGCTGGAAGCTATGCCACTAGTATTTTAAAAACCAGCAGTGTCACCCATGGTGGACGGGTTTCAGTGGAGCTTCCAGACTAGGAAAAAGGACCTGGCAGTCTACTTCTGAAAAAACTGGCCAGTGAAAACCCTATGAATAGCAGTGGAACATTGTCGGATATAGCCGGAAGATGAGCCCCTCAGGTTGGAAGGCACTCAAGTTATGAGTGGGGAAGGGCTGCCCCTCAAAGTGCAGTCAATCTTAATGACATGGATGGAGTCAAGCTTTATAGACCTTAGTGTGCTGATGTGGCACAACTCAAAATGAGAAGAAACAGCTGCAAATATCCATTAATAATGGAAACATGGAATACACAAAGTATGAATCTAGCAAAATTGTAAGTCATCAAAAATGAAACAGAATGCATGAAGATCCATATCCTAGGCATCAGTGAACTGAAATGAACTGATACTGGGCATTTTGAATCAGACAATCGTAAGGTCTACTAAGCTGGGAATGACAAACTGAAGAGGAATGGCATTTCATTCATCATAAAAAAGAACATTTCAAGACCTATGCTGAAGTACAATGCTGTCAGTGATTGGATAATATCCATACACCTGCAAGACCAGTTAATACGATTATTATTCAAATTTACATACCAACCACTAATGCCACAGATAAGGAAATTGAAGATTTAGCCAAATTTTGCAGTCTGAAATTGATCAAACATGCAATCAAGATGCATTGATAATTACTGGTAATTGGAATGGGAAAGTTGAAAACCAAAAAAAAGGATAGGAAGTTTGGAAAATATGGCCTTGGTGATAGAAACAATGCCAGAGATTGCATGATGGAATTCTGCAAGACCAAAGATTTATTCATTGCAAATATCCTTTTTCAGCAACAGAAACGGTGAGTATCCACATGGACCTTACTGGATGGAATACACAGGGATCAAATTGACTACAGGTGTGGAAAGAGACAATGGAAAACCTCGATATTACCATCAGAACAAGGCCAGGGGCCAACTGTGGAACAGATCAGCAATTGCTCATATACAAGTTCAAGTAGAAGCTGAAGGAAGTTAAAACAAGTCTGCAAGAGTCAAAATACGACCTTGAGTATAACCCACCTGAATCTGGAGACCATCTCAAGAATAGATTTGACGCACTGAACACTGATGACTGAAGACCAGACAAGTTGGGGGATGACATGAAGGATATCATACGTGAAGAAAGCAAAAGGCCATCAAAAAGACAGGAAAGAAGGAAAAGACCAAAATGGATATCAGAAGAGACCCTAAAACTTACTCCTGTATGTAGAGTAACTAAAGTGAATGGAAGAAATGGTAAAGAGCTGAATAGAAGATCTAAAAGAGCGACTGGAGAAGACAATGTAAAGTATTATAATGACGTGCAAAGTTCTGGAGTTAGAAAACCAAAAGGGAAAAACACGCTCGACATTTCTCAAGCTGAAAGAACTGAAGAAAAAATTTAAGACTTGAGTTGCAATTTTGAAAGATTCTACGGGGAAAATACTGAATAATGCAGGAAGCATCAAAAGCAAATAGAAGAAATACACAGAGTCACTGTACCAAAAAGAACTGGTCAACATTGAAATATTTCCAGGGGTAACATATGACCAAGAACCTATGATATTGAAGAAAGAAGTCCAAGTGGCACTGAAAGCATTGGCGAAAGACAAGGCTCCAGAAATTGACGAAATACCAACTTAGGTGTTTAAACAAATGGATGCAGCACTGGAGGCACTCACCTGTCTATGCCAAGAAATTTGGAAGACAGCTACCTGGCCAACAGGAAGAGATTCATATTTGTACCACTCCAAAGAAAGGTGATCCAACAGAATGTAGAAATTATCGAATAATATCATTAATATCACATGTAAGTAAAATTTTGCTGAAGTTCATTCAAAACTGCTTGCAGAAGTACATCAACAGGCAAATGCCAGAAATCCAAGCCGGATTCAGAAGAGGACATGGAATGAGGGATATCATTACTAATGTCAGATGGATCGTGGCTGAAATCAGAGAATACCAGAAAGATGTTGCCTGTGTTTTATTGACCATGCAAAGGCATTTGACTGTGTGGATCATAGCAAATTATAGATAACATCACAAGGAATGGGAATTCCAGAACGCTTAATTATGCCCAGAAACCCTGGTGGCATAGTGGTTAAAAGTTTGACTGCTAACCAAAATATTTGCAGTTTGAATCCACCGGTTGCTTATTGAAAACCATATGGGGCAGTTCAACCCTGTCCTATAGGGGGAACCTCTGCAATAGACTAAGAGGCAGTTGTTCAAACAGAACAAGGGGATAGTGAGTGGTTTAAAGTCAGGAAGTGTGTGTGTCAATGTTGTATCCTTTCACCACACTTATTCAATCTGGATGTTGAGCAAATAATTCGAGAAACTGGACTATATGAAGAAGAATTAGGCAACAGGATTGGAAGAAGACTTATTAACAATCTATTATACGCAGATGACACAATCTTTCTTGCTGAAAGTGAGGAGGACTTGAAGCACTTACTGACTGAGATCAAGGACTACAGTCTTCAGTATGGATTATACCTCACCATAAGGAAAACAAAAATCCTGACAACTGGACCAATAAGTAACATCATGATAAATGGAGAAAAGATTGAAGTTGTCAAGGATTTCATTTTATGTGGCTCAACAGTCAACACTCATGGAAGCAGCAGCCAAGAAATCAAACGACATATTGCATTGGGCAGATCTGCTGCAAAAGACCTCTTTAATGTGTTAAAAAAGCAAAGATGTCACTTTGGGGACTAAGGTGCACCTGACCCTAGCCATGGTATTTTCAGTCATCTCATATGCATGTGAAAGCTGGACAATATATAAAGAAGGCCTAAGAAGAACTGATGCCTTTGAATTATGGCTTTGGTGAAGAGTATTGAATATACCACAGACTGCCAGAAGAACGAACAAATCTTTCTTGAAAGAAGTACAGCCAGAATGCTTATTAGAAGTGAGGATTGCAAGACTTTGTCTTACACACTTTGGATAAGTTATCAGGAAGAACCAGTCCCTGGAGGTATACATCATGCTTGGTAAAGTAGAGGGTCAGTGAAAGAGTGGAAGACCCCCAATGAGATGAATTAGCACAGTAACTGCAATGATGGGCTCAAGTATAGCAACCATTGTGAGGATGGCACAAGACCTGGCACTGCTTTGTTCTGTTGTACATAGGATCACTATGAGTTGGACCCATCTAGATGGCACCTAACAACAACAACATATGCATGTAGGTCTATTTCTAAAATACTCTATTTTGTTCTCTTTATTTATTCTGTATTAATACCATTCTGTTTTAACTATTACAGCTTTTTGATAAATATTCATATCTGGTAAGGTAAATCCCCTCCACCCCCTGCCACTGGATTGGTTATTCCTGACTCTTCTCTGTTTCTTATAAAATTTTGAGACCAACTTCTTGATTTTCATAAAAATCTATTATTAAAAAACCAAACCTGATGCCATTGAGTCAATTCTGATTCATAGAGACCCCACAGGGATTTAAAATTGGAATCATTTGGAGTTTTGTATTACTTAGGGAAAATGTTATCTGTATGATTGTATTCCCAAATATAAATGTGATTTCTCCGTTTATTTAATTTTTATGTTTTTCAATTGTTTTATAATTTCTTCTATAAAGATGTTAACAGAGGCTCACTAAATTTTTTGTGACTTCTGCCTAGATGCCTTGTATTTTTTGTTATCATATTTACTTTCTGAATTGTTGTAGGTTTACAGCAAGAATTGAAGTGTATATATTGATACACTAAGCTGAAACCATGATGGCATTTTTCAGTTTGTCTGTAGCTTCTCTCAGATTTTCTAAGTTGATAATTTTATCTCTGCACATGATGCAGTTTTATTTTTCTTCCAAGTTTTGTATTTTGTCTTTGTTTTAGGCACACTGATTGCTGTGCCTAGGACTTCTAGTACAATGTTGAATAAAATTATAATGAATTATTGTTGTCCTATTCCTGACTTGAAAGTGTGCACCACTTAGCAAAATGTTTCTGTAGGTTTCTACAGCATCTTTTGGAGAAGAGGCAAAGCTGCAGTTGGACCCATAAACTCTGGAGCCAGACAGTCAGGTATAAACCACAGAGCTGCCACTTACCAGCAGCATAACTTTTGACCACATAGTAACACTTCTGTGCCTTGGTTGCTTCCTGTTTTAACTGGGAGCAACAATACCTCATGGAGTTGTTATGTGGATTACTTGAAATAATATATGTAAGATAATATATTTAGTACACATACTACTAAATATTTGCCATTGCCATTCTCCTCCTGTTCATCATCATCATTTGAGAAATTTATTCACATTTATATTTGCTAAGATTTTAATTTCTTTTGAAAATATGTGGGAGAAAAATCTATATTATTGTGGTGTTTATCTGCTTATTTCATTATTAATATGGTGAATTGTATTAATCAGTTTTCATTTTTCATTCTTGGACTAAGTTCCTTCTCTGTACAATGCTGGATTCATTTTGCTAATATTCTGTTTAGAATTTTTGATTTCTGTTTCTTGGTGAAATTGGCATATTTTTCTTATATTGTCTTCTTTTTTCCATTAGGCATTGACCTGAGTCTCATCAAATGTGTAAAGCTGCCTTCCTCTTTTTCTGTTATCTGTAACTATTCATTTATATAATATTGAAATGATCTTTTCCTTGATTTTGTGATAGAAAATTTCTATAAACGAAACTGGGTATTTGGGGGATGGTGGTGGTGATGGGTATGGGTTTTTTATTCTTTATTTTTGTTTTAAGTAGTTAAACAAATCTAATGGTTTCAGAATTATTCAAATATCTGTACCTCCCTTCCTTCTTTGCCTTCCTTCTTTTGTCCCCTCTCTTGAGTAATAGATTGATTTGTATATTCATTTTCCCTCGGCTAATTGAAGATACTATTTTAATGTCTTTGGCCTCCACTGTTACTCTTTAAGATATCTGTTGTAGATAGATCAATTGTGGCTCCTATTTAAGTAATCTTTCTAATTGTTTAAGATCTTCTATCTTTTGTGCAATGTATAGGTGTGGGCTTTTCATTTGTTTGCTTTGTTTTGTTTCCTGTTCTTACCTGGGTTTTAGAGATTTTTGAATGCGTGGTTGGGTTTTCAGTAGCTCTAGAAAATGTTCATTCATTATTTCCTAAAATAATGCCTCTCCCCACTCTACTTTCTTTTTCTAGGATTCCTGCTAGATGTATGCTGAGCTTCTTATTCTATTTACCATGTCTCTTAACCTCTTCTTCATTTTTTCTGTCACTTAATCTATCTCTGTGCTGTAATCTGAGTAATTGTCTGATATTTTTAGTTTACTTTACTTAAGTCATTTACTTTAGTTACTTCATTTGAGTATTATATTTTTCTATTTTGCTCATAATGCTCATAACCTCATATTTCATTTTTTGATTCTCTCGACTGATGCTCTTTCACATTGGTCTCTTCTCCCATAGTATCTTAGATTAGGTTAAAAAACCCAAACCAGACTTGCTGGGGTCAAGTTGATTCTGACTCACAGTGAGCCTGTAGTCTGTTATATTGCAGTAACAAACAACCCCATCGTTTGGCTAAACATGATGTAATCCTACCAATAAAATTGATAGTGTGCTCTGCTCCAGTTAATCATAAATCTAGGCTAACTGAAGCGTCAACATTCTGGTTCTGCATCATCTGAAACATGTCATCACAACAGCAGAAGAGCAAGGAAAATCAGGCATCAGCTTTTAAGTGTTTTGGCCCAGAAGTGATACTTGCTTCTTGGAACATCCTATTGGACAGAATGAGTCACATTGCTCCAGCCACCCATAATGCGGCTAGAAATTATTCTTCCTGGGAATTAGGAAGGAAGAGAGGAGCAAATATCAGTACACAATTCCAAAGTCTGTTTTTGTTAGGTGCCGTTGAATCCATCCTGACTCATAGCGACCCTACGTACAACGGAAGGAAACACTGCCTAGTCCTGAGCCATCCTTACGTTCGTTTCTGTACCAAAGTCTACCACGTTTCATTCTTTTTACTTGCCATTTATGTGTGTTTTAGATATATTTAACATACACAGTTGTATACATATTAAATATATGCAGATTTATATTTACTCTTTGAAGTTTTTTTTAAAAAGTTTTATTTATCTTCAATTCCTAGAAGCTCTGATTCCTCCTTCTCTTCTCTTCCATCCCTTTCCTTCACTTCCTTTCTTTTTTTGACTAAGTCATGTTCCATAATGGTTTATTTCTTCATTTAAAACAAAACAAAACAAACTTTTGATTATGAGCTGATCTGTAGCCAGGTTTTCCCTATTTGTGGAAATCCTGTTTGGCCTTGTTTTGCAGAATATGCTTTAGAATATTCTGTTGTCTTTGTTATTTGCTCATTTCTTTTTGTCATACACTCCAAGAGTATTAATTGCCACAGATTATTTTTAGGTTGATTGACGGGTGCGGGGATTCCTGAATGATGTGCCAAATTAAAATTCAGACCTCAAATACAATAATAGATAAGCCCAGTGTTCTAGATTCTTCACGGAGCATTTTTTTCTCCATTCAGAGTTCAGGCAGTGGCAGCTGAGTTTCCTTGCCATCTTTGTGTTATGATAGGCAGAAGTTTCCCACAGCACTCTCTCCCTGATGTTCCAACTTTTTGATAGTCTCAGTTTTATGTAGATGTCTTGGTTCCAACTCTGACACCTCCCCTTCTGTGGCAATTAGATGCAAAACTCTGGCATTAACTGTCCTAAGGCACAGAAACAGAGCCCATTTAAAAAAAAATTTATTTAATAATAACTTGTTTAAAAATTATAAACATAATTTTTTTTATTTCTTATGAAACAATGAAACGATCATGTTTCGCTCATTATTTTTAGATATTTTAGTGAGAATTGTATGTGTATGTGTGTGTATTATATTTCATAATGTTGCCAGAATCTTTATAGAGTCTCTACATGAAGGAACAAATTGATTAGGCATCCAAACATTTATGAATTATCAAGCACCTCTTTTTTCTCAGGTTCTGTAGAAGGTCTAGAAACTCATAGATACATGGCATGATCTCTATTCTTGAATTGCTCCTAATCTAGTGAAACAAATAGATTCCGCATTGCTCAGAAAGGGTTTACCATACAGTGTAAGTACAATAATAGAGAAATGTGGTAATTACAGAGGACAAGGATCTGTTTTCACAAAGCTAGATAGAAGTCCAGAATCCAGGTCTTCAGAATGCAATATAATTTTGCTTTAATCCAATAATGTTTTCCTTGGATTGTTTTGATACAAATAGTTTTCCATTAGTTTTTGTCTCTGAGAGATTCTGAAGGAAAGGGACTAGTATATGTCTGAGGCCCAAAACTGAGTGTGAAGTTCACAGAAGCAGTCTGTGTTTTCAGTGTTTCTATATTTGAACTCCTTTCTGTAATTCAAGGAAAATGCCACCAGATTGATAGTGATGCTGAAGCTTTGGTCCTGGGGTTGAAACTGACCAAACTGGCTAACAAAGACAGGGAATTTTAATTCCTATTAAATTATGTCATACCTTTAAGGATCCGAATCATAACTTTATCAGGGTTGATAATAAAGTTTTGGCATATAACACAAAACTTTCAATGTTGAACAAATCTATTGCTTTTAGTTTTTTCAATGAATCCTTCTAGTTATTACCTATATATAAATTTTACTGAATTATTCAAAGTCTGATTTATTTTAAATTTTTATGTAACCATATATCATAGATATTTTCATTAAAAATAAAATTCAGAACATTCATTTAATAATTTCATTCTGTTCCATTGCCTTTTTTTAATGTTTATGTTCAGTTAATAAATTAGTTGAAATTTCTATCTTAAGAAAACTTTTTTTGAGAAATATATAGATGTAGTTATATATTATTTTCATTATTAAGATTTATCTATGCTCAAGCTTTTCTAAGACATGAGATGAACATGTCATTTATATTCATTTTAAAAGCCTTTTCATGGCCATATACCCATTCTCTCAGAAATTGAGCATAGATTCTAGTGCTTGAGGTTCAGTAAAGTTTGGTCTTGGAAACCCTCATAAGTAGCTTCTCTTTAGTCTTTTCTTTCTTTAGCAGAGGCTGTCTTTGAATGGCTTCATTTAACTCGTCAGAAAGAGGAGGTACATAATTTTCTTTTAGATTTGAGTATGTATGACTACCCAGTGTAGTAAATAAATGTCAGAGGGATAACGGAATACTACATGAATGGCATACACGATCTTACCTCACACTCAGAAATCTGAGGTACGTGTTATCACCTTGAATTCAAAAAAGAGGAAACGGAAAAAAACTTTCAATAATACTGGTGCAAAGAATTTGGCGATTTCCTTCTACAAAAAACAAGTATAAAACTATGCAAGATTGTCAAAAGCTACCATTTCAGGACACTGGAAATTGACCAAAGGTAAAAAAAACAAATTGAGAAGAGTTTACTATTGAAAAATTGCTAGATCTTTGGGTAAGAATGGGGGAGCTCCGTGGTCTTCTTGTCTCTCTCCCAATTCCCATCAGATTGGTAGAAATAACATTAGCTTTGTCAGCCTGAGGGTGATTGAAAAAACCAGCTGCCAGAAGGAATAGACTCAGTGTGGGGCAGGGAGCCAAAACCTGTGGCTTTGCCAGCAAAAATGGCAGACTCAATTGGGAATGGGTGGAGAAAACTCATAGCCTTGCAAGGTCAAGGTTGCTGTTCTAATTTGGGATGAATGATAGACCAATCAGAAGCTTAATTGGGAGACTAAGGAAATGAGAAACCTAAAAAGGCCTGAGATAAGCTTTTCACACATTCCTGGCTGTCTGGAAAAACTATGTATGTATAGGGGAGACCTAAGAGAGCCTGGCAAAAGGTGAAATCTAAGGAAGACTTGAGAATTGCCTAAATTTTTGAATACATTTCCCAAGCCACAGAGAATAATAGCAAGGGGGTGCAAGAATCCAGATGTTAGATTTCCCAGAAAAAAAAACTCAAAGTAGCCATTATAAATATATGCAAAGATTTAAAGGAAAATATCCCAACAATAAACCAACAAACAGGGAATCTAAGTGGAGAATAAGACATTAAAATTAAAAAAAAAAAAAGAATCACCAGACTAGTATACACTTTTACATGAAAAAAAGAAGAAAAAAATCACCAGATGTTCTTAGCAACATATTTGAGATGTCAGAGAAAAGAATCAGTACGCCTGAAGATAAATAGAAATTATCCAAACTGAATAATGGGAAAACAAGTGGAAAAATAAAATGAGCACAGTCTTAGGTGCTTGTGCGACAATGTCGGGTGTTCCAATATATGTATAGTAGACTCCCAGAAGAAAGGTAGAGAGACAGAAAAGAAAAAAAAAAAAAGAAAGAAAAGAAAATATTATGGTCTGAACTTTCTAAATTTGATGAAATATACTGTTATGGATCCAAGAAGTTCAATGAACCTAAAGTAGAATAAACACAAAGAGAACTACACGTACGTATAACATAGTCAAATTACTGTAAGCCAAAGCAAAGAGAAAAATCTTGATAGCAGAAAGAAAAAAATAACTCATTATATACAGTGAAACAAAAATGCCATTCATAGCAACAAAGACGTCAAGAGGCAGTAGGATGATATACCAAAAGTGTTGAAAGATAAAAGAACTGTCAGTCAAGAATTATACATTTAGTAAAATTATCCTTCAAAAACGAAAGTTAAAAAAAAAAATTCCCAAGTAAAAAGCTGAAAGAATTAATTGTTAGCATACCAGCCCTACAAGAAATATTAAAGAGAGCCCTTCAGGCTGAAAGGAAGTGATATTGTATGGTAACTTGGATCCACAGGAAGCAATGAAGAGCTCTAGAAATGGTAAATATGTGAGTAAGTGTAAACATTGTGTGTATGGATGTGTATGTGCTCTTTTAAAAACGTGACTGTTTTTCTTTTAAAATATAAGCAATAATTATAATATAGTATTGGGCTTAAAATATATATTCTCACAATATAAATGACAGTATTAGCACAAAGGACAGGGAAGGAAATAGAGCTATACTGGTACAGAGTTGCAATATTTTGCCAAAATGTAACTTGTATTAGACTATGATAAGTTAAACGTAAATATTGAAATATCTAGCACAAACCCTAAAACGTACCTCAAAAAAAAGTTAAACCATTGGGAGAGGAATTAAAGTGCTACACTAAAATATTTGTATAACATTAAAAGGCAGAAAAGAAAGGACAGGAGAGCAACAACAACAACAACAAAAAAGCCATGAAACATATATAAAATAAGTAGCAAAACGTTAGGCATGAATCCATCCATAGCAATTGTTGTTAGGTGCCGTCAAGTTGGTTCCAACTCATAGTGACCTTATGCACAAAAGAATGAAACATTGCCCGGTCCTGTGCCATCCTTACAATCGTTGTTATGTTTGAGCCCATTGTTGCAGCCACTGTGTCAGTCCACCTTGTTGAGGGCCTTCCCCTTTTCTGCTGACCCTGTACTCTGCCAAGCATGATGTCCTTCTCCAGGGACTGATACTTTCTGACAACGTGTCCAAAGTATGTAAGATGCAGTCTCACCATCCTTGCTTCTAAGGAACATTCTGGTTGTGCTTCTTCCGAGACAGATTTGTTTGTTCTTTTGGCAGTCCGTGGTATAGTCAATATTCTTCACTAGCATCACAATTCAAAGGCATCAATTCTTCTTCAGTCTTCCTTATTCATTGTCCAGCTTTCACATGCATATGATGCAACTGAAAATACCATGGCTTGGGTCAGGCACACCTTAGCCTTCTAGGTGACATCTTTGCTTTTCAATACTTTAAAGAGGTCCTTTGCAGCAGATTTGCCCAATGCAATGCATCTTTTGATTTCTTGACTGCTGCTTCCATGGATGTTGATTGTGGATCTAAGTAAAATGAAATTCTTGACAACCTCAATCTTTTCTCCATTTATCTTGATGTTGCTTAGTGGTCCAGTTGTGAGGATTTTTGTTTTCTTTATGTTGAGGTATAATCCATACTGAAGGCTGTGGTCTTTGATTTTCATCAGTAAGTGCTTCAAGTCCTCTTCACTTTCAGCAACTAAGGTTTTGTCATCTACATAACACAGGTTGTTAATGAGTCTTCCTCCAATCTTGATGCCCTATTCTTCTTCATATAGACCAGCTTGCTTATTTGCTCAGCATACAGATCGAATAGGTATGGTGAAAGGATACAACCCCGATACACACCTTTCCTGACTTTAAACTACTCAGTATTCCCTTGTTCTTTGTGAACAACTGCCTCTTGATCTATGTATATAAAGGTTCCTCACGAGCACAATTAAGTGTTCTGGAATTCCCATTCTTCACAGTGTTATCCATAATTTGTTATAATCCACAGTTGAATGCCTTTGCATAAACAGTAAAACAATACTAACCAAGTTGACCTAACTTCTTTTTTTTTTTTTAAATTAACTGTCAGATGTATCATTCATAAGAGGTCAGCCTGGCTTAAAGGAACAGGGTGAGCATGAGCAAGGGTTAACAGGCAAGTTATCCTGTCAGTAATTTACAGCGCAAAAGACAGAGTGATGGGAACACTAGTAATGAGAGCTGGGAATGAGGCCAAAAAAAGTGCCTTCTGCCTTATTTTATTGATCAAGGCCACATGTTGTGTATTAGCTCTGAGTGGCATCAGCAGCTAGGCTGATTTGATACTGAGGACTTGAATCACTTATGGTAGATACTGTCATTGTTCCAAGTTATTCAGTCCCCTCCTTGTAAAGAATTATAAGTATCCACCCATTGCCATTGGCTTGCAGTAACTTCCTATGGAAGGAGTGTAATTGCCCACATCACTGACATTGCTTTGGCCATGTGATTTGATTTAGCCAATGGAACGTGAGAGAATATGACATGCTCACATCTGTGTAAAAAGTTTAAGAGCCATCTTGTTGTTCAGCCTTTGTTCATTTATCTCTGCCACAAGAACAGCGTGTCCCAGATAGGGGCTGCCTCTTTTAGCCTGGATCCCAAATGAAGACACGTGGAGCAAAGCTGAAGCTGATGCATAGCCTGGAAGAGAGCCACATCCTATCTGAGGTCAGCCTGTAATCAATTTGTAAATAATTTTTTTTTTCTACCACTGACACGATGCATTCATTGCATGTTGTCAGAACATAACCTAGCAAAACGTGACTGATACACCTTGACAATGAACACCTCAACTTATGCCACTACTGACGGACATGGTAGACATTTACAAGAGCACTTGTCCAGTCACTTTTCTTGACTTCAGAGGAGGGTCCTGATCCATAGGTTAGTATTTATATCTCCCATTTGAGAATTTTACCAGAGACCTGGAGCTTAAAAATTGGGAGCCAAATCACATTCATTGAAGAGTTTTCAGAAAAGGTCTATGAACTTCTGCTGGTCCCTGGAGAAATCCTGGTTCCTACCACATTCTATTGCTTTATTAATTTCTCTTGGATTCTATACAAAACCTTAATATCCTTAAAAAAAAAAAAAAATCCTTAGGGGGGCGGGGGAAAAAGCTGCTTTTAAAGCTAAGCCAGCTCCAGTTGGTTTCTATTTATTTGCAACCAAAAGAACCTTAACTAATATACCACCTACAACTACGCAGATATTACTCTAATTCATTCTTTTAATGTTGGCTCAGCAAAGGCCAGTGCCTGCCAGGGACTGCTGCTACAGTGGCAGGGGATGTGGAAGCAGCCCTGAGGTAAGGCAGTTGGCCCCTCCTTCAAGTCTGGCCAAGAACAAAGCAAAGCCTGGAGTTCCTAAATCCCATCCTTAGGTTCTTATCTATACACGACATATTCTTTTCTCTTCCTCACCTTCCTGAATGGGGTCCAGGATTCCAGCTGGGCTGATGGGTCCTTGTCCTAGATCACAGGGTCAAGGGATGAGGCAGAACATGCAAAATCCAGTCCTCTTTTACTGTGAGAATGGGTGGTCCCCGGCAAGGTTGTTTTTGGCCAAGTGGGTGCTGGGTATTTTCAATTACAGTTGCATATTGTTGCCTGCAACTTCTTGGCAGTAGTTAAACCTAATGCATTAAAACATAATTGCCTCTATTAAGAGAAAGAACAGACATGCACTAACACAGGGTTTTGCAAAGTTAAGGGCAGCTAACTAATGAGATAAAAGTTTGTAAGAACAAGGCATGGAACCACATTTATTGGCATTTTCACATTTCTTTTTTTCTGGGCAACTGAAGAAAATGTCCATCCAGCTACCAAATTTTCTCTGGGATGCCTGCCAGGTTTCTGAGCAAAAAGCTTTAAAGTTTTAGCAGTTAGTAGGAAAATTAGAGGCTCTGGCCAAATGTCCTGATGACTCCTTTGAGCTTTAGATCCATGTTTATACCTAAATATCAGCTGGATATTTCCAATCTGGAGGTTCTACCAGGCCTAAACTCCATTTGTCACTAAACAAATCCATCATATCCCTCTCTTCCCAGCTCCTATATCTGTTTTTCCTTCTATATGCTTAATTTATATCAAGTTACCACTATCCACCCATACAAGCCAATTAGAAGTCTCCATTATCCTTGATTCTACACTTTTCATGACATTCCACATCCAATTAGTCAGTATCATTTAGACTTTCTGAATAGTTTTTGAGTCCGTTACTTCACTGCCTTAATAAAGATGAGTAATGCTGAATCTCTGGAACCAGTCTCCTGATTAAACACCTGTCACACCTCCTTTCCAGTCGGTTATCCACATTACTCCCAAAGTGATTCTCCTAAATTGGATGATGCTAAACCCCAAAACCAAACCCGTTGCCATCGAGCCGATTCCGACTCATAGTGACCCTGTAGGACAGAGTGGAACTGATGCATAGAGTTTCCAAGGAGCACCTGGCGGATTCGAACTGCCGACCTTTTGGTCAGCAGCCGTAGCACTTAACCACCACGCCACTCATTATAAATACTTGAGTTTGATGCTATAGGTAATGTGGAAACACTAAACTCTTCAGAAGGGCCTTTAAAGCCTTAGGATTATGAGCCTTATCTCTGTTTTTCAAATATTAATATGTAAAAAGGTATAAAAACTTGGTTAATAAAATGAAAAAGCCAATATTCTGAGAACTATGCTCTTGTTAAGCTATACACATATCTATTTGATGCCCAAGGAAATGAAATGGAAAAGAGAAAGTTATGTCTCTCTTTCAAATTTGGGTCTTACTTTAGCAGTCCTCATTTTCTGTCCTGGGAGAAACCAGGGATGTTTGGCCATTGTATGTTAATAACCACCCAGTTGAGGGCAGAAGATAGATTAGTGGTTATAAACACACTCTTGCAGGAGAAGGAATAGGGAAGAAGGATACAAGAGTGTTTTTCTTGGTGGGAATGAAAACTTCCCCGTGCTGCTTACGCCAGGCTGTGGGATGCCTGAATCAAGAGTGTCAGTTGGGCCTCATCAATTCCCATTCAGGTCTTTCTTGTGGACTTGCCAGCAATGTGAAGTGAAGATGAGATGTGCGCATTCTTGCTCTGGATCTCTCTTTTAATATCCTGGGAACAACTGCTCATACATCACTGTGCCTGCCAATTATTGCTGATTCTAACGTGTGTTGTTCAGACCTGTCTTAAAAAAGAAGCATTTCTTCACTCAGCACTTACTTTTTTGGACACCAGCAGCGAGACGCACTTTCACTCCCCTTTGCCTTTTCTCCTACTGTTCTCTCAGCTCTAAACACTCTTTCTCCACTCTAGAAATCCCCCAAGCCCCACTCAAAAGTCACCACAGCTGACCCCCCCAGCCAGAATTAATTCCTGCCTTCCTTTGCTTCCACTGCATTGTAGATGACCCTCCAGTTAGTATTATTTCATTCTGCCCAGTAGTTGTAATTAGTTGACTGCACTTTTACCATCTCCAGTAGATTGAGCCTAGGGACTGGGACTTGTCCATCTCTGAACCCCAAACTGAGGGCTGACCATCATGGTTGTGGAATGGAAAAACATCCCTCCAGCCCCTAGATGGTACAGTAGTCCCATTTGTGTTCTGTTTCTTGGTTTGCAGGCTCTCTTGAGAAAGATAATTTAAACATGGATGTCCTGGGACTGAGTAGAGAAAATGTCATTTCTGGTTTCTCAGAATTGGAAGATATTTCAGTGGTCTGTGATGAATTTTTGAGAGAGGATCATTTTTTGGCATAAAATAGTTTGGCCTTCAAAGGCCACAGAACTACATTTCAGGAAATAGCATCATGCACAGAATGGACCAGAGGCTTTCCTCCCATCTCTGTAGGTAGAGTGAACAAAATTTATAATACAAACAGGGACACTTTGAGTGTGCTAAAACAACTGAACTTACAGACTTTATTGAAATATTTGCTTATAGATCACTAAATTTATCAACCTATAAATAACTCTACTCACAAACTACTTCAAAAATAAGATTATTTATTAAAAAAACAAGAATAACATCTCTGCTTGTTGAAAATTTTCTATTGCCTATGTGAACATTAGAAAGTGACATAACAAAATAATTATACATACCCAAGCACTTTAATAATTTCTTCACAATGTCCCTCCATGGTAGCCCATCTTTGATATTTTCTTGAGGGATTTACTTTTTCGATATAGTCTTATTTTGAATTTTTTTCCATAAAGTTGCCTGGATTTTTTCAAGCTGTATTTTATTACTAGCAAATGCAATTTAACTTTTGTTTAAATCACACTTCCAAAAAATCTTATGGGGATAAAATATATATAAGAAAAAATTGCCATTTTAACGATTTTTAAGTGTACAATTCAGTAGCATTAATTATATACACTATGTTGTGCACCCACCACCGCTATATATTTCTAAAAGTTTTTAATCACCCCAAACAGAAACTCAGTATTCCGTAAGCAATAACTCTCCATTTCCCTTTCCCACTTGCCTTTGGTAACCACTTATAAACTTTTGTCTCTATGCATTTGTGTATTCTAGATATTTTCATATAAATACCCAGTGCCGTACGACCATATAATATTTGTCCTTTTATGTCTGACTGGTTCCACTCAGCATATTTTCAAGGCTCATCCATGTCATAGCATGTATCAGGACTTCATTTATCTTTATAGCTCAATAATATTCCATTGTATGTATTTTGTTTCCCCACTCACCTGTCGATGGGCATTTGGATTGTTTCTACCTTTTGGCTCTTGTGAATAAGGCAAAGAATATTGGTGTAAAGGTATCTGTTTGAGTCTCTGTTTTCAATTATTTTGAGTATATGCCTGGGAGTGAAATTGCTGGATCACATGATAATTCTATGTTTAAGTTTTTAGGAATTGATGAATGGTTATCCACAGTGGCTATACCATTTTACATTCCCACCAGCAATGCACAGGTTTGCCAATTTCTCCACATCCTCACCAACACTTGTTATTTTCCATTTTTCTGTTGATAACCATCCTAGTTGATGTGAAGCTGTATCTCATTGTGGTTTTGATTTACCTTCCTCTAATGACTAAAATGATCTTCTCATGTGCTTATCAACCATTTGTACATCTTTGGCCATTTTTTAATGGGTTGCCTTTTTGTTGTTGAATTGTAGGGTTCTCCTTGTTAAATTTATTCCTAGGTATTTTATTCTTTTCAACGCTACTGTGAGTGGAACTATTTTCTTAATTTCCTTTTCAGAATTTTCATTGCTGGGGTACAGAAACCCAAATGATTTTTGTGTATTCATTTGTACCCTGAAACTTTGCTAAATTAACTTATTAACTCTAGTAGTTTTCTTGTGAATTGTTTGCAATTTTCAGCGGTTAAGAGTGCAGCTGCTAACCAAAAAGGTGGGCAGTTCAAATCCACCAGCCGCTCCTTGGAAACCCTATGGGGCCTTTCTACTCTGTCCTATGGGGTGCCCCTGAGTTGAAATAGACTTGACAGCAATGAGTATATATAGAAAATTATATTGCCTGTGAATAAAAGTAGTTTACTTCTTCCTGTCCTACTTGAATGTCTTTTTTTCTTTTTGATGCTAAATTGCTTTGGCTAGAATTTCCAGTACAATGTTGAGTAGCAGTGGTGAAAAGTTTTGTTCCTGATCCTAGGGTGAAAAGTTTCAGTCTTTTACTATTGAATATGATATAAAAACCAAAAAACCAAATCCAGTGCTGTCTTGTTGATTCCAACTCATAGCGACCCTATAGGACAGAGTAGAACCGCCCCACAGAGTTTCCAAGGAGAGCCTGGTGGCTTCAAACTGCCGACACTTTGGTTAGCAGCCATAGCACTTAACCACTACGCCACCAGGGTTTCCAAATATGATATTAGCTGTGGGTTTTTCATAAATGCCCTCTATCAGGTTAAGGAATTTTCCCTTCTACTCCTAGTTTGCTGAGTGTTTTTATTATGAAAGAGTGCTGAATTTTGTCAAATAACTTTTTCCACCTCAATTGAGGTGATCATGTGGTTCTTTTCCTTTGTTCTTTTTTTTTTTTTTTATTAATGTGGTGTATTACAATGATTTTTTTTTTTTTTCATGTTGAACCACCCTTGCATTCCTGGGGTAAATTCTACTTGGCCCTGATTTATAATCCTTTTAATATGTTGTTAGATTCAGTTTGCTAGTATTTTGTTGAGGATTTTTTTGCATCCATATTTATAAGGGATATTGGTCTATAGTTTTGGTGTATTAATCTGACTTTTGTGTCAGGTTAATGCTGGCTTTATAAAATGAGTTAGGAAGCATTGCCTTCTCTTATATTTTTTGGAAGAGTTTAATAACGATTGGTATTCTTCTTTGAATGTTTAGTAGAATTCACAAGTGAAGCCTTTTAGTCCTTGGCTTTTCTTTGTTGGGAGGTTTTGATTATTGATTCAATGTCTTCACTTTTTAGAGGTCTGTTGAGATTTTCTATATCTTCTTGAGTCAATTTAGTTTGTGTGTTTCTAGGAATTTGTCCATTTAATCTAGGTTATCTAACTTGTTGGCATACAATTGTTCATTGTTGTTGTTAGGTGCCATCAAGTCAGCTCCAACTCATAGTGACCCTGTAGGACTGAGTAGAACTGCCCCGTAGAGTTCCAAGGAGCGGCTGGTGGATTCAAGCTGCCCAGCTTTTGGTTAGCACCTGGGCTCTTAACCACTATATTGATCTTTTCAAAAAACCAATTTTTGGTTTCATTGATTCTTTCTGTTGTTTTTCTAACCTCTATCTCTGCTTTAATATTTATTATTTCCATTCTTATAGTACTTTTAGCCTTGGTTTGCTCCTATTTTTCTAATTACTCGAGGCGTAAATTTAGGTCATTGATTTGAGGTTTTTATTGCACACAGAGCTCCAAGTATCTTGCTTCAGTCCTTCAGGCAGCCCCCAAAGAGGTTAGAATAGACACACATAGTAATTTATTTATAAAGTTTGCTCTGCTCTACTTTGCCTAGAGCTAGAGACCAGGCTCTTCTGTCTGAGAATGCAGATGCTGCCACACCAAGCCAGGGAGCGCTGCGTGCTTTGGAGTAGAAAATCCAGGCTTTCATACCATTTACACGTTGCCTTTTTCTTGGTTCAGCATTTGCTTAGTTGCTGTAACATTTTGACTAGTTTCCGGAGTCCTGAAACCATTGATTCTGCCAGTTTCTGCTGTGTGTGTGTGTGTGTGTGTCTGTGTGTCTGTGTCTGTTTGTGTGTCCGTGTCTGTGTGTTGGGAGATGGGAGATGCAACTGCTTATGCTACCGTCTTACTCCACCTTCCAAGACCGTCATATTTTTTTGTTGAGATAACTAACTACAGGTGCGGAGATATCTGGAAATCTCAGAGAAAATTCTGTTAAAGGAGATGTACGATTTGTATTTTTTTGTGTATTAAAATGTGTACAGTCCAAATATTTTCGTAGGTATATCATTTTTGCCCCTATTTAGAATACCTTAATTTGAGAGATATTCTTAGAAGAAAGCTCATAAAATAGGTTGTCTATTTATGATCATTTTCATTGCTTCATCAAATTTAGATGCTTTAAAAGTGTAGGTATTCTCAATCTCATTTGGTGCTAGTAAACTATGTATTTATCCGATTAGAAGTAGGAGCTTCATTAAAAGATTCTTTCCCCAAGTCAGGATAGTCCAAAGTGCAGTTGTTGAATTTCAAAGTTAAGTATTTCATGTTGTTTGAGTTTTTATTGTCTAATTTGTTCAGTTTTTTTCTGGCTTGTAAAGGGATAAATTTTAATCTCTTCCTGTTTGCAAACTTTATTTTCAATCATTGCTTTCACTAAAATTTGAAAAGCTGACTTTTTGTGCTCTTTCTTTGAATGATTAAAGACTTTTAACACAAATGCACTCATTTACAAATGGAACTTGTCATTTGCAAGGCTTGTTTACAATATAGTTTTTATAGGTTCAAATGTTTCTAAAATCCAATCGATGATGGACAGCAAAGAGTAAATACATACATCCATATCAATGTATATGTTTTTGTGTTCAACATCCTTATCACAAAATTTGTAGGTCAGTTACTCTCACTTTCTATTAAAATATTTGCAACTTTGGTAAATATAGAGTCTATTTCAATTGGTAGAATATGATAATGAGTTATGAAACAACTGTAAATTTTATGTGTATCAAAACCAAATGCAAGTACATTTGCACACCATAAGTTTATTTAGTAAGAATATTGTTTTCACCACGTGGTGTGTTTGCCAAAATTTATGTCCGTATTACTACCACAAAAATACTTTTATCTTTGATACCAACTTTTTACTGTAAATAGCAGTATTAGATATTTCATCTTTGAAAGAATGAACTTCCCAAAATTTTACTTTTATTTTATTAATTTGATGAAAAAAATACCATCATTGGAATTCATTTTTGATTTAAAATATCTTATCACACAGCTATAACACTGGCATCATTTAACTATTTGAATTTTTTTTTTCCTCTAATGGAGCCAACACATTAAGAACTACCAATTTACTTTTTATACACACAGAAGAAAATGTGAAACTGAAAATGAGCAAAATTAATTTTTTAAAGGAACAGATGCTTGATTTTTATGAAAAGTCATGCTTCACAGAACGATATGTAAAAGCACTTTCTACAATTGCCCGTGTCAACTTGACATAAACATTCTTATTTTCTTAAAATAACTACTTAATTTTGAAATAAATTATGTTACTTCTGCAAAATTGTATGTTCTGGTTTTCACGTGGTCAGTGATATTACTATGGCCTCAGTCGAAATCAACTCAATGGCACCTATCAAGAACAACTATGGAGGATGAGAAATGTTGAACAACATTTTGTGAAAGTTCTATCAACTTTCTTGTGATAGTTCGTTAACAACTTTCTGGAGAAATGGAAATTTAGTACTTAATTTTTCATTAAACAAGTACTTTCATTTTTTAATTGCTTATAAAATGTAAAATGTTTATTGTAAAACACAATAAATGAAAAGACCATTGTAATAAGGGTATTTAGATTTCTATGCTACATACACTCTACCTCAGAACTGCTCAGACTCTTTTTCTCCCTACACATATTTTACTTTATACCTAATCTATAATTTCACAAGTTTCCCACTGACCAGCAGCCTGGCAGCTTCCTGCATCTCAAAGACCAAGGCAAGGCCATAACACGGTTGAATTATACATCAAATAGCTGGCAGGGGGAGTGGCATGAATTCCTTCCACCATGACTATTTGAGACCAGAAGAAGTTAGCTCTTCTTAGCCAATCATATTAGAGTGGAGAAGGGTTTTAGTTATATTGAATCTGAAAAGAGCAGACAAAAAAAGATACAGGTTATCTTAATTATCTTTAATATTATACCATGTGTTTAAGTGAGAACTTATCTTACACATACTAGACTAGACAATGGCAGATGCTTGAAGTACAAAGTGGATGTGTACCAGATCCATCTTAGAACATTCTAATGAAACTAATAAGTAATATCTTGCTAAAAATGAAAAATCCATGAAAAGGGCTAAATTGAATGGGATGCTGAGACAAACAGTCCTTTCTCAGGAAAACTGAGATATATTGTCACACTTTTTATATAAATCTAAAGACTTTATTTTATGCTTCTTCTTTATTATTAAATAAAGGAATTTTTTTTCCAGAGAACATTTGCTTCATTATAATTCTTTCAATAATTTCTGAAATATCAACAGTTTAACGTAGTTTGTTTTTTTACCTTTCCTTTTATCCCTGGTAGAAATCAAACTCTAAAAAGATGCCAGTTTTAGAAAACTAAGAATAGGTAGGGAACTCCTTAATCCAGTAAAGGGTGACTATGGAAAATTTACAGCTAACATCATACTTAATAGAGAAATATTGAGTACTTCCCCCATAAACTCAGGAACTTGGCAAGGATTCCCACTCACACCACTTCTGTTCAGTATTATACTGCAGGTCCCGACCATTGCAATGAGGCAAGAAAGGAAATAAAAGGCACAAGCGTTAGAAAGGAAAAAAGAAAAATGTTTCTATTTGTATATGATATGATATAGAAAATCCAATGCCACATTACCATAGAACTCTGTATTTGTGAGGCATGTGAAACTTTGTTTCAAACTTGGTTATTGACTGGGAAACTCTAGAGGGAGAAGTGAGAGTAAGATTTGAGCACTCAGCCTGTACCCTAAAACCTTAAAAATCAAATAATTGCTCAGTTCCTTATAGTTTACAAAGCACGTTTATATTCACGATCTCATATAAACTTCACAACTCTGTGAAATCAGCAGGACAGATATCATTACAGACGACCCACATTATAGATGAGACAACTGAGGGTCAACAAAGTGGAATTAGTTGCTTATGTGTAGCTGGTGATCTAGAGGGAGTGATTACTTTGAACTGGAATGGGGTTATGAGGTTAGAAATGATAGGAAGGAGACAAAGATAGATTTTCTGATTTACATTCTGATATTCTGGGCAAAATTATTCAACAGGTGCTAATGTTATGACCTGGCCATGTGTTTCACATATTTATTTATTTATTTTTGAACAATGTTGAAGTTAGGATACATAGGCTGAATCTAGACCGATGCTCTTAGATTTGCAAGGGAAAATCCCAACTTGAAATTGCTAAATCAAAACCCCAGCTTGGAAAATAAAGCAGCTCAATGAATTCTGACTTGTTAAATCATATTTGGCTTTAAATAATAATAAAAATATATCTTTTGGGAACTTGGAAACCCTGGTGGCGTAGTGGTTAAGAGCTACGGCTGCTAACCAAAAGGTCAGCAGTTCAAATCCACCGGGTGCTCCTTGGAAACTCTATGGGGCAGTTCTACTCTGTCCTATAGGGTCATCATGAGTCGGAATCGACTTGACGGCAGCGGGGTTTTTTTTTTTTGGGGGGGTGGACTTAACTTCAGAACCTAAGGACTGATTTTACCTGAGAGACAAGTCATTCTAAGGAGGCGTAATGCTGGGGAAAGAGCTGGGGATGGGTCCAGAAATTCTGGGCTTAAATTCTACATCTGCTATACCATGTCCCGTGACCTTAGTCAGGTCCCTTCTATCCTCTGCACCTTCGATTCCTCATCCATCAGGGAGATGGACCAGATGGATTATGAGTCCGGATGGGTTGTGTGTCCTTCTAGTTCTTATAGTCTAAAGTTTTAAGGTGGTTTTCCCTTTAGGTAATCTGTCCCTGTTTTTCTCAAGAGGCTTATTTAAAACAAAACAACTGATTTTCGTTCCCCACACAATATTCAGAGGAATATATAGTCGAATGTTTTGTTTTTAAACCAAGTTAACATATTATAGGGGAAAGCATAGGCATATTGGAGCCAAACCAGGGTTCCAACGCTGTATGTACCACTTTACAACTGTGTGGCCTTCTCTAAGTTATTCCTTTTCTCTGGGCTTTAGCTTTCTTAACTATAAAATTACAGGGTTAATAATACCTCCCTTACAGGTTATGCAGAAGATTAGAATTAATGTAAGTAAAATACCTGGGATATAGTAGATTCTCAAAAGGTGGTTATTATAAACCAAATGAAAAACCTGAGAAAGAGAGACTTCCCAGCAAATAGAATCAGTCATGTCTAGAACTTAGTCTGCTTGACTTCCAGGCCTCAGCTTCACCACTCCAAGCTACACCATTTTTTGCCCACTGGTATATCTGTTCTATCACTGGAATTGTCTCGGAAAAGATGAACTATCTCCATGTATGTGCATGTTCTCCTTCCATGATATGAAAAATTTAAGCCCCTTTGGCAGATAGCCTGTACTCTGTCAGGAGACACGAAGATCTGGCAAGCTCTGTGCTCCAAAATCACCCTTCTCCAATTACACTCCCCCAGGTTTCTCGGTTAGCAGGCCCAGCAGCTCCTCTCTCCTGAGCCAGTTCTGGACTGAGGGCCTAATGCATCACAGGTGGGCCCAGGCTTCAAACTCATTCCAGATGGCCTCACAGTTTAAGCCTCCCAGCAACCCATTATATTTTGGCCATCCTAAGATCATTTCATCATCTATGAGTCGGAATCGACTTGATGGCACTGGGTTTGGTTTTTTTTTTTTTTGGTTTGAGATCATTAGTGATGCTGAAGGATGCAGAGAATGGCAGAGACGTGCTCTGAAACCAGGACCTTTGAGAGGCCTTGTATATTGAGTGCCTACCATAATATATGCATTCACAGGGAGCAAGCATACTCCGACCTTGGCTCTCAGAGGTCACTGTGAGGGGCCCATGAATTTGACATTGTGAATGGTCTGTCTGCTGGGGTCACAGAACAAGTATAAAGGAATCATCTGTGCTCTTACAGAAAATACTTTCATTGCTGCTGGGCTCTAGAAAGAGTAAGGATATATCCTTGAGCCTTAGTAATTGCTGCACCAATTATGGGGGCTGCTGGGCAATTCTTTAGTGGCACAGGGGGAATCTTATAGTCTTTAGCCCCTTTACAGGCAGATCCCTTTGAAAAGCCTAACATTCTCTTAATTGCATCTTTATATTATGAAATAGACTAACTCTACAAAATAATTTCCAACTCCATTTTTTAGCTGGATAACTTCCCAGGGAAGATACTGGAAGGTAAGCACATATCAGGTTATTCAAGGGACTTTTAAATTTATGATATGCATTCGCAGCAATGAAAAGCACATTGAGAATTATCCGTGCTTTGGGGTCATAAGAGGTCAGCCAAAAAAAAAAAAATTAAGAAGAATCAAAAGAATGGCATTTAAAATCTAGTTATTCTTGGGCCTAAATCTCAACTGCACCACTTATAAGTTGGGTGAGTTTGTTGGGGTAACCACTTACTTTTCTGACAACCATAATCCATGAAACTGGGATGATCCAAACAAAGTTGTTCATTGGTTTTGTTCACTTTCTTGCTCCTGTGTTTACTCACTCTCATTCATTCTTGCATTTGTTTATTATTCCCTGAGTGCTTTCTCTGTGCCAGGCACCATGCTAGATGATACAAGAAACCCAGTCTAGTAGACAAAACTGACAGTTACCTCAATTCAACAAATACTTGATGAGCACCCACACTGTGTCAGTTGCTGTGTTAGGCAATGGCCAGAGACTGGTGTACAACACAATGTCTGTTCTCATGGTGGTCAGGGTCTAGTAGGCATTACACCAGGTACACTACGGTGTGGTTACTGCTGCTGTCGTATGTTCCAGGTATGCTGGTGTATGAATGGATATAGTCAGGTTTGCTTGAAAGGTTCATCAAGGCCCCTCCAAAGAGAAGACAGTCAATCTGTGCTCTGTGGAGGAGTTTTCAGGAAAGAGATAGGCAGGGAGAGCTTTATGCACTGGTCCTTCTAGGAGAAGAAATTAGGAGCCTATATGAATACACAGGCACTGGGTTGTATGAATACACAAGTTCATTCCACAGACACATTTCTAAAATTCTAAAAAATATATGTTATTTATTTATTTACTATTCTGCATCATTCATATGCCCACTACGAAAAAATAGCAGTTTTTAACACTGTCATATTTGCTCCATGGTTTACTTCTCAATAGTATAAAAACAAAACAACAAAAAGCTTTGTTGATGATGCTTTCTGTCACTGTGGCAGAAACTGCTAGTTGCCTGTCCCAATCCACTTTTCCCTGCTTCCTTATAAGAAGAATCCTGACTTAATTCTGGCTAAATGACTGCATTTCTTGGCCTCCCTTTAGCTGGGTGGGAATAGGGGATGGCTGCAATGAGATGGCTGTTTTGCCTTTAAGTTTCTTCACATGACTTAGGATAGCCTTTATCTTGAAAATAACAGGGAGACAGGAACAGATTTACGCATCAGGGAATTTACAAGGGTATAACTACGTGACAGGATGCAGATGCAAATAAATACGATCCTATCATGAACTTGGAACTGCATTAAGTGTGTATACATACATATATATATACACATAGATATATAGAGTATATATATATATCACATATAGTATACATACATTACATACTACATATAAACCAAAAACCAACTCACTGCCATCGATTCTGACTCATAGTGACCCCATGGGATTTCCGGGACTGTAAATCTTTACGAGAGCAGACTGCCACATCTTTCTCCCACAGCTGGTGGGTTCGAGCCACTGACCTTTTGGTTAACAGCTGAGCACATTAACCACTGAGCTACCAAGATTTCTTATGTACTACATATAACCAAAAAACCCAAACCCATTGCCATCGAGTCTATTCCAACTCATACAGACATTATAGGACAGAGTAGAACTGCCCCATAGGGTTTCCAAGGAGTGGCTGGTGGATTCAAACTGCTGCCCTTTTTGTTAGCAGCCCAGTCTTAACCACTGCGCCACCAGGGCACATATAGTATATTAAATACTGTATATACACACACACATATACATACTTTTTATATGTATTAGCTTTTCACCTCAAAGCAAACTGCTTCCTGTTTCTACTCACCCAAGGCCACACAGCTCATTACTGACAGAACTGAAGTTCAAGCTGCTGTTCATTCCATTGCAAAACTGGGACTTGAAACATAGAAATAGTGGGACTTAAGACAATATGTGCAAAGCACCTCGCATTGGTCTTAGAATACGGCTGGTGCTCAATCTGTGTTTTCCTTCCAACAGACTTGTTGAGAATCAACTTGTGTTCTTTTGAGAATGTGTGTGTGTGTAGTGGGTACACATGCATGCATGAGTGAGGGAAAAGTGTTGTTTAGAAAACGCTGTGCAGGAATCAAGAAGATGCAGTGCAGGCTGTTGTGTTTATTTGGACTGAGCTGAGCACGTGTCAGCATCTCATCACCTGCCCTGGAGACTGACCCCTTGATTGGGAGCTGGTTTCAATACCCATTACAAAATCCAGCTTGGCCAGTGAGCCAAGTGTATCTCTTTCTTCTTTCCATGCTAGTTTTGCAGCTTCTAGGGCATGACTTCTGGGTGTCTGGCTCCTGTATGATGTAAAAATCATGACCAAACAGGACTGAGGTCCAGCTACTTAGGCAAGAGTTAAACAAGGCACATATGTGCATGGTTCCCATCCATGCATCTCTGCAATATAAAATTGTTCCCAATAGTAGCTAAAGGAAAAGCTCCTAATAGCAGAACAAATCAGGGGTCATGGTTGTTGGAACAAATCACTTAGCAGGGTTGTAGCCCCCGCTAATCACACCTCTGTGCACGTCCCCATTTGTAGATTTGCCGATGCCTTCCTTCTAGTTTCACTGCCACACTCAGACTTGTTGCTTCTTGACTCCCTGCATTCACTGTGCTGTCCCTTCCTCCTGGAACATCACCTAACTCCTACATGTTGCAAGACTCGGTTAAAGCTGCATCTCCTCTGAGAAGCCTTCACACATCACCCCAGGCTGGAGTAGGTACCTCATCCTGGGTTACTGTAGTGCTGAGCACATTGCATTGTATTTTCTGCCTTCCTCTGCTAAATCATGGACTCCTGGACTCCAGAGATTATGTGCTTTAGTGATTGCAACCCCCAAACCAAATAGCAGTATCTATATTTAAGAACTTTATTTTAATGTAATGAAATGCTAGTATTAGTAGCAGTATTTAAGAATGCACAGAATATATAATTTAAAAACAAGTAAAGCAGTGTTTAACGCATTTCCCATATCAATATGTATTAACAGTAGAAATAAAGTTAAAATCAAGGATAAAAACATGAATGTTAAGCATGTATCATCATAATAAATTGGATAAAAATAAAACACCCCAGGCAGAAAATTCATCCATAAAAATTTGAAAATGAAATCTGATTTTTTTAAAGTACAATATTAAAAACAGCATCAATTTTGTCACTGGTTACAAAGGTGGTGTTTAATGAGGAGATAGTTGCCTTAATCTCACCTATCTGATGTGGAAAAATCTGTACCAAAGCAATGGGTGGGAGGACTTGAAGAAGAAGGAACTAGCTTAAAACCAAGAAGAACTAGGAATATCTCCACTGGGAAAAATAAATTTCAATACTTGAACAAAATGCTCAGGTAAATTCTCCATTTTTCAATTTCAGTTCCATTACCTGTGTATTCTACTTGTTTGGAAACCTTTCACCTAGGGTAAGAATCATGCCTGCGCTAGAAACGTTCCTTTATTAATTGACATTTTATTCTTCATAATCTCTGGCAGATGAAGGAGCCAGGGTGTATGTTCTAAATAAGCATGATTTTGATTTGAAATTTGAATGTAGTATATAGGGTCGCTATCAGTTGGAGTCAACTTGATGGCAGCGTTTTTGTTTTTTATATAATCATTAGGGTCTATTCAAGATATAAATGACTGAGATTTCAGAGTTTATAGAATTTTGAAATAATAATATCACATAGACAGAAAAACCATTTCTTTATATGAAAAATTAGTTCATGTCATGGATCTCCAAAAACTAGCAATATAATCCTAGATTTTATTAATCATTAACAGGACTTTGTGGATTCATTTCTTTGATTAGCATCCCAGAAATGTAGTGACCTGGAAATGTAGTGGACCCAGAGCCACCCTATCTTCACAGTTGTACAGCTGACGCTTTTGTGTGAACAGTCACACAAATATGCATCTCCAATTGTGACAACTGCCTTGGAGAAGAGGAGAGCAGTGGACCTGGCTGAGTGTCGCAGGAAGTCTTAAGTAAATTGAGAGGTCAGTGAATGCCTCTCAAGAGAAAGCCTCATAACGAAAAACCAGAAAGATGAGTAGCAATTAGCAGGTGGAAATTTGGAGAGGAAGGAGAAAATAAGTGTTCCATGCAGAAGAAATAACATGTGCAAAGATCTTGCAGTAGAAAGAAACTAGGAATTTTAGCTCATTTGAGGTCCTGAAATAAGAACCCTTCTCCTCCTTTTTTTTTTTTCCTCTGCAAAGATCTACTGGGAGAGTGGTATGGAAGGAGGCTGGGAGGGCCTGTACTAGGCTGGAAGGGCAGTGCCATCCTATGGGGGCTACAGCCAGTCTCTATGTGAATTAGAAAAGGCTCCCCATCTGGGCGATGAAACCCACCCACATGACTTGGTAAACAGAGCAGAGAATGGACTTTAGCCCCCACTACTCTTGGCCTTTGTGCAATGCACATACTGCGTGATAGGTGCAACGATCATGCTTTAGCTGACATTACTCAATTTGTTCCAGAAATGAGACTTGTGTGTTAGTTTTCTACAGCAACATAATGAATTATTCCACCACTTAGTGAATTAAGACAAGAATAAGTATTTACTATCTCTCACAATTTTTGAGGGTCAGAAATATGGGGTTGAGTTGCCTGGATGAAGGAGTCCTGGTAGAGCAGTGGTTGCTAACTGAAAGGTCATCAGTTGGAACCCACCAGCCCCCACACAGGAGAAAGATGTTGTAGTCTGCTTCCATGGGGATTACAGCCTTGGAAACCCTTTGGAGGCAGTTCTACTCTGTCTTACAGTGTTGCTATGAGTCGGAATCTACTCAACGGCAATGGGTAATGAACGATTGGCTGGATGGTTCTAGCTCAGAGTTTTCTTAGGAAGTTCAGTCAGATGTTAGCGAGGGCTGCAGGCAGCTGAAGACTTGACTGGGGCTGCAGGATTCATTTCTAAGCCAACTCATTTACAGGGTGGACAAGTGTCCTTTGGGTGGATGGAGTTGCTCAGGATATAAGAATTTCAGAGCTAAATTTGGGAGTGTACCAGGCAAATTGGGATGACCGGTTATCCTGCTCGCTCACATGGCTGGCAAGTTAGTGCTGGCTGTTGATGGGAGGTCTCAGTTCTTTACATGTAGGAGTCTTCACCATCCTGGTGAGTGTCCTTACATCATGACTGATGCCTTGTCCTAGAGCATAAGTAATTTAAAGAGACCAAGGTAGAAGCTTCAATGCCGTTATGGCCTAGTGTGAAGTTACCATTGTCACCCCTACTGTAGCCTTTTGGTGATGCAAACCAGCCCTGATTCAATCTTAACACAAGGATTTGAAAATCACTGAGGGTCATTTTGGAGAATGTCTACCACTACTTGTTTGGAAGCAAGAGTAGAACAAGGAGGCTGGTAAGAGACTATGGAAATGGACTTGTTGAGAAATGTTAGTGGTCTGGTCTACAGTAGTGACAAAGGTGATGAAGTAAATAGATGCAATATAATAGTTTGGAGGTATAATTAACAGGTCCTTTTATATGACTAACAATACATACCTATTCTTTTGTATTCTTAGACCCAGGTGTTGGAATGGTTAATCACTGGGTTTTTGGTATAAGCTACCAGTTCAGTTGTAGTAAGTACCTACTGTGTGTTAAGTTCTGGACTCTGAGCTGTAATACATTTAATCTCATTTGTGCTTCCATTTTTGCAGTCAGTATATGTAACTTGCCTAAGTCATACAGCGAGGAAGTGTTAAAATTGAACCTAAACTCTGGGATTTAGGACTAGAAAGTCTGTGATATTTTCCCATACAACTAAATACCTCATGCTGCTTTTAAAGACATATGCTTCCATTATACCTAATCATAAAAATGAGGCTATTTTCATTTCTAAATAAAATATTATTTAGAATGTTCACTTGTTAAAAATACTTTTTTAAATTTACTATCACAAATCTATGAGTTGATGATATCCTTTTTTCAGATGAGAAGCTGAGGCTGTACCAGGTTATATGATTTGCCTGTGTGCTCAGAGCTATTTGGAATCACTGGCAAAGATCAGCCTCCAGTGCTTTATCCACTGTACTACACTGCATTCCTAACAATCATGAGGCTTCACGGGTCAGAGGGACAAAGAGAAAGAGTGAGAAGAAGGGACCGTTTATCTTCCCTCATAGGCAAAGGAGAAAAGTTAAGACGACTTTTTAGTACCAGACTGATGTGTTCCTGATCAAATTATTTTAGCTTTTGGAGCCATAATTTAGTTTTTAGTAGAGTTTGTTGTTGTTGAGTGCTAGCAAGTCAATTCCAACTCGTAATGGGAGTAGAACTGCTGCACAGGGTTTCCTAGCCTGAAATCTTTACAGAAGAAGATTGCCAGGTCTTTTCTCCCAGAAAGTGGCTGGTCCATTTGAACCATTGACCTTTTAGTAAACAGTGGAGTGCTTAGCCATTGCCCCACCAGGGCTCCTTTTAGTAAAATAACTAATTACAATCACCTCCAGGGGCAGTGATGGCTCAATGGTAAATTTCTTGCCTTCCATGAGGAAGACCCAAGTTTGAGTCTTAGCCAATGGACCTCACATGCAGCCACCATCCGTCAGTGGACACTTGCATGCTGCTATGATGCTGAACAGATTTCAGTGGAGCTTTCAGACTAAGACCAGAAAAAAAGGTCTGGTGATCTACTTCTGAAAATCAGCTAATGAAAACCCTATGTATGAATCACAATGGTCAAATCATGGAAATGGCTCAGGACAATGCAGCATTTTATTCCATTGTGCACAGAGCCACCATGAGTTGGGGGCTGACTTGACAGCACATAACTTCAGCAACATAATTACCTCCAAGCTGTGGAAAGTTTAAGTGAACTATTATACATTTAGAAAAAACAAGCATGGACACCAGAACTGTCCACTGTAGGAACTCACCCAATTCAAGTTTCCTCCTCTTCTCCCCTTCCTGGCCCCCACCCCACTAGGTTCCCCTTTGGGACAGACTTGCTACATTTCACTAAATAGGACAGGAAGAAAGACAGCTTTTCTCTTGGTCTGTGAGCCAGAGCTCTGGCTAAAATTCTTGTGGGGAATTTGGAGATCTTATACTTTTTCTACCCCAGAGCATTCCTCCCAGAAGCCCTGGGCAGTTCTCTCAGGCTTAAAGATGCAAACACACAGCTCTTAGTCAGGGCCTGGCAGTGCCCAGGGAGTTGAGATGGTGGTGTTGGCACATGTTTTTGGACCGCATTTTCCTAATATACTTATTTCAACTTTTGGGTGTTATTTTTTCTTCCTAGTGGGTTAAGAAAAAAAAAAAACCTGTTATATCATATGACAGCTGTAACTGGTCTCACTCTACTAGATCCTCTTAAGACACTCTGTTTTGGTGGAATTTCAATATTACTTTCATCCACTTCACGAAATTCTACATTTTGTCAAGGTTTGAAATTTTACTTTGCATTGTATTTGGATAACATTTTGAATGAATAAAAGTTGAATCAGGGGAGGCAGAGCCAACGTGCTGTTGTATATAGAAGCGCCATGCTGTCCTTCTGCAGCAAAGATCCGAAAAACTAAGCAAAACAGATACAAATGTCAATCCTGGAACCCTAAGCATAAAATGAAGGAATAAAGAACTCAATCAAGCACCAAATGAAATAAGAAACTGACAGAGAACAGAAAATGAGGAGAGTTATGGAGTGGAGGTGCTCTACTAGCCAGTGTGTGAGAAAACTACAAGGCATGAATTCACCGTCTTGGACTACAGCTGCCAAGGAACACAGGCAGAGTATGGGAAGGCAACTCCATGGAGCACCCAACAGGAGACAGAGCACCCGGTAACCAGGGATACGCACTTTCCTACATCCCCCCCCATCCTTCTTCCCAGTACGTGGCCTCCGATGCTTTCCAATGAGCCACAGTTGCTTGGCCAGAGAGACACCAGCTCACTGCTGCCTGGGTATGCCCCATGCCCACTGGCTGGCCCCTTTAGCACCATTTTGTTTGTTTTATTATTGTTTTTTGGCTTTTTTTTTTTTTCTCTCCTTTCTTTTCTCCCACCCAGCTAGCCCGGTGTGCTGTCCCCTTCCTTTCTTGAAAGTCTGTGCCACACCACTTGGCTAGAGAGTCACTGGCAAGTGACCTCTCTGGATCTGGGTCACCCCTGCCAGCAGGCTTCATCAGCTCCATTTTTTATTTCATTATTATTATTATTTTATTTTTCCAGTTTCTTCTCTCTCCCTCTTCCTTCCTTACCTTTCTCTCACATACCTAGCCCCATATGATGTCCCTGCTCCTTCTTGGCAGGTTGTGCCATACTGCTCTGCCAGAGAGCCATTGGTGCATGGCCTTCCTGGGTCTGGGCTTTCCCTTCAGCTGGCTCCTTCAATGATATATCTTTTCTTTGTTATTGTTGTTTTCTCTGTGTTTCTTCTCTTTCTATCCCTTCCTTCCTTTCCTTTCTCCTGTCCACCTGGCCCTGTGTACCTTCTCCTTCCCTTCTTGATGGGCAGTAAACTGATTGGCTGAGGGGCCACTGGCACATGACCGCCCCATGTCTGTGCTACCCCCAACAACCGGCTCACTCAATGCCATATCTTTGGTTTGTTTGCTTTTTTTTTTTTTTTCTGTTTCTTCTCTCTCTCTCCTTTCCTCCTTTCGTTTCTCCACCCACATGGCCCTGTGCACTGCCCCACCCCTTCTTGACGGGCTGTGCTGCACTGGTCACTAGAAAGTCACTGGCATATGGCATCCCTAGGTCTGAGCTGCCATCACTGACTGGCTCCCTCAGTGCCATCTTGTTTATTTATTCTTTTGTTGTTGTTGTTTCTTTACTATGTCTCTCTTCCTTCCTCTCCTTTCTCCCATCCACCTATCCCCACGTGCTGTACCCTCCCTCTTGGTAGGCAGTGCTGTACTGCTTGACTGGAGAGCCTCTGGTATACAGCCTCCCTGGTTTTGTGCCACCCCAACAGGCAGGCTCCCTCAGCATCTTATTTTTTATTTTTCTTTCTCTTTCTCTTTCTCCCTCCCACCTAGGCCCTGTGCTGCCTCCACCCCCTCCTGATGGACAGTGCCATGCTGCCCAGCAAGAAAGACATCAGCTCGCTGCCACCCCAATTCTGCCCCACCCCCAAAGCCTGGCTCACCCACCACAGTATTTATTTTGTTGTTGTTGTTATTTCTTATTTATTTGTTTTTTGTTGGTTGTTTTTTTCTCCCTCTTTCTCCTCTTTCCTCTCCTTTCTCCCACCCACTTAGCCCTGTGCATCACCAACTTCCCTTCTTGACAGGTGAAGCCACACTGCTCAGCTAGAAAGCCACCAGCATACAACCTCGCCAGGTCTGCCCCACCCCCACCCACCAAATCCTGCTGCATTACCATTTTATTTACTTCTTTTGCTCTTTTCTTTTTCCTTCATTTCTGTTTTTTTGCTTTTGTTTCTCTCTGTTTTTTTCTCTTCTTGCACTTACCCACTTAGCTGCACACATCACATCCTCTCCCTTTCCTTCTGCATATCTGCACCATGGGCCTAGTGCTGCACCCTCAAGAGGCACTGATGTGGTCCCTGGACTCCCCCTGCACTGCCCCCTGGCCTCACCCCATCAGCCCCAGTTCATGCCCAAAACTACTCACTCCACCCCTCCACCCCCTGGACCTACACTGCTGTACCATAACTGAGTGACTGGCCCTGCCTACCTGGACAAGGTGGTGAGAAGTATTATGCCCTCAGGTGGGAAAGCAACAAAACATGCCCAGCCTGCCTGTCCAGACATTTAAAAAAATAAAACAAAAAAGCAGGATGAAACAAACAAATTTACAATCAATAAGGGAAGAAAATAATCCCTGAATGTCCCAGAGACAGCAGACAATATCAAAGCATTAAAAATGAAACAAAACAAAACAAAAAACCCCAGAACAGGATGGCTCCAGAAAATGACCAAAATAGAACACCAGGTGACCTTCTGGTAGAAGAAAAGGCACTAGAACTACCAGATAGGGAATTCAAAACTCTAATATTCAGGGTTCTCCAAGAGATGAAGGAAAATGCAGGCAAAAATAAGGAAAAAATAGACAAAATAATGGAAAACACAGATACAGGGAAAACACAGACAATGCAATCAAAGAATTCAGGAAAATAATACAGGAAAAAAAAGTCAAAATAAATGACTAAAAAGCATACAAAAGCAGCAATTAGAAATTCAAAAGATAAACAAGATTTCAGAAATGGACAGTGCAATGGAAGCTTTTAGGAGCAAATTTGAAACAACGGGAGACAGGATCAGGGAAATTTAAGACAAATTCTTACATACCACTTTGAGAAAAAAAATCAGAAATAAAGAACAACAACAACCAAAAAAAAAAAAAAAAAAAAAATGAAGAAACCCTGAGAACGATGTGGGATACAACCAAAAAAAAAAAAAAAAAAAAAATTGCATGTGATCAGAGTTCCAGAACAGGGGGAGAAAATGGAAAACACAGAAAGGGTTGTTGAAGATTTGCTGACAGAAAACTTCCCTAATATCACCAAGAATGAAAAGCTGATCATCCAGGAAGCTCAATGAACCCCACATAGGATAGACACCAAAAGGAAATCATCAAGACATATCCTAATCACACTTGCTAAAAGCAAAGACAAAGAAAGAATCCTGATGGCAACCCAAGGAAAACAAAAAGTCACATACAAAGGGGAAACAATAAGACTAAACTCTGATTACTCAGCAGAAACCATGCAGACAAGAAGGCAACAGGATGACATACAAAAAATCTTGAAAGAAAAAAACTGCTAACCAAGAATAATATATTCTACAAAACTCTTGCTCAATTATGATGGCAAAATTAGGATATTTCCAGGTAAAAAGAAATTAAGGGAATAATTAAACTGCATAGCACATCCAAACTCCCTAAAGGACCAAAATACTGTACTGAGGGCTGTGGGAACCATAGTCTCAGGGAATATCTAGATCAATTGGCATAACATAGTTTATAAAGAAAATGTTCTACATTCTCCTTTGGTAAGTAGTTCCTGGGGTCTTAAAAGCTTGTAAGCAGCCATCTAAGATACTCCACAGGTCCTACCCTGTCTGGAGCAAGGAAGAATGAAGAAAACCAAAGACATGAGGGGAAGATTAGCCCGAAGGACTAGTGATCCACAACTACCATAGCCTCCACCAGACTGAGTCCAGTGCAGAACAACTAGATGGTGCCTGGCTACCACCACCAACTACTCTGACAGGGATCACAATAGAGGGTCCTGGACAGAGCTGGAGAAAAATGTAGAACAAAGTCCTAACTCGCAAAAAATGACCAAACTTACGGTATAGCAGAGACTGGAGAAACTCTGAGAGTATGGCCCCTGGACACCCTTTTAACTCAGTACTGAAGCCAAGGTTTGCCCTTCAGCCAAAGATTAGACAGTCCCATAGAACAAAATGAGACTAAAGGGGCACACCAGCCCAGGGGCAAGGATGAGAAGGCAGGAGGGGACAAGAAAGCTGATAATGGGGAACAGAAGGTCAAGAAGGGGAGAATGTTGACATGTCAAGGGGTTGGCAACCAAAGTCACAAAACAATATGTGTATTGTTTACTAAGAAACTAAATAATAACCAAAAGAGTTGAATCAGTAAGGAGGGATGTACCCAGCAAGGGAGGATGTTAGAGAGGGGACTGACTTTGTACATCAGTAGTTCATAGGGAAACTTTTAATATTATGATAACTTTTGAGTTCCTTTGCCATGATATTACTGTAGAGATTCAAGACCTGAATTTCCCCAAAACATGATCTCCATTAAAAAAAAAAAAATCAAAAGTCAAAAGCAAAAACCTGGAATGGATAACTTTAATCTAATATATACCAAATTGCTTTTGTAACATTTTTCAATTTACAAGGCCCTTTCACGTGTTTTCTTGTTCTATCCTGAAAATACAGTGGGAAGTAGAAAGAACATAGGTTAGCTCCATCTTACAGATGAGCCTGGGGCCCAGAAAGGAATGAATGAATAGGTCTGGAAGGCGATTCTGAGGTAGGTGAAAATAAGGGGGGTGGCTGGAGGCAACAGAGGAAAATCACAGGCAGGGTTTTAGAAGACTACTTTGAAAAAATCTGAGAGACAGAAAAAGGGTTGGGGCACAGCTGCTGCTTGGTATGTGTGTTGGCCTTGGGAAAATGTACGTGAGCTGACTGGAGAAAAAAATGTCACTTTGTCATGTACTGTGTGCTGGGAATGCAATCCTTATTCAGCATTTTTCAAGAGACTGCCATAAAGGTTTCAATTACATTTTGAATTATTTTTGGATGTTAATCTGACCTCTGATAGTGACACTATCCTTAAGGAGGCGCAGCTTGTCTCAGCTTTGTACAATCTAGATGAGTAACAAATTGTGATACCCATCACAACTAATTGCCACATGCTAGTGTGTTTCTCTAGTTAAGCACGCCACATCTTTTCTTGATCTGATGTTCCAAGAATCAGCATTCTTTTACATCCAATCAGAATATCTACATTCTCTCTTTTTTTAAGCCAAGCAAAGTATATAATGACACAAATAAAACCCTAGCAATTCGTTAATGAATGGAAATCCTAGCAAATAGCGAGTGATATAGGTAAAAACTCTATCACGATAGATGCTCAATAAATGGTAACTTCCTTCCTTGTTTTAAAAAAAGTATTTGGGTTTGAAAAACAAGTATGTTCCCCTGTGAGGCTCAGAAATTATCTCTGGTGGTTATTAGTATTTTACCTTGAATAGAGAATATACTGCATATCTATTCAGCTCCATAGAAGGTGCTGTCTCTATTCCATACTGAATTATAATAGCAGATCACTTTCCAATCAGGGTTTTAGAAATGATAACATAACATACATTAGAAAATTTAGTCATTGAACTTCTTGTTGTTGTTAGCTGCTGTGAAGTAAGCCCCTGATTCATGGTGACCCCATGTACAATGGAATGAAAGTCTGTCTGGTTCTGTGCCATTCCCATGATCAGCTGTAGATTGGACTATTGTGATCTGTAGTGTTTTTCTTGGGTGAATTTCAGAAGTAGATCATCAAACACTTCTTCCAAGTCCATCTTAGTCTGGAAGCTCCATTGAACCCTGTTGGGAATCATAACAATACTCAAGCCTCCACTGACAGACAGGTGGATGGTAGCTGTGCATAAGGTGCATTGAACAGGAATCAAACCTGGTCTTCTACATGGAAGGTGAGAATTCTACTGCTGAACCACCAATACTCTCATAAAATCTGTAGATGTATATTAATGGCATGGAAATAAGTTCTGATAAAAGTTACTGTCATGGGTTGAGTTATGTCCTCCAAAAAGATATGTTGAAATTCTAACCACCTGTGAATGTGACCTTATTTGAAAGTAGGGTCTTTGCAGATGTAACTAGTTACAATTAGGTCATTAGGGTGGGCCCTAATCCAATGTAACTAGTGACCTTATAAGAACAGAAGAGACACACACACAGAGGGAAGAAGGCCATGTGAAGATGGAGGCAGAGGTTGGAATCATGCTGCCGGAAGCCAAAGAAGGCCTGGGATCACCAGAAGCTAGAAGAGGCAAGGAGGGATTCCTTCTCTAGGGTCTTCAGAGAGGGTGTTGGCCCTGCTGACACCTTGATTTTAGACTTCTAGCTACCAGGAATATGAAAGAGCAAATTTCTGTTGTTTTAAGCCCCCCTATTTGTGGTAATTGTTATGGCAGCCCTAGGAAACTAATAAAATTACTTACATGAATGTAGGTTCAGGACACTTCCATTTTATGGGAAAAGTTTATATGTATATGTACTTGCCCTGTTCCAGGACGCACAAAGTAGTAATTGTGAAGAGTTTAAAGAAGTAACTCTTTTCAGAGGAATGGGCAGGATTAGGGAACTCTACTAGATATTATCCATTTACTCTTCCAAATCCACTTTCCTCCCAGTTGCTCCGTGCTCTGTGCCAGAAGATTGATCTGTATGAATCACATCAGTAGTTGCCTTTGTCTTCTGGCTTCTCGTTGAGTTTGGCCAAAGGGAAATATCTGTTCATGATCTCTGCACATTTTTCTATTGTGTTGCTGGTCATTTTCCTATTGATTTGTAGGAAATCTTTGTATAAATAAATAGCCCAAAGAAATAAATTTCTAAGTGTGAAACTTCAGATATGATAGGCCAAAGATACAGTGGGAGAGGAGTAGATAGTTTTGCTCCAAGTACAGTGCAATTATTCCACAGGCATACTGGGTCTACTTCAATGAGTCTTTCTATAAACTATACCTTCCACCCCACCCAGGCTGATCTACTTAGTGCAACCCGCACAGATCTGATTGATGACATTCCTGTGACACTTCATATCAGAGGCAACACAAAAGAGTGGAATGAATGCTTACTTGACTTTGGTATCAGAAGATGATGGTTTGATTCCATGATTTGTCATCTTCTAATTGGGTAACCTTGGGCAAGTTACTGTACTACTCTTGGAAGGTATCTGATAGGGTCACCTTCTATAATACATGTAAAAGAATCTATCAGAATACATAAGAGAGTATATACAACACCCATTGCCACTGAGTCGATTCAGACTAATAGCAATCCTACAAGACAGAGCCCCCACATGTCTGTCAGTTTATCATGCTATGGGGGCTTGCATGTTGCTGTGATGCTGGAAGCTATGCCACCGGTATTCAGATACCAGCAGGGTCACCCATGGAGGACAGGTTTCAGCTGAGCTTCCAGGCTAAGATGGACTAGTAAGAAGGACCTGGCAGTCTACTTCTGAAAAGCATTAGCCAGTGAAAACCTTATGAATAGCAGTGGAACATTGTCTGATATAGTACTGGAAGATGAGCCCGCCAGGTTAGAAGGCGCTCAAAAGATGACTGGGGAAGAGCTGCCTCCTCAAAGTAGAGTCGACCTTAATGACGTGGATGGAGTAAAGCTCTCAGGACCTTCATTTGCTGATGTGGCATGACTCAAAATGAGAAGAAACAGCTACAGATATTGGAACCTGGAATGTACAAATTATGAATCTAGTAAAATTGGAAATTGTCAAAAATGAAATGGAACACATAAACATTGATATCCTAGGCATTAGTCAGCTGAAATGGACTGGTATTGCCATTTTGAATCAGACAGTCATACAGTCTACTATGCTGGGAATGACAACTCGAAGAGGAATGATGTTACATTTATTGTCAAAAAGAATGTTTCAAGATTTTTCCTGAAATACAATGTTGTCAGTGATAGGATAATATCCATACACCTACAAGGAAGACCAGTTAATACGGCTATTATTCAAATTTATGCACCAACTACTAGGGCCAAAGATGAAGAAATAAAAGATTTTTATCAGCTGCTGCAGTCTGAAATTCATTGAACATGCAATCAAGATGCGTTGATAATTACTGGTGATTTTAATGCCAAAGTTGGAAACAGAAGAAGGACCAGTAGTTGGAAAATATGGCCTTGGTGAAAGAAACAATGCCAGAGATAGAATGACAGAATTTTGCAAGACCAACGACTTCTTCATTGCAAATACCTTCTTTCATCAACATACACAGCGACTATACACATGGACCTCGCCAGATGGAACACACAGAAATCAAATTGACTACATCTGTGGAAAGAGACGATGGAAAAGCTCAATATCGTCAGTCAGAACAAGGCCAGAGGGCGACTGTGGAACAGACCACCAATTGCTCACATGCAAGTTTAAGCTGAAACTGAAGAACATCAGAGCAAGTCCACGAGAGCCAAAATATGAACTTGAGTATATCCCACCTGAATTTGGAGACCATCTGAAGAATAGATTTGACACATTGAACACTAGTGACCAAAGACCAGATGAGTTGTGGAATGACATCAAGGGCATCATCCATGAAGAAAGCAAGAGGTCATTGAAAAGACAGGAAAGAAAGAAAAAACCAAGATGGATGTCAGAGGAGACTCTGAAACTTGCTCTTGAGCATTGAGCAACTAAAGCAAAAGGAAGAATTGATGAACTAAAAGAACTGAACAGAAGATTTCAAAGGGCCTCTCGAGAAGACAAAGTAAAATATTATAATGACATGTGCAAAGAGCTGGAGGTGGAAAACCAAAAGGGAAGAACACAATTGGAGTTTCTCAAGCTGAAAGAACTGAAGAAAAAAATTCAAGCCTTGAGTTGCAATAGTGAAGGATTCCATGGGGAAAATATTAAATGACGCAGGAAGCATCAAAAGAAGATGGAAGGAATACACAGAGTCATTACAGCAAAAAGAATTAGTCAATGCTCAAACATTTCAAAAGGTGGCATATGATCAGGAACTGATAGTACTGAAGGAAGAAGTCCAAGCTGCTCTGAAGGCATTGGCGAAAAACAAGGCTCAAGGAATTGATGGAATATCAATTGAGATGTTTCAACAAACAGATGCAGTGCTGGAGGTGCTCACTCGTCTATGCCAAGAAATATGGAAGACAGCTTCCTGGCCAACAGACTGGAAGAGATCCATATTTATACCTATTCCCAAGAAAGGTGATCCAACAGAATGTGGAAATTATAGAACAATATCATTAATATCACACGCAAGCAAAATTTTGCTGATGATTATTCAAAATGGCTGCAGCAGTATATCGACAGGGAACTGCCAGAAATTCAGGCCAGTTTCAGAAGAAGACTTGGAACCAGGGATATCACTGCTGATGTCAGATGGATCCTGGCTGAAAGCAGAGAATACCAGAAGGATGTTTACCTGTGTTTTACTGACTATGCAGAGGCATTCGACTGTGTGGATCACAACAAACTATGGATAACATTGGGAAGAATGGGAATTCCAGAACACTTAACTGTGCTCATGAGGAACCTTTACATACATCGAGAGGCAGTTGTTCAGACAGAACAAGGAGATACTGATTGGTTTAAAGTCAGGAAAGGTGAGCGCCAGGGTTGTATTTTTTCACCATGCCTGTTCAATCCGTATGCTGAGCAAATAATCTGAGAAGCTGGACTATATGAAGAACGGGGCATCAGAATTGGAGGAAGACTCATTAACAACCTGCATTATGCAGATGACACAACCTTGCTTGCTGAAAGTGGAGAGGACTTGAGGCACTTGCTAATGAATATCAAAGACCACACCCTTCAGTATGGATTGCACCTCAACATAATTGGAACCTGGAATGTACAACATAAAGAAAACAAAAATCCTCACAACTGGACCAATAAGCAACATCATGATAAACGGAGAAAAGATTGAAGTTGTCAAGGATTTCATTTTACTTGGATCCATAATCAACAGCCATGGAAGCAGCAGTCAAGAAATCAAAACACGCATTGCATTGGGTAAATCTGCTGCAAATGACCTCTTTAAAGTGTTGAAGAGCAAAGATGTCACCTTGAAGACTAAGGTGCGCCTGACCTAAGCCATGGTATTTTCAATCCCGTCATATGCATGTGAAAGCTGGACATTGAATAAGAAAGGCCAAAGAAGAATTGATGCCTTTGAATTGTGGTGTTGGCGAAGAATATTGAATATACCATGGACTGCCAAAAGAACGAACAAATCTGTCTTAGAAGTACAGCCAGGATGCTCCCTAGAGGCAAGGATGGAGAGACTGCATCTTACATACTTTGGACATGTTGTCAGGAGGGATCAGTCCCTGCTGAAGGACATCGTGCTTGGCAGAGTACAGGGTCAGCGGAAAAGAGGAAGGCCCTCAAAGAGGTGGATTGACACAGTGGCTGCAACAATGAGCTCAAGCATAAAAACGATTGTAAGGATGGCTCAGGACCCGGCAGTATTTCATTCTGTTGTGCATAGGGTTGCTATGAGTCGGAACCGACTCAACGGCACCTAAGAACAACAACAACATAGGACAGAGTAGAACTGGCCCCATAGGGTTTCCAAGGCTGTAGTCTTTTCCTAAGCAAGCTGCCACATCTTTCTCCCGTAGGGTAGCTGGTAGGTTCAAACCACCAACCTTTTGGTTAGCAGCCAAGTGCTTAACCACTGTACCACCGGGGCTCCTTGTGTGCACAAAGGTGCTAGTTAATGTGGAAAAGAAAGTATGAAGGAAACCATCTAAAGCATATCTATCCCTCAGGAACAGAAGGAATATAATTCACTTCCTCCAAAAGACTTCCCAGGGATCTCTCTCTGGTTTAGATGCAAGGCAAATTCAAAGCTAGCTCCAGAGCTATCTTATCAAACACTGCTCTTACCAATGCAATGCTAATTTTATTATTCTCAGGATAGTGTTTTACTGTTTCCCAAAACATTCCCATGTCCAACATCTTATTTGTTTGCACCTGCCCTCTCTGGGCCATCACAACAGCCATTGCATTATTTCAGGCTCCCCTTTTCCTGCTCATTTCGACTATAACAATATCCTCCTCACTGTCTTCCAACCCCTAGCCCAGGGGAAGAATTGTGATCTACTGGTAGGAGAATTTAGAGGCTGTTACAAAAACCCACATCTGCTGAAACCCACGTATCCACTGCTGTTGCTAGATAATGTGGATTTTGCCTCCTTTTTGCTTTCCTAATTTTCTTAGTTTCTTAGCACTGCTATAACAGAAATACCACAAGTGAGCATCTTCAACAAACATAAATTTACTTTCTCGTTAGGCTAGAAGTCCAAATTCAGGGGAAGGCTCTCTCTGTCCTCTCTAGGGGAAAATCACTGTCTCAGCTTCAGTAACATTCTTCTAGGCATTCCTTGGGAGATGTCCACCAGACATCACCTTTCTCCCATTTGTGCTTACTTGTTTCTGTGCATAATCTGCTGTTTCTATATCTCAAAAGTGATTAGTACAAGACACGCCCTACACTAATATGGTTCCATTAACAACAAAGAAACCCCTGTTCTTAAATGGGGTTATATCAACAGGTATCAGGGTTAGGAGAGAGCTCTGGTGGCACAGTAGTTAAGAGCTTGGCTGCTAACCTAAAGGTTGGAGTTCAAATCCACCGGCCACTCCTTGGAAATCCTATGAGGCAGCTCCACTCTGTTCTATAGGGTTGCTACGAATTGGAATCAACTCAAAAGCAATGAGTTAGGGGTTAGGATTTACAACACACACACACACACACACACACATATATATACATATATTTTATTTTAATTCCCAAATCACTTTTCCCTCCAAGGAGGAATGACTTTAGATATATTACTAACTCAGAAAGAAAGTGCTAAACTTGAGTAAATTATAACCATATTATTGAGATCTTAGTCGGTGTTTATTATAAGATTAATTAGCACAACCAACTTCCTTTTGGGGGGGAGAATAACTACAAATGTAGTTTCTCAGTATAAACATCCAGAGTCCAAGGCAACAGATTAACTGCCCCTGAAACTGTTAAAGCAAATCTGTCAATATTTCACAATAGATCCTTGCCACCATTGGTATACTGAATAATGCAAATATTCAACTTGATGACAACTTGAAAAGTACAGATTTGTCTTTAATTTGACTTGACTTTAAATAGCCTTTAGACCTTTTTTTTTCTCTCTCTCTCTGAAGGAAGGTTTATGATTCATCCAGGGCTTGTATTTTTATAGCCCTTCTGCCAATAATTTCTTTGCTTAGAAAATTTTCACTAAATGTCCTGAACTTAATGGCCTGTGATTTTAATTATACTTTTATAATTTCAATTTAATACAAATTTAAAAGGACTTGGAGATTGTGATTTATTTTTAGATCATTTACAATATGCATGATCATATCCCATCTTTACATGAATTCAGCGAAGCAGGTACTCTTCTCTCCTGTTTTACAGAGGAGAAAACCAGGACTCAAAGATGTGCTAAGGCACCTGCAGAAGTCGCCTGACTCTGAAGCTGCAGGGCTGGGGTTTCAGCCCCAGAGAGCCTGACTCCAGGCTCCAGACTCAGGTCCTTAACCTCTATGCTACCTGGCTCCTATCATCTGCTGAAGAATATGCATTCTTTAATCTACAGCAAGTGACTTTTCTAAATTCTCTCAGGAAAGTCATTTGAGATCATGTAATGAAGGGTTTAGGGCAGAAAGCCTTCTTTGTTGTTGTTAGTTGCCATTGAATTAGCCCTGACTCGTACGTGGTGACCCCACATGTAGCGGAACAAAATGTTGCTCAATCCTGTACTTTCTTCATGATCGTTGGTATGCTCAAGTCCAGTGTTGAGGCCACTGTGTATTTTGAGTGCCTTCCAACCTAGAGGGCTTATCTCCTAGCACTGTATTGGACAATATTCTCTTGTGATCCATGGCTAATTTTCAGAAGTAGACCATGAGGCCTTTCTTCTTAGTCTGTCTTAGTCTGGAAACTCCACTGAAACCTGTCCACCATGGGTGACGCTGCTGGTATTTGAAATACCATGGCATAGCTTACAACATCACAGCAACACACAAGCCATGGCAGTATGACATACTTGACAGTTGGCTGTGTATATCTCTAATTGGTAGGATTCCTCAGCATTTTTTTTTTTTTTTGGTTCTTTTGGTGATTTTTTTTTTTTAATTTTTATTGTTCTAAGTGAAAGCTTACAAATCAAGTCAGTCTCTCAAGCAAAAACTTATATACACCTTCCTACATATTCCCAATTTCTCTCCCCCTAATGAGAAAACCCGTTCCCTCCCTCCACCCTCTCTTTTCGTGTCTGTTTCACCAGCTTCTAACCCCCTCTACCCTCTCATCTCCCCTCTAGGCAGGAGATGTAAACATAATCTCAAGTGTCTACCCGATCCAAGAAGCTCACTCCTCACCAGCATCCCTCTCCAACCCATTGTTCAGTCCAATCCATGTCTGAAGAGTTGGCTTTGGGAATGGTTCCTATCCTGGGCCAACAGAAGGTCTGGGGACCATGACCACCAGGGTCCTTCTAGTCTCAGTCAGACCATTAAGTCTGGCCTTTTTATGAGAATTTGGGGTCTGCATCCCACTGCTCTCCTGCTCCCTCAGGGGTTCTCTGTTGCATTCTCTGTCAGGGCAGTCATTGGTTGTAGTCGGGTACCATCTAGCTCTTCTGGTCTTAGGCTGATGTAGTCTCTGTCTCATGTGGGCCTTTCTGTCTCTTAAGCTCATAATTACCTTGTATCCTTGGTGTTCTTCATTCTCCCTTGATCCAGGAGGGTTGAGACCAATTGATGCATCTTAGATGGCTGCTTGCTAGTGTTTAAGACCTCAGACGCCTCTCTCCAAGGTGGGATGCAGAATGTTTTCTTAATAGATTTTATTATGCCAATTGACTTAGATGTTCCCTGAAACCACGGTCCCCAAACCCCCGCCATGCTATGCTGGCCTTTGAAGCATTCAGTTTATTCCAGAAACTTCTTTGCTTTTCGTTTAGTCCAATTGTGCTGACCTTGCCTGTATTGTGACAATGCATATTTTTTGAGGACACAATTCAATCCATAACAGTAATCTCACATGAGTGTATCTTATTGATAGAACATAAGTCATATCTAGAACCATGGAGACAAGGGGGTGTGAGAAATGTGGTTCCAGGATTCTAACCCCTGTGGTAGAGGGGAAAGCAGAGAAACAGGTAGAAATGAATGCTAAAAACACACACCAAAGTCCCCATACCATTCAGGGTACTCCTTCCTGATGTTCTGGCTCTGACATCCTCTTCATCCTTCCCTATCTGGCTCATTTTATGTCACAGTCACACTGAACATCTGGCCTTTCCCTGTGATGTGTCCCAGCTCATGTTTTTCTCTCCCTCTAGAAAGACTTTCCTTCTTGCAGTTGGCCTAGCTGGCTTCCGCTCTTCCTTCACACATTAGTTCACATCTTGTTCCCTGACCTCCTCCTTCACACTTCCTCATCACCATTGCCTTAGTTCCTAGCGCTGCCATAACAAAATCCCACAAAATTGGTGACTTTAAAGAACAGGGATTTACTGTCTCACAGTTTTGGAAACTAGAAGTTCAAATCTGGGTCTTGGCTGTGTCCATTCCTTCTGAGGGCCTCTCTCCTAGTTTCTGATGGCTACCAGCAATATTTGGTGTTCCTTTGCTGCATATTGATGAATCTGCCTCCATCATCACATGGGGCCTCTGATCCCTTGTGTATGGCTCTCCCCATGTCTGTTCACTTACAACACACCACTAAGAAGGGATTAGGATTATAATCCATTCTACACCCAGATGACTCAACTGACAATATCTTCAAAGAAAATCCTATTTCCCAAAACAATGTTACATTCACAGGTGCAGGGATTAGGACTTCAACATTATCTTTTTGGGAGACATAATTTAATCCAAAACAACCATACACTTATGTCATGTTTTATACTCGTTTACTTTTCTGCTTCTCCCCAGAAGGCTGGAGCTTTTAGAAGTTAGAGATTACATTTCAGTCTTTGTGTTTCTAGCACAGTCTTTTATGTAGGGCTAAACTATCTGCAGGAAAGAAGGAATACATCCAGCAAATCTTTACTAGGCACTTACTATGAGCCAGGAATCATGACGGTCTTATTTATATTTTTATGTGCAGAAATTATGTATGCCTTTAAGGAATACATGGATCACTAGGGGGTAAAAACAAGTAATTCCACAACAAAATGAAGAAAGAAGGCTAGAAGTTGGGATGGGGGTTGGGAGAAGATACGCTATTAAGTGAGGAAGAGAAGATAAGGACAAGAATGCCGTAAAGTCCTTATCCATTTAAAAAATGGTCATGGTCATTCCCGTCACAGATTATTTCTCCTCTTCCAATTAGTGAGTAGAAGAGCCATATATGGAACCCAGGTTTCTACCTAACCCTGCTCCAGCATAATCCTCCCCATCCACGACCAAGAGCAAGACTGTTAATAGAGACCTCGAATTACTGTTCTGTCTCTTTATGTACCCAAAGGCAAATGCATCCATAAACTGCTTTTTCCCCCAGCCATAAGCAGGGCCAATAAAGCAAATGGCACAACTTCCCTGGGATGATCAACACCCAGAATCCCCTGCCTTCCTGGGTCTGAGTGCCTCAGGGTTACTGGCCCTGTCAGGGGTAAACAGGGCCAGCAGGACAAATGAAGTCTGCAGTCCATCAGATGTGCAGATAGATGTGGTGAGAGGGGCCAAAGCTTAGAAACTACTGGAGTCTCATTATGGAGACACATGATCAATCTCTCTGCTAAGGGGACACGGCTTTGCTTAAGAGAGAGTCAGACACGCTCATTTTATTTTATTTTTTTTTCTATGCTTCAAATCTGCTTGCAACCCTGTCTTCTGAGGCACAGAATTTTGTGTTTATGCTTGATGTCTAAAGCCCTAAGCCTTTGGTCTCAGAGCACTAGTCTGGAGCAGGAGACATTTTTTCAGGTCCTTTCTACGCATAAGTCCATGTTAGCTCACTTTCCTGCTCTATGAAGTAAAAAGTTGGTTCTTAACCTTTTCTGTCATTATAGTCCCCTTTGGAAATCTGATAAAAGCTCATGGTGAAAGTGGATAACTGTAACTCATGTCTTAGCCACATCAAAACTTTAATTTTTGCCTTTTACCTTTCCTTTAACATGGGGGCAGTGGTGGTTCAATAGTAGGAGTCATGCCTTCCATGTGGTGAGACCTGGGCTCAATTCCCGGCCAAGCACCACAATGCAGCCACCACCTGTCAGTGAAGACTTGAGTGTTGCTATGATGCTGAATAGTTTTCAGGGAAACTTTCAGACTAAACACACTAGGAAGAAAAGCCTGACAATCCCCTTCCAAAAATCAGCCAAGGAGAACTCTATGGATTTCAATGGTCTAATCTGCAACCAACCACGGGATAATGCAGGACTGGGCACCATTTTGTACCATTGTGCGTGTGGCACTGGGTTTTGGGTGCATGTGGTTGCCATGAGTCAGAGACTGACTGCATAGCAGCTAACAACAAGTCCCCTTAAAATGCAATCAGTGGGAGCATTTTTCCCTGCACCTAGACATAAACTCTAACAGATCCATGACTTTTTTGTTCACTCTTAAGTGATACTATTCCCATGGTTACTTTGGGTCAAATCAAGGGTTTAATTTACAAGTTAGAATTCCAATACAAGATACTAACACAAACTCCAAACTTGACATAGAGTGAATTTTTCCCCTCCCTCAGTTTGAACTTACTTGTGTAGCAGTCTCTGACCTCCTCAGGTTCAGCTCAGGGAGAGAGAACAGTAAGGTGATAGGAAAGGTGTCACCATAACTGACCTCATGCTATCTGATTATGGCAAATGTTTAGAGTGAACTCTTTTCCTCATGAGCTCTTCCATGAGGCTCTGGAGCTTCCCTGCTGGGCACCTGTGATGTGAGTCAGGCATATCTATAGCTGGTTGCTGCTGAACTTCACTCTCAGCCCTGTGTTTCAGATTCTTACTCACAAGTCCTCTAGACCTCTGACAAAAGTCCTTTTGGGCAAATTTCAGAACACCTCCAGGCAGCTGTCTCTCTTCCACTTGTGGCCCCAGAAAACACACCTGTCTCCGTATAGTCTGGGGTGCAGACCGATCTGGGGTGGTCCCCTCTATCCTGCTGCCATAGGCACTTTCAGCATCTCAGGTGTGAGTCTTGCATCAGTCTGTGTCTCCGAAATTCAGGGGATGCTTATCAGACTCAGTGGAGTCATGGAAGTCTCTTTGACATTAGGCTGGAAGTGAAAAACTTAGCTTGTCCCCACCATTCCCCTCTTAGATGGAAATAGATTCTCCCAAGTAATAAGAGATCTCTGTTTGCAAATCCTTCATTTTCTCTACACCCTTAGCCTTTCTTATGCCCTTGATCTGGCTGATGGTCCAAGAGTCCTGGGACTGATACTCTGAATTTCCTTTGGTATTAGGATCTGAGAGTATGGAATTTACAAAGGGTGTAAAAGACAGAATATCATATTGGTGTTTCAGTAAAAGTAGATGCAGAAAGAGTCACAACAGCCTAACCTATAAATACACTCCTTTTGGTATATGGTTTTCAGGGATTCCAGCCAATGAAGCCAGGGCAAAAGTGGTAGTTTACTTTCATTGATCCAGTTATTATTAAGCTTCTGTTATAGATAGGTTGGACATCATCTAAGGTAATAGGGATACAGAGATGAATATGTATGGCCTCCTGCCTTTTAAAGTGTGTAAACCGATAATTAGGGTGCTGTGATAAATGCTGGAGTCCTGGTGGTTCAGTGTAAAGGTCAGCAGTTTAAATCTACCAGCCACTCCTTGGAAACCCTATGGGGCAGTTCTACTCTGTCCTATAGGGTCACTATGAGTCAGAATTGACTCAAAATTGGGGGTAAAAAATGCTATAATAGACTGGGGAGGTGTGGGGGGAAAAGCATCTGGTTCCATTAAGGGGACTGAGGAAAGGTCTCAGAAGAAGAAATAACACTTGAAAGGAGTCCCGAGGTAGGCATTGTGGGGGCTAAAATGTTTGAGGAATCCCAAGCGGAGGGAACAACGTGTGAAAAGGTGTAGAATCATGGCAACATAGAGAAAACAGGATTCATGGAGGCGTTTGATGGAAGATGATGCTGGAAGAGGTAAGCAGGGCCTTGGAGACTTAAATGCCCAGCTCAGGAATCTCCAACATTTTTTTAAGTCTCCTCTTTGCTTAATAGGATAACCCCAGAGCATTTGACATAGACAGGAAGCCATTTAGGAGTCTCAGGTTTTTTGTTGAGTAGTCTAGGCATACAGTTGTGACAGCCTGGTCTAAGTACTGGCAGGAACAATAAGGGAAAAGGTTGAATTAGTAAGACTAGAATGTAGCTGGGGATAAGGGAGAGGGAAAATCTAACAGGACTCTAAGATTTCTGGCTTAGGAAATAGGGTGGTTATTTTCACAGAGAAAGAGAGAAAATAGGAAAAGGAGTCAAATAAGGGAGAGAGGTAAGTGGCAAGAATAAAGAATTGAGTTTGGACATGGTGAATTTGAGGTGGAGACATCCAGAGAGCCATTGTATGTGGGCATAGATGACACATGTATGTTCAGGGCTCCAGTCACTCTCCTGGCTTTGGCTATCTCCTCTAGGCTAATTTTTGGCAGTGCTCAGTATCACAGAGGCAGATGAAGTTGAGATATATTTTAAAGCTGAGGTTTCATATTTGTAAATCAGGAATAGGAGAGGCGTTTATTCTTACGTTTCACCATCATTCACAGGAGACAAGTGATTGAACTTTATGACCACTTTAAGCAATGACTTTAAGGATCAATTCTTTCTGATCCTGTGTCAAAGTCACTGCTAGATGAAGGTTTAAAATCCCTGGATTCTCCTTCCAGGGTGGATTGGACAGCTCATTTTACTTACTGGTCAGTAGAACATCAGGCTAAATGATCAGATCTGTGTCTGATCACAGGGTGGGGTGAACACACCCAAGATGCCAGTTATAGGGACTCCATGGCCTAGGTTGTACAAGGTAATTATTTATGTTCATGTGCCAAACATTTAATCGAAGGAGATTATAGAGAAGAAGCTGGGAGCACTGGTCAGGGAAGTAGTATCAAGCTTTAGCTTCAAAGGGCAAGTGCAGTGCAAGAATAGGAATTGAATCAAGGGGCTAGAAGCAGAGAAGGGCTTTCTTTGATCATCTATCTAAGGTAGGTTTCATTATCCATTCCTCTAATTTTCTCTCCTCTCCTTGTTTGTTCTCCTCACAATACTTGTCATAAAGCTTTTGTTTACATATTTTTTTACATGTAACTTCTCCATCAAACCTTAGTTCCATGAGGGCAACAACTCATAGGCAACAACTGCCTATCTTTTTTACTCGTTTCTCCCCAGTGCCCTTAAGAGTGACAGGCATATAGTAGGCACTCATACATGTTGAATGAATGAAGTGGAATATAAAGTGGGTCGAAGCAAATGGCTCTGGGATGAGATGATAAACAAGGTGTAAGAGACATGTCCTATTATTAGGGGCATTCTATTAGTGGGGCATATCTCAAGCTGAAAGAACTGAAGAAAAAATTCAAGCATCAAGTTGCAATTTTGAAGGTTTCTGTGGGCAAAACATTGAACAATGCAGGAAGCATCAAAATACACAGAAATACACAGAGTCACTGTACCAAAAATAATTGGTTGACAATCAACAATTTTAGGAGGTAGCATAAGATTAAGTACCAATGGCATTGAAGGAAGAAGTCTAAGCTTCACTGAAGGCATTGGCTGAAAACCAGGCTCCAGGAATTGTTGAAATACCAACTGAGTTGTTTCAACGAACAGATACAACACTGGAAGTGCTCATTAGCCTATGCCAAGAAATTTAGAAGAAAGCTACCTGGCCAACTGACTGCAAGAGATCCATATTTGTGCCCATTCCAAAGAAAGGTGATGTAACAGAATTTGGAAATTATCAAACAATATCATTAACATCACATGCAAGTAAAATTTTGCTGAAGATCATTCAAAAGTGGTTGTAGCAGTATTAAGCTGAATTAAGAAGAGGACATGGAATGAGGGATATCCTTGCTGATGTCAGATGGATCTTGGCTGAAAGCAGAGAATATCAGAAAGATGTTTACCTGTGTTTTATTGTCTATGCAAAGGCATTTGACTGTGTGGATCATAACAAATTATGGATAACATCGAGAAGAATGGGAATTCCATAACACTTAATTGGCTCATGTGGAACCTGTACACAGACCAAGAGGCAGTTGTTCAAACAGAACAAGGGGATACTGCAGAGTTTAAAGTCAAGAAAGGTGTGAGTCAAGGTTGTATCCTTTCACCATACTTATTCAATCTGTGTGCTGAGAAAATAACCTGAGAAGCTGGACTATATGAAGAAGAATATGGTATCAGGGCTGTTGGAAGACTCATTAACAACCTGCAATATATAGATAACACAACCTTGCTTACTGAAAGTGAAAAGGACTTGAAACACTTACTGATGAAGATCAAAGACTACAGTCTTCAGTAGGAATTATACTTTAACATAAAGAAAAAAATTCTCACAACTGGACCAATAAGCAACATCGTGATAAATGGAGAAAAGATTTGACTTTGTCAAGGATTTCATTTTACTTGGATCCACAATCAATGTCCATGGAAGCGGCAGTCAGGGCATCAAAATACATATTGCATTGGACAAATCTGATACAAAAGACCTCTTTAAAGTGTTAAAAAGCAAAGATGTCACTTTGAGGACTAAGGTACACCTGACCCAAGCCATGATATTTCCAATCGCCTCACACGCCTGTGAAAGCTGGACAATGAATAAGGAAGACTGAAGAAGAATTGATCCCTTTGAATTATGGTGTTGGTGAAGAATATTGAATATACCATGGACTGCCAGAAAAATGAACCAATCTGTCTTGGAGGAGGTGCAGCCAAGGGTGCTCCTTGGAGACGGGGATGGCGAGACTTTGTCTTGTGGACTTTGGGCATGTTATCAGGAGGGACCAGGCCCTGGAGAAGGACCTTCTGCTTGGTAAAGTAGAGGGTCATCGGAAAAGAGGAAAACCCTCAATGAGATGGATTGACTCAGTAAACATAGCAAGGATTGTGAGGATGGTGCAGGGCTGGGCAGTGTTTCATACTCTTGTACATAGGGTAGCTACGAGTCAGAATCAAGTGGACAGCACCTAACTACAAGAACAATATGAGTGGGGTGGGCTGACTTGTAAGTGTAAGCCACTTTCTATGGTTCCTGCAGCTCTCAAATCCCCTCTAATAATGGCCTTTATTTTCAAAAACTAAGGGCTTTCATTTGGTTTCTATCCATCACCCCAGTTTCTGCCCAAATCTAATGCTTCCATCATCTATAAAATATTCTTGTCAATTGTCTTATCTTGTCTATACAACTACTTCTAATGGTAAGCATCCCTGCTTCTGGAGTAAGTCTTTTGTTATAATGTTGAGACTATCTGATGCCCCTCTGCATTTATCACTGACAGCATGGGGCTTTATTAAGGTCTCATCTACGCTTATTGTTATGTACACAGAAATGAGGAAAAGGTAAACATCTGTAACAAAGTCTTTAAAAAAGTTTCAAGAGATAGTCTTTGATTACTTTTCACTTACTGGAGCTGCTGATAATGTCAAAATCCTTGACTGTTTTCAGTCTTTGAAAGAGGATGTGACCCAGTCACTCCGTGATGAGAACCAAACAATACAGCCACTTCAGGGTGTAGACGACAAGCCAGGAGTCAGTGCTAGGAAAGAGGTGAATGAACTGCAAATGTTATCTGGGTGGCAAAGGAAGTAACCAAAGAGGTGAACTCAAGGTTAATTTTGAAGAGTCAGTGGTTATAGATCAGATTCTAGTCAGGAGGCATTAAGTCACATTTGAAGGATGAAACTTAAGGCAGCTAGTGAGGTCTTGGTCAGTACAATCATCCCTCAGTTTCCATGCAAGATTGGCTACAGGACCCCCCATGGGTACAAAAATCTGTGAATGCTCAAATCCCTCATATAAAACGGCATAGTATTTGCATATAACCTGTGGATATCCTCCTGTATACTTTGAATCATCTCTAGCTTACTTGTAATACCTAATACAATGTAAATGCTATGTAAATAGTTGTTCTACTGTATTGTTTAGTGAATACTAATGAGAGGCAAACAGTGAATGCTGGAGAGAGACTGAGGATCTGTGAGATGGTGGGATGCTACCGCAGGATATGCCTACACAGCATTTCATCCATGTGGATTCAACGTAGGGCTCAGTGCGTGGCAAATTCGAGTTTTGATTTTTGGAACTTTTTTTTTTCCAAATAATTTCTATCTGTGATTGGTTGAATCTGCAGAAGTGGAACCCGTGGATATGGAGGGCTGACTGTATTTGTCACCTTGGCATTTGGTGATCCTAAGAGTTGCAATGTGAACAGAAGTTTTTATGGATTGAATTGTGTCTCCCAGAAATATGTGTTGGAATTTTAACCCCTTTTGGGGATGTAATCCTATGCGGGGCTAGGGCTTTCTTTGTTATGTCAATGAGGCTATATCAGTGTAGGATGTGTTTTAAACCAATTACTTGAGATATAAAAGGAGCAGATTAGGCACAGAAGTAAGGAAGCACAAATGGAGAAGGACTGATGCCACATAGAGATCACCAAGGAAATGAGGAAAAGAAGCTGAAAGAGATAAGGGTTTCCCCCCAGAGTGGACAGAGAGAGCATTCCCCTAGAGCTGGTGCCCTGAATTCAGACTTCTAGCCCCTCCTAGACTGTGAGAGGATAAATTTCTATTTGCTAAAGCCACCTACTTGTGGTATTTCTGTTATATAGCAGCACTAAGAAACCAAGACAGAATTCAACTTGGGAATCTTAATTACGGGCACTTTAGAAAAGTGATCAAGAACAAGACTTGGGTATCTGAAAAATTTTTCCTCTAAGCTCCAGGCCCAACCATACAACTACTGACTCAATATTTCCCTGTGGTTATCTCAAATATTACATTGCCAAAGCAATGATCATACTCATGAGCTGTGGGAGAGACAATGGTGCCTCAGTGGTAAGTCTGAGCTACTTGCTCACATAGCTTTCTTGGACCTTCTCATCCCACCCATGTTTGATCCTTTCATGTAATGATGGGTTGTTACTGGGCCCTTCTGACTTATGACTTGATAGGCCTGCCAGGATTTAGCACTTGATGGGCAGCTGTGGGCACATAGTCACTTCGTGTTAACATTCCATCTCTTCCAGAACCCAGTAGTACAATATGAATTTTCATCTGTTGAAGATGACATGGCCTTGCTCCATAACCCAAGCACTGATGTTGTGATTGTTCCATTGGGACTTGACATAAATTCCACACTGTACCCTTTTCCAGTGCTGACACTTTCAACTCCATAGGATCTTCCAAATAATATGACCCAAGCAGTGGGACTGCTTGCATTGCAGCTTGGACCAGCATCAGGCTCCTTTTCCGTTCTGGGTCAGGTCAGAGTTGGCAGCCTTTGACATCACCTAGTATACAAGCTGGAGCAAGTTCCCTAGGTATGGTATAAACTTCCTCCAGAACCGAAATAGGCTCACCAGGCATAATGTTTCTTTCTTTGTAGCAAAAGGTACAAGAGAAGGCGTATGTATATACATAATTTTTTTTTTTATTTTATTTGTAAGGGTAATTCCAGGATACCCCTGAAACTGGATCTCTAGAAATTTTATGAATATGGCAAGCCTCTGAATCTTTTGGAGCATATGTGTCTTACCAAAGCCTTCAGTGAGCTGCTCATCTGGCTCAATCAACATAAGGTCGTTGATGTAATGGATCATTGTGATGTTCTGCAGGATGTCTAGATGGTCCGGATTGCTTCAAACTATAAGAGTAGAAGAGTTAGCATAGCTCTGGGAATAACAATAAATGCATATTGTTGTCCATTCCATGTGGCTGACAGGACAGCTGCCTTCGAAGTTTTAAGTGATGTTGATGCCTCATTCACCAGCTTGTTTTCTACTGCCTTGGTATGTCCTCTCCTTCCTGTGTAACATAATCATCTCTTAGATCTTCTAGTCATGCATAGTATACACACTTAAGCAAGCCAATTTCTCTAAGCCATTCTCACTGTTTGCCACGGCAATTTTGGAATTCCAGCTTTGCTCAGTTTGAGTTATCCCTTTTTCCATGCTTCTGGAAGTCACCATAATAGCAGGTTCTCCTATAATCCTTGCTAGGATATTAAATTCTATATCATGGGAGATCTCTCTTATGTTTGTAAATTCTTTGCTTTCAGCCCCTTTGATCGAACACCCTCAGAAGCCAGTCCCCTGTCTACTCCCCCATCTCTGGTTGGTATATATTGGCTAGTGGTATATTCCATTCCATATCCCCAGATGGGTTGCTGGAATCGAATCTAGTTATAGGCTTAGTCTCCAGAAGGAGAGATGCAGTGGTTCCCAAAGCCTCTGCAATGTTTTCTGGCACTTTTTTTGGGGGAGAGGGGGCGATTATGGAATAGGGGAAACCCTGGTGGCGTAGTGGTTAAGTGCTATGGCTCCTAACCAAGAGGCCGGCAGTTCAAATCCACCAGACACTGCTTGGAAACTCTATGGGGCAGTTCTACTCTGTCCTATAGGGTCGCTATGAGTCAGAATCAACTCGATGGCAGTGGGTTTATGGAATAAGTACTAGTTCTTAAGAGGCCGGGGAGGACCACACCTGTAAGCTCAGAAAGTTCATGGAAATTGGGTTGGGGATCAAAATCTTTGGAGGCATTCATCCAAATGCCCCTATTTCACAGTTAGGTCAAGATTATAAATAGTAGATGGGACTATAAATACAATGAAAACAGACAAAGGGCACCTGAGTGAAAACCACAAGTGGTATCAAAATATCTGCAGCTTACCTTTGTGTGTTATGAGAATGTAGGTATGAAGCGTTGACTTAAAGGAATGGTACTAGACAGAGAAGTGAGAAAATAGATCAGACCAGTGAACAAAGATGGTTCTACTCTGAAATCAAAACATAATTCTTCTGCTCTCAATGCCACTAATATTTCTAAATTTCAGAGCACTAGGCTATTTGCCTAGATCAATAGCCTACTTCTCCCAGTCTTAGTTAGCAATCCTCCAAAGTCTTGTCCCTCAGACTTGATTGTAATACTCCTTCTAGTTCTAAGCCCTGCTGGTTACCCTGTCTAGAGGCTGCTAAACATTAGCAACATGTATGGACAGATTAATCCATGCTGTTAGCACTAATGGTGAAGAGTGTTCATAGAATGGAGATTTCAGATTTAGAGTAGCTAATCAGGTTCAAGCTCCATTACCTAAGTACCCTCACTAAAGTTACCTAACTTCTTCTCAACAGTTACCTCATCAGTTAAACAGAAATAATAAAACCCTCCCAAATCCTTGGGACAGGCAGCATGAGTATCAATTAAATTAAATTCTATGTATCAGTCTCAAGAGAGCACACACTCTGATTAAGATATTGAATGAGTGTTTATTTTCAAGGAGGCTATTATAGAGATATAGCAGGACAGGAGACAGGAGATATTGAGAAAAGAAGACTTGATGCATTTGAACTGTGGTGCTGACAAAGAATGTTGAATATACAAATCAGTCCTAGAAGAAATACAACCAGAATGTTCCTTAGAAGTGAAGATGATGAGACTTTGATTCACTTACTTTGGACACTTCATCAGGAAAAAGAACAATTGCTAGAAAAAGACATCGTGTTTGTAAATTAGAGGGCCAATGGAAATGAGGGAAACCCTCCATGAGATGGTGTAAAAACAGCATGGAGGAGATGTCTGACCTCCTCCTACCCCATGAGGGGGAAGGAGAGCCAAGTGCAACAGGGCAAAGCTGACTCCCATGCGGTGGAGGTCAGATATGCCTTCTCTCTCCAACATTTTTACCAATTCTGACACCAACCATCCCTCACACAGCACTTTGTACTTCTCTGCTGGGTTTGATTATTCATTGCAATGGCCACGCAGAACTCACAGACCACACTCATGCTTATAGGGTTTATTAGGGAAGTAACAGGTTACAGGTCAGGCTCAGGAGCACTCAGGATACGGTTCTTCCATCAGGGCAGTCTCTTCCCAGCTGTGCTCAAAGGCACACCTCTCCCTGGCCCTCAGTCTCTCCCTAAAGGCACTCAGCTTTCTCTCTCCTTGGGCTGGGAAGCCCACTGTGTCATCTCCTGCTGCTGGGTCTCTCCTGCTGCTCTCTCCTTCCTTGGTGGTGGTGGGCTCCTCTTCCCTGCTCTGGAATTGTCTCTCTTTTAAGACAAAACTGACCATTTCCATTGGTAGGCCACAATTACCCTGTCACTCAATCCCCTGGGTGGGAGTTATAAGATCATGGCTAGAAAGGCCACACACAAAAGTAATTACTTGTACTGCAAATGGATTGACACAAACGCCACAATAGACTCAAATATGCTAATGATCATGAAGATGGTGCAGGACCAGGCAGCCTTTCGTTCTGTTATACATAATGTCACCATGAGTTGGAGCTTACTCAATGACAGCTAGCGACAACAACATCAGTACAGAAACTATCAGAGATAATGCAGGTTGGTGCTTGGATATTCAGGATCCTGATGGTTCCTAGGCTGAAGAATGCAAGGAAGGAAGTGGTTCCTGAAACCTCGAAGGAGAGAATTGTGGGGAGAAGAGGGACACAGAAAGCTTGAAGCAACCTCACAGGGAGGGGGCCAGAGTAAATGCCTTTAACATCACTATCCTCTCTCCCTTTTTCTGATCTTTTGTCTGGTTTTCCAGTAGTTGAACTCAACCAAATGCCAAGGGACATGTCAAACCATTGTTGTGGTTCATACAAGCCAGCTCTGGGGCAGAGAGCAGAGTGGGGAGGCTGGATAGGATCTGGAAGGGCAAACAGAAGCTATCCTGAACAATTTCAATTTGTCTGTAAGAGTTACAGTGGTGACTAGCTGCTAGAATTCACGAGCATAAAAACCTGGTTGCTAATAGTAATAAAAATAGCAACCATTTAATATCCCAAAAGAAGAATAGAATACATCTCCTAAGGATTTATTTAATATCCACCAAATTCTGGGCATTATGTTAAATAGAAACTCCCATGAGGTTAAATTTCTCTCAACCACTTTTTAGTTATAGGCGTTTATCTTTCTTGTCCTCACTTGATGGACTAAAGGACCTGTCCAGGTCACATAGCTAATCAGTGGCAGAGTTGTCATTCAGAGCCAGATCTGATGTCAAAACCCATGCTCTTTCCACTATAACATAAAACCTCATGGAAATGTTATACACAAATCTGACCCTTTGAAAAACACAGGGAGCCTCACTGGGCAAGTTTTTGAAATTGGGAAGATCAGTAGTGGTTACCGGAAAACATGGAAAGGAAAGCTGATGAGAAAGGAAATCCTGTTCTTGTCTCTGATCTATAAAGAAAAACACTGAGCAAAGTGCTGACACAGCTTGCCTTCCAGATAATCCAAGTAGACTGACTTCTGCTTAATAGGGCTTGGATTCATGGGGTCAAGTGTATGCTGTAATGGGTTATGTGATTACTCCCCTAGGTCATGTGAAGCTGAGACACTTGAAATCACCCCTTGTTCTTCTCTACTGACACTTTTCACTTTGAATCACCTTCACTAAATTTCCTTTTGTGCCACAAGTTACCGACTACTCAAGCAGAGTCAACACGGGGAAAACTATGATATAGCTAAGGGCACCAAACCAAAACCAAAACCGTTGCCATCAAGTCAATTCTGACTCATAGTGACCCTACAGAACAGAGTAGAACTGCCGCCATAGAGTTTCCAAGGAGCGCCTGGTGGATTCGAACTGCTGACCTTTTGGTTAGGAAGTGTAGCCCTTAACCACTACACCACGAGGGTTTAGCCAAGGGCAAAAAGGGATTAATTTTCTTTGAAAGAGATTGATTTTTGTTGGTTATTGCTTATGTCAGGAAATGGGCTGGGCATTTCTGCATTGAACAAATATCCAACCTTTACTATGTGCAACAATTTCAGTCTTTAAACTCTGTTAGCTTCGTTTTACGTGAGAGGGACAATTCAGAGGTTTGAGTGATTGGATTAAAGTTTAGCCAAGTTTCCCCAGGAATGAAGCCCGACTCTAGGGCTTCTGTGCTAACGCTGTGGTGCATAAAATTCCAGAAAAGTGGGAGTGAGAGAAAAGGAGGAGAGAGGCAGAGAAGAAGGAGAGCAAATATAACAACGTGCATGCTGAGTTGCCACGGTTTGGTAACACGCAGATTACCTGGTCTTACTGGGCATCTTTAGAGAGACTGTGTGAAGTTACTTTGCTTGGAGAGAAGATAATACTTGCCCACCAGCTTCCACTGGTCAGAGTTGGCCCCATGGAGGCATTACTTCCCATGCACTTCTGGTTTGCTTAGCTCTGCGTGTTAGGGAATTGATCTCTCAGTGGCTCACACCTCAGCTGTGGCATAAAAGCCCCAGAGCAGAGGCAAGATGCAGTGGTGTGGGCTTGAGGCAGGCACTGGCAGGGTAACCCCTGAAGAGACCCAACCGATTAGGAGCAATTGCCTCTGCAAGCCCCTTTTGTTTGTAGCAAGAGCACAGGCTGTAGAGACCCGGCCCGAGATTTTGGGAACAAAGCAAGATTTCTCTAGGGCTGCAATGATTGGAAAGCAAGACAAGGGGGCAGATCCAGGCTTGTGCATAATCTGAATTCTTCACTGCTAGGTTACATAGGCCTGCTTTTCCCCCCTTTACCTTTAAACTATTCTCAAAATGCTTCAACCAAAACCAGCATTTAAAGGAAGGGTTAATCATACCACTACAAACACCTTTTTCAGTTCTGAATGTCGGGTGTCATTTCTCAAGATGTAAATTTTTTCTTTAGATGATTTCAAAATAATAAAAGCTGGTTATTATTCTCATTGTAAAAACAGTATGGAAAATTTGGAAACTATATAAATGTATAAGAAAGAAAATAAACTGAAGCCATGTAGTTTGATATAGGAGAACTGTAGTAATAACACCACCATCTGTCAGTTTGTCATACTTTGCTGGCTTGCATGTTACTATGATGCTAGAAGCTGTGCCACTGGTAATTCAAATACCAGCAAGGTCACCCATGGTAGACTGGTTTCAGCAGAGCTTCCAGACTAAGACAGACTAGGAAGAAAGCCCTGGCAACCCACTTCCAAAAATTAGCCATTGAACACTTTAAAGACAGTAACAGAACATTGTGTAATATCGGCTGGAATATAAGTCACTCAGGTTGGTGGGGACTCAAAATATACAATAACCACAATAATTGGCTCAAATATATCAAAAATCATGAAGATGGCACAGGACTGGGCAACATTTCATTCTGTTGTACATAAGCCAATTTGATGGCAACTAACCACCACCACCACCACCACCACCAATATCTAGATGTAACCATTAATATTATGTGCATAGTGCACACAAGAAGTAAAGGAAGGCATTATATAAATCATAAATACATAAATAGTAAAAAAAAATTTTTACAAAGGAGCTAAAACTGCATATAAATGTGTTGCTTATCCCTTATACTCTTATCTATTCCCATTGTTGTAGGATACAACCACAATCCAATAGGTTCACTTGGAGATTCCATGCCCAACGAAAACTGTAAAAGGTCAACTGCAGCAGCCACACCACATCCTGCTAAGAATAAAGGGATGAAGGCTCCGAGATACAGAACTGGCAGCTGATGGTGTATTAACTAAAGGTTCAAGGGACGTGGGAGGGGCACCAAGAGTATCTGCTGTACTTCCGGGGAGTTCCCAAACAATAAGGAAAGGATCTCTCTTGCTTAGGCTTCAATCCAAAAGTCTAGAGGGCCATTATTTAGTGCCCACAGTGGAAGGAAAGGTTATATCAAAGTAATCTGCCCTAATGGTGAAACCTACACTATCAAGAAAAGACAAAACTCCCCATGACAGAATCAAGTTTTTACATGATGAGGGTCTAGATGACCCCATTAGGCAAGCAACTAAGCCTTCAAAAGTGCTAGCTGAACCGGAGGGAAACCCAGAATGGGTAGTGAAGAAGGGAGAGGCTGTCTTATCAGCCTGGGGACTACCTCTAGCAGTAAGGACTGGACCTTGTTCCACTAACCTTCTTAACTCTCATGTATTAAGTCTGTGATTATTGCAGCAAACCACCACCTTGAAGGCTCTGAAATGGAGCAGACATACTGATAAGCATGGCTGGTGCAAGGATGGACTGTATCAGGTGTGCTTTAATGTCCCGCCTCCTGTCCTCTTGGTCCTGCTTTTACTTCACTCACTACTGAAGCACAAGCTTCACGTAGGTGCAAACTTTCAGTACCTTCTGTTTCTTGCTCTCTGCCCCAGGTCTTCTCTGACACCTCAGAGTAGGCGGTCTATGGGAGCTCACACAGCACTCATGTTTTTGCAGACCTGGACATGCCATGGGCAACCCTTGATGGGTAGAGAACGGAATCAGTGGATCTTCCACCCAGTCTTCCATCAATTGACAGGATATTCCTGAGGCACATTCTGCCCAGCTCCTCAGTGGGTTTCCAGTGGGACTGAGTCCCCATGGCTCACAGGGGTGACAAACTATTATGAATCCTTGCATCGCCTTTTCCCCTTTCCCCATTTCATTTTTTTCCATCTCCCATTCCACTTTTCTGGGATACTTTCTCAAAATAAATTACGTGCTTGCAAGACCTTATCTTAGACTATGCTTTCTACGACAACCCAGGCTAAGATAAGTAGTGTGTATAAAACTTTACACAAATATCATAAGCCTTTCTCCCTACCATTATAAATTATATAAATGTTTTTAACGGTTGTAACATAAGACACTAGACCACACTGCCTGTCAAGTCATTGCCTGTTCAGTAAACTTGGGCAAGCTAATTAGCTTTCGGGAGTCAGTTTTCTTACACATAGAATGGTGATCATCGTACCTACCTCATAAGTTTATTTAGAGAATTAAATATGTTAATTCAGATTAAATGTTTTGAACTGTGCCTGGCACGGAATAGCTAACACTTACATTGTACTCTCTATTTTTATTATAACAATAGTACTTGGGCTACTTACATTTTTCCACTGCTAAATAATGCATGGCATGAACCATTATCAACATGAACCATTTCTGCATGAACCATCTTTGTATAAATCATGTCTGCATTTCAGAATATTTCCTTAGGACAGATTCCTAGAAGTGGACTTCTGGGTCCAACCACCCTGTGCCTACTGCTATTGCAACACTTACCGCTCTCCATTGTAGTGGCCTGTTCCTGCCTATGATCCCTAAGATATAAGCTCTTGAGCTATGACATTTTATTCTTCATTGCATCCTCGGCACTTGACAAATTAAGCCCCTTGCATGCACCAATCCCAATGTTAAATAAATAAACACAATGCTATTGATACAGATATCTAAAATATTTTTCAGAGTAGGTAACATGTCCTTAATTATTTTTTGTGAGCCTGTAAACTATAATAATGATCTAAATGAGTTGATCAAGACATGGAAGACATTTAGTTAGAAACTTTCAAAAGATACACATAGAATCAGACTTTACAAGAGCTGACACTCAGAATGTATTACTGTAATATAAATTTACCCATCCACCCCCATTAAAAAAAGTAAATATGTTTCATACTCCAACTGTGTCAATAACCAAGGGGCAGAAATGGATCATGTAAGAAAACAAACATTTGGTCTTCATAATTAAAAGTCAATATAATATGAAGGCCCCAAACAGGCCGAGGCAATCACCTGCCTCCTCTTAGCTCATGCTCCATGATCCCTTCCCATACACTGTGGGAGAAACAGCTGCTTCGCCAAGGCTCACCTGGTTAGAATTTTTCATGGAGCGTGACTTGGAGAAAAAAAATTCCAGTCAAGCACAACTGTGCAAATTAATTTGGGTTTATATTACCGAGTGGGCATCCCAACTGGGTGTCTGCAAAGGGGTCTGAAGGAAAACTGAAACATAAAATGCCATAAAATGAAACATAATTGACCACTTTGGAAGCAGTAAAATTAGTACCTTCTGGGAAATTAAACTCAAGAGTTACGAAAGGACACTTGAGTATAAGCAGAATGGAGTGAAACAGATACAATATAAATAACTTACTAATTTGGAGATGGCAGGATTTGAACATATCTTAAACGATTACTGAGCACTTCTGGCCTGTTATTGTGATATGTACAAGAGACATAGGGATAAGAATGTACTCTCACCCACCAGGATTATATAATTACAATAGAACCCATGCTTGTAACAAAGCGCAATGGGAAACACAGATGCTGGAAACTCCATGCTGGAGTTTTGCTTGTCAGCAGAGGGTGACTATAGAAACCTACTATAATATATATTTCCAGGTATAGTGCAGACACAGAGGAGTTGTGCTGCTCTTCAAGATACAAAAATATTTAGGTTGAATTCCCATCTCCCAAGATGAGAAACATACTGCCATTCTAGTCTTGTGGATTCTTGGGTGGGAGGGGCCTGGGAGGCTTATATTTTTCCTGGTTACCATGGCTAGTGTCTTGGTTATCCTGTGCTGCTATAACAGAAATACCATAAGTGGGTGGGTTTAACGAAGAGAAATTTATTCTCTCACAGTCTAGTAGGATAAAAGTCCAAATTCAGGGTGTCAGCTCCAGGGGAAGGCTTTTTCTCTCTTTTGGGCCTGGAGGAAGGTCCTTGTCCTCAATCTTCCCCTGGTGGAGTAGCTTCTCAGGTGCAGGGACCCTGGGTCCAAAGGATGTGCCATGCTCCTGGTGCTGCTTTCTTGGTGGTATGAGGTCCCCAACCCTCTGCTTGCTTCCCTTTCCTTTTATCTCTTGAGAGATGACAGGTGGTGCAGGCCACACTCCAGGGAAACTCCTTTTACATTGAATCAGGAAAGTGACCTGAGTAAGGGTGGTGTTACAATCCCACTCTAATCCTCTCAACATAAAATTATAATCACAAAATGGAGGACAACCATACAATACTGGGAATTATGGCCTAACCAAGTCGATACACACATTTTTGGGGGGACATAATTCAATCCATGGCAAGGCCCATCACTGCAGTTTCTTTAAAAATAAGCAGGGATTATTGCCTGTTCCAGGTGATAATGACATAACAAGACATTGGTATCACAAAGAACTGTTTTTAAACCTAGGTCTATCCTATATCGTTTGTTCAACCTTGATAAATTAGCCACATCTGAGAATCAGTTTTCCCCAAATTAAAATGGAGATACTATCAGCTACCTCATAAGGTTGTTGGATGGTTCAGTGAGCTAGGGAGATGTAGGGACATCCTGGACAGACAGACAAGGATAAAGACAGGGGGAATTTAGGAAAAGATTGAAGCAAACAGACAGCCTGTGGCCTATAGACAAATGCGTGTTTTGTTTTGTTTTAGCTTTTGGGCTTATACCTATTTTTAAAATCAAATTAGTTGTTTGTTGACATTTAAAAAAATAGAATATTTCACATACAAACCTGGATTTTCAACTTATTAAAAGGTCAGATAATCAAAAAAAAAAAGAAAGAAAAATGGGCCTGCCTTTCCCCTGGCAACAATTGGCTGATACATTAGTAATGGATGCCCGGTTTTACCTGAATCACTTCACTCATTCATGTTAGCTGCTGGCCTCCATCAGCATTAGGTCTGCAGTTCCTACCCTGGGTATGATTCCAGGAACCATGTTACTCAAGGCAAAAATTAGAACACCTGGCCTGATGGCAATGCAGGTAGTTATAAAGATATTTAAAAAAACTGAAATTGAGATTCACCTCCAACTTCTGAAATATGTAATTTCTATCGTAATGTAATGGTGGGGTAGGGGTAGTGAGAGGAAGGATGGGATGAAGACTAAAAATTGAGATTGTGGTCAAGCTCAGCAATCTTGCAACAGAGTCACTCAGACCTTGCTGACCTATTCAGTGTAGTTTTTACGGGAAGAAGGGCCTTAGTTCCTAGGAGTCTAAGTTCCTTCTTGCCCTGTTTCCTCTTATCTTATCAAAACACGATTTCAGCAGCTAGAGTATACAGGTAGGTAGGGGCCCCTCTGTCTGCTGATTCCTTCCATATGTGAGTTATTTCATTTTCCAAGGGTCCTTAGGGTTTGGGAAAACTACTTGTCCTGTGTAATCACCTATAAGCTAGTATAAACTCAAGCTTTACTGCAATTTATTAGTCACCGACATGCCAAAAGTAAAGAAAGCTTAAAGAAACTAAGAAAACAGCCATTTGAGATTCTAATCTGATGTTCATTTGAACATGTTTGGGGTTTAAAATATAAGAAAAAAGGGGGGATCCATTTTCATCAGCGTCCATGCAACATCCTGCACAGAGTGATATTTTAAAGATGATGTGGCTTATGTGAGCCCACATTCCAAACCAGGCTGAGAGTGGGTTTCAGCGCACTTTCATGATCCCCAGGAATATTGGTGTTTGCAGCTCTCTCATGAGAAACCAAAGCTGTGGGTCTGCATTAGTCTTGATCTGTAAATTCCAGATTGCCCAAATCATCTTTTAGGGAGAAAGTTGGTATGCCCTAGGGAAATTTGGCAGATGACTGTCTTTCACGTTAGTGCTGAGTAGATCCTTAGAAACTTTCAACTGTATCCCTTTAAAAATGGGGGAACTTAGGTCCAGAGAAGAAACTTATTCATTCAGCAAGAAACTGAGTCCTTAATCAGTGTGGCACTGGTGACATAGTAGAAAAAGCATCCTCGCCCTCACAGAGCCTAAAGACTGGCAGATGAGGCAACCATAACAGACAAATTAATGCAAACTTGTCATTGTTAGTTGCCATTGAGTTGATTCTGACTCATGGCAACCCTATATGTGTCAGAGTAGAACTGCTCCAAAGGGTTTTCAAGAGTGTGACCTTTCAGAAGGAGATCACCAGGACTGTCTTCTAAGGTGCCTCTGGGTAGGTTCAAACAGTCAACCTTTCAGATACTACTTAAGTGCTTAAATGTTTGTGTCATCCAGGGATGTGATACACATCTCCATAGTATTTATCATACTCAAAAAATCCATTGTGGTCAAGTTGTTTGAACTAATAGCAACCCTATAGGACAGAGTAGAACTGTCCCACAGGATGTAATCTTTATGGAAGCAGACTGCTACATCTTTCTCCACGGAGTGGCTGGTTTGGGAGTGGCTGGTGGGTTTGAACCACCAACCTTTTGCTTAGCAGCCAAGCACTTAATCACTGCGCTACCAAGGCTTCTTTGTCATCTTAAATCTGAGCTGGTGGAAGATCCCTGAGATAGTGACAACTAAGCGGAGATCTTAAAAATGAGTAGGCAATAACTGGCAAAAGCAAGTCTGCATGTCAAGTAAGGACTGGAAGAATTACCTGCCCATGATGCAGAGCGTTAGATTTGGACTATGGTCAGCGACAGAAGGTCTGCTCTGTGAAAAGTGCTTTACTTTCCATTTCACACACTAAACTTGTTCTACAATGTTGTTCCTCCTACTTCTTGTTGTTAGCTGTCATTGAGTTGGCCCCTGACTCATGGTGACCTCATACACAATAGAACAAAATGCTGCCCAGTCCTGCACCATCCCCATGATCTGTTACAGACTGGGCAGTTGTGATCCATAGGGTTTTCGCTGGCTGATTTTTGGAAGAAGATCATAGACCTTTCTTCCTAGTCTATCTTAATCTAGAAGCTCTGCTGAAACCTGTTCAACATCATAGCAACACGCAAGCCTCCTGACAGTTGGGTAGCAGCTGCAAATGCTGTGCATTGGCTGGGAGTCAAACCCAGGTATCCCTTAAGGAATATAAAATCACCTTGCTTCTAATTGTCTTCAAGCATTTTTGTGCAGGGCAGTATCTTAGGCATTGCAGATGCTTATTTTTATTGCATAAATCCAGTCACAGTTACAAATCTCTGATTGCTGTAATTTCTGCTATGTCTCCCTTATCTGCTCACTGTCTGGTGGAACTGGTAATTAACAGAAAATCTTCCAAAACCTCTGCAGCAGGAAGGAATAGAAACTTTCTAATTGGACTTTAAATAAAAAAATTTCCCCTCTAAATTAGTTGTCAGAGAAGTCAAGTCAAGATGCTCCCGCTCAAGCTCCTCCTGCTCACAGGAAAATAAAAACAACTAGACCTGTGATGAGAGGCATCTGGATATCTTGGCCTCATTTCACATTAATGACCATGCGATGGCTCACTGGTGAGAATGCTCACAAGGATTAAGCAAATGTATCTGCTAACTCAGCTCTAGTCAAAATTATATTGTTTTTGGCCAAAGATATCACAATTCACACAGAGCAAAGTGTAGTTATAATTATTTTAATAATCATATTGAAAAAATCACATTTAAAAAGTCATACTAACCTAGTTTTCAGAATTAGGTTCATAAAAAGGATCAGACTGATCCATTCTGTTGTCATTTTAAACACAATGTTGGAAATAGTCTTAGTTTTTTTTTTTTTTAAAGAAAAAACTGATATAGCGAACGTACATGGACATATACCTGTTAATATCGGATGGTAGGTCACTTGCCCTGTGATAGTAGATACTGGTTAGTTACCTAAAGAAACTGTAGTTGTGGTTCCAAATTTACTGGGTAGGATTAAAATAAATGTAGTATACTAAAAACCAAACCCAGTGTGGTTGAGTCGATTCCGACTCATAGCGACCCGATAGAACAGAGTAGAACTGCCCCATAGAGTTTCCAAGGAGTGACTGGTGGATTTGAACTGCTGACCTTTTGGTTAACAGCCGTAGCTTTTAACCGCTATGCCACCAGGGTTTCCCTTAAGAGTTCAGGAGCCTAGAAGTCTGAATTTCAAGGCATAGCTCTAATGGGAGGTTCTTCTTTATTTCAGTTTCTCTTGGTGTTGTTGTTAGGTGCTGTTAAGTGGGTTCCAGCTCATAGTGACCCTGTGTACAACAGAATGAAACACTGCTCTGCCCTGCACCATGCTCACAATCATTGCTATGCTTGAGCCCATTGATGCAGCCACTGTGTCAATCCATCTTGCTGAGGGTCTTCCTCTCTTTCGCTGACCCTCTACCAAACATGATATACTTCTCACCATCCTTGCTTCTAAGAAGCATTCTGGCTGTACTTCTTCCAGGACAGATATGTTCATTCTTTTGGCTGTCCATGGTATATTCAGTATTCTTCGACAATACCATAATTCAAAGCCATCAATTCTTCTTCGGTCTTCCTTATTCATTGTTCAGCTTTCACATGCATGTGAGGTGATTGAAACGCCATGGCATGGGTCAGGAGCACTTTAGTCCTCATGGTGACATCGTTTGATTTCTTGACTGCTGCTTCCATGGGTATTGATTGTGGATCCCACCTTGACAACTTCAGCATCTTCTGTTTATCATGGTGTTCCAGCTTCTAGTAGCTAGCAATCCTTGGAGTTTTCTGGCGTCTTCTCTGTGTGTGTCTCTGTGTCTATTCTGCTCTTTTTATAATACAGAAGTGATTAGCTTCAGGATCCACCTTACTCTGGAATGCCCTCATTAACATAACAAAAGGTTAAGAGACCCTATTTAACCTCATGAAGCTAAGACAGCATAAGGTTTGCAGTGGCTAATTTTCAGAAGTAGATCACCAGGACTTTTTTCCTAGACTGTCTTAGTGTGGAAGCTCTGCTGAAACCTGTCTCTGTGGGTGACCCTGCTGGCATTTGAAATAGTGGTGGCATAGTTTCCAGCATCATAAACCAAACCAAACCAAACCCACTGCCATCGAACTGCCCCATAGGGTTTCCAAGGCTGTAAATCTTTATAGAAGCAGACTGCCACATCTTTCTCCCGCAGAGGGGCTGGTGAGTTCAAACCACTAACCTTTTGGTTAGCAGTTGAGCACTTTAGCCACTCCATCACCAGGGCTCCTTCCAGCATCATGGCAACATGCAAGTCACCATAGTACGATAAACTGACAGACAGGTGGTGGAAAACCATGATAAATACTGATTATCTCGCTTCTGTATTGTCCTGTCTAGGTTTTTCTTCTCCCTTGGCTAAGCAATTCCACTGGTCTAAGGGAGCTTGACTAGTGAATAACCCAACTTCCTCTGAAAGGTCTTAGACCTTCATTACTATACGCTATTAGGCTGTGGTTACTGTACCCGACCATTTATAGTGACAACTGGGCATGGCAGTATCAAAACATACCACAGTTGATGGCCTAGATATCAAATATATTCCTCTGTCTTCATTATGAAGCGAACAGTCCCATCCTCTCATAATGATCATGGTCAGTTACTGCTACTAGTATAGTAACTCTTTCTTTTGCCTGCTGCAGTACAGGCACAATGAGCCCAAAGTGACTAGGCTGCAGTTGCAGTATTAAGATTAGTGGGACTTTCATCGTATCTCCTGGTGGAGGTATCACATTGTGGGAACTAAGATCTTCCACCTTCCCACCTCCTCCCCACCCCCACCCCCCAAAAAAGAAAAGAAAACCTGCAAAGGCTGAAGTTGCAGAGAAGCGCAAATTCCCAAATGGGTCATTGGGAATTCTGGAGAGAGGGCCATTCCTACTTCCACTTCTTGAATCCCAAACCCATGTATTTTACTAGTGGGAACACAGCACCATGTAGCAGCTCTTGGTCCAAGGTATAGAATAGTGCCCCATGCTTGCAGGTGTCATCTTCAAGCTGGCCTTCCAGCTGTACCTGCTGAGAGCAATTTTCTAGAGAAGTATGCATCTATGAACCTTAGCAGCCATGCCCACATCAGCTGGGTAATGGATGTAGTGGCCCTAAAAAGATCTGAGTGAGATGCCAACAGCATGCTATGCCCTATATTATAAAATGAAGCATTTGGATTATCTTGGGAGGGTTGTCAGGGTCACTGAGTTTGAAGGTACCTCATCCCAACTTCCAAATCTGGGAAATCTAGCTAGACGTCAGGTGTCAACCAGGTACCTACTCCTTCACTGTACTGTCATTCCATCCAGTCAACATATTTGTTAACTCCTGACTATGGCAAAAAACATGATATGCTTTGGGGGATGGAATTATTTCAACAACACTTTTCTTATAAGCACTGTATACCCAGTATTTTACAGACAGCATTAACTTAGATTTTATACAGCTACTCAAGTCCCGTGATCTATTGTAGTCACAAAACCACTTGTCAGGGTAGGGCCTTAAATCTCTTAGAGTCACCAGAGGTTTCCACATCCTTACCTATGATATCTGCCTCTTTCAGCTTCCTAATTTCTGATTATGCTGGGTGATTCTGACTCCTTTGCTGGGGCTGGTCCTGCTGATGAAGTCAGCACCAAGTAATCATAATAGCTGCCTACATTTGGAAAAACTTTAAGCATGTTAAGTACTTAAAATGATAAACACAGTTTTCGATAATCCTAGAAACTACCCTGTCATGAAGTTTCTCAAAACATGATCCACTTCAAATACTGGGGGTACTTTAATAAACATAGATTCCTGGGTCCTACTCCAGAATTACTTAATTAGAATCTTTAGGGCTCAGGAATCTGCATTTTTAAGCATTCCCTGGAATTAGGCACACAAAGGTATGAGAACAACTGTCCTAGAGAGTAGATACCTTCCTTTTTTGTGACAGCTAAAGAAATAAACTTTGAGTAAGTTACTTTATCTCCACAAATCACACTGTTAATAGGTAGCAGGGTCAGGACTTTTGCTCGTGACCTTTAGGGCAGGCTTTTTCAACCTCAGCACTATTGACATTTTGAGCCAGATAATTCTTTATTGTGGGGTTTGTCCTGTGCATTGCAGGATGTTTAGCAATATCCCAACCCACTAAATGCCAGTAGTATCCCTCCAAGTTGTGACAACAAAAATGCCTCCAATCATTGCCAAATGTTCATTGGGGAGAAAAATTGATCCTGATTGAAAACCACTGCTCTAAAGTATGGAATTTTGCAAGTTAATTTTCACATGAGATGGACTTGCCCTTGAATTCTGGCTTCAACACTTATTGGTTGTATATCTTGAGCAAGCCACTACACCCGAAGGATCTTCGCCCCAATCATATGAAATAGGTAATGAGAACACAAAGTCATGACTTTGAGGGAGTAACTTGTACCTTTCACCATCTTATCTATCAGATTCCTCTTCACCACAGGCCATAGAAAATAAGCTTACCACCTAGAAGCATAAAAACCAAGTTGCTTTCTATGCCAAGGCTACTTCAAGACAACTCCTCTAGATCCACCTCCCTATAAACTAGATTTTACTGCCCTGGTGGTGTAGTGGTTAAGAGCTATGGTGCACTAACCAAAACATTGGCAGTTCGAATCCACCAACTACTTCTTGAAAATCCTATGAGGCAGCTCTGCTATGTCCCATAGGTTTATTATGAGTAAGAATCAACTTGAAGGCAGCAGTTTTTGTTTGTTTGTTTATTGGAAGTACTAATATTTTCTCAAAAATAAAATGGAAGTAGAATGAGGCCGACATTATCAATGCCCTGCCTTCACCCCACAAATCTACTGTTTTATTGTGTACTAGAACCCTACCAATGTCCAGTGTCTGCATCTCTGCTATGTCCGGAAGACTGTTCTGCTGCCATATACATGGCAGGATGCAAAGGCTGGAGAATTACCACCACCTAGAAGCAGCCCTTAACCAATGATGGATAATTGGAATATAACTACCCTAGTCCCTCACCTTCAGGTGGGATAATTCTGATGGGCATGAGCTGCATCATTTCTTCTGAGTTTAAGCTTCAGTCTCCCACTGTTGTAGCTACCTTAACAATGCATTGCTATTGACCACCCCCTGTTATCACTTCTTTATTTCCCGCCCAGTGTTTCCTGAACCTCTCCAACAAACCACTTGCATCAAATCTTTGAAGCAGTGTATGCATCTGGGGGAACTTAAACTAAGATAAAACTAATTGTTGTTGAATCAACTCCTACCCATGGTGATTCCATGTGTGTCAGAGCAGAACTGTGCTGCATAGAGTTTTCAATGGCTGGTTTTTAAGAAGCAGATTGTCAGACTTTTCTTCCAAGATGCCTCTGGGTGGATGTGAACCTCCAACCTTTTGGTTTATCAGCTGAACATGTTTAACCATTTGTACCACCCAAGAGCTCTATGATGCTTGAGATTGTGTGTCAACTTGGCTGGGCCATGATTCTCAGTGTTTATTTGTGATCGCCCCCATGATGGGATCTGCTGTGAGTAGTCAATCAGTTGGAAGGGAGTTTCCTTGGGCATGTGGCCCACATCTGAATATAAGTAGACATTCTGGCTTTTGCCCACTCTGGATTCTGCAGTTGCCTCTTTTTCATCTGACCTCTAGTTCTTGGAACTTGAGCTAGCAGCTTATCTGCCGATCTTAGGATTTGTCAATCTTTACAGCCTATGAGCAATAGTCCTGCTCTCTGACCTGCCAGTCTTCAGTTCCTCAGCCCCTGTGGCTATGTGAATCAGGAGAAGCCTTGTGGTCTCGACTGCAGACCTTGGGGTTCAGTGATCTTTATAGCCTGTGAACAAGAGCCCTGCTTTCTGACCTGCAGATCTTGGGTTCACCAGCCCCTGCAGCTATGTGAATCAGGAGAAGCCTCTATCCTGAACCATGGACTTGGGATGTTCCAGCCTCTACAACTGTGTGGGCCATTTCCTTGATATAAATCTCTCTATATGTATATTTATATTGTCCAGTAGGCTATAAGTCTGAATTCAGGGCGCCGGCTCCAGGGAAAGTCTTTCTCTCTCTGTCGGCTCTGGAGGAAGGTCCTCGCCATCAGTCTTCCCTTGGTCTGGGAGCATCTCAGCATGGGAACCTCAGGTACAAAGGGTGCACTCTGCTCCTGGCACTGCTTTCTTGGTGGTATGAGGTCTCCATGTCTCTCTACTTGCTTCCCTTTTCTTTTATCTCTTGTAAGATAAAAGGTGGTGTAGGCCACAGCCCAGCGAAACTCCCTTTACATTGGATCAGGGATGTGACATTAGTAAGGGTGCTACAATCCCACCCTAATTTTCTTTAACATAAAATTACAATCACAAAATGGAGGACAACTGCACAATTAATACTGGGAACTACGGCCCAGCCAAGTTGATACAAACATTTTTGGGGGGACATGATTCAATCCCTGATAACACTTTACTGGTTTTGCTTCTCTAGAGAACCCAGCCTAAGACAGACTCCAAACTAAGATTCTGAGTCTTAAAGAAGTTAACATTTGTAAAGCATCTAGTTAGTTGTCTTACCCCAGTATTAAAATCATCCTCTTATGAATGAGGCTATTCAACTAAGATGATGTGTCATATACACTCTATTAGCTCTACACCAAATTTTAGCTCTTTACCAAATTCAGCAATAAGAAAAGAAGGCCAGCAGAGGGAAGCCAGTAAGTGCTTAAGCTTTGCTTTGTATTTCAGCTGCACCTGACCAGTGGCTTGGTGTTCAGTTCTCGAAGAGAAGGTGGTGTGTTAAGTTGAGTCTCAGAATTTGTCAGAGCCCAGCGTGACTTTGGAAGCTTTTCACCATTAATTGCCATTGTGTAGCCTAGAAAGAACATGACAGACTCTCTCCCAAAATCAAGATCCATGGATTTTGTTAAGTCTTCACCAACTGTTTTAAATTTTATCTGCCTAAACACAAAAAAGCCTTTTCAACAGATGGGTTGCATCAGAATCTGTAAACACTGTAATTGTTTGGCAGGATTACTGCTTACACTGAAAAACATCATTTTCAAAGATACACACAGACAACACTCCCCCCTCCAATACACACAGCGATACAGTTTATGCCTTAAATGAGGCCTCATCATATGCCTTCTGTACAGTGCTCATTAACTTATCAAATCCAGAATTAAACGGCAATTACCTCCAAAATCTCTGACTGCTGTTTCTGCCATGTTTGCTGTTTCATGGGAACTTGAGAAATGAAATAAAGCACATGCCCTGTCCTTTTCTCCCTAGTGCCTTCAGAGAGAAGAAAACCCAGAGAGCAGCCATGTGATGCAGCGCTATAATGAAACCAGCCGTTTTAATTAGAGGTGGGCAGAAAAGATATTTTACTATACTAAAAGATAAGCGTCCTGTAGTTTAGACGGTTTCACAGTCATTGCCCAAGATTTACGAAGATGTTGGTCTAGCTTATAAGGAACTCTTCTCCGATGATTGTTCTGGAAATGAACCAGAGGACTTGGAAAGGGAACAATCTTAACTTACATAATCTCTTCTGCCTACCATTTTCATAGAGTATTTTATTGCTAAAATCAAGGAGGGAAGAAATTGAGTAAATCGGTCTCAGGCTTGCTGCCAGTAGGAAGAATGGAGGCAAACTTAGCTTCATGGAAGATTCAGGCTGAAGGAAAAACCCTCCACTAGAGATTGAGAGCAATTGCTGAGTTATCATGTGCAGGCACTGAGCTAAGCATGTTACTCCTTAGGTTTGGTGAGACTTAAATGACTTAAAAGTGAGAGAATTAAAGCCCAGTGGGCTTTAATAACTTGCCCCAGGTGATTGTAGTAAGACCTGGATTCAAACTTAGTTTTGCCAGCACACAAGTATCTGAGCCGTTACACTGTGCCCAAGGCAGGTTGTCCACATTTCTCAAGATATTTTTGACAAAACTTCAAAGGAATTCCTTATGTTTCTAAACTTATGAAGCTCACTAAGAGGAAACTGTGTATTTTCTTTCCACTGAATACTCGAAATTGAGGAATGGAGTAAGGGCACCCCTCTAAATGGTGGGGGTTGGGAGGAAGAGAACAGAACATATTGGTTAAAAATAACATTATCTTGAAATATTTAAATAAAAAAAGTTCTCTTCCCTCTCAATTCTGAAAGAGTTCATAGCCAAACTTAGTGGCAGAATATGTTTTTTGTTCATCTAAAGATAAAGTTGCAATCATTACACACAATATTTCTTCAAACTTTTCTGATTTTAAAAAGTAATTCAATTCTGAGGTCCTAAGTTTAAAAAAAAAAAAAAGATAGAGAGAAGATAGAAAAGCACAAAGAAAAACTTCTATCTAAAGTAATCAGTATGCTGTTAAGAACATTTTTATATGTCTTTTCACTGTTATGATTTTAAAGTATCATTAAGTGACAATACATACTCTGTTTAAAATGAAATAGAATGAGAGTAAAGGCAGCTAGAGCCAGGGACACGCTGGCTCTCACAAAGTGAAAGCCAGCACTCTGTAAAGCTGCAGTAAAACAGGCTTATTTATAGAGTCAAATCAGGAACTTAGCTTACAATATTCTGATTGGTAGGTGAGCAATCAATAAAGTGGAAGGCGGCATATCCCAGAGCAGGGCTTCGGTTGGGATTGATTTACAGAGTGTATGTGGGTTAAGGGATTGGGCACATTCACATAATCGTGCAAATATGTGCTCAAAAGGGGGTCACAAGATGGCAGATCGGGGCCAGGTTCTGCTGGTTCAGCCCAGCCAGAGGCCCAAATTCATATGCATATGAATGTGAAGAAGTCATTCAACTGGTTCCACCCAGACAGGGGCCCAGGGCCCTTAGGTTCTGAGAAGTCAAGGTTACATTCTCAGGAAAGAAAAAGTGAGAAGACACAAAATGGAGTTGGGCCTACACCAGATCCAGCCACTCTAGGCCTGCCAGACACCTCAGTTTTGGAGCCTTTGCACAAAAGCAAATTCTTTGTGTTCTTTTAAATATGCAAATATGTTTTCAATAAAAACATCAAATTATAGTATCAAAAATTTATGTTATGAATATTAAGTATTTTTATTGAGTATGTAAGTACTCCATTGGGAGGGTGTACCATAATTTTAGTTTCTCTTTTGTTGGTTATTTAGATATTTCAATACACAGTTCTAGAGAACTACTCTGTTATAAATTTAAAGAACACCAGAGTAGACAAAAATGAGGAGATAGTAGCTTAGTATGTTTCTATAATTCTCTCAAATTACATAAAGTAAAAGTCATTATTATGCTTTCAAAATACATACATATATATATTCATGCATAATATGAGCTTAGAAATAAAAATACATGTACCTTTGTGAGGTTCTCTAACCATTAACTTTAAGTCATTAAAAATCTGTAAGTCATTAGAAAGTTATTTATAAAATTCCCAACTTTAAAAATAGAAGCATATATGTTACAGATTGAATTACGTCCCCCCCAAAAATGTGTGTATCAATTTGGCTAGGCCGTGATTCCCAGAATTGTGTGGTTGTCCTCCATTTTGTGATAGTAATTTTATATTAAAGAGAATTAGGGTGGGATTGTAACACCCTTACTAAGGTCACATCCCTGATCCAATGTAATGGGAGTTTCCCTGGGCTGTGGCCTGCACCACCTTTTATCCTACAAGAGATAAAAGGAAAGGGAAGCAAGCAGAGAGTGGGGGACCTCATACCACCAAGAAAGCAGTACCGGGAGCAGAGTGAAACCTTTGGACCCGGGATCCCTGTGTGGAGAATTTGTTATGGAGACATTTTACCATGTCTAGTTCTTGCACAGACATTTAATTTTAAACAAATTTAAAAAAATATTAGGTATTTATCTCTAAAATTAGGTAATCTTCTGTAACTTCTTACCAGACTTTCAAAGTAATCTGGTACTTTCAATGAGCAGAATGAAGTGAAGATAAAAGTCTAAAATCAAGATATTTCTTTCACAACATAAAATGTGATCCTGACTGCAGGCCTCCAAACACAGTGGCTAACATGTTCTACTGTGGAACTCAAGAATGGACTTCATTGTCTGGGCACACAATCTCTATCTTGATTCCAGAGGACCTTCTTTTGGTTGTTGGTTAGAATATCAGTACTGGTACTTGGGATTAAAGTATTAACCCTTAGTCACAGCCTGTGACCTCTCCAAAGACTTGCCTGAGCATCTGTTTTCCCTCTTTTGTCAAAAGGACTCAAAGCAAATGTAGTCCTATCACAATGCCTGGTTCATCTCAGAGGCTGCTTCCTAGGTAACCCAAACTGCAACAGTACTAGGAGTGGTCTAAGAAAGCAGTCACTGAGATGGAATTTTGCAACTGAATCACTTGCCAAATGGATGACAATGAGTTCTGGTTTACATCACTGATGGTAGGCGGAGTACAGACAGCCTGTGGCACAAGATGCTAGTCCCATTGTTAGAATTTTCACTGTGGTAAATTGAGCGGTAGACCAGTAGAATGGAATACATTAACTGATACTATATATCAGCCAAGTGAGCTTGCGGCCGATCATGTATAGGTCTTCCAGTCACTAGCCAAGAGGCCCCATCTAGGTCCTGATGGCATCCTCTAGGATTCTTGTCACCCCAGCATGAGGCTATTCTGGTCCCATTAAAGTTCCACAGTTCTCCTGGGCCTCTGTACCTCTAGCCAATCCAGGATGTACTACTACATGCCAAAAACCCAGCCCTTCAACAGCATAAAAGTTTAAAGATCTGAAGAGAGACTAGAATTCAAACATGTCTAACTTTGGAGAAAGACCAGGCCTTCCTCAATACCAAATGTAGTTATAATCCTACAACACTAGATTATTCTCCCAACTTTAAGTATTATTCTAAAAGATGAAGGCAGAAAATAATTCATATAATTTATAAGCTGTTTATAAATTGTTATCAGATTGAATTATATTTATGACTCATAAGCAATCTTATCAGTGTATACGTATTACTACGGTTTCTCAGCAGTTACAATGATGAGGATCCTGACCTTCTAGATATCATGAGCACTATTCAATCAAAAATATAGAGATCGAGTTAAATCCAGGCAGCTTGTCAGGTCTACCAAATAAATTGCATGAACAAATGAAATGAAAAAGTACCAAAAAAACAAAAACCTGTTGCTGCCGAGTCGATTCTGACTCACAGCAACCCTATAGGACAGAGTAGAACTGCCCCATAGGGTTCCTAAGGCTGTAAATCTTCCTGAAGCAGACTACCATATCTTTCTCCTGCAGAGTGGCTGGTAGGTTTGAACCACTGACCTTTTGGTTAGCAACTAAGCACTTAACCACTGCGTCACCAGAGTTCCTTAAAAAAGTGCATGCAACATATATTGTGAACATTTTTTTTAATGTCACATAGAACATATATTGAGTGTGAACTGACCAATATATACTAAAAATAAAAAAGCCAATTTGATTGAGAAGAGTAGATAAGCAGTAGCCTTCAGCTGCCAACCTTCAGGATCTACTGTCATGTTCTTGCCAAGACCACATTCTACTCAGTTTGTTCCTATTTGTGGTTGTTAATTTATGTATCAACTCATCTAGGCTATGATTCTCAGTGGTTTGGCAGATGCTAGACTGGTTTCTGTTCCGTAATGTAATATAACCCCCTTTCATGATGTGATCATCAACCAATCATTTGAAAGGGGAGTTTCCTTGGGGGCATGGTTCTCCTTCCCAATATAAATGGATGTTCTGGTGAGCTTGCGCTGTCTCTTAACCCTGCACTCTTCTCACTGCCTGACCTACAGATCTGAGTCTCCAGTCTACAGAAGTCTGCAGCCTGCAATCTGACCTATAGATTTTAGATTTGGCAATCTCCCACAGTCCTGTGAGCCAGCAGTGGTCTCCAGATTACCACCTGCCTTATGGATTTAGGACTTGCCAGCTCCCATAGTTGCATGAGCAAAATCTTTCTCATGCGTGTGCACATGTAACTCACTGGTTTTGTTCCTCTGTTGTTGTTGTTAGGTGCTGTCGAGCCAGTTCTGACTCACAGAGACCCTATGTACAACAGAATGATACACTGCCTGGTCCTACACCATCTTCACACTCCTTGTGCTTGAGTCCACTGTTGCAGCCACTGTGTCAATCCATCTTGTCGATAGTCTTCCTCATTTTCATTGACCTTCTAAAGAACTCAAATTAAGACATTTTGGTACCGAGAGTAGTTCTAAAGGAACAAAATCTTAAGGATGAATTTTCTGAATTGGGTCTGAAGTCTGTCTAGATTTAAAGGCACTAATAACTATTTCCAGTAGTAAAGGGGACACTGTTAGTCCATGCTGTGGTGTGGTAACAGAGATGTACAAAATATCATTATTGGACACTTCTAATCAAATACGTGTGGTAAAACAAGGCTCTAGGTGATTGTGTATTTGATACCTTTGAATGTTTTTGTCAAACCGATGCGTATAATGATGCTGGCTGGTTGCTCCTACTTTCACTGGATAAAGTGGAGAAAGAAAAGGATGAGCTCAGGGCTTCAAAGTCCAAGCTAATAGCCACATAAATGGCAACTGAAAGTTACTATTTATGCCCTTAAAGAAAGTCTTATTTTCCTGTAGTAACAGAGCTGAGATTGCTGAAAACCAAGCCCACAGTCTTTTCTTAAGAGTGGCTGAATTACAATGCCAATTGAATTTTCAGCCTCAAAAGGTGTCTGAGGTTAAATTGAAGGAATTTATTGGGAAGAAATGGGATCCTGCAAATTGAAATGGGGACATATGGGAAGGTACTGATGAAGCTGGGAACAGTGAGCTCCTAAATTCTGTTGAGTCACCTTTGCTAGTAGAATCAGCCCTTACACCCTCATTTGGAGATTAATCCAGCTTTGTCTGAGGAATATTTGCCTGAGGCATTTCCTGAGGCAGATACCTTTACAAGAAGTTGCTGAATGTCCTCAGAACCCACGACTACCACCTATCATTGCTTCTAGACCTAAGACCAGTCTAAGGCATCAAGAAGCACTCTGTGCAGCGAGGGGCCCTAGTTTCTTTGAGGCCCACCATTGGCCTAGCCAAAACATTCTCAGAGCTGCATTCTAGTCCAAGGCTCTTAGTATTCAATTCTCCTTCTTTTTCCCTCCTCTTCACAGGTATCAGACCTGCATTACCAAGGGAAAGTTCTCTCTGCTTTTTCCTGCTCCCTCCCTTATCCTTTCTCTTAAAGGTCTAATTCCATTTTGGCACATGCTTCTCAGAAGACCTGGAATGACACATTGGTAGGCCAGGATAGCAGAGTTAAATATGCAGAAGTTTATCCTTTTGGTGTCCATGCTGAGTTTCTAAGATTTCCAGTAGCATGTCAAGATATGAAAGATGATATCCAGGAAGATTTTTCTTCCAGACATCCAGACTTCTATGCCAAATACTAATATAGAATAGCAAAATACATTTTGTGGGTCTATACTTCTCTTTTCCAGACCCTACAAGAAACGATTGTGAGATCACCTAACTAATCTCATGCCCTACTTGGATTTGACTGAATACATGCTTAATTCATCTACCACCACTCTTGACTCATTGGTCACATCTGATGCAGGTAAACATGGGTGTCTGTTCAGTAGTTGGTTCACAAGCCTGAGTTTATGCAAACATTAATATGCTAAAAATCTGTAAGTCCCACCATTAGCTTAAAAAAAATTGTTTTCCATTTCCGATCTACAATATAAGAAAATTCAATGCTCACATACTAATTCTAAGTTTTATAATCAAAGGAATCTGTTTATGTTAGATGTATTTCTACAGACTACCCCTACATATTTTACCAATGTTCCCAGCCCCTGCACCTTTTGGGAATTCATGGCCCATTCCACCCTGTCAGTGGATGATTAGGTCATCTAGACACTCCCGTAACAGAGAAACATCTTCAGCAGTTAACATGATGTCATCAATTCAATGAAACCAACAGACAGTAGTGGGTAAGGAGAAAAGAGTCTGAACCCTAGCAACCATACCATGGCAAATGGTGAGACTATGTAGATACCTGTGGGGTAGCACCTGGAATGTCCATTGCTGTCCCTTCCAGGTGAAGGCAAACTGGTCTTGACTGGATGGAGTAGAGGGATGCTAAAGAATGCACTGGTCAGGTCTAACACAGCATGATATGTGCCCAGGTCTCTACTAAGAGTTTCCAACACGGAAGTTATGTTTGGGACTATAGCATGTATAGGAGGAATCACCTTAAGTTCTCCATAGTCTGCAGTCATATACCAGGACACATCTGATTTCTTCACAGACCATACAGGTCTATTAAAAGCACTGCAAACTTTCCATAGGATGCCTATCCTTTTCAATTTCAAAATGGTTTCACTGATTTCCTCATTTCCTCCAGGAAACTTATATTGCCTGATGTCTACCACTCTTTGTGGTAGGGGCAGTGTCACTCATCCCCATGTTGTGTTACCCCTCAAGACTGCTTTTACAACCCTCACCTGCAGTGAGAATTCTCCTGTAGAAGTTGTCAAATTCAGTCTGATGAAGACATCCATCCCTAGAATATATTCCAGTATTGGGGAAATGCAAACTTGATAAGGTTTAGGGGAACTATATCCTATTTTTAGGTTCAGGAGTACCTGATGTATGGGGAAAGACTTTCTGCCATACCCATCAACTGCCAGTGGGGGTTCTTGAAACTTCAGAGTTTCCAAAGATAAGGGTATATTCTGCCCTGTATCCAATGGAGCTAGCACTTGCTGCTTTTCATTCTTGACAGATTTATTGTGACCTCTACAAGGGTTGTCTGGTCCCCTTGCAGGGCTCTGACCTATGGGTGACTTCAACCTCACCCCTGGCCCCTAGGAATTGGCAGGGTCCACCCCAGTGGCAAAGGGTACTTCCTCACAGGGGGACAGTGGGGCCCAGAGGACAGGATTGTTGCTCTGGTTTCAGATTCTTTCAAAGGTTGACCAAAACTGCATTTAGTTGTTTATCTTTTCTACTGCCATCCTGCCAGCCACTAAGTCCACCCACATCGGCTTTTGGATTACTTTCAAGTGGCCCTTGGATGATTGTCTTACAGGGTTTTCAGCCTTTCTTTTCTTTCTTCCCATGGCTTAAACCCCTTTCTCTCTAGCCTTCTCATTTTCATCCAAGTCAGCTATGGCTTGTCCTACCTGGTAGACCATCTGACCCACTAAGGGACTAACTATAGCTAGCAGTGTGCCATACTAGGAGTGTGGGGCTTCGTGTAGGATCTCTGCTTTCATTCCAGCATTAAAGAATTCACTCTCTGTCCCCAGAAGTGCTCAGCATAAATGGCGTGACACATACCTAGCTTCCATATTGTTGCTGTAACTCCTCTACTGAAGATCATCTCCCAACTGTACCAGGAAGATCTCTTTCTTTGGCCACATGTTTGATTAAGAGCTATGGCTGCTAGCCAAAATGTTGACAGTTCAAATGCACCAGGGAATCCTTGGAAACCATATGGGGCAATTCTACTTTGTCCTTTTGGGTTGCTATAAGCCTGAATTGACTCCATGGCAATGGGTTTTTTTTTTGGGTTTTCTTTTACAGCATAAGATGATCTAATCCATGAGGGCATGTATGCCATCTGTGTTCCAAGCTGCATGTAAACACTGCCAGAGGGTAGGTGGGTGGTGATACTACTCATTTTTTCTGCCTCATCTCCATTTAAGGAGACACCATCCCCTCTGATATCCCACAGACATAATAACCAAGCTACAGCAGTTTCCTTTCCATTTTGCTGGAATTTCCCATACAATTCAATCAACTCAGTGGTGGTATATTCCCACATTGTCATAATACTGGTGGGTGAGATTTCTTGTCTATGTCATTGGGCTCTCGAGTAGCTTGCATTTTAAGTGTAATGAATGGGTGTGCCTGGAGGAGCCACTCTGCAAAGCCAGGTGCCTCCTCTACTATCACCTCCACATCCGAGTCATTATCAGACTCACTTTCCCAAGGATTCCATGTTTTCGCATTACAATCACCTTTCGTCAATACTGTCCTGATCTTTGCCTTTGGCACTTTGCTTCCCCCCATCTTTGCAAACCTGTAGGGGAACATTTTTAGTTGCTCATCCTTTTAATTGATGTGTCTGCTCAGTATGTCAGTCATGACCACACACAACTCCACACATCCCTTTCCAACTGTAGCTCTTCCTGCAAAGCTCTTACATGTGCTTGTAGGTGGGTATAGGTGGCCAGCTGAAGAGCACAGAGCAGTGAACACACTACAGTTGCTACTCCTTTCCTAGCTTCCCTTCCGCACTTATGAAAGTGCACTGTCTTCCCGCAACTGGGCTATGCTTCTTGGTGTTTGGGGGGTATCCCCATACTCATACAGTTGTCCACATGCAATGGGCAAAACCTCCCCACATGGAGGTTGCTGGCTGTCATGAATTGAACTGTGTCCCCCAATAATATGTGCCAACTTGGCTCAGCTGTGATTTTCAGTACTGTGTGATTTACCATTTTGTTATCTGATGTGATTTTCCTATGTGTAATAAATTCTGCATCTATATTAATGAGGCAGGATTACAGGCAGTTATGTCAATGAGGCAGGGCTCAATCTACAAGGTTAGGTTTTGTCTTAAATCAATCTATTTTGGGATATAAAAGAGAAGTGACCAGAGAGACAGAAGACCTCATACCATCAAGAAAGTAGTGCCAGGAGAAGAGCACGTCCTTTGGACCTGGGATCCCTGCACTGAGAAACTCCTAGTCCAGGGGAATATTAATTATATGGACTTTCCTCCAAAGTCAGCAGAGAAAGCCTTCCCCCTGGAGCTGGCACCTTGAATTTGACCTTCTAGCCTGTAAGAGAATAAAATTATGTTTGTTAAACCCATCCACTTGTGGTATTTCTGTTATAGCAGCACTAGGTAACTGAGACAGAATTCTCAGGAAAGTGGGGTACTGCTCTAACAGATACCTTAAGTGTGGAAGTGGTTTTGAAATTGTGAATGGATAGAGGCTGGAAGTCTCTTAAAGTGCCTAAGAGTAAAAACCTAGATTGCCTTGAAGAGACTGTTGGTGGAATTATGGACATCAAAGACAATTCTGGTGAGGACTCAGAAGAAAGTGAGGAAAGTTGTTACGGTGGACTTGGTGCAGACAGAGATAAGCAGCAACAGAACCAGGAGACCAGCAGGAGACAGCCCTGGAGCAGACCTATGGAGCAAGGAAGCTGAGTACCTTTGCACAGGAAGCTTCCTGGAGGAGTGAGGGTATCTACAGGCACTTATCGGTCTAGGTATTGGCCACATTTTCCGGATTCTGGGTGGAGGGCCCATGGCCCTGGGCTTCATCTCCACCTTCCAGGACCACTGGAATGGCAACTCTGCTCCCTTGAATTTGGGTGGCCCCATTTTCCTAGTCTTTCTGAATGACCACTCTACCCTTTGAGACTGAGGCAGCTCTGCTTCCTCTGTTCCTTGTCTCTTCAGCTTCTGCTTCCTGGTTCCTTGGCCTCTCAGCTCCTTGGTCCTCTCCTTCTTCATCCGCCCTGCTGGAGGTAGTGTTTCAAAGCTCTATAGCTCTGCTGATAAGTACGTGGAGGCACCTGACTCCTCCAGTAAACTTTGGCTGGAAGGCACTTGCTCTTTTGCTCATGGGTTGACAAGCCTAACTTCACTGAGAAGTGTCTGTAGGTAACCCACTTCACCAGGAAGCCTCCTGTGCAATGGCATCATGATAAGTAGAGAAAAGATTGAAGTTGACGAGGATTTCATTTTACTCGGATCCACAATCAATGCCCAAGGAAAAAGCAATCAGAAATTAAATGACATATTACACTTGGAAAATCTGTTGCAAAAAGCTCTTTAAAGTGTTAAAAATCAAAGATGTCACTTTAAGAGCCTGACCCAAGCCATGGTATTTTTAATGGCCTCATATGCATGCAAAAGGTGGGCAGTGCCTAAGGAAGACGGAAGAATTGGTGCCTTTGAATTATGGTGTTGGTAAAGAATATTGAATATACCATGAACTGCCAATAGAATGGACAAATCTGTCTTGGAAGAATTACAGGCAGAATGCTCCTTAGAAGCAAGGATGACTTTGTCTCGCATATTTTGGAAATGTTATCAGGAGGGACTAGCCCCTGGAGAAGCACATCATGTGTTGTAAAGGACAGGGTCAGTGAAAAAGAGGAAGACTCTCAACAAAATGGATTGACACAGTGGCTGCAACAATGGTCTCGAGCATAACAATTGTGAGGATGGCACAGGACCAGGCAGTGTTTTGTTTTGTTGTACATAGGGTCACCATGAGTTGGAACTAACTCAACAGCACCTAACAACATCATATACATTAATAAAGAATTTAAAAAGTAGAAAAATGTTGATAGACATCCTCAGAAGTCATAATCTAAAGGATTGTCTAATCAAGGTAGATGGCTAATGAAAGCATCAAGTAGCTAGTTCACTACATGCACCAATCTCAAGGTAGGTGGATTTCTTAAATGGAAGGATGGTAGACACATACTCACTCTCCTTTGTGTAGTAAGGCAAATAATTAGAAAGCTTGGATCAGAAAGAGACCAGTTCTAAATGCCTGAGAATCCAGTTTTTTATATATTGTATTAAAATTTGGGGATAAACCTCAATAGGGAATTGGAACTGATGTGATTTTTAAGTATTCCTGCCTCCCATCTTTCAGAAAATTCTGAGAGTTGCTCTTCATGCTGCTTATGAAGTTCCCAGCAGAAGTTGGCGCCCATGTCTGCTTCCTCCAGGTAGCTATATGCTTAATCTCTCACTTCCTCTAAGTCTCTGCTCAAAGTCACTTTCAGTGAATTCAGTCCTGACCACTCACTTAAAAAATTATATCCTTGCACCCCAGACATGCCTGATTCCTTTATCCTGCTCCATTTGTATAGCGCTTATTATTGTCTAACAGACTAATTTACTTACGTTCATCTGTCTGATGATTAAACTTCTTGATGGCAGGAGTATTTTTTTCTTGTGTTCACCAAGTATCATCAGAACTTAGGATGGTGTCTGACCCATAGTAGGTACCTGTTGATTGACTGAATCCTCATCTTATATAATACCTGGCATTTAGGGAAAATACCGCACTTAAAGAGAGTAAGAGCCCAGAATGGGCAGAAAATACTTATGAAGAATACAAGATTTGGTTCAATTCCCTTCAAATTATCAAATGGGATCAGGGAACTTAATGTTCAATCTATGGTCTCTTCCGGTTTTCACCACTTGTTATTATTCTAAGCTAATGAACACATTCCTCAAAGATCAGCATCATGGTTCATTCTTGACCTCAAATTTCTTTTATAAAACATCAAGACAATTGATTGCAATGCATACTTTCCTCTGTGGCCATGCCAGACAAGAGGCTTATATTCAAAACAAGTAGCTGTAGTTCTTAGTGAACTAAATGATGCTCTAAAATGACAAAAAAAAAAAAAAAAAAGTCAAATATGAAATGCAGAGAGAAAGAGCAGAGGGAAAGACAGGGCAGATGAACGCCTTAAGCATTTCAGACAACCTTTCAATTCTTGCTACCTATGCCATATGTCTCAACTGGCTGTTATTACCATTTCAATGTAAGGGATAGTCAAAGTGTTTAGTCTTAAGGAGGCTGAAGCTCTAATCTGTCCTTGTAGCTGTATCTCTGAGGGTAGTTTCATTATCTGTAACATATGCCCATATTCAGTCATCCTTATATATGTGTTAACATTCTCTTCATCCTCTTTACCAGAACTGGTAGGGGGAGGTGCTGATATGCTATTCCAGCTAACGCTAATAGTCTAGCCCAATGTATACGTATTATACTTTTATAGGTATAGGTATTACACTCTTCTTGCCTCTTGTGGCTAAAATTACTTAGGCTCATATAGCAAGCGGTTCCCAGAGAATATCTAACACAGATACCATATCTCGTGGTACGTCTCTCAGTGAGCATCCTCCTTTTAAGATCACTGTACACTATAAATAACCACTTGTACTAGTCAGTCACATACATAGACATGGTACAGAAAGCATTTTTGCCCAAGTGTTGTCACCTTGTGTTATATTTTAATGCCTCAGCACCGGTTGTACCTGGATGCCATCATACTGGGGATGGATGCGGGTAGTATAAGCCTCTGTATCATGAGCAGGGTGTCAAGGATAATATTTTCCTAAACAGCCCCAAAGAACATAAAATAACTTTGTCAATCTTACCGACAGATAAGACATTAGTAGTGATAGACACAAAGATGCACCACTCAGATCCCCTCCCTCAAAGAAGGGCTTGCTGCCCAGCTGCAGAGAGGGTAGTCAGCAGACAAACTTCAACTCCTCCATGGTCTGACACAGCTACAGGGAGCTGTCTCACCTGTGGCCACACCCTTCTGTTAGCAGCCTGAATCTAGTGATTAAACAGGGGAGTTTATATAAGGGCCTTGTCCTTTCAGCCCTATGAGGGACCACTGAAGCAGGCAACTCTCACTTCATACCTCCCCCTGCCTGCTAGTTTGGCAGAGGCTTTGTGGGGTCTAAACTCTACATTCAGCTTAGAACAAGGCTTTGAACCAGACATGACTAATGAAGAGAAACCTCAACAGACCGGAATTTTTAAAATGTGGTGAACTGGAACAGGACAGGAAAAATTATGGGTCAAAGTTCGGCTAGAAACTTAATCTCCCTCTTAGAAAACAAGGGCAGTGTGTTGCATAGCAACCAAGCCTCTTAACCGGCAGAGTTGGAAATGGCGATGACCTGCTCAAAGGTGGTGGCTGACCACAACTCTTCAATTGTGTGTCACTCCTCACAGTCCCGGCAATAATCCAATCTCTGAATCAGGATCCTGAAAGAGCTTGCTATGACCCCTGTGAGTCTCCCATTTTGGGGCTTCAGCCCATAATTTTTCCCATTTTAGTTATCAGTCTGCTTCACTCAAATATAAAAAAAAATTAGTATCTGTTCTGATTTCACTTAGTTGAGCATGACTAAAGTGGTTAAAAACTGGTTTAAAGCCCTAGTTTAGAAGGCCTTACAATCTATTCAAGACCTGTGCCCCAATGTTCTGATATCTTGCTGCTTTGTGAATTTAATATACTCTGTTATTGACAAGCCAATAACAGAATTATGTGAGTGTCCTCCACCCTGGTTTATGTGATATCAGTGAAGGTAAACTCCTTAGACTCTCCCTCAGGAAAATATTTGCCTTCAGCTGTAGCCCGTTCGGGATATGCCACAGTGTTCTAGCTGAGGTCTGCTCTTTCCAAAAGCTGCAATCCAGTAATTGAGATTGGTGGTCATGGTGGGGACGGGGGGGAGGGAACTAGGATCATGCCGTTTTCCCTCAAAGGGAAGATTTTTCCGTGAGCAATCTTTGTGTTGAAATTCCATGTGGAAATGGCCAAAAAACATTCTCAGAGCTGAACTGCTGTTCTGAAGTGTTTCCTCTTCTTTTTCCTTTCATAGATTTCAGACCTACATAAGTAGCCTAAAACCTTTTCCTGACTAATCCTGTCCCTCCTCCTTTTGCCTTTCACAGGCGCTACTTCCAATAAGAAAACCTTGGTGGCGTAGTAGTTAAGAGCTATGGCTGCTAACCAAAAGTTGGCAGTTCATATCTACCAGGCACTCCTTGGAAACCCTATGGGGCAGTTCTACTCTGTCCTATAGGGTTGCTATGAGTCAGAATCAACTCAACAGCAACAGTTTCCTTTTTTTTTTACTTCCAATAAATTTCCTGCACTTCTAATTCCATCTTTGTGTCTGCTAACTCCATCTATGTCTCTCACAGTTTCATAAACTAAATTTCAGATTTGGTGAATTTGAAGTTGAAAGAAATTTCACCAAATTGCTTCAAGGATCCTTTTGAAGGTCTTGACTGAGGATACTACCACTGAACTAATGGAGCTGAAAGATATTCTAACTCAACCTATGTTTGCTTTGTTCTGAGAGAAAATAAAATCCATGGACTCATGTGGCAACATCAAATTAAAACCTGGTCTAAGGAATAGGAATCTAAAGTTGGACCCAAAGGAATCTTGGCCCAATGTTGCAGTATTGAAGTAATCTCTGGCCCTCTACCTGCCAACATGTACTGTGATTTGCATGATGACAACAGCTGTCTTCTTAAGATAAAGTAAGCATGTCAGGCACAAAGTAGGCTTTGGCAAGCATGACGTGGAAGATATTATGGAAAGTAGAACCATAGATGGAAGAGATCTCTCTCTATCTGATAAAGAAAACTGAACCAAAGTAGCTAAGAGAGAAGTAACTTATAGTATGACACAAAGAACACCATGTCTTCCTTTTGTGCTGAATATAAACCTTTGGGATCAGAAATATTAAAAAGGAACACATATAAAATATTCAGGCAGGTGGACTATAGTGTTCTTTCAAACTAGTCCCAGCAGGATTTGGAATAAAGAAATTTATCTACAGTCTATAGCAGTTAAAGATAACTGAGTTAGAAAGCTGTAATGCATGAATGGATAAGAACATTTTAGGCTTATTTACAGTCCACTCATATGACTTCTTTTAATAAATTTATACTTGAAAATTGCACTTATGTTTGCAAGATTTGTAATATAAGCAAGATATTATGTGCCAATGCTGGACATATTTTGTTTGCCCCTCCATACACTGTTTCTTCCCTAGGAGATTAAGTTGTATTAAAAAAAAAAAAAAAGAAAATGTTACGGGACTGCTCGGCTGTCTGATTTGGACCAAATGGGAGTCTCAGCAAGAAAGTAGAAGGGGAGAGAGCAATTATTCCCTTGCTTCCCTCTGGTGAGCTATGTCCATCAACAGAGGGTCACTGCTTCTCACAAGGCAGCCAACTCTTGCCTTCCAGATTCTAACATACACATGTTTTCTTCCTCCCTTTGGGCCTTGAATGGTAAATCTGTGGCTGCTATTAGCTCTGGATTATTGCATTCTCCTTTGTAAATTTTCCCTTTGGAAAATAAAACCCTCACTGAATTATCCTAATTTGAGTATGCCATTTGATTTCTTTTGGGTCCCTCTAACAGTGCAGTGCAAGGCATGATTAATGCTCACAGCCATCCTGTGGGGTAAATATTGGCTATTCAAGGGTCAGTGACATAACCTGTAAGCCTTAGCTTCTTTTCAATACATTTGGCATGGCAGTCATTAAGGCATCCTTCAAATTCCTATAGAATAGAGATATACATTCTCCCATGGTTCTTTTGACTCATTTATTCTGTGTTAATACAGCTGTTAGTGAGAGGAATGGATCAGTATCCTAGGGAAGGAAACAGGTTTGGAGTAAATATTTACTAGGTAAGAAGAGATATCATTTAAAGATGCTGAGAATTGACCAGAGACATGGAAAGAATCACAATTTGGGTTCTGTATACAGAAGGATTTTAATCTTAATATTCAAACACTTAAAAATTATGATCACTTAACCACTACACCACCAGGGTTTCCTTGAAAGGCACTAGTAAACATTTAATATCCTTCTATTCCATAACTACCATAATAATTCCATAACCACCAGCATGAAATTGAAGGACAATATCAGCTTCTAATATTCCTTCTCAGGTGAGTAATTTACATATATATTTAGAACCACCATTTAATGGTTTGATGAAACAACATTGTCTGGAGGACATACACTTAGCCGTGTTTTAGCTCATACTCTCTCCAAGCCCTTTCCGTGAATATCTTCCTGACGGGGGGGTTCCTGTTTTCCTACCCATAAAAAAATGTTAAAAATCTTCTCTTCTTAAGTATGGAAAATACTGAAATATAAAATCGAGCTTTCAGGTATCTCTCTGTATACCATTCCCCACAGATTCCTAAAACCTTTGGTTACCTTATTTTATTGTAGTATGCAACTAGGTTAGAAGTTTCTAGCATTGACCAAACTTGAGGTACAATTTAAATACCAGGGCTTCATACAACTTAGACCCACAGAGAATACGAACAGAGAGAGGAAGGGCTCTGAACCAGAAGCCCCAAGAACCACTTTCCTCCTTTTCTTTGCAAGCTAAGGATCAGGGAAAAGTAGCTCAGAGGTCAAGTACAGGGTCCTCAGAAAAGATGGCTGGAAAATGAATCTCCAAGTACATCACAATAGAACCCTTCCAGAAGGACAATCGAAAGTCTCTGTTACGGTTTAACTTTTTTTTTTTTAAGGTTTTTTGTTTTAACATTTTATTGCGCTTTCAATTAATGTCTACACAGGAAATTAGTTTTTCATTCAATAATTCACACACAAATTGTTCCATGACGTCGGTTGCAATCCCCTCAAAAGTGTCAGCACTCACCCTATTTCCAACCTGGGTTCCTAACTTCTATTCATCAGGTTTTTCTGCCTCCTCCTGCCTTTTCATCTTTGCTTTTGGGACAATGTTCCCCTTTTGGTCTCATATAGTTGGCTGTTCTAAGGAGCACATTCTTCACAGGTGTTACTGTTTATTTTATTGAAAAGTGGCCTCCGGAAGTGGTTTCAGTTCCATGTTAGTAGGTCGTCTTAGAGCAATAATCTTGGGGACTCCCCTAGTCTCTATTGGACCAGTAAGCCTCATCTTTTTTTATGAATTTGAGTTTTGTTCTACATTTTTTATCCATTTTAACTGGAACTCTCCATTGTGATTGTTATGGTTCAATTTTGCCCACTGAGTCAAGCAATTCAAGTGTTTACTACTCACTCAGGCAAAGGCAAAGTGAAGGGAGTCTCTGGGTGGCGGGGGGTGGGGGCACCACCAGAAAGGGCTTTCTGATGATGTCAGAGGGCGCAACTTGTCCTGGGAATATCTATCCACCTATCCATCCAGTTGATTCCCATTATTCCTTTATTCTGCATTTGCAAGTCTGCCTACTCCCTAAAATTTGTAACCCCAAAGATTAACACTTGCAGTGCTTTTGTGGTCATTTGTAGATGACATACACAGAATGGTGAAAACACTAAGTTGTTCAATGCTCACATTCCCAGTTGAGGTTGGCAAGGGATTCTTTAAAAGACCTTGGAAGATAAGAAATTCTAAAAGAGAGATATATCCTATTTATGTTGAAATATGGCACCAATTTCTGGTTGGGATCTCCAAAGTGGGGCTGAACTCTATCCATAGGTTTAAGAATTAGCTACTGTTGAGGCTGAAGGTAGCATCGCGGATCGTAGGTATCATCCCTCCTTCTGCCCAAATTACTGTGCCCTCATGTGGCCCCTGAAGGCCAATTTAATACAGATAAGAGAGACTTAGATAAATTAATATAGGTGCTCCCCATTCTCCCAGTAGATGTTTAAATCCTTGAAACAAGGTCTTGAATACAGAAATTCTGAAGATAATTTGTAGAAGGACATTATGATGAATAAGTTGGGGTCTCAAACATGAAGGTTTAATTCTTACTGTTATTGTTAGACTAGGTTATATCCCGTTGTCAGTGAATCTCTTTAGTTACTAAGGCAAAGATGTTGACGTTTGAGTCTATGAATTCATCACAAATCAATAACTGGGGCAAGTTCTTCTTTTAAATCTCTACTCTGGAGCAATCTTCCTTCACTCAACTGACTCAAGAAACCATCAGAATTGCTATCTCAGGTCCAGTTTGGGACTTAGATTGTCATCAGCCCCAGATTGCTAAAATTTGTAAAGACTTGGGGAGGGAGGGCAATAGAAAGGACCATATAGATGAAAACGAGTGTCTCAGTCTAAGAGTGTGATGACAATCAGAAATCTGTATTTAGATACTTTCATTGTCTAGGGTCTTAGTAAGATTAACTGTAAATAAGAAGAGCACTAGCTGTAAGAAGTTTCCCAGATAATAACTAAAGAGCAAGTGTTCAAAACCCCTTCTCCACAGGGCAATGGGAAGAGAGGGAAGGGAAAAATTCAACATTAAGCCAGAAAATAATTCCACGAAAGGTCAGTGGAGTTCTGACACAATGAAAAGGACAAGAACAGGGCTGTGTAACTGAGAAGTGAAGCTCTGTAGACAAAGCCTAAACATGGTCCATATAGCTCACTTGTACATCGGTGAAGCCCAATAGTATGACAAGAGTATAGATAAACCTTCAAGGTCTTTGAAAGAAACAGATTGAATTCCCGGCAGGAGAAGTGTCTGAGGTAAATGAGAATTTTTAACTGATCGAAATGCAGAGCATAGGGATTCTGAATGGAGATACTGTGTGAAGATGCATACTGGAAACTTCTTGTCTGATTAGTTTTGAGCTTTGTACTAGCAGAAAACAAAAATGCAGAGGTAGGAGAATTAATATGCAAATAGATATTCCTGAGAGAAAAAGTGAGAGAGTAAAACTAATTACACATATAATAGAAGAAAGTTCCCCTGAGTTGGCTGTTCTGAAAGGGCAATTCAGGCAGGATTGATGAGAAAAGAAACACCTACGTGTATCTCAACAAATTTGCTGATATTTAAAACAGGAAAAAAAAATTACAAGTATTTAGGGATAAAGGATATTTACCAAGAAATATTGACTTTTTGGCATTTCATATCCAATATCAGGAACTGGAAGACAATGGAATATCTTCTGTCTTCTTCCAACTAGCTTTATGAGTGACCTGATAAGGGCAGGGCTCTGAACAAGAGAAGCTGTACAGCAGGTGCAGGTTGTGGGAAATGTTTGCTCATTGGACCTTATGGCTCAGCAGATCCAATGATATTTGAGGTGTCTGTTGCAGAGAGGGATGCTGAATGGAGCCTCTGACAAGCCCTTATACACCATGTCTTCTTCTAGCAACAATTATACTCTATTTGAAAAGCAACCCCTGGATCATTACAAGGTTCTTTTAGAGACTAATGCACCAAGTAATTACGGAGCCTGAGCTGCCCATCATGAACTGGGTCCTTGATGATCCAAGCAGTTATGAAGTGGGATATTGTAGCAGCAATTCATCAAATGGAAAAGTACACAAAATGCCATGTCCTGGACAAGTAAAGAAGGTGTCACAAAAGATTTCCAGAAGCAAATATTAAACAGAATTAGGAGTGCACAAGGTTTATTGGTGAATAATAATATGAAGTAAGGGGAGGAAGCTGGATTGGACAGGGAGAACTGTCAGGCTACCAGGCTTACCTGGTAAAGTCTCTGCCAGCCCCATAGGAAGCTTTAGAACCCATTAGTGGAGTCCTGCCTAAGATAAAAATGGTAACTTGTACAGCTACCATGCCTGATCATTGGCTGGGGTCTGTCATGAGAAGAGTAATTTTAGCTACCATTGCCTTGCTTAATCATCAGTCTCCTAGAAAAAGAACATCCCATTCCAGCCCACCTGAACTAATGACTGACAGGATTTGGTATATAAATACCCCATCTTCCTTTACACCTCAGGTGGGAGAATTCCAAGGTGTATTTTATGCCACTTCCCAGAGCTTTCTTATAGGATTAAGCTTTGGTCACCCACTGCAGTGACTGGCATAATAAGATGTCATTACTGGATGCCTTTCTCTTCTTGTATCATTTCCCTACTCTTTTGCCAGTTTTTGGAAACCCTAGTGGCGTAGTGGTTAAGTGCTATGGCTGCTAACCAAAGGGTTGGCAGTTTGAATCTGCCAGGCACTCATTGGAAACTATGGAGCAGTTCTACTCTGTCCTGTAGGGTTGCTATGAGTCGGAATCGAATGGACAGCACTGGGTTTGGCTTTCTTTTCTTTTTTTTTTTTTGCTTTTGCCAGTTTTCCTATGTTGTGTAACAACCCAGCGGCACCTGAACCCAAGGTCAGCCGCATCTTCAAGAGACTGAAGAAAGACTCTGGAACCAGTGATCATGACATATGGTTTATTTGGGAAGCTTACTTACAGCACCGTGGTCCAGGGTGGTGGCTGGACCAGTTTAGCACTCCACAACCACCTAACAAGAGACACAAGCTTATGCACCATTCCAGCTGGGACCAAAGCTCAGTGTTTTCTCCCATGTCCTTGGGCAGCCAGTGTTCCCAGGGACTTCACATCCAGGCCAAGATGTTTTTCTTCTTGTTGCTAAGGCGTTCCTCGGCCTTGGCCACTAGCTCAGTCATGCCACTCCCAGCCTTGTATCTTAGCTCAAGTCCAGCCAGAATTCATCCCCACCATGCTTTGGGGGAGAGTAAAACTGACTCCATTAGGAGGGGGTGTATATAGTTGAATAGCATTACCCTACATCCTGTATCTCCCAACTAAAGTACTTGAAATCAAATTTGCAACTCAGGGTCCACTTCTAGGTGAAACCATAAGACAGTTTTCAATATGACTGAAATAGAGCAAACCTCTCTGCTCATTTAGAGAAAAGTGAAAACAAAGAAGCTACTCTGTACACTTCAAAGTAGTCCTAATTTATCATTCATTTTTCTTCCATGCCACTCATGAAAAACTCTTAATCTATGATTATCCAGTCTACTATTGCTTAAGATACCACAAACGCCTGGCCTGCGTGGGTGCTGAGGGGCCTTCTATACATAGTCGTAAGTAGGCATTTCAGTTTTAGGTGGTTCAGTTCCCTTGGAGGGAAACTAGGGGAGACAAGAACAAGTAGATTCTCCCAAAATAGAACATTCTTTGCTATCCCAATTCTTCCATTAGTTAGAAAAATGTAAATAAGAATTTTATTGACAAAAACATTTAAGTGTTTTGTCCTCCAATGTGATTGGACTTTAAAATTTCAGAAAGTTGAAATAAAAATGGTATACAATTAGTGATGAGAAAGATGAAGGAGCTCAGCACAAAAATATGAAAGAAAACAAGTTAGAGATAAAGAGACGCGAACACCGGCTAGGTCAAAAAGCCTATCAGAAGGAAATGAAGAAAATGGTGAAACAATAAACTTTACAACTTCTGTTTCTGTTGTTAGGAAGCTAGATATTCTGGGGAAACTCTCAGGACAAAAACACCCAAAACATAGTATATTTTATTTTTGTTTAGGACTCAGACCTAAACTGGTGAAAAATTTAAGAGTGTGATCAGCATCCAAAAACAGTAAAGATTAAGAGAAGTAAGCATGTCCTGAAGTGAGCATCCGGCCTGGAAGCCTCCACTAAGGACCTGTTGAGAGCTTTGGTTTACACAGATAGTACTGGGCAGAGGTCCAAGGCACCCAAGGCCCACTCAAAGTTTGGAATTTCAATTAGAAACCCAAACTCAAAGCTAGAACCCCCACAGAGCATGCCTTCATGGTGAGAACAGAAAAACCAGCTTTCACTGGGAAAGAACAGAACCTGCTCGGTTTTGGCCCTGGATAGTAGTGAAAAAACCTCACAAGGGTTTGGGGCTAAATTTTACTTCATGTGTCAAAAGAAACTACAAAATCTGAAGTTGTCCTGGGGTGGAGTAAGGGAAAGATGACCCAAGAAGGCGTGGTATGTTCCTGCTGCCATCTTTAAACCACCTACCAGTTCCTAGAACAGAGAGCCCTGTACCTGGTAGCAACCATGTACCTTCATTTTATGATGATGGCCAGCCTTTGTTCTAAACATCCTCAGGATCTCCACAGGACTATTGCTTTACATGAGAATACCCAAGAAAGGTGATCAACCTATGGTCCATAATGGGGCAGGTGCCAGGCCATAATAAAAGTAGTGGCCTTCAAAGTAGGAAGAGGCTTCTTTGCAAGAACGGCTAGCCACAGGAAAGCCATTATGTCTGAGACATTTGGAGTATGTGATGTGGCCACAGTGGCTGGAAAGTACCCAGGTTGAGAGCTGTGTGACTGGGGGGAAGCCAAGATGTCTGTGTCAACCAACTCCATATCAGATTCACAGATGCCAGTCAGTCTTTTGGATAATTCTCACCATCCTGCAAGTTCTCCCACACCTTTTCCAACTTAAAAAAAAGGGAGTCATATTGTCACCTTCTTTGGAAGATATGTTAGAGTTTAGAAGCTAGTTAAAGTCTTACAAGGGGCTAGGTTCCACTTAGGGGCTTCCCCTCAGCCTCACCCACCAGTTCCCTCACTGATGCTGCATAGCAGCTCCTACATCACCCAGGAGGAAACCCCCAGGTTAGGGTTAGAGTAGAAATCCTGAAAGAACATCCACAGCTTCCTCTGTACAGATGCCCCAGGACTTCTAGGATTCTGCCCCAAATTTCCAGTGACTCTGACTCAGGTCTACCCCCTTCTGTTGTTGTTTTAGAGGTCAGGTTCACTCTAGACAGTAAGTACTCTCCCACGCTCTGAATTAAAAACCCACCTGTACATAACTCATGACAAATGAGTTGCCTCCACATTGAACTTTGCCTATTCCTTGAGCTTCCTAAACAGCTGAAGCTTCAAGCTATAGGCCCCAACCTAGGTCTTCTAATTTTCTGCCCAGATATTGAAGACAAAGTAAATAAATGGACTTTGTCAAATATCAAGTTGATTCACTCTATCTTCAGTGCCCAGAATAGTGCCAGATGCAGTTGGCACACATGTTTGAATGCATAAGTTAGTTTTGAGCTTTGACCGAGCTGATCCTACAAGACACCAATGGCATTTTTTTATCTTTAATTATAATATTTCCAAACATAAAGAACACCCATATTTGACAAGTGTTGATACGGACTTTTAAAACCAAAACCAAACCAAACCCAGTGCCGTCGAGTTGATTCCGACTCATAGCAACCCTATAGGTTTTGAAAAAAGGAAATATTAGGCATATAGATGCTATCTCATTCCGTTCGCTCTTCCCTCAGAGGGAAACACTATCCTGAAGTTAGTGTCCTTCCCAATGTAAATTGTATACTGGAGAAGTTTTACATTTTGACTTTTCTCTGTTATATTTTATATTTAGTCATATCAGTTTGGAAAGATCTTATTTCTTCATTGTAACCTGCATATTATGCCAAATCTAATTTTCCTTTAATATACTTTGATATAGTTTTATAGCTTTTTTCATAAAAATAAAATAAAGTGGTTTCAGCTTTTTTTTGTCTTCTAGGTCGCTACTACAAGCAAATGCAGATATTATATGGAGGAGCGTAATTTGGATACAGACTTCAAAATAGTCCCACAGATAAAATCTCAAAAGAAAAGGAGCTCAGAAGAAAGAAGGCATAACCAAGACCCAAAAGAAAAAAGAGTGTAGAAGAATCAGGCCCAGAAACAGTACAAGTATTAAGATAAAAAGTAAAAGTTTTAAAGAAATTAACTATCAAAAGTATGACTAAGAAAAAGAGACTGTTAAGAATGATTAACCATATTTTAAAAGAACCAAGTAACTTCTTGAACTAAAGTTGTACCAAGACTTCAACTTGCAGTTATACTAGCACGTGGGCCTTAGAGCATTGGTTCTCAGTAGGGTAGTACATCCAACTACTGGAAGTAGTTTTGGAAATGCATAGAGGTAGCTTTTGTCAGAATGATTGGGGATGGGTGCTTTAGGCTTTTAATCAGTAGGGGACAGGGATATTGGATGTCCTGCAAGGAGTGTATGGGAAGTCCTACGTATGAAGGACTGCCCTGCGTCCAACATGACTTTCAAATGTTCCAGATGTTCCAGAAAACTCTAAATTTAAAATCTAACTGCCTATCTTGTGTAACGTGGTTTTGGTATGGTTTTAGCAAGTGCTGAATTTCCCAGGAATGCAACTGCTGTGTAAGTTGAAGGTTGTACTTCTCTGTTGGAAACTTTGCTCATTCTTGTCATCATTTCTGAACATCACATCACCAGTGGTAAGTCCATGGCCTTTAAGACCTAGTATAATATGCCTGTATTATCCTATACTTTATAATCATCATATTACTTGGTGATTTTACCTTTAGTCTGTTTGGGGAAAGTAAAAATTTAAAGTACAATGTGATGCCATCTCACACCCATCAGAGTGCCCAAAGTCAGAGAGTATCAAGTGACGGTGAAGATGTAGAATACAGGGAACACTTATTTACACTTCCACATTGTTTGTAGAAGTATAAATTGATAAAAACCACTAGGACCAAGTGAAGAGTGACCTATTTTTTGTTTTTGCCAGAGAGGAGATATTTGAGACTATAAATAGGCTACTATGATGGGCACAGATGGGCCTGGGAGGGATCTCGGGCACTATGATTAGTCTACAGAAGGTTCATTGAGATGAGCCATCCTCTACTACTCCCAGCTTTTAAATTATGCAGTATACAATATGCTCAAGCCTGAATGCCTTTATGAGGCACAAAATTCTCAGACTTAAATAATTTGCAGTGCTTGTTACAAGAAGTTACTGAAGCTGAAGGCAAAGCTTCAAATTCTCCTACCTTCGGGGACCACTGATTGACAGTATCCTTCCCAAAGCAATTTCCAAACTATGCTTGTGGACAGAAGGCTGGGCTGAACCCCAAGCCACACCACAAAAATTTGAATCTAGTGGCATCGGAGTGAAGGCAGTTCCCTAAGATTGTAGAACTGCATGGTCTTTTGCCAAGAACAAGCCTCCATTCTACGATCAAATTTTATTCAATGAGGATATATGACCCATCACATGGCTAAGTTCATAATAGGACTCAAGCATGAGGCAGCAAGGCTAGATACCACTGGAATATGCTATAATGTTTTTAGAAAGATAGCTTCATCATGAACCTGTTCCTATATTCTAGTATTTTCTAAGTTTGCCTAATAAGAATCATCTGGGGTAGTTACACAACATTTAGCTTCCAGGTAACGGACCTGGGGGGTTATATTAAAGTACCTTCAGGTCATCATCGGTTATGTTGCAGAAACAGAATCATTCCATCCTGGGAAAATAAACACAGAGAATGATATAAAAAAAATCATTGATATAAAAAAATGGCATTGGAGAAAATATCCATTATACTTTGGCGATTTAGAAAATGCTGTGTTCGGTTTCAGGCTACAGATTAACATCCATGAAAGGTACTGTGATCTGTAAACCCAGTGGGCTACATTACTCCTGACCGAGAGGTACTATCAAAGACAAATTAAAGCATTATTCTTTTCTGACATCGCTATACATATCAGACATCTTCGTATGTGCTAATAGTTTAAACAGCTACATTTTGTGGCTTCACAGGTTTTTACCAACCCCAGATGGTAGAAGTCAACAGAATACCTAGTTATTAATTCCAGAATATGTTTTCTAATAAAATTGAACTCCAAGAGGTTGGAGAATTTCAGTTTTAGAATGTGTAGCCTTGGAAGGATCAGTTTAATTTGTTCTACGGGCCTGGCTGGATACAACAAGCCTAGCTGTTTCTGATGTATTTCTTTGTCATTGTGTTTGTAATAAAGCTTTGATTTCTTTGGGGTAATTTCACTTCCTTATTGCCTACAGTTTTAGGACTGATTGTCTTGGTCTACTGTTTTCTCCAGGAATACTGTGATCAGAAGTAGTTCAGTCATTGCTCTCCTGGGAAAGAAATACTGAGGGGTATTCATTCCAAGGGGCAGGGGAGAGATGGCAACAACTTAGAGAGATTATCCATTAGGACCCACTGTTCTAGTAGTTGGCTTTTCCAAATGTGGTCTTTCAGTTTTCCTCTTCAGTCTGTGAGTTGTTCCATATCTTTCCTACATACATATTTAAAATACCCAGATTCTTTTGCTAAAGTCCAAAGAACACTAGTTGTGGTGCCCTGCACAAATCCCCCTTCTAGAGAACCCAACTACTGCAGGAAGCTTTTCTAATTGACAATCTCCAGCTACTATAGCACTGGATGCACTGTGGTGTTAAGGCTACTCCATGCTTACCCTGGGATCCTTCAAGCCAATGAATGAGTGCAGTGTGGGATTCCTTTAAAGGCAACTTTGGCTCAGGAACTCTCCATTGATCTGGCTAAGACTCTCAGAACTGAGTTGCAGTCAGAGGTTTCTACCCAATCCTCCTTTCCTCTTTGGTTTTTACAAATATCAGACCTGCCTCATGGTCTGAAAGCTTTCTCTTCCTACTCTTGCCCCCTTATTGCTTCTTTCATAGAGTTTTCTCCAAAAAATCTCTTGCCCCTCTGGTTGCATCTTGCTGGGCATGAGCTGATCCACTAGCTTTAATACATTGCCACTGAGAGACTGAGATACACAAATCACTTTTATACTAAGCCTGCCACTTCTACTTGCCAATGGCCAGCCTGAATTAAGATAGAAGAAATCCTTGAGGATTGGCAATAGCCACCATGTTCAAAAGGACCAATGAGTCTAACTCAAATACATTTTATATATCCATAATATGAGTTAAAATTTTGTTGTCCCATTCTCAGGAGCAAGAATATTTAAAATAAGTTACTATAAACTGATACTATTAGGCAAATACTGATACGTGTAGAGGTCTTCTCTACATGCTTTGAAGAGGTTAAGCTACTGCAACAGCTTTAGGGAACTTAGATAAACCTAATGACCTTGTCACATGCGAAGTTTGTTGGATTAAATCAAGGATCAGCGAACTAAGACAGCTGGGCTAAATCCGGCTGCAGTCTGTTTTTTATGGCTAAGAATTTTTTTTAAAGTTTTAAAAGATTGTTAAAAAAAATAAAAGATGTATCAGAAACATTTTGTGGTCCCCAAAGCCTAAAATATTTACTATCTGGCCCTTTACAGACAATGTTTTTCAACTCTGGGTTAGTCATCAAGTCTAAGATAGGGAAAAGGGAAAAAGGCTAGAGCTGCTCAAATCCTTGTCAGTACTCCCTGAAGTAGGCCACCAGCCAGCTCACATGGTCCCTGTGAGGAGTACTACAGCGGAGATGCCCAAGCTGGCTGGTGGTAATGCTCCACTGGGCTCTTCACCTAATATTTTGATCTGCTGTTCATGGCTCATGAGTGTTTGGGTGGGATCAAGAAGATCATGGCTATCATTTAATGATAATAGAACTTCAGTTTCACTCATGGGAGTAAGAATAAGTTGTTTCACAAAGCTTGTTTCATTTATAGACATTGGTGCACGTGTTCTGAGTAATGCTATATGACACTTATTACTACAGGTTGTAATCAAAAGTTTGATTACCAAATTTTCACATTTATCAACCAAAACCAAACCTGTTGCCATGGAGTTGATTCTGACTCATAGTGACCCTATGGTTTATGCACACACGCGCACACACACAACTTATATATTCCTTTTAGTTTGAGATGAGTAGCAGATTTTAACTCACCTTTAACAAAAAATAAAACAATGCCTTTACTGAATCCATAGGCATTCCCTTCTATCTAAACTCACTACTCAAATTTTCTTTGTTGACCTGCAAACATTTTTACTCAAGAAAGAACCATTTGAGTCACATGTAAGTCATCTTAGTTATTCTCCTGGTAGGGTCATACCTTGTGCTCGCCTTTAAATGCATTGTGCATTATAGTCATCGTCTTCTCTTTTCCTGAGCAGGTTAGCACCTCATGAGTCTAAGAGTTCTCTTCTGCTAGTATTGAAAGATCTTAATTCTTATCCAGTACTGTTATAGTATTACTGATAGTGTACAAACATAAATAGTGAAATCATTAGTGAGTGAGCTGGTTTACTGGTGTTTTGACTGTACTGTCATAAAAAATCCTTGATGTATTTTTATATAGATGTTCATGGGTGTTTTAGTGATAGTTGAAGAAACTGGTTGGCATTTTGGGTGGACTTGGGATGCTTTAATGTTTTTCGCACTTAAAATGTTATTCCTGCTATCCTAGACTGTTCTATTCAACATGTTTTCAGGAGAAGATTAATGTTTGATAAGAAAGTTAGATGAAACTGAGCATGCGTATTATGTAAGTTCTCAGACTCAACTACAGAAGAAGGCTTAATGAAGTTGTCAGATGTTGTAGAGATATGTAGAAACTCCACTATGTGACAATGACACATGCAGACCACTGCTAGTCCAATGAAGTGGCAACACATACCCTAGTGGCATTATCTTCAATAAAATGAGTTTTTGAAGCAAATGTACTTTATTTTCAGAACTTACCTAATAATCCCTCTCTTCCTGAGCTGTTGTATTCTCAGTGTGACGCATGGTGTTGGGCTGTCAATGCATTCTGAGCCTCTAACCAGTAACTTGCCAGTAGTCACATTACCCAATAGTCATGACAATCAAAATTGTACTCATAACTTTCCAAATGCTCTGAGGTGACACTGTCCCTCTTGGAAGTTGCTATATTATACTAGTCCACCTTAGTTTCAAAGGCCACAATTTTAGAGAGGACTAAAATGCCAGAGTCTCAGTTGACAGGACTAGGAGGTTCCTTACAAACACCCTGGGTCAAAATACATAAATAGTGGACAAGGCTAGAAACATTCCTTGATCTAATCTTGTTATTGTTGTGTGCCATTGAGTCAATTCCAACTCGTAGTGACCCTATAAGACAGATTAGAGCTGCCTCATAGGGTTTTCCAGGCTGTAGTATTTATGGAAGCAGATTGCCACATCTTTCCATGGAACAACTAATAGGTTCAAACCATAGCACCACCAGGGCTCCTTCTGATCTAATCTTAGTGGGTGCAAGCACCTTGAAGTCTAGTGATCCTAAGCTTTCTTTAAAGTACCAAAGTAGTAGATTATTGATAAAACTTTTATTATGCTTAGGGCAACACTAGATGAAATGTAAAAATAATAATGCTATTAAATAACACATGAGCTTCTAGAGGCCAGCATTCCTCCGACATATGAAAAGAGTATAAAGTAGTAAAAAGAAATGGCTTTGGAATCAAACTGCTTGTGGTTAAGACTCAATTTCTCTACTTTCCCAGCAATGTGAGAATGGTCTATTTGCTTACTACTCTATTCCTCATCTTTCCTATCTATCAATAAAAAAAAAAAACTGGTTGCTGTTGAGTCGATTCTGACTCATATCTACCCTATAGGACAGAGTAGAACTACCCAATAGGGATTCCGAGGAATGGCTGGTGGATTCCAACTGCTGACCTTTTGGTTAGCAGCCAAACGGTGAACCACTGAGCCTCCAGAGCTCTATCATCTGTCAATAGAATATGCTAATTATACCTAGGGTTGTGATGATACCCTATGATGTACCTGTTTTTTAGGAAGAGAAGCAAGAACAAAAAACAGAACACAAACGTTGCTATTTGTTCTTTCCTAGGCTGGTGCTACCAAGTTAGGGAAATTGTGTATGAGGAATATACAAGTGTTGTTCAAGAACTCACACCAGAGAGAACAAGAGAATTTATTTCTTGAAAACTGATTTGTAGACTCCTTCCCAGCATCAAGAATTGTACTTAAGTAGAGGAAGATGTATTGGTATGTGCTTATTGATCTAAGCATATTTTCAAGGTTCTTTGTTAATTTTTTTTTTTTTACATTTGGTTGTATTGAGCCATTGTTGTTTCATGTTTTGATTTGTGTTTTACCATTCTACTGTTATTTATTTATTTGTTTTACTGTACTTTAGGTACAGGTTTAAAGAACTAGCTTCTCATTAATCAGTACACGTATTGTTGTATGACATTAATTAACCTCCCCATGACATGTCAACACTCTCCCCTCTCGACCTTGGGTTCCCTATTACCAGCTTTCCTGTCCCCTCCTGCCTTCTCATCCTTGGCCCTGATCTGGAGTGCCCCTTTAGTCTCATTTTGTTTTATGGAGCTGTCTAATCTTTGGATGAAGGGCAAACCTCAGGAGTGACTTCTTTACTCAGCTAAAAGAGTGCCCAGGGTCCATACTCTCGAGATCTCTCCAGACTCTGTCAGGCCAGTAAGTCTGGTGTTTTTTTGTGAGTTAGTATTTTGTTCTACATTTTTCTCCAGCTCTGTCCAGAACTCTGTACTGTGATCCCTGTCAGAGCAGCCAAGACTCCATATTTTTAAGAAACATGTACTTGTCATGGCTAGACAATATTTTAGGTGTTTTTTTTTTAAACAACTCTTGGTATTCATGAAAAAAGACTAAACATTTGCATCTGTCTTTCCTACTAAGTTTAAGATAAGCTCATCATTGATCAAAACCAAGTTAGACTTCCAAAGGTGAAGGCATCTGGTTTACATTATGCTTTACGGTTTGTAATATTTGACTGGTATTTCTATTGGGGTGCAAATGCTTGAGGAGAAACGTCTATGGTCTTCTATTTTCCAGAACTATAAGAACACTGTGACTGCAGTCAGTCCTGGGGGGGCAATTTGCATGTGAACAACTGATTAGGCAGCTGCTCTGTTCAGTTTTACATGAACTGCATGTCAGACAGAGCCACATATCTTATTAGAGGCCTCCCATTTCCATTTGGGGAGTTTGAAGAATTTGGTGTCCTGGAATAGTCTGTGTTCTGATGAAGAAATGAGTGGGTAATATTTTCCGTTCTTTTCATTGATGAGCCATAAAGTTCAAGGTGCAGATGGGATTAGACCTTTAAAAGTCTGTTGTATTTCATGTAAATATTCCCTCTCCTGGCCCCAAGAGATAAGAGTTTGCACCTAAGAAAAGGAGATTAGACTCTTAGCATTCAAGTCTCTCTGGCTTTTCAGCCTTAATGGATGATTTGCCATTCCCAGTGCCATTTATCACGCATCTTCTTAAAGCATCACTCCCTAATTTTAGCTTGTTAGTAATACTTGTTACAAGACCAAGTCAAAAGATAGCCTCTAAGAGGACGACACATACAAAAAAAATAAAATAAATAAGAAAACCTATTTTCAGTTGGAACTAGTCTTCACCACTGAACAGTGATACCTCTATGTAAATCTTAAAACATTTAACCCTGTATGAATACAACTGACAGGTCTGGTTTTTACCCAAATACCTTAAAAACTCAAATTGCCTCTTTCTTGGAGCATTGTGCCTCCAAGTACACACTCCAAAGTTTCTAATAGAGATGAAACCTGTCGTTCTGTGGAAGAACTGAATAAGTAGTAGCCAAACATGATCAAATAAACATGAATAAACAGATTACAGGTTTAACTACTTAGTTTGCCTTTTGTTTGTTGAAATAATAAAAACATGGATATTTTTCTCACCTTGTGAATATAACCACCAGAAAAATACTAGTTTCATTTCCTCAGGTGTAAAGTTTTCTGATGAATTACAAGAGCCAGGAGTCAACACTAATTTATATTCAAATACCCAGTATCCTTAAATCAACTGTGGTGGCCCAATTGTGCCACTGAGATTTCCCTAGAGAACCTGCTGCAGGGAACATACGAACCAACAGTCTTCAGTGACCTACCATGTCAAGCATGGTAAGGCCATGATTCCTCCACCGGCCCCTGCCAAAGATTGAACACAGTAGGAAGGCTACTGCCAGCCTCCTGTTGCCTAACGCAGAGCTCCTCCAATAGGCAACCTTTGCTCTGGGATTCCATCATCTGGCCAAAATTTTCTCAGAGGTAAATTGTAATCTGAGACTCTTCCTATCCAATTCTGCCTTTCCTCTGTTTCACAGGTATTAGACGTTATGGGGGTCCGAAGGCTCTCCCTGCTTATTGTCACTTTCCTAATTATCCTATTTATCTTCCACAAGTATATCCCCTAATAAATCTCTAATCCTACCTTGGCTTCTACTTCTCAGAGATTCTTAGTCATCTAGTGTTGCCATAATAGAAATGTCACAAGTGGATGGCTTTAACAAAGAGAAATTTATTTTCTCACAGCCCAGTAGGTTACAAGTCCAAATTCAGGGCATTGGCCCCAGGGGAAGGCTCTCTATTTCTGTAGGCTCTGGAAGAAGGTCCTTGTCTTCAACCTTCCCCTGGTTGAAGAGCTTCTCAGACGTAGAGACCCCGTGTTCAAAGGACACTCTCTGCTCTCGGTGCTGCTTTCTTGGTGGTATGAGGTCCCCAACTCTTTGCTTGCTTCTCTTTCCTTTTATCTCTTAAGATAAAATGTGGTGCAGGCCACACCCCAGGGAAACTCCCTTTACGTTGGATCTGGGAGGTGACCTGAGTAAGGGTGGTGTTACAATACCACCCTAATCCTCTTAACATAAAATTACAATCACAAAATGGAGGACAACCACACAATACTGGTAACCATGTCCTAACCAAGTTGATATACACATTTTGGGGGGGACATAATTCAATCTGTGACAGAGATCCTGAACTGATGAGGGCGGTACTAGGAACGGTATGAGAAAACAGGCAGTAAGATGGTTTGGGGACTAACTCACTGCTTGACTGGCAAGAAAAACCCAATGCTGAGTAGACTAAGCAAGGATAATCTGTGGCTTAAAGTGGTGAACCTATTGAATTATTGATCAGTGGTGATGTGGGAAAATGTCCCAGTGAGGGGAAAGACCCTAGTCAGTGAAATGTGACTAGTCTTGTACACAAATGTTCATAGCAGCATTAATTGCCAAAAAGTGGAAACACCCAATGTCCATCAACTAATGATTGAATAAACAGAATGTGGATATCCATACAGTAGAATATTGAGCGATAAAAAGAAATGAAGTACCGATATATGCTACAACATGGATGCTACAACACGTATGAACATTCAATGCATTATGCAAGGTGAAAGAATTGCACTTCATGGAGCCCTGGCTGCACTAAGATTGAATAGGTTTCTTGTGAGAGAGCTAAAATTGATTACATCTCACACTTTATACTAGAGTATAGATCTATTCCACAGAAGAAATAGGCTGAGAAGCTAACTCCAAGGTGGAACAGTAGGTTAAAACCCACCCAATGCCGTCAACTCGATTCTGACTCATAACGACCCTATAGGACAGAGTAGAACTGCCCCATAGAGTTTCCAAGGAGTACCTGGCGGATTTGAACTGCCAACCCTTTGGTTAGCAGCTGTAGCACTTAGCCACTACGCCACCTGGGTTTCCAGTGAACAGTAGGTTAAAAAAAAAAATTTAAACTCCAGCTTCACCATTTACCCTATGACCATGGTTAGGTTTTATAGACAGAGGGACCATTTCTTGATCTGTATTGATGTTAACTCCTCTCATGTTAATATATAAATATTTAAGAATTACCTTTTAAGTGCCCTAATAGTTCTTGCTGCTTCTAACTGGCCTTTATGTAAGCCCAGGCATCTCACCCTATAAGAAACCTACCACCCTAATCTTTTAGTTCATCCATCCAGGAGAATGTACACCTCATCTGCAAGTTAGAATTTGGCGTAAGCAGCTTTTTAAAAGCAAATCATCTTTCTTCAAGAGATGAATTATGTCACAAAGTTTCCAGTACAAGAATGGTCTGTTTTACGCTTGAAACCAGATGAACTATGAGTTCAAAAATAAACTTCTGCTCACCTTGAGCACTGGTTTCCACTTCTGGGCAGTCACCTTCCTACTCGGGATCTCTTCTTGGTTAGAAAGAAAATGTTTTCCTCCGTATGCCAAGAGACTATAAATTCTAAAATGGTGGGGAGAAAAAGATCACAGTTCAGTAGCACTGACCATGATCGTGACTTCTCAAGGGAACAAGACTATTACATGACATTTCACAATAAGATGTTGCCAAATGCATTCCCTGTGCTATTGACAATGTCTTTTTGATTTAACACAGGTAAGTTGTGTTTAATCACCTGAAGAGAAATGGTTCTCTTGAGATTCTCTGAAGCATAACAGCATGATCAGACAGTGGCAGGGCCAATGGGAAGATACAGAAAGGGGGGAAGCAGGCACTTATTTGGCCTGGACCCTTAAGTTTAGCCCCTTAGTGGTTTCCTGGCATTTGAATGGTCTTACCATATCTGGTATCAACTGAGATACTGCATTAGGACTAGATTTTTCTTCAGAATATTTGAATAGAAAAGAGGTCTCAAGACATGTGTCATGGATTGAATTATGTCCCTCACAAAGTATGGGTATCAATTCGGCTGGGCCGTGATTCCTGGTATTGTGTGATTATCCACAATTTTGTTGTCTGATGTGATTTTCCTATATATTGTAAATCCTGCTTCTATGATGTTATTGGCGGGGGGGGGGAGGCGGAGACAGGCCACAGTTGTGTTAGTGAGGCAGGACTCAATCTACAAGATTGGATTGTGTTTTGAGGCAATCTATTTTGAGATATAAAAGAAAGAAGCAAGCAGAAGGACAGGAGGGCTTCATACCACCAAGAAAGCAGTGCCAGGAGCAGAGTACATCGTTTGGACCCAGGGTTCCTGTGCAGAGAAGCTCCTAGAGCAGGGGAAGATTGATGAAAAGGCCAACAGAGAGAGAAAAAGACTTCCACTGGAGCTGATGCCCTGAATTTGGACTTTTAGCCTATTTTGCTCTGAGGAAATAAACTTCTCTATGTTAAAGCCATCAACTTGTGGTATTTCTGTTATAGCAGCACTAGATGACTAAGACAACATGTGAGAATGTTGGAGCAATAGAGGTCATAAAGTCATGTTCTACTGTTATGATCTTTCCTTTGTTACAACTGAGAAAAACTGATAAATCTAGAATAGATCTTGTCTTCAAAGCCTCAGTGGGCCTGCCACTAGATTACTACATCTGACCAGTAAGATAGATTTCTTGAGTTGCTTTCTCACTTGTGGTCAAATTTGGTTCAGTAGGAAAGCTTTGACAGGTATACAGAGTCAGGGAGGGCCAGCCATCTGCTTGTGTGCTCTAACGTGGAGATGTTTCTTCCATTTTGCTTGGTATTTGCAGTTTGAGACAGTCACTAGCACAAGTAATTATCACATTGTCTTATAGATCTGCTCCGTGCCTTTATGACCTGTATTGCCCTCTGTAGGCATCAGCATTTATGATACAAGTTCTACAGGTTACCCTTAATATTGGGTATTTCCTTCTCTGCTATACCCAAACTAGTTTATTTTTAATGTTAGAAACTCAAAGACTGAATTGAATATGCAGATAAACATCAATTTTGACTGTCTACTGATGCAAAGTAGCAGTAGCAAAAAGGCATGGCGTTCCCTTCCATTATAGAACTCAGCTGGTCTGATGGGTACTGTCAGATGTAGTGGAAGCTGTACCAGACAGAGCTGCTCTAGAGACACTCAAGGCTACATTCAAGGTGGTCATGTTCAGATTTAAGAGACGAAACTGAGCCTTCAAGTTTAACCCACTGGAGTCACACAACACTTGGATTTGTATTGATGTCCAACTTTCAAGTCCATACTTATCATACCCCTGAACTTCAGTGACCTTGGGAAGGGCTGAGGAGACAGCAACATTGGAACTACATGCCAAAATTAGAACAGGATTAACAGAGGGGAAGGGGAGAAAAAAGCTTTTTAAACTGAGGTAGCAGCTTGACCTGAAGCACAGGGCTGAGAGTTCATGGCATATTCAGGACAACGTGGCTAGCTTCGAGCCTGGAGGCTGGAGCCAACTAAGATGAAAATAAAGTGGCCTAGTGTTGTAAAAACAGATGAAAGCATCTTACCAGAAGGTGAAGACAGCTTTTAATCGGATGCCAAATCCACTCCCCACTCTCCAGCCTTTTCACTTTTAGCTGCCATACTTTTCACCTGACCTGTGCCCAGGTAAATTCTACCTAGCCTCTCAAACTTGGCAACTCACATTTTCCCTAACCAGAATATTTCTTCCCAAATCCTTTCATATAATTAGGAGCTAACTTGTTTACACAAAGTTCAGTCATAGAATCATTTCTCCGTGAATGGGAGACCTGACATTCATTTGTGGAAAGTGCCCTGGTACTAATACTCAGCTCTGGGTATTTAAAATAGCTATTCTGGGTGATTAAAACTTTTCCAGGCAGCTTTCTAGAGGCTGTCATCTAGTAGAAATATTTGAGGACTTTGAAGAATACTTACTGTGGTTGTATTATAAAAGATAAATTAACACAAACACTAGTTTTCCAAACTCCTTGCAAGTTTGTATCTCCCCTCGCCCCAACCCAGAAAAACTCTCCCATCACCAGCAAAAGGTTTATTTGCTGTGATTACAGCCCAGATGTCCCTTATTTGCCAAATAACCACCTCCATACAGTTCATCTGTTCACCTTACAACCTTTATATGGGTGATAAGAAAAATGACTCAGATTTCCGTGGAGGTCCATAAACTTGTTATAAGTCTTACAACACCTCATGTCATGAGAATCAGTTCAGTCCTCCTCAAATGGCTTTACCAGCTGGTTGCCCATAACTCTGCTTGGCAGAAATAAATCACTGGATTGTAAGAGCTCATGGCCACAAACTATGGAAACCAGAGTGTGTGCGAAGTGGGGAGGCATAGTCAAAAATGGAGAGGCAACCTCTTCCCTAAGAGTTTTTTGACACTAGATATCAGGGCTGCTGTAAGGCTTTATCCCCTTAAGTTATGCTCATTTGTTTTAATTTTGATTCATAAACTATCACTTAAGGTTAGAAAAAACAGGGCTACAGACCATGCTTTGCTTGATTCAAAACATTTCAATTAGGCTTCCACACCTGCCTGGAGTCACAGCTGAAGATAAGCTCACTTGATAGCCCTCCCACTAAGAATAGTCATCCTAGGTAGCTGTAGCACCCTGAAGTTCCAAATTCCAAAGCTAGCATTCTTTAATGTCTTCAACTACATTCACAGCTATGGTAAGAGCCATAGTTTCAGAGACTATGTGCTTTAGAATTTGATTGTAAATGGAACACACTGAGGTGCCTAAACTTTTAGAATCTGAGAGCCCTAGAGTCAACGATGGCAAGTTGAAAAAATTCTCTTTAATGTCTGCTTAGTATTGATGGAAGCAGTCTGTACGGGTAGCTATCAGACTATAATGTCCAGCAGCAAATGCATATTCAATGTTCTATAGATGCTTTGCTGTTGGTTTGGTCCCCACATTGGCTTGCTTTGAACTTAGAATACCCAACTAAACCCCTATTTGGCTACTTTATTACCCCATATGATATCTGGATGATGTCACATCCAGCTCCCAGTGTCTTTCATTTGGAAAACCTAATGAAATGGAGTCATAAACAGCATACTACCCGTCACAAAGGTGCTCAATCCTTTCTTGTCCCTCTCCCTAACAGTTTATGCTGCTTTCCTCTACTCAGATGATAATTGTTATTTAACTATTATGAGTACAAATAAATTCTAATGACTTGTTACCATCAGCTCAGCATTATATCTGGCTAAAATTTCAGTATAAACAGAGCCCCCAGAGCAGCACGGTTAGCCAAAGTACAACTTAAGCTCTTGCTTGCTCCATTTATGGGAAACCCAAACCCAGGGGAACAGAATGCTCCAAATAGAAATGCCTAGCTCCATGCCCAGGCCCTGGCCATGAGTCTGCTCTAACAAACCGTGGTTTAGGAGAGCAGAGCCATATTATGCAGGCCCCTGTAGTTAGAAACATCCAATGTAAGAAACTGTTCAGTCCTACCTACCCCAAGTCCTATCTAAGCTTAAGACAGGCACAAGCAGTGTTTGTGCTTTATTTTTTAAGAGGGAGATTGAACGTCCCTGCCATTGTCAGGAGGGTCAGAGTTTGTTAGACAATTCATTTAGGAAGCATCCCCTCAGGGAGTACAGGTTTTTCTGCTAAAGCACATGGTGAGCCCTCATCAGTAATGGGCCCCTGTTCAGGGAACGGGGAAGCTTCAACCTCCCTTACAGCAGCCCTGGCAAAGTCTGAATGGAAATGAGGAAGGAACCATCACAGGATTGTGCAGTCTCCCAGTGCTTAAAGAACTGCCTTGGTCAGAATTATGGTAGATGGGGGAGGAGAAGAGCCAATTCTAATGAGGAAGTGGAAATAATCATTTGAAAGAAAAGCCAAAGGAAAAAAAAAAAAAGAAAGAAAAGTTAATTAAGTCAGCCTTCCAAGTTTTGGAACCAGGACAGAGAAGAAAACTTGCAGAAAGGAAGGGAAAGAAATAAAGCTGGTTATCATTTCCTCTCCTCTTCCTGGTCCCTCAATCACTACCTCATTACAAATCTACTAACCTACAAGGAGGGCAGTAAGGTACTCTTACCCAAGTGGAAACAGGAAATCTACCTCCCCCAGAAGTCTCTCAGGAGCCTAGATGGCAGTGAGCTCTCTGCTTTTAAAGGACACGTGATTGGCTCAGGCTCACAACGAGATGAAGCACTGTCAGAAAGGGGAGGAAAACACCTGGTAACTCGTTCCCATCCCTCATCTGGCTCTCCACTTCAAAGGTATCTACCTCATTAAGGAAGAAAAGAACAAAGCTGAGAATACCAAGACAGACAGTTTATCTGTAAGCTAACTGCGCAGAGTTGTGTCTCCCTTCCCACTTTATTGTTCAGGGAGGCGTGGTTCTCAAAGACTAGCTCTGAGGAACTTAGCATTATTTTACAAAATAAATACAAGAATCCTTCTATGGGCACCATTACTCGTGGATAGGGTTGCCAGACTTAGCAAATAAAACTACAGGACATACAGTAAAATTTGAATATCTATAAACAATTTTTTTAGTGTAAGTATGTCTCATTTGGAACATATTTGTATTGAAAATTACTTGTTGAATGTTTGTTAGTTAGACAGCCTACATGTTGCCTGGCAACCCTGCTCCTAGGGCTTAAGAACACTCAGAAGACCCTCCCTTTCAAATATTCCAAAGTGTTATTTTGAGTCGAGTTCCTTTGAAAGATAACGAGGGACAAGACTAGACAAGACAAGACTCATCACCACTGGTCTATTGCACCTGCAACTTTGATCCACCAAACAGATCCAGTTCTGCCCTGCCCTGGAGGGAGTTGCCCTCAATTTCAGCAGGGTCTCCAGGTAGTCGAAAGCTTGAAGCTATTCCTTCAGGAAGAACTCTGTGTTAAACTTTGTATATGACGTGGAATAAATTTTCTTTTCTCCATTGGTATTCATTTCCTCAACTATTAAGTGACTTGAGGAACTCAACAATAATAATGGCGACTAAGCACTGAGCTGGGTACTTTCTGCTCATTATTCCTAATTCTTTTAACAGTATTTCTTACAAGGCATTATAATATTTATCTTACAGATTTACGTTTTACAGAACTCGGAGAAACCAAGGTACTTCTGGTACAGCTAGGGTTTGAATCCAGATCAATTCAATTACAAATCCTGGAATCTTCTGTTTATAGCAATTATTCTTTAAGTGTATCTAGGTTGTTCATTTATGTTTGTTAGATGGTTGGTTGGTTGTTTATAATTAGGTAATAAAGCCCCCAAACCAAAAACCCATTGCCTTTGAGTCAATTCTGACTCTCAGTGACCCTATAAGACAGAGTAGAACCACCCTACAGGGTTTCCAGGGAGCGGCTGGTGGATTCAAATTGCCGAGCTTTTGGTTAGCAGCCAAGCTGTTAACCACTGTGGCATCAGGGCTCCCAGTATAGCACATGATACTAAAATCAAAAGGTATAAAAGGATGAAAAGTATCCACTCAATTCTTCTCCCAGAGGCAATTAGCCAGTTAATGGTTTTCAGACACAGTCTGTTCATTTTCTTTCTCTATGCAGATTTTTCTGATTTCCCATTTTTCACATAATGTGTGCTGGAGATTTTTCCATTTTAATAAATACAGAAGTAACTCATTATTTTAATGGCTGTGTACTATTTCATTGTTTGGATGTACTATAATTTATTTTACCACTACTTTATTAAAGTACACTTTTTTTTTTTATTAAAGTACACTTAGGTTTCTTTTCTACCTTTTGTCATTTTTAAAAGCAATGCTATAATAAATATTCTTCTACATGTTTATTTTCATATATGTGCTAACTGTAGGATGTATATTTAGGAGTGGAATCACTTCCTCAAATAATATGTACACTATAAACTTTTAGAGATGCTGCCAAATTGCCCTCCATGGAGATGGGGGCAATAATTTACACTCCCCTCAGTAATTTTTTTTTTTCAGCAATAGATGTTGGCCAACAGAGCTTATTACCACTGTTTGTGATCTCTGCCAATCTGATAGGTGAAAAAATAGTGTCTCATAGTTTTAATATGCATTTACTTCATTATAAATATTACTAGAGACCTTTTTATGCGTTTGAGCCCTTTTTATCTCCCTTTTCCAAATTGTCTATCTGGGTGGTCTGGGGCCCCAGGAATGAAGATGCCACATGGGTGAATTCTTGTGTTTAGTTGGTAAAATAAGGCCAAGTTGTTGGATTTTTTCTTAATGATTTGTAGAACCACATCATATTCTCAGAAAAATTATTGCTTTGCCTGTGATTTGAGTTTCAAATATTTGTAGATTGTCTTTTAACTTTGTGTGTTGTGACTTCTCTAATTCAGATTATTTCATTTTTATGTAGTCAAATTTAGGAGCCCTGGTGGCACAGTGGTTAAGGCACTTGGCTGCCAACCAAAAGGTTGGTGATCCAAACCCATCAGCCACTCCACAGGAGAAAGATGTAGCAGTCTGTTTCCATGAAGATTTACAGCCTTGGAAACACTATGGGGCAGTTCTACTCTGTCTAATAGGGTCACTGTGAGTCAGAATCAACTCAAGGGCAGTGCAGTTTTTGGGTTATAGTAAAATTTATGGCATTGAATTTTATGTGAAATCTCTGCTTCAAGTTTATAAAACAAATTCTCCAATGTTTTTTGCCTAGTACTTTCACATTTTTCAGTGCTTAAATATTTTGACATATCAGAAACTTATGCGTCTGTCATCTGCATCTCAAGTATTTCCTCTCAGATCTATAATTTTCTACTGACTTTTTTTGCACTAGATCGTTCTATTATTCCTGCTTCTCTATAAGAGGATTATACACCACTTCCTGTAGACGTGCAGTACTTCCTGCATCCTGGGGATGGGGGAGGAGCACATATCCCACCACACTGATATATGCTTGGCAATGTTCGCCAATTTTTTTTTTTTAATAAAGTGAGATCATATTATACTTTGTTTGCTTTGCTTTAAAAGGCATCACGAGCTTCTACCAGCTCTGTTGTTCTTTTTCCTTTGCCACAAAAATGGTATGTCCCCAGTAAGGGGCATTCCTTCTTCCTAGGTCTAGTAGACCCATAGTCACCAAGAAGTAATTTGAGTGAGATATAAATATTTTTAGTTGTGAACTACTGAGACTTTAGGATTGTTCGTTATTTCAGCAAAGCTAAATAATTCACATTGTGAACCTTTGTACTGTGACGTATAACATACATACAAAAAAGAAAGCAAAACATATGTATAATGTCAGAAATTACCAGTAAATTAAATCCCATGTAACCATCACCACTCAGGTCAAGAAATAAAATATTGAGAGCCACCATAAATAATACTGTACTCCTTACTTACCTTTATTCCTCCCTACCACTAGCAATAATGTCTGTACTTATTTCCGACACTAGAGTTTAGGATGCTTTTTTTTTTTTACCTTCATAGAAACGGAATCATACACCCTAATTTTCTGTGTGTGCCTAGCTTCTTTTGCTCAAGATTATGTTTGTGAATTTCATAACCTTCTTTGCTGTAAAAATATCCTATAATATATATCAACCCATTTTACTGTTTGTAGATTTTGGGGTTTTTTCCAGTCTGGGCTAGAGTGAATAATGCTGCTATAAAAATTTTCTGTGTACTTTTTGGTGTTTTGTGCATACATTTCTGCTAGGTATGTATCAAGAAGTGGAATTTCTGGATTATAGGGTATGTGAATGTTCAACTTTGGTAGACAATGTCGAATACTTTTCCAAAGTGATTATATCAATTTGCATTCCTACACACGATTCAGAAGTCTCAACTGTTCCACATCCTTGTCAACAGTTCTTATTGTCAGATGTTTTAATTTTTGTCATTCAAGAGCATACACTGGTTTCTTATTATGATTTGAATTTCAATGATTAAAAATGAGTTTAAGTACCTATCCATGTATTGGTTGGCCGTTAAAAAAAAAATTGCTGTCAAGTCAATTATGACTCGTAGAGGCCCTATATAGGACAGAGCAGAACTGCCCCATAGGCCGTCCAAAGCTGTAAATCTTTACAGAAGCAGGCTGCCACATCCTTCTCCTGTGGAGTGCCTGGTGGGTTTGAACTGCCAACATTTGGGTTAGTGGTCGAGCACTTAACCACTGTGCCACCAGGGCCCCTATATATTGGCCATTAGAATATCCAATCCTGGGAAGACTTTTTTCAGTAATCTTACATGTTTCTATTGGCTTGTCAGTATTTTTTGTATTAATAGATAGTCTATATATTGTGAAAGTGAACCCTTTATTGGTTTTATACATCATAAATGTGTTCTTCAACTTTGTGAATATGTAAACTTGTCCCCTACCTTATGCCATATGCCAAAATTAATTCCAGTAGTTTGAAGGTCTAAATATAAAAGTAAACACAATATGACTTTTAGAAGATAATATAGGACAATATTTTCATGATCCTGGGATAGGGAGAATCTTCTTAATCAGGACACAAAAAAACAGACTGGTAAATTTACCATGGGTATGATATTACTCATAGAAAAGTACTGTTAAAGAACCTGAAAAACCAAGCCCATTGCCATTGAGTCAATGCCAACTCATAGTGACTGTATAGCAACCCTATAGGACAGAGTAGAACTGCCCCATAGAGTAGAACAGCCCAAGGAGCAGCTGGTGGCTTCAAACTGCCAAACTTTTGGTTGGCAGCCACAACTCTTAACCACTGTACCACCGGGGCTCCAAAAAGTGCTGTTAAGAGGATGAAAAGGCAAACTCACAGAAGAGATTTTTTTTAGGGGTAAATAAGTAAGGTAACTAAGTAAGGTAAGGAAACCCCGGTGGTGTAGTGGTTAAGTGCTACAGCTGTGAACCAAAAGGCTGGCAGTTTGAATCTGCCGGGCGCTCCTTGGAAACTCTATGAGGCAGTTCTACTCTGTCCTATAGGGTCGCTATGAGTCAGAATCAACTTGATGGTGCTCGGTTTTAAGTAAGGTAAATTTTTACTTAATATAGGAGGAAGTTAATAGATAATATTTGATGTTGATTCATCAATAAATGATAATATAAGCATTATTTAAAATTTGAAAAGCACAGAAACACTGTTTCTTGGAGCAGGACTGGAGGTAAGGATGGATGGGAAGGGAATGGAGAAATGTTTTTCATTATAAGCTCTGTATACTATTTGATTTGCTAATTATGTCCATGTATGTCTTTGATTTTTTTTTTTTGAGGTATAACTTTAAAATAAAGATACAGTGGTTCTTTAACTCTTACTGAAGTCCATCTCTAGTGGTGAATGAGGACACATTTCCAGGAATGTACACAGGGCCTAGAGCTACAACAGAAAACTCAAAAGTACTTTCAGGTCTTGCCTCTTATAATGAAAATCAGGAGAATTTCCATAATATTTTATGAATATTTTCATAATATATTCATATTAATTTTAATGTGAAACAATCTTTTATTGAAAGTACTTACATATTTGCTAAATCTTCAAGTAAATTGCATGCTCAGGAAGATTCGGCAGGTTTATTCTTTGGCTTCAGGCAGCCCCAGGACATCCCTGTGCACCCTCTGGGGCTATAAGTAACTCAGTTTGAGAAGGATATTTCTAACTTGTTAATGCTGCCATAATGGCTAAATACATTATGTCTTCCAGATGTTGTATCCACTTTAGATGTTAGATAGGGAGCACAGAGTAGTGTAATTGAAACAATATTCATTTTGAAATCAGAAGACACATTTGAGTCCAGACTGGGACCCGACTTTGGGCAAGTCACTTGAAGTCCCAAGACTTCAGCCACCTCAACTATAAAATGAGTCTAATAAATACTAATTTTATATACTACCGTACAAAGTTGTTTTGTGGCTTACGTAAGAAATTCGTTTGTAAACTATGGACCATTTGCCTTGCATAGTATTGGCAGGGAATATGTCTGGCAAAATTTAATGCCAATATTTTAAACACAAGGTAAGTACTTATGTAATTTTTTTTTTCTTGCTTCTCTATGCCTCCTACTCCAAGAAGCATTGCATTGACCAGTTAGTGAGCTCCAGGTGACAAACATTTATGAAGCACCTTTTTTATTTCATATCAGGCTGCGTGCTAGAAGCAATCAATACACAAAGAGGAGCCCCTGACTTCAAGAAATGCACAATCTAGGAATCTGCTTTCATAGCTTTGGTAGAAACGCCTTTTCTCATGAGCAAGCATGCTACACATTTTACTGGTCGTGTTAACCTTGGTAGTCATTTCCCATTTCTGGGGTTCAGTCTTCTTATCTATAAAATGAGAATCTTGGCACTTTATATATACTTTGGTTTCAAAGATTTCCAATATTCTGTATTTACCACAACACTTTAATGCTGCCCCATCCTCCTTTTTTTTATCAGCAGCAATTATTGAGCACCTTCTCCATACTTAGTGTATGAGTCAAGGCTCAACCAGGAGGCACTCAGTATATGACATATAGGAGACTGGTTACGCTGGTGAAAAAGCTCAGAAGCCAAGCAAGGGACAAGGAGGCACACAGAGATGATCAACAGTAAGAAACCACTCTCACCCTCTAGGCTGGAGGGACAAAGTTTGCCAGAGCCCAGGGGTCAAGGTTACCTTAAGGGGGTGGACCATAACAGGCCTGTCTAGAGCCTAGAGAGGATACACAGTCTGAGACAGAGAAGGCGGTAGGATTTTTCTCTCCTCTGCTTCTTATCTTCAGCTTGTGCCCCCCCAGTGGCCAAACCCAGCAGGAATCTTTAACATAGGAGTCTGGGAAATGCAGCCTCCTGGATGGTCCCCAGTTGTACAAAGCAAAGAAGGGGAGGGGCGAGTAATGGAACTGAGTACAAACAGGGCAGAGATGGACACCCCTCACCATTGTGCTTGGTATACCTTCAAGTAGGTTAAGATTTACTGAAGAAAACCAAGGTGATATTAGCACAGCAACAAAAATGAAAATAATGATAATCACACTGTCTCATTTATCTGAGAGCTAGAAATTATTGTCTTCATTTTCCAGATGAGGAAATAGCATCAGAGAGGTAAATTGCCTAAATTCACAGAGCAAGTAAAAGTGAAGCAAGAATTGGAACCCACAACCACTTGCCTCCAAAGGACATAATCTTTCTTCTGTACCACATTAAGTATCACATGTTCTCAGTAAGATGGGTGTTCAGAGAACAACAAAGTTCCTATCTCTTCATGTGGGAAATTGGATTTAGGACAGCTGCCACAAACATCCTTTATCAGCAGAGGCTGGAATCATCTCGGAAGGCTTACAGAAAAGGTGGGCTCTATGGAGACTTGAAGGATATGTAGGACTCATAGAGAAAGGGCATGAATAAAGTTCCTTTTGTCTTTCCTTCAGAAACCCCTTCTCTCTCTACAGATTTGATTTGAGTTTTGTGCAATGAAGGGACCTGAAAAGGCTCCTTAGTCTAGGCCTAAGGTATGCAAAGAGTTGTCATATCACTTAGCTCCAGAGCCTTGTGGGCTTCCCAGAGAGTGTCTCCAGTCCAGCCTCCATCTCCATTGCCTTACAACCTAACTGTGGGTACCTGCCTATTTGACATCAGGTCTCATGGACAACTGGATCCCTACTGGCCAAACATCTGAGAACTCTCAAGAACACTGTTTACTCCTTGAGAAATCTGGAATGAATTAGTCTGAATAAATTGGCTCTCAAGTTGGCTGTTTCAGATGGCAGCAAAGAAATAACATATGCTGCTTTTTCCCCTTTTTCTATTTCCCTTTATAGAAGGGGAAATGAAAACACACCCATATCCACACAAAAATTAGACTTAGTCAAATCATGCTTCACTTCTCCAGCAAGGAAAAACCTTTGATCAGAAGATCTAGGTGTCTCAGAAGAGTGTTAGGATAGCAAGAGGCCTGGGGAAGTCGTTCTAGTGCATGTCTGCAACCAGTACAGCATAAATTTAACTTGTACAAGAGCATCATAGAGCCAGCCTGTAGCTTAGTTGCTAGGGCTACCGCTGCAGCGAGCAAACACAACAAAGATTTTTCCCTTCTTAATCCTCCACTGATCTTACCTTTCCCCAACTGTGCCAAACATTCATCAAAAGAAAGCCTCATGGGGACTTTGAAACATTATTCAGAAAGAAATTAGAAACTTCCCCCCAACCCTCCCCCCTCCAAAAAAATTAGAAATCTGTGCATAATCAATCTTTATTAATCCTGATATATACATTATTTTAACTGTTCGATCTCTGTTTACAAATAATCAATGATAACAATGATACTTGGTGTTCTTAATCACTATGCTAAATTCTCAGCATATTTTACCTTCTTTACATGTAAAAACAGCCTTATAATCTAACAGACTTTATACTCTACCTTACAGATGATAAAACTGAGCCTTAGAGAGTTTAAGTAAGTTTTCTGAGCAGAAAGTAAAGGAGTCAGATTTCAACATTAAGTTGATGCCCTGGCTCTTAACCTTTATACCATGCCATACTTAATGTGTACACTGAGCAAATAATCCAAGAAGCTGGACTATATGAAGAAGAACAGGGCATCAGGATTGGAGGAAGACCCATTAACAACCTGCGTTATGCAGATGACACAACCTTGCTTGCTGAAAGCAAAGAGGACTTGAAGCACTTACTGATGAAGATAAAGACCACAACCTTCAGTATGGATTACACCTCAACATAAAGAAAACAAAAATCCTCGCTACTGGACCAATAAACAGCATCATGATAAACGAAGAAAAGGTTGAAGTTGTCAAGGATTTCATTTTACTTGGATCCACAATCAACAGCCATGGAAGCAGCAGTTAAGAAATCAAAGGTTGTATTGTGTTTGGCAAATCTAACGCAAAAAAAACAAAAACCAAACCCAGTGCTGCAGAGTTGATTCCGACTCATAGCGACCCTGTAGGACAGAGAATCTAATGCAAAAGACCTCTTTAAAGTGTTAAAAAGCAAAGGTATCACCTTGAAGACTAAGGCTCGCCTGACCCAAGCCATGGTGTTTTCAATTGCCTCATATGCATACGAAAGCTGGACAATGAATAAGGAAGACAGAAGAATTGATACTTTCGAATTACGGTGTTGGTGAAGAATATCTAATATACCATGAACTGCCAGGAGAACAAACAAATCTGTCTTGGAAGAAGTACGGGCAGAATGCTCCTTAGAAGCGAGAATGGTGAAACTTTGTCTCACATAGTTTGGACATGTTATCAGGAGGGACCAGTCTTTGGAGAAGAAAATTATGTGTGGTAAAGTAGAGGGTCAGCAGAAAAGAGCAAGACCATCAATGAGATAGACTGACACAGTGGCTGCAACAATGAACTCAAACATAGCAATGGTTATGAGATCGGTGCGATCAGAGTTTCCCACTCAAAAAGGTCACAGCCATGAAATTCCTATGGAATGCAGTTCTACTCTGAAATGCTGAGTCATCATGAGTCAAGTCAACTCAGTGGCAATTGGTTTGGATTTTTGGTTTTGGGGCAAAATTATACATGAATATTTTGTCTGTTGTGAATGAGAACTTTGTTTGATCCTCATTTCTGATTGGAATAGAAAAGAACACATTTTTCAAATCAATGTAGCTGAGGTCTTACTAATCTTCTCTAGCAAAGATCACATATTTGGATAGCAGCAGCATTGGGGCTACTTCTTGATGGAGTTTGCAGTAGCCTACAGTCATTCTCCAGGATCTACTTAGTTTCAGCAGGGGCTGAACTGGTGAATTCAATACAAAAGTGACCACTACCCCTACATCCTTGAAATTCTTAAGGTTGACACTAATTTCCTCCATTCCTGAAGGGATGTGATATTGTTTCTGATTTACTATCTTGAGCAGGTTGAGGGGAGCATTGTCAGAGGCATCCCATTGGTTTCTCCACTATGATAGCTCTTACGCCATAGGCTAAAGACCTAATGTAGGGGCTTCTCTGACTTCCAAGTATGTCAAGCCCGTTTATACATTCAGGGTTAGGGAAATGATTACCAGATAGGCCTGTGGACCCAGTGGACTGATTGCTTTCCAACATTTGGCCAGAATTTCATTTACAGGGCCATTATATGCCCCTACTCTAATAGGGGATCTGTGGTAATTTTCCATGTCTCTCAATGTTCCCCTTTCCCCCTTCAACCGGATAAATAGGGGAAGGACTGTGTGAATCAATGCAGTATAAACATGTTGTGCTGTGGCAGAATCTTTCTTCTTGGGGACTGAGCCACATTTGAATCAATAAACTCTGGGTCTAAAAGCTAGCTCAGGTATGGAACTGGGCAAGAGGTTGTAACAAACTTCATTCTCCATCCTCTTCATACTTGCTTTCTTTAGATTATATGTATTAATCAGTAGCCTCATTGATTGCCCATCTATTTTGCCCCTAAGAAATGTGGTGTTCTGTTAACCATCTCCACAACTCTGTATGGCTCAAGCCCCCTTTGCCATCCTGCCTTGCCAGTTATTATGATAACTGCGACCCCCTGGCTTCTGGAAGTTTATCACTAGCACCTGATCCTTACTGCTTTGTTGCAGGTAGCGTCCCTATTACTGTCAACAAATCAACCTCTTTAACAAGTCTTCTACTTCTGTGACAAGTCTTCAGGTATTCAAGTATCTTAGTTATTTAGTGCTGCTATAACAGAAATACCACAAGTGGATGACTTTAACAAAGAAAAATTTATTCTCTCACAGTCTAGGAGGCTAGAAGTCCATATTCAAGATGCCACCTTCAGAAAAAGGCTCTCTCTGTTGGCTCATCAACACAGATGCCTCTAATGCTGCCTCATTAACATCACATAGGTAGAATTTACAACACATAGGAAAAACATATCAGATGACAAAATGGTGGACAATTACACAATACTGGGAATCATGGCCTAGCCAAGATGACACATATTTTGGGGGACACAATTCAATCCATGACGTAAAGAGGGCAGAGAACGGAAAGTACTTTGTTCTTCAGGTCCTACATTTGAAGAGCAGTTTCATGGATTGGATGTGTTTCCTTTTGCTTTCAGCTGTCCCTAAGAGGTGGGCATCAAGTCTGTCCTCTTATGGGGCCAGCTGGATATGGTCCTCATTTTTGTCTGAATTAGCTAAGAAAATAGAAGCCAGGTAGAATTCCTAATCAAATAGGGGATGGTGGCTGGGCATTTGGGGGCTGGATCTTCTCAACAAAAACTAATGCACAAATCTTTCACACACACACACAAACACATATATAGACATATAAGCTAAGTATGGTTCAAAAATCCACATTTTTTAATTAAAATCAAATTAATTAATATCTTTACTTCAAAAGAAAGACGACAAAAAGAAAACCCTCTTTCATAGTGACCTTTTCTTCTGTAGCCCGAAGTCTCATTGGGGAGTATCTCCAGAGACACTCCAACAGGACAGGAACTTATTACACAAGACATTGTTTAATATCTGTTACTCCACTTACCCTCCAGCTCCCTAAGATAAGGCCCATATGTATCTTGTTTACTTCTTTATCACCATGCTTAGTATAGTGCATGGTGTCTGGCCTAGCATAGTGCCTGGCCGCATTTATTCATTCGTTTTTTCAGTAATTAACTCCTTGATTATTCAGTAAACACTGGATGAGTAAGCAAATGGATGCATAGATATATAGCCCATCAAATCAAAGTTAGATTCTTAGTCATTCATTGTTTAGTAGATGTTTTCTCTTTCTCAGTCACAAATATATTTCGTCTATCCAGACCTTTAAGTAAAAGAAACCCAGAAAGATACAGCCTTTTACCCAGAGAGCCAAAGAAAGAAAGAATACGTTAAATGTGAGCCATTGGGTATCCCTCCCACCTCAAGTTTGATAGCCTTTTAATAAGACAGACCCATCACTTTCCAGATTTCCTGTAACTCTTTGATGTCAATACTCCCTTCCAGTCCTGGTCCCAGGAAACCACTCATCTGCTTTCTGTCACTATAGATTAGTTTTGACTTTTCTAGAATTTGGTTTCAATGGAGTTATACAGCGTGTACCCATTTTGTCTGACTTCTTTCACTTAGCAAAATGTAGTTTTTTTTCTTGAACTCTTTGTCTGGTTTGGGTATCAGTGTAATACTAGCCTCATAAAATGAACTGAGAAGTGGTTGATTCTTCTCTATTTTCTGAAAAATTTTCTATAGGATTGGTTTTATTTGTTCTTTAAATATTTAATAGAATTCACCAGGAAAACTATCTGGATATGGAGATTTCTTTGTGGCTTGGCTATTAATTACAAATTTATATGATTTAATAGATACAGATATTCAGATTTTCTATTTCTTCTTTACTATGTTTTGGTAATATGTGTCTTTAATGAATTTGCCAATTTCATCTAAGTTGTTGATTTTATTAGTATAGTATTGCTTATTATAGTCCCTTATTACCCTTTCAGTGCCTGTAGGATTTGTAGTGTTCTCACCTATTTCATGTCTGATATTGGCTATTTGTATCTTCCCTCTTTTTTTCTTAATCAGTATAGGTAGAGATTTATCAATTTTATTGACCATTTAAAAGAAACTGCTTTAGGTTTTATTAGTTTTTCTCTTCTGCTTGTCTATTTTCCATTTCATTGATGTCCGTTCTTTGTTTTTTCTCTCTTTTACTTACCATTTATTCAGATTTTCTTGATAATCTTCCACAGCATTTTATAATTTCCCTCATAAAGGACATTAATATATTTGTATTACATTTATTCCTATATAAGTTAGTTTTTGTTGCTATTGGAATGGAGCCTTTATTTTTGTTAAACCCATTGCTGTTGAGTCAATTCCAACTGCTGGCTACCCTATAGGACAGAGTAGAACTGCCCCATAGAGTTTCCAAGGAGCGCCTCGTGGATTTGAACTGCCAACCTTTTAGTTAGCAGCTGTAGTACTTAGCCACTACGTCACCACAGTTTCCTATTTTTCTGTTACATTTTCATGTTGTTACACTTGTATACATGTGTATTTGATTTTTGCAGTTGATCTTTATCAACTTTGCTGAATTATTTAATTAGATCAAATATAGTGTCTGTGGCTCTGTTGAGATTTTTACATAATTATATTGTCTACAAATAGGATAGTTGTGTCTCTTTTTATAATTGCTGTTTCTATTTTTTCTTTTCTTATCTAAATGCATTGTGTAGGACTCGGTACAATATTGATTACGAGCAGACATGTTTTCATTGTTTAACCATCAAATATGATATTTGATGGGTTTTGATGGATACTTTCATCAGGTTAAGGCAGTTCCTTTCTAATCGGAGTTGATAAGGGGTTTTTATTTTCATTTTGAATAAGTGTTGATCATTTTAAATGTTTATTGTACATCTATTGAGATGGTTATCTATTTTCTGTTTTATAACAAATTAATGTGACATAGTATAGCAAGAGATTTTGTAGTGGTGAACCATTCCTGGTTCTTGAGTAAACATTACTTACTCATGACATTTTTTTTTTTTTTTAAGCTAAGCCAATAAAAAAAATAGCTACATGTTATTACTTTATTTAGTAATTTTACATTGGGCCTGTTTTTATTTTATGTAGGGATACTTTTGATTGCTATCCATTTTTCTGTAATGGCTATTAGTTTATTTTAGATTTCTACTTTTTCTTGAATCAATTTTGGTAATTTATATTTTTTCTGAAATGTATCAATTTCAACTGAGTTTGCAAATTACTCACATAAAATTATTTTTTTTAATCACTTCATTTTTCATGCTAAATTGTGTTTGTCAGTGATACTTGGGTAGGTTTATGATGGTTTGAGGGTCTATACATTTGCTTCATGACAGTAGTATTAGATTGAATTCAGCATCACCCTTTTTCCTTCACAACACAGCTGCCAAACACAGTGACGTCTTCACAAAGACTGTCACTAACACTTCCATCCTATGTAAACATCGCTCATCAATCTAGTAGTGTGAAAGTATGTATTATTGTCTTCTTACGTATAAAGAATTTGAAGCTCAGGGGGCTTAGGAAAGGTACCCAAGCTTAAAAATTATTACTGTGGAGTCAGGTTCTTCAAACTTCAAATCCAAATCTTTCCATCATAGTGGTCCTTTTCAGTGTGTGGTCCAACAGTCACCTGCATCAGAATCGCCTAAGCTGCTTGATAAAAATTTTCATTCCTGAGCCCCAATCCAGGTATACCGAATTAGAATAACGATACTTGGGCCTGGGAATCTTTACTATAAACGAATTCCATAGAGGGTTCTTACTCACTAAATTTTGAGAACCTCTGCACCTATAGTGACTTTCTTATTAAGTCATTCAACAAAGTAGAGTACTTATGTCATTTACTACTGAATTTCCATCCCTGGTGGCTGGCTTTCCTGGCTCAGGAAATTATAACCAAATTTCTCATGCACTTACACAATTTAAAAGACCAAAAAAAAAAAAAAAAAAAAGGTACTGCTGACTCCAATGTAAATATTCAAAACAAGGCATTTCTGCAACTGGTTGCTAGTCCCAAATGCACACATGGCACCAGGAAAGGAGTTTCACAAACTTAGGGTTGTGGAAATATTAGAAAAGGAAACGAAGTAAGAAATGGATGTAAAAATAGGACTTTCACAGAGCTACATATTACAATGAGAAATATTATACCACAGTTCCAATAAAGAGGCCTTTAAAAGTCTTTATAGGTTCTTTATCAGCTAAGAGATTTTTTCTTCTTTTATCTGTGGTTTAGTCTCTCTTTTGCATTTATTTTCTTGGATTTTGGATTTATGAAATTCATGGGAGTTCCTGTATGTTGATTTTCCTGGAAAATGATTAAAGAAGGGCACTCTCTTTTCTTCATTCTTTACCTTTACTAAAAATAGCCTGCCTCTGCGGTCTTTCATTCAGTCATTGATACAATATCTCATTCACATATCATTCAGCAAATATTTATTGAGCATCAGATGTTGTGCTGAGTGCTGCAAGCCTTACTTTTTTAAAAAATAATTTTTATTGAGCTTTAAGTGAAAGTTTCCAAATCAGGTCAGTCTCTCACATATAAACTTATGGACACCTTACTACATACTCCCATTTACTCTCCCCCTAATGAGTCAGCCCGCTGCCTCCTTCCAGTCTCTCCTTTCGTAACCATTTTGCCAGCTTCTAACCCTCTCTATCCACCCATCTCCCCTCCAGACAGGAGATGCCAACACAGTCTCAAGTGTCCACCTGATACAAGTAGCTCACTCTTCATCAGCATCTCTCTCCAATCCATCGTCCAGTCCCTTCCATGTCTGATGAGTTGTCTTCGGGAATGGTTCCTATCCTGGGCCAACAGAAGGTTTGGGGACCATGACCACCGGGATTCCTCTAGTCTCAGTCAGACCATTAAGTCTGGTCTTTTTATGAGAATTTGGGGTCTGCATCCCACTGTTTTCCTGCTCCCTCAGGGATTCTCTGTTGTGCTCCCCGTCAGGGCAGTCATCGGTTGTGGCTGGGCACCATCTAGTTTTTCTGGTCTCAGGATGATGTAAGTCTCTAGTTCATGTGGCTCTTTCTGTCTCTTGGACTCATAGCTATTGTGTGACCTTGGTGTTCTTCATTCTCCTTTGATCCAGGTGGGTTGAGACCAATTGATGCATCTTAGATGGCTGCTTGTTAGCATTTAAGACCCCAGATGCCACACTTCAAAGTGGGATGCAGAATGTTTTCTTCATAGAATTTATTTTGCCAATTAACTTAGAAGTTCCCTGAAGCCATAGTTCCCAAACCCCTGCCCTTGCTCCGCTGACCTTCGAAGCACTCAGTTTATCCAGGAAACTTCTTTGCTTTTGGTCCAGTCTAGTTGAGCTGATCTTTCCTGTATTGAGTATTGTCCTTCCCTTCACCTAAAGTAGTTCTTATCTACTATCTACTCAGTAAATAACAATCTCCCACCCTCCCTCCCTCCCCCCTCTCATAACCACAAAAGAATGTATTCTTCTCAGTTTATAGTCTTTCTCAAGATCTTATAACAGTGGTCTTATACAATATTTGTCCTTTTGCATCTGACTAATTTCACTCAGCATAATGCCTTCCAGGTTCCTCCACGCTATGAAATGTTTCACAGATTCCTCACTGTTCTTTATCGATGCGTGGTATTCCATTATGTGAATATACCATAATTTATTTATCCATTTATCCATTGATGGACACCTTGGTTGCTTCCATCTTTTTGCTATTGTAAACAGTGCTGCAATAAACATGGGTATGCATATATCTGTTCGTGTAAAGGCTGTTATTTCTCTAGGATATATTCTGAGGAGTGGGATTTCTGGGCCGTATGGTAGTTCTAACTTTTTACGAAAACGCCAGATAGATTTCCAAAGTGGTTGTACCATTTTACATTCCCACCAGCAGTGTATAAGAGTTCCAATCTCTTCGCAGCCAATCCAACATTTATTATTTTGTGTTTTTTGGATTAATGCCAGCCTTGTTGGAGTGAGATGAAATCTCATCATAGCTTTAATTTGCATTTCTCTAATGGCTAATGACCGAGAGCATTTTCTCATGTATCTGTTAGGTGCCTGAATATCTTCTTTAGTGAAGTGCGTGTTCATATCCTTTGCCCACTTCTTGTTTGGGTTGTTTGTCTTTTTGTGGTTGAATTTTAACAGAATCATATAGATTTTAGAGATCAGGCACTGGTCGGAGATGTCATAGCTGAAAATTTTTTCCCAGTCTGTAGGTGGTCTTTTTACTCTTTTGGTGAAGTCTTTAGATGAGCATAGGTGTTTGATTTTTAGGAGCTCCCAGTTATCTGGTTTCTTTTTGTCATTTTTGGTAATGTTTTGTATTCTGTTTATGCCTTGTATTAGGGCTCCTAATGTTGTCCCTATTTTTTCTTCCATGATCTTTATCATTTTAGTCTTTATATTTAGCTCTTTGATCCACTTGGAGTTAGTTTTTGTGCATGGTGTGAGGTATGGGTCCTGTTTCATTTTTTTGCAAATGGATATCCAGTTATGCCAGCACCATTTGTTAAAAAGACTATCTTTTCCCCAGTTAACTGACACTGGGCCTTTGTCAAATATCAGCTGCTCATATGTGGATGGATTTATATCTGGGTTCTCAATTCTGTTCCATTGGTCTATGTGCCTGTTGTTGTACCAGTACCAGGCTGTTTTGACTACAGTGGCTGTATAATATGTTCTAAAATCAGATAGAGTAAGCCTTACTTTTGAAGATAGTATAGTTTACTGGGGAAGAATAACAAATAATTGCAATCAAAAATTGAAAATGCTCAAATAAATAAATTTGTCTTTCTGCCTGGCAGAATTGGAGACATTTAAAAAAGGACCACAGGGAAGAATAGGAGCCGAAGTGGTTGAGAGCACTAGACTGCCTGGATAAGAATCTTGTCTCCACCACTTACTAGTTGTGTGTCCTTGAATCTCTTAGTGCCTCAGTTTCCTCAACTGTAGTGGAAAAAATAATGGTATTACTTCATAGAGTTATTTGTTGTCAGATTAAATGAATCAATATACATAAAGTGTTTACAGAAGTTCATGTTACAGAAGAAGAAGTGTTTACAGAAGAAAATGTTAGTTGTTAATCTTATTATTATTACGAAAGAATTCAAGAAATATCATATTTCCCCAAGAACCATGAGATAGATAGCCCAGAGGCATGTGAAGGAGTGTGATGTTCAAGCAGTGACAAGAAGTTCTGTGTAATTGTAGTGTATCATTCAACTGTGCATTGTGTATGCATGAGTGTTGCCTATGTATGAGTATTCATGAGGTGGCCCTGGGAGTAAGGAACAGGGACTTGCATCTGTGCAGCATGACACTGGAAATCATGAGTGGGACCAGATGGAGAAGATCCATGAGCAACATCTGGAGGGGTAGTATCTCACAGTGGATAAGAACTCAACTCTGGAACCAAATACTCTGGGTGTGAATCCTAACTTTGTCACTCACTGAGGGGGCTTGGGAAATTACTAACTTTTCTGGGCCTAATTTCCCTCATCCATAAAAAAAAAAAAACCAAACGAATCCCATTGCCATCAAGTCGATTCCGACTATAGCGACCCTATAGCGACCATATAGGACAGAGTAGAACTGCCCCACAGAGTTTCCAAGGAGTGCCTGGTGCATTCAAACTGCCAACCTTTTGGTTAGCAGCCGTAGCACTTAACTACTACGCCACCAGAGTTTCCCCCTCATCTATACAATGCAGATAATCTTAACACATCTTCCTCATTGGGTGGTTAGGAGTAAGTGAATTAATACGTATAAAACAAAAAGAAATCTGCTTCAAGCAGAGTAGGCTTGATTTATATATCAGTTATTATTAAAAGAGTATGCATCTTATAATATAGTCCAAGAAAATCTATGGAGCTATTCAAGCAGGGGATGATATGATCAGATTTTTTATGTCCCAGGAATTAATGAAACTGTAAGGAACATTTACCTTGTTATTTTCCTGAAAGTGGGAAAAAAAAATCTTTAAAGAATGGGTCCTCATTAAGTCAAAGACAGAATGTTGTACGGCAAAAAAAATCACAAAATTTAGTAAAGCAAAAAGACAGTTTTATTCAGCATATTTTCAAAAAGGTAAAAGTGGAAAGCGGACAAGCATGCTGCCAGAGCCATGTCTGTCTGAGTCCGAGGAAGGTTACAGAATAGACAAGAATAGGAAAACAGACAAGCATGTTGCCACAGCCTTGTCTGTCCGAGTCCGAAGAGAGCTACAGAGTCATCAGTATATATTAATATTACGCAACGGGCAAAACCATTGAAAGCTTCATCTTTTCACAGATTGGCTAGAAATTGTGATCCCACATTTTGAATTGTCAGGAGGGTATTCATTGGTCCCACAAATTTCTATTCACTATTTATGTTAACAGAAAAAGATAAGAGTAGAAAGGCTTCTGTGTTCTGTTTGATTGGCTTTATGTGAAAAGTTCTCTAAAAGATATATTTCTTCCCTAAAAGATAACTTCCAAGATTGACCCATCTATTGTCTTTATCTCAGGGCCCAATTGATGTGTCCTTGTGGGCCCAGCTCCTGCTGGGTCACATTTTATATGTTCAAGGACAGGGAATGATCATTCCAAGATTACTTTCTAAATCAAGAATGTGCACTCATCACCTTAGCAGAGTTTTCACAACCTAGGATTTTGGTTTGTTAACAACCGAACAGTGGTTTGTTAGTGATCGGTAATACTCAGACTCTGAAATTAAAAACAAAAGGGTTCATTACAGGAGAAAACAATTCATGAATTAGGAAACACAGGGTTGAGAGACTCTCAACACAGTGTTCCCCAAGTCAGAGGCCACACAGGGCTTAAATATTAAAATATCAGGAAATAACAGTAAAAAATACTCTGACTGGCTAGCTAAAGTAAGTTCTTCTAATTGGCATTTTGGGTAAATCATTAAGAACATGCCCAAGCAAGCACTTTGTGTAAGAAGGATATGCCCAGAAAGTCCCTTGTGTAAGTACCATTCTGCATACTAGCTAGTCTACTTTCAATTACATTCTTCCTGGGGGCAAGCTGCCCCTCACTTGTTTACACACCAACGGTTATGGGTCACCTTCTCAGAAACAGAAGCAGAGCCTAGAACAAAATGCAGTGAGTCAGACCTTTCGTAAGCCACTTTAGTCATGCCAAGCAGCCCAGATTTTGGAGTGTCCTTATACAGGTTTTACAACATTAGTCAACTGAGACTGTACCAATAGAGGTGCACCAACTGAGACTATACCAATAGAGGTGCACAACCCAGGGTAAGGAAGGCAGCAGTCCCATGTACTCCGTGCTGGCTCAAGCACCCTGAGGGTCAAGTTCATTTCTGAGAAGCACCCTGGGTGAGGGCAGAGACTCCCAGCTTGTATTTAGAGGAGAGTACCCAAGATGGTAAAGAGGTTGAAAACCATTTCAAAGGAGGAGCAGTGAGAGGGTCTGGGGATGTTTAACTGAAGGCAAAAGATTGGGAGTGGAGACTGGTGGCAGGAATATGATGACTGCCCTAAATATATGAAGGAATGTCAGGTGAAAGAGGAAGCAGACTAGTTCTGTATGGTTCTGGGAGATGGAAGATAAATTAATAGGTGAAAACTACAAAAATGTGGATTTCAGTTAAGTTTTTTAAAGGAGCGCATTCAGTGTATCAGAAACTGTCTTAGTCATCTAGGGCTGCTATAACAGAAATACCACAAGTAGATGGCTTTAACAAAGAGAAGTTTATTCTCTCAAAGTCCAGTGTGCTAGAAGTCCGAATTCAGGGGGCTATCTCCAGGGGAAGGCTTTCTAACTCTGTCAGCTCTGGAGGAAGGTCCTTGTCATCAGTCTTCCCTTGGTCTGGGAGCATCTCAGCACAGGAACCTCAGGTCCAAAGGACACACTCTGCTCCCGGTGCTGCTTTCTTGGTGGTCAGACGTCCCCAACTCTCTGCTTGCTTCCCTTTCCTTTTATCTCCTGAGAGATAAAAGGTGGTGCAGGCCACACCCCAGGGAAAATCCCATTCCATTGGATCAGGGATGTGGCCTGAGCAAGGGTATAACATCCCACCCTAATCCTCTTTAACCACAGGCAGAGATTATGATTTATAACATAGGAAAATCACAAAATGGAGGACAACCATGCATGGCCTGACCATACTGACACATATTTTGGGAGGACACAATTCAATCCATTACCCTGTTCTAAGCACTTTACATAAATTATTTCATTTAATATTATAATAATCTCATGAATTATATACTATTATTACTTCAAATTTACAGATAAGGAAACTGAGAATCAGAAAATTTTAGCTAACTTACTCAAAGTTACATAGGTAATAAGTAGCAGAACATGGATTGGAACTTCACTTTTAAGAATTATGCAACATTGCCTTCTCTGTGAGCTGTACAAAGGTAGAACAGAATGACTAAGCAGGACCTACAACTTTCTTCTCCCCTTCTCTAGCAGCTCCTATTTCTCTTGTTGGACACTTTATATATTATTTCTAAACTGACACCTTCCAACACACAGCAACCCTGTAAGATAGAGTAGAACTACCCCACAGAGTTTCCAAGGAGTGCCTGGTGGATTTGAACTTCTGACCTTCTGGTTAGCAGCTGTAGCACTTAACCATTATGCCACCAGGGTTTCCTCAGTTGCCCCTGTTACTCTCCCGTATTCCACTTTATAACATTTATCCAACTTTGAGTTGCTTGTTCATCTTTGCCTTTCCTAGCAGACTCTTCACTGGCTGACTGACTTGCTCACCAGCATATCCCACTGCCTAGAGTAGTGCCTGGTTCAAAACAGGGGTCAGTACCTACTTTTTGAATAAATTAATTGTGAGTTTCCCAGTACTGGAGATGTTCAAGTTGAGATGGACTGATGTATTGTAAATGCCATTCAAATATCTGGCTAAATTAGCTGAATTTTAAAGTTTCTCCATTTTCTGTATTTTGTGACTTTAAGAATAGCATATCTCACTAGAGAATTTTTTAAAAGAGCTGAAAATAATTATAGCATGAATCCAAAGGAAGCCAAGCTACTCTCCTTTCATAGAATGTATTTATCATTGCACATAAAATCATTATACTATGGACATTTATTGCTTTGATTGAATAAATTATTCTTTAAACAATTATTTATTGGGCGCTTACATATAAGGAGTTCCTGGGTGGCACGAAAAGTTAAACACTGTTCTGCTAGCCAAAAGCTTGGCAGTTTGAACCCACCCAGAGGCTTCTCAAAAGACAGGCCTGGCAATATGCTTCTGATGGTTATAGACTTGAAAACCTTAAGCAGCAGTTCTACTGTGCACATGTGGTGTTGCCGTGAGTCAGAATTGACTTGATGGCAATTAACAAAAACATAACAGCTATATACAGGTGCTATTGTAAAGAAAAGGAGTCTTGGTGGCACAACAGTTAAGTACCTGGCTGCTAATCAAAAGGTTGACAGTTCAAACACACCCACCAGCTCCACAGAAGAAAGACCTGGAGATCTGCTCCTGTTAAGATTACATCCTAGAAAACTGTATTGGGGTGAGACAGATAGGGTTAACTGTGCTAGTGGAACAAAAGAGCTGTTAAAAGATTACCATCTAGAAGTTGGGTAAACAGGAACCACACCCTGTCGACATGAGATAAGGTTGAAACAACCCATGAATTATTATCTCCTTCTTAGTGTTTTTCTAGTCCCTTCCCCCTGTACAGGCTCGGCATGCACAGAAGAACAAAGAGTGACTGCTATTTAACCTTCCTTAGCCCTCCAAAGATGGCGATGTAGTGCCAAAGATCAGTGGGCTTGAGCTGTATCCCATAATAAATGATGCCAAGAGCTGCGGAGGGGACTCCATCTTGAATATCAGCAGGTTCCATCTTGGATTCCAGATGTGCTTGCAATCTAATTAACATGCACCGCCATTCTGAGAAGCACCTGTCCCTTGAAAGAAGCCCACTGAATATTCATTACTCTATTGTCTCCACAGAACCCGTATCAGCCCTAGGCTTGCTTCCCTTTTTGAGTCAGCCTTTTGGAGAGGCTTAGTCCCCCACTGACTCCTTTTGCTTGACTCAAGCAAAATAAAGCTTGCTGAAGATAAAGGTTGTCTTTCGGGTGTATTCTTACTTGGGAAAAGACAAGGACCCTTTGTGTCAGACTGACGATTGGTAACAGGGGCAGTTTTACTCTGTTCAAGGGGTTGCCATGAGTCAAAGTCAATTTGACAGCAACTAACAACAACAACATTGTAAACAAGACAGACAAATATCCCTTCCTTTGAGGAGTGTCTTAGTCATCTAGTGCTGCCATAACAGAAATACCACAAGTGGATAGCTTTAACAAAGAGAAATTTATTTTCTCACAGTCTAGTAGGTCACAAGTCCAAATTCAGAGCTTCAGCTCCAGGGAAGTCTTTCTCTCTCTGTCTGATAGGAAGAAGGTCCTTATCTTCAATCTTCTCGTGGTTGAGGAGCTTCTCAGGAGCAGAGACCCTGGGCCCAAAGGACTTTCTCTGCTCCTGGTGCTGCTTTCTTGGTGGTATGAGGTCCTCAACTCTCTGCTTGCTTCCCTTTCCTTTTATCTCTTGAGAGATAAAAGGTGGTGCAGGCCATGCCCCAGGAAAACTCCCTTTACCTTGGATCAGGGAGGTGACCTCAGTAAGGGTGGTGTTACAATCCTACCCTAATCCTCCCAACATAAAATTTCAATCACAGAATGGAAGACAACCACACAATACTGGGAATCATGGCCTAACCAATTTGATACACACATTTTTTGAGGGGACATAATTCAATCCATCACAAGATGTTTATATTGTAGTAGGAAGGTGGGGAAAAAGACAACAAACAATAACTAAGCAAACTGTAGAGAATATCAGATGATGATAAAGTACTATGAAGGAAAATAAACAGGGATAAGAAATAGAAAGTCCTGGGTTGACATTTTCAATAGGAGGGCAGGCCTCACTACTAAGGAGGTAAAATTTGAAGAAAAGCTAGAAAATGTATAGGAGCAGGAGTAAACCATGCAAATATTCAGGAGCCAAGGAAACATTTCAGGCAGAGGGAACAGCAAGTGCAAAGGCCCTGAGGTAAGCTTAAAATGCATGATGAAGAATAGCAAGGAGGCCAATGTGGTTGAAGTGTGGAAGGAAATAGGCAACAACATCACAGGTCAGATGGGTCTCCGGGACCTGACAGTGTAGATCCTTGTGGAGTTATATGTGGATTATGCAGGGTTTGACTCTGACTCGGGGAGAAGTGTGAGTCACTGGAGCATCTTGAGCAGAGGAGGACATTGTCTCACTTGCAATTTTAAAGGCCCATTCTGGCAACAGTGAGAATATGAATGCGAGCTATGTATGTTCTGGATATATTCAACCAGTTACAGAAGTTCTCAACCCCTTCGGTTCCATACTAGAAGCATCCTTCCTTTTCATATGGTGAATTTTTGGTGAGTACATTTTTGTTTTAAACAGATTTATTGAGGTATAATTGACATAAAATAAGCTGCATCTGTTTAAAATGTGCAAATTTGATAACATTTCGACATGTATATATACTGGTGAAACCCTCACCCCATTCAATGTAGTAAGTTTTGCTTTACTTCCTAGTGTTACCCACTTGCTGTTTTAAAAACAGAATAGGGTGGGTGATGTGTGGAACAAAGGCAGTGGCCATTTATTCTATATCCTTGGCAAGAATCTGGACACTATGCCATATAACTGTTATGGTGGGTTTCCTTTCTCCTTTGCTTACTTTAGGAGTACCTAGAAGGGTATTTATAGAGCCAATTTCAACTATTCCAACTATTTCATTGCATTTGAAAGGTGCAGCCTACAGTTCTGAGCAGAAAGGGAGAGTGATATGTTTTATGTGGCAAATACTTCTTGCCAAGATTGTTTGATAGACCCATATCCAGTCTTTTGCCACTCTTTTGGCCTGGTCAGAGAGAAAGTCAGCTATTTGGAATTGTGTGTGTTTCTGACAGAAAATTTAAGCCAATTTAAACGGATGAAAAGATGTGGCAGAAGGAAGAATTTTTATTTCATTTTCCTGAGGAATAAAGACATTCCAACTTCTGCATCATTACTCTTGGCAAGAATTTTCCCCCTTGAAGCTAACTAATTAAGAAATGTGGGTAGGTTACTTTTAACTTCCTTAATCTACCTTTGATTCTCCTCTCACCCGCCATCCCTGAGAAGCAGTATATTTTCTTACTAGTTGAGGGGAAATTCCTTAATAACTTAATAAGTTACCTTGCCAATATTATTCACAGCACCTTGGAATTTCCTTCCATCTGATTTGCTGCCTCTCCAAGTGCTTTCTTACCCCAGCCAGATAATGATTTCTTCTCCCTTACTCTGTACCACCTCCTTAAAATATCCCAGGACTTTCATTATCAACCAGATAGCTAAGCAAGATTTATTTTCTGAAGTCCACGTCTATCCACCTATCCATATGTTATACTTGTAAATTTTTTGTACCATAATCATTTACTGACTATCTCCTGTGTTAGTCAGGGTTCCAGCAGGGAACAGATGGCACAGACAAATGGAGTAATTTGAAAAGAATTTAATATAGGGATGACGTATGAAAGCATAGTGAGTGTAAGGAACTCAAGATTTATTGTAGAATCCTGAGGATAGTAGCAATGGGATACATTACTATTGCTAGGCCTGAAGTGACAGGGGAGCACCATCTATTAGAACTTTAGAGAATGAGAGTGAGAATGAGTATGACTGATTTGGCAGGAGCTGTGATCAAGGAAGCAGCTAACCTATACAGCATCATGTCTGTGAAGAAGTCTGGGAAAGAAATTTTAAAAAATCAAGCCAACTCTGACTGATGGCAACCCTGTATGTGTTAGAGTAGAACTGTGCTCCATAGGGTTTTAGTGGCTTTTTTTTCAGAAGTGAATTGCCAGGCCTTTCTTCTGAGACACTTCTGGGTGGACTCAAACTTTCAACCTTTGGGTAAGCAGCCAAGTACAAAAACTGCTTGCAATCCATTGCATATAGAGTTTTATAATCATTGTTAGCAATTTATCAACTACGTTTTATTGAGTACAGTGACAGCCCTGTTCTAAGCACAGTTAATGCTCACAACTATGAATTAGGTACTATTACTAGCTCCACTTATATCTGAGGAGACTGAAGATCAGAGAGGTTACTTGACTTGACCCAGTTATAGGTGGTAAGTGGCAAAGGCAGGACCCACGTAGGCAGCGTGGCTCTGGTCAACATTATTGACCACCCTACCGTACTGTCTCCTGCCTGTCTACCCTAGTTGTTTCTTCTCCCACCATGTTTCCTATTTGCCAGTCATTGCTAATGTTTGCTAGTCTCCTATTTCCTTGCCTCTGTTTGAATCATCGCTCTCCCACATCTACCTGGCTAACTTTAAGCCAAACTTTTAGATTAAGCTACCACCTCAAGGTAACCTGCCATACAAAGTTTGATTTAAGGGGCCTTCTTTGCATTTCCATAGAGGAATGAAACCCCTGTGCAAACGCTTATACTTCTAAAAGGTAGTTATCACTTGGTATTGCAGCTGTCTATCTACCTGTCTGTCACGCACCTTCTGCAGCAGCTTGGGGATAGGGACTGTGTCTTATTTATTTTAGGGCCCAGTGCCTGACACAGAATAGGTAAAAATGTTTATTGAATAATGAAAGATCAAAAAATGCATGAATTCTATCTAGTTAAGTATATATCATTTTTCCACAATTAATTTAAAATTTCCTTGAAAGTAGTGCTATAATTTCAGTTTAAGCATTGTATTTCGCAGAAGATAGTTTTAGCTATATATTAAAACAAAAGAAAAGCAAAAAACCAAACCCCTTGCTGTCAAATCAATTCCAACTCATAGAGTCCCTATAGGACAGAGTAGAACTGCCCCATAGTGTTTCTAGGGAGTGGATGGTGGATTCGAACTGCTGACCTTTCAGTTAGCAGCCAGGTTCTTAACCAGGTGCTACCTGGTCTTCTTTAGCCGTATAAACCAAAACCAAACCCATTGCATTCGAGTCGATTCCAACTCAAAGTGACCTTATCGGACAGGGTAGAACTGTCCCATAGAGTTTCCAAGGAGTGCCTGGTGGATTTCAACTGCTCACTTTTTGGTTAGCAGCCGTAGCTCTTAAACACTATGCCACCAGGATTTCCTTAGCTATATAAAAAAAAAAAAATTTTTTTTTTATATAGTAGGTATTTAATAGTTGTAAGAGTCGAACTAAATTATATAGCAATTTAATATTTATGTGAATTATTAAAAAAAAAATTCCTGATTACAATTTTTTAGGTGCTACTTTTGAGATCAGCATTTCCTCTCCCAGTGAAATCACTCAACACCAGATCATGCCTACCGCTGCCCCTACCATGCAAACAAACAAAACAAAGAACAGGGACTTTTTATTATACTAGGACACTGACAAGTTACCTGTCTTTAGACTTCCTCGAGAACTTAACAATCATTCAAGCGGCAATATTTATACAATCCACCATTGCATTGCCTAGTAAGGAAATGAAAAAAAGAAACTAATATTTATTGAACATCACCTCTATGTCTGATGCTGTTCCTTATTAGGTGAACTCATTGCATCTTAGCAGCAACCATATAAATGAAAAACCATATAAAGAAAAATATGTTTGTGGCTGTTGGGTATAAGCTAAGGAGTTATAAAAAAAAAAAAAAAAAAAGGAGTTATAATAGAGACCCACAAACAAAGTGGCTCAAACAAAACAGAAGTTTACTTTCCATATAACAATCCGGAAGAAATTATAGGATAGTTCTGCTTTATGAGGTCATTTTTTTTGTAGGGCTATTCCTTCTGCCTTGCTGCTGTTTCATCACCTAGGAAGTTGTCCTTGTCTGCATGAACAAGCCTGGCTCACTGACACTCTGTCAACATTCTAGCTGGTGGGAAGGGCCAGGAGGAAGTGGAACATAAGCATTTTCTGTTCGTGACCTAGAAGTTGTGCACACCAGTTCTGTTCTTACCCCTTTGGCTAAACTCAAACACATGCCCACACTTCACTCTAAGGGAGGCTAGGAAATGAGTCTTTAGCTGGGAAGCTATTTCCCCAACTGAACTTAGGGTTGCAAAGGTTGGCAGGGGCCAGATAACAGAGACCCATGGATTCCAGCCTAGAAGAAGCTTTATGGGCAGCTAATGAGGGTCCCTGCTCTGGAATAAAACTGCTATGGCTGGAATTTCAGCTCCTACTTCTTATTAGTTGGGTGACTTGATTTCTCAACATCTTTGAGCCTCAGTTTCCTCATCATAAAATGTATGTGGTGATTTGTTATGTAGATTGTTGTTGTTAGGTGCCATTGTCGGTTCCGACTCATAGCGACCCTATGTACAACAGAAAGAAACACCGCATAGCCCTAGGCCACCCTCACAATCTTTGCTCTGTTTGAGCCCATTGTTACAGCCACTGTGTCAGTACATCTTGTTGAGGGTCTTCCTCTTTTTCGCTGAACCTCCACTTTACCAAGCATGATGTCCTTCTCCAGAGACTGATCTCTCCTGACAACATGTCCAAAGTATGTGACACGAACTCTTGTCATCCTCTCTTCTAGGGAGCATTCTGGCTGTACTTCTTCTGAGACAGACTTGTTTGTTCTTTTGGCAGTCCATGGTATATTCAATATTCTTTGCCAACACCACAGTTCAAAGTTGTCAATTCTTCTTCAGTCTTCCTTATTCATTGCCCAGCTTCACAAGCATATGAGGTGATTGAAAACATCATGGTTTGGGTCAGGCACATCTTAGTCCTCAGAATGATATCTTGCCTTTTTAACACTTTAAAGAAGACTTTTGCAGCAGATTTGTGCAATGCAATGTGTCGTTCGATTTCTTGACTGCTGCTTCCATGGGTATTTATTGTGGATCCAAGTAAAATGAATTCCTTGACAACTTCAATGTTTTCTCCATATATCATGATGTTGCTTATTGGCTCAGTTGTGAGAATTTTTGTTTTCTTTATGTTGAGGTACAATCTATACTGAAGGCTGTGGTCTTCGATCTTCATCAGTAAGTGCTTCAAGCCCTCTTCACTTTCAGCAAACGAGGTTGTGTCATCTGCATAACGCAGGTTGTTAATGGGTCTTCCTCCAATCCTGATGCTTCTAGGATTATTTGCTGAGTACACAGACTGAATAAATATGGTGAAAGGATATAGCCCCAATGCACACCTTTCCTGACTTTAAAACACACAGTAGTATGTGGATTAGAAACAATAATATTAATATGAGGGGCAACCTCATGCATTTTTGAGATTTCTGTGAGCAAAACACTTCTATCATTTCTCAACACTCCTCCCAAGTAGGAGAGAATATTTACCTAATTTAAAAGTGGCAAGAGTTTGACGTCTATGAGTCCATGTTTTGTGACTGGTGGAGTTAACGTGCTGACTTGCTTGCAGTCGAAAAGGAATTGTAAATTCATGCTTAAAGGCCACTCCTTTGCTCAAAAAAAGGACAGATAAAATATGAAATGAGGACATTTAAAAGACATTATAAAGATATTGCCAATCAAAAACAAGACACAATTTCAGAGGAGTAAATAGAAGAAAAATGAAGAGTACTGAGTAAGCTCAAGCTGTAGGGCTGCTGGGCAGCAGATCTTAGAGGTAGAGACAACAGGTTGTTAGATCTTTCAGGGTATAGCAGAGTCCAGAGCAGGGCTCACTGCCTGAACCAGGAGGAAGCTGAGAAGATAGACTATGGCCAACTACTGCCTTGAGTTATGAATTGCATAAAACTGTGTTTCTAAAGAGTTAAAGGGGAGAAGAAAAAGTTTCATAGTAAGAAACTCAGTATACCCAGTAGCATTGTGGGCCTGAGCCCTGACCTATTAGTGGGTCTGCAATGGGCATCCAGGAAGCTGGATAATTGTAACTAAAAAACAAAGAAAATTATACTCAAGGATGGGTGATCATGAAGACAGAATGGGAGGAAAGAAGAAAAATGACTGTGGTAGAAACTACCACACTTTCACCAAAATCCATTTCCTTCCCTCTAGGCACAGAGCTAGACTTCATTTCTCAGTTTTGTTTGCACTTAGAAGTAGTCCTGTGACTGAATTCTAGCTAACTGAATGTGAACAGAAGTAATGCATTCTCTTCACTGGTCTGGCCCATAAACATTTCCTACCAGATTCTCTTCTTTCTTTCTCCAGTTGTTGTTTGAACGAGGAAGAATTCAAAGGCCTTAGGAAAGGGCAGACCATTAAATGGAAGGAGAGTGGTCCCTGAATCACTGTGTAGAGGGCTGCCCTCCAAAGTATTTTATTGAACTGTTGTATGAGAAAGAAATAAACTTTTGTTGTTTTGAGGCTCTTCTATTTGAGCATTGCTTTTTTTCTTATTGTTAACCCACCATGACAAATGTAACTACTACTGATGATGAACCTGTAAACCAAAACACACATGAAGAAAATGACACTAAGTAAGAGAACCAACAAAATCAGCGAATGAGAGTTAATTCATTTTGTCTTAAATAAAAGGAATAGAATGTTTAAAAATAACTCAGGTCTCCAAAGAGGTAAAGGAAGGAATGATATTCATAAAGAGTAAATAATTATAAAAAGAAAATTAGGCCAATGTGTAAGAATGAGAATATGAAAAAAATCTAATTTTGAAATTCTGACATGGAAAATACAGCTATTGAAATTGTTTTAAATTCTCACTAAATGGGTGAAATTCTTCTTTGGACAACAGCAAATATAGCAATGAGAACTTTTCTAAGAATAAAGTTCAGAAATATATACAGCATAAAATTTAGAGATCTGCTTCATATATTGGAAGGCTTCAGCATATTATTTATAGGAGCTTCAAGTAACATCACTAGAGAAAATGGTACAGGAAAAATATGTAACGTATATTGGATAAGAAATTTCCACCAAGCCATGAGCCTCATGTTTAACGTGAGCTCCAAGGCTAATAAGACAAATACTAATAAGCCTACATGCAGATATATCGTAGATAAAAAAAAAAAAATTATTTAAAGACAATAGATTAAAAAAAAGAAAGATTACTTATAAACATGGCAATTACACTTTTTCATCATCAACAACAAAGAACAAAGACAATAGAGTAATGTCTTCAACATGCTGATGTGAAAACAGAAGTCTCTTAAAAATAAGATACTATGCTAAACCATTAATTAAAAAGTAAGGGAAAGACAATCTTAGGTGTGCAAGGACCGTGATTGTTACTAAAAGAAATATTCAAATAGTTATTTCAGCAAGAAGAAGGGGTTTGCAAAAGATTGGAAAAAACTTTGCTGAAAAAAAAAAAATGGACTCAAAACAAATCCTAAATTTTTGGAGAAATATCATAAAGTTAACATTTCCCTCAAAGTTAATCTATAAATAGATTATGATACTGACTAAAAATGTCGGAAGTTTTTTTTTTTTTTTTTTTTCAGTAGAACTTGACAAGATGATCATAACATCTGTGTGGAGGAATAAGATCAGAGCATAGCCAAGATAATTTGAAGAACAATAATGTGATTTACTCCACTTGTCCTACCAGCTATTAAGAGATACTTTTTTGGTATATTTATTAAAATAGTGTGGAGTAGGCACAGGAATCAACAAGCATAACAATGAAAGAATTAGAAAGCTCGGAAGCTAGTCCATTTGTTTATAGGAACTGGATATGTAACAGAGATAGTGTTTCATATCAGTGAAGAAAGAAATTAGCAATATGAATATCTGTTAAATCTTAGCGGTATGTACTTTCTGTTATATTATTTTTATATGTACATTTGAACTTGGGGAAACATAATAGGAAGCCTGAGTCTTGCCATAGACTAAACAGCCCCCTCTTATCAAGATTTAATAATAACTTGATATATTGATTTCTGCATCTGATTCCTGATTTTATCTCTCAAATGATTCAGAACTGAGAAGTGGAGAAAGAAAGAAACTGATTAAGTACCAACTAAAATCTTATCTGTAAATGGGGCTGATGTAATCCTACTATTGGGAGCTGTGAGGTCTAAATGCGTTAACACATGTAAAATGCTTAGAGCAGGGTTACTGTGAGTGGGAGTTGACTCGACCGCAATGAATTTGGTTCTGTAGTTTTTTACTAGAATTGTCCTCATACTGCACTGCTCTCCTTGTTAAACTATTTTGTTGTAGGTACAGACAGTCCTCGTCAGATCTTTGGGACTCTAGTCATTTTGCCATTTATAAATTATTAAGAATAAGACACACATCCCAGGATAACCAAGTTCATTTTCCATCACCAGCTTTATATATTTTAAGACAGGGGATCCAGACACTTTACCATAATTTAGCTAGACAATGTAATGGATTTCACAACTGGGTCGCTGGTGCACATAACAATCAGCAAATTTCCTTCCTAGTTCTGTGCTACGTATTCTGAATGACATATTCTCTGTAACCTGTAATTAACTATTTTCCATCCATACATGGTATTTAGACCATCAAATAAAAATTTTTTTTTCCCACATTGATCACTTCACAGAGCTACATATATGTCTCCCCTTGGTTTTTGGTTGACGTTGTTGGCAAGAACTTGCATTATTCCATTTGTCATATTATTTCCTTCTATGTAGTTTGGGAATAATGAAATACCTGAGGTCTTCTGAGAATGAATGGGAATAAATTCTTTTGACTCTGCCCTTTCTCACTGAAGGTCGGGATTGTTTTCATGCAACTATTAACAATTAGCTTGACACCAGAATTGTTATGATGTGCTCATCAACTATCATCTTGATGCCTGGTAGCAAATGTGGACTTGAGAGTATTATTCATGTTGACTCTTACATTTCGTTATACTAGGGTTTATGTACTATACCTTGTTTTGTTTTCTTAGCAACACCAATGCTTTTGTGTTTTTCAAAAGCAACATTTCCAGACGATCAGCTTCTTAGTATGTTCTCAATAGATAGACTAGAAATTTATCACACAGCATATTAAATTGTGTATATTTTTAAATGTCTGATATGTTCCACTAAATCGGCTATAAAGATATATAAAACATAGTCCCTGACCTTGGGTGTCTTAATACTCTAGTGAGAGATAGAAGAAATAGAAATGTTTTCAAGGTATACATTTAGCATAGAGTAGGAAGTGATTTAGTTTTCTGTGAAGGCAAGGCTTCACAGAGAATGCTAACATGATAACAGGGTTTTGAAGGATGAGTAGAAGTTCATCAAGCAGACAGTGTCAAAAGTGACATGTTCAAAAGCACTGAATTATGAAATGATATGTTTCTGAAAATTAGAAGACTTCATCGTTGTTGTTGTTGTTAGGTGCCGTCGAGTCGGTTCCGACTTATAACGACCCTATGCACAACAGAACGAAACACTGCCCGGTCCTGCGCCATCCTTACAATCCTTGTTATGCTTGAGCTCATTCTTGCAGCCACTGTGTCAATCCACCTCGTTGAGGGTCTCCCTCTTTTCCGCTGACCCTGTACTCTGCCAAGCACAATGTCCTTCTCCACGGACTGATCCCTTCTGACAACATGTCCAAAGTATGTAAGGCGCAGTCTCGCCATCCTTGCCTCTAAGGAGCATTCTGGTTGTACTTCTTCCAAGACAGATTTGTTCGTTCTTTTGGCAGTCCATGGTATATCTAATATTCTTCGCCAACACCACAATTCAAAGGCATCAACTTTTCTTCTGTCTTCCTTAGTCATTGTCCAGCTTTCACATGCATATGACGCGATTGAAAATACCATGGCTTGGGTCAGACGCAGTTTAGTCTTCAGGGTGACATCTTTGCTCTTCAACACTTTGAAGAGGTCCTTTGCAGCAGATTTGCCCAATGCGATGCGTCTTTTGATTGACTCCTGCTTCCATGGCTGTTGATTGTGGATCCAAGTAAAACGAAATCCTTGACAACTTCAATCTTTTCTCCATTTATCATGATGTTGCTCATTGGTCCAGTTGTGAGGATTTTTGTTTTCTTTATGTTGAGGTGTAATCCATACCGAAGGCTGTGGTCTTTGATCTTCATTAGTAAGTGCTTGAAGTCCTCTTCACTTTCAGCAAGCAAGGTTGTGTCGTCTGCATAATGCAGGTTGTTAATGACTCTTCCTCCACTCCTGATGCCCCATTCTTCTTCATATAGTCCAGCTTCTCGGATTATTTGTTCAGCTGCCAGAAGTGTGATAAAATAAAATTCTGTTCTGTAAACCCACCCAGTGTGTGCTATTTTGTTATGGCAGTTCTAGGAAACTAATACACTAACTCATATCACCAGCAAGAATTTACAGACATTTACAACAAAAGGCAAAAAAGGGGGTCTGTTACGAAAAGACCAGGCTATAAGAGGCCCTTTACAATAGAAACCCCAGGCCAAGGTAATCTGTTATAATCAGGTATAGGAATGAGCTCTGAGATTCCTGACAGTCAAGGTAAAAGGGAAAACAAAACGAGAGTATTGCTCTTGATGTCTGAGGAAAGGAAGAGCACCAATTTGTGATGAAAAATCAAAACACACACACACACACACACACACACACACACATTTAACTCACTGACATATTCATTCTCTAAGCATGTATTCAGGTTGCAAAGGTAAAAGGAATGGCTTGTTCCTTACAGTTAAAGGAATCCTACATACAAAGATTACTCTGAGTGACTGGGAAAGTTCATTAAGTGATTCAGTGGTAGAATTCTTGCCTTTCATGCGGAATACCTGGGCTTGATTCCTGGCCAATGCACCTCAGGTACAGCCACTACCTGTCTGTCAGTGGAGGCCTGCGTGTTGTTGCTATGATGCTGAACAGGTTTCGGGGGGCTTCTAGACTAAGATGAACTGGGAAGGAAGACCTAGCGATCTACTTCCAAAAATCAGCCAGTGAAAACTCTGTGGATCACAATGGTCCAATCTGCAACTGATGATGGGGATAGTGCAGGACCAGACAGAATTCTATTCTGTTGTTTGCGAGGTCGCCATGAGTCAGGGGCTGAGTCATCTGCCCCTAATAACAACAGCAACAATAAGCATACACCCACATTGACTCCAGGTGGCTAGAAAGTGGACTGTTAACTATAACAAGATAAATTCTTAACCTAAATAATCCTGTATAAGTCCATCATTCATTTTCTCTCTCTTAAATATTGTTCTTATTTAAAAGAAATATTTTAAGAGCTGAGATTTTTTTCCCTTTCACTCAGAGTAAACTGTGCCTGTAGGATCCCTTGAACTATAAGGAACAAACCATCCCCTTTGCCTTTAAAGAATATCCTATGTTTCAGCCAAAGGAGTCCAGACAAAGATAACCAGGCAGACTTTTCACATCTCTAGTGTCTGTCTGGATGACAAAGAAGTCTGGTGCTTTCGCCAAGTTGTCTGCCAACATTTCACTTTCTTTACTTGCTATTAGCTGTCTGGTCACAAGGAAAAACCAAAGCACAACAGACTTCGCCAAATTTGGACGTTTTACCCTTCCACTTAATAAATATTTGTGTCTATCTGTTGCATTACATCCAGCATGAGTTGGTATGAGAACCAGCTTGGCTATTTTATACAGAAACAGACTCTTACATATGAGGCTTCGGGCTAATGTCTGAAACAATATTATTGTTTGGTGGTGCCTATTATGTGTCTACTGTTTTTAACTTTCTGAAGCAAGTGACAACATGGTGAGATTGAAAGGTTTCGAACTGTGACAGGCCTCCAACTGTATTCTAGTTACTTGCTCCGTGGGAGCCTGAGACATCAGTGAATATGTTTGAAGCTCAATTTGTTCATGTGTAAAAGTGATGACAATAATATCTAGCTCCAAGCATTGGTATAAAAGATTACATTGAGATTGCGTGTGTGTGTGTGTGTACATCTGGCAGGATCAGGGTGGTAAAATATACTAGGTGTTTGCCAGAAATAGGCCCTTTTCCCATATGAAGTCTGGAGGACTTTGTGTTATTCATTCACTAAACACAGACTAATAACCTGTGACATACTAATAACCTTATCAAACAGACAAGTCAATCAAAAAAGAAAACTGAGCTAAAAAATGGCCAAGTGAGTTTCCAGTGGTAATGCCAGGGAAAGGCTCAAGACTAGAAACTAGATTTCCTGGCTCTCTAGCCCGTGTTTATTCTTTTGTTTTACTCTTCATTCATTCATTCCTTCACTCACTCACCCATTAGCCACTTGCACTTACTCTATACTTAAAACTCTACTGGACACTGTGCATTCAAATAAATAAAAGAGACTTTATTTTCAAGAACCTTCCAATCTAGAAAGGAAGAAAGAGAGGAAAGCAATGAGCTTGCAATAAAACTTAGAGGGTTTGGTAAAAGACCAAGGAGAAAAGGACTAGAGTAACTTTGAAAGAATAACTTTATCCATGGTTCTTCTTCTGAGAAATCCTTCTGAAGAACACCTAGTGTTTGGATCTGGGTCTTAATAAATGGCACACCTTTCTAAAGTGCTAAATCGACAATCGTCTAAAAGGAAATTTTGTATGTTAAATCTATGGTGATAAGTTTAAGCTATTATCTATTTTCAACTTATTTGGAACAGATGGAGCATTAAAAATTTGATATTCCCATTAACTGAAATCTTTGGTAAAAGAAAAAACATTGTCAGATCTGAAAACACTTTGTCCCCTCTGCTTTAACTGCTCCTTCCTTCTGCTTTCCCCAACTCCTACCTCCCCTCGGCTGACTTCTGCCCACTAATTCTTGCTATCTAAATTGTTGTTGTTAGTTGCCATCAAGTCAGTTCAGACTCATGGCAACCCTGAATGGAGAACTGCTCTGTAAGGATTTCTTTGGTGCAATCTTAATGGAAGCAGATTGCCAGGCCTTTCTTCAGTGATATTGTGGGGTGGGATTGAACCACCAACCTTTGGGTTAGCAGACAAGTGCAAACTGTTGAATGTTACCTATTCCAGAAAAGCCTGTGGCTACTTTCACAATGACATCACTAGGGGGGTGTGTGTGTGGGGGGGGTATATCACACCCCCTCACACTTTAGAGGGGGTGACACCAAAGTGACCCCATGGTCCATGGTGGTGACAGCCATGGTAGCAGCAGGTGAGCTGGCACTGTTGGGGGAGGGGCCGCCAAGGCAGTGGTGTCACTAGAGTTGGTGTCACAAATCACCCTTGGCCAATGGGAAAGGGGAGGAGCTATGGGGAGCGGGACAGGGGGGTGGGCCTGGAGGGGCAGGGCCACACACAAGGTGCTCAGTCCTGCATGGGGACAGGTGGGGCAGGGCAAATCCACCCACTGGGGGCGGTTCACCAGCCAGCACCACACACCCCAGGCTTGAGGGGGGTGAAACATGAGTTAAGGCACTGGGTGACATCAACCCTAGTGATGCCACTGTACATTCAGAGTTATTTTGCATCAGCAATAATTGTAATCAAGTCCACCATGCAGTTGTTTAGGCTTCACACTGCACCTCATAATCTATTTGAATGGTGCCTCCTAATATTGTGAAATGCACAACCTACACAGACATTCAGTTTTCAGAATTAAATCAAGCAGAAAAATTCCCTTTAGTCTCAAATGCCCTTCTAATTTTAGTAAGCTCTTTAAGAAGTTAATTATTGAGTAATATTACTACTTAAATTACTGTACTATTTAGTTGTATTACATTCTGTTATGCTCTCTAACCACCACTCTGCTGTCAGTTTGTTGTACTGTGGTGGCTTGCATGTTGCTATGATGCTTGAACCTATGCCACTAGTATTTCAAATACCAGCAGGGTGACCCATGGTGGACAGGTTTCAGCAGAATTTCTACACTAAGACACTAGGAAGAAGGACCTGGAGATCTACTACTAAAAAAAATGGCCAGTGAAAACCTTATGAATAGCAGCAGAACATTGTCTGGTATAGTGTCGAGAGATGAACCCCTCAGGGTGACAGGCACTCAAAATACAACTGGGGAAGAGCTCTCCTCAAAGTAGAGTTGACCTTAATGACATGGAGGGAGTGAAGTTATCGGGACCTTCATTTGCTGATGTGGCATGATGCAAAATGAGAATAAACAGCTGAAAACATCCATTAATCATCAGAAATGGAATGTGTGAAGCATTAATCTAGGAATTTTGGAAGTCATCAAAATTAAAATGGAGCACATAAAGATTGATATGCATTAGTGAGCTGAAATTGACTGGTATTGGTTATTTTGAATCAGACAATCATACCTTCTACTACACTGGGACTGACAAAATGGCATCACATTCATTGTCAAAAAGAACATTTCAAGATCTGTCCTGAAGTACAACACTGCCAGTGACAGGATAATATATCCATATGTCTACAAGGAAAACCAGTTAATATGACTATTATTCAAATTTGTGCATGAACTCCTAATGCCGAGGATGAAGAGAGTGAAAATTTTTAATCAACTTCTGCAGTCTGAAATGGATTAAACATGCAGTCAAGATTCGTTGATAATTACTAGTGGAATGCAAGAATTGGAAACAAAGAAGGATCAGTATTTGGAAAACGTGGCATTGGTGATAGAAATAACACTGTATATCGAATGATAGAATTTTGAAAGACCAACAAATTATTCACAGCAAATACTTTTTTCAGCAACATAAACAGCAACTATACACATGGATCTCACCGGACAATAAAATCAACTACTTTTTTTGAAAGAGATGATGGAGAAGCTCAATATCAACAGTCAGAATAAGGCTAGGGGCCGATTATGAAACAGACCATCAATTACTCATGTGCAAGTTCAAGTTGAAGCTGAAGAAAATTAAAACAAGCCCATGAGAGATAAAGTATGAACTTGGGTATATCCCACCTCAACTTAAGAGACCATCTCAAAAATAGATTTGATGCATTGAACACTAATGACTGACAACCAGACGACTTATGGAATGACATCAAGAATATCATATATGAAGAAAGCAAGAGGTCATGAAAAAGACAGGAAAGAAATAAAAGACCAAAACGGATGTCAGAAGAGACTCTGAAACTTGCTTTTAAACATAAAGTAGCTAAAGTGAATGGGAGAAATGATAAAGTAAAAGAGATGAACAGAACATTTCAAAGAGTGGCTCAAGAAGACAAAGTAAAGTATTATGAAGAAATGTGAACGACCTAGAGTTAAAAAATCAAAAGGGGAGAACATGCTCAGCATTCCTCAAGCTGCAAAGCTGAAGAAAAAATTCAACCCTCAAGTTGCAATTCTGAAGGATCCTATGGGCAAAATATTGAATGATGCTGAACGCATCAAAAGAAGATGGAAGGAATACACAGAGTCACTGTACCAAAAAGAATTGGTCAACATTCAGTCATTTCAGAAGGTAGCATATGCTCAAGAACCAATGTTACTAAAGGAAGAAGTCCAAGCTGCACTGAAGACATTGACAAAAAAGGCTCCAGGAATTGATGGAATATCAATCGAGATGTTTCAACAAATGGATGCGATGTTGGAAGTGCCCACTCATGAATGCCAAGAAATTTGGAAGACAGATACCTAGTCCACTGACTGGAAGAGATCCGTATTTGTGCTCATTCCAAGGAAAGGTAATCCAACTTAATGCATAAATTATTGAACAATATCATTAATATCACACACAAGTAAAATTTTGCTGAAGATAATTCAAAAACAGTTGTAGCAGTACATTGACAGGGAACTGCCAGAAATTCAAGCCGGATTTAGAAAAGGATGTGGAACAAGGAATATCATTGCTGATGTCAGGTGGATCTTGGCTGAAAGCAAGGAATACCAGAAGGATGTTTACCTGTGTTTTATTGACCGTGCAAAGGCATTTGACTGCGTGTATCGTAACAAATTATGTATAATGTTGTGAAGAATAGAAATTCCAGATCACTGAACTGTGCTTATGTGGAACCTGTATATAGACCAAGAGGCACTCGTTCGAACAGAACGAGGGGATGCTGCGTGGTTTAAAATCAGAAAAATTGTGCATCATGCTTGTATCCTTTCACCATTCTTGTTCACTCTGTATAATGAGCAAATAATCTGAGAAGCTGGACTATATTCAGAAGTATGCAGCACCAGGATTGGAGGAAGACTCATTAACAAGCTTCCATAGGCAGATGACAAAATCTTGCTTGCTGAAAGCGTAGAGGGCTTGAGGCACTTACTCTTGAAGATCAAAAACTATAGCCTTCAACATGGACTATACCTCAACATAAGGAAAACAAAAATCCTCACAACTGGACCAATAAGCTACATCATGGAAAATATAACAAAATTGTTAAGAATTTCATTTTACTTGGATCCACAGTCAATGCCCATGTAAGCAGCAATCAAGAAATCAAATGATTGCCACAAAAGACTTTAAGGTGTTAAAAATCAAGGAGGTCACTTTGAGGACTAACGTGCACCTGGCACAAGCCGTGATATTTTCCATCACCACACATGCGGGTGAAAACTGGACAATGAATAAGGAAGAATGAAGAATTGCTACATTTGAATTATAGTTTTGGCAAAGAATCTTAAATGTACCATGGGCTACCAGAAGAATGAACAAATCTGTCTTGGAAGAATTACAGCCAGAATGCTACTTAGAAGCAAGGATGTAGAGACTTTGTCTCACCTTGTTTGGACTTGTTAACAAGTCCTTGGAAAAGGACATCATACCTGGTAAAGTAGAGGGTCAACGAAAAAGAGTAACACTCTCAATGAGTTGGATTGACACAGTGACTGCAAGAATGGTCTCAAATATAGCAATGATGGTGAAGATGGCACAGGTGTGGACAGTGTTTCCTTCTCCTGTACATAGGGTCACTATGAGTCAAATGGGATTTAAGGGCACCTAACAACAACAACAACAAGTATATTTTAATTAATTGCTTGCCTTCTTTTTGGTAGGCTACTTTGTTTTAACTTCCTATCCTTTGTTGGTATACCCCGCGTCTTTTCAGAAAGCTTTAATGTCAAGTTTGCAGCTAAAAGCTCAACATTTAAAAATCCTCACTTTTGGCGTCAGTTATCCAAATCTTTGGCAGAATGTACTAGAGTTTGAATTATCCAGATAATGACTCTGGCACTCATGTTCTTTTATCTACATAGACACAGCCTGAGAATAAAAGAAAAAAAAATGAAATGCAATTCATATTCAACATTAGATTTATTTTTCCTTGAGGGAATAAAGCTTGTGTCTCTTTGCGATTAAATATTTTATAAGAACACTATGTCTTGGATGCTTTGTCCTAGTCAAGTCATTGGGGGCATATTCGAGAAATAAACATTTAGATTAGAGAAGATGAGCCAAACTAAGAGTGAAAAAAACTGCTATCTTGAGCCTATTGGGGTTCTCAGAGAGAGACTTCTCAATTCCAGACCACCAATAGAACACACAGTGAGGTAAATGTTGTAATAATTACATATCACTCAGAGAAATTGAAAAATGTAACACATAAATAATGGGATTGGAATTCTACAGAAGAATTTCTTAATAGTAATAATAATAAGCTATGCAAGCAGAAATATAAATACGGTTCTGTCACGATTTTTCTAGACACATACTTTTACAAATTGCACTTGGGAGAAACACACTTTGCTTTTGCTTCTGCCTTGTTGATAACATATCAAAAAGGTATTGTACAGTCCCCAAAACTCTTTCATGGAGAACCTTTCACTTTCTGGCTCCAAACGCCACCAGTTTAGTTTGGTTCTTTTCCTATGATTTCACAATATTGTGTGATTTTCTCTAGGTGCCTTGACATTTAAAAAAATTAAAAAGTTTAATATTGTTCTCTTCAAAAAGTTTCTTAATCAGATAGCATCTTTGTCTCATAATTGGCTTAGTGAGGCTTATCTTGTCTGTACCTGTTCATTCAAGATATTTATTAAAATTGATTGGTGAGCCATTCTATGAGATGGAAGAGAGAATGCTCAGGTTTCTGTGATTGCCTGTTGAAGTTCTAAGTAGTCTGATTTCCTGTTAAAGAACTTCCAAACTTCCTCACTGTTTACAGAATAAAACACAGAAAATTTGGCCCAGGCTTCTTTTCTAAATGGTGACATATTTCATGATACTAAAAAGTACGGAGAATTATGTAACAAACACCTATGTGCCCACAACCCACAGCCTTGCTAGATCTTAACATCTTGCTATGATTGTGCCAGGTCTTTTTTTCAAAGACACCAAAAATGAGAGCTATTAGAGTTGTAGACTCCTGCGATACCCTCCTGTATCTCATGTCCTTATTTCCCTTCCCAGAAGTAAACAATGTCCTGATTTCGATGTGGATCATTTTCATATGTGCTTTATAATACTACTTATGATATACCCCCAAACAATTCATAGTATTTTTCAGATTTAAAAATTTTATCAATGTTATATTCTTGATGTCCAACTGAAATTTAAGTCTGTGTGTAGTGTGAGATAGGGATGTAATTTTATTTTTCTTTCCAAATGAATACTTAATTTTCCCATCTTTTTTCTTCTCTATGTATAGATTATAATCCATTCTACCTCCTTTTGTAGACTTATTAAGGTTTTTTTTTTTTATTTTTTCTTGGGTCTGTTGTGGTAAGTTATATTTTTCTAGGTATTGGTCTATTTCTCATACATTTTCAAACTTATTGACATAGAGTTGTTCATGGAATTGCTGTAATATTTTTCATTCTCTGTTATATTTATGGTTAATTCATTAGCTTTAATTGTTAAGACCTATTATTAACTGATGCATTTGAATTATGGTCTTGGTGAAAAATATTGAATATACCATGGCCTGCCAAAAGAACAAACAAATTTGTCTTGAAAGAAGTGCAGCCAGAATGTTCCTTAAAAGCGAGGTTGGAGAGTCTTTCTCTCACGTATTTTGGACATGTTATCAGGAGAGACCAGTGCCTGGAGAAGGACACGATGCTTGGCAAAGAAGAAGGTCAGCAGAAAAGAGGAAGACTCTTGACAACATGGATTGACAGAGAGACTGCAACAATGGTCTCAAACATAGCAACAATTGTGAGGATGGCACATGACTGGGCAGTGTTTCGTTCTGTTGTACATAGGGTGGCTATGAGTTGGAACCGACTCAACGGCACCTAACAACAATAACAACGTTATTAAGTTTGCCTCTCCTTCTGTTCCATGACCAATGTCTCTAGAGGTTTTTCTATTAATTTGAAAAAATGAAAAACAACCTTTGATTTGAGTGGTCCTCTCTAATACAGCACTGTGTTCTATTTCTTAAATTTATGTTATTATGTGTTTTATTTCTTCCTTTGAGTTTCCTTTGCATTTACCCTTTAAAAATGTTTTATGATTTTTTTTCTAAATTTTATGCCTAGCATTTTAGTTTTCAGGCTTCTTTAACAATATAGTAAATTAAAATCATAACATTCCTTAAAGTACTGTTTTAGCCAGTTTCCCTAGTTTTGACATTATCATCCACAAAGCTTGTTTTCTTGTGTGGTGGTAGAAGGTGTTGGACAGCAATAAAGTGATAATTTGTATTTTAGAAGTGACAAGTGGTATTGAAGAATTGAGCAAGGAAAGGGAGTATGGAGTGCTGGGGTGGAGAAGAATTTGCAATTTTAAACAAAAACATTATGCAAGGTCCCACCCACAAGGTGAAATTTGTGCACAGACCTGGAGATGAAGGAAAGGGCCATGCATATATCTAGGGCAAGAACACTCAGCACAGGGAATTGCAAGTTCAAAAGCTATGAGGTGGATGCATGGTTGTTTGAAGAACAACAAGCGGGCAGGTATGGCTTGAGCACAGTGAACATGAAAGACAGTAGAAAGAATGTGTTCAGAGCGTTAACAGGGACCATATTACATAGGGCTGTATATGCCATTGAAAGTACTTTTACTGTTAATAGAATAGTAAGCCACCAGATGCTTAACAGAGAATTGACATGATCTGACTTATTTTTTAGAGTTCAAATTTTAAGAGCAGAGAATATGGGCAAAGGTAGAAGTAGGAAGGTTAGGTAGGAGGCTATTGAAATAATCCCAGCCATAGGTGATGATGGGTTAAATTGTCTTAGTGGTGATGAAGTCAGTGAGAAGAAAGAAGTCAACAGGATTTTCTGACTTTTGGATTAGAGTTGTGAGAAAGAGATAAGTCAAGGACAACATCAAGATTTTTGGCCTGAGCAACCAGAATGATAAAGTTGTCATATACTGAGATGAAGGGGAAGACTGTGGGAGAAAGAAAAGATTTATGGGGAAGATCTGGAGCTCCATGATAAGGCTGAGATTTAAGGGGAAAAGTCAAGCCTTCTCTCAGACAAGGCTGAATGCCGTTCTGGAGAGAGCCAGGCTAAAAGTATGTATTTGTGAGTCAACCATGTAGAGTTGGTAGTTGCAGCTATGAGTCAGAATGTATGAATGTGTAACTGATACTTTCCCACAAAATAAAGGCCTTCCAAGTGCTTCCTTCCAAGGGAGTAAGTGTAACTAGAAAGGAGAAAAATTCCCAGTGAATAGTCCTCGGGCTCTCTGGCATCAGGGAATCAGTAAAATGAGGAAAAACCAGCAAAATTGACAGAGAAGGAGTGGCTAGTGCAGTAGGAGGGAAACTAGGAGAATGTGGTATCCTGGAAAATGAATAAAGTGTTTTAAGAAAGAGAGAGTGATGAATTAGGTCAAAGGCTCTTCTAGGGCTAGTTCAATGAGGACCGAAAATTGACCTTAGGATTCAATCATGTGGTAAAGGATGATTTCTGACAAAAGCAGCTCTGATGTAGTAGAGAAAAAGCCAGGTTGGAGTGAGTTGAAGAGAGAATTGGGAGGAGAAGATTTGGAGAAAGGGAATATAGACAATTTGTTTTGAGAATTTTGTTACAAAAGAAAAAGAAATGGTACAGTTATTGAAATTGGGCACTGTTCCTTCCTTTCATACTTGTTACTCAATTTTAGTTCCAACTTGTTTTTATATCACTCGATTTTGTTATAATTATTATTGTCTTATACTGGCAAAACTTGTTCAATTTACCCTTAAGTTTGTCTTCTTTTCTTTTTTAATTTCATTCTTCTCTCCTAAGTTTGATTGCCTTCTTTCTGTACATCCTGTACCTCTTGTACTTCCTTTACTAGTTTTTATAATGATTGTCTTTCAAAGGAAGCTGTATCTTTGATTTTTGGAGTGTATTTTTGCTGCTCTTGTTTTTGAGGTACAATTCTAACTTGGAAGTTTTCTCTCAGCACATTGAAGAAATTGTTTCATTGTCTTCAGATATTATTATTGTTGGTAAGTTCTCTCATCATTCTAAAAGACATTTCTTTAGGGATATGTCATTTTTCTCTAATAATTTTTTATATACATACTTTTTATCTTTAGTGTTCTGCAGTTTCACTATGATCTAAGTGTAGATTTACTTTAATTTATTCTAGAATATGGAAAAATTTAAGCTATGATCTTTTCAAATATTACTCCCACTTACACTTATGTTTATGTTACCATTTTGAATTCCATTTTTTATGTCTCTTAAATTTATTTTTAATGTTATCTCTTTATACTGTATTCTTGGTAATTTCTTCAGGTCTGTTTTCCAGTTCACCTAATTCTTTCTTCAGCTTACTCTATCTAGTCTGCTGTTTATACTACATATTTATTTTATTATCCATGACCATATTTTTCATTTATATATTCTTTCTCAAATACCTGTTTTTTAATACTGTCTTATCCTTGTCTTATATATATGTTTTCTTCTTTTATATCTTTGATCATTTTAAATATACTTGTTTCATGGTTGCAATCCATTATCTAAAGTTATAGGAGGTCTAATTTGTTGTTTATTTGCCTGATACCTCTCCCTAATGATTATTCCTTCATGAATTGTGTAATTTTGCTTTTGAGCTAATCTTTAGTGGGAGCTTAGCTTAAGAAATATTTTGTAACACCGTTTGAGGTATGTCCTTACAGAATGATTTTTTGCTTGCTTCTTTCAGGAGCTCCCAAAATAATATCTATTTGGAATCATTTTTAAGCTAAATTTTCAGTTTGCAGTTTCTCAGGCCACTCATGTGGTGTTTATTTAAACTCCAAATCCAAGTGTGGCAGGTTTTGATAAGAAACCACCAGAAATGGCAATTTTTTATATCCAGCCTGACAATCAGATTTTTGTTTGTGACTTTCTATTACAGTAAATGGATTTCTTTGAGTCCAGTCCTTTATTTTCGTAGCCTTTGGAAGGTCCTTATTTTGTGGGTAGATATTATATTTTCATGCGTTCCTAATTTGATGTCTCATTCTTTGTCCACTTGTCTACATAAGAGTCAAAATCTTTGATTAGCCCCAGGGTCAGTTCATGACTGTACTGGTAAGATTTGTACAGTTTTGTTGTTGTTGTGGATTTCCTTTTCTTGTCAGCTCAGTTATGCAGTTAAAGGATGTTTGCTGTATTTTATGGCACTGCCTAATTGGACATATTGGAAGAAATGGACAATGATCTGTCTATCTGCCCTTTCAAAATTTGTTACCAATTTATCTTTCTGGTGTTGTGTTCCATTTATCACCCATATTAGCCCCATACTTTGAGCAAATCAACAAAAATACTTTGTTTCTACCGTTCCCTTGTTCTGGATTTCTTCCCTTATGACCATATCTCTTATGCTCATGTATGGCCCATGCATAACTAATTAAATGTCACCACTTTTAGGAAGCCTTCCTTCATATGCCAACTGGAAGTGACATTCTCTCCTATGGTGTCTGATCTGAATCTTTTACTTTATGCCTATTGACTCACTTCCATTGTGGTTATTGTTATGCTCATCACCTGCCCTAATTCCACCCCACCAGTAGCATTAGACTAAGAACCGAGGACAAGATCTGTGGCTGATTAATTTTTTATCTAGCCCAGATGTAGCATTATGCCTTTCAGAGCATGAGAGTTTATTAAACAAAATTGAATTTAAGCAGCAATTCAAACAGAAGCTGCACTATAAATATAGTATAAAATAAGGCTGATATATCCAGTGAATACTTAAATTAGATGTCTATAAATCTACTCCAATTTTAAGACCTGATAAAATAATAACAGCTTATTTTGTTGAGCTTATTATGTTTCAAGGACTTTTCTAGGTGCTTAACTATAGAGCCCTGGTGACACGGTGGTTACATCTCAAGCTGTTAACCGAATCTACCAGCCACTCCTTGGAAACCCTGTGGGCACTTCTACTCTGTCCTGTAGGGTTGCTATGAGTCGGAATTGACTTGACAGAACAGGTTTGGTTTTTTTGTTTTTTGTTTATGTGATCTCTAATTCTCATGACAACTCTGGAAAACAGATATGGTTAAGGTAGTTGCTCAAGATCACAGAACTACTAAGAGCTAGAGCTGAGATTTAGATCCAGATCTATGTGGCTTCCAAAGATAAGAAAAAGTAAAAGTACATGATTACCACAATAGAAAAGCAATATGCTTTAGCAAAGAGAAGTATTGTTTTTTCCACAAGGAAGATGAAGAATGGTAGAATGAAGTAGGTGGGATTGCAATGATCCCATTCTTTCTTCAAGGCTCAGGTCAAGGTTTGCTCCCTCCAAGAAGATCTCTTTCACGCCCACTAGCTGGTTAGTTTCTCCCTGCTGGGCTTCCACAGTCCTCTTTGAATTTACTGTAATTGTAATACAATCACTTGATTTTAATAGTCTGTTTATGGGATTGTCACCCCACTAGGCAATGACTGACTTGAGAACAAGAACTGTGTTTAGTTTTTACTCTGTTTTTCCATTTCATTCGCATTAGATATTAAGTATTCCTTGGGGTAAGTGTCCTATTGAATATTTTACATGCCATATTGTGATGGTTAAGATTGTGTGTCAACCTGACGGGGCCATGAGTCTCAGTGTTTTGGCAGTCATATAATGTTGTGATCACTTCCTTGTTGAGATTTGATATGTCATTACACCCCATGATGGGATCTGTTATGAAGAGCCAATCAGTTGGAAGGGAGTTTCCTTGGGTGTGTGGCCTGCATTGAATATAAACAGACTTTCTGGCAAGACTCAGAGGCTTTTGCTCATTCTGGATCCCGCAGCTGGCTTCTGTTCATCTGACCTCTGGTTCTTTGGACTTGAGCTAGTAGCTTACATGCAGTCTTGCCTGCCTATCTTGGGATTTGTTGATCTTCACAGCCTGTGAGCAAGAACCCTGCTCTCCAACCTGCTGATCTTGGGTTTGCCAGCCATCATAGCTATGTGAATCAGGAGAAGCCCCTATCTTGACCCACAGAGTTAGGATGTTCCAGCCTCTAAAACTGTGTGAGCCATTTCCTTGGTATAAATCTCTACGTATATACTTATACACTTTACTAGTTTTGCTTCTTTAGAAAACCCAGCCTAAGACACATATCCTAAATCTTGAAGTTTCATAATATGAATAAGTAGATAAAAGTTCTAAGAAGTTTTACAAAAATGAGATTTATTTAGCCTTAAAGTAGTATTTCCCAATTTTACTTGATTGTAGAATTATTTTTTTCTTAAAACACTTATTAATATCTTGCACATCTAATATTCCAGAAAATAAACCTCTTCTTAAATGATTTTCTTGAACATTTCCTTTCTCCTCATTTTTGAGGATGATAGGTGGTTAATAAAGTCTACTGATATTATGGGGGCAGTAGCGGTTCAATGGTAGAATTCTTTCCTTCCATGAGGAAGACTCGAGTTCACTTCCTGGCCAATACACCTCCAGCCAACCCCTGTATGTCAGGGGAGGCTTGTGTGTTGCTGTGATGCTGAACAGGTTTCAGCAGCACCTTCTAGGCTAATACAGATTAGGAAGAAAAGCCTGGTGATCTACTTCTGAAAATCAACCAATGAAAACCCTATGGATCACAATGGTCCAATCCCATTGTGCATGGGGTCGCCATGAGTCAGCGTTGACTCAAATGCAGCTAACAACAATAACAACTAACTTTATAATATATAAAAGGAATTTTCTTCATACCAATTGCCAAAAGAAATCATGTTGTGTAGGAAGGGATCAACACAGAGTTGTTAAACTGCTCCCTTGGCAAGAGAATATACATGGCATTTTTGCCTTTGAGCTAACCACACTTGTTCCAGGGATACGCATTTGATAGAGAATCCCTAAATCCGAATTTGCTCTTCTCTTTCATTTCTCCTTTATAATATGATTCTGTTTCTTCAAAAGCATAGACTTCTTTGACTGTTGCTTTTATTGAAGCACATAAATCCAACTGGTGGCTGTAATATTTAGAAATATAAAATAAAGGGGAAGGGGCTCAACAGTTTTTTCATTGCTAATGGCAGCCAAAGGCTGAGCCCTGTGTGCTGTCAGTAATACGGCTGTCAAAAGGAAAAAATCCTTTGTAGGCAGTTTTTACTCCCTTTTAAATGTTTTGGTTTTAAAGAGTGGAATCTTTCAGTAGCAAAAGCAGTTGCAATCAAACCCCACCTGTTTTTTTATATTTATATCCTCTCCTCAGGGAACACAGCAAATGAAGATGACCTGGGGAAGAACTGGGCAGTGATGCCAAGTTCTTAACAGAACTGCTCTCCAAAAGACGTACTATGTAGAGGTACTTTTCTTTTTATAATCATTTTGGTGTCTTTTGCCCCATGAAATGACTCTTGAAAAGTCTCTTTTTTCTGCAGCCATAAATGCCTCTACTATGATCCTCAGGAAAACACTTGTAAAACACTCTTGTGAGGAATTCAATGTTATTTGCCTCGTGGGTCCTTGGTATACTATATACACAAGCACAGACCTATATTTAACACTGAGACTTTTGGAAGTAATCCACCCCAAGATTCTCAGTGCTTAGTGTAATTATAAAAACTTGCTGAAGCTGAGTTACAAAGATGAGTTTTTATTCATCAAATTTGTTTTTGTTTTATTTATGATGCTTGGTTAGTAAGTAGACTCAAAAAAAAAAAAAAACCCACTGGTAACATTTTGATCAGGGAAAAATATCATTACTGAGGACCTATCATGGATCAACATTATGTATTTTATTCCATTAAATTCTCATGGTATGTACAAACATCAGTTGGATTCCTTTACAACAAGAAAAGAATGTCGAAGAGGAAATCACCAAGTCAATACCATTTACAGTAACCCCCAAGAAGATAAAATATTTAGGACTAAATCTAACCAGAGACGTGAAAGACCTATACAAAGAAAACTACAAGATACTACTGCAAGAAACCAAGAGACCTACACAAGTGGAAAAAACATACCTTGCTCATGGATAGGAAGACTTAACATAGTAAAAATGTCTATTCTACTGAAAAGCTATCTACAGATACTATGCAATTCCAATTCAAATTCCAATGACACTTTTTACTGAGATGGAAACAAATTACCAACTTCATATGGAAGGGAAAGAGGCCCCAGATAAGTAAAGCATTGCTGAAAAAGAAGAACAAAGTGGGAGGCCTCACGCAACCTGATTTAGAATGTATTATACCACCACAGGAAATCCTGGTGGTGTAGTGGTTAAGTGCTACAGCTGCTAACCAAAGGGTCAGCAGTTCAAATCCGCCAGGCACTCCTTGGAAACTCTATGGGGCAGTTCTACTCCATCCTATAGGGTCACTATGAGTCGGAATTGACTTGACGGCACTGGGTTTGGTTTGGTTCTGGTTTATACCACCAGAGTAGTCAAAACAGCCTGGTACTGGTACAACAACAGATACAGAGACAAATGGAACAGAATTGAGAATCCTGACATAAATCCATCCACATATGAGCAGCCGATATTTGACAAAGGCCCAAAATCAGTTAAATGGGGAAAAGACAGGCTCCTTAAGAAATGGTGCTGGCATAACTGGATATCCATTTGCAAAAAAAAAAAAAAGAAAAAAAGAAACAAGACTCATACCTCACACCATGCACAAAAACTAACTGAAAATGGATCAAAGACCTAAATATAAAATCTAAAACAATAAAGATCATGGAAGAAAACATAGGGACAATGCTAGGAGCCCTAATACTTGCTGTAAACAGTATGCAAAACATTACTAACAATGCACAAACACCAGAAGAGAAACTAGGTAACTGGGAGCTCCTAAAAGTCAAACACCTATGCTCATTCAAAGACTTCATCAAATGAGTAAAAAGATCACTTACAGACTGGGAAAATATTTTTAGTTATGACATTTCTAATCAGCGTCTGATCTCTAAAATCTACATGATATTGTAAAAACTCAACTGCACAAAGACATATAATCCAATTAAAAATGGGCAAAGGCTATGAACAGGCAGTTCACTGAAGAAGACATTAAGGTAGCTAACAGACACATGAGGAAATGCTCATGATCAAATGCAAGTCAAAACTACAATGAGATTCCATCTCACTCCAACAAGGCTGGTATTAATACAAAAATTACAAAATAATAAATGTTGGAGAGGTTGTGGAGAGACTGGAACACTTACACACTGTTGGTGGGAATGTAAAATGGTACAACCACTTTGGAAATCGATTTGGCACTCCTTAAAAAGCTAGAAATAGAACTACCATATGATCCAGCAATCCCATTCCTTGGAATATATATCCTAGAGAAATAAGACCCTTTACACAAAGAGATATATGCACACCCATGTTCATTGCAGCACTGTTTACAATAGCAAAAAGATGGACACAACCAAGGTGCCCATCAATGGATGAATGGATAAATAAATTATGGTATATTCACACAATGTAATAGTACTCATCGATAAAGAACAATGATGAATCCGTGAAACATTTCATAACATGGAGGAATCAGGAAGGCATTATGAGGAAAGAAATTAGTCAGTTGCAAAAGGACAAATATTGTATGAGACCGCTATTATAAGAACTCAAGTAATAGTTTAAACAGAGAAGAAAATATTCTTTGATGGTTACGAGAGTCGAGAGTTGGGAGAGAGAAAGGGAGGGGATATTCACTAATTAGACAGTAGACAAGAACTACTTTAGGTGGAGGGAAAGAGAGGTTAACACAACTGGACTAAACCAAAAGCAAAGAATTTTCCTGAATAAACCGAGCTCTTTGAAGGCCAGAGTAGCAGGGGCAGGGTATGGGGACCATAGTTTCAGCATACAACTAGGTCGATGGGCATAATAAAATCTATTAAGAAAACATTGAGCATCCCACTTTGGTGAGTGGCATCTGAGGTCTTAAATGCTAGCACGTGGCCATCTGAGATCCATCAATTGGTCTCAACCCATCTGGAGCAAAGGAGAATGAAGAACACCAAAGACACAAGGTAATTATGAGCCCAAGAGACAGAAAGGGCCATATAAATCAGCCTGAGACCAGAAGAACTAGATGGTGCCTGGCTATAACTGATGACTGCCCTGAGGGAACACAACAGAGAATCCCTGACGGGGCAGGAGAACAGTGGGATGCAGACTTCAAATTCCCATAAAAAGACCAGACTTAATGGTCTGACTGAGACTAGAAGGACCCCAGAGGTCATGCTCCCCAGACCTTCTGTTAGCCCAAGACAGGAACCATTCCCAAAGCCAACTCTTCAGACAGGGATTGGATTGGCCTATGGGATAGAAAATGATACTGGTGAGGAGTTAGCCTCTAGGCTTAAGTAGACACATAAGACAATGTGGGCAGCTTCTGTTTGGGGTGGAGATGAGAAGGCAGAAGAGGGACAGGAGCAGGCTGAATGGACATGGGAATACAGGGTGGAGAGAAGGAATGTGCTGTCTCATTAGGAAGAGAGCAACTAGGAGTATACAGCAAGGTGTATATAAATTTTTGTATGAGAGACTGACTTGATTTTTAAACTTTCACTTAAAGCACAATAAAAAAAAAAAAAGAACTGTATTGAACTAATCTATCTTGCATACCCAGCATATAGCATGAAAAGAAAAAAAAAATTCTCATGGTATTGCTATAAGGTAATTATTGTTCCCATTTTACATATAAGGAGAGCCTTGAAAAACATGGGGCTATTAATGCAATTTGTCAACCACATTGTGACATAGTAAACAAGTAGTAGAGTGGTACAAACAGAAGTTGGGGAGTAGGCAGGGTCCAGACAGCAGAGAACCTTGTAGGATGTGCTAAGGAGGTATGGTTTCAATTTAAGGTCAAGAGAAAGCCCCAGTGGCGGCTTGGACTAAGTAGTGCCAGTGGAAATGGAGACCAGTGGACAGAATTTAGATATATTTGTACACTGAATGGATAGAATTTAGTGACGCTTTCAATATGTGGGCTAAAAAAAAAAAAGGGCTAGAGAGGAGAAAAGACTCAATGATAAAGGTTGGATCTCTGACTTGGATCGATGGTGGATGATGGACATCCTTCCTGAAGGTAGAGAACGCTGGGGAAGAACAAGGGTTTTAGGAGCAGGAATCAAATATTCTGTGTGGGGCATTGACTTAGTGTCCAGGTAAAACAAATAAACAAGCAATAAAATAAAATCAACAATAACAACAACAAAAAGTTGAGATAGTACTAGATATTCCACCGAGAAAGGAGTTTATTGAAGGAAAATGGTCACAAAGGTCTGTCTGGGTTGCACTGTGATTTTCTTGGCCCTAGGAATTTCATAAGGGGTTCACCAGTGGGGCAAAATGGTTAATTGCTGGACTATTAACCAAGAAGTTGGCAGTTCAAACTCACCCGGAGAAACCTTGGAAGTAAGGCCTGGCGATCTGTTTCCAAAAGGTCACAGCCTTAAAAACTCTATGAAGCAGTTCTACTTTCTATGCATAGGGTCACCATGAGTCAGAATCAACTCGATGGCAACTAACAACAACAAAAACAACAGGAATTTTTGCCTTAAAGGGCCCCTTCCTTAAAAAGAATTGTTAATAATTATATTTTATGATTGTATTGCTATAAAGACAAATATAACCCAGGAAAGATTCTTTGTTATATATTCATTTTCCCTTCTGATTAAAAAAAAGATTTAAAAACATTTTCATGGGCTACTAAAAGTATTGTGGGCCCTAGACATGGTGTCTACTGTGCCTAATGAATAAGCTGATCCTGATAAAAGGGCTGAAAGAACTGAAAAGCAAACAAGGAATGAGGTTTTACATAGAGATCTGGAAGCTGCTGCCATCCTTGGACTTGAGCTCATGAGCCATCCTTACTGCTGGTGCTGCTGGTACCACCACCTACCGCTGCCCAGTAGGAGTCTTCATCACTGCCTCTAATATGGCTGGGACTTTTTTTACTCATGATGCTTAAACTGTCTCACGTAAATTGCTGGAATTATGGCAGCTGCTTCTGAGCAGAAAACATCAGGGCTGCCACTACCAGAGATGCTATCAGGAGCTGAATGGTTTCTAACTTATCCCCCTTTCTCATCTCCATGCAGTACCTTCTACTGGCAGAACTTGATCAGAAGTCAGCAAGGCTGGGAGACTCTAGGGGTTGTCAATTCCAGTCCCAGCAGTACATAAGAGAACATAAGAGAGCAAATGCAAGGCTGAGAATCAACCAATAAATATCTGGCATATGCATGTTAAGTTTGAGATGCCCGTGAAACACACAAAGAGGAACGTCAAGTGAGAGTTCTAGCAAAGGAAAGTGGAGAAAGATGAATTGGGCCCTTAAGACTGAGAACTAAAGATCACCAACGTTTTCATCGGTAAAAGAAAGAGAGCCTGGCAAGGAATAGAAGCAGAAGTAGTAAGAGAGGAGAGGCAGCCATCTGTGGAAGCTGTTTCTAGAAAGGGTGACTAATCAACTATTAAATATTGCAGAAAGGTTGAATAAAATGAAAAGATAAAGGTGTCATTGGATTTGGCATCACGGAAGTGTTGGTAACGTTGCTAAAGGTAACTTCAATCAAGTGCTGTTACAGGAGCCAAAATGTTTTCTGGTTTATTTTATGAAAAAACAAATAAAAAAAACCATAAGATATGTAAATTATCACCCAGTATATCTACTGAGTGGTAGAATAAAAGGTCAAACTCAAGTTTCTGGCTTCAAGTTCAGTCCGCTTTCTATTATTTTAAAAACTCTTAAAAATAATCACCAATCCTCTTTTACAAGAAGTGACATGGCTAAATAAGAGGTCTCAGTCCTTTTTTGCAGAAATATTGGCTGTGAGCCACTTGGTCCTCATAGTACAGATGGAAACAAGGAGTAGGTGTGTTCGTCCCGTTACCACCTCCTCCAACACTTATTTCATCATCCTTTTCTTAAAGAGCGGGGAACCTTTTGTTCAGATCCCTTTGTTTTCTGGTAACAGCAGAGAACTTTACATCACATCTGTCAGCTGAAATAACCAAGGAAGCTGTCTGCGTGCTAGTCAGTCTTCAGAAGATGAAAGGTCGGTAATAACGGGTGAGACAAGAGAAGTTGTAAAGGAGGAAAACGAACATGTATTGAAAAACGAGGAGTTACAGTAGAAGGCTCAGTAGCTGAGAAGGGCCCAGGAGAATAGTCACAGATGATTCTGAAAAATCCATGGAGTTACTACCTGGAATCAGTGGCACTAGCAGAAATATCACCATAGAGAGAGGAAGATTTCAGGGAAGAAGGAAATTTTGTCATCTCTGAGGCTTCAAATTATCCAGAGGGAAAAAAAATGGGTATATTCCTTCTGCCAATTTTTAAGTTCATCTCTTGCCTGGATTGTTGCAGCAGCCTCCTAATTGGTCTCCTTGCCTTCTTCTGTTGTTGTTGTGTGCTGTTAAGCCGATTCAGACTCACAGTAACCCTGTGAGTAGAACTGCCCCACAGAGTTTCCCAGGTTGTAATCTTTACAGAAGCAGATTGCCAGGTCTTTTCTCCCACGCAGCCACTGGTGGGTTTGAACTGCCAACCTTTTGGTTAGCAGTTAAGTGCTTAACCCCTGTGGCACCAGGGCTCCTCGTCTTCCTCTGGCTCCCCTATTATGTACTCTTTACTCTGCAGACAAGGTGATCTTCCCAAATCCCAAGTCTGATCACCTGCTTTACTCCCCCTCAAGCTTCCATTGCTCTTAGGAGAGAGTCAAATTCCTTAATATGGATTGCCATCTCTTATCTTTTCCATCCCTCACTCCACACACACACATACACACACACACACTCTCAACACTGCCAACTATAATAACTATCCCTTCTTTACCCCTGGAAACCCTGGTGACGTAGTGGTTAAGTGCTACAGCTGCTAACCAAAAGGTCAGCAGTTCGAATCCACCAGGCACTCCTTGGAAACTCTATGGGGCAGTTCTACTCTGTCCTATAGGGTCACTGTGAGTCAGAATCGACTCGACAGCAGTGGGTTTTGGTTTTGGGTTTCTTTACTCCTACACATACTTTTCACTTCAGCTTAGGTATCACCTCCTGTGCAAAGGATTCCCTAATCCCCAAGACTGGGTTAAGTGCCTCCACTATGTACCTCTATTTTGGCCTTAATATATTTCTCTCTTTAGATTATTTAATTGCCCAGCTTCCCCACAAGACTGTAAACTCCTTAAGGACTGAGGCTATGCTCCTTCATTATTATACTCTAATGCCTGGCACAATGCGTGGTTCATTATATGGATACATGGATAAAGGAATGAAAGAGGTAGGACACAGGTAGAACAGTGCTGGGGGGCGGGAGGAGGTGGAAGCTTGGATGTCCTTTACCCAAGATATCGCAAGGCAACTTAGCCAGAAGAGAATCATTGTTGAAAGACCCAAGGTTAAAGTCAGGAAGACCAGGCCATATATAAGGTCTAAAGAGGTAAGATGTAAACCTGAGAAGAATGTAAACCTAAGTAAGATATAAACCTAATTAAAGAATGTGGCGAGTTTAGGGAAATATGGGACAAAGTACAAGGAATGGCTTATAGGAGGAAGGTGGATAGTTATCAATTTAGGGCCGTTTTAAGTTGTATTAAACCCTGTGGAAGTGAGGGGAAGAGTTTGAAGGAACTAATCCAAGATGACCCACATGTATACAAGAAAGTGTAGTAAAGGTCACACAGAGTTCTAGAATCAGATTACCTCTATTTGTATCCTTCCCCTTCCACTTCTTACTAGCTGTGTGAGCTTGATCAAGTTACTAACCCTTCCGTGCATCACTTTTTCCCATCTAGATACAATAATACTTATAGTATCAATGAATTTCTAAAGTTCATTGTAATTTTTCAATGAGCTAATTTGTATAAAGTACTTAGATAGTACGTGGTACTAGTAATAAGCTCTCAATAAATGTGAACAGTCAGTAAAGGTTTACCATGTCCTGAGGATCAGTCCTTACCATATATGTCCATATTCTCCGTTAATGGCCCATATTAAGAATTTTGTGAAAGTTCTACTGTGTTTGTTTGGTACATGATATGTATATCTTTTCAGACTGTCTTTTTCACCAAAGCTGTGAAAGCTGGACAGTGAAAAAGGAAGATCAAAGGTGTATTGATGCTTTTAAATTATGGTAAATTATGGTATCAAAAAAAAAAAAAAAAAAAAAGCATTGCTGTCGAGCCGATTCCTACTCATAGCGACTCTGTAGGGCAGAGTAGAACTGCCCCATAGAGTTTTCAAGGAGTGCCTGGTGGATTTAAGCTGCTGACCTTTTGGTAGGTCTTAACGTAGCTCTTAACCACTATGCCACCAGGGTTTCCAAATTATGGTGTAAGCAAAGAATATTGAACATACAATGGACTGCCAGAAAAAACTAACAGACCCACATTGGAGGAAGTACAACCAGAAGGCTCCTTTGGATACATCATCAAAACATAACAGTTCTAGAAAAGGACATCATGTTTGGTAAAGTAGAGTGTCAGTGAAAACAAAGGAAACACTCCATAATATGAATTGGCCCAGTGGCTGGGACAATGAGTTCAAACATACCAATGATTGTGATAAGGATAAGGATGTGGCAAGGATAAGGATGGCCCAGGAACAGGCAACGTTCCACTCTGTTAAACAGAAGGTCACCACAAGTCAGAGCCAACTCAGCAGCAAAAACAAAGATAGAAAGAGTTCTTTCCACATGCGACATACACTTGGACAGAATCATATTAAGAAGTTTAATCAAGGTAAAACATTTTTAACATTATCCAACTGTTACACAAAACCAACAAAGTCCTGTCCTTTCTTCTTTCACTTTGCTTACTACGGTTGAAGACAAGAAACATCTTTTCTTTCTCATTCAGTAAAAAAACAAACAAAAACAAAACAAAAAAACAGTTGCCGTTGAGCTGATTTTAACTAATGGTGACCCCATGTGTGTCAGAGCAGAACTGTGCTCCATGGAGTTTTCAATGGCTGATTTTCAGAAGTAACCCACTAGGCCTTACTTTTGAGGAACCTCTGTGTGTACTCCAGGCTCCAACCTTTCAGCTACCAGCTGAGCACATTAGCTGTTTGCACAGCCCAGGGATGCCCCTCACTCAGTTCTTCTTCGGTTTCCCTCCTTGAAGTTACTGAGATGAGCCCAGGAGGAATGCTGGCTCCATGGAGAAGGCTGAACTCGGGTATTGGACTTGAAGCTGTGACAGTGAAACTTCGTTTTCCAAAGAAGCACAATTATCATGTTCATGATACGGATAAGGAGATGGAAGTTTTTAAAAAATGTTGACTTGTTCTTGGACACTGAGCTGATGAGTGAAAAAGCTAGCACCAGAACAGTGATTTTCTGCATCGGATTCAAGGCAGCAGTACTGAGTAGGGTGTTCTTTTTTTTTTTTTTTTAATTGTTACAAAATACGGATAGCACACCTTTTGCCAATTCAATGTTTTTCATGGGTACAGTTGAGTGACACTAATTATATAAATCATGCTGTGCATGTATTGGTGATCCAATACTTATTGCCAAGTTTTCCATTCCGATCACAGAAATTCAATGCTGCCTGAACAATGACTTCCTCTTTTCCCTCCCTCCTGTCCCTGGAACCGTGGTTAAACTCTGATCTCTGTACGTTTGCCTATCTAGGTATTTCACATTACAGAGATCATACAATACTTGTCCTTTGTGATTGACTTCACTCAGCAGAATGTTTTCAGTTCATCCACGTTGAGTAGGACTGTCTGATAGCTGCTTGCACTTGGACTGATTTCTTACAACTTGTCTGGTTCTCTTCTCAACTCTCATAACTTCCTATTGGTTCTTACATTTCATCTTTCATTTCAGAGTTAATCCCCTCTCTTCTAGGTTGTAATAAAGATAAGATAAAAATTTTCTGGCTTTCTGAAAGGGCTGACTTATTACAAACTGTGGTTGAGTATATAAGTATATTTGGACATGAAATGTGCAGCCAAAAAAAAAGGGCTGTGTTATAAAATTTTCTAAGTTTAAAAACCCAAGTGAAGTATCTGAGAAATTAAATAATTTCCTTAGGGGTGGAGCAGATGATTTGGGGCAAGCAACTCATGCTCTTACCTCTTCTCTGTGCTTTGGCCTCAATTACATGGCCTTCTTTCTAAGGCTTCTGTGAGTTTTCACTATTTTATATAATGCTGTCACGAGTGTCTTAATTGAAAGAGTCTTTTTGTTCTTTTGTGTGGTTCTTGAGCAGCACAAATGGTTTATTGCTCAACTCTTAAGGTTGACGGTTCGAACCCACCTGGTGGTACCACGAAAGAAAGGCCTAGTGATCTGTCTGTACAAATATTATAGCCAAGAAAATCCTATGGATCAGTTCTACTCTGTAACACAAGGGGCCGCCATGAGTTGGAATCAATCAACAGCAATGGGTTTTTTTTTTATTATTATTTTAGGGAAATTCTTCTAAATTATTTCCATAGGCTTCTAAATTATTTTCTTAGACTAAAAGCAATATCTTTTTAGAATAGAAAAACAACCTTACAATTCATCATAATGATAAACCATTATTGATACCTGTTATATTTTATGACAGGTCTGAGGCTTTCAAACTTTCACAGTGTCCTTAGTGTCTCAATAATTTTTTCATGACACTTATAGGCTAAAAGAAATAGTTACTAATTCTACTGATTAAGTAGTTAGGTCCAAACAATTTAATAAGTATCTATGTCCTGACAATTCAGTAGACATTTGAAAATATAATGCACGTAATTGAAAGAAAAAATATTTTTATGTTCTTAAATAATCACACTTAGATATTGATGGGATTTGTGTGCCTGTTGGACAGTGTACAACTTCTCAAACCTTGGAACCAGATGGACATTGCTGTCCTGAAATTGATTTTTGCGCAATACATGCTTGACATCACAGCAACTGTAAAACCTCACCTTGAAAAAGAGCTGACACTATCAAAAGAATGTAGCATGATCTAACTTTGAAACTGTGAACTACCTAAAGTTAATACTTCATGAGGAGTTCAACAGATGTCAAGCATTGCTGTTTCTTTTTGAAAATTTAAGTTTTCCTGAAGTGCCCCTGTGAGTTCACTGTGGTGCCCCAGGATACCAAGGCATACAGTTTGAGAGCTAGGTGCTTTGTGAGTTTATCATGTTTAGTTTTCCCAATAACTCTCTGATTTAAACTTTATCCATTCTATTATTTCCAGAAGAAGAAATCTGAGGCTAAGACTGGCTGTGTAATTTCCCTAAGGTTACACAGTTAACAAATCGTGAGATTAGGTCTATTTGCCTCCAAAATTCTATTTTCTTGCTATAATACTGGGGTGGGTAGGTAGGGTTGGTTAGTACTCTACATCCAGTCCCACCTCCTTTCGGAATATTTTCCTGTTCTGCTAAAGGCTGTGAAGTTAAAAACCACTTTTCCTAGACTTCATTGCAACTCGGGTAAAAAAAAAAATGTAAATCAGATTTTAGCAATTAAATGTACTCACATGAGATTTTAAGTTGGGGTAATGTGGAGGCCATCATCAGGCTGCTTTGCCTGTTTCTCTTGGCAAACAATCTCATGGAGACTTGGGCGTTTTTTCTGCAGTGGCATTCCAGTGACTTGTCTCTAGGTAGTTCCAGTGGCAGCCTTAAACACATGCAGTGTCTCATTTGCCCAGCCATCAAATTCATGGAGGTCCAGAGCAGCTGAGGTGACAGCATTAGAAGCTTCCTAAACTAGCTTCTGATCCTTGGATTGCAACCTTGAAGCATATTCTTGAACTCAGTTGTGTCAGTAGTAGCCTCCAATTCCCCGCCTTCTCCCCGTTGGCAGAAATAGCAGTTCCCCTGTTCTTGTGATGTTCTGGAACATTCCTAGAGGCCCACTCTTCCAGACTTTTTAACACTTTAGAAAGCACTGAATTCCCTGTGAAGGAAAAAAAAAAAAAAAAATCCTTAAAATACCTTGCCTGATATTTGTTTCCTGTACATAACTCTGAGGGATATAATTATCCTGCACATATATTTATAACTTATGAGAAAAAAGCCACTACACATGTATTAGAGAAATAGAAAACATAACATAGCATTTCACCCATCATGACTTATATGTTTAGAAGGCTCAGATAGGGTAAAATTCATGACCACCTCAAAAACGGATAGATTTAAATTCAGATTAGAGTCCATTAGCTATAGAAGAACATTTATAAGAAATGAATGGGCTACTTCCCGTTTCTGCTTTTAAGATTTATTCACTGAACAGTTTAGGTGGATGATTTAAAAAATAAACCTCCAATTCTCACTGTTTCTTGGGAAATAAAAATGTTTCATCTACAATGAAACATGTGAGAGCCAGAACTCAACAAGACTGCCTTGTTTGTCTGGGTCTCACAAGTTTTCTGCCTTTGGCAGGGTGCAGTCTTACCACTTTTCTATCCCTTTCTATAGTGGAAAATATTTGAGTTTTCTTTCTCTGACAGGTCTCTGCCTTACACAGGTTTGGCTCTCGCAGGTTTTACTTTATATATGTGTGTGTGTTTGTGTGCATGAGCACATGTATTTACATATACACACACATAGTGAACCTTGTAAGCAAAATTTTGTTATTTACCAAAGAAAAAAAAAATTTTTTTTTTATCAAGAACATTAGAAAAGAAAGAGGTTCTACTTTGACACAAATGTGAATATATCAAAAAAATTAACTTGGCTGAGTATCAAAAGAGCATATTGCTCTTGAAAATCGTAAACTTAGAGAACTCTCCCAACTTCTATATGGTCTTCAATCTGGAAAAGTATCTTTCCTAAAGGTCTAGTCCCAACCAAAAAACAAAAAAAAAATTGTATTGTCCCTGGATAATGTCTCCCATTAAACAACAGCACAGCTTGTATTTGATATCCAGTGTTAATGTCATCTAGATCCAAGTTTTCCTAGTAAATCAAAGAAAAAACTGAAAAAATCAAACCCATTGTTCTCGAGTTGATTCCAACTCACAGTGACTCTATAGGACAGAGTAGAACACCCCAGAGGGTTTCCAAGGAGCACATGGTGGATTTGAACTGCCAACCTTTTGGTTAGCAGAAAAACTCTTAATCGCTGTGCCACCAGCGATTGAAAAGAAAGGAAGCATAAATGTTGTCTGCATTAGGGTGACAGTATATCATGGCCCTAACACAAAAATGAAAGGCACACTCAAAGGGGTACTGAAGAGGGTTAATGAAAGCCTATTTACAGTTAAGGCCAGGGATGAGGGAACCAACATGGGCTGGGGAAACACTCAGGGACTAGCAACAGAGGAAAACATTACTGCCTCTAGTGCTGACTGGGCAGAGAAGGGAGCTGTTACTGGAACATGGTGAGAGCTGTAGTCATGGGAAAGGGTATGCCTAGCAGGAATTGTGGCCATAAGTAGAGAAGGGCAAAAACTACCAATTCACAGAGCAGCAGAATCAGCAAAGAATAAGAAACGGCCAATGTCCCCAAAATCCGTCCTACCTGGGGAAGTTTCAGATTTTGCAGCCAAAAAACATAAGTTCAAATAAATACTAATTAAGTGTTCTTGAGCATGTTACTTAAATGTTCAAAGATTGTTTCCTCATCTTTGAAATAGGAATAATAATGCCAAGAATGTCATAGAGATTAAAGGAAATAATAAATGTAAGAGTGATTCTAAAATAATAAATGTAAGAGTGATTCCACAGTGAAATACCACTTGTCCTTAGTATCATTTTTATTATTATTTCATCTTCAGAGACAGGAGAATGTTTGCACAAACCATCTTACAATCAAGATATATTTTTTTCTGCATGCCAAGATATTTCACAGCTTGGTCACTGATGACTGCCAGTATTTAAATAACATGGATATATGGAACTTAGTAAAGTAAAGGAATTTTCAGAGAGTAAATAGAATATTTAAGCCTTAAAGGAACTTAAGGAAGCACAAGTGACAAGGCACTTTGGTTTTTCCTTTCATTAACACCATGTGAAAACTTGGAGAGATGGTCATTCAATCGGCCCTTAAATCTAAGATGTCAAATATGGCAAACCTTCTGCCACTATCACCTTGTGCCTCCGTAGCAGGTATTGCCAATCCATTTGCAGAGCCCAGAGCTAACATCCTCAATATAGCATTACAGGCAGCCACTAGTAATTAGAGGTGGCACATGAGATAAATCATATTTGCCATCACTGGACATTCAACTGGTAGGCAGTGTGCTGAAACTGATTGAACATCTGGGTGTTGGCTTGGTTCTCAAACTTTTTAAAGGGTACCAACAAATTAGAGAAAGTTCAGAACAGAGCAATCAGTTGAAAGACCTGGTATAATTATCTTGAAAATGAGAAGACTTAGGAAGGATAAGAGTAAACTTTTCAAGTATTTTCAGGTGTATGTGGTAAAAGAGGGGCATTTATGTATATTGCGACCCTAGAGAAAAGAACTGGAGTTAATAGGTAGAAGTGTCATAGAAGTATATATCAGCTGTTTAGCATTCAGACTTGCCTAATAAGGAAGATATAAAACAAAAAAACCCACTGCCGTTGAGTTGATTCCAACTCATAGCAACTCTATAGGACAGAGTAGAACTGCCCCATAGAGTTTCCAGGGAGCATCTGGCACATTCAAACTGCCGACCTCTTGGTTAGCAGCCATAGCACTTAACTACTATGCCACCAGGGTTTCCAAGGAAGATATAATCTTCCAAAATACTAAGTTCAGTTGAACCTGGGTGAACATGGGTCAGGGGTATTATCAAATAAATTAATTCCTGATTTAGGACAGCAGATAAGCTAAAAAAAAAAAAAAAAAGCTAGATGGCTACTAATATCCATTCCAGGTGCAAACTTCCACAATTCTAAATCTTTCTGGGTATTTATTGGCACATACCAGAGGGCAGCCATAAAAGAAAACCATGTTGGTCCACTTGGGAATCTTGTGATGGGTATATCCAATGCCGTTGAATCGATTCCGACTCATAGCAGCCCTATAGGACAGAGTAGAACTGCCCCATAGAGTTTCCAAGGAGCGCCTGGCGGATTCAAACTGCTGACCCTTTGGTTAGCAGCTGTAGCACTTAACCACTACACCACCAGGGTTTGATGGGTATGGAATTGGCAAATTCCCATACTATCCATTTGCCAGGTTTATTTTACAATGTGTCAGCCAGAACTCCCCTAGCCAATATGTTGTGCCCCAGAAAGGTTAGCATGTGATGCGATGAATTAACAGTGATGTTGCCAAAAAGGAATTTCACTCTTGGACCAAATTTGGATTAAATGTAGTAAATCCAGTGCATTAGTTTTTAATAATCAAAAAGTTCTGTCAGTGTGCTTAAGGAGAATAAAATTCCCCCTTTTAAAGGTTTGTTCGCTGTAACATTTGAAAGTTGAGATGCAGTCAATCATTAACAATGTTAAATATTTTCTACCTTTTGGAAATACAATACGGTCAAGGTGCTGAGGTGTGAAAATTGGCCAATCTTCAACTCTTGTATTAGATGAAACTACTTTCAAAGTATCATTTTCTTACTCATATTCAGTTTAGCTATTTCTTCAACATATCACCTTTATCTGTCACTACTTATTAAAATTCAAAGATTTTACCTGATATTTGGGTCTCTAGGTACACAGAGAAGGAAAGAAGGCATGGCGTGATTGCCACATGAAAAGCAAAGATTAGACTTCCTAATTCTTGTGATAAAATTACAAGCAGCATAATGGGATTTAGGTATCTTTATATAGAATAACTAAATATTTATTTAAATATAAGTAAACAAATACCTGTGATGCTGTCACCTTTTTGAGACAGACTTCAGGATTTGGATTCCTTCTTATGTATTTCTGTTTCCTCAATAGTAAATAGCACAGCGCTTGAAACATAGTAGGGACCAATAGGTAGGTGGTGAACTGAATAAAATAAAAACTACTAAGTTGTCCCTTCTCTATGCTCCTCAGAGTATTCAATACATGGAACTATCCTGGTTTTCTTTTTTTTTTTTGTTCAACGTGTTTCCTCCCATACTAGCCCTTGAGCTCCTTGAGGGCCCAAAGAGTGACAACTTATTCAACTTATTCCCAATGTCTTACTCAGTGGCTACTCGGCACTCATTAAATGTTCCTTGAATGAATTCTTTCTTCAGTGAGATCATACTCATACACCCAAATAAGCTTTACTGAAGAACGGTTTTGCTTAGTAAACAGAACAATGCTGTTAAGAGTGGCCAGAGCCAAATTTGAGTACTAAATCAGCCATTTATTAACCATATAGCTTTTGGGAAGATACTTTTCCTCAACATCCTCATTTGCAAAATGAGAATAAATGTATGATTTTTATGACTTGTAAAACCCTTTCATATAGATACATATAAATTATATTTAGTGTTCATCTTCCCAGTTATACACAGACATATTCTAGGCAAAACAGTAACATAACAATTAAGATCAGTGATGGAATTTCAGACTACTCAAATGGCTTACAATCTGGCATTACCTTATGGTACTCTTTTCATGGACTCCAAACATAGGAAAAAAAAAAACATAGGAGCTGCTGGTAATAGTGCTCCTTTGAGGTTTCTGGGATATTGTTAAAGTCAGACACACATTCAGTTTCCTATAAAAACTCCTTGAGTTGGGCAATATTATCTTCATTTTTTTGAATGAGGAAACTAAGACTTGGGACAATTAAGTATCTCATGTTCAAAAATACACAGCTAGTAAGTGGCAGGTCTGGGATTGGAACTCAAGTGCTCTGAGATGAAATCCTGTGCTATTAACCAAATCGAGTGCATGTTTATTACTCATATAGGGAACAAGGCTACTTTGTCCTATTACCAACTCACTTCAGTAGTCAAAACACTCTATCTTATTAGGTGGGATAGTGAAAATTATTTTCTGTACAACTCTTTCCATGCCTAAATCCTCAAGAATGGATTAACTCTCTGGACCCTCAGTAAGAACACAGCAGAAATTGTTTTCTCATACTATAAATGCAATATAACATGTAGAAAGGGAATAGGCTTAACAAACAGTCCAGACAAATCACAAGCTTAGTGACCTTGAGCAAGTTACTAACTCTTTGGAAGCATTTTCTGATCTAGAAAATGGGAATAATATGTTTTAGCTCACTGGGTGATAGCGATTGAAAAATATATTTAAACACCTAGACATACCAACACATTTTAACTCACCATCAATTTCCTTCCCCAAATGGCTATCTTCTTTTGCTGCCACCAGAGAATACTAAAACAAAACAAAACAAAAAAACTCTGACCATTAAATTCTAAACCCTTCAAGTATAGTCCAAAGAAGAATGGATTCTCCTTTGTTTGAGGGCTAACACCTCCATATTAAACGGCATCTACTGGAAAGCACTGTGACCAAATCAAGGACGAATCTAATTCCTTTTCTTGGATTCATTATCCATGGGACATAGAACCCACTAGCTGCCAAAGCCTTGAGTAGAAGCATTATTTCAAAAACTAAACTGTCTTACCACATGAAGAGCAATACAATTCTAACCTCAGAGTTATTCAACCTCAGATGGAGAGAAATGAAACAGAAATATGAGTTATATAAGTGAGGATCTCCAAACCAGTTTACAATATTTTCCAGGAATGTCTCTATAGTATTCATGGGAAAATATAGAACAGCTCTTTTGCCCTCAACAGTGTGTGTGGCAGAGTACCTCACAAAATTTTCTGATTAATTTTTACTGCTATTTTATTGTAAAATCTGTAGTTTATCAATTTTTTCATAGCCAATTGGATTCACAGGGCCCTTATACATGATCTCAGGCAATATCCCACTCAAGGGAGGCATTTCATCTTCAGTCTCCAAGGGATGAATATCCACCCCCTGTTCGAGGAAAGAGAAAAAGTAGAAGGAAAAAGTATGACAATAAATGTTTATGAAATAGCCTATATTACAGGGTTATTATTAATATTAAATGAGGCTACAGAGCTTTTTATTCTTTAAATGTAGTTTTCTTAAGAAAACTGACTTTGAATTGAATTGTAACAAACTTTTCTGGGTTATACCCCTTTGGAAGCTCTTCTCTGCCTTCCTGCTATACAATGTCCTTGAATAGAATTCCATCCTGCACACTCTTCGCCTCTGATTCTCCTTTACAAGCTATCCACATTTGTCACTTCAGCCAACAACTCTCCATTGATAATTCTCAAGTATTTATCTGCAGTTCAGAGCTCTCTTGAGCTCCAGAAGTCATAGATCCAACAGACTTCTGAGCATCTCCACCTGGACATTGCACACAAGCCTTTAAACATGCATTCAAATAGGATTTCATCAGGTTTACCCTCAAACCTCTTTCTCATCTTGACAGTCAAATAAAAATGATGCTTGTTAGTTGTCATCAAGTTGATTTTGACTCATATAGGCTCCATATGACAGAGTAGAAGTGCCCTATATGGTTTCCTAGGCTATAACCTTTATGGAAGCAGATTGTCAGGTCTTTCTCCCACAAAGCAGCTGAGTGGATTTCAACTGCTAACCTTTTTGTTAACCATTGTTCCACCGGGGCTCCTCAAATTAAAAAAAAAAAAAAAATAGAAACTTTAAGTATTTATCTACTTCTCCCTCCTCCAACCCCCCACTTAATGTACCTAAGTTCTGGAGTCAAAATGGAAACCTAAATTATAATTACAGAGAATAAGAATTCTCGAAAGCTATCTGCCACTACAAAATACCCAGAGCCTGGCTAATTTAAAACAAACATTTTCCTTTTTTAAAATCTACTTTTTTGAAGTGCAAATTGTTTTCTCTACCAGGACATAATGAAATGACAGAAAACAGATTCAATCTCCTCCTTTAAACAACTTGAAATCCTGGAAAAACATGAAAAAATGTTTTTCAGACATTGGTCAACAAGCAATACAAGACCGAAAGAAGAAAACAAAACAAAGACACACACACACACATGCACACACACACAAATGGTGAGTTCTATGATTGCCCAGCTTACTAGGTTGCAGAGCAGATAGAGGAAGGAATCTCAAATACATCCCAGTCTCACTGCCACTCATGGGGAGACTAAGGTGGCAAGAATTTGAGGGACACAGTACTTGAGTGAGGGAGGTACATAGAGAGGGAACACTCCAGAGATCTACAGAGGAGTCACTCAAATCCTTGGCTGAGTACTAACATATGCATCAATGAGAGGAGCTGACTCAAGGTCAAGAAAGAACCATGTGAAATCAGTAAATCAAAAATTTTCCAGAGCTCATAGAGGGCTGAGAAAAGTTTGCGTGCCATCCAACCAGAGTGGAAAAACACTGTAATAGGTAGGGCATTAGGTCAAGTCCTCAGAAGAGTATCACCATTGCAGTGTGGCTAAACTAGCTCTAGACTTAAAGCTACTCCTGAGGTGCCTTAACAAAACTTAAAAGGAAACATTGAAGTTATTCAACTCCTTCCAAGCAAATCAACTGCTTGTCAGAACCAAACCCAACACTGTATAAAAGCGTATAGCAATATCAAAACCTAACAATTAAAAAAATCAGGTTTAGAATCAAGTATAAAATTATCAGGCATTAGAGGAACAGTGTAATACAGTCCATAATAAAGATGAAAAAATCAATCAATAGAAACAGATTCAGAGATGATGGAATTAGAAGACAAGGTCTTCAAAATGTGTCAACCATACATTCAAGAAGACAGTGAAAATCATAAGCAGGAGGAGTAGGAAAAATATAAAAATAAGACTCAATTGAAATTGAATAGAAATAAAAATAAAATATCTGAAATAAAATACAGATTAGACACTGAAGAAGAAAAATGAACTTGAAGATCTTACAATTGAAATTATACAAAAAGAAACACGTAAAAAGACTAAAAAGAAAAAATATACAGAGCCTGAAAACACATCAGAGAAAATATCCTTCAAGATCACATTATTGTCTGATTTATGAGGCAAACAAAACAGTGTGAATTCATTTCCAACAGGTCTGCATTAAAAGATATGCTAAAGAAAAGTTCTTCTGGCAGGAGAAAAATGTTGCCAGTTGAATATTCAGATCTACACAAATGAATGAACCCCAGAAATGGTAAATATAAAAAACACCTTTTCTTATTGTCAATTTCTTTTAAAATCTTTGACTTTATTAAACAAAAATAATAACAGTGAATTGTAGAGTATATGTAAAAGCAAAATGTTTGATAACACTAGCATAAAAGATAGGAGAGGGAAATAGAAGTATACTGTTTTTGGATTTTTACACAGTATGTGAAGTGATATAATTTGAATGTAGGCTGTAATAAGTTAAAGAAGCATATTGTAAACCCAAGGGTAACCTCCAAAAAAAGTAAAACAATGAGCGATAGCTGTTAAGCCAATATAAAAACAAAACCAAATCTGTTGCTGTCGAGTCAATTCCAACTCATAGTGACCCTATAAGAGAGAGTAGAGTTGTCCCACAGGGTTTCCAAAGGTTGTAAATATTTGCAGAAGCAGACCATCATATCTTTCAGCAGAGTGGCTGGTGGGTTCGAATTGCCAGTCTTTCGGTTAGCAGCCAAGTGCTTAACCACTGTGTCACTAGGGCTCCTTATTAAACCAATAGTGGAGATAAAATAGAATACTGAAAACACTCAATCTGAAAAAAATCAGCAAAGAAGATAAAAAGAAATAAATAGTAGAAGACGAATAAGATGATCATTTAAGCCCATTATATTGATAATTACATTAAATATAAATGGTCTAAATAATCCAATTAAAAGGGAGCAATTGCCAGACTGTACAAAACACACTTTTAATATAAATACACAGATACATTAAAAGGATGGAAAAATATACCATGCTTACAGTAGACAAAGGAATGTTGGAGTGGCTATATTAACATCAGGTCAAGTAGATTTTAGAAAAGGAAAATTACAATGATAAGAGATACATTTCATAATGATAAAGAGGTTAATTAATGAAGAAGATACTGTTGTTGTTAGTTGCTGTCGAGTCAGCTCTGACTCATGGTGACTTTATATATAACAGAATGAAATGTTGCCCAGTCTTGTGCCATCTTCTTGATCATTGGTATGTTTGAGTCCATCATAGTGGCTATTATGTCAGTACATCTCACTGAAGGTTGCACTCATTTTTGTTGACGTTCTACTTTACCAACCATAACGTCAATCCTAAAAATGTATGCATGTAACAACATAGCTTCAAAATACATGAAGCAAAAACTGACAGAACTGAAAGTACGAACATAGAAATTCACAACTTCAGTAAGAAGTTTCAAAATTCCTTCCTTGATAAGTGATAAAACAAATAGAAAATCACCAAGGATATTGAAGACTTGAATAACCGAACTCACTTGACCTAAATGAAATTTATAGAACACTTCAATCACCAACAGGTGAACATACATTCTGCAACATTAACCCTTTGAAGGATGAATTATTACTTTTTTTTGGAATGTTTTGGTTGTGTCATTTTTTTTTTCCACTAATGGAATAGATGTTGAATCATCGTTTTTGGTAGTTTTTATTATTTGAAAACTTGAGGTGCCAATTGCAAGCTGGCCATATTGGTTCCATGTTCCATGAAATACATCACAAACGTGGTGTATATCAGCCCAGGAAGTGCATCACAAACTGTTTTCAGGCAGGTGAGCACTTATAAAAGATATCATCAGGGAGGTGAGCACTTTATAAAAAATGTCTTCAGGAAGGTGGCTAATGCACGTGGGCCATATCAGTCCAACGTTCCATGAAGCACATCACACGCAGTATGTATCAGTCCCAAGGCCCAGGAAGTGCATCACAAACTGTTTTCACCTCCAAAAATAACTCATTTACTTGAATATTTCCAAATACTGATAACTTTACCTTCCCAACATCACAAAGGAAATAGTAAACATTCTTGCAAGCCTTATATCAGTGTATAAAAGCCAAAAGGCACAAAAGTTTCACACAATCACTCCTCCATGAAGCACCCCTTCATACAAATGGCTCACGACACTCAAATGTGGTGCAGACCAAAATCTTTTTTTTTAGGCAGTTGCATCAGTATCAGCCACAACTCCAGAATGTACTAAGTGTCTCAAATGCCTGCCCATAAACCTCCAGGGGCAGAAAATGTAGCTGGAGCATATAGTGCCATTGCCTGTTTTAACAAAAATAGACCATATTTGAACCCATAAAAAAAGTCTCAATAAATTTAAACACACAAATTGTGTTATTTGACCACAAGGAATTTAAATAACAAATGAATAACAAGATATGTGAAACTTTTCCAAAATTTGGAAATTAAACAATATATTTTTAAAGAATCCATGAGTAAGAGAAGAAATCAGAAGTGAAATTAGAATCCATTTTGAATTAAATGAAGACACACATCACAATTTGTGAACTGATGAAGCAGTTCTTTGTGGGAAATTTATGGCATTAAATGCATAAATTGTAAAAGATGAGTTTCAAAAAAGATCTAAGCTTCTGCTTTAAGAAACTAGGAAAAAAGAGCAAACTAATTTACGTACATTTAAATGCACCCATTTAAAGAGTACAGTTCAATAAGTTTTGGCAAATGTACACAACTCATATAACTACTACCACAGTAACCCCCAAAAGTATCCTTTCAATCAAACTATCTCTACTTTTACCACCATTAACACAAGATGAGGGCAACAATTCACCTTCTTTCAGTCATTACAGATTTGTTTTGCCTTTGAAGAACTTCATAAATAGATTAATTACTAGTTTCTTTTGCTCAACATAATGTTCTTGAGATTCAACCATGTTGCTGCATATATCAGTTATTTGTTCCTTTTTATTGCTGAGTAATATCCCATTACATATCAAAATGTGTTTATCTATTCACCTGTTAATGAGCACTCATATTGTTTCCAGGTTTTTACTACTATGAATAAAACTACTGTGAATACTTGTGTACAAGTGTTTGAACATACTTTCATTTCTCTTGGTTAAATATTTAGGAGCAGAATGGCTGAGTCATATGATAAGTGCATACTCAGTTTATAGGAAACCGTCAAATGGTTTTCCAAAATAGTGCAATTTTACACTTTTATCAGCAATGTATGAGAGTTCCAGTTGCTCCCAATCTTCATCCACACTTGGTACTGTTGATCTTTCTTGTTTTAGCCATTCTAATTGGTGTATAAAGGTATCACATTGTGGTTTTAATTTTCATTTTCCTGATGACTGAAATATTAAGCATCTTTTCATATGCTTATTAGCCACTAGTGTATCTTCTTTCGATGGCACTGGGTCTGGGTATATCTTCTTTAGTGAAATGTCTATAATTTTTTTCTAAGTTTCATTGCTTTTTTGTCTTTTATTATCGAGTTGTAAGAATATTTTATATATGCTTCATACCCATTCTTTGTCATATAGAGTGTATTTTCTTTAAATCTGTGGTCTGACTTTTTATTTACTTGATGGTGTCTTTCACAGAGTAGAAGCTTACATTTTGGCAGTCTAATTTTTGATTTATGCTCTATGTGTCCTCCCTGGATGTGTAAAATCACAAGTAATTTCTCCTATGTTTTCTTATAAAGATCTAGAATTTTAGTATTTATGTATAGATCTATGATCCATATTGGGTATTTTTTTGTGAGTGGTAAGAAGTAGCAATTGATATTCATTCTTTTCATATGGATGGACAATTGTTCCAGCACTATCTAGTAAAAGACTACATTTCCCCCATTGAATTACTTTTGTGCCTTAGTGAAAAACTAATTTACAAAGTATGTGTCAGTCTATTTCTGGACTCTCATTCTGTTCCATTAATTCTCATGTTTATCCTTATGCTAATATCATGTTGTCTTGATTGCTGTAATTTTAGAATAAGTCTAAAAATCAGGTCATGTAAGAATTTTTTTTTTTCAAAGTTGTTTTGGCTACTCTAGGTCCTTTGCATTTTCATATAAACTTTAGATTTAACTTGTCACCTTTCGCATAAAAGACTGTTGATATTTTAAGGGGGGATTGCATTGTTTCTATAGATCAATTTGAGGAGATGCCATCTTAACAATATACCCTCTCCTCACTTAATGACATGGTTAGATTCCAAAGACCAGATCATTATGCAAAATTGATGTTATATAAAAATGGAGGATGATCACATCAGATTGCAAAATAGAAGATTATGTAACTGCCAAATCACATCATTATGTAACTGCCAAACCACTGAGAATCATTGCCTAGCCAAGATGACATATAACCTTGACCATCACAGCCAGCGTTACTTTAGCCTTGCATTCATTACTGCTAGACATACATTGTTAATGCATAAAATATTCAGATATTAGATCTTTTACTATTGTTGTAAATGTGGAATGTAGGATAGTGAAATGTTGGATAATGAAATAGTCAATAAGTGAGGAGAAGGTGTACTAAGTTTTCCAATCCATAATTTTGTTATATAATTCCATTTATTTAAGAATTCTTTAATTTCTCTGAGTAATGCTTTATAGTTTTCAATGAGAGGTCTTAAACATATTTCATTCTTTTATGTGGTCTTTTAAATTTTAATGTTTTATTTTATATTTCAATTTATTGCTGTTAATACAAAAAATAAAATTTATTTTTCATATTGACCTTGTTTCACGTAACCTTATTAAATTCACTTATTAGTCTTAGTAGCTTTTTGATAGATGCGTTTTATTTTCTACGTACTTCATCATATCATCTGTGACTAAAATAATTAATTAACTATGTGGGTAAATAAAGGCTCAAATTCTTTACCTCAGTGTGGGACAAACTTGGAAGGGTACTTTACACCTCAGAACTTTCTACAAGCTCTAGATGAGTCTGGGACTTTGCCTGAAATCACACTGTTGCTTGGCTTCTTCCCTTTTCCTGTCCTGCTTCTCCCACTCCTTTGCTGGTTACTTTAAGGAGTACTTAATTAATTAGTTAATTACTTGCACCAGAATCTTTGGTTCAGAATCTGCTTCTAGGAGAACCCAACCTAAGACCTCACCTGAGGCAATATTAATATTGACATCTCAATATTAATCCTTATCCTTAGGATCCATCCCACCACCCCTCAGGGCCTCCAGGCTGATAACAAAAGTCAAGTCTCAGCACAGCCCAAGTAGGAAACTAAAGTCCCTGCTCCAGATATTTTCTCATAGACTTGCAGATATTGCCACTAAAAAAAATAGCATTCACAAAAATCAGGGAGTATGTGTGGGAGTGTATCTTAAGATTTTTGGATCTAAGTGGGTACAATGGAATTCTGGTTAGGTGAGAATTTATTGACTCAAGATTCATTCTTCTTGCAAGGACATCTGGAGTTTGTCCTAATTCTCTAGCTTGGACAGGACAAAGGACCATAGTAAATGAGATGGAGATGCAAGAACTGATTTGGCATAGTAAAGAGGAAATGGCCAGAAAGTAAGAGAAGTGGGGGTATTAAAATGGATTTATTAGGTGAGAACATAAATTCTACCACCTATGTCCCAAAGAGGGTCCAGATGATAGTCCCCTTACTAAGGTAATATGCACTAGTGAAAGAACTAATGGCATCTTTGTGAAAATCGGTAGTGACTATCTGCTATACGTTAGAGTGGGCAGTGGGAGACATTGTTGGAATGGTAGAGGCCAGGTAGGAGTACTCAATCGTTTGAGACACAAACCCATTGCCATTGAGTCAATTCTGACTCATAGTGACACTATAAGACAGAGTAGAACTGCCCCATAGGGTTTTCAAGGCTGTAATCTTTATCCCACAGAGCAGCTGGCGGGTTCAAACCACTGACCTTTGGGATAGCAGCCAAGTGCTTAACCACTGTTCCACTAGAGCTCCTTCCATCAGAGACAAAGAGGACATAATTATAAAAATGGCAACAAGGCTGGAGTGGCATCAGGATACCTCAACCTGCAGGGACTTGTGGCAACATTTAATACATCATGGTATTCCTGCATGTGAAATAGATGAACAATAGACTAGAGTATGCCCAACTTATATAATAAAAAATATATGAAAGTGGAAAATAAATATCTGATTTTACCTGTTGCCATGGAAAATGATGTCCCCTCACCTAGTTTCTAAATCTAAGCCTATTCACAGAACCAGACCCCATTGAGAGGAGAGAAGTCTGGGATCCCTTGAGGAAGAACCCTACAATATCACACTAAGTACATGTGACAAATATTCCACTGGTTTATCTATAAACCTGTGGCCATTTGCATAGAAATAGTGCACTGTGGGGAGGGGAATACATAGAATATCCAAAATAATATTGGATATCTGGCCAGAGCTGACATACACAGATATCAGGTAGCCTAGGTTCTCCCAAAAAGCAGAGCCTGAGACAAGAGATTACTTGCAGGTAGCTAATTTGGGGAAGAAATACCAAGGCATCAGAGTGAGGACACTCAGAATAACAGGTCAGAAAAGGAAGAAAAACAAAAGCAATGGGGAGTTATCAAAAACTGGTCCCTAGTGTAGTCAACTGTGGCTTGACCCTGCAGGTATCCTGTAAAGGATCATTTAGAACATATTTCCAAGTTGTCCAGCAGGGGATCAAAGATACGGGAATATATCTTTTAGTTTCCCTTTGTTGGGTTAAGAATTGCCCATGGGTTTTAATACCCTCACACTTCCTTTTTTGTTCCACACATCAGAATGTCTAAGGATATTTCTACAAGCATACCAGAAGACAGGTAGAGGACCCACCAGGCAGAAAGTGAGAGATACTCAGTTCATCTATAGCAAGAGAGATTGGACCTTGTTTCTCGTATTAAGGCCTTGCATAGATTACGGCAGGCAACCTCTTTGAAGAGGACTTTAGGACAAATTGGACTTGTATTTCCCCTCTCTAAAAGATAAAGTGAAGGTACCTGTTCTCATAATTACAGAGGCTTAGTAGTGCAGTATGGGAATCAGAGATAATGGAGAGCACTAGAGGATTTTAGTGGTTGCAGGGGTGGACTGTATCAGCCATCTCTTATATACCATGTCAGATCCCCCTGGACTAATCTATCCTTTATTCTAGCCAACATTGTTCTGTGTAGACTCAGACTGACTTATTACAGGTATAATCTGACATAGCATCATCTCAGGCCTGCATCATGTACCACACCTACCCTCGTGTTCCCATCTTGAAGCTAAGGCATAGAATGTCCTAGAAAACACTGTCCATACATGCAAACCAAGAAGTGATACAAAGTTAACACTTCTTGAGGTAAAACTTTGACAATATTTTCTTTTTTATCTCTCTTTACTGTGGATAATCTAGAGAAATATTACATATGCTTCTCAATCAGGTCTATTGAATCAGGCGACTGGTCACCCCTAGCTGTGGCCTACTCAATAACATATCATTTATTTGTCTTTCTCTGTCTTGTTCCTCATATTCATCATGCTGTTACATTGGATCACACTTCCTACACTCCCCACCAAATTAACGTCTATGTAAGACTTTATTAAAAGGAGCCCTGCTATTGCAGTTGTTAAGCGATTGGCTGTAAATTGAAACGTTGGCAGTTCGATCTCATCAGCCACTCTGCCTGCTTTAGGAAAGATTTACAGCATTGGAAACCCTATGGGACCATTTTGCTCTGTTCTGTAGGGTCACTCTCAGTCAGAATCGACTCAACAGCAATTTTTTTTTTTTTTTAAGACATTGTCTCAAGCTTGAACTTCTGGGGAATTCAGGCTAAGGAGAGGGGTGACAAAATTAACATTATTTCCAGATGATGATTGTCTATCTGGAAAACCAAAGAGACACAACAATGACGGTAACAACAACAATGATACGCAAAATCTCTATCAATAGGATTCAGTATACTGGCTCATGATAAAATAAATACACAAAAATGAATCACTGTTCTATGTGCCAGTAATAACTTAATAAAAAAAAATTAAAAGGAAATGAACTAAACATTTATCAGGAAGACAGAATGACCATACTCAAGACCATAAAAGACATGAATTACTGGGAAGGCATGCCATGTTGCAAGATGGGAAGGCTTACTGTTATAAATTTGTTAATTTTCCACAAACTGATATGTAAATTTAATGAAATCCCAATTAAAATTCCAATCCTTTGAACTAACAACTTAATTGCAAAGATATCCGAGATAATAAACTGATGAAAATAGGGACATTTTGAGAAAAAGTAATAAGGGATGACTAGTAGTATTCAACCATCAGAATATTAATAGGTAAGGGCAGTAATGGTTCAGTGGGAGAAGTCTCCTCTTCCATGTGAGAGACCCAGGTTCGATTCCCAGCCAATGCACCTCATGCACAGCCACTACCTGTCTGTCAGTGGAGGCTTGTGTGTTGCTATGATGCTCAGCAGGTTTAAGTGAGACCTCCATACTGTGATGATCTAGGAAGAAAGGCCTGGAGATCTACTTCTGAAAATCAGCCATTAAAAACCTTATGGATCACAACAGTCTGATCCTGTGTGCGTGAGGGCGCCATAAGTCAGGGGCTGACTTGATGGCAGCCAACAAACTAACAAGCCCTAATGGGTAAGTAAAATTGATATAAAGCTATAATTTTTAAACTATTTTTTTTTTTTTTTTTATTACAGGTATAGACAGTATAGGAACCTGCTCCCAAGTAGAGACTGATGTAATATATGCTTAAAGTAGCATAGCAGATCAGTGGGGAATTAATGGAGAGTTGTTATTTTTTATGTATATATAATAATAGCACAACTGGCTAGTCACTTGGGGAAAAAAAAATTCTCCTTCGCACTTTAGAGAGAAATAAGTTCCAGATGGAATAACAGCATCTGAGCTTTGTGTGTGTTCTTTTATAACTTTATTTTGATATTAGTTGTTTTTGTTTTGTTTTTTACATTAAGAGATTTTTGTTTATAATATTCTGCAACTTGCTGTTACGGATTGGATTATGTCCCCTCAAAATATGTATTGTAATTCTAACCTCTATGCCTGTGGTTGTAATCCCATTTGGGAGCTGGTTGCCTCTGTTACATTAATGAGGTAGGATTAGTGTAGGGTGTGTCTCGAGGCATCTCTTGAGATATAAAAGAGATTAAAACAAGCAAGTTAGAGGAGCAGAGATGGGGGAAGAGAGATGCCAAGCCACATAAAGATTGCACAGGAGCAGAAGCTCAAAGAAACAAGGACATTCCTCCAGAGCCGACAGAGAGAAAAGCCTTCCCCTAGAGCTGGCATCCTGAATTCAGACTTATAACTTCCTAAACTATGAGAAAATAAATTTTTGTTTGTTAAAGCCACCCACTTGTGCTATTTCTGTTCTAACAGCACTAGGTAATTAAGATACTTGTTTTTTTCAGTTACTCTTTGGGAGAATATGGGAGGGACTGAGTTTGAGAGTTTGCTGTTGTTAGTTGCCATTGAGTCAATTCTAATTCATGGTGACCCCATGTGGGTAGAGTAAAACTGCTCCATAGGATTTTCAAGGCTGTGATTTTTCAAAAGCAGATCACCAGGTCTTACTTCCAAGATGCCTCTGAGTGAATTTGAACTGCTAATCTTTCAGTAAGTAATCTACCCTTTGTGCCACCCAGGGACTCATTAGCAAATGGGAACTTTATCAGAAATTAATTAGTTCATTCAACAGATAATTATTGAGTACCTGCCAAGTGCCAGGCACTATTCATGGTGTTGGAGATTTAGCAGTAAACAACAACAAAATCTCTATCATCATGGAGCTTATATTCTAGTTGAGAGGAGAGCCATAAACAAAATAAATAAGTAAAGCTACCTTATGTTAAATGGTGAAAATGCAGCAGAGAAAAATTAAAGCAGAAAAATGGATAAGAAAGGCAGGCTTCCTTGAGAAGGTAACATTAGAGTAAAGATGTGAAAGAGATGAGGGAGAGAGACATGTGGATGGTGGTGGGTGGGGATGGGAAGGGAATACTGCAGGAAAAAGGAAGAGTGAGCTCAAAGGTTTAAGGAGGAAGAGAGCCTCGTACGTTCAATATCTTGGCTTTCATGCTGTTCCTTAAAGTTACCTAGAGAGAGAATAGTAGGAAATAAGGTCAGGAAGATAAGGCATACCTTGCCCGGCCTTGTAGGCCATTTTGATAACTACAGTGTTTCCTCTGAATGAGAAGGTATGTGGTTAGAAAGTTTTGAAGCAAAGGACAGAAATGATCTGACATAGTTCTTTTGTTTTATTTTTTCAGCAAGATCACTGTGGTTACTACTTGGAGAATAGCACAAAGGGAAACCAGTTAGGAGGCCACTGCAATAATAGAGAAGAAGAGTGATGACAGTGGTTTGGTCAAGGTGTTGCCAGTAGAGGTGGCACAAGACAGGTGGTTTCTGGATATATTTCTAAGGTAATGCTGACAGGATCTGTTAACTAGTTATGAGATAGATAAGGTTAACTGTGCTGGTGGAACAAAAGAGCTGTTAAAAGATTACCATCTAGGAGTTGGGTACACAGGAACCATGCCCTGTCAACATGAGATGAGGTTGAAACAAGCTGTGAATTACTCTCACCTTCTTAGTGTTTTTCTAGTCTCTCCCCCCTTTATAGGCTCCCGTATGTGCAGAACAGAGTGTTAGCGCTGTTTAACCTTCCTTAGCCCTCCAAAGATGGCAAAGCAGTGCCAAAGATCAGTGACCTTGTGCTATGTCTCATAATAAGTGATGCCTAGGGTTGCTGAGAAGGCTCCATCTTGAATATCGGCAGGTTCCATCTTGGATTCCAGATGCGCGTGCAACTTAATTAACACGCACCACCATTCTGAGAAGTACCCATCACTTGAAAGAAGCCCACTAAATAGTCATTACTCTATTGTCTCCACCAAACCCATATAAGCCCTAGCCTTGATTCCCTTTTCAAGTCAGTCTTTTGGAGAGGCTTAGTTCCCCGATGACTCCTTTTGCTTGACTAAAGCAAAATAAAGCTTGCTGAAGATAAAGTTCGTCTTTCACACGTATTCTTACTCGGGAAAAGACAAGGATCCTTTGTGTCAGACTGGCGATTGGTAACAGGTAGATGAGAATTGTAAGAGAAAGAGAATCAGGAAGATGCCAAGGATTTTATTATGAGCAATCAGAAAGTTGGATTTGCCATTAATTGAGATGAGGAAGATAGTGGGAGGAATAAGTTTTGAAAGCGGAAATAGGGACTTAGTTTTGGATCTGTTAAACTTGAAATTCTTATTAGATATCCAAGTGGAGAAATAAAACAGTGAGGTAGATATGTGACTCTGAAATTCAGGGGGTAGGTCAGGAGTGGGTATGTAAGTTTGGGAATCATAAGATCACATTTTAAGCCATTTGATTTAATGAATTAGTCAAGGTAATGAGAGCATATTTGAGTGATTCATATGATAAGTATTTAAATTTTTATAATAAAATTATTTTGTGTATTATTTGTACAATTAAAAAACTTAAAAAGTAGTAGAAGAAAATACATACAAAAATGTATATAATCATCTGTAGAGTAAAACATTACAGGCTTCAAAGAATCATAAAAGATACAGTCATAAAAGAAAGGACTAACAGCTATGACTATAATAATACTTGAAATTTTTGTATATCACATATAGAATATATAAAACTAAGAAATCAATAAATTACTGGGAAAATTAGTGTCAATGTACCATACTTTTATGCAAACAATGCTCACCTTGTATGTTTGTTTGCCTACTGTACTCTCCCCCATAAGGTATTTTCATAAGCTCCACTATGCCAAATTTTTTTTTTACATGTTGCTGTAGAAAAATTAGCATAGCACACTTATGAAAATACCTCACAGGGGGAGAGGGAGGTTGCCAAAAAATTGTAACAGATGATATATGACATACAAAGTACTAACTTTCATATGAAAAGATTTCTTCCAAATCAGCAAGAATAAGATACATGCTCCAATAGGGGGAAGAAAAAAATATATATATGTATATATATATATATACACATACAGGTCTGAACACATAATTCATAATAAAAGAAATAGAAACCATCAATGAGTATATAATACATGTTCAAATGAAAACAATAAAATTTTCACCTAAATTGCCAAAAATGCCTTTATGTGGTGTCACCTAGTTATGGCAAAGATTCTAAGAAATGTGTGTTCTTTATTAGTTTACTACAAATTGACATGGAATTTCTCAAGACTAAAATGGCAACACCTAACAGAGCCTTAAAAGTACACATATTCCTTGACTAGAAATTCTACCTTTTATAAATTATCTGAAAGAACTACCTATGTTTATGAGTAATATTATTTTTAAAAGGGAGTAACTCACCATATTTTAAAATAATAGGTATTAACTCAATGGAGAAAGTTAATATTAGAGAATTGGCTAAGTGAATTTTTCTACATACATTTAATGTGCTATCACAGGAGGCATGAAAACCATGTCCTAAAGCTATATTTATTGACAAAAAGATTTGTGTTTTTGTGTGTTTTATTAAATGAGCAAAGTTAGTAACAAAAAGAGCAGAATAACTTTATTTTTATAGAAATAGAAATTTTTAAAAATTCTGTCTAGAGTCCACACAGAAAAAATGGAAAGAAAGTGTTTTAAAACATCAACAGGGGTTACTTGTGAGTAGTGAGATCACAGGTGATTTTATTTTCTCCTTTCTGATTGATTGTATTTTCTAAATCTTTTACATAAAATGTTTTATAACGTGTGTGGTTAAAAACTGAAACTGATATAATAAGGCAAAAGAGAAGGCCTAACGGTCCTGGTTGCCATCCAACATTATATAATCCTGGGGTGCTTACAAACCACCTAGTAATGTGCTGACAGCTTATCCAGATGTTTGGGATGAGAGTCACAGAACATCTCAGCAAATTGGATGGCTGAACACACAAACAACCTGCCCTTATTTTTTTATCTGCACTTTGACAAGGCCATTTTCCCTGTCATCAACATTTGCTCTTCTGTTATAAATTTAAAACACTTTACTAGCTGTTTTACATACTTTAAGAAGCCTTGGTGGCAAAATGTCAGGGTTTCCGTCAATTTTTTTCCCCCTTTGAATGGGTTGTACTTTCTTATTTTTTAGTATGCTTTGTTATTTTTGTTGAAAAGGAGACATTTGAATACTATAATGTGGTAACTCTGGAAATCAAATTTTCTCCCTTCCAGGGTATTGTTCTTGGTTGTTGAAATCATCCATTTGTTTAATAACATTTCCAAACTTTTTTTTTTTAAGAGTGTAATCCCTATTGTCTATGGTCACTGAAGTCTTTGTTCCTGTTCAGCCAGTGTCTTAACAGAGATTTCCTTGAATGCCAGAAACAAAAAAAAAATTAAAAAAAAAAATCTTCCAGTCTTTATAAAGTGGCTCTGTATTGGAGAACTCCTTTAACACTTAACTAGACTGTTTACACTTCTGCCTTAGGCTTCACTTTCTACTTGCACTGAAACTAGAGTTCAACCAGTATTGAAAGCTTAGGGACTTCTCAGGTATTTTCTGGGCATGTATCCTTCCCTGGCTTGTGCATGGCTTTCTAAATTCCCGTATACATGGGCACTTTTGAATACCTTAATTCTCAAAGCAAACTCTCTCCTTAACTTTTTCTCCCAAGCTTTAGGCAGTATACTCTATGTTTCAACCATGATCTTTTGCCCCAGATGGCTGTGGATTTTTCGTTAACTGTACAATGTTTTTGAAGAATGCGTGAAACTTTTCTGCCCTGAGTGGGTTCCAAGTTAGATAAAACAGAGACAAGCACGTTGTGTAAGTCCTTTAGGTAGTCTTTAAAAAAAAAAAAATTATGTTAAAATGGACAAACACAATAATTTGAGAATAAGGTCTGTTTTAAATCCTCTAGCATCAGGGACTAGGATCCCACACTTGTAATATAGGCTGCCATCTTCAAGACTGCTGCCAAGCCAGGGAGGGGGTAGGACAAGGGCAAGTAAAAATGCCACAATGATTTCCCTCCATTTTTAAGTTGCCTTTTTCCTGATTCATCATTTGCTTAGTTACTGTAACCCTTTGACTATTTTCAAGAGTTCTGACAAAGTTGGCTCTGACAGTTTCTGTTTGTTTTTTGATATTCTGTAGAGGGATGGGTGTTTGGAGCTGCCTAGTCTGCCATTTTGCTAATGTCATTCCTCTCAGCAAGTTTTATACCATACTACCTCCTAGCATACTACCTCATAATATCCACGGGAGGAGGTAGCTAATTGGCTTGCCTTTTACAAATCTATACAAATGGTAAGTCAACATGGAGTAAATCCAAGGGAAGTTCAGTATAGAGGGAGAGTGTTGTGGGTTGGGTGTGACAGAGAAGGTTTTGTAAAGCATATAGGACTAATTTTTATTTGGGCTCTGAAGAAAAGGTAGGCACTCTAAAGGGGTTCAAGTATATTTCATATTGAGCAATTGGGTGACTTCTATACCACCAAGGCCAGTTTCTGGAATTCAAGATCTCATACCACCACCACCACCACCACCACCACCACTCCCTCCCCAGCTTCATCTCTGAAGCATTCCTTTTTCTGCAAATGCCCTGCTATGGACAAAATTTTAAGATTCTATCAACACTTCACACCTTAGTATGAATTAAATTTTATTATATTTCTGAAAATAAGTTCAAATAATGGAAAGCATTTCAATATCCAGGAGGTCATCGAAGTACAAACACTACCAAACAGTCAGTGTGGAGGCAATAAAGCTGATTCTTAAAATTTGTCCCCATTTTGATAATTATCAATCCTATTCCCACAAGAAAACCATGGTGGCGTAGTAGTTAAGCGCTAGGGCTGTTAACCAAAAGGCTGGCAGTTCAAATCCACTAGGCGCTCCTTAGAAACTCTATGAGGCAGTTCTACTCTGTCATACAGAGTCGCTATGCGTCAGAATTGACTTGATGGCAGCAGGTTTGGCTTTTTTTTTTTTTTTTCTTTATTTTTGGTTTATTCCCACGTACTGTGTAAAGGACTTTTTGACAATAAAACCAAACCCATTGCAGTCTAGTTGATTCTGACTCACAGCTACACCATAGGACGGAGTAGAACTGACCCAGAGGGTTTCCAAGGAGCAGCTGATGGATTCAAACTGCTGATCTTTTGGTTAGCAGCCAAGCTCTTTAACAACTATGCCGCCGTATTTGCCCACAAATCAATGACACTGTCCTCAAGAGGTCAAGACATTTTCCTGGCTCATATACAGTTTCCAATGCCTTTCTCACTGCAGTAAAATTAGAAAAGTTTCTAAAGACTCGTAAGACCTTATGAAACACATGGTTAAAACTTTTGACGAAGTTCTCCACTCAGTGTGTATATAAAATTCTAGTCAGAGAAACAGTGATTATCATGGGACTGTGCTGGCCAAAGGTCCATGTTTATTATTGAAAAGATCACTTACATTCCCCAGGGAGGTCACAGTGTCGGCCTGACATACTTCCCATCCTTTCTCCTCTTTAGCTAGTCATTCAAGCCATTTAAACCTGACACCTCAGATCCTTTCATCCAGAAAACCAGATGTGCTCAGCTGGGTAGAGGAAAGGGCTCCTCTGTGCGCCACAGAATCCAAATTCTATGCAGAGAAGAGTGCCAAACCGACAAGTAGTGCGACCGTTTGTCTTTTCTGCTTCTCTCTCTGCCTTCTGCCTCCTTCTCCCTCTTCCCATACTTGCCTCAGCCTCCTAGCTAGAAAATGGGCCATTTTTAATCAAGTCCCAAGGTCTTAATGGTCCAAAACCATCTATTTTGTCTTTGAGGTGTTTATTTAATATGCTGCCTCCTCTATGCCGCTGTGGCTCCTGACCTAGTCCAGACCGTCATCATTACTGCCATAGATCATGAAATAATCTAACTTATCTACCATCTCTCCTCCTCAAAGATAATCCTCAAAGCTGTAATAATGATTGTCAAAATGACTATTGTAAAGACAGTGGCAACCATTCCTTGAAGAGCTGCTGTCAGTATGGTCATGTGAGCGTTTCATTTGCATTGTTTCTCCATTCTGCTGTTTTCCCATTTCCACAATGCACCCTCACCACAGCTACCATGAGCTGCTTCCAGTTCCTCTAGATACTTCCCATAGCCTACCTTTGTGAGTTCCAGCAAGTTACTGTTCCCCTCTTGTGACTCAGTTTCCTCAAATGTGAAATGAGGAGATTTGATAAGATTTGGTGAGCCCAAGATCTCTTCCTTTCAGATCTCTGTGTGCTCCCAAGATAAGAAAGGAAGAAAGTGAATCAGATATTCCTCCTGTTAAATACTTTAGCTGGTTTCTGGTACATCTCCTTTTCAAAGATTTCTCAGATTCTTAACATTCACTCTGACATCTCCCACCTCTGACTACACTTAGTTTCAAAGATGTGATATAACTGTGGGGGTCCTTATGTTTTTATATTTGTTCTAGTTGCCTCATGCAACTGAGTCGTGTATCCCCAGTGTTCTTTAAGGTGAGTGACACGCCTTATGCTTTTCTTTCCATATCTTCTCACAATGCCTATTACAGTGACAGGAGAAAGAAGATAAGAAGTAAGATTTAATAACACACATGGTTAAGAGTGTGGACCCCGCAGCCAGAAAGCTTAGGTACAATTCAAATCTTGTTCTGCCAATTACTAGCTTTGTGACTTTGGTCAAGTTACTTAATATCTCTGACCTCAATTTCCTTATCTGTATAATGGGAAACTATTAGTTACTTCATAGTTTATTGTGAGCATTAAATTATTTAATACAAATAAACTGCTTAAAATAGTGTTTAGAATATAGTGTTATAGATGTGTTTTCTATTATTAATTAAGAATTTATTATGCCCAATAATTATGCTAGAAGTATTAGATAATGAAGATATAAATAATAATCTATACTAATTAATAAGCATTTGTTAGTTGCTTTCATTCTATATATGAAAAGAAAACCAAACCAGTTGCGGTCAAGTCAATTCTGCTTTATAGTGACCCTATTGGACAGAGTACAGCTGCCACATGGGGTTGCCAAGAAGCAACTGGTGGATTCGAACTGCTGACCTTTTTCTTATTCTCACAGTATGTCTTTCATTTAACAGATGATAAAACTGAGAGTATTTTAATACCTTATTCAGGTATGAGAACTAATAAGTTTTTGAAGCCAAGACTGGGACCCAAGTCACTCTGACTCCGAAGTTCATATTGTTTCTATCATACTTCCCATACTATAACTACTCCTGGCCCAGTTGTTTTCAACTTTTTTCCTGCTGAGATGTGCATAGAAGATGAAGTTCACAGTCTGGCGTTCTGTCCTGTGCTGAGCAGCTAAGCAGCTAATATTGTCTGTGGGTCATGCCGAAATCCCCATGCCTCCTCCCACACACATACCATAGCTGCAATGATATCTGTTTTCCTTCGCTCAAGAAAACATACAGTAAGGTAAGTGAGAGTGGTATTTTTATAGAGATAACTTTAACTCTACCTGGACACATTGCTATACAAATATCGGCTTTCCACTTCAAGGGTTACCTTCTTTAGAATACCTTGAAAAAGAGTGATTTGCCTCATGTGCCCCAGCATTGGCCACTCAAGGTTGTCTCACACTGCTCTCTCCCACTGCCATCCCCTGCTCCTTTGGAAGTGTTTTTACCTGGAACTTCTGAAGCACACTCTCCGCTGAGATGGTGCTCTTCTTTCTTCATAGGCAACCCCCAGCAGTGGATAAATGTGGGCAAACCCTACTTCCCTGTGCAGTTCCTTACCTCTATTCTTCACTGCACCATCCCAGAAAGCCTCACTAAAGGGTTTGGCATTAACTTTAATGTCAAAAGGAAAAATGTCTTATATTATTGTCTAATATAATTCAAGGCAAAATTACAAAAATTATAAACCTTTCACAAAAGGGTCTCCATTAGACACATTCAATTTCTAGCTTTCTGGTGACATCTACAAGTCACCACTCTCCTTGATAACCTCTTTTACAGATCTCTACAGTGTGAATCCATATTCTTCAAGGAAGCACTATGTCCGTAATCATTCATGAATGGCTTGGAATTCATTCCCATCCATTTCTATAAGTTATCTCTAGGCACAGTAATCCCTCAGCAATAAAATTATCAAGTTATTCAATCTAGATTATCACCACAGGTACTTCACCAAGATAGTTTAAGGTGGTATTTTCCAAATATGTATAGGTCTTAAGTGAAATCTGTTTGTCCTGGATTCAAACCTAAGTACTTACAATCCATCAGTTTGTTCAATTTAGTAAGTTGTTTTTTTGGGCGGTGGGGGGGCGGCTATTTACTTTGTTCCAAGTACTGTGCTAGCCAATGCAAGCACAGAGAATAATAAAGCATGGTCCCTGCATGTAAGAAGCTCACCATTCAGTTTGGAGAAAAGATATGTATTTTAATGACTAAGTGTAGTGTATTAAATGTTATGATAAATATATATAGAAGATGCTGACTGAGAAGATGGGTAACTCTAACAGGCTGAAATAATGGAAATACATATTTGCTATCATTGTGAGAACTCAGCTTGGGACCATCATGAATGGCTTCATAGGAGAGGCCTTGAGACATAAGTCTAAGTAGGATTTTACCAAAAATACTTATAGTGACGCTATGTACAGCAGTTCTTCAAGAGCACAAATAAGTGTTCTGGAATTCTCATTCTTTGCAATGGTATCCATAATTTGTTATGATCCACACAGTCGAATGTCTTTGCATGGTCAATAAAACACAGGTAAACATCCTTCTGGTATTCTCTTCTGTCAGCCAGGATCCATTTGACATCAGCAAAGATATCCTTAATTGTGCTCATGAGGAACATTTACATAGATCAAGAGGCAGTTGTTTGGACAGAACAAAGGGATACTGAGTGGTTTAAAGTTAGGAAAGGTGTGCGTCAGGATTGTATCCTTTCACCATACCTATTCAATCTGTATGTTGAGCAAATAATCAGAGAAGTTGGACTCTATGAAGAACGTGGTATCAGAATTGGAGGAAGACTCATTAACAACCTGAGTTATGCAAACAACACAACCTTGCTTGCTGAAAGTGAAAAGGACTTGAAGGACTTACTAATGAAGATCAAAGACCACATCATGATAAATGGAGAACAGATTGAAGTTGTTAAGGATTTCATTTTACTTGGATCCACAACCAACAGCATGGAAGAAGCAGTCAAGAAATCAAAAGACGCATTGAATTTGGTAAATCTGCTACCAAGGACTTCTTTAAAGTGTTGAAAAGCGAAGATGTCACCTTGAAGACTAAGGTGCACCTGACCCAAGCCATGGTATTTTCAATCATACCACATGCATGTGAAAGTTGGACATTGAATAAAATTGAATAAGGAAGCCCAAAAAAGAATTGTCACCTTTGAATTGGGTGTTGGCAAAGAATATTGAATATACCACGGACTTCCAGAAGAAAGAACGAATCTGTCTTGGAAGAAGTACAAACAGAATGCTCCTTAGAAGCAAGAATGGTGAGACTGCGTCTTATATACTTTGGACATGTTGTCAGGAGGGATCAGTCCCTGGAGAAGGACATTATGCTTGGCAAAGTACAGGGTCAGTGGAAAAGAGGAAGACCCTCAGCAAGGTGGAATGACACAGTGGCTGCAACAATAAGCTCAAGCATATCTAAGATTGTGAGGAGAGTGCAAGACCAGGCAGTGTTTCTTTCTGTTGTGCATAGGGTAGCTGTGAGTCGGAACTGACTCGACAACACCTAACAACAACAGCAATATGCACAACAGAACTAAACACTGCCCAGTCCTGAGCCATCCTCACAATCATTTCTATGTTTGAGCCCATTTTTGGATCTTCCTCTTTTTCACTGACCCTCCACTTTACAAGCATGATGTCCTTCTCCAGGGATTGGTCCCTCCTGATAACATGTCCAAAGTACATGAGACAAAGTATGGAACCGATGTGATGGTGCCTAACAAGAACAACGAGAACAGACAGGTGAATCCCGAATTTCTACTTTGAGAAAAAGTTCGGTCCCCAAAATATTAATTTGATCTTTAAAGGTGATTGCTCTAGAACTACAGATGAGCACCAATAAACGTCAATTAATGATTTAAGCCATTTTGGGGACTATATACAGCAAAAGTTTGCTGTGATTAGAGGACATCACATAAAATTTCAAGCCAATGACCAGAGCCACTACTTGCTAGTCATAAATCTGAATCAAGACACATTATTGCCTAAACCCTATTTTTGTCCTCTCTAAAATGTGTTGGACCATTGTGTTGCTGCCTGTAGAGTTTTGCAGTGTCCTAAAAATGGGGGTCAAAACCACCATTATTTCTTTCTCATGCAGTTGTCCTGTGAATCCATACTTTTAAATGTAATAGTAGTAGTATATGGGCCATCTTAATTGAGCTCATATGTAGTCACATTTAGGGAGTTACAGAATGAAGGCATAGTGGTTTGGTGGAGTGAAGACTTTAGATTTAGGTAGATTTTAAGTCCTGATTTCAACATCTTTTAGCTCTACATCTTCAGATAAGTTGACTAACTTCTCTAGTGTCAGTTTCTGTCACATGTACAAAAATATTTATTTTACTGTTTAAAAAGACAGTCAATATTTTTATTTAACACAAAATCTGGTTTCTTTTTACCTCTTTCTCTGATCACTCTTCCTTCTGATCAATTTCTCTTTTTCAGTCTAATAAAGAGATCTAGAGAGTGTGTTTTCAGCAATTTTTATGAAAGACATTTATTAGACCATAAAAAACAATGTTAACATTTTTACCCACTTGTTGCGACATGAAGTTCTATGATTTCTTTTTATGGGTAAGCTTGTTTTTCTTCATTTTTTTTTTTTCCTCTCCTGCACTCAAAGTCAGCACAAATGTGGTAGCAGTAAATCATCCAGGCTGGGCTAATATATGCTGTTATGGGGTTAGATACCTCTTAGTCTCTTTGCTCCTCTTTGAGATAGAGAGAGAATTAGCCCGGCCTTCATTAGAACTGTTGCTTTTCACATTAAACCCTTGAGTACAGTGTAATATGGTCTCTATTTTCCTTACCTTTCCAATCTCTGGTTCCAGAGAAACCACATTTCTGCTGGGTTTTATAGAACAGACCACAAGGACGTTTTTTAACTTTGCTTTTCTTTCATCTGATCTGCCTTCAAACAGACACTTGTTGCTTATCCTTCTTCGTTCATTGAAAGCCAGATTCAGTGGGTGGGTTTACCTCCTCCCATCTTCAGTCGGGCCTGACTGTATCCTCATCTTGTCCCTTTGAGTTATCTTCATGGAATCATATTCTTGGACCAAGGCCATTATTCCCTCAGGACCTCTGAGATTTTATAGTTTCGTTCATGTCATGTGATAATCTCCCAGCTAACAGAAGTTTAATTTTTACATTTCGCTTTGAAAATGTTCCTTTATGAAGAAAATGTCATAAAACACTGTAAGAGCTGATGTTGTAGTGCCCTCATTCTTTCTCTTTTATGCTTACATAGCTAGTGGCCTACCCATATTAAACTTTACTAAGAAGGGCACCTTTAATAGAAATGTCTTAGTTATCTAGGCCCTCCATAATACAAATACCACAGTGGGTGGCTCTAACAAACTATTTTTATTTTATTTTAATAAACAATTCTAGCCTCATAAGAGGTTAGAAGTCCGAATTCAGGGCTCCGGCTTTAGGGAAAACTTTCTATCTCTGTCACTCCGGGAAATCTTGAAGTGGTGTGATATCTATCTTCCCCCATCTCTGTTTGGTCCTCTGAGCCTAATCGGCTCTTTTTATATTTCAAAAATTATTGGCTGAAAACACACCCTACACTGATATGGACTCTTAACATAACAAAGAAAATCCATTCCCAAATGGTATTATAACCACAGGTATAAACAAAAAACCAAACAAACCCATTGCTATTGAGTCAATTCCAACTCATAGCAACCAGAGGCATAGGGGCTAGGATTTACAACACATATGTTTGGGGATCCCCATGTGTCTGTCAGTTTGTCATATGTGAGAGCTTACATGTTGCCATGATGCTGGAAGCTACGGTATTCAGATATCAACAGGATCACCCATGGCGGACAGGTTTCAGGTGAGCTTCCAGGCTAAGACAGCCTAGGAAGGACTTGGCAGTCTACTTCTGAAAAGAATTAGCCAAGGAAACCTTATGAATAGAAACAGAATATTGTCTGATATAGTGCCAGAAAATGAGCCCTCCAAGTTAGAATGCACTCAAAAAGTGGTGAAGAGCTGTCTCCTCAAAGTGGAGTCAACTTTAATGACATGGATGGAGTCAAGCTTTTGGGACCTTCATTTGCTGTCATGGCATGACTCAAAATGAGAAGAAACAGCTGCAAACATCCATTAATAATCAGAACATGGAATGCACAAAGCATGAAAGTAGGAAAATTGGAAGTTGTCAAAAATGAAATGAAACACATAAACATCAATATCCTAGGCATTAACAAGCTGAAATAGACTGGTATTCACCATTTTGATTCTGACAATCACGTGGTCTACTATGCCAGAAATGACAACTTGAAGAGGAATGGTGTTGCATTCATCATCAAAAAGAATGTTTCAAGATCTATCCCAAAGTACAATGCTGTCAGTGATAAGATAATATCCATACACCTACAAGGAAGGCCAGTTGATACAAAAAAAAAAAAAAAAAAATTCACCTGCCAACAACTAAGGCCAAAGAAGAAGGAATTGAAGATTTTTATCAACTTCTGCAGTCTGAAATTGATCAAACATGCAATCAGGGTGCATTGATAACTACTGGTGATTGGAATGCAAAACTTGGAAGGAAAGCAGAAGGATCAGTAGTTGGACAATATGGCCTTGGTGATAGAAATGATGCTGGAGATTGTGTGATAGAATTTTGCAAGACCAACAACTTCTTTATTACAATACCTTTTTTTCACCAGCATAAACAGTGACTATATACATGGACTTTGCCAGATAGAATACACAAGAATATAATTGACTACATCTGTGGAAAGAGAAGATGGAAAAGCTCAATATCATCAGTCAGAACAAGGCCAGGGGCTGACTGTGGAACAGACCATCAATTACTCACATGCAAGTTCAAGTTGAAACTTAAAAAAATTAGAACAAGTCCATAAGAGCCAAAGTATGACCTTGAGAATATCGAGTATAGATTTGATGCACTGAACATTAATGACAAAAGATCAGACGAGTTGTGGAATGACATCAAGGACATCATACATGAAGAAAGCAAGAGGCCACGAAAAAGACAGGAAAGAAAGAAAAGACCAAAATGGATGTCAGAAGAGACTCTGAAATTTGCTCTTGAATGTTGAGCAGATGAAGCAAAAGGAAGAAATGATGAAGTAAAAGAACTGAACAGATTTCAAAGGGAGGCTCGAGAAAATAAAGTGTTAGAATGACATGTGCAAAGACCTGGAGATAGAAAGCCAAAAGGGAAGAACACGCTCGGCATTTCTCAAGCTGAAAGAACTGAAAAAAATTCAAGCCTCAAGTTGCAATAGTGAAGGATACTATGGGGAAAATATTGAACGATGCAGAAAGCATCAGAAGAAGATTGAAGGTATATACAGAGTCATTATACTAAAAAGAATTGGTCGACATTCAACCATTTCAAGTGGTAGGATAGGATCAGGAACCAATGATACAGAAGGAAGACATCCAAGCTACACTGAAAGCATTGCTGAAAAACAGGGCTCCAGGAATTGACAGAATACAAATTGAGATGTTTCAACAAATGAATGCAGCTCTGGAAGTGCTCTCTCTCTCTATGCCAAGAAATTTGGAAGACAGCTACCTGGCCAGCCGACTGGAAGAGATCCATATTTATGCCTATTTCCAAGAAAGGTGATTCAACTGAATGTGGAAATTATCGAACAATATCATTAATATCACACGCAAGCAAAATTTTGCTGAAGATCCTTCAAAAGTGGCTGTAGCAGTATACAGACAAAGAACTGCCAGAAATTCAGGCTGGATTCAGAAGAGAACATGGAACCAGGGATATCATTGCTGATGTCAGATGGATCCTGGCTGAAAGCAGAGAATACCAGAAGGATGTTTACCTGTGTTTTATTGACTATGTAAAGTCATTCGACTGTGTGGATCATAGCAAATTATGGATAACGTTGCAAAGAATGGGAATTCCAGAACACTTAATTGTGCTCATGAACAACATGTACATAGATCAAGAGGCAGTTGTTCAGACAGAACAAGGGGATACTGCATGGTTTAAAGTCAGAAAAGGTGTGCATCAGGGTTGTATCCTTTCACCAAAACTATTCAATCTGTATGTTGAGCAAATAACACGAGAAGCTGAACTATATGAAGATTGGGGCATCAGGACTGGAGGAAGACTCATTAACAACCTGTGTTATGCAGATGACACACCTTCCTTGCTGAAAATGAACAGGGCTTGAAGCACTGATGAAGATCAAAGACCACAGCCTTCAGTATGGATTACACTTAAACATCAAGAAAACAAATGTTCTCACAACTGGACCAATAAGCAGCATCTCAATAAATGGAGATAAGATTGAAGTTGTCAAGGATTTCATTTTACTTGGATCCACAATCAACACCCATGGAAGAAGCGGTCAAGAAATCAAAGATGCATTGCATTGGGCAAATCTGCTGCAAAGGACCTCTTAAAAAGTGTTGAAAAGCAAAGATGTCACCTTGAAGGCTAAGATGTGCCTGACCCAAGCCATGGTATTTTCAATCACATCATATGCATGAGAAAGCTGGACAATGAATAAGGAAGCCTGAAGAAGAATTGACGCCTTTGAATTGTGATGTTGGAGAAGAATATTGACTATACCATGGACTGCCAAAAGAAGGAACAAATCAGTCTTGGAAGAAGTACAAACAATGTTCCTTAGAAGCAAGGATGGAGAGACTGGGTATTACATACTTTGGATGTGTTGTTAGGAGGGATCAGTCCCTGCAGAAGGATATCGTGCTTGATAATGTACAGGGTCAGTGAAAAAGAGGAAGACCCTCAATGAGATGGATTGACACAGAGGCTGCAACAATGGGCTCAACCATAATAGTGATTATGAGTATGGCACAGGACTGGGCAGTGTTTAGTTCTGTGGTACATAAGGTTGCTATGAGTTGGTACCGACTCAACGGCACCTAACATCAATAGCAACGTGTTTGGGAGACACAATTCAATCCATAACACCATGCAACTTTAATATCTGCATGCTATCTGGGTACGATGATATTGAATAGAAATGTCATTTGAATAAATATCTAGAGAAATTCCAAAGTGCAGATGTCTCAAGTGATGGAAGTACTATGGTATACTTAGTTCAGTAGCTCCTCAACCATGTATATACTGCCAGTGGCATAGAAAACGATATTAAGTGGTTTACAGTAGTAAATAATACTGAGTTGCACAGTGAAAAAAAATGCTTCTTTTTCTGATCTTTCTAGTTCTACTCTATCTTGTAGGATCGCTATGAGTTGGGCTCGACTTAATGGCAACGGGTTTGGTTATGGTTATAATAATTATCGGGTATGATCTCTTAGTATGGTACTAGTCTTGGACACCTCACTGGCATTTCCTAATCCCTTTTTTTAACAGAAAGAGAACAGACATCAAACTCATATCCTCAATAGAAAACAGCAGCATGGAGCTAAAATTTAATAAGATGGTTTTGTTTAATTGTAATTTGTTATAGTTGCCTTATATTTGTGGCATGACATTGATTTTCTATTTATGGTAGTTTCAGGAGGTTTCCTTATAAAATATATTTATGTGCATTAAAAAAAGATGAGCCAACTCAAAGAAAATATTGGTATAAATGATACACACACATTGTAAATATTATGAAAGTGATTCACAATTGACTGAAGCTGGAAAAATATCAGTATATTTGAAAGAATGTGAATCTTGGTACCTAAGGAGAGACATGGTTTTAAATCCTACCCCTCCTACATATTTCCTGGGTGTTTTTAAGTAGTGTACTCATTTACTTTGAGCCTTAGTTTTCTCATTTTTAAAATAGGGGGAAATACCTATCCTACTGGATCTCATAAAAATAATATATGATAATATATATAGTAGGTGCCTAGCATAGCCTGATCCAAGCCACGGTGTCTTCAATCGCCTCATAAGCATTCAAAAGCTGAATGATGAATAAGAAAGATGGAAGAATTGATGCCTTTGAATTGTGGTGTTGGTGAAAAACATTGAATATACCATGGACTGCCAAAAGAACAAACAAATCTGTTTTGGAAAAAGTACAACCAGAATGCTCCTTAGAAGCAAAGATGGCGAGACTACACCTCACATGCTTTGGACATGTTGTCAGGAGGGATCAGTCCCTAGGGAAGGACATCCTGGTTGGTAAAGTAGAGGGTTAGTGAAAAAGAGGAAGACCCTCAACAAAATGAATTAACACGGTGGCCGCAACAATGTGCTCAAGCATAACAATGATTGTGAGGATGGTGCAGAACTGGGCAGTGTTTCATTCTGCTGTACAAGGGGTCCCTATGAGTCAAAACTGACTCCGTGGCACCTAACAACAACAGCATAGTACCTGATACTGAGTAGAAACTCAGTAACCAGTAACTTTCTTTTCCCTTTTATTATTATTTTAAGCTTGTGACTTTAAAAACAAGTTAAAGGGTTTGGCTAAGTAAAGCATAACTATGTATCCTTTCCTAAACAGTTAATATATTTTAATAAGTTACAAAAATATGTAGCAGTCATTGCAATGTGGACCCATACCCATCATGGGCTACTAATTGTGACATAAAAGAGTATTGCATGAACTCTTATCCAAGAGTTCTTGATGGACAAGGCTGTATCAAGATTCCCATCTGAGTCAATATGGCCCACCTCTACTTTCAGGTGCTTTCATCTGTACTTTTCTGCATTCCCTCCTTTTATCTCCTAAAGTTGCCTCTGGAGTGCTTCCTCTCTCAGGGCAGCACCATCAATCACCCTGATTTGCAAACCAGAAAGCTTGCACTCTTTCTCTCCTAGGGACAATCCACCAAGTCCAGTCTCATTAACCTTCTAAACGTCCTTCATACTGTCTCCAGCCTATCTGCCACCATCATGGAATGAATTATGTCCCCCCAAAAATGTATGTATCAGTTTGACTGGGACATGATTCCCAGTATGTGTGATTTTCCTATATATTATAAATCCTGCCTCTGTGATGTTAATGGGAAACCCTGGTGAGGTAGTGGTTAAGTGCTACGGCTGCGAACCAAAAGGTTGGCAGTTCAAATCCACCAGGTACTCCTTGGAAACTCTACGGGGCAATGATGTTAATGAAGGAGGATGGGAGGCAGGACTCAATTTACAAGATTGGATTGTGTCTTGAGGCTATCTCTGGAGATGTAAAAGAGAGAACCGAGCAGAGGAACAAGAAGACCTGGTATCAAAAGAAAGCAGTGCCAGGAGCAAAGGGCATCCTAGGGACCTGGGGTTCTTGTGTGGAGAAGAAAGCCTTCTCCTGGAGCTGACATCCTGAATTTGGACTTTTAGCCTACTTTACTGTGAGGAAACAAATTACTCTTTTTTTTTTTTATTGTGCTTTAAGTGAAAGTTTACAAATCAACTCAGTCTCTCATACAAAAATTTATATACACCTTGCTATATACTCCTAATTGCTTTCCCCCTAATGAGACATCCTACTCCTTCCCTCCACTCCCTCTTGTTCTGTCCATCCTGCCAGCTTCTAACCCCCTCTGCCCTTTCATCTCCCCCCCAGATAAAAAAAAAAAAAAATTTTTTTTTTCCTCCAGATAGGAGATGCCAAAATAGTTTGAAGTGTCTACTTGATACAAGAAACTCACTCTTCATCAGCATCTTTTTCTATCCTATTGTACAGTCCAATCCCTGTCTGAAGAGTTTGCTTTGGAAATGGTTCCTATCCTGGGCTAACAGAAGATCTGGGGACCATGACCTCCATGGTCCTTCTAGTCTCAGTGAGACCATTAAGTCCGGACTTCTTCTGAGAATTTGGGGTCTGCAATTTTTTATCCCACTGCTCTCCTGTTGTGTTCCCTGTCAGGGCAGTAATTGGTAGTAGTCAGGCACCATATAGTTCTTCTGGTCTCAGGTTGATGTAGTCTCTGGTTTATGTGATCTTTTCTGTCTCTTGGGCTCATAATTACCTTGAGTACTTGGTGTTCTTCATTCTCCTTTGGTCCAGGTGGGTTGAGACCAACTGATGGATCTTAGATGGTGATTTGCTAGCGTTTAAGACCCTAAGATGCTGCTCTCCAAAGTGGGATGCAGAATGTTTTCTTAATCGATTTTATTATGCAACTGACTTAGATGTCCCCTGAAACCATGGTCCCCAAACCCCTGCCCCTGCTACTCTGGCCTTCTTAGCATTTAGTTTATTCAGGAGACTTCTTTGTTTTTGATTTAGTCCAGATGTGCTGACCTCACCTGTATTGTGCGTTATCTTTCTCTTCACTTAAAGTAGTTCTTATCTACTATCTAATTGATGAATACCACTCTCCCTCCCTCCCTCCCCTCTCTTCTAACCATCTAAGAATATTTTCTTCTCTGTTTAAACTGTTTCTCAACTTCTTATAATAGTGGTCTTATACAATATTTGTCCTTTTGCAGCTGGCTAATTTCACTCACCATAATACCTTCCAGATTCCACCGTGTTATGAAATGTTTCACAGATTCATCACTGTCCTTTATCAATGCATAGTATTCCATTGTGTGAATATACCATAATTTATTTCTTCATTCATCCGTTGTTGGGCACCTTGGTTGCTTCCATTTTTTGCTACTGTTAACAGTGCAGCAATGAACATAGGTGTGCATATATCTGTTCATGTAAAGGTTCTTATTACTCTAGGATATATTCCAAGGAATGGGATTGCTGGATCATATGGTAGTTCTATTGCTAGCTCTTTAAGGAAGTGTCAAATCGATTTCCAAAGTGGTTGTACCATTTGACATTCCCACCAGCAGTGTATAAGTGTTCCAATCTCTCCAAAGCCTCTCCAACATTTATTATTTCATATTTTTTGGATTAATGCCAACCTTCTTGGAGTGAGATGGAATCTCATTGTAGTTTTGATTTGCATTTCTCTAATGGCTAATTGATGGTGAGCATTTCCTCATGTATCTGTTAGCTACCTGAATGCCTTCTTTGGTGAAGTGTCTATTCATATCTTTTGCCCATTTTTTATTGGGGTTATTTGTCTTTTTATAGTTGAGTATTTGCAGTATCATGTAAGTTTTAGAGATCAGGCACTGATCGGAAATGTCATACCTAAAAACTTTTTCCCAGTCTGCAGGTAATCTTTTTACCCTTTTGGTGAAGTCTTTGGATAAGCAAAGATGTTTGATTTCTAGGAGCTCCCAAGTTATCTAGTTTTTCTTCTAAATTGTTAGTAATGTTTTGTATACTGTTTATGCCATGTATTAGGGCTCCTAACATTGTCCCTATTTTTTCTTCCATGATCTTTAACGTTTTAGATTTTATATTTAGGTCTTTGACCCATTTTGGGTTCTTTTTGTGCATGGTGTGAGGTATGGGTCTTGTTTCATTTTTTTGCAGATGGATATCAAGTTATCCCAGCACCATTTGTTAAAAAGGCTGTCTTTTCCCTATTTAACTGCTTTGGGGCCTTTGTCAAATATCATCTGTTCATATGTGGATGGATTTATGTCTGGATTCTCAATTCTGTTCCATTGGTCTATGTATCTGTTGTTGTACCAGTACCAGGCTGATTTGACTACTGTGGCGGTTTAATAGGCTCTGAATCAGGTACAGTTAGGCCTCCCACTTTGTTCTTTTTCAGTAATTCTTTACTTATCTGGGGCCTCTTTCCCTTCCACATAAAGTTGGTGATTTGTTTCTCCATCTCTTTAAAAAATGTCGTTGGAATTTGGATCAGAATTGTATTAAATCTATAGATCACTTTTGGTAGAATAGACATTTTTACAATATTAAGTCTTCCTATCCATGAGCAGGGTATGTTTTCCACTTATGTAGGTCTCTTTTGGTTTCTTGCAGAAGTCTTTTGTAGTTCTCCTTGTATAAGTCTTTTACATCTCTGGTAGATTTATTCCTAAGTATTTTGTCTTCTTGGGGGCTACTGTAAATGGTATTGATTTGGCGATTTCCTCTTCCATGTTCTTTTTGTTGGCGTAGAGGAATCCAACTGATTTTTGTATGTTTATCTTGTATCCTGATTCTCTGCTGAACTCTTCTATTAGTTTCGGTAGTTTTCTGGAGGATTCGTTAGGGTTTTCTGTGTATAAGATCATGTCATCTGCAAATAGAGATACTTGGACTTCTTCCTTGCCAATCTGGATGCCTTTATTTCTTTGTCTAGCCTAATTGCTCTGGCTAGGACCTCCAGCACAATATTGAAGAGGAAGGGTGATAAAGGGCATCCTTGTCTGGTTCCCGATTTCAAGAGGAATGCTTTCAGGCTCTCTCCATTTAGGATGATGTTGGCTATTGGCTTTGTAGAAATGCCCTTTATTATGTTGAGGAATTTTCCTTCTATTCCTATCTTGCTGAAAGTTTTTATCATGAATGGGTGTTGAACTTTGTCAAATGCCTTTTCTGCATCAATGGTATAAAATCATGTGATTCTTTTCTTTTGGTTTATTTATATGATGGATTACATTAATTGTTTTTCTAATGTTGGACCATCCCTGCATACCTGGCATGAATCCCACTTGGTCATGGTGAATTATTTTTTTGATATGTTGTTGAATTCTATTGGCTAGAATTTTGTTGAGGATTTTTGCATCTAAGTTCATGAGGGATATAGGTCTGTAATTTTCTTTTTTTGTGGTGTCGTTACCTGGTTTTGGTATCAGGGATATGCTGGCTTCATAGAATGAGTTTGGTAGTATTCCATCCTTTTCTATGCTCTGAAATACCTTCAGTAGTAGTGGTGTTGACTCTTCTCTGAAAGTTTGGTAGAACTCTGCAGTGCAGCCGTCCGGGCCAGGGCTTTTGTTGTTGTTGTTGTTGTTTTGGGGAGTTTTTTGATTATCTTTGCAATCTCTTCTTTTGTTATGGCTCTGTTTAGTTGTTCTACCTCTGTTTGTGTTAGTTTAGGTAGGTAGTGTGTTTCTAAGAGTTCATCCATTTCTCTAGGCTTTCAAATTTTGCAGAGTACAATTTTTCATAGTAATCTGATATAATTCTTTTTAATTTCAGTTCAGTCTGTTGCAATACCACCCATCTCATTTCTTATTTGGATTATTTACTTCCTCTCCTGTTTTTCTTTTGTAAATTTGGCCAATGGTTTCTCAATTTTGTTGAATTTTTCAAAGACCCAGATTTGGTCTTGTTAATTCTTGCAATTGTTTTTCTGTTTTCTATTTCATTTAGTTCAGCTCTAATTTTTGTTATTTGTTTTCTTCTGGTGCCTGTGTGTTTCTTTTGTTGCTCTCTTTCTAGTTGTTCAAGTTGTAGGGATAATTCTTTGATTTTGGTCCTTTCTTCTTTTTGTATGTGTGCATTTACTGATATAAATTGACCTCTGAGCACTGCTTTCGCTATGTCCCAACAGTTCTGATAGGAAGTGTTTTCATTCTCATTGGATTCTATGAATTTCTTTATTCCATCCTTAATGTCTTCTTCAATCCAGTCTTTTTTGAACAGGGTATTGTTCAGTTTCCAAGTGTTCGATTTCTTTTCCCTGCTTTTTCTGTTACGGATTTCTACTTATATGGTCTTATGGTCAGAGAAGATGTTTGTAATAGTTCAGTGTTTTGGATTCTGCTAAGGCTTGCTTTATGACCTAGTATGTGCTGTATTCTAGATAATGTTCCATCTGCACTAGAAAAGAAAGTATACTTGGTTGCTGTTGGGTGGAGTGTTCTTTATATGTCTATGAGGTCAGGTTGGTTGATAGTGGCATTTAGGTCTTCCGAGTTTTTATTGAGCTTCTTTCTGGATGTCCTGTCCTTCATTGAAAGTGTGTTGAAATCTCCTACTATTATTGTGGAGCTGTCTATCTTGTTTTCATTGCTGTTAGAGTTTGTTTTATGTATCTTGCAGCCCTGTCACTGGGTGCGTAAACATTTAGTATGGTTATATCTTCCCATTATATTGTCCCTTTATTCATTATATACTGTCCTTCCTTATTCTTTATGATAGATTTAACTTTATTTTGTTAGATATTAGTATTGCAACTTCTGCTCTTTTTTCATTGTTGTTTCCTTGATATATTTTTCCATCCTTTGAGTTTTAGTTTGTTTGTGTCTCTAAGTTTAACGTGTGTCTCTTGAATACAGACAGATCACGTTTTCTCATCCATTCTGCCACTCTCTGTCTCTTTATTCATACATTTGGTCCATTTATAGTCAGCGTAATTATGGATAGGTATGAATTTTGTGCTATCACTTTGATGTCTTTTTTTGTGTTGTTGACAGTTTCTTTTTCCCATTTCATTTTATGTGCTGAGTAGATTATCTTTATATATTGTCTTTTCCTCTTATTCATTGTTGATTTTGTTTCTGCTGGTCTATTTTTTTCTTTTATTTTGATGTGCAGCATAGTTTGTCACCTTTGTGGCTACCTTATTATTTACCCTAATTTTTATAAATTTAAATCTAAATTTATTTCTTTGTATTGCCTTGTCTTCTTCTCCATATGAAAGATGTATGACTACATTTCTTAGTCCCTCTTTATTCTTTAAAAGTTGTCTTCTTTTACATAATAACATCGCTGTTTCCCTGTTTTGAGCATTTTTTTATCTTGATTTTTTTGTGATTTCTCTGTCTGGGTTGATATCTGATTGCTCTGCCCAGTGTTCTCATCTTGGGTTGATATCTGATATTATTCATTTTCTAACCAAAGAACTCCTGTTAGTATTTCTTGTAGTTTGGGTTTGTTTTTATGAATTCCCTAAACTTCTGCTTATCTGGAAATGTCCTAATTTCACCTTCATATTTGAGATACAGTTTTGCTGGGTATATGAGTCTTGGCTGGCAATTTTTTTTCTTCAATTTTTTATATAAGTCATCCCATTGCCTTCTTGCCTGCATGGTTTCTGCCAAGTAGTCTGAGTTTATTCTTTTTTTTTTTTTTTTTAATAATTTTTATTGAGCTTTAAGTAAACGTTTACAAATCAAGTCAGTCTGTCACATATAAGCTTATATACACCTTACTCCATATTCCCACTTACTCTCCCGCTAATGAGTCAGCCCTTCCAGTCTCTCCTTTCGTGACAATTTTGCCAGTTTCTAATCTTCTCTACCCTCCTATCTTCCCTCCAGACAGGAGATGCCAACACAGTCTCAAGTGTCCACCTGGTACAAGTAGCTCACTCTTCATCAACATCTCTCTCCAACCCATTGTCCAGTCCCTTCCATGTCTGATGAGTTGTCTTCGGATATGTTTCTTGTCCTGGGCCAACAGAAGGTTTGGGGACCATGACCGCCGGGATTCTTCTAGTCTCAGTCAGACCATTAAGTCTGGTCTTTTTATGAGAATTTGGGGTCTGCATCCCACTGTTTTCCTGCTCCCTCAGGGGTTCTCTGTTGTGCTCCCTGTCAGGGCAGTCATCGGCTGTGGCCAGGCACCATCTAGTTCTTCTGGTCTCAGGATGATGTAAGTCTCTGGTTCATGTGGCCCATTCTGTCTCTTGGGCTCATAGTTATCGTGTGACCTTGGTGTTCTTCATTCTCCTTTGATCCAGGTGGGTTGAGACCAATTGATGCATCTTAGATGGCTGCTTGTTAGCATTTAAGACCCCAGATGCCACATTTCAAAGTAGGATGCAGAATGCTTTCATAATAGTATTATTTTGCCAATTGACTTAGAAGTCCCTTAAGCCATAGTCCCCAAACCCCCACCCTTGCTCCACTGACCTTTGAAGCATTCAGTTTATCCAGGAAACTTCTTTGCTTTTGGTCCAGTCCAGTTGAGCTGACCTTCCGTGTATTGAGTACTGTCCTTCCCTTCACCAAAGTAGTTCTTATCTACTAACTAATCAGTAAATAACCCTCTCCTACCATCCCTCCCTCCCCCCTTTGTAACCACAAAAGTATGTGTTCTTCTCAGTTTATGCTATTTCTCAAGATCTTATAATAGTGGTCTTATACAATATTTGTCCTTTTGCCTCTGACTAATTTCGCTCAGCATAATGCCTTCCAGGTTCCTCCATGTTATGAAATGTTTCACAGATTCGTCACTGTTCTTTATCGATGCATAGTATTCCATTGTGTGAATATACCACAATTTATTTACCCATTCATCCGCTGATGGACACCTTGGTTGCTTCCATCTTTTTGCTACTGTAAATAGAGCTGCAATAAACTTGGGTGTACATATATCTGTTCTTGTAAAGGCTCTTATTTCTCTAGGGTCTATTCCGAGGAGTGGGATTTCTGGGTTGTATGGTAGTTCTATTTCTAACTTTTTAAGAAAACCCCAGATAGATTTCCAAAGTGGTTGTACCATTTTACATTCCCACCAGCAGTGTGTAAGAGTTCTAATCTCTCCGCCGCCTCTCCAACATTTATTATTTTGTGTTTTTTGGATTAATGCCAGCCTTGTTGGAGTGAGAGGGAATCTCATCGTAGTTTTAATTTGCATTTCTCTAATGGCTAATGATCGAGAGCATTTTCTCATGTATCTGTTAGGTGCCTGAATATCTTCTTTAGTGAAGTGTGTGTTCATATCCTTTACCCACTTCTTGATTGGGTTGTTTGTCTTTTTGTGGTTGAGTTTTAACAGAATCATACAGATTTTAGAGATAAGGCGTGGTTCGTGATGTCATAACTGAAAATTCTTTCCCAGTCTGTAGGTGGTCTTTTTACTCTTTTGGTGAACTGTTTAGATGAGCATAGGTGTTTGATTTTTAGGAGCTCCCAGTTATCTGGTTTCTCTTAGTCATTTTTGGTAATATTTTGTATTCTGTTTATGCCTTGAATTAGGGCTCCTAATGTCCCTATTTTTTCTTCCATGATCTTTATCATTTTAGTCTTTATGTTTAGGTCTTTGATCCACTTGGAGTTAGTTTTTGTGCATGGTGTGAGGTATGGGTCCTGTTTCATTGTTTTGCAAATGGATATCCAGTTATGCCAGCACCATTTGTTTAAAAGACTATCTTTTCCCCAATTAGCTGACACTTGGCCTTTGTCAAATATCAGCTGCTCATATGTGGATGGATTTATATCTGGGTTCTCAATTCTGTTCCATTGGTCTATGTGCCTGTTGTTGTATCAGTACCAGGCTGTTTTGACTACTGTGACTGTATAATAGGTTCTAAAATCAGGTAGAGTGAGGCCTCCACTTTCTTCTTCTTTTTCAGTAATGCTTTACTTATCCGGGGCTTCTTTCCCTTCCGTATGAAGTTGGTGATTTGTTTCTCTGTCACACTGAAAAATGTTATTGGAATTTGGATCATTGGCTTTTGGTAGAATAGACATTTTTACTATGTTAAGTCTTCCTATCCATGAGCAAGGTATGTTTTTCCACTTAAGTAGGTCCTTTTTAGTTTCTTTCTGTAGTACTTTGTAGTTTTCTTTGTATAGGTCTTTTACATCTTTGGTAAGATTTATTCCTAAGTATTTTATCTTCTTGGGGGCTACTGTGAATGGTATTGATTTGGTGATTTCTGCTTTGATGTTCTTTTTGTTGATGTAGAGGAATCCAAGTGATTTTTGTATGTTTATCTTATAACCTGAGACTCTGCCAAACTCTTCTTTAGTTTCAGTAGTTTTCTGGGGGATTCCTTAGGGTTTTCTGTGTATAAGATCATGTCATCTGCAAATAGAGATAATTTTACTTCCTCCTTGCCAATCCGGGTGCCCTTTATTTCTTTGTCTAGCCTAATTGCTCTGGCTAGGACCTCTAGCACAATGTTGAATAAGAGTGGTGATAAAGGGCATCCTTGTCTGGTTCCCGTTCTCAAGGGAAATGCTTTCAGGCTTTCTCTATTTAGAGTGATGTTGGCTGTTGGCTTTGTATAGATGCCCTTTATTATGTTGAGGAATTTTCCTTCAATTCCTATTTTGCTGAGAGTTTTTATCATGAATGGGTGTTGGACTTTGTCAAATGCCCTTTCTGTATCAATTGATAAGATCATGTGGTTTTTGTCTTTTGTTTTACTTATATGGTGGATTACATTAATGGTTTTTCTAATATTAAACCAGCCTTGCATAAAAAAATATCTGGTATAAATCCCACTTGGTCGTGGTGGATTATTTTTTTGATATGTTGCTGAATTCTATTGGCTAGAATTTTGTTGAGGATTTTTGCATCTATGTTCATGAGGGATATAGGTCTGTAATTTTCTTTTTTTGTGATGTCTTTACCTTGTTTTGGTAGCAGGGAAATGGTGGCTTCATATAATGAGTTAGGTAGTATTCTGTCATTTTCTATACTTTGAAATACCTTTAGTAGTAGTGGTGTTGACTCTTCTCTGAAAGTTTGGTAGAACTCTGCAGTAAAGCCGTCTGGGCCAGGGATTTTTTTTTGGTTGGGAGCTTTTTGATTACCGTTTTAATCTCTTTTTTTGTTATGGGTCTATTTAGTTGTCCTACTTCTCATTGTGTTAGTTTAGGTAGGTAGTGTTTTCCTAGGAATTCATCCATTTATTCTAGGTTTGCAAATTTGTTAGAGTACAATTTTTCATAATAATCTGATATGATTCTTTTAATTTCAGTTGGGTCTGTTGTGATGTGGCCCATCTCGTTTCTTATTTGGGTTATTTGTTTCCTTTCCTGTATTTCTTTAGTCAGTCTGGCCAATGCTTTATCAATTTTGTTAATTTTTTCAAAGAACCAGCTTTTGGCTTTGTTAATTCTTTCAATTGTTTTTCTGTTCTCTAATTCATTTAGTTCAGTTTTAATTTTTATTATTTGTTTTCTTCTGGTGCCTGATGGATTCTTTGTTGCTCACTTTCTATTTGTTCAAGTTGTAGGGACAGTTCTCTGATTTTGGCTCTTTCTTCTTTTTGTATGTGTGCATTTATCGATATAAATTGGCCTCTGAGCACTGCTTTTGCTGTGTCCCAGAGGTTTTGATAGGAAGTGTTTTCATTCTCGTTGCATTCTATGAATTTCTTTATTCCCTCCTTAATGTCTTCTATAACCCAGTCTCTTTTAAGCAGGGTATTGTTCAGTTTCCAAGTATTTGATTTCTTCTCCCTAATTTTTCTGTTATTGATTTCCACTTTTATGGCCTTATGGTCTGAGAAGATGCTTTGTAATATTTCAATGTTTTAGATTCTGCAAAGGTTTGTTTTATGACCTAATATGTGGTCTATTCTGGAGAATGTTCCATGTGCACTAGAAAAAAAAGTATACTTTGCAGGAGTTGGGTGGAGTGTTCTGTATAAGTCTATGAGGTCAAGTTGGTTGATTGTAGCAATTCGGTCTTCCGTGTCTCTATTGAGCTTCTTACTGGATGTCCTGTCCTTCTCTGAAAGTGGTGTGTTGAAGTCTCCTACTATAATTGTGGAGGTGTCTATCTCACTTTTCAGTTCTGTTAAAGTTTGTTTTATGTATCTTGCAGCCCTGTCATTGGGTGCATAAATGTTTAATATGGTTATATCTTCCTGGTCAACTGTCCCTTTAATCGTTATGTAGTGTCCTTCTTTATCCTTTGTGGTGGATTTAACTTTAAAGTCTATTTTGTCAGAAATTAATATTGCTACTCCTCTTCTTTTTTGCTTATTGTTTGCTTGATATATTTTTTTCCACCCTTTGAGTTTTAGTTTGTTTGTGTCTCTAAGTCTAAGGTGTGTCTCTTGTAGGCAGTATATAGATGGATCGTGTTTCTTTATCCTGTCTGAGACTCTCTGTCTCTTTATTGGTGCATTTAGTCCATTTATATTCAGAGTAATAATAGATAAGTATGTGTTTAGTGTTGTCATTTTGATGCCTTTTTATGTGTGTTATTGACAATTTCATTTTTCCACTTACTTTTTTGTGCTGAGACGTTTTTCTTTGTAAATAGCATATTCCTCATTTTCATAGTATTTGACTTTATGTTTGCTGAGTCGTTACGTTTTTCTTGGTTTTTATTTTGAGTTATGGAGTTGTTATAGCTCTTTGTGGTTACCTTAATATTTACCCCTATTTTTCTAAGTAAAAACCTAACTTGTATTGCCCTGTATCGCCTTGTATCCCTCTCCATATGGCAGTTCCGTGCCACCTGTATTTAGTCCGTCTTTTTGATTATTGTGATCTTTTACATATTGACTTCAATGATTCCCTGTTTTGAGCGTTTTTTTCTTTTTAAAATTAATCTTAATTTGTTTTTGTGATTTCCCTATTTGAGTTGGTATCAGGATGTTCTGTTCTGTGACCTTGTGTTGTGCTGGTATCTGATATTATTGGTTTTCTGACCAAACAATTTCCTTTAGTATTTCTTGTAGCTTTGGTTTCTTTTTGCAAATTCTCTAAGCTTGTGTTTATCTGTAAATGTTTTAATTTCGCCTTCACATTTTAGAGAGAGTTTTGCTGGATATATGATCCTTGGCTGGCAGTTTTTCTCCTTCAGTTCTCTATATATGTCATCCCATTGCCTTCTTGACTGCATGGTTTCTGCTGAGTAGTCTGAACTTATTCTTATTGAGTCTCCTTTTATCCCTGGCTGCTTTTAAAATTTTCTGTTTATCTTTGGTTTAGGCAGGTCTGATGATAATATGTCTTGGTGATTTTCTTTTTGGATCAATCTTAAATGGGGTTCGATGAGCATCTTGGATAGATATCCTTTTGTCTTTCATGATGTCGGGGAAGTTTTCTGCCAACAGATCTTCAGCCATTCTCTCTGTATTTTCTGTTATCCCTCCCTGTTCTGGGACTCCAATCACACACAAGTTATTCTTCTTGATAGAGTCCCACATGATTCTTAGGGTTTCTTCACTTCTTTTTTTAATTCTTTTATCTGGTTTTTTTTCAGCTATATTGGTGTCAATTCCCTGGTCCTCCAGATTTCCCACTCTGCATTCCAAATGCTCAAGCCTGCTCCTCTGACTTCCTATTGTGTTGTCTAATTCTGTAATTTTATTGTTAATCTTTTGGATTTCTGAATGCTGTCTCTCTATGGATTCTTGCAACTTATTAATTTTTCCACTATGTTCTAGAATAATCTTTTTGAGTTCTTCAACTGCTTTATCAGTAGTTTCCTTGGCTTTTTCTGTAGATTGCCTTATTTCATTTCTGAGGTCATCCCTGATGTCTTGAAGTATTCTGTAAATTAGTTTTTTATGTTCTGCATCTGGCAATTCCAGTATTGTATCTTTCATTTGGGAAAGATTTTGATTCTTTAGTTTGGGGAGTTGTGGAAGCATTCATGGTCTGCTTCTTTATGTGGTTTGATACTGACTGCTATCTCTGAGCCATCACTAAGATATTGTAGTGATTTATTCTATATTTGCTCACTGAGTCTTATCTTGTTTTGTTTTGTTTCGATATACCTAGATGGGCTACTAGATTGTGCTATCTTGATTGTTGTAGCCCTTGAGTCACTTATGACCTATTACCAGCTGGTTTGAGCTGTTACCAGATATATAAGCATAAGAGCCCATTCACTATTCTTGAGTAGAATCTGATTTTGGGTCATCAAGTGTGTGGTGCAGAATGTTACCTATTCACCTAGAGAAGTAGTGGTGATAGTTGTGTGCACCAGATTCTAGTAGCAGCAGGGGTTCACACTCTAGGAGTGGGGGCAAGGTGCTGACAGGCTTCCCCCAAGTGCCAGTGAGGTAGGTGTGTCTTTATTCCTAAAACACTTTGGTGGGTGGGCTCTGCAGCTGTACCTTAGGCCCCCAATGCAGGTACCTCTACAGATTGGTAGGTGTCACCCTCCTTAGGCCCCTAAAGCAGTAGGCTAAGTGGTCTGGGGGGAGCTTCAGCCCTCAGTTCCCTTTTGTGGGTCAGTGAGGGCTCTGTTGAATACACAGAGATATCAGACCTGGGAAACTTGTCTTTCCAGTAATCCGCTAAAACAATTACAGTCAGATCCCTATCAGAAATGCCTTTGCATTATAATAGCCACCTTGTTCCCTGTAGGGATGAAAGCCCAAGACTATGGATCACATATGCTTGGCTGGAGCTGGTTCTGTGTTTTTAGTCCAATTAGGGAAAGATTTTTGGTCCCTGGGTTTTTGTAGCTGCTTCTCTCAGTCCAGGAGAACGGGTTAGGAAAAGACCAAAAAACAACAAAAAAAAAAAAAAAAAAGAAGGAAAGAAAAACCACAACACAGTTCTCTCTCTGGCTCAGGAAATTCCAATGTTAATGAATCTGCCTGGGAAGGGGAGGGGAGGGTTCAGATAAATAGGAGAGAGTAGCACCCCGGAATATAGACAAAGTTACTTATCTTGCTTGGGATGACTGTTTTATCTGAGATTCCCGAGGGGGGAGCGTCGATTGTGTGCGCTGGCTGGGTAGAGATTGCCCCTGAGGGTCAGGCCCATGTCCTGTGCTTGTGCTGTCTCAGAAGCCACGGTTAGTTCCTCTGCTCCCAGTCCAAAGCCCCGCGCCAAGGTTCCCCGGCTGGGGCGCCGCACTCCAGGCTCCAAAGCCAGTCGCTTCCTCCCGGTGTGCGCTGCCTGGGTGGACTGGCTGGGCTTCCCCCGAGGTCAGTTCAGGGGGATAGGGCTGCGCCCCATGATTGGGCCATCTCAGGATGCTGTGCTCAGCTCCCCTGAGCCCAGTCCAAAGCCCGGCGCCAAGATTTCCTGACTGGGATGCTGGCTCCAGGCTCCGAAAACAGTCGCTGCTTCCCCATGGTTGTTCGTTCTCAGTCTCTGTCACTCAGGTCAACTCTTTAGATCTGTGTTTGATGGTCAGGGTTTGTAGATTGTCATGTATGTGACCGATTCACTTGTTTATCTGAGTCTTTGTTGCAAGAGGGATCCGAGGTAGCTTCTACATATTCAGCCATCTTGGCCCCCCTGAGTTTATTCTTATTGGCTCTTTGGTAAGTGACTTTTCATTTATCCCTAGCTGCTCTTAAAATTCTCTATTTTTGGTTTTTGCAAGTCTGAATATAATGTGTCTTGGTGACTTTCTTTTAAGATATACCTTATATGGAGTTCGATGAACATCTCGGATAGATGTCTTCTCATCTTTCACAATATCAGGGAATTTTTCTGCCAACAAATCTTAAACAATTCTCTCTGTATTTCCTGTTATCCCTTCTTGTTCTGGTACTCAATCACTCGTTATTTCTCTTGATAGAGTCCCATATGATTCTTAATGTTTCTTCATTTTTTAAAAATTCTTTTATCTGATTTTTCTTCAACTATATTAGTGCCAAGTGCTTTATCTCCAAGTTCAGAAATTCTGCCTTCCACCTGCTCAAATCTGCTCCTCTGGCTTTCTATTGAGTTGTCTAATTCTGTAATTTTATTGTTAATCTTCTGAATTTCTTATTGTTATCTGTATATGGATTTTTCCAGCTTATTAAATTTTTCATTATGTGCCTGAATAACCTTTTTAATTTCTTCAACTGCTTTGTCTCTGTGTTCCTTGGCTTGTTCTGAGTATTGCCTGATTTCCTTCCTGATGTCTTGAAGGGTTTTGTATATTAATCTTTTTTATTCTGCTCCTGGTAATTCCAGGAAAGCACTTTCATCTAAAAGATCCCTTGATTCTTTGTTCTGAGAGCTTGTTGAAGCGATCATGGTCTGTTTCTTTATGTGACTTGATATCAACTGTTTTCTCTGAGTCATCTATAAGTTATTGTGTTAGTTTATTTTATGTTTGCTTACTGTGTTGTAGCTTCTTGCTTTGTTTTGTTTTGATATGCCCAGATGGGTTGTTTGAGTGAGCTAGCTTGATTATTTTCGCCTTTGGAGCTCTGACGTCCTAAACCCAGATGACTAGAGCTGTTACCAGGTATATCGGTCTAGAAGTCCATTCACTTTTCTTATATGAACTCAGCTCAGGTGTCCAGGAAGCTGATCATCAAGTGTGTGGTACAGGCTCTGTCCTACAGTCTTAGAGGGGTGGGGATAATTGGCATAGGTACTGGTATCTGGTTGCAGCAGGGGATCATGCTCTGAACAAGGCAAGGGCTGAGGATCATCCCCCAAGTTTCTCTGAGGAAAGTGTATCCCTGTTCCCTAGAGCGTACAGGTGGGTGGGTTCTGAAGACGGACCATGGGCACCCGATGTTTTTGGTTGTAAGGACTGGGAGGTACCAGTTATCCTTGGACCCCTGTCCCAGGTGGCTGGGTGACCTGAGTGGAACCACCAGTCCTTAGGCCCCTGATGTGGGTAGGTGAGGACACTGTTTAATAGGCAAAGTGGTGACAAACATCAAATACCCACCTCTCTACTGCATAGCTGAAACAGTTGTAGTGTGCCGCCAAGGGCCTACTCTTTCTGAAATAGGCCCACACAGGTCCATGCAGTGGGGAAAGGCACTCAAAGTCCACAGACCATTTATGCCTGGACAGAAACCGCTTCAGTCCTGAGCTCCCATGGTTAGAGAAGATGGCATATTATCTTTTCCCCTAATTGCAAATTTATTCCTTCTCCGGGTCCTGGAGAATGGCTCTAGGTGCTCAACAGGGCCTATCTCAGGCCCAGGGAAATCAACACCCTCTGAAGCTGGCTTGGGGCGGGTGTCGCAGTAAAATATACACAAGTACGTAGCTTTTGCCAACAGTGCCATTCTTCTGTGGTTCCAGCAGTGTGAGTAGGCTGTGCAGCTGGCTGCTTCTCCCTGAGGAAACTGGGGCAAAATGCTAGTACCAGCCTGTCACAACTGCTCCTGGGAATGGTGCCTGAGGGCTCCCGGTGATTCAGGTCCAGCAACTCTTCTCCCCTTCTGAACCAGCTCTTCCTTCCTTGCCCCTTAGTTCGTTTTCTAACCTTGCCTTTCATGTTCAGGGCTTCTAGCTTGTCATAAATATATTAATTTCACTTGTTTTTTCTGGTCTTTGTTGTAAGAGTGCTTGCTGGAAGTGTCTGTCTATTCCGCAACCTTGGCCCCGGCTCTAAATTTCTCTCTTTTTAAGTCATCCACTTGTGTTATTTCTGTTACAGCAGTACCAGATGACTAAGACAGCTACCTTCTCCCTAATCCACATCCTGACCATGGTAGACCTGAAAGTCTACTGCAGGCTCTTTTCCACTTCACCCCAAGTGCCCTCCCCTCCACGGCATCCCAAGTATTTTTCATGGCCTGTATTGTTGGTACCTGCCTTCTCCTCAAGCCTTATTAAAAACCACTGTCCCCTTTCTCTCTGCCAACCAGTGTGGAAACATATTATTCCATTTTCTTGGCAAGTTTAGTGTCCTTTCCATTTTCCGTTCCCTGCTTCGTGCCCTTGTATCTTCTACTCTTGCTTCAAAACTCAGGCCAAAGCTTCCTTCCTCTAGATAACTTTCCCTGACCCTTGTCCAAAACCTTGACTAGGCCAAATTCCTTTCATAGCATTTATCCGTACTTATACTTAAAAAAAATTGTTTTCCATCTCCTTTCTAAACAATAGTAATAGTCATTGTGAGTGTGATCATGATCAGCTTTGCCATTTTGTACCCAGTACCTAACATAGTAAACACCCAATAAATATTTGTTGAATGAATGAATAAATCAGTCAACTGCCCTTCCCACATTCTTGTGTAGCTGCCAGTGGGAGTGTCCATCTCCCAATCTAGACTTGCCAACATCATTTCTTAACCCATCACTTAGCACTGTGCCTTGCATGTAGAAGATATGGAATAAATGCTTATAAATAATTTTCTGTTTAACTGTTCAAAGTAAATTCATGCACATAATATGTTTTTATTTTGGAAATCAAATGTTTTGCTATATTTTTCCTAGAAGGAAATTAAACTGAAGAAGCACAGCTAATCTATTTATTTGATTTTATTAATCTATAACCTGTCACTTATCTACAACACCTAATCTATTCATTAATTTTATTATTGTATTATAAACATAATTTATTTCTGGAAATATTTTATTTCCAAAAATATTTACTGAGACTTATAATAAAGGGTAGTTATAATTCTGGAAAATACAATGAGGTATTAAAACAGAAATGTTGTTGTTGTGTGCTGTTGAGTTGATTCTGGCTCACAGCGACCCTATAGGATAAAGTAGAATTATCCCATAGGGTTACCAAGGAGTGGCTGTTGAATTCGAACTGTGAACCTTTTGGTAAACAGTCTGAGCTCTTAACCACTTTACCCCAGGGCTCCAAAACAGAAATAGAACACCAAAAACCATATAGGCAAAAGCACATATATTAACTACTTAAGCTAATATATAGTTACCACAATTAAGGATATCTCAGAGCTTCCTGTAAATCAAAGCAAAAAAAAAATCTTTGAAATTTTATATTACCTTGAAAATAATTGTATCTCTTTTAAACAGTGGTAATTTTTCCTTTAATGGCTCTAAAAGAAAATTTTAACTTACTCATTCCTAAGCATTTATAAGTAATGGACTTGTGCTAGAAAATACTTTGTAGTGTGGATTTAGGATGAATAGTGTTTAATCCTATCTTCCAGGGGCTAAAGTTGGTATGTTTTGTGGAAAGAGTCTTGTGATGATGTATCCACTAATGCTTTTAAAAAAATGCCACACTTAGGAGCCCATGTATGAACCTGGTTTAGCTATTCACTCAGATATAAAATCCCTATTCTATGAAGTCATCAGTCAAGCCACAGTTCAAAGTAATGCCAGAGCAGTAGGTTTGCTGAGCCAAGCAATTTTTTGAATGCCCTCCTTCAACGACAACAGTAGGTGAGGTTTGGAAATGGTTTTCTATGAAGCCTAGACTGAACCATAGGTCGAGCTGAGTAGCCTATGATCATTTATATATAGGCACTATGATAATTTGTCACTGTTTCACACCATCTAGCAAAGACTGAGTCCCAAGTAGCCTACCTGGTAGACATTACAATTTGATCAAAAATTGCATTGCATGTCTTGGTGCCTGACTGGAAAATTTACCCATGAATCTGCAAAAATGTAAAGCAGTTAAAGCTATTTTCTGTACTTGTAAAATACAGATCTTCCTTCTCTGTAGCTTGCAGAATGAAAACTTAATGGAAGTTTCTCGTGGGAAATTTTAGATTTGTTAAGCATTTGATGTTAGCTAAAAGTACGCTGAGTCAATTGAGAAGAGCCCAAACTCTGCCCAAATTAGAGTCTATGGCGTACTTAGGAACAATTGCAAGGTTATTTTGGGAAGCTGGTTTGTAAGACTTCCTGATTTTTCCTCAGCAAATCACTTCAGCCCAAGGCTTGAATTAATTAAGGTCCTCTGTGCACACTCTTCATCACATCCTGAGAATGATAGTAAAGGTCATAGCCACTAAAACCGCAGAGGCCACAATGGCATTCTATTTTAGTGTCAGAATTCCAAGAAGGCATTTTGTTAAAATAGACACAAGAGGTTTTCAATAAACTACACTCATTATTAGCTGGCTTGCTTTTTTTCCATTCAAGAGTGATCCATTGAAATCCAATTCATATGCATTCATTCATTCAACAAGTATTTATTATCTACTAAGTGACAGATGCTATAATTGTCACTGGGAGTACAAGGATGAAGACTGACAAGTTCTGGGCACTCAAGGAGCTTGCATTCTAGAGCATTCATGCATTCACTTATTTGTTCAAAATCTATTTATTGGTCCCTGGGTGGCACAAATGATTTTCATGGCAAGGACGTGGATTTTGGGGGCTAAAGGTTGGAATTATCTTCAGCAAAATTTTATCTGTGTGTGGTATTAATGATATTGTTTGATAACTTCCATGTTCTGTTGGATCACCTTTCCTTGGAAAGGGCACAGATATGGATCTCTTTCAGTCAGTTGGCCATGTAGCTATCTTCCAAATTTCTTGGCGTGGATTAGCGGGTGCTTCCAGTGTTGCATCCGTTTGTTGAAACATCTCAATTGGTATTCCATCAATTCCTGGAGCCTTGTTTTTTGCCATTGCCTTCAGTGAAGCTTGAACTTCTTCCTTCAGTACCCTCAGTTCTTGATCATGTGCCACTTCTTGAAATGGTTCAAAGTCGACCAATTCTTTTTGGTATAGTGGTTCTGTGTAGTCCTTCCATCTTCTTTTGATGCTTCCTGTGTCATTCAATATTTTGCCCATACAATCTTTCAATATTGCCTCTTGGGAAGAACAATATTGAACAACATCATTAATATCATACATAAGTAAAATTTTGCTGAAGATAATTCAAAAGAATCTGCTGAAAAGACCTCATTAAAGTGTCAAAAATCAAAGATAACACTTTGAGGAGTAGGGTGCACCTGACCCAAGCCATGGTATTTTCAATCACCTTATATCACGCAAAAGCTGGACAATGAATAAGGAAGACTGAAGAAGAATTGATGCCTTTGAATTATGGTGTTGGTGAAGAATACTGAATTAATATATCATAGACTGGGAGAAGAAGGAACAGGTCTGTCTTGAAGTACAGGCGAAATTCTCCTTAGAAGGGAGGATGGCGAGACTTCATCTCACATACTTTGGACATGTTATCAGGAGGGACCACTCCCTGGAGAAGAACATCATGGCTGGTAAAGTAGACGGTCAGTGAAAAAAAGAAAGACCCTCAAAGAGATGGATTCACATAGTGGCTGCAACAGTGGGCTCAAGCATAGCAACAATTGTGAGAATGGTGCAGGGTAGGGAAAAGTTTCATCTCTTGTGCATGGGGTCGCTATGAACTGGAACCTACTGGATAGGCCCTAACAGTAACAACAACAAAGGATGGATGGAATGCTGTGGATTAAATTGTGTCCCTCTAAAATATGTGTTGTAAATCCTAACCTCAATGCCTGTGGTTATAATCCCATTTGTGAATGGGTTGTCTTTGTTATGATAATGAGGCAAGATTAGTGTAAAGTGTATTTGAGTGAATCTCTTACCAAATATAAAAGAAGCAGATTAAGCAAGCTGAGATGAGGGAAGAGAGATGCCATGCCACATGAAGATTACCAAGGCGCCAAGGAATAGAAGCTGAAGAGAAAGACCTTCCCCCAGAAGTCGACAGGGAGTGAAGGCCTCCCTCTAGAGCAAGCACCCTGAATTCAGACTTCTAGCCTCTTAACTGTGAGAAAATAAATTTTTGTTTCTTAAAGCCACCCACTAGTGATATTTCTGTTATAGCAGCACTAGATAACAAAGACAGACACCAAAGAGAGAATTATCACATCTGCGCCGGAGAATCAGGAATTTCGGTACTGAGAAAGAGACCTTTGAACTAGGTCTTAAATGGAGAGTGGACATTTGCCAATTGCTTAAAGCTGGGGAAGACATCCCAGGCAGCGGGAACTTCAGGTAAACTGGCAGGAGACAACCGCATAAATTAGAGAAACCAAAAGCAATTTGGGGTGGCTGGTATACATGGTGCAAAGGTGGGAGATGTTAAACAAAATGTCTGGAGAGCAACACATGGTCTGATTTCAGAAAACCTAGGATTTCAGGCTAATGACAGTGGCCACTTTCCTCTCAGTGATAAAAATGGCCAGATTTGTGCTTGCAGAAAATCACTAATTCAGTAAGACATTAGAATTTTTTATAAAAAGTTATTGACAGAATAAAGTGGGGTAGGTCTGATTTAGGGAAAAAAGAAAAAAAACAGTTGGCTATCAAGTTGATTCTGACTCAATGAGACCCCTGTGTAGGAGAGTAACTGTGCTCCATAGGTTTTCAAGGCTGTGATCTTTTAGAAGTAGATTGCCACACCTTTCTTCCAAGACACCTCTAAGTGGACTTGAATAGACAATCATTCAATTTGCAGCTGAGCATGTTAACTGTTCGCACTCAGTGGAAAAAATACAGGGTCATAAAACCTTTTAACGCTGCCATTAAGATAAATATTAAGATAAATACTGATTAGCAATAAAATAAAAAAAAAATTATTTCATCTCTAGGAGGTAAAGATCACTTCCATAAAGTAGCTGGTCATCCTTATTTTAATCTCAGAGAGCCAATATGTATTTAACTCAGACCATGTAAGGCCCAGTAGTTAGTAACTTTGTGAGATATAACTGTAATTAATGAGTTCCTCCTCTCCAAAGGCAGCTGTACAACCTCATATAGTGTGTTTTCTAAACCTCGGTTTACTCATCCACATACTGTGTGCCCCATAAGGTTGTGGTGAAGATTAAATGAGAAAATGTTTCACAAGACTTAGCACAGTGTCTAGCACTTATTAGACACTGAATAAATAACTATAATAAAGTCACTAAAATGCTAAACTGACTATGGTTAATATTGTAATAGTGAAACAGCAATAAAAAATAAATGTAACTGTAGAACCAAGGAAGAAGAGTTCAGTTCTGAAATGAGGGGAGTTTGAAGATGCATTATGAAAGTTTACAATCTTTGATAAATGGTAACTTTGGTGAAGGGTAAGACAGTACACAATACTGGGGAAGCCAGCACAACTTGTCCAAGGCAAGGTCATAGAAGCTCCATAGACATATCCAAACTCCCTGAAGGACTGAATTACTGGGCTGTGGGCTGTGGGGACCATGGTCTTGGGGAACATCTACCTCAAATGGCATAACTAAAGAAAATGTTCTACGTTAAACTTTGGTGAATAGGGTCTGGGGTCTTAAAAGCTTGTGAGGGGCCATCTAAGATACTCCTATGGTCTCACCCCATCAGGAGGAAGGAAAAAAACCAAAGACACAAGGGAAAGGTTAGCCAAAAGGACTAATGGACCACCACTACCACGGACTCCTCCAGACTGAGTCCAGCACAACTAGATGGTGCCTGGTTACCAAGACTGACTGCTGTAAGAGGGATCACAATAGAGGGACCCACCCAGACAGAGCTGGAGAAAAACATAGAACAAAATTCTAACTCACAAAAAAAGGCCAGACTTACTGGCCTATCAGAGATTGGAGAAACCCTGAGAGTATGGTGCCCGGACACCCTTTTAGCTCAGCAATGAAGTTACTCCTGAAGTTCACCCTTCAGCCAAAGATTAAAAAAAAAAAAAAAACCATTGCTGTCCAGTTGATTCTGACTCATAGCAACCCTTTACAACAGAGTAGAACTGCCCCTTAGAGTTTCCAAGGAGTGCCTGTTGGATTCAAACTGCCAGCCCTTTGGTTAGCAGCCATAGCACTTAGCCACTATGCCACCAGGGTTTCCAGCCAAAGATTAGACAGGCCCACAAAACAAAACAAGACTAAAGGGGCACACCAGCCCAGGGACAAGGACTAGAAGGCAGGAGGAGATAGGAAAACTAGTGATTGGGAATCCAGGGTAGAGAAGGGAGAGTGTTGACATGTTGTGGGGTTGGTAGCCAATGTCACAAAACAATATGTGTACTAATTGTTCAATGAGAAGTTAGTTCTGTAAACCTTCATCTAAAGTACAATAATTAAAAAAAAAAAAAGAAAGTTTACAATCTTTGTTTATGTTCCTGTTGCCCATGACAGCATTCTTTCCCTCTTTGTGTTCTATGAATAATCCCTGATCTGACACCAAACTCAGATGTTTTCTTCCAGCAACACTTTCATACAGGTTGAGTAAGATGTACTTCTCCTGAGCCACCACAGCACCCTGCCATTGCATCATTCTATGCTATGGGATGTCAAGATGTCACTGCTGTGTAGACATGTTCTGCCCATGTCTGTCTCCCTGCTTAGACTGTTTGAGTTCCTTGAGAGAAGGATCTGATCTTATCCATTCATCTTTATATTCTCAGAGGCTGATGTAGACTGAATTGTGTCTTTCAAAAAGATAGGTTGAAGTCCTAAACCCTGGTACCTGTGAATGTGACCTTGTTTGGAAATAAGGTCTTTGAAGTTATCAGTTAATTTAACATGAGGTCATACTGGAATAGGGCAGGTCCTAATATGAGTGGTGTCCTTACAAGAGAGGACAAGAGATGCAGAGACATACACAGAGGGAAAATGGCCATGTGAAGATAGAGGCAGAGATTGTAGGAGGAAGAGTTTTAGTAAACCAAGGAACACCAAGAATTGCTGGGACACACCAGAAAGCTAGGAAACAGACATGGAATAAATTCTTCCTCAGAGCCTTCAGAAGCAATATACATGGCCAATAGCCTGATGGACTCCTAGCCTTCATACCACCACTCCTCTGTCTGTTTGTCATACTGTGCTAGCTCATGTATTGCTGTGATTCTGAAAGCTATGCCACTGGTGTTTCAAATATCATCAGCATCACCCATGGTGAACAGGTTTCAGTGGAGCTTCCAGAATAAGACAAACTAGGGAGGAGGACCTGGTGGTCTACTTCTGAAAAAGTTAGCCAGTGAAAACCTTATGAATAGCAATGAAACAGTATCTGATATACTGCTGGAAGATGAGCCTCTCAGATTGAAAGGCACTCAGAACGTGAGTGGGGAAGAGCTGCTTCCTCAAAATACAGTTGACCTTAGTGACATGGATGGAGTAAAATTTTGGGACCTTCATTTGCTGATGTGGTGCAACTCGAAATGAGAAGAAACAGCTGGGAGCATTGGTTAATAATTGAAATGTGGAATATATGAAGTATGAACCTAAAAAAATTGAAAGTCATCAAGAATAAGGCAGAATGCATAAAGACCAATATCCTAGGCACTGTTGTTGTTGTATGTGCCATAGAGTTGGTTCCAACTCATAGAGAACCTATGTACAACAGAACAAAACACTGCCTGGTCCTGCTACATCCTCACAAGTTGTTGTGCTTGAGCCCGTTGTTGCAGCCACTGTGTCAGTCCATCATTTAAGGGTTTTCCTCTTTTCACTGACCCTTTACTCTACCAAGCATGATGTCCTTCTCCAGGGACTGGTGCCTACTGATAACATTCCCAAAGTACTTGAAATGAAATCTTACCTTCTTTGCTTCTAAGTAGCATTCTGGCTATACTTGTTCCAAGACAGGTTTGTTCATTCTTCTGGCAGTCCATGGTATGTTCAATATTCTTCACCAACACCATAAATCAAAGGTGTCAATTCTTCTTCAGTCTTCCTTATTCATTGTCCAGTTTTGGCATGCATATGAGGTGACTGAAAATACCATGGCTTGAGTCAGGCACACCTTAGTCCTTAAAGCAATATCTTTGCTTTTTAACACTTAAAATATGTCTTTTGCAGCAGATTTGCACAAGGCAATGCATCCTTTAATTCTTGACTGCTGCTTCCAAGGGTGTTGATTGTGGATCCAAGTAAAATGAAATCCTTGACAACTTCAGTATTTTCTCCCTTTATCATGATATTGTTTATTGATCCAGTTGTGAGGATTTTTGTTTTCTTTGAGATGCAATCCATGCTGAAGGCTGTAGTTTTTGATCTTTATCAGTAAGCGCTTCAAGTCCTATGCATTAGTCAGCTGAAAAGGTCTAGTGTTGACCATTTTGAGTTGGACAATCATATGGTCTACTATGCCAGGAATGACAAATTGAAGAGGAGTAGTGTCTCATTCATCATCAAAAGGAATATTTCAAGATCTATCCTGAAGCACAATGCTGTAAATGATAGAATAATATCTATATGCCTGCAAGGAAGACCAGTTAATATGACTATTATTCAAACTTATGCATCGAACACTAATGCCAAAGATGAAGAAATTGAAGATTTTTACAAACTTCTGCAGTCTGAAATTGCTCAAACATGCAATCAAGATGCATTGATAATTACTGTTAATTGGAATGTGAAATTCAGAAACAAAAAAGAAGGATCAGTAGTTGGAAAATATGGCCCTGGTAATAGAAATGATACTGGAGATTGCATGACAGAATTTTGCAAGACCTATGACTTATTCATTGCAAATACCTTTTTTCAACAACGTAAATGGCAACTATACACGTGATCCTCATCAGATGGAATACACAGGAATCAAATCAACTACATCTATCAAAACAGACAATGGAGAATCTCAGTATCATCAGTCAGAACAAGGCTACGAACCAACTGCAGAACAGTCTATCAATTGCTCATATCCAAGTTTAAGTTGAAGCTGAAGAAAATTAAAACAAGTCCATGAGAGCCAATATATGATATTAGTATATCCCTCCTGAATTTAGAGACCATCTCAAGAACTGGTTTGATGCATTGAACAGCAGTAACTGAAGACCAAATGATCTATGGAATGGCATCAAAGACTTCATATGTGAGGAAAGGAAAAGGTCATTGAAAAGACAGGAAAGAAAGGAAAGACCAAAATGGATACCAGAAGAGACTCTGAAACCTTCCCTTTAACATAGAGTAGCTAAAGCAAATAGAAGAAATGATGAAGTAAAAGAGTGGAACAGATTTCAAAGGTTGGCTTGAGAAGACAAAGTAAAGTATTATAATGAAAAGTGCAAAGACCGGGAGTAAGAAAACCAAAATGGAAGAACATGCTTGATATTTGTCAAGCTGGAAGAACTGAAGAAAAAATTTAAGCCTTAAGTTGCAATATTGAAGGATTCTATGGGCAAAATATTGATCTAACAGGAAGCAACAAAAAAACATGGAAGGAATACACAGAGTCCCTGTAGCAAAAAGATTCAAACAATGTTCAACCATTTCAAGGGATAGCATATGATCAACACCTGATGGTATTGAAGGAAGGAAGTCCAAGCTGTACTGAAGGCATTGGTAAAAAAACAAGGCTCCAGGAATTAATGGAATACCAACTGAGATGCTTCAATGAATTGATGCAGCACTGAAGGCACTCGCTTTTCTATACCAAGAAATTTGAAAGACAGCTGCCTGGCCAACCAACTGGAAGAGATCCATATTTGTGCCTAATCCAAAGAAAGGTGACTGACAGATTGTGGAAATTATAGAACAATATCATTAATATCACATGCAAGTAAAATTTTGCTGAAGATAATTCAAAAGTGATCACTGCAGTATACTGACAGAGAATTGCCAGAATTTCAAGCTGGATCCAGAAGAGGATGTGGAATGAAGGATACCATTGCTGATGTCAGATGGATCTTGGCTGAAAGCACAGAGTACTAGTTTACCTGTCTTTTATTGACTATGCAAAGGTATTTGACTGTGTGGGTTATAACAAATTATGGATAAAATTGCAAAGAATGGGAACTCCAGAACTCTTCATTGTGCTCATGAGGAACCTGTACCTATTCTTCAGGGTTGTACCCTTTCACCATACTTATTCAAACTATATGCTGAGCAAATAATCTGAGAAACTGGACTATATAAAGAAGAATATGTCATCAAGACTGGGTGAAGACTCATTAACAACCTGCAATATGCAGATGGCACAATCTTACTTGCTGAAAATGAAGAGGACATGATGAAGCACCTACTGATGAAGATCAAAGACCCCAGCCTTCAGTATGGATTATGCCTCAACATAAAGAAAACAAAAATCCTCACAACTAGACCAATAAGCAACATCATAATAAATGGAGAAAAAAATAAAGTTGTCAAGGATTTCATTTTACTTGGATCCACAATCAATGCCCATGGAAGCAACAATCAGTAAATCAAACGATGTATTGCATTTGGCAAATCTGCTGCAAAAGACCTCTTTAAGCTGTTAAAAAGGCAAAGATGTCACTTTGAGAACTAAGGTGCACTTGAACCAAGGCACAGTACTTTCATCACCTCATATGCATGTGAAAGCTGGACAAGGAATAAGAAAGACAGAAGAATTGATGCCTTTGAATTATGGTATTGGTAAATATTGAATATACTGTGGGCTGCCAGACAAAGGAAGAGGTCTGTCTTGAAGAAATACAGGCAGAATACTCCTTAGAAGGGAGGATGAAGAGACTTAGTCTCACATACTTTGGACATATTATCAGGAGGGACCAGTCCCTGGAGAAGGCCATAATGTTTGGTAAAGTGTCAATGAAAACGAGGGAGACCCTAAATGAAATGGACTGACACAGTGGCTGCAACAATGGGCTCAAGCTTAGCAACAGTTCTGAGGATGGCTTAGGAACAAGTGGTGTTTCGTTCTGTTGTAAATGGGGTGCTATGAATCAGAATCCCCTTGACAGCACCTAACAACAACAATGAAACTTCAGAATTGTGGGATAATAGATCTCTTCTCTTATAAGCACCCAATTTATGGTACTTTGTTATGGCAGCCCCAGAACACTAATACAAGGTCTATCATATCGTTTGGTACAAGTCTAACTCATTGTTGTTGAGATGATTCTGAGTGATGTGTTATAGAGTAGAACTCCATAGTGTTTTCTTGTCTGTAATCTTTACAGAAAAGAATTAACAGGGCTTTCCTCCATTGCGCTGCTGGGTAGGTTCAAACCATCAACTTTTAGGTTAGTAGTCAAGTGTAAACCATTGGCACTACCCAAGGACCTCTTGATATAAGCCTGCCTAGGCTCTCCTTAAATATCTGTTGACCTGAACTGAGATCATCATGGGCTGTGATGGTTACTTAGGGGTGTGAAATGGAGAGATGGGTGACAGGACATTCCCTTCAGTCTACAGGTAAGACAAAAATCTTGCAAGAGGAATTGGGAGTGGAGGAGATAGTGCAGAGATTATCTTATGGTGTGCACAGCACGTATAGCAGGATGGACTATGAACTATATTTGGGCTAGGGTGTTACTGGTTAACAAGTTATACTCTATAAACCGTGATCATTTGTTGATGGGTTAGGTAAATGTGTGTCATGATCAGAGCTGTCCTTTGAGAAGAACCTGGAGGATTGAAATAAGAGTGGAGAATCTTATTCCTGCAGAAGAATCAAGCAGAAATAATAGACACCTGTTAATGTTAGCCAACAGGCATCAGATCTGGGACAAATTAGCTGGCTGTTGCTCAGTCTATTCCAAAAGCAGAGAAGTAAGACCGAGAATGTTTCTTGGAGGCTCATTCATTTTGTTCTACCAAGTTTCGTAATTTTCACTGTTTATTGTCCTCATCTAAAAACAGCCAGGGCAGGGTAGATGAGACCACTGGCTTTTTCTCACTCAGTTTAATAATTGTTTGCCATGTAATCTTGAGGCTACATTTGAGAGACGAGCAATTACTCAGGATTTTTTTTGGTTTTGTCGTTGTTTTTTGTTTTTTGATCTCCCTCATTCTTTTGTGAAATGACAAAGACAATACTCTGCTTTTATTCTTCAGGGAGAACCCAGCTGCTATTAGTCTATGTGAACAATTTATTAAAACTTGGAATTCAGCATTCAGGGAATTGTTTAAAGTATCTTGGGGCATCACATCCTCCCCTGGTGTTTTGCCAAAGGAAAGAATTCAAGAAATATTTATTGAAAGAGTAAGTGAATAATTCATTGCAACATTTGTTGCAATAGTCTCTGCCTGGATGCTGGCTTCTGAGTCCTGTTTTCCACAGTTTCAGTCCTACATGCTGGGATACATCATCTGGAGCCTTGACTTCTGGTCCAGTGGTCACCTTATACTTATCCCTGTCAGCTTTCTGTGCTGAACCAGAAAGAAAGAGTTGGACTACACCTAGCCAGGGCTGCACATGAGGGACAGGAAATGAGAATGTATGTTAGGAATGGTAGGGTTCCTATGTGTGGTTGGGGTCAAGAATTGAAATCTATATGACTATAAGGGAGCCATTCTGGGTCATCATTTCAGTAGGCATAATATCAGAGTAGGTTTACAAATCCAACCCATGTCTCACCCATGATTAGCAGCCATCCAGGCCTTTTCTTGAAAACATCTAGGGATGACAGTATCACCATCACCCTAGCAATTTCACTTCGGTATTAGAAAACTATAACCATTAGGAAAAAAAAAATTTGTGCTTTGTTTGCTCTTTCATATTTGGCTGAAATCTGCCACTCTGTAGCTTCCATTCACAGCAATTCTTCTTTCCAGAAAATCTAGCAAAGAAGGCTAGGCCCTCCCTCACTTACAGTACTGAATAGCAGATCAGGAATTCTGATAAATCTATCCTGGCTATTTTAAATATACATAGCATGTTTACAGGTAAAGCACAAGAAGCACAAAAACAATGCTGTTTGGCTTAGCCTGGGTTCTCTAGAGGAGCAAAACTGGTAAAATGTATGTAAACATATATAGAGAAAATTTTTCTTCAAGGAAATAGCTCATGCAATTGTGAGATAATGGATCATGCAGTTGTGGAGGCTGGTAAGTCCCAAATCCATGGGCCAGATGACAGGCTGAAGACTTCTGTTGGTTCACATAGTTGCAGGAGCTGATGAACCCAAAATCTGCAGGTCAGGTGGAAGGCTGGAGGCCTCTGCTGGCTTATATCCCCAAAACCGGAAGCCAGACAATGAGAAGTTTGCAAGGTAGAGAAAGAAAGAGTACTTTGCTGAAATATCCATTTATCTATCAGATGTAGGCCACACCACAAATGCAACTCCCCTTACAGCTGATTGGCTGCTCACATCAGATCACAAAATGGAAGATGATTACATAGTGTTCTCCAAACCACTGAGAATCATAACCTAGCCAAATCGACAGATAACGTTAACCACCACAGTGTAACAAATGTTTGTCTCGCATTTTCTTGCTAACAATATTTGATAACTATAGATAAAAATCAAAAATTCACCAGCATAGTAAGAGATTTTGATACACCTCAGTCAGTATCTGATAAATCAAGCTAACAAAAATTCGTAAGGACAGAGAAGAAATGAACAAAAGTAATTAACAAGCTGATCTTTTGTAGTGGATCCAAAAAATTTAAAAAATCATATTCTGCCCACAACAAGCACTTATGAATTACAGTAATGAAAAGGTCATAAAGCATTTCCTACCAAATGTCAACAAAACAAAAATTTATATTACAACCACATTTTCTGACTGCAATGCTACTATACTAGAAATGAATGCAGAAAGGAAATGGAAACAAATGTCATATGCATTTTGAAATACATTAACAATCTTGCTATGTTGTTAGTTAGTGTTGACTTGATTTCGACTCATGGTGACCCCATGACAAAGTACTTGTAGGCATAAAAAATAAAGATAGACAACCAATTAAAAAATAAGCAAAAGACTGGAAAAAGTACTTCACAAAAGAGGATATACAAATGGTCAATAAACACATGTAATACATTTATAAGAAAAATTCTAATTGAGGTACTACCTTAATGAGATTCCATCACGTAGCCAACTGTGTGACTAAAATTAAAGGGACTGAAAATACCAAAAGTTGTCAAAGTTGTGAAGTAACTGAAGCTCTTGTACATTGTCTGTGGGGGTATAAATTAATATGATTATTTTGAAAACCTGGTATTAACTATTCAAATTGAACAAAAACATTACCTATGGTCCAAAAATGACTAAGCAGATTTGAAAAAGCTCTAAAAATAACTTACAGAAATGGAAAATGCAATTGCTGAAATTAAAATTTCAGTGAATTGTTAAAAGCCAGATTATATGCAATTGAGAAATAATTGTTGTTGTAGTTAGGGACTATCAAGTCAGTTCCAACTCATAGCAACCCTCCGTACAATAGAACAAAACCCTACCCGGTCCTGCGCCTTCCTCAATCATAGTTATGCCTAAGCCCATTGTTGCAGCCACTGTGTCAATCTATCTTGTTGAGCATCTTCCTTTTTTCAATGACTCTCTACTTTACCAAGCATGATGTCCTTCTCCAGGGTCTGGTCCCTCCTGATTACATGTCCAAAGTATGTGAGACCAGATCTCCCCATCCTCCCTTCTAAGGAGCATTCTGCCTGTACTTCTTCCAAGACAGGTTTATTTTTCTTCTGGCAGTCCCTGGTATATTCAATATTCTTCACCAGTATCATAATTCAAATGCAACAATTCTTCTTCGGTCTTCCTTATTCATTGTCCATCTTTCACATGCACATGAGGTGATTGATAACACCATAGCTTGGGTCAGGTGCACCTTAGTCCTTAAAGTGACATCTTTGCTTTTTAACACTTTAAAAAATCTTTTGCAACAGATTTGCCCAGTGCAATACATACTTTGATTTCTTGACTGCTGCTTCCATGGGCATTGATTGTGGATCCAAGTAAAATGATATCCTTGAAAACTTCAATCTTTTCTCAATTTATCATGATGTTGCTCATTGGTCCAGTTGTGAGGATTTTTGTTTTCTTTATGTTGAGGTGTAACCCATACAGAAGGCTGTGGTCTTTGATCTTCCTCAGTAAGTGCTTCAAGTCCTCTTCATTTTCAACGAGAAAGAATGTGCCATCTATATATTGCAGGTTGTCAATGAGTCTTCCTCCAATCCTGATGACTCATTCTTCTTCACATAGTCCGCCTTGTCAGATTATTTGCTCAGCGTACGGATTCAATAAGTATGGTGAAAGGACACAACCCTGATGTATACCTTTGCTGATGTTAAACCATACAGGATCCCCTTGTTCTATTCGAATGACTGCCTGTTGGTCTAAGTACAGGTTCCTCACAGGCACAATTAAGTGTTCTGGAATTTCCGTTCTTTGCAATGTCATCCATAATTTGTTATAATCCACACAGTTAAAGGTCTTTGCATAATCAATAAAACACAGGTAATCATCCTTCTGGTATCCTCTGCTTTCAGCCATGATCCATCTGACATCAGTAATCACATCCCTGATTTCACATCCTCTTCTGAATCCAGCTTGAATTTCTGGCAGTTCCTTGTCGATGTACTGCTACAGACACTTTGCCGATCTTCACAAAATTTTACTTGCGTGTGGTATTAATGATATTGTTCAATAATTTCTGCATTCTGATGGATCTCCTTTTTTTGGAATGGGTACAAATATGGATCTCTTCTAGTCAGTTGGCCAGGTAGCTGTCTTCCAAATTTTTTAGCACAGATGAATGAGCATTTCCAGCACTGCATCCATTTGCTGAAACATCTCAGTTGGTATTCTGTCAATTTTAGGAGCCTTGTTTTGCTCCAGTGCTTTCAGTGCAGCTTGGACCTCTTCTTCAGTACCACTGGTTCTTGATCATGTGTTATCTCCTGAAATGGTCGAAGGTTGACCAATTTTCTTTGGTACAGTGACTCTGTGTATTCCTTCCATCTTCTTTTGATGCTTCCTGCATTGCTTAGTATTTTTCCCGTAGAATCCTTGAATACGGCAACTCGAGGCTTGAAATTTTCTTCAGTTCTTTCAGCTTAAGAAATGGTGAGCATGTTCTTCCCTTTTGGTTTTGTATCTCATCTTTGCACATTTTATTGGAGTACTTTGTCTTCTTGAGTCACTCTTTGAAATCTTCTGTTTAGCTCCTTTACTTTATCATTTCTTCCCTTTTGCTCTAGTTACTCCACATTCAAGAGCAACTTTGAGGGTCTCTTCTGTCATCCATTTCGGTCTTTTCGTTCTTTCCTGTCTTTTTAATGACCCCTTGCTTTCTATATGTATGATGTCCTTGATATCATTTTACAACTCTTCTGGTTTTCAGTCATTAGTGTTCAACACATTAAATCTATTCTTGAGGTGGTCTCTAAATTCAGGTGTTACTTTGACTTGTTCTAATTTTTTTCAACTTCAGCTTGAATTTGCAAGTGAGCAATTGATGGTCTGTTCCATAGTCGGCCCCTGTCCTTGTTTTGATGGATTATATCAAGTTTTTCCATCGTCTCTTACCACAGATATAGTCAATTTGATTCCTGTGTATTCCTTCCAGCAAAGTCCACGAGCATAGTCAATGTTGTTGAAAAAAGATATTTGCAACGAAGAAGTCACTGGTCTTGCAAAATTCTATTATGTCATCTCCAGCATCGTTTCTATCACGAAGGTCATATTTTCCAACTACCAATCCTACTTCTTTTCCAACTTTCACATTCCAATTGTCAATAATTATCAGTGTATCTTGATTGCATGTTTGATTAATTTCAGACTGCAGAAGTTGGTAAAAATTTTCAATTTCTTCATCTTTGGCATTAATGGTTGGTGCATAAATTTGAATAATAGTCATAGTAACTGATGTTCCTCATAGGCATATGGCTATTATCCTATCACTGACAGCATTGTACTTTAAGATAGATCTTGAAATGTTCTTTTTGAGATGAATGCGACATCATTCCTCTTCAATTTATCATTCCCAGAATAGTAGATCATATGAACGTCTGATTCAAAATGGCTAATACCAGTCCATTTCAGCTCAATAATGCCTAAGATATCAATATTTATATGTTCCATTTCACTTTTGAAGATGTCCAATTTTCCTAGATTCATACTTTGTACATTCTATGTTCTGATTATTAATGGATGTTTGCAGCTGTTTCTTCTCATTTCGAGTTGTGCCACGTCATCAAATGAAGGTCCCAAAAGCTTGGCTCCATCCACATCATTAAGATCGACTCTATTTTTTTTTTTCTAGTAGGAGGAGGCAGCTCCTCCCCAGTCATAGTTTAAATGGCTTCCAACCTTAGGGGTCATATTCTGGCACTATATCAGACAGTGTTCTGCTGCTATTCATAAGGTTTTCACTTGCTAATTTTTTTCAGATGTAGACTGCCAGGTCTTAGTCTCTCTTAGCCTGAAAACTCAGCTGAAACCTGTCCACCATTGGTGACTCTGCTGGTATTTGAATATTGGTGGCATAGTTTCCAGTATCACAGCAACATGCCAGCCCCCACAGTATGACAAACTGACAAAAGATAATTAGTGGCCTGGAAAATAAAGCCAAATACATTGCTCAAAATGTGGCCCAGAGATACAATAAATAAATAAACAAAATATAAAAGAGACGTAAGATAAAAAGAGGATATAATGAAGAGGTCTAGCATATGAATAATCAGAGTTCCAGACAGAGACAATAGAGAGAAAGAAAAGAAGCAGTTTTCAATCATATAATGGCTGAGGATTTTCCAGAAATGCAGAAAGACAAACAAAATACTGCTGATAAATGTGTGGATTTTGGCATACATTTCAGCATAACCCAGTAAACTTAAATATGGTTATTCCCTACAATTCAGCAATTTTACTGCAAGGTATATTCCTTAGACAAATGTTTGCACATATACATTAGGAGACATGTACAATATTTTTCATAGGCGCAGTGTGTGGGGGGTATATTCATACCACGGGATACCATCAAAATAAATGCATCAATGCTGATTAATCTTGAAAATATAAAAAAAAAAGTCAAAAGAAAATATACCACATGATTCCATTTCATATACTGCAAAACAATAATCTTTGTAGAGATCTACATATAAAATGGTCTACACAGAGACTGCCATGATTAAATTATTCATGCATGTCCACTCAATTTTTGTCCCATAGTTCATAAACATATGCACTTATTTACTATACATCATACATTATATACTCACAAACCACCGAATTTTTTAAAAGTTCGAGATTATACTGTACATATTGTTTTATAACTGCTTGTTTTACTTAGAATAAATGTAAACAGTTTCATAGGGTTAAAAAAAAATCTATAAATGATTTTACTGGCCACATAGAATGCTATCATATGGTTGTACCATACTTAACCAATCATCTACTATTAAGTGTTTAATGGATTCAAGCTTTTTTCCATAATAAATGGCCCTGCAATGCATATCCTTGCACATAAATCTTTGTGTTAGATCACTCACTATTTCAATAGAATAAATTCGTCTTAAAGGAATGCCTTGCAGGATGGTTATTATACTGTACACTGACACCAGCAATACAAGAGTCACCATGCCCCATTAGCTTTCTAGATATTAACTTTCTGTTTAATTTTTATCAATTTGGTAGATGAAAAATGGCATCAGGATGTTTTTATGTACTCTCCTTTTATTTCTAACGGGTTGGAAACTTCTCATATATGTATAGATCTTTTCTACTTCTTTTTTTTTTTTTGCCCAGCTCCACCCCAGATAAACCACGGAACAGTCATTGGTTGTATTCTTAGTGCTGTTTCCTACAGTGCCCTTCATGCATTGTGTTTGCTGCTTGAAGTAGCTATTCCACATGCCCTGGGACCACTAAGCAAAGCTACTTTCCATAACAGAGATCTGTGAGCTGTCAAATTCTAAAATATTTACTATCTGGCCCTTTACAGAAAAAGTTTGCTGACCCCTGTTCAGGATTCGTAGCTTTAAAAGGATAACAAATAACATAAATCTCTAGTATACCTCTTCCTCACTTTTACCTCTCACCTCTATTAGAGCTGTTAATGGAATTTTCCCACAATCTCTTTATTTACTTCTATACCCCTGGGCTTCCTTATCGGGAAGGATAGATTTGAGCCAACTCTTGATACCTTTTTCCAATCCAACTACAGAAATTCCTTGAGGTATCTAGAGTATGAATGGCATCCTTCTATACTTTGGTTTTAATGCATATTTTTACCCAATTTTAATTCCTTTGATCATTTTAATGATGGTTTTGGGAGCACAGAGAAATTGATCTTTACTCAAATTCCTTCTTATCCCAACTCATAGGTTTTTATGTTGCAACCTAAATGGAGGTTTTACCCAGGATTCACACCCTCAATAATTGACATAGATTCCCTTCCATCCCAAGGTAACCACTACTGTCTGAGAATGTGTTTAGGAAAGGAAAACAATTTAAGAAGCACTAATATAAATTTTTTATATATATATATATAAATTTAAGGGTAAGGAAAATATAGTTGATACCTGATTCTTTGCCCAAGTTGATTATCATTAATATTTTTCAAGGAAAAAGAAAAGCATTTTATAATCTCTGGGTAAAAATTGTTTTTATCTCACTGTCAAATGAAGTGACTAGCCTAAGTAGAAAAGAAATGCTGTGTCCTTAGTTCATGATACTAACTTCCTCACTGTTAGTAATGTTCATGTCCCATAGATGTAATAATTGTTACAAGTAGACCCAGATCAAGGGTCATGCCAGACTGATAGTTACCTGGCTCACCAATATATCCAAACCAAAACCCACTTTGATCGAGTTAACTCCAATTCATTGCAGCCCCATAGGACAGAGTAGAGCTACCCTATAGGGTTTCCAAGGATTGGTTAGCAGTCAAGCTCTTAACCACTGCACCACCAGGTCTCCACCAATCTATAAGGGACACAAAAACATCAATAAGAAAGAAATAAGATTGAGAAAATGCTATCCACAAGAATTCATCTCCAAAAAAGTACTAAGTGTGCCCAAAAGTAATATGGATAAATCAGCTGGTTTACTCTTGAGCAACAAAGTATGATCACTAAATTTCCTTCTAAGGAAGGTGGGTCCGGTTTGCAGCAGGGCTATTATTTTTCAAAATCAGTTATGTGAAGAAATAGCTATGTTTGTCTTTTTTACCTGTCTCCCTTGCAGCTCTAAATAAATGCCCACAAAATGCGTATTTATATCGGTTTGAATGGGGCACCAACCCTTCAGCCTCTGACACACTCACATATTATTCCAGTCCAACAAAGGGAATCTTCACACAACTTACTGAAATACTCATTATTAGAGACATGTGATCTCCAGAATAGAGGTTATATTCTATTCTTTTCTATATCCCTTGCTTTTAACCAAAACAACCCCACCACCATTGAGTCGATTCTAACTCATAGTGACCCTGTAAGACAGGGTAGAGCTGCTCTGTATGATTTCTAAGGCTATAAATATTTACAGAACCAGGCTGACAGATTTTTCTCCTGCAGGGTGCCCGGTGGGTTCGAACAGCCAACCTTTTCGTTAACAAAACAGCACTTTAACCACTGTGCCACCAGGGCTCCTATGTGGCTACTACACCTTAGTAAATATTTGCTGATAAATAAATGTTTTTCTCACATTATCAACGGGAATTCCATGGCTATGAATGTCGGTTGAGGCTAAGTGTGCATTCCCTATGCCCCTTTGAACATTAGACATTAGATTACTGATCATCTCCTCAAAGATTAGCCCTAGATCCAAATCACCTTTCCAAAGTTCACCCCAACCACTTCCGTAGCCAGTTTTACCTTCTTCCCTCTTCTCCCTGGCCTCATTTTGTGAAGATCTCGGTTCATCTTTAGACTGGGTTTATTTAGCTGGCTTCTCCCATGATCCTCATTCTTCTCTATTACATAATAGAGATATTTCTACATGTATTTCAGCCCAGTATTAAACCGACAGTTCTTTGTGTTCACTGTTGGGCCCTTTCTTAAAGCAGTTGTTCAATAAATAAATATTTTGATATCCTTGGCTTGGGGTCTTTCCAGAGATGTTATTTCCCCCAGGAGTCATTGATAGATCAGCTCTTAAATTAGGACAGATTTAGAGAGATTTAGGCCATATGTGGTATATGGAAAAGAAAAAAGATTTTTCTTTTTAAATTGTGATGAAAATATAGACACTAAAACATTCACAAAAACCTCCATACTGACAATTCAATATCGTTGGTCACATTCCTCATGTTGTGCCACCACTGTGGCTACCCTTTTCCAAAATAGTCTATTACCATTAACATAAACTCAGTGTTCCCCAAACAAAAGCTCCCCACTTCTCCCTAAGAAGGATGGTTTTAAAAGGAAAATTTCATGGGCAAAAGAGGAGTATTTTCATAAGATGTTTAAAAAAAAAAAAAACAAACAAAAAGAAACAGGCTTCTGAAGTCAAACAAAACATTGGATTCAACAAAATTAAATATTTATTTATTGCAAAATGTCTCAAATCCTTTGTCATGCCATCATGGATTGTGAAATATACGAGGTTTCCTAACATGATTTGGCCATGAAAACCTTTTTTCTTTTCCTTAGAGAATCTGAAGTGATTAGTGGAAATTGCTGCTCTGTGTATCCACTCCGGTCTTCATGGCTTCTTATTGTCTTTTGGGAAAAAGTCTTGGAAAGATTAAAAAGTTCCTTCTGACAGAATCTTGTAATATATCCCAGGGATCTTTTTAGCTAATTAAACCCTAACCTAAGCCACCACTGTGCTCATAGTTTTCCTTTCACATTACCTGGATCAAATCCCTGTCCAACATTCAAGGTCTAATAGACAGAAACAAATTACATTTAAAAAAGCTAACACAGAAGCCATTACTCCCCTACTTCATAAATATGTTTCTTAGCCTTTGCTTAAGAGGAGCAGTGGTGGTGCAGTGGGTGAGTGCTCGGCTGTTAACTGAAAGGTAGGTTGTTCGAACACACCAGCCGCTCTACAGGAGAAAGATGCAGCAGTCTGCTTCTGTAAAGATTAAATCCAGAGTCAGAATCATAGCCACCCTATAGGACAGAGCAGAAGCGTCCCATGGCGTTTCCAAGGAATAGTTGGTAGATTCGAACTGCCAGCCTTTTGGTTAGCAGCCAAGTTCTTAACCACTGCACCACTGTGGCTCCAGTTAATACATGGTGATTGGTTTAAGATACACCCTGCAGTGATACGGCTTGATTAACTTAACAAATAAAACACTATTCCAGAATGGGATTATATCCACAGATTGTTGTTATTAGTTGCCATCTAGTCGATTCTGACTCTTGGAGACCACATGTATGCAGAGGATACCTGCTCCACAGAGTTTTCAAGGCTATGATCTTTCAGAAGCAGGTTACCACACCTATCTTCCCAGGTGCTTCTGGGTGGGTTTGAACTGTCAACTTTTCTGCTAGTAGTCGAGTGCCATGCAGGGACTCTGGGGCATTGTTTGTGCAAAAGCTCTGAAGAATTGAGAGGTGTACACCCACATGAGATGAAGATGCTCCCTCTCTGCCGCAGAGAACAGACGCACGACTTCCACATATTTCTGGCGAGTAGTAAAGCAGAAATTGAGCTCTGGGTATCGCACAAATATAGATTGGAAGAAAGTTCTCCAGTATGGGGATTCAGAGAAGGAAGTCTTTTTGGAAGAGATAATTTATAACATGAGTTTTAAAAGGTGAGTAAATATTCATAAGTGGAGCCCTAGTGGAGCAGTGGTTAAGAGCTATGGCTGCTAACCAAAATGTCTACAGTTCGAATCCACCAGCTGCTCCTTGGAAACCATATGGGGCAGTTCTACTCTGTCCTATAGGGTTGCTATGAGTCAGAATCGACTCGATGGCAATGGGTTTTGTTTTTTTAAACATTAATATGTTACTAGACAGTGCAATTGGCTGCCAACCAAAAGGTTGGATGCTTGAATCCACCCTAAAGTGCCTTGGAAGAAAGGCCTGGTGACCTACTTCTGAAAGAAAGACCACAGCCACTGAAAAACCTGTGTGTCGTGGATTGAATTGTGTCCCTCCTGACTCCTAGTATTGAATGATTGTCTACCACTTTTTCATCTGATGTGATTTCCCTATGTGTTGTAAATCCTATCACTATGATGTTAATGAGATGGATTAGTGGCACTTATATGATGAGATCTAGAAGATTAGATAGTGTCTTAAGCCAAATTCTTTTGAGATATAAAAGAGAGAAATGAGCAGAGAGACATGGGGACCTCACACCACGGAGAAAGCAGCCCCCGAACAGAATACACCCTTAGGACCCAGGGTCCCTGTGCCTGAGAAGCTCCTTGACCAGGGGAAGATTGATGACAAGGACCTTCCTCCAGAGCCAACAGAGAGAGAAAGCCTTCCCCCTGGAGGTGATGCCCTGAATTTGGACTTGTAGCCTACTAGATTGTGAGAGAATAAAGTTCTCTTCGTTAAAGCATTTCACTTGTGGTGTTTCCATTATAGCAGCACTAGATGACTAAGGCACTATGGAACATAGGTCTTCTGTGACACACATTAGGTCACCATAAGTTGAAATTAATTTGATGGCAACTGGTATGAACATTAACATAAAGCTTGTTTTCTCTATCCCTGATAAAATGATACCTAAATGATGAATTTTTTTTTAAATGATGAATTAATAAATATATGAGTGAGTAACCACCTTTAAACCATGGTTTTGTGCAGAGTTATTTTCAATGTGACACCTTCCACTCAACAGTATGAGAAAGCTCTAATAATTTGTCACCTCATAGCTTCAGTTTTCCCATCTAAAAACTGAAATCAAGGAAAATAAAAACAAACCAACGATCAGAAGTGCTTTAAAAAATAATAAAGAAAGAAGTTATAGGAGCCTAGTTCTCGTGAGCAGGTTCATCTGGTGGTCAGCAAGCAACGTTTGTATATGTGGACCTGGTGTTTTTGCATGTTGTCCTTTCCCAGGGGGATTGCAATCGGAAAAAGCTGCACACTTACAGGAAAGGAATATAGAGATTTAGGAATGAAATTGCAGGCCAACTGCACTGAAGTCTGGAAGCTGGAGGAAGCAGGTATCTAGTTTTCCATGTAGGTGGCCAACTCCTTGGCCTCAGCGTGTTACCAGTCATGAGGCTCAAGCTAAATGTTTTGTCAGTGTCTGCTTCCTCATGAGAGAGCTGCCGTGGTAACCACAATGCCCACAGGCTTTGCTGAAAGCCATTTCGCTTTTAGTGCAAAGAAAGGGCTGTGTCAAACTAAGTTTAGCCCAGCAGATGGAATGCCCCCTCCTTCAAGTACGGCATCTGTTCAAGCCTAGGAGTTCCATTTTGTAGACTAGAGACTCCTCTTGTCCTGAAAGCCTAACCTTCAATTTGAAAATGTTCTCAAAGCTTTCCTCAAAATGAAAATATTTGTTCAAATCCTCAGAATGCAATAAGAAAATATCCTTCTAGCAAAAGCAATGACTTAGCATTTTGAGGTTGGCATAGAAGTAGGAAAACATAGCAAAGGGAATTACAGCCTGTCTGGCTATTGGCTGAGCCTTGCTTCTAAGGATTAAATCGCCTTATGAACTTGGCTTACCTTCTCTCTTGATGGTTCTTGGACAGTATTCCCAAGACTTCACATTTTTATGTGCCCTAATTTACTTGGAGAACCTTAGGGAGACACAAAATGTTATACCACAAAGGCTAATTTCCACAACTCCCTTATTTTTCAGATGGGGAAAACTGAGGTCCATAGAAATTGTATGATTTATCTCCAAGGCCACACAGTTACTTAGCACCTGAGCTGGAATAAAACCCAGTTTCCTGACTCTTTCAACTAACCCATATTACCTCTTTCTCTGAGAATTTAATTTTCTCCCATTGCCCTTTTTATTCCTAGGCCACATGATAAAGTTTGGGTTGTTGTTAGTATCGGTCTTAGAGGCAATTTCAGGGAGTGTGCTCTCAAGTGTGCACTCTTTAGGGAAACATAACACATGAATCAGAAACTAGGTGGTCTGGAAGAGGAATTGTAAATGATGACACATATTCCAAGTTCTCAGCCTTACAGAGTGATAGGGGCCAGCTTACTTAACCTCTCTGCCTCCATATTTGCAAAATAAGAGTGATCTGTTTCCATTTAGTGGTTGCTCTGTGAAATATTTAAAATCAGTAACAGGGCTGAGTGGAGTCTGGAGGCTGGGGAAGAAAGAAGAGTGTCTGCCCCTCTCTGTTTTGCTTTTTAGTAGGTATAATTGTGCTGTCCTGTACCGGATTGTCCCCCATGTTAAAACCGCACTTCCCTACTTTCCCTGGGTGTTGTCAGGCCCACATCCTGCCTACACAACATGAAGAATCCACTTTATTATATTTACTAACCAGATCCCCATGTTGTGGAACATTTTGTGCACTTAATTCAGTCATTTCATGTCGGAACATTGTGCTCAGTACTGTGGTCTCCAATGGTTTCTTACTCGACGTTCCTTCAACAGATACTATGTTCAGTCAGGGTCTACTGCACAGCAGTTCTTGAGCTGGGTGCTGGTAATACAAAGTTAATTAAGATAGAAACTTGACTTTGAGGCACAGATGTCTAGTGGGAGATAAGACAATGAAAAAATAATTGTTAAACTTGTATTTATGTTTACTATTAAATTATCATGTGTTTTTCTAATAAAAATGTAAATCCTATTCAGTGTTTCTGTTGAACATATGGGCACCATAAGATATCATATTTCCAAAATAAAGATATGGAACTTGTCAGTTAGCCTGAGTAGTTTTGTCATAATTCTCTTCCTGTAATTTGCACGGTAATCTAGAATATTCACAGACCTCTTTTCTACTTTTGCAGATGCAGGTGATGGGTTACTGCTTTCACCAAGCTGCTTCCAGGGCTTAAGTACTGCCCCTAACCTTGGAGCCTTCTTAGCATATAAGATTCTGTGATGTCATCTGCAAGTCTGGACTTCAGAGTAACCCCTGGGTTGATTTCTAGTACCTGGATTGCCAGTTTATACCCTTTACTGACCTCTAAACATTCCTATATTCCAAATGAACATATTAGCTGTCACCGTGATCCACCTGCCAGGCAGGGTCCCTTTTAACTTTCCCCATGCTCTTGTAGTTAAGGAGACTATATAAAACTGGGTCCCAGGATATGATGTGGACATCGTACCTTAGATGACAGGATACCATCTCCAGGAGAGGATAGCTCCTAGAGAGTTGCAGAAACGGGGATTAGAATCCTGGCTGCATATAAGGAACATCATCTGACAGTTCCATTTAACTGTTCCATTAAACACAAAAGCATAACTCTCACTGTCTTAGTTTTGGTTCTCCCAGCAGCAGACCCAGATGTTTTTCTTCTCCACATGGACATTAAATTGAGCAATCATAGGGAAAAAATATATGGGTGATTACATCTGGTGTTGTGCATTTTGTAATTGTGCACCAAGAAACTTGTAATTCTATAGACATGTTTTTAATAGAAACCAGATACTTTTGAAAATTTTATCACCCAGGAAGGAGCCTTGGTGTCACAGTGGTTAAAGTACTCACTGATAACCAAAGAGTTGGTGGTTTGAACCCACCAGCCACTCTTTCGGAGAAAGATGTAGCAATCTGCTTCTGTGAAGATTTACAACCTTGGAAATCCTATGGGACAGTTCTTTGTTCTATAGGTTTGCTATGAGTTAGAATTGACTCAACACCACTGGGTTTGATTTTTGGTTGGTATCAAAGGACATCTTCCAGCATCATAACAAAATCCCCTACATAACACGAGAAAGTGAGGCTTTAGAGTCAGAGCAATGGACTGGTGACAGCAACAACGAATTGGCATTAAGGCTTACCATTGCCGTGGAGTCAATTCCGACTCATAGCGACCCTATAGGACAGAGTAGAACTGCCATATAGAGTTTCCAAGGGGCTGCTGGTGGATTCAAACTGCCGACCTTTTGGTTTACAGCTATAGCACTTAACCAGTACCCATTACTGGCATAAAAGCAGGAGAGAGAGCAAGAGCATTTAGGTGAATGCGTAGAAATGTCTCCATTGCAAGGCTGTGTAATAAAGGAAAGTCAGAGATCACATAGTCAAAAGAACCTAGCCAGCGCTTTTGTTGTTGTTGTCATTAGTTGCTGTCGAGCCTTCCAACCCATGGTGACCCGGTGTATACAGAGCAGAGCTGCTCCATAGGGTTTTCAAGGCTATTACTACCTTTTGGAAACAGATCACCAGGACTGTCTTCCAAGGCACCTCTGGGTGTGTTCAAACTGCCAACCTTTTGGCAAGTAGTCAAGCGCTTATTTGTTTGTGCCTCCCAGGGACTCCTCAACTGTTTCGTTAAGGGGTTGAAATTCCCTAGGCAGAGACATTACAGACAGCTCTGTTGTTTTTACTATTTTCTCCTTTTTGCAAATGTGACCCTAGAACCAAAGCCGTTGCTCTACCTTGACGGAAGATTAGATTTATCCTCAGAGTCATTGTGGTTAATGGCCATTGAGTTAATTCCAACTCATGGTGACCCCAACTGTTACAGTGTAGTACTGCTCCATTAGGTTTTCTTGGCTGTAATCATAACAGAAGCAGATTGTCAGGCCTCTTCTTCCATGGTGAGGCTGGGTAGATTTAAACCACCAACCTTTAGGTTAGCAGTTGAGTGCAAACCATTTGTGCCACGTAGGGACTCTCATAGAAGAAGGCTCAAACACAAAACCATGACTCTTACTGTCTTAGTTTTCCTGCTCCCAGAAGTAGACCCTGAGACAATGATGCAAGTATAAATGGTTTATTTGGGTCATGTAGGCAACAACAGTAGATAAGGGGGAAAGAGAAACAGGGAAGGGAAGACAGCCAATAAAGAATGTGTTATTTAGTCCACAGCAGGCAACTGGAGCTTAATCCCCTGGCAATTCCAGCCTGGCACACCGGACAATGTGGTCTTCTGCAGTTCCATGAAAAAAAGAGATGCAGGCTAGCACTTGGGAGTTTTGCTAGGGAACACTAAATATTCAAAGGATGTAAGAGGGTCACCAAGAACATCTGCTATACTTCTAGGAAGTCCACAAAGAATAAGGAAAGGATCTCTCTTGCTTACGTCCCAGGCCAGAGGTCTAGAGAGAAACAGTTTAATGCCCACAGTAGAAGGAAGGATCTGTGTCAAAACCATCTGCCCTGGGGTGACACCCACAACATCCAGAAGAAACACAGATTTCCTTCTGAGACAGACCCAGGTCTTTACATGAATGAACTCTTGCCTTAAGACTAAAGTAATAACAATAACAATTTAACTATTATCATGTACTATGTAAGCTAATACATTAAGAATATCAAGATTTCTCTTGAGGGTTTAGGGAATTCCACCCCAGAAGTTAGGCTCTTCTGATAACCCACAGCATAGTAAGCGCACTGTCAAGCAAGTGGTCTTTCAAATCAGATGAATCTGAATTGGAATCCCTGCTCTGGTACTTATTTTGTGGCCTGACATAACAGATTCTGGTTCTCTGGGGCTCAGTTTCCACCCTTGTCAAGTAAGTGGTCTGGTCAGTTATGTTGCAGGGTTCTTGGGAGAATTCAGAGTCTGCATCTGTGAAATCCCTGTTGTGGTTTGTGATACCTTGTAGAAATGCCACAAATGTAAATCACAGAATTACCATATGACTCAGCAATTCCATTCCTAGACATGTACCCAAGTGCAATGAAAACATGTGTCCACACAAAAATTCATAATTCATAATAGCCAAAAAGTGGAAATAACTCAAATGTCTATCAACGGATGAATGGATAAATAAAATATGGTATATCCTTACAATATAATATTATTCAGCCATAAAAAGGAATAAAGCATTGATACATGCTGCAACATGGATGAAACTTGAAAATATGTTAAGTGAAAGAAACCAATCATAAAAGACCACAAATGGTATGATTTCTTTCCTATGAAATATCAAGAATAAGCCTCACAGGAAATTGCCTCAAATTCAGCAAAACCCTGTTGGGCAAAAAAAAAAAAAAAAAAAACATACAAAAACTTTGGAACCAGACAGACCTGGCTTCACTACTTTCTGTTCCGCTATTCAACAAATATTTATTCAGTACCTATTTTATTCAAACCACTTTATTAGGTGTTGTATGACCTCAGGAAAATCTAGGAATTCTATTTGAGGCAAGGCATTTAGGGATGAAGAAGAAACAAACACAGAGCCTGTCCCTTTTGGGATTCAAGAAAAGCTCTCCTGCCCCTAACCCCAAAGTCAAATCCAGCTATCCAAGGGACCTGACCCAAGTGACCTGACAATAGAGGTCAGGAGTCATGGTCTCCCCAAAGAGGTTTTTCAGAGTTAGAAAATAATGCTTGGGTCACCACTGAATCGCAACATGCTCAGGCTTAGGATAGGAGAAATTTGAAACCCCACCTGGTGAGGTGTGAAGGCAGATGATGCGCCTCCCTTTCATTGATTCCTGGAGAATGTCTCTGGGTTTTCTAAGGGCCATATATCTGATACCTGCAGTTAAAGGAAGGGTAATTACCAAGAGTTAAAATATGAGCAAAATGGTGTCAAGGAACGACTGTTTTTCTATTTGGTTCACTCAAGGCAGAATGGATGGCTAGAAGAAAGGGAAAGTTGGAGAATATGCTGCGTAATTTTCATTTGCCCCTCCAGAACCACACTCCTTTCTTTTCTACTCTGCCCTGTGCTCTGGAAGGCCGACCTCAATAGGCAAAAGTAAATTCCCTTGTTCTCTGCTTTCAGCCAATGGGAGGCATCAGTAAGATTTTGCAGAGGACACAATAGCTGCAAAAATAGACTCAAACTTAGCAATGATCATGAAGATAGCGCAGGACTGGGCAACATCTGAGTTGACTTGATGGCAGCTAACAACAGCAAATTATTTCCTCAATTACTTCCCTCCTGAGTTGCCATGGTAGGGCTACAGCCGTCTTTCGAAAGCCATAGCTCCTGTGGGGGGCTTCAATCTGTGTTCTCCCCTAACCATTCAGGCCTAGAGGTGGTAACAGCTCCCAGCTGTTGTTAGCCCTGTAGCATTGCTCCATCCCTTATTGACTTCCTTAAATTCTGGACACATCATTGTAAATAATCCCTTTATTGAACTCTCTTTAATTCCAGTTTGGGTGTTCACCATCTGTTTCTTGCTGAGACTCTGGTTGATCTAGAGGCCAATGAACTCCTGTTAAGCAGTTTCCAGCGTACTCTTGTGAGACACCTCCATTTGCTGATGGATAAACATGAACCATTTTTATTCTTACTATAACATTTCCCAACTCTAACCTGTTAAGTCCCTTTTCTTTTAGGGCAGGATGCAAGTTTCCAATATCACATCCCAATATGACCCCATAACTTTTTGTTCATTCTTAGTATTTAAAAAAAAAAAACTCATTCCATTTTTTAAGGCAATGCCATGCATTTTAAAACTTGAACCTCATATTTGTTGTAATCACTCTTTCTCTCTCCTTGTGGGCTTGGCTGGTGGCCATAGTGCTTGGGAGTGGGACCATGGTCAGCTCTCACACATCTTCCCCTCCTTCTTCCCCCATGCTTCAGAGCTGAAGTTGGGGTGGTGTGGAGGAAGAAAAAGAACACGTTGACCCCTCTTCAATGAATGTTCTCGAGAGGGTTGCAGTGTCTTTTGGCTGGTTTGTGGAATTCTCTAACATTGGCTGGCTACTGGTTCCCTCTTAGTAGACAGAAAGCACTTCCAAATTGTGGCTTTTCCCTGGGGTGCTTTTCTTGGTTCTTCAAAGGGTTCTCTTGTGGCCTTTCCCAATAGATCTTTTGACTTGAAATTACTGGTTTAAGTTTGACCTGTTCCCCTCCACCAAGGGTATTCCCAGCCAGAGTCCCTTGCTGCTTACCCTTACATCCAGTCCTGCCATCCCTCTCCCATCTTTCTCCACACCCGATAGCATAGGGAGCTCTGGAAGATTCATTGACTAAGCAACTCAGAGAGGTGCAGTTCCCAGCTTGGTGAAGGGGGCACCACCTGAGCATCTTCAATTTTATAAGCATTTTTCTGGGGTCTTTTTCCCCCATGCTTCAGGAAGGGAAACACCTTGGAGAAGTAAAGGGAGAGATAGCACTTCCCTAAAGTGTGATGTCCTTTCTTTCTCCCAGTTCTTCTCCATCATCAAATTGGGAGGAGGTGATAGTGTACCCAGCAAGACCACTGGGGAGGGTTCTGGCCCCCAAGTGTGGCAATTTTCTATGTTAAAATATGGGATACTTAGCTGCATTTTGTTCTCATATTTTGGTCTTAGAAGCAATGCTATGAAATTCAAGGAAAGTCCCACTCAGCACATGACACTCTCTTGTTATATCAAATTTTTTTTTAATGATTTTTATTGTGCTTTTAAGTGAAAGTTTACAAATCAAGTCAGTCTGTCACATATAAACTTATATACACCTTACTACATACTCCCATTTACTCTCCCCCTAATGAGTCAGCCCGCTGCCTCCTTCCAGTCTCTCCTTTCATGACCGTTTTGCCAGTTTCTAACCCTCTCTATGCACCCATCTCCCCTCCAGACAGGAGATGCCAACGCAGTCTCAAGTGTCCACCTGATACAAGTAGCTCACTCTTCATCAGCATCTCTCTCCAATCCATTGTCCAGTCCCTTCCATGTCTGATGAGTTGTCTTCGGGAATGGTTCCTATCCTGGGCCAACAGAAGGTTTGGGGACCATGACCACCGGGATTCCTCTAGTCTCAGTCAGACCATTAAGTCTGGTCTTTTTATGAGAATTTGGGGTCTGCATCCCACTGTTTTCCTGCTCCCTCAGGGGTTCTCTGTTGTGCTCCCTGTCAGGGCAGTCATCAGTTGTGGCCGGGCACCATCTAGTTCTTCTGGTCTCAGGATGATGTAAGTCTCTGGTTCATGTGGCCCTTTCTGTCTCTTGGGCTCATAGCTATTGTGTGACCTTGGTGTTCTTCATTCTCCTTTGATCCAGGTGGGTTGAGACCAATTGATGCATCTTAGATGGCTGCTTGTTAGCATTTAAGACCCCAGACGCCACACTTCAAAGTGGGATGCAGAATGTTTTCTTCATAGAATTTATTTTGCCAACTGACTTAGAAGTCCCCTTAAGCCATAGTCCCCAAACCCCAGCCCTTGCTCTGATGACCTTTGAAGCATTCAGTTTATCCTGGAAAATTCTTTGCTTTTGGTCCAGTCCAGTTGAGCTGACCTTCCGTGTATTGAGTATTGTCCTTGCCTTCACCTAAAGTAGTTCTTATTTACATCTAATCAGTAAATAACTCTCTCCTACCCTCCCTCCCTCCCCCTTCTCGTAACCACAAAAGAATGTGTTCTTCTCAGTTTATACTATTTCTCAAGATCTTATGATAGTGGTCTTATACAATATTTGTCCTTTTGCCTCTGACTAATTTCACTCAGCATAATGCCTTCCAGGTTCCTCCATGTTATGAAATGTTTCAGAGATTCGTCACTGTTCTTTATCGATGCGTAGTATTCCATTGTGTGAATATACCACAATTTATTTACCCATTCATCCGTTGATGGACACCTTGGTTGCTTCCAGCTTTTTGCTATTGTAAACAGAGCTGCAATAAACATGGGTGTGCATATATTTGTTCTTGTAAAGGCTCTTATTTCTCTAGGATATATTCTGAGGAGTGGGATTTCTGGGTTGTATGGTAGTTCTATTTCTAACTGTTTAAGAAAACGCCAGATAGATTTCCAAAGTTGTTGTACCATTTTATATTCCCACCAGCAGTGTATAAGAGTTCCAATCTCTTCACAGCCTCTCCAATATTTATTATTTTGTGTTTTTTGGATTAATGCGAGCCTTGTTGGAGTGAGATGGAATCTCATCGTAGTTTTAATTTGCATTTCTCTAACGACTAATGATTGAGAGCATTTTCTCATGTATCTGTTAGGTGCCTGAATATCTTCTTTAGTGAAGTGTGTGTTCATATCCTTTGCCCACTTCTTGATTGGGTTGTTTGTCTTTTTGTGGTTGAGCCTTAACAGAATCATATAGATTTTAGAGATCAGGTGCTGGTCGGAGATATCATAGCTGAAAATTTTTTTCCAAATCTGTAGGTGGCCTTTTTACTCTTTTGGTGAAGTCTTTAGATGAGCATAGATGTTTGATTTTTAGGAGCTCCCAGTTATCTGGTTTCTCTTCGTCATTTTTAGTAATGTTTTGTATTCTGTTTATGCCTTGTGTTAGGGCTCCTAACGTTGTCCCTATTTTTTCTTCCATGATCTTTATCATTTTAGTCTTTATGTTTAGGTCTTTGATCCACTTGGAGTTAGTTTTTGTGCATGGTGTGAGGTATGGGTCCTGTTTCATTTTTTTGCAAATGGATATCCAGTTATGCCAGCACCATTTGTTAAAAAGACTATCTTTTCCCCAATTAACTGACACTGGGCCTTTGTCAAATATCGGCTGCTCATATGTGGATGGATTTATTTGTTATATCAACTTTTGATGTGCTCCCCACATTTTTTATGTCATTTGATTCTCAAAACAATTCTCTAAATTTTCAGAGTTGTTGTGAACCCCATTTATAGAGGGGGAAACTAAAGGCCTAGGGAAGAAACTGACTCACACAAGTCATACAGAAAATGCTAGAATACAGAAATGCTAGAATGTGAATTTGGTGAGAATAGATACCAGGTCTCTTGACTCTCTCTGCTTAGTGTATTTCTTTCTTTTTTTTTTAAGTCTGACATTTCAGAAAATAAAATATGCTTTTTTTTAGAGCAGTTTTAGTTTTTCAGAACAATTGCACAAAAAGTATAGTCTCTATGTACGCTTTCCTGCCCCCACCCCCCCCACAGTTTGTCCTATTATTAACATCCTGCATTAAAGTGGTACGTCTGTCATGACTGATGAACTACTACTGATACATTATTATCAATAGAAGTCTATAGTCCATGTGGAAACTCTGGTGGCATAGTGATTAAGCGAGCTACCTCTGCTAACCAAAAGGTTGGCAGTATAAATGCACCACGCACTCCTTGAAAACTCTATGAGGCAGTTCTACTCGGTCCTGTAGGGTCACTATGAGTCAGAATCAACTCAACAGCAATGGGTATAGTTCATATTAGGGTCTGCAATTTGTGTTGTACAGTTCTATGGATTTTGACAAATGCCTAATATCACATATGCACTATTACAGTACCATTCAGAATACTTCAGTGGCCTTAAAACGTCCTGTGCTCCACCAATTCATCCTAGCCTTTCTCTTCCTAGTGCTATTTCTGATATCGGATCAGATTGTGAGCTCCTGGAGGGCCAAGAGCATATCTTGTTTATTTCTGCATCTCCAGACACCTGAAAAAACAGTATGTGTTCTTCAAATGCTAAATAAACGGAAAAGTAAATAAAGAAACTTATTTCTAGATTTTCCATTGAGTCCCAGAATTTTAGAGTCAAGAGGGACATTAAACCTTATCTAATCCAATGCTCCATTTGGTGGTCAAACCCTGTGTGCAAACCAATTTTCCTCCCCAATGTAGATATTCAGTCAATAAAATGATTCCGCAAGGGCCATGGTCTTGAACCTTTATGGCCCAAAGCTCAGTCATCATCAGCAGCAGCATTGGTTGCCAGGCTCTGTGCTACTTGCCTTATCTACACTCGTTTAATCTTTATAATAAACCTATGGGAAGGAGTTGTGATTATTATCCCTATTTTACAGATGAAGAAACCCAGGCTTAGACTAGTTAAATTACTTTTCCAGAGATACAAAGCTAGGAAATAGTAGTGTCATATTTTGAATTCAGGACTGTCAGATTCCTGAGTCTGAGGTTTCATCCAAGACAGTTCTTAAACAGGATCCCAAGACTGCGGTTTGAGGGGGTTGATGATGTTGGAGATATCAACCCCCTCCTTCTAGGATACTACACTTAAGGCTTCCTACACCATCGAGGAAAACATTATCTTCTATAATGAAAAGCAGATTCTTCTCCGTACTGTCCTAGAAATACAGGCTTTGTGGCATTTTCCATTTTCATATGTGTTTCTCCTCCAGGCACTCCCATGAAGCTATTGGTTTTAAGAAACCAATATACACATCTCTCATGATTAAAATCTGGCCAGGATAGTGAAGTGTGAGCACGTCAGAGCACTTGGCATGTCATTGCTCTCAGTAAAGGAAGGCTGCTTGCTGAAATGATGATTCATGTTGTCCTGAATGAAGCCGAAATAGGAGATTTTTCTGGACTTCTCTCATCCCCCAGAATCCTATGTCCATAGATGTGTGTCCAGAGGGTTGCTATCACATTGGGAGACACTCTGAGACCAGTAGACTTTCTGATTGCAGTATCATTGATGAATTAAACTGGGAAAAGCTTTAAAAACCATCCAGACAGACTGACTCCCTACCATATGGAAGAGGACACTGAGGCGCAGGGAGAGGCAATCACTTGCCCAATATCACACAGTAACTTACTGATAAGCATAGCACTACCTCCTGATCCCCAGGCTTGAATTCTTGCCACTCAATACTACTCACTCAACCAACAATTTGACAATAAGACTTGCTATGCAGAGAATAGGTGAGAAAACTTATTTTATGAGCACCTACTCTAAGACAATCACTGTGCTTTTAATCCTCATTAAGCATTATAACCACATTAAAAGCTAGTAGTATCCTTATTTTTATAGTTGAGGAAATTGGGGTCAATGGTGGTTCAGTGGTAGAATTCTTATGTTCCACACAGTAGAGCCGGGTTTAATTCCCTGACAATGTGCCTCATGTGAAGACACCACCTGTCTGTCAGTAGAGATTTGCATGTTGCCATGATGTTGAATGGGCTTCAGCTAAGCGTCCAGACTGAGGTGGGCTCAGAAGACAAGCCTGGGGATTTACATTTGAAAATGAACCAATGAAAACCCTATAAGCTAAAATGGTCTGATCTGCAACCGATCACGGGGATGGTGTAGGACTAGGCAGTGTTTTATTCAGCTGTGCATGAGGTCATGAATTGAGGGCTGACTCCATGGCAGCTAACAACAACAATATAGCTGAGGAAACTATGGCTCAGAAAGTTTAAGCAAATCACCTATGTGCACGCATCAGCAAAGTGGAAGAACCTTCATTTAAAACCTTTATCTCCAGTTCTAAAGCTTGTGTCCCCTCCAGCAATGTGATCCCATAGCTGAACTCTGCTCTCTCTCTCTCTGTCTCTCTAGAGTACCTTTCCCAGTAAATGGAACCATCACTGTAGCTCAAACCAGAAATTGTGACTCTTTCCTCTCTTTGAAACTCTACATTTAATTAAACTCCAAGTTTCATATATTCTATTTCCTAAAAAGTTATGAACTTTTTTTCCTTCCCATTGTGACTACATTGTGACTATCCTTCATCAATACATCACCATCTACTACCTGGACTACTGTAGAAGTCTTCTAACTTATATCCCTATTGCCACAGTGGAGTTAGAGTGACCTTTTGACCTGACCATATCACTTCTTTACCTAAAATTGTTCAAAGGCTTCCCATCATCTTTGGGACAAAGCCCAAAATCCCTAACAGGGTTCACAAGAGCTGGTGTTTCTGTTCCCTTTTCAAGTCCCACTTTTCCCCTTGTTCCTAGGTTGCCTCTGGGACTTTCTACATGCAGAGGGGCATCTTTGTCTGGCTAACACTCAGATACCAGGTCTCAGCCAAATCTTACTTGTGCAAGTTCACCTTCCAGAATGTTGCAGATCAGTTTAGCTCCCCTGTTATACACTCCCATGGCATCCTTTACTTATCTTTTAATATCACTCAGTAATCGTGCCATCACATGTTGCATATCTATCTTCCCCTGTAGACCACATGGTTTGTGAGTAGTGGATCTATGACAATCTCATGTGCTCTGATATCCCCAGCACCAAGTCTAATGCCTGGCACATGGTGGGTGTTCAGTTACTATATAGTTAATGAATGAATGGAGGAATGAATGAATTAAAGTATTAACTCTCCAGGTGAGAGGATGGTCAATATATGGATACTGAGCACTTTTACAGACAGTCTCTCTCCCTCCTCCTTACAGCCTGCTACACTGGGAAACTGATCAAATCCAAGTATCAAGTGTGGTCTGTATCACGCTACTTAGTATTTCTTTGCCTTCCCAAAATGAACAGTACCTTGGTAAACAATATATCTTGAAGAAGAGGTTTTTGGACTCATTAGCATTGGTTAACATGATTAATTTAATCATTGCCTGTAACATATTGGCCACATTTTTTTTTACTTCTGTTGCCAAATGTTAAATGTGTGCTGGCTTAACTTTCTAGCAATGGTCCTCCTTCAATGATAAATAACAACCAGGCCAGCACATGTGTCTGAGTGTTGGCAGCAATATTTATATATAAACACAATGTGCCTAGATGTATCAACTTAAAACAGCAGAGTGCTTGAAGGGACTCTGGAAATCATTAAAATAAGCCCTCTTATTTCACAGATGTGAACACTGGACTTCCAGGTCAAGAGGGTAGATTAAGTACATATTAAAATTAACCCCTCCACAGTTCAAACTTACAGAAATTCTGGATAAAACATAACCCGACCCCAGACAAGTAAGGAAAAATCCCTGTGCCAGAAATTTAAAGACAACCCCAGTGGTAAGTTGAAGCTGAAGCTGAATTACTGTTGAGGGAATTAGGCCCAACACAAGCCACAGGAACAAAAGTTCCAGTGCTCATATTGGAAAGAGATTGGGTTCTCTATAAGGTCACTATAAGGACCTAAAGCTAGGACCCCTGCATGGAGCTAAGAGAATATACTTGCCATCCATGAAAGAAAATGAAAATCACACCTGTTGCCATGAGGTCAATTCCAACTCATAGCTACCCTACAGGACAGAGTAGGACTGCCCCATAGAATTTCCAAGGAGCACGTGGTGGATTTGAACTGCCAACCTTTTGGTTAGCAGCCATAGCACTTAACCACTATGCCACCAGGGTTTCCATCCATGAAAGAAGATATGAACGCCTAACAAGTAACTCCAAGCCACAGCCAGGATAAAGCCTAGCCACCCTGACTGAGGGTGGAAACAGCTTGGAATGGGAATTCTAAAATTGTGTCTCACCAGGAGTAGACCTGACTTGTCTGATATGTGTGGAGAACCAAACATCTAAAAACTAACATGAAAACTTACTTAGAGAGAGTGGACTCTATAATATGTGGTCAATGACAACAATTAAAGTACCACATAGGCTTTGAGCAGAAGCTACTTTGGGGAATTTAGAATCTTACATAACCTTTGGAAGGCCTTGGAGAATAAAGTCAGAAAGGCCACTGTGGGCTTTCAGGATATCTGGAAGCACAGGAATAGCAGGCAGATTGCCACCAGTGAGCTCAGTTGCCTGAAGTGCTGAGGTGGGTGATTCTCTACAGTAGGAGCGAGAAAACTATGGCCTATGAGCCAAAACTAACTCGGTCTGTTTTTGAACCACTGGTCACCTAAGAATGCTTTTTAGATTTTGAAAATGAAGTAAAAAAGAAAAGTAATATGGACAGAGACCTTATGTATCCTGCAAAAGCTAAAATATAATCTCTATCTAGCCTTTTAGAGAAAAAAAAGTTTGCTTAACCTCTGCACAGGAGGATATCGGGAAGGCATTGGCAAAACACCATCTTTGTCGGCTGCCAGTGAGTGTACTTGCATCTTCCTGCTACAGCTGTGGCTGGAAAGTAATAGCTTCTCTTTCTTTTCCACTTTCCAAATCTCATGTTAGTGCTTCTCAAGTCAATAATCTTCCCAAGAGCCACCATGCTGGCAAGGGATTCCGGGAAATGTAATTCTCATACTTTACTCCTAGATGCAATGAAAAAAGTAGAAGGGTCAGGGATAATACTGAGATGACAATCTGGCATTTAAGAAGGATTACAAACTCTCCAAAACAGAAAAATTTATATATAAGGAACTAGAGTTAATATTGTGACCTGAAAAGGAATTTAATGGAAGCATACTTAGAATGCCCAACAAAATAAAGAAAAAAATGGCAACCATAAAATAATATCATTGGTTTTATTGAATTGTACATGTGAAAAATGTTGAATTGGCAAATGTTGTTTTCTTTATGTTTTTGTAATAAAAGCTAAAACAAAAAATAAAGGGTTTTAAATACAATAATATAAAAAAGGCCAAAAAAGGGTGGGGACAGAGCTTTTCCTTCTTTTCTTTCTTTCTTTCTCTTTTTCCCTCTTTCTTTCTTTTAAAGTAAATATAAAAAGAACCAAGTAACCACCAAGGTACCACTTCATACACACTTTTCTGTCTTTGGAGTTTTGTTGAAAAAAAGAAAATGAACCTATTAGGTAGGAGCAGATGCACAAATTAAATGTGAGGAAAACAAAAACTATCAAAACTGGTAAATCTAAATAATCATCGAATATAACATGAATAAGAAATGTTGCCAGGTGGAAACCTCACATTACAGCCAATAAATAAGAGGACAAGGTGGCAGAGAAGAAAGGTACCTTTATTTTATTGTGCAAGGAAAGGAGCAGTCAGGTCTATTGCCTCCAAGACTGCTCTCAGGCAGCTTGGAGAGGTGGGCTTTTACAGAGAGCAGACAAAGAAATGCAAATTCATCATGAATGTTCACGATTGACCTTCAAACAGGTGCTCAGGGCTTGGGGATGACTACTTATTTCCTCTAGGCATTTATAGGCATTTTCTATAAACCACACTAATCCATCAGAGTCAATTAAGATGATCCAAAAATACTCCTACCCTATTTATTTGAATTGCCTTCAATATCCTTGCTTTGGTCCTATCTAACAATGAACTGAATCTGGAGACCATCTCAGGAATAAATCTGATGCACTGAACACTAATGACCAAAGACCAGAAAAGCTGTGGGATGACATCAAGGACATCATATATGAAGAAAGAAAAAAGAGGTCATTAAAAAGACAGGAAAGAAAGAAAAGACCAAAATGGATGTCAGAAGAGATTCTGAAAGTATTCTCGAATGTAGAGTAGCCAAAGTGAAAGGAAAAAATGAAGCAAAAGAACTGAACAGAAGATTTCAAAGGGCAGCTCAAGAAGAAAAAGTAAAGTATTATAATGAAATGTGCAAAGACCTGGAGATAAAAAACCAAAAGGGAAGAATGCAGTCAGCATTACTCAAGCTGAAAGAACTAAAGAAAAAAATCCAAGTCTCGAGTTGCAATATTGAAGGATTATACAAGGAAAATATTAAACAATGCAGGAAGCATCAAAAGAAGACAGAAGGAATACAGAGTCACTGTACCAAAAATAATTGGTTGACCTTCAACCATTTCATGGGGTAGCATATGATTAAGAACCGCTGGTACTTAAGAAAGAGGTCCAAGCTGCACTGAAGGCACTGGCAAAAAACAAGGCTCCAGGAATTGACAGAATACCAGTTGAGGAGTTTCAAGGAATGGATGCAGCCCTGGAAGCACTCACTAGTCTATGCCAAGAAATTTGGAAGACAGCGACTTGGACAATTGATCAGAAGAGATCCATATTTGTACCATATCCAAAGAAAAGAGATCCAACAGAATGTGGAAATTATCAAACAACATCATTAATGTCACACATGAGTAAAATTTTGCTAAAGATCATTCAGAAGTAGTTAGAGTAATACATTGACAGAGAACTGCCAGAAACTCAAGCTGTATTCAGAAGAGGACATGGAACAAGGAATATCATTGCTGATGTCAGATGGATCAGAGAGGACCAGAAATATGTTTACCTGTGTTTTATTGACTATCCAAAGGCATTCGACTGTGTGGACCATAACAAATTATGGTGATAAGGAACGTGACAAATAGATCAAGAGGCAGTCATTTGAACAAAACAAGGGAATACTGTGTGGTTTAAAGTCAGGGAGGGTATGCATTAGGGTAATACCCTTTCACCATACTTATTCAATCTGCATGCTGAACAAATAATCCAAGAAACTGGAGTATATGAAGAACATGGCTTCAGGATTGGAGGAAGACTCATTAACAACTTGTGCTATGCAGATGACACAACCTTGCTTGCTGAAAGAAAAGAGGACTTGAAGCGCTTACTGATGAAGATCAAAGACTACAGCCTTCAGTATGGATTACACCACAACAGAAAGAAAACAAAAACCCTCACTAGACCAATAAGCAACATCATGATGAATGGACAAAGGATTAAACTTGTCAAAGATTTCCTTTTACTTGGATCCACAATCAATGCCCATGGAAACAGCAGCAAAGAAATCAAAGAATGCATTGCATTGAGCAAATCTTCTACAAAAGATCTCTTTAAAGTGTTAAAAAGCAAAGAGGTCACTTTAAGGACTAAGGTGAACCTGACCCAAGCTACGGTGTTTTTAATTGCCTCATATGCATGTGAAAGCTGGACAATGAATAAGGAAGACCTAAGAAGAATTGTTGCCTTTGAATTACGGTGTTCGTGAAAAATATTGAATATAGCATTGACTGCCAGAAGAATGAACAAATCTGTCTCGGAAGAAGTATAGCCAAAACGCTCATTAGAAGCAAGGATGGTGTTACTGCATCTCACATGCTTTGGACATGTAATCAGGGAAAACGAGTCCCTGGAGAAGGACATCATGTTTGGTAAAGTAGGAGATCACCAAAAAAGAGGAAGACCCTTATTATGGATTGAATTACATCCCCCTAAAAATGTATGTATCAACTTGGTTAAGCCATGCTTCCCAGTATTGTGTGGTTGTCCTCCATTTTGTGATTGTAATTTTATCTTAAAAGGATTAGGGTGGAATTGTAATGCCACCCTTACTCAGGTCACTTCCCTCATCTTTCCCTGGGGTGTGGCCTGCACCACCTTTTGTCTCGTAAGAGATAAAAGGAAAGAAACAAGCAGAGATATGGGGACCTCATACCACCAAGAAAGCAGCACCAGGAGCAGAGCACATCCTTTGGACATGGGGTCCCTGATCTGAGAAGCTCCTCAACCAGGGGAAGCCTTCCTCCAGAGCTGACAGAGATAAAAAGTCTTCCCCTGGAGCTGACGCCCTGATTTTGGACTTGTAACCTACTAGACTGTGAGAAAATAAATTTGTTTGTTAAAGCCATCCACTTGTGGTATTTCTGTTATGGCAGCACTAGATGACTAAGACAACCCTCAATGAGATGAATTGACACAATGCCTGCAACGATGGGCTGAAGCATAACAATGATTGTGAGGATGACGCAGGGCTGGGCAATGTTTCATTCTGCTGTACATCAGGTCTCTATGAGTCAGAATCAACTCAATGGCACCTAACAACAACAATGATGAATTATCTTCTTATCTCTAATTTCTGATCTGAGTTTACCTCTTGAAATGGGTAGTTGAACCTGGCTTCTCTAGTTTAATCTTTGAAACACCCTGAAGCCTGAAGTTATGCTCCCCTCTGTCTCTCTTGCTTTGCTTTGCGTAAATGTTCTCTCTTTCCCACATCTAGCTCTCTATGAGGCAAGAAGAGACCACAATCTCTTGAGAGAAAGGATCATGTCTTACCCATCTCTGTTTTCACACATTTCCTGACACTTGATGGAACCCAAGAAAATGCATGTTGAATAAATAAACATTGTGTGAAGAAAGCGAAATCCAGGCATTCATAGAGAACAAGCTGGCCAAAGGAAAGGAGACAAGAAGAAAGGAAATGCACTTACCTTGGTTTCATAGGAGCTAGTTGGTGTTAAGGAATTTGTGACAGATAAAACAGGAAAAATATCCAGATAAAGCAGGGATATGTATGCCATGGTAAGACATTCAGATTTGGTTCTGAAGGCAACTGAAGGACTTACAATCAGAGCTGGAACAAGTTTTCCCATCCTATCATACTATTGACTCTAATACAAGATGGCAGGAATGGAGATAGGAGGAAAGAGAAGTCTTGGGAATTGTGCCATCCATCCCAACCCAATTAGGCTTCACAGTGCAGGGAGCTGACCCTTATAGACTCTAGTCCCCAGGTTCCCTTGCCAAGTGGCTTCTGGTTTAGTTTGGCAATGGGAGACACTGGTGGAAGGTTGGAGGGTGTGAGGAGAGAAGATACCAGAGTATTTCTACCCCTCTCTTATTGTTTAAGAAGGTGTCTCCAACAGTGGGTGCCTCTCCACTGTGGTCCCATCACCCACAGGGTCTCACCTCCATCTACATTTCCAGTTCCTGCTGTGTGGCCGTTTTTCTCGGGTTCTGGTAACATTACTTCTTCTCTTGGTCCCTACAGCCCTAGGGATGACAGCAGCTTCCTCTAAGTTGTTAACTTCTGGGTTGTCTCATTGTCCCTGTTTGCCCTGCCAACTCTCCTAACTAGTTTGTCACTGGATCACCATTTTAAATTCTCTCCAAGGAACTTCCTGGGTGTGCTTTGTTTTTTGGACTGGACTCTGAGTGACACAAGGATGAAAGAAGACTAGATGTTTTGCATATATTGATCTCTGCATTCCAGTACTTAACATTGGCCTGACATAGAGAGAGCACTAAGTAAATACTCATTTAATTAAGCTATCAGATAAAATTTAAACTCTTTTCTTTTCCAAATCCTAGTAACAATGAATCCAAGTAGCAAGGATGAAAGTAATTGGAAAGATAAGAATGTGTTTTGGCCAAAGGGAAGATGGCAGCTTAAGCAGCTGCAGGTTCCCATCTCAACAACTAATGTAGAAATCACCAAGCAGCATAGGTGAATGCAATGTCTCAGAACTCTGGAAATCAAAGAATCACAGCATCTAAGCGAATACTGAATTAAGAAAAAGGCTGTATTCAAATGGTGTAAATATTTATGTACCTAAGTGTGTCGATTTTAATTTTTGTGGGTTTTTTCCATTATTTTTAACTTAAAAATTCTCCATACTGAGATTCAATCGATATTCATTTCCATCTTCAAAAAGAAAGAAAAGAAGGAAGGAAGGAGGGAAGGAGGGAGAGAAGGAAAGAAGAAAAGAAAGAGGGAGGGAAGGAAAGAAGGGAGGAGGAAAAAAAAAGTGTTTTAACTATCCAGAAAAAAAAAAAAAAAGTGAAAAATTGCAGGCACAGAGGCTCACGTGTTAGGGGCTGCCGCGCACACTGGGGCTATGGAACACAACTTTCCCATAAGATTTGGTCTGAACGAGGCGCCTGGAATACAGAAGTCATTCCAGTTTACTTAGAAAAATCAAATTTAGATAAAACGCTGGGAACTCTGAAAACCTTGTGGTTCAAATCTGAAGGCATGGAGAGCAGTTAGTAGCTACACAGGGCCTCAGCAGGAGGTAATGCAGAGCTTCAGAACAGCTCAGGCTTTCCAGTGTGGTATCCAGTTTCTAACCCCCAACCAACCTCTGGGATTTTTGCCTTTTTTTTTTTTTTTTTTAATCAGCCCTTCCAGGACTCTGCGTTTTGGTCAAATTTTCCCTAAGAGGCAACGTGATGCCCTGAATGAGCACAGAACTTGGAATCTGAGAACAGGATGCTAATATTCACTTTGCTGCTTAATGATCTTGTGAGATTGGTTAAATTACTAAGCTCTTTAAGTCGCAGTTTTCTCATCTATAAGACAGAGGTAATAATACCTATATCACAAGGAAATTGTGAAATTTAAATGAAATTATCTCATATCTTCAGGAAGGATATATTGAAGCTTTAAGGAGAAGCATGCTATGAAGTGTTTGAGTTAGAGCCTTTGTTCTGCCTCTACTTAATCTCTCTAAACTACAGGTCCTTCACCTGTAAAGTAAGAATCTAAATAATATCTACTTGATAGTGTTGTAAAGATTAAGTCAAAAAACTTTTGTAAATTTCTCAGCAAGTCACTTGGTCCATCGCAAGCACTCAACACCGTCATCATTAGTGTGATTTGCTTCATCCAAGGCACATGTTTACATGCTTGTAATCCTCAGAACACACCATTAGGTTAGTATCGTTGTTAATCCCATTTTAAAGATGTTTAGACTGAGACTTAATTTGCCTAGAATTACATAGTTAATTACATAATCAAATCTGACTGACTACAAAACCCTTACTTGTAACTAATATGGTAATATTGTTGTTATAATTGTCGAATCATGTGTAAGGTGACTGATATAGATTGGGAAACCCTGGTGGCATAGTAGTTAAGAGCTAAGGCTATTGAACAAAAGGTTGGCAGTTCGAATTCACCAGGTGCTCCTTGGAAACTCTATGGGGCAGTTCTACTCTGTCCTATAGTGTTGTTATGAGTTGGAAAACACTAGACGGCAACAGGTGTGGTTTGGTTTTTTGGATAGAGATTGGTTATCTTTAGCTATCATTTTCTTGCCTTTTATGTGTAAGAGATTGTTCAGTACAATCTATGACGTACTCCATTGTGAGTGAGGCTCAAGAGTCATTTTCTCAAGGAATTAGGCCCATTTTTCATGCTAATATGTTGGAAATCTTGGTGGCGTAGTGGTTAAGAGCTACAGCTACTAACCAAAAGGTTGCCAGTTTGAATCCACTAGGCACTCCTAGGAAACTCGATGGGGCAGTTCTATTCTGTCCTATAGGATCACTATGAGTATGAGTTGGAGTTGACTTGACGCCAATAGGTTTGGTTTGGTTTTACATAAACCGAGATTTTTTCCTCCAAACCAAAAACCAAACCCATTGCTGTTGAGTCAATTTTGACTCATAGAGACTCTGTTGAACAGAGTAGAGCTGCCCCATAAGGTTTCCAGTGAGTGGCTGGTGGATTCAAACTGCCAACCTTTTGGTTAGCAGCTGAGCTTTTAACGGCTGTGCCACCAGGGCTCCTTTTTCCCCCTAGGGACGTGAAATACAGTTTTTTGTCTTGTCTTGTTTCTTTTTTAGTGTAGCATTTGGTTCAAAGATAGTATACATTTTGCAAATGTTTTCAGTAAAAGTAATACAATGTCATGTGCATTTTTTTCCCCAATAATTCCATTTTCAGTAAAGAAATTGTTTAGAAAGAGCAATGAACTTGGAGTGCAGGAGCTGGGAGTTTAGGTCTAGCTTGGTGACCATTAGCTCACCACCAGATCTTGGTGATCCTCAGTTTTCTCATCCACACAACGAGTGTGTTGAGTGAAGTAACTTCTGACATCCTTCCAATCCTGGTATATGAATGTTACTTTGCCCACAATGCCAATATCTTTCATGATGATGATGACGGTGACAGAAGGAATGCACTTGACTGAGCATCTAAAAGCCTTCATTTGATAGCATTAATGTAGGCTCATATCCTCTACTACTTGGCTTGCAGAGAAGTGTTAGTCTAAAATTATGGCTCACTCATATCACATTATTTCTATGTATTAAGTTGAACCCTAACACTTAAAGTTTTGAAGTTTTTATGATTTTGGCCAGAGTAGACATCCTGTTTTCTAGGGAGAAAGGGCTTTAAAATTCACTTCCCTGCAAATCCACTCTCTCTCAAAATCATATTTTGATAAGTTAAGTGCAAATGAATCAAAAACATACAGATTGCATTTTTCTTGAAAATCGCACAGGCTAAAAGTGAGGAATGGGAAGAGAAGATGGTAAAAAGGGGTGAGGGAGGGGGTACTCACTAGAGGAGAGGGATTCTATGGAACTGAAAACTCTGGGATCATTCTCTGAGGCAACTGCCAAGTAAGGGTTGTACCAGATTCACTATTACTCTCTGATAACTGAAGGGACACTTGTGTCTTCAAAGATTATACCGAAATGCAGCATGAGGAGGACACAAATACAATGGCTTTGGAATCAGACCACAGTTTGAACCCAGACAGCCTTTTGCTCTATGCAAGTCAGTTGTCTCAGAAGCTTCATTTCTGCAAAGGGGATTAACACCTAAGACATGCTGTTGCTATGAGGCTTATTAACAACATATATACTTGGATCCCTGGTGGCAAAGAGGTTAAGCATTCAGCTGCTACCCAAAAGGTCAGAGGTTTGAATCTACCAGCTGCTCCTTGGAAACCTTATGGGGAAGTTCTACTCTCTCCTGTTGGGACACTACGAGTCGTAAATGACTCAACGGCAATGTTTTTTGTTGTTGTTGTTTGTTGTTTGCTTTTAATAATATAAGACCATAATAATATCTAGTATCTAGTTGTACTTTCACGTTATTTAGCTCATAACATGTCTACCAGCGGAGAATGAACTTCTGGTACACGCATCTCAATGTAGTCATCTGTGAATGTACTTTGTCAGTTCTGCCTTTCTCCCACCCTTCATTTCTAAAAAAGTCCTGTAAAAAGTCAATAACCTGCAAAAATAATTGTACATGTGCTTTAGAAGTACTGTGACTGAAAAACAACACGTCCAAAAATAAATACATTACATCTGGTGGTCAGGGGAAAAACAACGAAAGAGGGAGATCTCCATCTTCTCTCCAGCTTTTGTGGTTAAGGCAAATTCCACATTTGGTTCCTTCTGAGCTGTTCTTGGCCACCTCACCCTTAGGCTTGCTCCCTGTTTCCATCTAGTTCCCACATCAGGGTGTCTTTCTGGTTGTTTCTAGGGTTACCTTTTGTTTTTGCATCTCTCCAAGGCCTCTGGGGTTGGTTGAAAGGAAGGAATTAATTAAGACCAAGTCACCTCCAACTTCTCTCAGGCCTTGGGCCTGGCTGTCCTTTTTATGTTAGTTCTTAATCCTATCCTCCTCCCCCTCCCCCTCATGAGAGTGGAAGGAAGGAATAACTGTTGTATTCTTCTGGCAGGTTAAGTGGGTTGAAGTTTAAAACTCACTCCTTAAATCATTCTAACCCCAGATCAAACTGCCTTTCAAGGACCAATCTCATGCAAGGCCTAGGTCCTACATGCACTTTTACTCTATGGCTCAGTTATCCTGTCTTTACAACACATTTAATAACTTATGCTCGCTTAAGTGCTAGGATTCACACATCTGACCCATACCTTATGGACTTGGTGTGTAGAGACCCTGATCTCTGACCTCTGTGGAGGTCAAGTGAAACTAGCAAATGAGCAATCAGAGACCAAAAAGCATGATCTATATACTGCTTTCTTCTTACAATTCCAATGGAACAAACCCATATCCATTTTTTTCCATCTATCCAGGAGAGAAGTTATTGGAAATAGTGATGGTGATAAAAATAATAATAAATAATATCACCCACCCATTTCCTGAGCATCTGCTATTGTAAAAACAGCTTGGGGGCGGTGTTTGACCTCCTCCAACCCCTCAAGGTGGAAGGAGAACCAAGATCAATAGTGCAAGGCTAACTGCCATGAGGTACAGGCCAGATAAGCCTCTTTCTCTACTATGTTTACTAATTCTGACACCAACTGTCCCTCCCACAGCACTCTACTTTTCTGCAGGGTTTGATAATTCATTGCGATGACCACACAGAGCTCACAGACCATACTCAAAATTATGGGGTTTAATAGGGATGTAACAGTTACAATTCAGGCTCAGGAACACTCAGAATACAGTTCTTCCATCAGGACAGCCTCTTCCCAACCATGTTCACAGGCATGCCTCTCCTGGGCCTATCTCTCCCCAAAGACATTCGGCTTTCTCTCTCCATGGGCTGGGAAGCCCACCACACCATCTCCTGCTGCCAGATCTCTCCCGCCACTCCTTCTCACAATCTTCAGGGTTAAGCTTGCTCTCTCTTTCTCTCTTTCTTTCTCTCTCTCTAGTCTCCTGCTTCCAGCAGCTGCTCAGTACAGGAATCCCAGGTCTAAAGGAAACTCTTCACTCCTGGCTGTTCTTGCTTGGTGGTGGTAGCATCCTCCTCTCTGCTCTGGAATTGGATCTCTTTTAAGACAAAACTGACCAATCCCCTTGCTGGGCCACAATTACCCTATCACACAGTCCCATTCTGGGTGATAGTCACAAGACCATGGCTAGAAAGGCTGCAACTATATGCTAACATTATATGAAATGTTTTACGTGGATCATCTCCTTTAACTCTCTCAACAATTTTTGAAATGTATATTTTATCCTGATGCTACAGTTGAGGTATAGGAACTCAGAAGAGTGAAGTAATTGGCCAATGTTACACTGTTCATTCAGAGCCAGGATAGGATACTAGGTCTTTCAGACTTTGAAGTATGAGCTCTTTCCATTGATGGAAGAAGTTGGGGTCCATATTGACTATCTATGGATGGGTAGGAAACCCTGGTGATGTAGTGGTTAAGTGCTACTGTTGCTAACCAAAAGGTCGGCAGTTCGAATCTGCCAGATGCTCCTTAGAAACTCTATGGAGCAGTTCTACTCTGTCCTATAGCGTCATTATGAGTCGGAATCAACTCTGTGGCACTGGGGTTGGGGTGGATGAGTAGTGGGTTAGGAGTTGCAGGAGATGTGCATAGCCTGAGCACTGAAAGTTAGGGAGGAAGTCGAGGATCAGTATTGGGGAGTGTTGCCAGGAACTGAGATTACTTTGTGAGCTTGATCACAAAGCTAAAAGTAGACTCATTGGCTAGGATGAATCAATGGATGAATGACTCCTGATCTAGGAGAATCCCAGCACCCTAAATGAGTCTCCCCTTCTTGTTTGTGCAGTATGATAGACAACAGAAAATTATAAATTTCAAAATATATATTTTAGTATTACCAATAATAATATTGTGAATATCATGCATTGAGTTCCTACTATGTGACAGGGACTGGACTAGGTATTTTACATAAATAATTTAATTATCATAATAAATGAAGTCAATATCATTATCCCCAGTGAAGTTTAGAAAGTTTAAGCACCTTGTCCAGTTACTTAGTAAGTAACAGAACAAGGATTTGAAGAGAAAGTTGTGAGGAATACATTATACAAAACCGTGGGTATACAGAACTCAGTATCTAATGGAAAACAAAAAATAATAACATAGAACTGTGCAAACATTTGCCTTATTTCCTTCTGAAAGGGTAAAATCCCATTCAGTGATGATAATGAATGATAAAGAGCTTATACCTAGCTAAGAATCTTCATCGAAAACCCCGGTGGTGTAGTGGTTAAGAGCTACAACTGCTAACCAAAAGGTTGGCAGTTCAAATCCACCAGGCGCTCCTTGGAAACCTTATGGAGCAGTTCTACTCTGTCCAATAGGGTTGGTATGAGTTGGAAATGACTCGATGGCAAAGGGTTTGGTTTTTAAGAATCCTCATTAGGCATTGGTAGTTCAGTGATAGAATTCTCACCTTCCATGCAAGAGACCCGGGTTGGATTCCCACTCAGTGCACCTCTTGCACAGCCACCACCTACCTCTCAGGTGCTGATGACGATGCACATGTTTCAGTGGAGCTTTCAAATTAAAACAGACTAGGAAGAAAGACCTGTGATCTATTTACACAAATCAACCAATGAAAACACTGTGGATCACAATGGCCCGATCCACAATCGATCACGGGGATGGCACAGGACCGGGCAACATTTCATTTCATTGTGTATGAGGTCACCATGAGTCAGGGACTGAACTGATGGCAGCTAACAACAAGAGTCTTCAGCACAGGAGTAACAATTCTAAGATTCTCTGGTTTTCTGAGTCTAAAGCAATTAACCCCACTCCAACAACCCAAACTCCTTTCATTCTGTCATACCCACAAATGGAGCAGAGTATGAGAGATGAGAGAAGGAAAAGAATATAATCATATTGATCTCATTATTACTCAAGTCAGTTTAAAAACACTGCCATTATTTAAACATTATAACCACTGTTCACTTTAGCCTCCCTGGATGGACTGGCCAACTTCTGCTTGTCTTAAAAATTCACCTCAGATATCACTTTCATAGAGAAGTCACTTCCTCAGAAGCATTACCCATTTCATTCTATCATTTTTATTCCCACCAGTTATCAATGTGACCACAGCACCTGAAACTCACCTGCTATAGCATCCACCATGTTGTTTTCATTGTGTATCCTCTTCTGTGGACTTGCCCTCCTTGGGGTAGGGACTACCTTATTTATCTCTGGGTCTCAGTACCTAGCACATGGCTCACTTATTAATGAAAGAATGAATGAATTCCTTATAAGAACTTAAGCCTGAGTTCCTTCTTAATCCATAACTGTCCTGCACCAAATAAACTGTCTGTGATTTATCTATCATGAATAATGTGAAATTATATCTGTATTTCTTAGGTAAAAACTACAACCCAGGTGCCTTCATAAGCATTCTAATCATGAATGTTTACTACAGATGTGGTCAGCTAGAACTACATCAGAAAGGCCATAGTCCGAAGTCAGCTACTATAGCAATAAAAAAAAAAAAAAAATAGCTTCAATCAGTTCCAAGGCTTTGTTATTTAGCAAAGTGAGTGCCATAAATGTTTTTCAATTGGTGGTTGGTTAATTAGCAAAATGAATGGTAGAAATGGGCTCTCGTTGGTGAAATGCATAAGAATTGGTTAAATTATTTTAGAGATTTTCCACACTCTTGCATTCACATTCTCCCCACTCTTACATATTCAGGGTATGAGAATCCAGTGACACCTGTACCCTATACTCTTAACAATGGTGCCTTGGTTGTTACATGTTTCCAGCCATTGTGCTGGTTGTTGTTAGTTGCCATTTGAGCCAGCTCTGATTCATGGCAACCTTATACACAATAGAATGAGATGTCCAGCCCTTTATCATCATCATGATTGTCAGCATGCTGAAGTCCATTGTTTGGCTATTGTATAGTGCCTTCCAACCTAAGGGAATCACCTTCCAACAGTATGTCGGACAATATTCTGGGTTTTAATTGATGAATTTTTGGAAGTAGATCAACAGACCTTTCTTTCTAGTCTATCTTTGTCTGGAAGCTCCACTGAAATCTGTCTACCATGGATGACCCCGCTGGTATTTGAAATACCAGTGGCATAGCTTTCAACATCATAGCAACTCGTAAACCATCACAGTACAATAAACTGACAGATGGGTGATGGTTCTAATCATTAGTTAAGAGGAATTTTGGATGGAGGAATCTTTATATGTCACAGAATCCTGCCTTTGGAAAGTTGCTATGTCTGCTTTAGAAGAAACTTTCATTCAAGATGATGTTTACAGCACTTGAAAGGATCAAGAACTAGAACTTCATCAACTTTAGATAACACTTGTTAGAATGCTTTGGTGCCTGCTTGCTAAAAATATATTTGTTTTTTAATAAATGTTTATACGTAGGGAAAAATCAGATCTGAGATTAGCTTTCAGTATAACCTGGTAGCAAGGTTATGAAGGAGCAGCTAACACTTCCCTACTTTAAACACTTTTGGACCTACTGTTTTCTACCAAAAAGAATCCAAAGGGTGTGTTTGGTTCAACTGGCTTAGGTCAGTTTCCAACGTATGACCTCAGCATCTTGCTATAACTAGTCAAGATAATTTGCACAAATGAAGCAAGTTTTCTGTAAGGAGAAATAAATGCTTATCCGAATTGCATGGAAGCAAATTAGTGCCCCAATGAAAATTGCCAGATTGTTTTAAACACAATCCAGTTCTGTCAGTTGAAGGTTTTTACACTTCCTAATGCAAAGCTCAATTTACCTTTATAAGCAACAGGCCCAAGAGAATAACAGTGACTGCCCTCCAAAAACTGGTCCCATAAGTGGCCTTTTACCCCCTGTTTTTTATAGAAGTGTCACACACTTAAGGTTCCCCTGCTACAGTGTATTGTTCATCACAAATGCTCAGAAAATTAATATTGTGAAGTTGACTCATTTAATAAAATTTATTGAGCACCTATTATTTAGTTCAAGATGCTAGACATTCAGAGACAAACTATAGTGTTTTTTTCTAGTAGATTGTGAGTTCCTTGGAAATGGGGATGCTGTTGATTTCATATCTGAGTCCTTAACAGTAACACAGCATCAGGCACAGGGGAGGAATTCAATAACATGTTCTAATTGATAAATAAAAGAACATTCTAGAACAACTCACAGACAAGTAGCTATAATACACCATGACAAAAACAGTAATAAATCTTCACCAGGGTTCTATTAAATTCTTGAGAAGAGAGCCTGTCTTTCTACGGCAGTGTTCATAACAGGTATGACATGTGAACCTGATGTTGAAATATGAAAGACTCTTCCTATTAAAGAATGAAAAAAAAAAAAAAAGTTCCCTCAAAGGAAAAGCAGATGCAATGGTTTGGCAGAATGTAAGTATGAGTTGTTATCAAGAATGATAGAAACCAAAGATGATTGCCAAGAGTGAGTAAAAATAAAGTTTAGAGTATGAGCAGCCAGGCACCACTTTGGAAAGGCAGATTATATGCAAAGGAATGAGTTTTATCCCAAGCCAAAGGTTGCAAATCAGGAAGCCTATGTTATATTTATCAGGCAAGATTTTAAATAATTTTCAAGGACTTGCCAGTATTAAAAAGTGATATTTTGCATAAAAATTCAAATTTTTTGCTTGTTTTGAAAAATTGCAAGATCTGGTAATATTGGGTCCACATTCTTCCTGATATCCACTGGCTGGTGCCAAGTAGACTAAGCCCTTAATACGGGGTAAGCATACTTCATGCTTCTTATTTTGGATTCATTCATACATTCTTTATTTATCTGACATTTCTGAGTACCTACCACGTATCACACATTTCTAGGTGTTGGAGAAGCAAACACATATGTGTGCCAAAGGCTCAGTTTAGTAAAGGAAGATGAATGCATGAATAAACAAGTATACCAAAGTTACCAGAGCTTTGCTAGAACTCTCCATGGATATAGGGACAAGGGGAAGTCAGGTGGGTCTGGCAACATCCATGAAAGGCTTCAGAGAAGAGAGGAGACGTGAGCAGATTCCTGAAAGTCAAGTAAATAAGACTGTCCCAAAAAGAAAGATGAAGGATAGGCTTTCCAAGCATAGTGAAGAAAGGTCAGTGGTGTGAGAGGGGCTGCTATGGAGAGGGAACTGAAGTAATTCTGTGTGATTTGACATAGGGTGAATGATGGTTGAGGTAGGTGGGGTGGCGAGAGGTGATACTGAATTGATAGGTAAGGGTTAGATCATAAAAAATCTCAGTAGTGAAGTAGGAAATACAGACTTTCTTACCAAGAATACCATGGCTATCTAAGTACAGACATTCAGTGCACGGCAATGGTGACTCTAAAATATTTTTCGACCTCAGCAAAATTTTCTGTAGCAATTAACAAAGCATCGAAACATATTTAAAAAATTTTTTTTTTATTAATAATGAGTGCATTTGCTGCTATTCATAAGGTTTTCACTGGCTAATGCTTTTCGGAAGTAGACCGCTGGGTCCTTCTTCCTAGTCTTAGTCTGGAAGCTCAGCTGAAACCTGTCCTCCATGGGTGACCCTGCTAGTACTGAATACTGGTGGCATAACTTCCAGCATCACAGCAATATGCAAGCGCAATCCCACACGGTACTGCAAACTGTCAGACGCCTTGAGTATATCCCACCTGAATTTAGAGACCATGTCAAGAATAGATTTGATGCATTGAACACCAGTGACTAAAGACCAGATGAGTTGTGGAATGACATCAAGGACGACATCAAGGATATCATCCATGAAGCAAGCAAGAAGTCATTGAAAAGACAAGAAAGAAAAGACCAAGATGGATGTCAGAGGAGAATCTGAAAATTGCTCACGAATGTCAAGCAGCTAAAGCAAAAGGAAGAAATGCTGAAGTAAAAGAATGGAACAGAAGATTTCAAAGGGTGGCTAGAGAAGACAAAGTAAAGTATTATAATGACATGTGCAAAGAGCTGTAGATAGAAAACCAAAAGGGAAGAACATACTCGGCGTTTCTCAAGCTGAAAGAACTGAAGAAACAATTCAAGCCTCGAGTTGCAATAGTGAAGGATTCCATGGGGAAATTATTAAATGATGCAGGAAGCATCAAAAGAAGATGGAAGGAATACACAGAATGATTATAGCAAAAGAATTTGTTGATGTTCAACCATTTCAAGAGGTAGCATATGATGAGGAAACCATGGTACTAAAGAAAGAAGTCCAAGCTGCTCTGAATGCACTGGCGAAAAACAAGGCTCCAGGAATTGATGGAATATCAATTGAGATGTTTCAACAAACAGATGCAGCACTGGAGGTGCTCACTCATCTATGCCAAGAAATATGGAAGACAGCTTCCTGGCCAACTGACTGGAAGAGAACCATATTTATGCCTATTCCCAAGAAAGGTGATTCAACTGAATGTGGAAAATATAGAACAATATTGTTAATATCACACACAAGCAAAATTTTGCTGAAGATTATTCAAAAACATCTGTAGCAGTATGTCAACAGGGAACTGCCAGAAATTCAGGCCAGTTTCAGAAGAGGACCTGGAACCAGGGATATCATTTGCTGATGTCAGATGGATCCTGGCTGAAAGCACAGAATACCAGAAGGATGTTTACCTGTGTTCTATTGACTATGCAAAGGCATTCATATGTGTGGATCATAACAAATTATGGATAACTTTGTGAAGAATGGGAACTCCAGAACACTTAATTGTGCTCGTGAGGAAATTTTACATAGATCAAGAGGCAGTTGTTCGCACAGAACAAGGGGACAGTGATTGGTTTAAAGTCAGGAAAGGTGTGTGTCAGGGTTGTATCCTTTCACCATACCTATTTAATCTGTATGCTGAGCAAATAATCTGAAAAGCTGGACTATATTAAGAACAGGGCATCAAGATTGGAGGAAGATGCATTAACAACCTGCATTATGCAGATGACACAACCTTGCTTGCTGAAAGTGAAGAGGACTTGAAGCACTTACTAATGAAGACCAGAGACCACAGCCTTCAGTATGGATTGCACCTCAACAGAAAGAAAACAAAAATCCTCACAACTGGACCAATGAGCAACATCATGATAAATGGAGAAAAGATTGAAGTTGTCAAGGATTTCATTTTACTTGGATCCAAAATCAACAGCCCTGGAAGCAGCAGTCAAGAAATCAAAAGATGCATTGCATTGGGTAAATCTGCTGCAAAGGACCTCTTTTAAGTGTTGAGAAGCAAAGATGTCACCTTGAAGACTAAGGTGTGTCTGACTCAAGCCATGGTATTTTCAACTGCATCATATGCATGTGAAAGCTGGATAATGAAAAAGGAAGACCAAAGAAGAATTGATGCCTTTGAATTGTGGTGTGGGGAAGAATACTGAACACACCATGGACTGCCAAAAAAACAAACAAGTCAGTCTTGGAAGAAGTGTAACCAGAATGCTCCTTAGAAGCAAGGATGGCGAGACTGCAACTTACGTACTTTGAACACGTTGCCAGGAGGGATCAGTCCCTGGAGAAGGACATCATGCTTGGTAAAGTACACCGTCAGCGGAAAAGAAGAAGACCCTCAATGAGATGGTTTGACACAGTGGCTGCAACAATAAGCTCAAGGATAACAACGATTGTAAGGATGGCACAGGATGGGGCAGTGTTTCGTTCTGACGTCATAGGGTCTCTATGAGCTGGAACCGACTCAAGAGCATCTAACAACAACAATGAGTTCATATGAACAGTACTATTAGATTTTATCTTTCTATTGTGCCAGAATATTAAGGCTGGGTGTTACCTTACAGAGTATCCAATCTCTCATTTCATAAATAGGAAATAAAAGCACAGAGAGGGGTACAGACTTGCCCAAAGTCACACAGCAAATACAAGTAGAGCTGGGTCTAGCCCCTGAATTTCTCCCCCTCCCCAGTCCAGGTCTTAGAAGCCATCACTGCAATCAAGGACTTCTCTTACATTGTTGAATCTTGTTTCTGGAACTTCCCTTCTCAAACTGCCTTCTACAAAAATTTCTGTTTTCAATGATTTTCATTAAAAAATTAGAATTATGTTGCTAAGGTGTCAAATTCTGGCCTAAAGACAATGTATAATTGCTCTTAACTTTCTTATTAAACTCACTCAATTAGAGACATTGTGTTCTTTGAGACAAGTCAAAATCAGAAAATAAAATTCATTAATTTTTTAGGAATGTGTTCGAGCGTGGGCGGGTTGGGAAGTTGAGGGTGGGGTAAGAAGGAGGGATTAATTGTATTGGAAATGAACCACAAATTATCTCTGCACAGGGCTAGGACCGGGCCCAGCGCATTAAAGGTCTTCAGGAAACACAAGCAGGCTGCACAACACTCCTGGACAGAAAATTCTCTAGGTTTCTGGGCCTGGCTTTTCTCACTCTTCCTTTGTCCCACTCGGTAGCATTCGAGTGGATAGAGAGAAAGTTTTATACCAAATCATAAAAAATAAGCAATACCAAATCCATTGCCATCTAGTCGATTCCAACTCATAGCGACCCTCTAGGGCAAAGAAGAACAGCCCCACAGGGTTTCCAACGCTATATATGATCTTTACTAAGCAGACTGCCACATTTTTCTCCCCAGAAGTGGCTGGTGTGTTTGGACTGCTGACCTTTTGGATGGCAGCCCAGTGCTTAATCATTGAACCACCAGGGCTCCTTTACTAAAGCATGGTGTGTACAAATGTTTAGAATAAGTACACAATTTAAACCAAAGAGCAATGCACAGGGAATTGGATACCTGTGAGCACTGGTCAGGCCTTTAGCAGATCCTTCTCCATTTCCCAGCCAGTACCCGTTGCCATTGAGTCAGCTCCAATTCTTGGCAACCCCACGTGTATCAGAGTAGAATGGTGTTCCACAGGGTTTTTTATGGCTGATTTTTTAAAGTGGATTGCTAGGCCTTTCTTTCCAGGTACCTCTGAGTGGACCTGAACCTCCAACCTTTCAGTTTGCAGCCAAGTGTGTTAATCATTTGCACAGTCCCATTTCCCCAGAAAGCCCAGCTAATGCACTGGCAACTCAAAATTTTCCATCTCAGAGAAGCTTTCCCTGACCTCTGTATTTAAACCAGCACCACCTCTCCCATAAGGGCACTCTCCCTTCAAACTTTTTGGCACTGTGTTTCTCTAGAGCACCGATCACCTTTTGATACAGTATAGGTTTTACGTATTTATTTATCGCCCGCCTCTCTCCACTAGATTGTCAGCTGTACAAGGGCAGGGATATTTGTCTATTTAGTTTAATGCTCTATGCTCAGCACTGTAATAGTGAATAGTTCATAGTAGATACACAAGGAATAGTTGAATGAATGAGTGAATACGCTTGTAAAGCTACTGGGAGGCATGTTGTAGAAAAAGCTTTGCTCTTCTCCTGGCTCTATCAATAACTTGGTGACTATATTATTTAGCTAAAATATGTACTTTGTTTGAGCTTCACTCAGTTCCTACCATTCTGGGAACAATGCTCTGCTTTGAATATGTGAGAATCACAATGGATAACCCACCCACAAAAAATTGCACACTCATATTCGTACACATTTTACCTGCATTTTCAAGTGCTTCGCAGAGCCTCATGCAGAGTTTGAGGATCTCAGTTTAAGAAATCATAGCCTCGGACTAGAAAGAGTGTCTCTAAGCTGTCTTCTAACTCTTAGCATATGTTTTCTTATCCATTCCCTGAGGAAAAAAATGCCTGCTAAGAATTTACAATGTACAAGGCACTGGGCTAAGTGATGTGGAAATAAAGTAGGAGACACAATAAAGAATAAGACTCAACTTCTGCCCAAGTAGTATAGCAAAGGAGATGGAGCAGTGAAATATAAAAGAAAAGAATTGTGGGCAGAGGGCACATACTGGGCAAAGGTGCAGATACGGAAAATGCGAGAGGTGGTTGGGAACAAAAAAGAGTTCTGATCTCCAGTTGTGATCCATGGGGTTTTCACTGGCTGATTTTCAGAAGTAGATCACCAGGCCTTTCTTTCTAGTCCATCTTAGTCTGGAAGCTCTACTGAAACCTGTTCAGTGTCATAGCAACACGCAAGCCTCCACTGACAGACAGGTGCTGGCTGTGTGTGAGGTGCTCACAATGAGGTGCTTTAGCTGGGTCTCCATGTGGAAAGTGAAAATTCTATCACTGAACCGCCACTGCCCCCATCGTTATAGTAAAAAAAAGAAAAAAAAATCCTTATAGTAGTTGGGTGGAATTCGGAAGGATGGATTTGGGGATGCAGAGATAGGGGTGTAACCTGAAGAAATTTGGAAAGAAGTGATGGACAGATGTCAAGATGCCGTACCAATCAGAGACACCGATTTTGGATTATACACCAATGAGAAAGGGCAAGGAGTTCACACGAGGCAGCAGGCAGCACTGTAACCATAGTATCTCATTTAAAAGTCACCTTGTCGAATGTTTAAATATGATATTGTTAAAAAATGATATTATCTTCATTGTATAGATGTGGAAACCGGGGCTCTGAGAGGATAAGTGGCTTCCTCAAGGAGTTCCTACAGCTCATCAGGAACTGGCCTAGATTATGGCCCCCAGTGTGAAGGACTTCATACCCAGCCCTTCTCCTACTATCCTACCCTGTGTTTCTGGTTTGAACACAGTCTTGGTTGCAAAGAGAGCTCTCCAGATAAGTATTCCATTCTGCACATAGGAAAGTCTTGCAGGTATAGAATGAGGCAATTGAGTTCAAAGGGTCCTTTTGAGTAGATACCTGCACAACTCTCAATTTTTAGCTTGTTTAATAGACACTTTCTGATTCCTCACATTTCCCCCTTGCTTATAAATGAGGACATCTGGCTTTCCAACTGGAATTCCTTCTCTAACAAGTCATGGAACCTTGACTGGACAGGAAATTAAGTTCCTTCACTCTAGTTCACATGCTGACCAGCTGTCTTCTCTCTTTCCCCTTTAATGCCTGGAGAATATGCCAACACAGACCTTCTCTGACCTAACTGGTTACTGTGGAGTTGATTCTGACTTATGGTGACTCCATGTGTCAGGGTATAACTGTGCTCCATAAGGTTTTCAATGGCTGATTTTTCAGAAGTAGATCTCCAGGCCTTTATTCCGAGGCATCTCCAGGTGGACTTGAACCTCCAACCTTTTGATTAGCAGCCAGCAGTGTTAGTCATTTGCACCACTGAGGAACCCTCTGACTTACTCAGTGATAAAAAATACTGCTACCTGTTGGTTGAACCTGAAGAATGTCCCTACAGAAATCAGTATTGCCATTCTTCCACACACCCTGCTCTCTAGTTGCAATAAACAAATTACTATTTCCACATGCAAGACACTAAGATATTTCATCTTGATTCCTCTGTTTATGTGATTCCCTAACTTGAGGCCCTTCTGCCCTAAGCTTTCCCATCTGTTTAAAGACCAGCTCAAATGCCACTTCCTACAAGAAGTCTTCGGTGATCTCTTTCAATGGCTGTTAATCTCTTCTGATATTACTCTCAGCTGTGTACATCTTACTGGCACCTTATAGTATCACAATTCGTTAAGGTGTCTCGTCTTCTCTACTTGACTGCACATCTCTTAAGGTGGGATCTGTAGGTAATTGGAAGAACCTGGGTGATGTAAATGGTTAACGCACTTGGCCACTAAACAAAAGGTTGGAGGCTTGAGTCCACCCACATGTGCCCGAGAAGAAAGGCCTGGGTATCTAAACTGAAAACTCAGCCATTGAAAACCCTATAGAGCGCAGTTGTACTCTGACACACATGGGGTAGCCACCAGAGTCGACCTCGTAGCAACCGGTTTTTATATGGAGTTAATTTTTTATTCCCCACAATCAAAAGCATTTTACATGCATTAAATTCTAATACATATATTAAAAAAAATACATATATGTGTGTATATAATCATTATCATCATAATGGCTACAATTTAATGAGCACTTAATTTGTGCCAAGTGTTTTCAAACACTTTTTTCTATTCCTTACAACGCTGCAGGGTATTTTTCAACATCCTCTTTGTTCAAGTGAAAAAAACAAGACTAAGTCAGGTTAGATAAATTGTTCAAGGTCACTTGGGCAATAAGTGGAAGAGCAAGAATTCAAACTTGAGTCTATATTCTTCCAGTGCCCTTTGATCTTGGCACTACAGTTTGAAGCTATTGAAAAAATAAACTGTATAGCTGAGGCACTGCATGCGTTCACTGAGGACTCTAGACTTTAACTCCTCATACTCCTACCATCTGGAACAAAATCCAGATTGGAAAAAGGTCCCCAACACCACAAATAGTTGGCAAGGAGTTCTCGTTCAAAAGCCATTCACTCCGAGAAACAGTACAGTATAGTGGCTATGAACTCCAATTTTGGAGCCCACCTGCTTTGGTTTGACTGCTGGCTCTACCACTTAATTCTGCCTGTCCTTGTTGGATTACTTACCTTCTCTGTGTCACATTTCTTCATTTTAGAAATGAGAATAATAATAATATCTGCTTCCAAAGGTTTGTCTTGAGGAATGAACAGGTTTTTTATGATTAAAGTTGTCATGTTGATTCCGGTTCCTAGCTACCCTATAGGACAGAGTAGAACTGCCCCATAGAGTTTCCAAGGAGCACCTACCTGGTGGATTCAAATTGCTGACCTTTTGGTTAGCAGCCATAACTCTTAACCACTATGCTACCGGGGTTTTCACTCAGGACTGTGACTCAATACACTTAGTTGTTATTATTATTGGACCAGCAGTTGCAAACTGTTGACTTGTAGATGGGATCCAATCCACAAATTATTTTAATTGTAATTGTAATATATTAGACAAGAAAAACAGATTTCCAGTTTCTTTAGGAAAATTGGAAGATCTAGTAACTCTAAGCACCTATTCCTACCTGGCCATAATTCACTCGTGCTAAGCAACAGCTTGTCCCGCATGAAAAGGGCATGTGCCCTCAGTTCATTGTCAGCCTCTACAGTTCCTATTGCCTTATGCTCAGCAACTTCCATGCCCTCGAATTAGTGATTCCTGTGAAATGCCCTTGCTTAGGATATTTTGGACTGTTATCTAATTTACCATATGCTCCGGTGAGTTTAGTTATCAAATTTTCCAATCCAAACACAATTTTAAGCAGCAAACTAGGTAAGTATTCACGTGAGCTCGCTGCTGGGAAAAAAAAAAAAAAGTGTTGGGATAGACCTAGCCGATAATTAGGAGAACGAAAGAAAAACCGAAAGCATACATAGCATTGCATCACCATGGTGCATCATGTTTAAAGTCACACCCAAAATGTAGCTCCACAATGTAATATGTAAATGCTTGCTTATAAATGCATCCTTATGATGATTTTACTTTGGGAACTTCTACCCTCTGCTTCCTACTTTAAGCCAAAAAACCAAACCTGTTGCTGTTGAGTCGATTCTGACTTAAAGCAACTGGAGAGGGCAAGCAAAGAACTTCCTCCACAGGGTTCCCAAGGCTGTAAATCTTTACAGAAGCGGACTGTCACATCTTTCTCCCTCCTAGTGGCTGGTGTGTTTGAACTGCCAACTTTTTGGTTAGCAGGCAAGTGCTTAACCACTGTGCCACCAGGGCTCCTTTCTTACTTTAAGCCTTACTCATATATCTCTTTATTAGTTCTGTTCAAATATTTCAATCATTCTCACCCTCTATACAAAATCAGAAGAAATTTCTTTTTCCCTTGTCTTGCAGAGCACAGTTTGAGAAATTCTAGTCTAGCTTTTGTCACAGCCTTCTCCGCCAGACTGTGAGTCTCTGGAGATCAATAACAATGCGCAATTTGCTTGTGTGTCCCTAGGGGCTGAGCATAGTCCCTTGGAGTTATTTGACAAGTGTGTGTTGGAATGAATTTTATTAAGAACATTAAAACCATCCATTCCCCTCCTACTTAAGCAGAAAACATGAAATATAATTTTTCAGAAACACTCCACTCAAAAAAGTTTTTTTTAAAGTTTGGGGCATGTAAATGGGTTAGTTACAATTAGAAAAATCTGTTTATATTACTCTACACTTGGGACCAGACATGAGTTGACTTCCCCTTTGTTTCTGTGTGGCCAAAGCAGGTTGCCTCAACCCTCGAAACTGATTTTCTCATTTTTCAAATAAGGATTTCTATTCATCCATCAGGTCTTCAGAAGCCCTGGTGGTGTAGTGGCTAAGTGCTACAGCTGCTAATCAAAGTGCCAGCGGTTTGAATCCGCCAGGTGCTCCTTAGAAACTCTATGGGGCAGTTCTACTCTGTCCTATAGGGTTGCTATGAGTCGGAGTCGACTCGATGGCACTGCGTTTGGTTTGGTTTTATCAGGTCTTATCTTGGCCCTCACCTCAGACAGCTAACCTAACTAACCAAACTCCTAAGACTGGATTGAAGTGACCTCCTTTGAGGTTCGATAGCCTGTGGTGCATTTGTCAGACGACTTGAACTTACTTAGACTATAACTTCCGTGAAGGCACCACCACAGGATCCCTGGAACAGAGTAAGTGCTCAGAAAATATTTACTCACCGAAAAAAGAAAAAAAAAAAAAAAAAATGGATGAGTGAAGAAACTGAGTGACTAGACTTCCAAGGTAACTATAATGACCCAAAATTATATTGAAAGAGTCACAAGAATCTAAGATTGAACGTGTGATGGCTGAGTTGAGAAATCTGCTTTGACTAAAACTGTTGCCTGTGCTCCCATCTGCTGCTGTCCTGGCCTAGACCTTCTCCCATTACAATCCCACCGAGCCTTCCTGAAGCTGACCCCGTACAGGCAGAGCTAGTGGTGTGTTTTTCAGCCTCACCAACCTAATTGTTCCTCATTTCCTGCCCATAAATGATACAAGGTGTGGAGTTGCACCTCCAATGTCCCAATTTCAATCATTTGTCTGCATTAATCGACACTAATGGCTTTTACAAATGGAAGTCTTTAAGTTCCAGTAAGTTACATGTGTTTGAGAAGGCCATTCAAAGAGGGCAAATTCACTGTTCCTTTAGCTTTCAGGGAAATGTTCTCTGAATATTCTGGAAGCAGGGGCAGGGCCCAGCATTCCAAAGCCCTGTGCCTTTGCTCCAAGAACTCTCAGGAGATTGAGTTGTTATTATTAATAAAGTATGACTTTCTCCAAATGAAAGAACAAAGTCCTGTGTATTACCAACTGCATGGAGAAGACAGGTGGAATGAGATTTGAATCACTTCAGTTTATTCAACGCCAAAAATTGTGTGTGTTTAACTTTTCTTTATTCTTAAGTTTGTTTTTAAGGAATATAACAGTATTAGACAAGATTTAAAAAAATGTTTTTATCCTTGAGTTCATGACAAGAATACTACTGCTGTTGTGATTAGCTGCCATAGAGCCCACCCCCAACTCATGGGGAGTTGGTGTGTGACAGAGTAGAATTACTTCGTAGGGTTTTCTTGGCTGTAATTTTCATGGTCACCAGGCCTTTCTTCTGTGGAGCTGCTGGGCGGGTTTTAACTACCAACCTTTGGGTTAGCAGCAGATCACAAACAATTTGTGTCACCCAGGCTCGTATGGTAGCTGCTGCTATCTTAGAAGAGTCACTCTCAGTGTTTTTTCGTAGTTATTATACTTAGCGTAATATAGTTTGTGTCCTCTTTTTTCATTTAATTTTATACCATATTTTTCTAGTCATTATTATCGTTTTAAGAACCAGTATTATTTCTTTTGGTACATATAGACTAATTTCCTTAACTATCACCCTATTATTAAACATTTAAATATAAAACTAAGTATTTTTAAAATTCCATAAATTTAGAAAGCAAACAATAGGCAACAACAACAAAAAAATCACAGCCAATATGAAAGATTATTCTTTCACCTTGACATTAGCCATTTGTTTTGGATTGAAATCTGTCCCCCAAAAATGTGTGTCAACTTGACTAGACCATGATTACCAGTATTGTGTGTTTGTCTGCCATTTTGTGATCTGATGTTATTATCCTAACCTCTGTGGTGTTAATGAGGCGGGATTACAGACAATTATGTTAATGAGGCAGGACTCCATTTACAAGATTAGATTGTATCTTGAGTCAATCCCTTCTTAGATATAAAAGAGAAAAACTAGCAGAGAGGAGATGGACCTCCTGCCACCAAGAAAGAAGCTCCAGGAGCAAATCGCATTCCTTGGATGCAGGGTCCCTGTGCTGAGAAAGTCCTAGACCAGGGGAAGATTGATGGCAAAGACCTTCCACCAGAACCAACAGAGAGAGAAAGCCTTACCCAGGAGCTGGCACCCTAAATTGGGACTTCTAGCCTCCTAGACTGTGAGAAAATAAATTCGTTTGTTAAAATCATCCACTTGTTGTATTTCTGTTATGGCAGTGCTAAATAGCTAAGACACCATCTGATCAGCATTCTAAACCCCTAGTAGAACTCTCAAATATTGCTATTCTGGGAGACAGACATAAGAAGGCAAAAATCTGCTAAAAATGTTGTTAGGTGCCATCAAGTCAGTTCTGACTAATAGTGACCCTACGTACAACAGAACAAAACACTGCCCGGTCCTGCCCCGTCCTCACAATTGTTGTTGTGCTTAAGCCTATTGTTGCAGCCATTGTGTCCATCCATCTTCTTGAGGGTCTTCCTCTTTCTCCCTGTCCCTCTACTTTCCTAAGCATGATGTCCTTCTCCAGGGACTGATCCCTCTTGACAACATGTCCAAAGCATCTAAAACGTAGTCTCACCATCCTTGCTTCTAAGGAGCATCCTGGTTGTACTTATCCCAAGGCGGATTTGTTCATTCTTTTGGCAGTCCATGGTATATTCAGTATTCTTCGCCAGCGCCATAATTCAAAGGCGCCAATTCTTCAGTCTTCTTTATTCATCCTCCAGCTTTCATATACAGAAGAGGCAATTGAAAATGCCATGGCTTGGGTCAGGTGCACCTTAGTCTTCAAGGTGACATCTTTGCTTTTCAACAATTTAAAGAGGTCCTTTGCAGCAGATTCGCCCAATGCAGTGTGTCTATTGATTTCTTGACTGCTGCCTCCATGGGTGTTGGTTGTGGATCCAAGTAAAATGAAATCCTTGACAACTTCACCCTTTCCCCATTTATCATGATGTTGCTTAGTGGTCCAATTGTAAGGATTTTTGTTTTACGTCGAAGACTATGGTCTTTGATCTTCATCAGTAAGTGCTTCAAGTCCTCTTCACTTTCAGCAAGCAAGGTCATGTCATCTTCATAACTCAAGTTGTTAATGAGTCTTCCTCTAATCCTGATGCCTTGTTCTTCTTCATATAGTCCAGCTTCTAGGATTATTTGTTCAGCATAAAGATTGAATAGGTATGGCGAAAGAATGCAACATTGATGCACACCCTTCCTGACTTTAAACCATGCAGTATCCCCTTGTTCTATTTAAATGACTTCCTCTTGATCTGTGTACAATTAAGTGTTCTGGAATTCCCATTCTTCTCAGTGTTATCTATAATTTGGTATGATCCACACAGTTAAATGTCTTTTGCATAGTCAATAAAAACACAAGTAAACGTCTTTCTGGTATTCTCTGCTCTCAGCCAAGATCCATCTGACATCAGCAATGATATCCCTGTTTCCGAGTCCTCTTCTGAATCCAGCTTAAATTTCTGGCAGTTCTTGTCAATATACTGCTGTAGCCACTTTTGAATGATCTTCAGCAAAATTTTGCTTGCATATGATATTAATGATACTGTTTGATAATTTCTGCATTTCTTTGGATCACTTTTCTTGGGAATAAGCATAAATATGGATCTCTTCCATTCATTTGTTCCGGGAGCTGTCTTCCAAATTTCCTGGCAGAGATGAATGAGTACTTCCAGTGCTGCATCCATTTGTTGAAACATGTCAGTTGGTATTCCATCAGTTCCTGGAGCCTTGTTTTTCTCCAATGCCTTTGGTGCAGCTTGGACTTCTTCCTTGAGTACCATTGGTTCCTGCTCATATGGTACCTCCTCAAATGGTTGAACATCCACCAATTCTTTTCAGTATAGTGACTCTGTGTATTCCTTCCATCTTCTTTTGATGCTTCCTGAGTCATTTAATATTTTCCCCATAGAATCCTTCAATATTGTGACTCAAGGCTTGAAATTTTTCTTCAGTTCTTTTCAGCTTGAGAAATGCAGACCGTGTTCTTCCCTCTTGATTTTCTATCTCCAGGTCTTTGCACATGTCATTATAATACTTTGTTTTGTCTTCTCAAGCCGCCTTTTGAAATCTGCTCAACTCTTTTATTTAAACATTTCTTCCTTTTGATTTAGCTACTTATGTTCAAGAGCAAGTTTCAGAGTCTCTTCTGACATCCATTTTGGTCTTTCCTTTCTTTCCTGTCTTTTTCATGACCTCTTGCACTCTTCATGTATGAAGTCCTTGATGTCATTCCACAACTCGTCTGGTCTTCAGTCATTAGTGTTCAACGTGTCAAATCTGTTCTTGGGATGGTCTCCAAACTCAGTGGGATATATCCAAGGTTGTACTTTGGTTCTCTTGGACTTTTTCAATTTTCTTCAGTTTTGACTTGAATTTGCATGTGAGTAATTGATGGTCTATTCCACAGTCAGCCTCTGGCCTTGTTCTGACTGAAGATATTGACCTTTTCCAGTATGTATTCTAGTAGAACCTGGTAAAAATAGACAGCAAGAAAGAATAAAATAGAAATTGCTTGAAAAACACAAGTACAACTATAAAATTCAAAGTCCCATAATTACAAGGGATGGGGTCTCCAATTCCACAAAACAAATTAAAAATCTAATAATATATTATTTTCTTCAAACAATGTTATTAAGATTAATTGCACAGTGTAACTAGAGGACAATTCTAAAACTGCATTGTCTTAGCCTATGTTCCTCTCAAAGCAGAAACTAAGACAAAGTCTTGTTTTCAGGTAATTCATTTGGGATGTGACTCCTGGAAGTAAGAGTGAGGGGCAGGGCAAATGAGACAAGAAAAGAGAGAAACCAATATGAGGATGCATTGTTGAGCTGACCACCACTATGGAAGAGTGATGCTTGTTCCTTCCAGGACTTCTGAGGAGCCTTCTAAAATGCATCCAGAACTATCCTCCCAGGGGGTGAAAGGAGGAGAAGTTTATTCGTTGACTCTCAATCCCATTGGTCAAGCATAACCCCATGCACATTAACTCATTCAGATGCAGACCTATACTGGTTTTTCAGTTACAAATAACAGTGCTATCTCTTGAGTGAATTGGTTATCACAGTAACAGCTTAAGGAAGAAATGATGCTGAAAGAATTTAAAATGGGGGCTTATAAGACACATATAATACAGTCCATCCCTATTATCACTCAGTACAGTTCATCTCATTCAAGAAGGCAGCTAACTATTATTTCTGCAAGGACTTAATACTGGAAGATTTGTGTACTAGTTAGATCCTATAGTCACAGCTGTCCCAAGGCTACAATTAATATTCATCATCTCCTTCCTCCAATACCCTCTCTAGAGTCCTCTCACTCCCAGCCAATACTTCAGCTGGTCTAGATTGCCCTCCTGGTGGATTGACCCATGTATGAGCCCTTTGGCTGCCTTTGTTAGACATGATTGCTTCAATTGTCTGCACGCCATTATCTTCAGGCATGAAAGTGTCAAGTCTCCCTAATGAATGCCTTGAGTTCCTCACATACTCCACCCAGCCTCCATTCTGTGGGAGCAGCCCTCCCTTCTCACGGTGAGTAATCGGGATCCATTGTTCCCATCGGTACAGCAATTCCCTTCTTTGCCTGCTGGCCCAATAATTAAAAAAAAAATAAAAACAAACAAACAAAAAACCCCGTTGCCCAAAGTGACCAGGTGGAAATCAAATTTTGAAGTTTAATATAAGGCTTATTGTGTCTGCTGGTAGAAGTGTCTTCCAGCTTGGGCCATTAACCCAACAGCGTCTAGTGATCATGCTCCACAATCTCATACTAAAGGTTTGTATCCCAGAACCTCCCCTGTATTCTAGTAGAACCAAAGATTTAAGTGCAGGTAATTTGTTTAGAAAGTGATTTTATGAAGGAGGGAGACAGACAGGACAGTGAAACCCATGAGAGGAAGCCAACACAAGGACGTATTGTTGATTTGCCCTCTGCTCTAGTCTGTCCTATAGAGTCACTATGAGTCAAAATTGACTGATGGCAACGGGTGTTTTTTGAGTGTTAGATAGGTGCTTAATAAATGTATCTCAAAAATCTCCAACTAGGAGTCAAAGGGAAAAAAAAATTTACCAGCAAGTAGTTAATTTTTTTCCTTTGCATAAAGCTAAGTCATCAAGCATTGCCAAAATGCACTGTCTTTAAACCTCGCATTTTCAACATGCGGCACAGGCTAATTTTATTTTATTGTCCAGGATACAGACATTTTCCTGTATCGTGTATCATTTTCTGTTTTTCTTGTCCTGAACTTCTAAATTATTCCTCCTTGAAGCTCCAGTATTGGATTTCTCTCAGGTTCCAGAACTCCAACAGTCTCTCTCTCTGCTGAATGTAACCTCCAATGGTTCGTATGGTGTCCCTGTTTCCACAGGGGCTTCGCAATACCCCTTCCCCTTGTTTCTCCCTTCCTTTGCCATGCATTATGATGGATGTCATGGTTCACCAGCTTCTTCAGCCTATTAGTAGCCTGTTTTCATCATATCATGATGAAAAAATGAAAAATATTTGCCAAAAATTCCTGGCTATGATCACACTGAGCCGTGAAGAAACACATTTTATTTTTCAGAAAAAGATTCAAACAAGCAGGAACTCCAATAAGTGGAGAAGAGAAGAAGTATTTCTGGTTGAAGAGAGAACTGAAGGGAATCAGAAGACAGCCTCTGTCACTTACCTGATGTGTAACCTTTAGCAAACTGAAGCTCTAAAGGGGTAAGATGATTTTCCCATCTGTAAAATGAGTGTCATAAGCTTCTATCGCATATATTCTCATCGGTGTGGCTCTTGTTACATTACCATTAACTTAGTATAAACTCTTCTGCTGCAAAAGACCTCTTTAAAGTGTTAAAAAGCAAATATTTTACCTTGAAGACTAAGGTGCACCTGACCCAAGCCATGGTGTTTTCAATCACCTCATATGCATGGAAAAGCTGGATAATGAAGAATGAAGAATTGATGCCTCTGAGTTATGGTGTTGGCAAAGAATGCATAATATACCATGGACTGCCAAAAGAACAAACAAGTCTGCTTTTAAAGAAGTACAGCTGGAATGCTCCTTGGAGGCAAGGATGGCAAGACTGCGCCTCACATACTTTGGATATGTTATCAGGAGAGATCAGTCCCTGGAGAAAGACATCAGGCTTGGTAAAGTAGAGGGTCAGGGAGAAAGGGGAAGACCCTCAAGGAGAAGGATTGACACAATGGCTGCAACAATGGGCTCAAGTATAGCGATTGTGAGGATGGTGCAGGATCGGGGCAGTGTTTTGTTCTGCTGTACATAAGGATACTTTGAGTTGGAACTGACTCGACGGCACCTAACAACAACAACAAGAGTGTAAACTGGTGAAAATGTCTACCAGCTGGTCTTTTCCTACATGCATTTATTGAGAACTAGTATTTGCCAGATCTGGATGTAAATAGTAATGCAAATCCTCATTAAACCCCATCCCTCCCAAACTTGTAATATAGACAATCAAGTTGGAAAACAAAAAAAGATTGTCCTTTCTTCTTCAGATTCATCTATTGAAAAGAACCCTTTCAATCTGTGTTTTAAAAGGGAAAGCCCCCCAATCCTAATGCCACCTCCACTAAAATTTGGTCATCCAAGAAAACCATTTGGCAACTGCTTTTCTAGGATGTCCTATTCCAGGACTCCTGCCTTCTTCACTTCTGAGGGCAAGTTACAGAGCTGCAGTGTACATGCTTCAATCCAAGCTCATAAAGCAATCTCTTTCTCTAGCTCTTCCTTTGTTTCAGTTTCTGAATCTGGCTCTCTGTATCCTGTCTCTAGCTCTTAGTTTTCCTCTGCCTGTTTCTTCTTCCCCTTTTTTTTCCCCTCATTTCTGCTTTACCTCCACTATTTTTTTTCTCTCTAGTATGGAAGTACGCTCTGAAATGTCTGAAAACACAAGACAAATGGTGTGTGTGTGTACACACATATATATATATGTCCTATAGGACACAGTAGAACTGCCCTGCAGGGTTTCCAAGGAGCAGCTGGTGGATTCAAACTGCTGACCTTTTGGTTAACAGCCATAACTCTTAACTACTGTGCCACCAGGGCTCCATATATATTGTTAAACTAAAAAAGCTTTTATATGCATAAAATGTATATAAAAGCTTTTTTAGTCTAACAATAGGACCCCCTTCTTAAAATACGGAGGTATTTCACCTGAAAAATGTATCTGGAGGTTGACGAAAAGCGTACTGACATATTATTTGGAAAAGTAATAAATATACTGTTTTAAAATAAGCTTATTCTATGTTTTCTGACTTTTGGACACCTCTGGGAGTTCCTAAGTGGTGCAAATGGTTAATGTGCTCAGCTGCTAACTGAATGGTTGGAGGGTTGAGTCCATCCAGACACAATGTAGAAGGAGGAGAGACCTAGTGATCTCCTTCCGAAAGAATCAGCCATTGAAAATCCTATGGAGCACAGTTGTACTCTGACACATGAGGTCACCATGAATCAGAGTCTATTCAACAGCAACCGGTTTGATATATGTCTCTACATTCCCCATCCCTTCTCTCTTCTTTGTCACCTTTCCTTGTCCACTCTGTCTCTGTATGTCTTCCTTGTGTCTCTGCTTCATCTCTACTCTCTCTGATTGGCTCTTTTGTCATCTCTGTCTTCTCATTTCTCTATCATTATGCCTGTCTTCTCCTCCCGATTCCCTCCTTTCTACTGTTCTACTTTTTAGCCCTTTCTCTCCGACAGACACTTTCCATTAGCAGCTATATCTGGCTTTATAATTTCAGCACAGTGCTTTTGGTGTGAGCATTTTTTCAATTTCCTGTTGTAATAACAAGGAGGCTTAACTGAGGAGAACACAATAGAAGATTTCCTGTGAATGTAAAAAAGGAGGAGGTGTTAAATGGACTCTGTCACTGATAGGGTTTGAAGACTTGGGTCTTCTCTTCACGATCTTTAGTAGAGAGGTGTGAGTTCAGACTGGTTACGTGGATCCAATTCCCAGCCAGACAGGGAGACACATTTATTGAAGGCAGTCTGGAGTCCTGTAAAGGGCCCTAAACCAAAAGGCAAGAGTTCTGCAGGTAAAGCATAGCTCCGACATTCAGAGACAGTCTGATCTCTAAAAAGTCACTTGAATTCTCTGGGGTCTAATTTCCCCCACTATGAAACAAGGAGTTGGATTGATAGTCCTTAAGAACCTTCTGGCTTTGATTCACTCACTCTATGATTCTCCGTTAGATAGTGCTATACTTCAAATACATATATATGAGGTGTATATGTGAACGTGTATATGTACATAACACACACATGCAGATATATGTGTATGGGTGTGTATGTATATAAATACACACAGGCGTACATGTGTGCCTACCTGTGTGCAATGGCTGGTGTCTATTCTTTGGGCAACAGTCTGGAAAACCATTCTGGAACTTCTTTCTTATAAGCTAGAGTGGGCCTATGGTCGGGGGGAGTGTCACTGCCCCGCTAACACTTAAAAGTAAAAAAAGAACTTGGAAAACAGATCACAATGAAAGCAAGGTTAGGATATTAAGTTCTTGGAGGTAGTAGCATTTCTCACTTTTGTTTTATATGAAAATATAGGTATAGTACTAAAAAACATATAGATCATATATTTGAATCCTGATTCATAAATATTTTAAAGTAGCTTTTTGAAATATTAGTAATTCACTGGGTTTGAAAAGTAAAAGGACAGTTTTAACAAATTACATTAATGGGAAGTAATTGCAGACAGAAACATGGTCTATAACCTATTCTTTTTCTTTAATTAAAAAATGCAACTACATAAGAGATTGGCCACCTCGCATGTCTGAAAACTGTTTCTAGGACCCAGGAAACTAATGATATCATTCATCATTTATTCAGTGTTTATTACATGTCTACCATGTATTTGGGAGCCCTGGTGGCACAGTGGTTAAGAGCTTTGCTGCTATCTAAAAGGTTGGCAGTCCAAATGCTATGGGGCTGTTCTACTCTTTCCTATAGGGTAGCTATGAGTTGGAATCAACTCAACAGCAAGGGGTTTTTTAGTTTTCCATGTACTTGAGTTTTGAAGAAATCAGATGTGGCTCTTGCCCTTCTAGAGATGTATAATATACATATAAAAGTACAAAAGCAGTATTGTGATGCACCATATAGGAAAGAGACCAGATGATGTGAAAGCGAACATGATTAAGGAAAGGGAGGAGAGTTTGGGGTATGAAATGTGACAATCCAGTAGGGGCGAGATGTGCTCCCAAATGCCTTCCCTGTCTTGCCAACTCAAGGAGGCCGGAAGCATTGCTTTGTAGAGAGGCTGCTCACCAGGGCAATATGTTGAAATTAAGCTGACATTTCTCCAGTCCCTGGTGGTGAGTTTTATTTTTTTTTTATTTTTATTATGCTTTAAGTAAAAGTTTACAAATCAAGTCAGTCTCTCACACAAAAACTTATATACGCCTTGCTATATACTCTCAATTGCTCTTCGCCTAATGAGACAGCCCACTCCCTCCCTCCACCCTCTCTTTTCGTGTCCATTTCGCCAGCTTCTAACCCCCTCTATCCTCTCGTCTCCCCCCCAGGCAGGAGATGCCAGCATAGCCTCAAGTGTCCACCTGATCCAAGAACCTCACTCCTCACCAGCATCCCTCTCCAACCCAAAGTCCAGTCCAATCCCTGTCTGAAGAGTTGGCTTTGGGAATGGTTCCTGTCCTGGGCCAATGGAAGGTCTGGAGGCCGCGATGGCTGGAGTCCTTCTAGTCTCAGTCAGACCATCAAATCTGGTCTTTTTACAAAAATTTGGGGTCTTCATCCCACTGCTCTCCTGCTCCCTCACGGGTTCTCTGCTGTGTTCCCTGTCAGGGCAGTCATCAGTTGTAGCTGGGCACAATTTGGTTCTTCTGGTCTCAGGCTGATGTAGTCTCTGGTTTGTGTGGCCCTTTCTGTCTCTTGGGCTCATAGTTACTTTGTGTCCTTGGTGCTCTTCATTCTCCTTTGACCCAGGTGGGTTGAGATGAATTGATGTATTTTAGATGGCCATTTGCTAGCGTTTAAGACCACAGATGCCCCTCTCCAAAATGGATGCAAAATGTTTTGTTAATAGATTTTATTATGCCAATTGACTTAGATGTCCCCTGAAACCATGGTCTCCAAACCGTTGTCCCTGCTATGCTGGCCTTCTAAGCATTCAGTTTATTCGGGAAACGTATTTGCTTTTCGTTTAGTCCAGTTGTGCTGACGTCACCTGTATTGTGTGTTTTCTTTCCCATCACCTAAAGTAGTTCTTATCTACTATCTAATTAGTGAATATCCCTCTCCAACGCTCCCTCCCTCCCCGCCTCATAACCATCAAAGAATATTTTCTTCTCTGTTTCAACTGTTTCTCGAGTTCTTATAATAGTGGCCTTATACAATATTTGTCCTTTTGCAAATGACTAACTTCACTCAACATAATGCCTTCCAGATTCCTCCATGTTACAAAGTGTTTCACAGATTCATCACTGTTCTTTATCGATGTGTAGTATTCCATTGGGTGCAGATACCATAATTTGTTTATCCATTCATCCATTTATGGGCACCTTGGTTACTTCCATCTTTTTGCTATTGTAAACAGAGCTGCAATAAACATGGGTGTGCATATATCTGTTCGTGTAAAGGCTCTTATTTCTCTACGATATATTCCAAGGAGTGGGATTGCTGGATCATATGGTAGTTCTATTTCTAGCTTTTTAAGGAAGCACCAGATCGATTTCCAAAGTGGTTGTACCATTTTACACTCCTACCAGCAGTGTACAAGTGTTCCAATCTCTCCATAGCCTCTCCAACATTTATTATTTTGTGTTTTTTGGATTAATGCCAGCCTTGTTGGAGTGAGATGAAATCTAACTGTAGTTTTGATTTGCATTTCTCTAATGGCTAATGATTGTGAACATTTCCTCGTATATCTGTTAGCTACCTGAATGTCTTCTTTAGTGAAGTGTCTGTTCATATCTTTTGCCCATTTTTTAATTGGGTTATTTGTAGTTGAGTATTTACAGTATCATGTAGACTTTAGAGATCAGGCACTGATTGGAAATGTCATAGCTAAAACTTTTTCCCAGTCTGTAGGTAATCTTTTTACTCTTTTGGTGCAGTCTTTGAATGAGCATAGGTGTTTGATTTTTAGGAGCTCCCAGTTATCTAGTTTTTCTTCTGCATTCTTAGTAATGTTTTGTATGCTGTTTGTGCCATGTATTAGGGCTCCTAACATTGTCCCTATTTTTTCTTCTGTGATCTTTATTGTTGTAGATTTTATATTTAGGTCTTTGATCCATTTTGAGCTCATTTTTGTACATGGAGTGAAGTATGGGTCTTGTTTCATTTTTGTGTAGATGGATATCCAGTTATGTCAGCACAATTTGTTAAAAAGACTGTCTTTTCCCCATTTAATTGCTTTGGGGCCTTTGTCAAATATCAACTGCTCATATGTGGATGTATTTATGTCTGGATTCTCAATGCTGCTCCATTGGTCTACGTATCTGTTGTTGTACCAGTACCAGGCTGTTTTGACTGCTGTGGCGGTATAATAGGTTCTAAAATCAGGTAGAGTAAGGCGTCCCACTTTGTTCTTCTTTTTCAGTAATGCTTTGCTTATCTGGGGCCTCTTTCCCTTCCGTATTAAGTTGGTGATTTGTTTCTCCATCTCGTTAAAGAATGTCATTGGAATTTGGGTTGGAATTGCATTAAATCTATAGATCACTTTTGGTAGAAGAGATATTTTTGTAATGTTAAGTCTTCCTATCCATGAGCAAGGTATGTTTTTCCACTTATGTAGGTCTCTTTTGGTTCCTTGCAGAAGTGTTTTGTAGTTTTCTTTGGATAAGTCTTTTACATCTCTGGTAAGTTTTATTCCTAAGAATTTTTATCTTCTTGAGGGCTACTGTAAATGGTATTAATTTGGTGATTTCCTCTTCAATGTTCTTTTTGTTGGTGTAGAGGAATCCAACTGATTTTTGTATGTTTATCTTGTATCCTGATTCTCTGCTGAACTCTTCTATTAGTTTCAGTAGTTTTCTTGAGGATTCCTCAGGGTTTTCTGTATATAAGATCAAGTCATCTGCAAATAGAGATACTTTTACTTCTTCCTTGCCAATCTGGATGCCCTTTATTTCTTTATCTTGCCTAATTGCTCTGGCTAGGACCTTCAGCACAATGTTGAATAAGAGTGGTGATAAAGGGCATCCTTGTCTGGTTCCCGATTTCAAGGGGGATGCTTTCAGGCTCTCTCCATTTAGGATGGTGTTGGCTGTTGGCTTTGTATAAATGCCCTTTATTATGTTGAGGAATTTTCCTTCTATTCCTATTTTGCTGAGAGTTTTTATCATGAATGGGCGTTGAGCTTTGTCAAATGCCTTTTCTGTATCAGTTGATAAAATCATGTGATTCTTGTCTCTTGTTTTATTTATGTGATGGATTCCATCAATTGTTCTTCTAATGTTGAACCATCCCTGCATACGTGGTATGAACCCCATTTGGTCATGGTGAATTTTTTTTTGATATGTTGTTGAATTCTATTGTCTAGAATTTTCTTGAGGATTTTTGCATCTGAGTTCATGAGGAATATAGATCTGTAACTTTCTTTTTCTGTGGTGTCTTTTCCTGGTTTTAGTATCAGGGATATGCTGAATGAGTTTGAGAGTATTCTGTCCTTTTCTATGCTCTGAGATACCTTTAGTAGTAGTGGTGACAAGTCTTCTCTGAAAGCTTGGTAGAACTCTGCAGCGGAGCCATCCGGGCTAGGGCTTTTTTTGTTGTTGTTGTTGGGAGCTTTTCGATTACCCTTTCAATCTCTTCTTTTGTTATGGGTCTATTTAGTTGTTCTACCTCTGTTTGTGTTAGTTTAGGTAGGTAGTGTGTTTCTAGGGATTCATCCATTTCTTCTAGGTGTTCAAATTTGTTAGAGTACAATTTTTCCTAGTAATCTGATATGATTCTTTTAATTTCAGTTGGGTCTGTTGCAATATTGCCCATCTCGTTTCTTATTAGGGTTATTTGTTTCCTCTCCTATTTTTCTTTTGTCAGTTTGGCCAGTGGTTTATCAATTTTGTTGGTTTTTTCAAAGAACCAGCTTTTGGTCTTGTTAATTCTTTCAATTTGTTTTTTGTTTTCTATTTCATTTAGTTCAGCTCTAATTTTTATCATTTGTTTTCTTCTGGTGCCTGAGGGTTTCTTTTGTTGTTCTCTTTCAATTTGTTCAAGTTATAGGGATAATTCTTTGATTTTGGCCCTTTCTTCTTTTCGTATGTGTGCATTTATTGATATAACTTGGACTCTGAGCACTGCTGTCGCTGTGTCCCAAAGGTTCTGATAGGAAGTGTTTTCATTCTCATTGGATTCTATGAATTTCTTTATTCCATCCTTAATGTCTTCTTCAATCCAGTCTTTTTTGAGCAAGGTATTGTTCAGTTTCCGAGTGTTTGTTTTCTTTTCCCTCCTTTTTCTATTATTGATTTCTACTTTTATGGTCTTATGATCAGAGAAGATGCTTTGTAATATTTCAATGTTTTGGATTCTGCTAAGGCTTGCTTTGTGGTCTAATATGTGGTCTATTGTAGAGAATGTTCCATGTGCACTAGAAAAGAAAGTATAGTTGGTTGCTGTTGGGTGGAGTGTTCTGTATATGTCTTTGAAGTCAAGCTGGTTGATTGTGTCATTTAAATCTTCTGTGTCAATATTGAGCTTCTTTCTAGTTGTCCTGTCTTTCGTGGAAAGTGGTGTTTTGAAGTCTCCTACAATTATTGTGGAGCTGTCTGTCTCACTTTTCAATGTTGATAGAGTTTCTCTTTTGTATCTTGCAGCCCTGTCATTGGGTTCATAAATACTTAATATGGTTGTATCTTCTTGGTATATTGTCCCTTTAATCATTATGTAGTGTCCTTCCTTATCCTTTATGATGGGTTTAACTTTAAAGTCTATTTTCCCAGAAATTAATATTGCCACTCCTGCTCTTTTTTGATTGTTGTTTGCTTGGTATATTTTTTTCCATCCTTTGGTTTGGGTTGAGTTTTTGTTTGTTTGTGTTTCTAAGTCTAAGGTGTGTTTCTTGTAGGCAGCACTCTCTGTCTCTTTATTGGTGCATTTAGTCCATTTACATTCAGCATAATTATGGATAGGTATGAATTTAGTGCCATCATTTTGATGTCTTTTTTTGTGTGTTGTTGACAGTTTCTTTTTCCCACTTAATTTTATATGCTGAGTAGATTATCTTTATATATTGTCCTTCCCTCATATTTGTTGTTGTTGACTTTGTTTCTGCTGAGTCTCTATTTTTTTCTTGATGTGTACGACAGTTTGTCTCCTTTGTGGTTACCTTATTATTTACCCCTATTTTTTAAAATTTAAACCTAACTTTATTTCTTTGTATCACCTTATCTTCCTCACCATATGGAAGATGTATGACTACATTTCTTAGTCCCTCTTTATTGTTTTAATGTTGTCTTCTTTTTCACAATTGATGTTACCCTGTTTTGAGCATTTTTTTATCCTTTTTTTAAATAATTTTTATTGTGCTTTAAGTGAAAGTTTACAAATCAAGTCAGTATCTCACATAAAAACTTATATACACCTTGCTACATATTCCCAGTTACTCTTCCCCGATGAGACAGCCTGCTCCCTCCTTCCATTCTCTCTTTTTGTGTACATTTTGCCAGCTTCTAACCCCCTCTACCCTCCCATAAGTGTTTTCTTATCTTGATTTGTTTTTTTTTTTATTTCCCTGTCTGAGTTGACTTCTGATTGCTCTGCCCAGTGTTCTAGTCTTGGGTTGATACCTGCTATTATTGATTTTCTGACCAAAGAACTCCCTTTAGTATTTCTTGTAGTTTTGGTTTGGTTTTTTCGAAGTCCCTAAACTTCTGTTTATCTGGAAATGTCATAATTTCACCTTCATATTTGAGAGGCAGTTTTGCTGAATATATGATTCTTGGCTGGCAATTTTTTTCCTTCAATTTTTTATATAGGTCATCCGATTGCCTTCTTGCCTGCATGATTTCTGCCGAGTTGTCCGAGCTTATTCTTATTGGCTCTCCTTTGTAGATGACTTTTCATTTATCCCTAGCTGCTCTTAAAATTCTCTCTTTATCTTTGTTTTTGGCAAGTTTGATTATAATATGTCTTGGTGACTTTCTTTTAAAATCTACCTTATGTGGAGTTCGATGAGCATCTTGGGTAGATATCTTCTCATCTTTCACGATATCAGGGAAGTTTTCCGCCGACAAATCTTCAACAACTCTCTCTGTATTTTCTGTTATCCCTCTCTGTTCTGGTACTCCAATCACTCATAGATTATTTCTTTTGATAAAGTCCCACATGATTCTTAAGGTTTCTTCATTTTTTTTTTAATTCTTTTATCCGATTTTCCTTTAAATATATTAGTTTTAAGTGCTTTATCTTCAAATTCAGAAATTCTGCCTTCCACCTGCTCAAATTTGCTTCTCTGACTTTCTATCGAGTTGTCTACTTCTGTAATTTTATTGTTAATTTTCTGAATTTCTGATTGCTATCTGTATATGGATTTTTCCAGCTTATTAAATTTTTCTTTATGTTCCTGAATAATATTTTTAATTTCTTCCATTGCTTTATCTGTGTGTTCCTTGGCTTGTTCTGCATATTGGCTTATTTCCTTCCTGATGTCTTGAAAGGTTCTGTATATTAATCTTTTGTATTCTGCCTCTGATAATTTCAGGAACGCACTTTCATCTAGAAGATCCCTTGGTTCTTTGTTCTGAGAGCTTGTTAAGGCGATCATGGTCTGTTTCTTTATGTGACTTGATATTGACTGTTGTCTCCATGCCATCTATAAGTTGTTGTGTTAGTTTATTTTATGTTTGCTTACTGTGTCATAGCTTCTTGCTTTGTTTTGTTTTGATGTGCCCAAATGGATTGCTTGAGTGAGCTAGCTTGATCATTTTTGCCTTTGGAGCCCTAACGTCCTGTCCCCAGACAGCTAGAGCTGTTATCAGGTGTATCAGTCTAGGAGTCCATTCACTTTTCTTGTATGAACTCAGCTCAGGTGTCCAGGTAGCTGATCATCAAGTGTGTGGTACAGGCTCTCTCCTATGGTCTTAGAGCAGAAGGGGTGATTGGTGTAGGTACCGGTATCTGGTTGCAGCAGGGGGTCACACTCTGAACAAGGCAGGTGGCTGAGAATCATCCCCCACGTGTCTCTGAGCATGTCCCTGTTTCCTAGAGTGTACAGGTGGGTAGGTTCTGCAGACAGACCATGGGCACCCAGTGTTTTTGGTTGTAAGGACTGGGAGGTACCAGTTATCCTCGGACCCCTGTTGTGGGTGGCTAGGTGTCCTGTGTGGAGCTACCAGTTATTAGTCCCCAGACTGGGTAGGTGAGGACCCTGTTTAATAGGCAAAACAATGTCAAACATGAAACATCCACCTCTCCACCACACAGCTGAAACTGTTGGAGCCTGCCAACAAGGGCTGATTCTCCTGAAATAGGCCCACACAGGTCCATGCAGAGGGGAAAGTTATTCAAAGTCCACAGACGATTTATGCCTGGACAGGAGCTGCTTCTGTCCTGAGCTCCCCGGTTTAGTGGAGCTGGCAAATTATCTTTTCCCCCAATTGCAATTTTTTTTTTTTTTCATTCTCCAAGGCAGGTAGGATGGCTGTAGGTGCTCAACAGGCCCTATCTCAGGCCCAGGACAGTCAGCTGCTGAAGCCAGCTTGGCGAGGGCACAGTAATATATATACAAGTACTTAGCTTTTGCCAAAAGTGCCATTCTTCTCTGGTTCCAGAGGTGTGAGTAAGCTGTGTGGCTGACTGCTTCTTCCTGAGGAAATTGCAGCCAAACACCAGTACTAGCCCACCACCGCCACTTCCAGGAATGGTGCCTGAGGGCTCCCTGCCCTCAGGTCCGGTAACTTCTCTCCACTTCTGAACCATCTCTTCCTCCCTCTGCCCCTCAGTTTGTTTTCTAAGCGTGCCTTTGATGTCATAAATATGCTTGTTTCACTTGTTTTTTCGTGTCTTTGTTGTAAAGAGGGCTCAGCGGAAGCATCTGTGTATTCCACCACCTTGGGTCTGCCTCTAAGCTAACATATTAATTATGCCTTACTTGCCTGCTGCTTGATAAAGGGGGCAAGATTTCATTTTATTCTTCCAACTTCCTTGTGAAGTAAGATTTATCTTCATTTTACTTGTAGGAAGGTTGCAAAATTATACTCCAATTCAGATATGCAGAGAAATATAGTTCATTGTCTCCTTAACTCTCACGAATTTAAATACTAATGAGTTTTCATTCACTGGATGGTAAGGGGGAAAGAAATGATATTCTAATTCGGTTGACTATACTGACATCCTATGCAATAATTTAACGTTCTTTTGGGTTACTATTCAGTTTTCTTTAGGTAAAATTTCCTTAGGCTCTCAGACTTTGACTGTCTGCTCTGGCTCTTGTCTAGATGGTGTTTGGGAGGTAGATTTTGGGGAGCAGAGAAAAGATGAGGGCTGTATCCATGGGGAGCCCTTAGGTCATTGCTGGTGTCTTCTGTGGAGGGGCCATTCTAAGCTGCTCCGTGGGCTGTCCACTGCTTCTAGTGCAACTGCTCCTCCACCTGGACTTTCCCTGTCCTCTGCTGCCACAATCTGCAACTGCAGAAGTCAATATCCATCTCTCTCTCTCTCTCCCTACTCTCCCCTGACATGCTCCCTCCCCCACCACCACCAGAGGTCTTCCTAACTAACTCAGTCTCTTGTGGGGGACATCTCTGTTGCTGCAGATGCCTCACCTCCAGTCTATGCCAGGCCTCCATTCAGCCCCTGCCTCTCACCCCTTTCTACAGCAGGTCCTATAGCGAACTTGCAGCCTCTCAAACTCTTAAGCCTTTTATCTTGCAATGAACTCAAACAAATATCTTATTTTAAAGGCAAAGCTGAGGAATAATGCAATAACTCAGTTGTTCTAGGATGGTATTATACTTCTTTCAGAAGTTCTGAAATTCATTGTTTCAAAGACTGAGGAGCTCCATAGGCCATAAGATTTACAATAGATGAAAATACAACTGAAATACTTCACAAAAAATCTTTGTTATAATGTATATGTAGAAAATAAGTAATTTGATCAACATGGGAACTCAAATCTGCTTGCAGCTAAAATCTAGCACCTTTCTACTATGCCAAGATAGGAGCAAAAACTCTGCTTGTGGGAAAATAATCATCAGCTAAGCTATTAAGTGAATTTGGTTAGAATCCCAGATTCACAAGAATGATCATCGTAAAAAAACTGCCGGTGATATTTTGCTACATTAGATTTACTCAATATTCATTTGTTCTCCCCAACTGTACTGGAATTAAAATCTCAGCCTGCATATCTTATCCAGAATGACAGCTGTAGGGAAAGCTAGAGCTGTGTGATAATCAAGTAAAAGAAAATTAAAGCTGATCGCTTCTCAATGCAAGTCGTCCAAAACCACACAGATGAGCTTGAAAAAACAGGAAGGGCAGGGGGCAAGCGGGTCAGCCAGGGCTTTAGCATTAATTCTTGTTCTTGTCCAATGAGTGTGTCAACACGAGGCTTTTAATTTGTTTTGTCAACCTGATTTTAAAAATGTTTGTACTGATTTGCTAAACTAGCACATACCCTCCCTTCCCTTCGAAGACCTCTGATAATAAAGATTCCTTGTATTTTGATGGAATTTTAGGGATGTTCCCTCTCTTTACTCAACCACTGCTACAAACAACTTTAGGAGGTAGGCAGAATAAAGATTTTACTACCCATTTTATAAATGAGGAGACAGTTGCAGATACATAGATGCTGATTTCATATGGCAGGCAAACCACGCCACCCTCCACAATACCTGGGAAAGAAAGAGAGGAAAACAGCAACTTAATGTATCTAGGAAAAATCTCGTGAAAAGTGAATAAAATTTGAGCCAGAATGTCCTGCTTTTGAAGACAGACCGGGGAAAGTGAAAAAGTATGGCCTCTACTTCCCTTTTAATTGGAGGACCAAGATCTACAAAATCTGCACAGATCAATGAACTTCCTACTACTTCAAATATTGATTTCCTGTGGGCCTTTAAACTGCCCACAAAAGTTTGGGGGAGGCTAGGCCGGTTGTCATCCTCTAAAGGCCAATAAATTCATGTCTAAATTATTCTGCAGCCATGTGTATTTTCAGGCCCCTGTTTTTTTCACTTCTAGGGCAAAGTTGAGGGCGGGGCAAGTATTAGTTTGGTTGTCACTAATGAGATCCCCTGGGGTTGACCATGAATGGCAGGAAGATTGAATATTCACCCTTTTCTATGGACTAACATGAAATTAGTCCTAACCTGAAGAGTTCAAAGCAAAATCATATCTTACTGTTTCATTTCCTTCTTTTGTCCTAGAAATCCATAATAATTATTAACATTTGCATGACACTTCACAACTTACAGAGTGCTTTCTCAATCAATACATTTTTCAAGTAATAGAGACCCTGACCTTGTTTATGGGGTCAGAGAAGATTTCTTTGAAGAAATAACTATTGAGCTTAGCATTGAAGCTAAAACCTATCCTCTTTTCACTATACAAAGATACTAGCAAAATCTCGGCTTAGTTGCCTGTGGGAAGGAAAATCATCAACGGGGCTTTTAGGTGGATTTCTTTAGAATGCAAATTCATAAGAATGAAAGATCATCATAAAAACTTTCAGTAATATTTATTTAAATTCCATGTATTCATTACTCATTTGCTGTCCCACCTCTATTGAAATTTCACTCTCAGCCTAGATATCTTATATATCTTATTCTCAGCCTATATATTGTATTCAGAATGAACAGTGTAGACCAATCTATGGCTGAAAAAAGAAAAACAAAATAAAAGCTGAAATGAATAAGGGAAAAAAAGAAAAATGTGTGCAAGTTTTGCAGGAAGAAGGAGGAGTGTTCTGGATGATGAAGAAAGACTCTGGAGGGAGGCTAACACAATTTTAAGGGTTTTATAGGCACTTTGTGAATATATATACATATATGTAAAACAAGTTGTCATCCAGTTGATTCCAATTTATGGCAACAAGTCCATGTGTATCACAGCAGAACTGTACATTATCAAGTTTTAAATGGCTGATTTTTTGGAAGTAGATTGCCAGTCCTTTCTTCTGAAGTGCCACTGTGTAGACCTCCAAACTTTTAGCTAGCAGCCGAGCATGTTAACTGTTTGCACCACTGTGTGTGTGTGTGTGTGTGTATATATATATATATACACCAAACTCATTGCCATCTAGTAAATTCCAACTCATAGCAACCTTATAGGACAGAGTAGAACTGCCCCATAGGGTTTCCAAGAAGCAGCTGGTGGATTTGAACTGTCAACCTTTTGGTTAGCAGTCATAGCTTTTAAGCACTGTACCACTCTTGCTCTCTCTCTATATATACATATATCTCCGTATATATATATATGGAAACCCTGGTGGCGTAGTGGTTAAGTGCTACGGCTGCTAACCAAAGGGTCGGCAGTTGAAATCTGCCAGGGGCTCCTTGGAAACTCTATGTGGCAGTTCTACTTTGTCCCATAGGGTCGCTATGAGTCGGAATTGACTTGACAGCACTGGGTTTGGGTTTATACATATATATATATCTCCATATAGTCATATATATATCCATATATCCATCCAAATATATATATATATATATATATATCCAAATTGAATTCATATATAACACTATTACAGATATCATCTCTGATCTACTTCTCTATTACCCCTTTGCCTAATGCCTACCACAGTGCTTGGTGCCATTGTATATCGTGTTTGTTACAATGAATTAAAATCCTTCTGCCCTGTTTTCTACCTCACATGCTTCTGTGGCCCCCTCCATACCAAGCACACATGCCAGCACATGGTAGTTCTATAAAAACTTGATCAACTGAATGGAATTGACCCTTTCAAATTTTGTTTCCTTAGTTCAAAGAGTTTCACTGTCAACACCAGTTAGACAACCCAGAAGCTTACCTTCCCACTGCCAAGAAGGAGAAGGTAACCTGATGCAGAAAGGTCCCCGTTCTGACGAGTCTGAGGGAGGCTCTGGTTTCACAGTCAAAGACCCAGCAATCAATTAGAGAGAGGGAAATTGTTGCCATTGGAAACCCGGAGGCCCATAGCTGTCAGAGGGAGTGAAAGGCTGGAAGCTAATCAGGCATAATAAGCTTACAGTACCATAGATCATGTCAGCTAGCATTCTTATTAATTTCCTGCCCAACAGCCATACACAGAGGACTGATTCATCCATCTGTCCTTCCCTAGCCTGGGATGCTAAATTACTTGTCAAACCAGGAATGCAGTGATGAAAATTCTGGAGTGACATAGTGGCAGGAATATCGTCCATCATTTCCCTATACCTGACCATTGGAAAGCATCTTATCCACACTTTCTTCTGAATGGGAAGGTATATCAGACTCTAAGAATGTGGAGCTGTCAAGGACCAGAAAGGATACCTAGTGCAAGGATCACAATAAGAATTATTGGTAGTAGGTGCAGGCTATGTTATTACGAGAAAGATTTTGCAATTGTGCCCAGGAAAGAATGAGGTCAGTGAATTTCAGTCTCTGTCAAGGACACAGAAAAGGGAAAGTGATAGTACCTGTGCCATATTTGTGTCATCCCTGTGTAGTCAAATTTTTCTTTTTCAGATTGGAAAAGTAGGCTTAAAAAGAATAAGAAATGTATTATACTATTTATTTATTAACTCAATAAACATTTAGTGAGTATCTACTATGTGCTACATGTGCTACTATGTGCTGCTATGTGCTATGTACCAGGAGTCCCTGGGTGGTACGAAAACTAATGTGCATGACTGCTAAATAAAAGATTGGAGGTTCAAGTCCAACCAGAGGTGCCTTGAAAGAAAGGTCTGGCAGTCTACTCCTAAAAAATCAGCCATTGAAAACTCCGATGGAACACAGTTCTACTCTGACACAAATGGAGCCATCATGAGTCACAGTCAACTCGACAGCAACTGGACTGGTGGTTACTGTTTGCGAGTTCCTGGCTTCGGTTCAAAGAAAGAAAAAATAAATAAGACATAGATCTAGTCCTTAAGGAAAGAACAGTCTAGTCGGGAAGACTGACAAATAAGGAAATGACTATTTAAAATAATACCAGTCCTATGCACAGGCCATTACAGGAAGACAAGAAAGTCATTTTACCCAGGCTAGGGGTTCATGAAACACTTTTTAAAGGAGGCAACACCCAATCTGATTCCTTGAAAATGTATTCAAGATAGTACAGATAATAAGCTGCAGAACTAAAAGTAGAACTTTTGTGTCCAGACATCTAGCCCAGAGAAAAAGAAAAGGAAATGGTGAAATTTAGTATTTACATCCTTTTCAACTGACTCAATGGCACCTAAAAACAACAATCCTTTTCATTACGTACTTTCTAAATACAGGAGTGGTAATATGTATATTGGAGAGAGAGAGCATGGTTTTGTATATGATCTTCTTGCTAACTAGATGCAAGACCATAGGCAAGGTGTTCACCTCTCTGATCCCTAATGTCCTTAGTCTAAAAGTAAAGATAAGATTTACTGCAAATCATTGTGAAAATTAAAAGAGATGACGTGCTGAAAGCTTCTCACTCTCTGGCTGGAATACAGAGAGCACAATAACTACTCATTTCCTCCCACATTATCCCACTTGCATTTCTTCAGAAGTGTCACAGAATGCCCAGTCTGCATCAAGTCATTTCACCACCCTGGGGATCCAGAGCAGAAAGTTGCACAGGCCCTTGATACTTACTACTATTGAGGAATAGTCAAAACAAAACTAGTCTTGTTTCTCTTCATGGACATGGTCACCGTGTGCATTTATTTTTTTGCAGAATAATGATCCCCAGTTAACTTCATCTCTCTGACTGTAAAAGCATCCTTTGGTTCCTCCAGGCTCCCACTCTCAGGACAAGCCATACCCCTAATCCTCATACTTGATTGCCGTGGGGGAGGATTTAGGGAACATTTCACAAAAAGGGAAACCCTGGTGGTGTACTGGTTAAGAGCCATGGCTGCTAACCAAAAGGTCAGCAGTTTGAATCTGCCAGGTGCTCTTTGGAAACCCTATTGGGGTAGTTCTGCTCTGTCCTATAGGGTCGCTGTGAGTCAGAATCGACTTGACGGCAACTGGTTTGGTTCACAAAAAAGATAACATCTGAATAAAGGAAGAATTTTCCAGGTAAAATTGAGCGGTAAGACAGGACTTTCTAGTAGAAGGAACATCTTGAGAGAAACAGAAGTGAGGCAGGAGGAGTGTCTACAGAACAAGATCAAAGTAGCTGCACCCCAGGTTGCACTGGGAGGAGAAATGAAAGATGGGACAAAGCAAATAGGTAGGAGTCTGTTGTGAAAGCTTGTGGACCAAGTAAAGAGTGGGAATATGTCCTTAGAGGTGATGGGCAACCAAAGAAAAGTTCTCATGCACCCTATCTGGCTCCTTTTTGAAATTCTTGATTATGAAACCGGTTCTATCCTTTTGTTGTAATACAGATTTTCTTGCTTTTCCAGTCCATTCCTTCATCTAGAACATGGGAGTGCTTCTTCTCCAAATCACAGGGCAATCCATTGGGTTGAGGTAAGCCAGGTATGACTGCCTCCCAGAGAATCTAGGTCAAGTATGAGGATTAGGGGTATGGCTTGTCCTGAGAGTGGGAGTCTGGAGGAACCAAAGGATGCTTTTACAGTCAGAGAGATGAAGTTAACTGGGGATCATTATTCTGCAAAGAAATAAATGCATACTGTGACCATGTCCATGAAGAGAAACAAGACTAGCATCCAGGTGCAGCTGAGGGGAGCCATCTAGGCCTTAGCTTGTGAACAGAAAGTATACACCCTGGTGCACCTTTTTGGTTGTGTCTAGGCAAAACAGAGACCTAAGGGGTACAATATGTTGCCCAAGGAGGCCACATGCAGCAGAGTCCTGAGAGATAATGAGGGCCTCGCCAATAACGAGGCAGCAGAGACAAGGAAGGGCATCGCAGTTAAATGCAGTGCCAAGTGCAAAGGGGCAGAAGCTCCAATGAGCTAGTTGTGTAGTTTCAAAGTGAATTCACTTAGGTTACCTTATTTGGGGTCCAGGGTATCTTTGTATCACAGGTGTTATGATCCTCATTTCAGAGTGACGGAAACAAAGGCCCAATAAGGGTAAGTAATTCACTTAAAGAAACACATCTGGCAGCACAGATAGGGGACTAACCTCGGTTTCCTGATGAAGAGACCCAAAGTGATATCAGACAGATTCACCACCTCTGTTGAAGGACTGATTATACTCCTTCATTTCATCTTTGAGTACACCCCTTTATTTTTTCATTCATGAAGAACCAAAAGACAAAACAACAGCATATCAAGCTGATGGTAAAGAAATAGTAAGAACATGAGATCGGAGTTGACTGGCAGCCTCTGAAACGGAGAAGATGTTTGTGCTAAGTGAGGACATGTCAACAATTTAATCCACATTGATTTGGCCTTGCTATTGCAAGATCCACAGTAGTCTGCTGTAAATGTCAATAGATATTCCCTTTTTGTTAGTTGAAGCTAGTCCCCAGAAAACGGATTGAAGCAGATTGGTAGAAACATGAGCATTGCTTTTCTTTTTCCCATTCATTTGTGCTTTCAACAAAGATGAACTGAGATTCCCCCTTGCCCACATCAATGCCAAGCACTGGGTATAGAAATGAATCAGACCCTGTCTTTATGTGCAAGAGCTCACAATTGAATGTGGATATACACACCAACAAGCACAATCCAACATGAAACATGTGTAAAGAGAGACCAGTATATGGATCTAGAGCTCAACGTGTCCTGAGTAGCCCAGGCCAGCCTCCCAAAAGAAATGGTGTTTGAGCTAGCCTTTTAAAAAATGACTAGAGTGGCCGATGGTATAATTTGAGCATCAAAATAAATAAACATAATAAAAACCAATATCTGTTGAACTAAATAAGGCTATCTGAATCCATACTCACCTAAGTAAATAAATGGTGGAGAAGGAAAAGCAATGGTGTTCAATTTTTTTTTTTATAACCAAAAGCTCAAAGAGCCTAGTGGAAATTATATTCTTGATTAGAATGAAACCATCCTATTGCTACTACCACTACTAAAAATATCACATTTTTTCTTTCTCTAATTTTGGCAGGAATACCATTAGTTCCGTGTAGCCCCACCACTTTGTTCATTCTTATTAGAGGTACTGAATGACACTTGTATATTTCTGTGGTTATTAAAAATGAGAAAACCAATTAATTATGATTTAATATATTGAACCAGTCTGGACAGCCTAGGTGGCACTATGATAACAAACAACTCCAAAATTCCAGTGCCTTAAAACAACCAATGTTTACTTCTTGCTTCCAGCTAGAAGCTCTGCTTTGCTCTGTTGTCTTCCCTCAAGGACCCAGGTTGGCAAGGCAGCCACTTTCTAGAACATTACCCTTCTCCCTGGCAGAGGGAAAAGAGAACTCTTGAGGCTCTTGCACTGGTGATTAGATGCTCAGCCTTACTCCCATAGCTTTTCGGCTAGAATGAGTCCAGGTACCCTGCATAGCCACAAGGGCACTTGACAATGCTATCCTACCATGTGCCTGGAAGGGGAGAACATTTGGGATATTTGGTAAAAAGCGCTAATGACTACCAAGCTGATAAAGTTTTCCAGACTTTAATCACTTCAGCAAATATTTAGTAAACACTAGTTTTGTGCTAGGCATTGTACCAGTCACTAAAGATACAAAGTTAAGACAAGGTCCTCTAGTTTCACAAATTCAGGGGTACTTTATTTATTAATTTATTTTTAATTATTTTAGATATTTTTATTGTACTTTCGATGAAGGTTTACAGAGTAAACTAGCTTCTCATTAAATAATCAGTACACCTATTGTTTTGTGGCATTGATTGCCAACCCCATGACCTGTCAACACTCTCCCCTTCTTGGCCTTGGGTTCCCCATTACCAGCTTTCCTGCCCTTTCCTGCCTTCTCGTCCTTGCCCCTGGGCTGGTGTGCCCATTTAGTCTCATTTTGTTTTATGGGCCTCTCAAATCTTTGGCTGAAGGGTGAATCTCAGGAGTGACTTCATTACTGAGCTAAAAGTCTGTCTGTGGGCCACATTCTCAGTGTTTCTCCAGTCTCTGTCAGGTCAGTAAGCCTAGTCTTTTTTTGTGTGAATTAGAATTTTGTTCTACATTTTTCTCTAGCTCTGTCTGGGTCCCTCTATTGTGATCCCTGTCACAGCAGTCAGTGGTGGAAGCTGGGCACCATCTAGTTGTGCTGGACTCAGTCTGGTGGAGGCTGTGGTTGTTGTGGTCCATTAGTTCTTTGGACTAAACTTTCCCTTGTGTCTTTGGTTTTCTTGATTCTCCCTTGTTCCAGACAGGGTAAGACCAGTGGAATATCTTAGATGGCCACTTACAAGCTTTTAGAACCCCAGACACTATTCACCAAAGTAGAATGTAGAACATTTCCTTTATAAACTATGTTTTGCCAACTGAACTAGATGTTTCCCAAGACCACAGTCCCCACAGCCAATTCAGGAGTACTTTAGATCAAAGTTATACAAAATTGTATTTTTGTTGATAAAAGGTTTTAAAAATCTAACTCTAGCTTCTTCTTTTGCAGAAGGAGAAATACTAAAGCCCAGAGGTATGCCCCAAACAACCTAGCTGGAAGAGGACTGGTTTCTACACACCAGCACTCCATTAAAGCAAATAGGGAAAAGAAGGATTGAAGAAAGCTGTCTTGGAAGTTGCATAGATGGGCTTGGATGTCCTGTTTATAAGAAAAGACCAAAGAATGTGGACAAGGCAGCCACTTTGAGGGGTACAACAGAGGCCAGGAAGGCCATGAATCTTAGTGAGGGCCAGGAAAGCTGTGGTCAGCTGCTCTGACCTGACATCCGGCCACACGCAAGGCTCTTTACAGTTACCTGTGTTAATACTTGGAGCCCTGGTGGCACAGTGGTTAAGAGCTCAGCTGCTAACCAAAAGGCCAGCAGTTCAAATCTACGGGCCACTCCTTGGAAACACTATGGTGCAATTCTACTCTATCCTATAGGGTCACTATGAGTCGGAATTGACTTGATGGCGATGGCATGTGAGATGGGCGATTCCCCAGTGTGGTGGAGTAGACTTCTCGTGAAGCAGCTCACTTGTGTGTGGTTAAACATAAAAAAACAAAACAAAAAACTATTCAAAGTGTCTGAAAACAAGAATGACTTACATCAAGAATGATATTTTCTTTTCCTACATTAAACATCTGTGGAATTGGAAGCCAGTGTTTAGGAAGCAGTGAGTGTTTGATCATGGTGATGGTTGCACAACATGATTAATGTAATTGATATCACTAAATTGTATCCCTAAAAAATGTTAAATTGGCAAATGTTGTCTTCTATATTTTACAATAATAAAGCAAAACAAAAATTCATGGACTAAAGCAATTGACTGGACATCTTCCTATGAGCAGCATTAAGATAGGCAAAAGAGCTCTGGAATTCATTAGCTTTGCCTTTGAATCTCAGCTCTCTTGCTTACTTGCTGTGCGATTCACATCACCTGGTTGCTATATGTCATAATCTACTAGACAGCAATTGGATGGAGTCTCTGGATGGTGCAAATTGTTAATGCACTTCACTGCTAACTGAAAGGTTGGAGGTTGGAGTCTTCCCAGAGGTGCTTCAGCAGAAAGGTCTGGTGTCTTAGTCACCTAGTGCTGCTATAACAGAAATGCCACAGTGGATGGCTTTAACAAAAAGAAGTTTATTCTCTTACAGTCCAGTAGACTAGGCATCCGAATTCAGGGCGCTGGCTCCAGGGGAATCCTTCCTCTTTCTGTTGGCTCTAGAGGAAGGTCCCTGTCATCAGTCTTCCCTTGGTCTAGGAGCATCTAAGTGCAGGCACTTAGGTCTAAAGGACGTGTTCTGCTCCCAGTGCTGCATTCTTGGTGGTATGAGGTCCCTATGTCTCTCTGCTCACTACCTAATTTTGGTGGTATGAGGTCCCTATGTCTCTCTGCTCACTACCTAATCTTGGTGGTATGAGGTCCCTATGTCTCTCTGCTCACTACCTAATCTTGGTGGTATGAGGTCCCTAGGTCTCTCTGCCCACTACCCAATCTTGGTGGTATGAGGTCCCTATGTCTCTCTGCTCACTACCTAATCTTGTAGACCTTATCAATATAACTGCCACTAATCCATCTTATTACATCATAGTGATAGGATTTACAACATATAGGGAAATCACATCAGAAGATAAAATGGTAAGTAATCATACAAGGGAATCATGACCTGGCCAAGTTGACAGATATTTTTTGATGACACAATTCAATCCTTGACACCTGGAAATTTAATTCTGAAAAGTCAGCCATTGAAAACCCTATGGAGCACAGTTCTGCTCTAACATATGGGACTGCCATGAGATGGAATTAACTGAATGGCAACTATTTTCTGTTTTTCCCTCTTTCAGATCCCTCATCAGTTAAACAGGAATCATAATATCTGGCACTGTGATGTTCAAGAAGAATTTCACAGGAGGAATTCTGAAATGCACCTGTAACTTGCCAAGTATTATTTCTGACATTCAGCAAGCACAAAAGGAATGTTAGTCTACTTCATCCCTTACTTTGATAGCTCAGCTGTATAGTGATCACATTTTTCTGGACAAAAGATTTGATTTGTTTATGGTCCAACATTGTATTAGGTTAGACAAATAGACAAATTTCAGTGACTTAATATAATCAAAACATATTTCTTGCTCACATAACAGTCCTGGATGGGTGTCGGTGGTTCCACTCTCCTTCATACTGACGGTGGCCTGATATTTTCAAGGTTGCCATGGCTTTGACATCTAAATGGGCTAGAAGAAGCAGCGTGCATGGAGAAGCAGGTATGGGAGGTTGAGGTGGGCCCAGCCTAGACGTGGAGCCACTATTTGCGTTCACATTCCGGTGGAGAGAACTTAGGTATAAAGTCTTACCTAATGTAAGGGGAACTGGGGAATCTCGTTTAACTGTGTGCACAAAGGAAAGGACAGATTTTTGTAGACATTGATGGTCTTGATTATGAATCAAAAGCAAACTCTTCTTTCCCTACAGCTTTTGTTTTTACCTAAAAAACTGGCACATAGAGAAAGGTGAGATAGCATTCCCCTGTGAGAACCTGGTAAAGCCTCTAGTAAGACAAAGATAGGTTTGATCTGGGCCTTGGATTAAGGGAAGGTGCTAAACTGTAATTCTAATTATCCTTTCAACCAGCATTTATTTAATTTCTATGAGGTATCACATGCTAGGAATACAGAGATGGAAAGAGAGGTAAGTGATGTGAGCAGAAAATCAGATGTGAGCTGAATCAGAACATAAGAAAATACAACCTGAGCTGAGAAGGATGCATAAAGGAAAGGCACTACCACTACTTTACCTTAAAGAATCTCTGTGAGGCAGGATTAGCATCATCCATTTTACAGGTGAAGAATTTAGTGGTGAGGGTTTTAGTGACAGCAGACTCGTACTTGGTATTTACTATGCTCTGAGCGCTGTTCTAAGTGCTCTGTATACTCTCACCGATTTAATCCTTGTAATAAGCACATGAGAGAGGTTCTATTTTTATCCTCATCCTAAGTATGAGGAAACTGAGACACAATGAATCATTAATATGTTCATGTTTACAGAGTTAATAAGTAATGGGAATGGGATTTGAAGCTAGATGCTCTGGATCCATCATCCATCTCATTACTGTGGTGCCTTACTGCCTCAAAAAGAACAACATATTGAAATCCATGCTAAAGGTCATGTCACGAGGCAGTGGCAGAACAGGATTGAATCCAGGTACATCTGACAAAGAAGGATCTGATTTCTCTTCTGCTGATACTTCTTCTAGGTAGAACTGAGGTAGAGAGTGAAGAAGGTTGAGCATATTAGGGAACTGACATCAGCAAACCTCAAGGGAAGACAGAAAAAGCCCAAAAAAGATACACCCTTGCATTTTTTGGCCTCCAGTGCCCAAATGCCAGTGGCTGATTTCATAACTCAGCAGAAATTCTTCCCTGGTTACACAGACCACAGCTGCTGGTCCAAGATACATACATATCATCAATGTGTTTATTCACATGGAGAGACTTTCCTCAAGTTGGCGCCTGAGTTGTCACAGCAACAAGAAAAGACAAGGAAAGCCTTGAGAAGCAGCCAGAGGCCAAGAAAAGGGTAGCTGGCTATGAAAGCAGGTGTCCTGGAACAATCTTGGTACTATTGTCGACCTCAAGAACATCCAAGCCATAAGTGGTCCTATAGCTCATCTGTAGGTGAAGGAACTGAGCTTCAGAAAAGCCCAGGTACTATATTAAATGCTTTAAATAAGTTATATCATCAATTTCTATCAAGAACCAATAAAATATGATCCTCATTTATAGAGGAAGTAACTGAGGCTGGGGGGTAGGATGTGACTTGCCCAAGGTAGAACTAGGATTTAAGCTCAGTACTGTCTATTCCAAAGCCTACATTCTTGGCTGCAAAGCCATATTGCCTAAGGGCTATGACTTGCCCTTAAAATACACAGTTAACAAAATGACAGAGGCAGAACCAGGTCCCTGTTCCCTCTGCCCTTGCAGGGTCTCAGATTTCCTGTCTGTCAAATAGTGTGACCATCACCCACTTAGAGACCAGGGATGTATTTCCTCAGTACCTCTTAACATTCTGCACTGCATTGCTCTGGAGTGGGTCTTGTTTAAACTTCTCTGCCACAACTCAACAAATAAGCAAACTTAAAAAATAAAAAGCTTAGCTTTCCATGAAGAGGCAGTGTAAACATCTGGCAGGCTTCCTGGGTCTCTGCTTCCTCTGGCTGGGTCTCAGCAAACAACGTGAGTATATTTGGGTTTCAACAGAGGAGGCCTTGCTAGACATTACTCAGCCCTGCTGAAGCAAACCAGCCCAAAAAGTTAGCGATGGAAATACAAGAGCTTTGGTTTGTTGACCAAAACCTAAACAAAGCACTGAGGTTTGGAGTTCAAAAATCTTTCAGAAATGCACACAGTTCCCACATCTTCACTTGGGTTATGTGTGAGTGTATATGTGTGTGTTTGCTAAAATCCTGTCTGGAATAAGATGGGGTATAAATATAAATATGTACAAATAACTTAAAAATAAAGAAATCCAAGCAGAAAGCAGTCCTTTTTTTTTTTTTTTTTTCAGTTTTACAGAATGAAATGGGCCAAACCAAACCAAAACCCATTGTCATCAAGTCAATTCCGATTCATAGTGACCCTATAGGACAGAGTCTAACTGCCCCATAGGGTTTCAAGGCTGTAAATCTTTACAGATGCAGACTGCCTATGAAGGAGCCTTGGTGGCGCAGTGGTTAAAGTTTTCACATACTAACCGACAGGTCAGCAGTTCAAACACACTAGCCACTGTCCGGGAGAAAGATGTGGCAGTCTGCTTCCTTTCTTTGACAAAATTGCCAAATCAGACAAGTTCCTATACCGTCTGGGTAACTTTGGGAGCCAATAACCCTCTCTGGGCTCTAATTTCTCATCCGTAAAATGGGGATAATGTCAAGAATAGCATAAAATATTCTTATTTTACACTGGCGAGGATTGGTTTAGAGAATAATATTAAAGAAAGTCTTACAAACTGTAGAATCCCACGCACATGTGAGAGGCTGTGTCCTCTGCTATTTTCATTGGCAGCACAGGTCCTATTGTGGCACGTTCTCCCCCATGACCCACCACCCCAGCAGGGCTCATGCTGCTCCTTGGCTGTCCAAGGACCCCGGAAAGACATTCTCCCCATGGCAGTACCCTCCTCTCCCCCACAAACACCAAACACCAAAAGTAAAACACCAAGGTAGATTTGGTTGTGGATGAGGGGAAAAACTGAGATAGCCAGATACAAGAAAGAATAATTAGCCACTCATGCAGAAAGCAGTTTAATTCTGTCCCCAAGAGAAAAGTGGCAGGAGAGGAAGTCCTTTCTAAGTAGCAGAGCAGAACCTTCCTCCCAAAGTAGGAGAAAGTCTGAGGCAGACAGGTGTGTAGTGGCAAGAGGGAAGAGTGGTGAGAGCAAGATGAGAGAACCTTAATCAGAAGATTTTTCATTGGCAGCCTACTCCTATACCCATGCCTAGGACATCAGTGAAGGAAGAACACGAATAAGTAATTAAATATACTAAAGAGTGAATCAATGAGTAATTTTAAAAGAAAGAAATGAGACATGTTCAGCTCTGATAAACTTATCCAGGGTTTTCTCAACAGAAAGTAAAGGAAGAACTGAATTTAATGTTCGCTTACCTATCACTTTTATGTTTTAGGGCTTTATTTGATTTTATTTAGAATTACATATGAGGGAAAACCCAGTGCTGTCAAGTCAACCCTGCAGGACAGAGTAGAACTGCACCACAGAGTTTCCAAGGAGCACCTGGTGGATTCGAACTGCCGACCCTTTGGTTTGCAGCCATAGCACTTATGCCACTACGCCACCAGGGTTTCCCATATGAGGGAAGCGTATTAAAATCCTTTCAGTGCCTTGGGCATCTAGAGGCCCTGATCCTGATCCTGATCCTGGAGACACTTAGGTACTGAACGTCCCTGAGAGCTCCTAAGAGAGGTTAGGATCACCCCTCATAGCCCCGCCTCCTGGCATGCCAACAACAGAGAGACTGACTTGGAGAAATGGCACGCTCCAGCAGGAACGTGGGGCAAACAGCAGGGGCAGCTCTGGGGAGGCAACAATATTCAAACCACAGGGCCAGGCAGGGCTGGCGAATGCAGTGCAGTGCTGGGGAACACTGTGCTTGATCTCAGGAGTCCAGGTCAGAGAGGGTGGCAGCTCTCAAAAGCGCGAACTCAGCCAGAAAACAAACAAACAAAAAAGGTACAAAACATGGAAGAGAAGGACAGGAAGATATTCCAGACACAGACCTGGCAAGCAATAGGAACACCAGTGTTGAGCTGGCTGGGACTGAGGGTGGAATTTTCCCCAGCTCTCCATCAGGCCCTGAGTGGAAGGGAGAAACCCTTGGTTATCCATGCCTGGGACCTCTAATTGGGAAAGCTCGGGCACTGTTCCGGTGGAGGGGGTGGGAGATGGGGGACTGGGTGGGGGTGAGGGAGTGAGGGTGGGCTCTTTTTGTCGTTGAATTAAGGAGAGAGAGTGGCAGTTACCTGAAGGGACTTGGAATGGGAAACATCAGGAGGTGAATATATGCCATGTTTTAAAGGTAACCAGTCCAGTTGCTGTTGAGTCGATTCCAACTCATGGCGACCCTACGGGTATCAGAGTAGAACTGTGCTCCATATGGCTTTCAATGACTGATTTTTTGGAAGTAGATCACTATGCCTTTCTTCCAAGGCACCTCTGGGTGTGCTTGAACCACTGACCTTTCACTTAGCAGCCAAACACGTTCATCATTTACACCACCCAGGGACCCAGGTTCAAATACTACTAAGTACACAGGGTGAATGAGCAGGAGGCAAAGCCAAATGATCTGCAGTCACATAGCTGCTGGAATAGACAGGAAAACAAGGCCAAAGGCAGAGGCAGTGTGAGAGGTTTTACAATAAATTTTAATGGACATGTGCTATTTAGTGTGGATCAGACTAGTTTAAATACCCAGTACAGTATGTACCTAGGGCAAAATGTGGCCTGAGCAAGTCCAGACCACCTAGACTTGGCCCAATCCTGACTTTATTGCTGAAATCCTCCAAGGGGCAGCCAAGCGTGGGGCTGAGTTCTGAGGTGGGGGGGGGGGGGTGGGAGTAGATGAGAGGTTAAAAGAAAAGAAAGAAAGAAATGTTATTGTTTTACCAGGTAGCACAAGAATTTCTCTTAGGCAGAATCTTTGTTTATTAAAATTCTTTAAAGCAGCTCAAAATGAGGAATAAGGAGGCAGGGGGTAAGTCATCAAAAGCAAGAGATAGTGTACATTACATCCCAAGTTAACAGGAGCTTAGAGGTACAGAAAAGAAGAGAAAGATTGGTGAGAAGACTAGGACATGGAGAACAGTTAGTGAAATGGTATGAGACTAGGCTGCTATATTGAATGAAGAGAGCAGAGAAAAATCCCCAGTGCCAAGGCTGCCAAAAGACATTTCAGAGCAATGAGGCTTTGTATCAATCAGATATTGTTGCATTACAAATGACCTCAAAATGACAAAAAACAACTATTTCTCTCTCATGTATCTGTGGATCAGCTGGGAGCTGGCTGGCCTGGGCTGAGCTTGGCTCCAAGCCCTGTGTTTGGTTCGTGTTTGGTTCAGGTCTATGTCTCATGTCTCTCATTCTTCTGGGACCAGTGAGCTACCTGCATGCTTTTCTTTTGGCAATAGCAGAATTATAACAGCCTGCCTGAGCCCTCCACACAAGCACATCTCAAGGCTCTGCTTTTGTTACCTCTGATAACATTCTATTGGCCAAAGCAAGTCCCATGACCAAGGCCACTATCAAGGGAGCAGGGGAAATAACTCCTCTGATGGAGGAGGGTCTGGGGATATTGTTGTTCTTAGCTGTTGTCAAGTCAGCCCGGACTCATGGTGACCCCATGTACAGTAGAACCAAAAGTTGCCTGGTCCTGTGCCATCCCCATGATCCTTGTGATCTATAAGGTTTTTTGTTTGCTTGTTTTTATTGTGCTTTAAGTGAAAGTTTACAGTTCAAGTTAGTTTCTCCTACAAAAATTTATACACACATTGCTATGCAACCCTAGTTGATCTCCCTATAATATGACAGCACACTCCTCCTTTCCATCCTGCATTTCCCCTGTCCATTCAACCAGCTCCTGTCCCTTTCTGCTTTCTCACCTCTCCTCCAGACAGGAGCTGCCCATTTAGACTGGTGGCGTAGTGGTTAAGTGCTATGGCTGCTAACCAAAGTGACAGCAGTTTGAATCTGCCAGGCACTCCTTGGAAAATCTCTGGGGCAGTTCTACTCTGCCCTACAGGGTTGCTATAAGCTGGGATCAACTGGACAGCACTGGGTTTGGTTTTTGGTTTGGTATCTACTTGAGCTAAGAGGCACACTCTTCACAAGTATCATTTTATGTCTTATAGTCTAATCCTTGTCTGAAGAGCTGACTTCAGGGATGGTTTTAGTTTTGGGCCAACAGAGTCCAGGGACCACGTCCTCTGGGGTCCCTCCAGTCTCATTCAGACCATTAAGTCTGGTCTTTTTACTAGAATTTGAGTTCTGTGCCCCACTTTTCTCCTGCTCCATCAGAAACTATCTGTTGTGTTACCTGTCAGGTTGGTCATTGGTGGTAGCACAGCACCATCTAGTTCTTCTAGTCTCAGGCTGAAGGAGTCCCTGGTTTATGTGGCTCTTCCTGTCTCTTGGGCTCATATTTTCCTTGTGTCTTTGGTGTTCTTTCTCCTTTGCTCCAGGTGGTTTGGGACCAATTGATGCATCTTACTAGCTTTTAAGACCCCAGACGCCACTCACCAAAGTGGGATGCAGAACATTTTCTTAATAAACTTCTGTTATGCCAATTGACCTAGATGTCCCCTGAAACCATGGTTCCCAGACTCCCACCTGTACTACTCTGTCCCTCGAAGTGTTTGGTTGTATTCAGGAAACTTAGCTTTTAGTTCAGTCCAGCTATGCTGACTTCACCTATGTGGTGTGTTGTCCTTCCCTTCACCTAAGATAATTCTTGTCTACTATCTACTTTTTTTTTTAATCTACTTAGTGAATATCCCTCTCCCTCCCTTCCCACCCTCACACCCATCAAATAATGTTTTCTTCTGTTAAACCTTTTCTTGAATTCTTATACTAGTTGAATTCTCATACAACATTTGTCCTTTTGCTACTGACTAATTTCACTCAGCATAATGCCTTCCAGATTCATCCATGTTAAGAGATGTTTCGAGGATTCAGCACTGTTCTTTACTGTTTGTAGTATTCTATTGTGTGAATATATCATAATTTGTTCATCCATTCATCCATTGATGGGCACCTAGTTTGTTTCCATCTTTCTGCTATTGTGAACAGTGCTGCAATGAACATGGGTGTGCGTGTATCTATTTGTGTGAGGGCCCTTATTTCTCTAGGGTATATTTCAAGGAGTGGGATTGCATATGATACTTCTATTTCTAGCTTTTTAAGGAAGAGCCAAATCAATTTCCAAAGTGGTTGTACCATTTTACATTCCCACCAGCAGTGTATAAGTGTTTCAGTCTCTCCACACTCTGTCCAACATTTATCATTTTGTATTTTTTGGATTAATTCCAGCCTTGTTGGGGTGAGATGGTATTTCATTGCAGTTTTGATTTGCATTTCTCTAATGGCTAATAAGTGTGAGCATTTCCTCCAGTATCTGTTACCCTCCTGAATGTCTCCTTTGGTGAAGTGACTGTCCATATCCTTTGCCCGTTTTTTAATTGGGTTATATGTCTTTTTGTTGAAGTTTTGGAGTATCTAGTAGATTTTGGAAATTAGACGCTGGTCAGATTAGTCAAAGCCAAAAATTTTTTCCTGGTCTGTTACCGTTTTGGTGAAGTTTTTTGATGAGCTTAAGTGTTTGATTTTTAGGAGCTCCCAGTTCTCTAGTTTCTCTTCTGGTGTTCTTGCATTGTTAGTAATGTTTTATATTCTGTTTAAGCCAGGTATTAGGGCTTTTGTCTAGTGTTGTCCCTATTTTTTCTTCCATGGTCTTTATCATTTTAGATTTTATATTTAGGTCTTTGATCCATTTTGAGTTAGTTTTTGCGCATGGTGTGAGGTATGGGTCTTGTTTCATTTTTATGCAGATGGATATTCAGTTATGCCGGGACAATTTGTTAAAGAGACTGTCTTGTCCCCAATTAATGGACTCTGGACCTTTATTAAATATCAGCAACTCACAGGTCGATGAATTTATGTCTGAATTCTCAACTCTGTTCCATCGGTCTATGTTTCTGTTGTTGTACCAGTACTGGGCTGTTTTGACTACCCTACTGTGGCGGTATAATATGTCCTAAAATCAGGTAGTGTGAGGCCTCCCACTTTGTTCTTCTTCTTCAGAAATATTTTACTTATTCGGGGCCTCTTCCCTTTCCATATGAAGTTGGTGATTTGTATCTCCATCTCTTAAAAAATGTTATTAGAACTTGGATTGGGACTGCATTGTATCTGTAGATCACTTTAGGTAGAATAGACATTTTCACAATGATGAGTCTTCCTGTCCACAAGCAAGGTATGTTTTTCCACTTATGTAGGTCTCTCTTGTTTTTTTGCAGTATGTCTTGTAATTTTCTTTGTATAGGCCTTTTACAACTCTGGTTAGATTTATTACTAAGCATCTTATCTTCTTGGGGCTATTGTAAATGGTATTGTTCTCTTCGTTGGAATCCAACTGATTTTTGTATGTTTATCTTGTATCCTGATTCTTTGCTGAGATCTTCTATTAGTTCCAGTAGTTTTCTTGTGGATTCTTTGGGGTTTTCTGTATATAAAATTATATCATCTGCAAATAGAGATACTTCTTCCTTACTAATTTGGATGCCCTTTATTTCTCTTTCTAGCCTAGTTGCTCTGGCTAGGACCTCCAGCACAATGCTAAATAAGAGTGGTAATTAAGGGCATCTTTTTTTTTTTTTTGTCTAGTTCCTATTCTCAAGGGGAATGCTTTCAAAGTCTCTCCATTCAGGATGATGTTGGTTGTTGGCTTTGTATAAATGCTGTTTATTATTTTGAGGAATTTCCCTTCTATTCCTATTTTGCTGTGAATTTTATCATGAATGGGTGTTGGACTTTGTCAAATACCTTTTCTGCAACAACTGATAAGAACAAGTGGTTCTTGTATTTTGTTTTATTTATGTGATGGATTACAATGATTTTTTTTTCTAATGTGTTAACTCTTCTCTGAAAGTTTGGTAGAACTCTACAGTGAAGCTGTCCAGGCCAGGGCTTTCTTTTGTTGAGAGTTTTTTAATTACCTTTACAATCTCTTCTTTTGTTATAATAAAAAAAATAAAAAATATTTTGTTATAGGTTTATTTATTTGTTCTTTGTCTATTGGTTTTAGTTTAGGTAGGTAGTGTGTTTCTAGAAATTTGTCCATTTCTCCTAGGATTTCAAATTTGTTAGAGTACAATTCTTCACAGTAATCAGATATGATTCTTTTAATTTCAGTTGGGTCTGTTGTGATATCACCCATCTCATTTCTTATTTGGGTTATTTGCTTCCTCTCTCTTGTTTTTCTTTTGTCAGTTTGACCAATGGTATATTGATTTTGTTAATGTTTTCAAAGAACCAGCTTTTGGTCTTGTTAACTCTTTCAGTTGTTTTTCTATTCTCTAGTTCATTTAATTCTTCTCTAATTTTTATTATTTGCTTTCTTTTGGTGCCTGAGGGCTTCTGCTGCTGCTCTGTTTCTACTTGTTTGAGTTGTAGGGTTAATGTTTTGATACTGGCCCTTTCTTCTCTTTGGATGTGTGTATTTATTGCTATAAATTTACCTCTGAGCACTGCTTTTGCTGTGTCCCAAAGGTTCTGGTAGGTTGTGTTTTCATTCTCATTTGACTCTGTGAATTTCTTTATCCAGTCTTTAATTTCTTCTATAACCCAGTAGTTTTTGAGCAAGGTGTTGTTCAGTCTCCATGTGTTTGATTTTTTTTTTTGGTTTGCTTTTTCTGTTACTGATTTCTACTCTTATGGCTTTACGGTCAGAAAGGATGCTTTGTAATATTTTGATGCTTTGGATTCTGTTAAGGCTTGCTTTATGGCCTAATACGTGGTCTGTTATGGAGAATGTTCCATGTGTGATGGAAATGAAAGTATACTTGGCTGCTGTTGGGTGGAGTGTTCTGTGTATGTCTGTGAGGTCCAATTGGTTGATTGTAGCATTTAGATCTTTATGTCTTTATTGAGCTTCTTTCTGGATGTTCTGTCCTTCACCAAAAGTGGTGAGTTGGAAGTCTACTATTATTCTGGAGCTGTCTATCTTTCTTTTCAATGCTGTTAGAGTTTGTTTCATGTATTTTGAAGCCCTGTCATTGGGTGCATAAATATTTTTTATGGTTATATCCTCCCAGTGTATCAACACTTTAGTCGTTATATAGTGTCCTTCCTTATTCTTTGTGGTGGATTTTACTTTAAAGTCTATTTTGTCAGAAATTAATATTGCCACTCCTGCTCTTTTTTGATTGTTGTTTGCTTGATATATTTTTTCCACCCTTTGAGTTTTAGTTTCTTTACGTCTTTACGTCTAAAGTTTTTCTTTTGTAGGCAGCATATAGACAGATCTTTTTTTTAATCCATTCTGCCACTCTCTGTCTCTTTGTTGGTGCATTTAGTCCATTTAATTCAGCATGATTATTGATAGATATGAGTATAGTGCTGTCATTTAATGTCTCTTGTGCATGTATGTTGTTGACGGCTTCTTTGTTCCACTTAATTTTCTGTGTTGAGTCGTTTTTCTTTGTGTATTTTCTTTTCATCTTTGGTAATTTTTTATTTGCTAAGTCTTTACATTTTTCCTGTTTTTTTATTTTGATGTGTAGAATTGTTAGTTTCTTTTGAGGTTACCTTAGTATTTACCCCTATTTTTTTAAGTTTAAACCAATCTTATTTCTTTATAACGCCTTGACTTCCTCTCCATATGAAGGAACTATGAGTACATTTTTTACTCCCACTTTTTTTTGTTTTAATGTTGCCATCTTTTATGTATTGATATATCTGGTTCCTCATTTTCGGTGTTTTAACTTTGATTTCTTTTTATGACTTCCCTATCTGGGTTGATATCTGGCTGTTCTGTCCTGTGTTCTAGTCTTCGATTGTTATCTGATGTTATTGATTTTCTAACCAGAGGACTCCCTTTAGTATTTCTTGTAATTTTGGTTTGGTTTTCACAAATTCCCTGAACATCTCTTTATCTGGAAATGTCCCAATTTTGCCATCATATTTGAGAGACAGTTTTGTTGAATATGTAATTCTTGGTTGGTATTTTTTTCCTTCAAGGCTTTATATATGTCATCCCATTGCCTTCTTGCTTGCGTGGTTTCTGCTGAGTAGTCCCAGCTTAGTCTTATTGACTCTCCTTTGTAGATGACTTTTCGATTATTCCTGGCTGCTCTTAAAAATTCTCTTTGTCTTTGGTTTTGGCAAGTTTGATTATGTCTTGGTGACTTTCTTTTGGGATCTGCCTTGTGTGGGCTTCGATGAGTTTCTTGGATAGATATTTTCTCATCTTTCCCAATATCAGTGAAATTTTCTGCCAAAAAATCTTCAACAATTCTCCCTGTATTTTCTGTTATTCCCCCCATCTGGTACTCCAGTCACTCATAGGTTATTCCTCTTGATAGAGTCTCACATAATTCTTAGGATTTCTTCATTTTTTTTTAATCCTTTTATCTGATTTTTCCTCAGATATGTTGGTGTCAAGTGCTTTATCTTCAATCTCACTAACTCTGACTTCCATGGCCTCAATTCTGCTCCTGTGACTTTCTATTGAGTTGTCTAATCCTGAAATCTTATTGTTAGTCTTCTGGATTTCTGCTTGCTGTCTCTCTGTGAATTCTTCTAGCCTGTTAAATTTGTCATTATGCTTTTCTATAATTTTCTTAAGTTCTCTATTACTTTGTCTCTTTGTTCCTTGGCTTGTTCGGTATTTTGCTTGATGTCCTTCCTGATCTCTTGAAGAGTCCTGTGTATTAGTCTTTTGAATTCTACCTCCAGTAATTCTAAGAAATTATCTTCCTCCAGAAGGTTTCTTTATTCTTGGTTTTAGTGGCTTGCTGAAGCCATCATGGTCTGCCTGTTCATGTGATTTAATATTGACTGTTGTCTCCAAGCCATCAATAAGTTATCATATTTATTTATGTTTGCTTACTGTGTCCTAGCTTCTTGTTTTGCTTTGTTTTGTTTTGATATGCCCAAATAGGGTGCTCCTGTGAGCTTGTTTGATTATTGGTGCCTTTGAAGCTCTAACGTCCTGTTACCAGGTACTTAGATCTGTTACTAGGTATGTGAGCCCAGGAGTCCATTTGCTTTTCAGTGAATTCAGTTTACAGTTCAGTGGATTTGGTGAACTCAGCTCAGGTGTCCAGGTAGTAGTAGGTTACCAAGCGTGTGGTTCAGGCTCTCACCTACAGTCCTAGGTGGGCAGGGGTGATTGGTGTAGGTATAGGTATTTGGCTACATTAGGGGGTCACATGCTAAGCAAAGCAGGGGGCTGACAGCTGCCCCTAAGTGTCTGGGAAGAAAGCATATTCCTGTTCCCTAGAGGACGTAGCTGGGTGGGTTTTGCAGCCGAACTATGGGCACCCAATGCTGTTGGCTATAAGGACTGGAAGGCACCACTTTTTCTTGGACCTCTGTCATGGGTGACTGGGTGGTGTGGGTGAAGCCACCAGTTCTCAGGCCCCTGATGTGGGAAGGTGAAGACCCTGTTTGATAGAGTGGTGTCACATCTCACAAGCCTGCCACTCCACCATGTAGGCGATACAGTTGAACTTAGGCTTCAGGAATATACTCTGTTTTACTGTGCTAATGAGGGTCTACACTGTTGAAATGGGCCCACACAGGTCTACGCAGGGGTGAAAGGCATTCAAAGTCCATGGACCCCTTATGCCTGTGCCTAGGCAAAGGAGCTGTGCCTGCCCTGAGTTCTTGGCTTAGAGGAGCTGGCAGATTATTTTTTCCTGTTTGTTAATTTGTTCCCTCTCCAAGGCCAGGAGAACTGCTCAGGGAACATGACGGGTCCTACTTCCCATCCAGAGGACATGACAATCTCTGAAGCCAGCCTGGGACCTAGTGCAGAGTGAGGAGCAGGCAGGTAAATGGGAGAGTTTTTCTCAGAGGGGTGTTTTTTAATCTTTGCAGTAGGTTAGATGCATGTACTTACCTTTTGCCAGTTGTGCACCACTTTTCACTGATTCTGGAGGCTTATCTGGTACTCAGTCTCTTCCAATGTGGGAAACGCATCTCAAGCACGAATGCTTGCCTTACTGCTGGCACCAGCTGATCCAGCCTGCAGGGTGCTGGTTCCCAAGAAGTCAGGTCGGGCAAATCCTCGCTGCTTCTGAACCGTCTCTCCCTCTCGCTGCCACTCAGTCCAGTTCCTCAACTTTGCCTTTGATGTTCAGGGCTCCTAGACTGTCATGTATAATTGATTCACTTGTTTTATCAGGTCCTTGTCATAAGAGGGACCACAGGAAGCGTCTGACTACTCCACCATCTTGGCTCCACCTCTGTAAGGTTTTTTATTGGCTGATTTTCAGAAGTAGATAGTCAGGCCTGTCTTTATAGTCCATTTTAGGATGGAAAACCAAACCAAACTAACCCCATTGCCATCGAGTCAATTCCAACTCATAACAACTCTATAGGACAGATTAGAACTGACCCATAGAGTTTCCAAGGAGTGACTGGTAGATTCGAACTGCTGACCTTTTGGTTAGCAGACATGGTTCTTAACCACTATGCCACCAGGGTTTCCTCTTAGTCTGGAAGCTCCCCTGAAACCTGTTTGACATCACAGCAACACGAAAGCCTCCACTGACAGACTGGTGTTGGGTGTGCATGAGGTGAATTGGCCAGAAATTGAACTCAGGTCTCCCACATGGAAGGCAAGAATTCTACTGCTGAACCACCACTACCCCCACAGTGGTGAATATTTGTGAATATTTGCTAAACAAAGATCTAATCTACTAAAAGTCTAATGCTAAATTTGAAATTGTTTGTACTGCTGCTATGTAAATTCCTTCTCTGTAACCTCTATTAGTCCTCAGTACAGGTACCACAAGCACAAATTTTTTGAGCTGATTTTATATAAAAACCAAGGTGGAGTATGTGTTTCATACCCAGATCAACATGATACAGAGCAGATGGAAACAGTGAGATGATCCCTCACAGAGTAGGCAGCTGTTCAGAGTCTGAGGTGCCATGAGCAGCTAAGCCCCTTGAAACTCATAGGCATATTGGGAAGGGAAGAGAAGTAAGGGTGAAGCCAACCTTCTTTAGACCTCAAGGAAACCTCAGGTGTTAACAGTGTTACCCAGATAAAGCTATTGCTAGTGGCTGTCAACCAGTGAAGCTAGATGACCGTTGCTTCACCCGGCGGAAGCTATGGCTGGGCAGGGCAGACTGCAGAAGTCTTAGGGCTCGTCAAAACAGCTGGGAAGATCTAATATGGACATGAAGGCATCAACCAGGTCAAGGCAGGGAAAGGGGAGGGACCAAAAAGCTATTATTTGAGTACAAGGTGAGGATTTTTTTTTCTCAAGAACAAGGTAAAATAATAATAATTAAGCCACTAGAAGTGGAATGTACAGTCATTATAAAATTAGCAGGTAGGTTAACTTAAAGCTGAGTCACCATGTACACTTACATAGGACACATTAGGAGTCCTTGGGTGGTGTAAACAGTTAACAAGTTTGGCCGCTAACCAAGAGGTTGGAGGTTCAAGTATGACCAGAGGCACCTTGGAAGAAAGGCCTTGAGATTTACTTCTGAAAAGTCAGCCATTGTAAACCCTATGGACGCTGAAACTATTGCCCTGAGATAATCTTTAAACCTTAAACCAAAAATACCCCTTGAAGTTTTTTTTAAACCAAATAATAGTTTAGCTTAACTAGAAAAAATGTATGCCTTGAACATTATACTTTTTCAAGAACTATCTAATGGGATCAAAGTGACAACAACAACTGGAAAGATTAGATAGGAACCATAGGGGGCAGTAAGTTCATGTTAATGAGAAGGAACAACTCAGAAAAGAAGGGTGAAAATGGATATACAACTCAAAGAATGTAACCAATGTCACTGAATTGTACATGTACAAATGGTTGAATTATTTGTTTTGCTATGTATATTCTCAATAACAACAACATTAAAAAAAAAAGGTGGGAAGGAGAGAAAGCCCCATGGAAAACCCTGCCCTGACACACATGGGTCACCTTGAGTTGGAACTGACTTGAGGGCAACTTGATTTTACTGGTTATAGTGAGACACTACTATAGGCCAGTAGACTTCAGGAAGAAAAAGTCACAAGAAAATTATAGATACTCAATGCTTTACTCACTTGGACAAATACTTTGACCCTTTATAGATAATGTAAAGGATAAATGCTTTGATCACTTTCAAGTGCATGTTTTTAGCACCCCTTCAATGGAGTCTTCTTGGAGTTTGCCAACTCAGGAATACAAGGAATACATCTTCTCCCCTTCTGGTTTGCAACTAGGCTCCTACTCTCCGATGGGTCACTAGGAGGAAGTCTCAAGTTTTACTTGTACATAATAGAAACCTTGTAATTTCGATGTGTTAAGGAACTTGAGTGAGGGTTCCTGAACTACTGCCTGGTGAATAACCCCCTTTCGTTCCTGCAATAATGATGTCATATTAAATTGTGAGTCTTTAGTCAGAATTTCTACTACACTGGCACTCTGACAACGTCCCTAGATGAGGCAAGCATTAAGCCCTTTTCTGCTAACTGAAAGGTTGATGGTTCAAGTCCACCCAGAGGCACCTAGGAAGAAAGGCCTGGCAATCTACTTCTTAAAAAAAATCACCCATTGAAAACCGTATGGAGTCATGAAAACCCTGTGGAGCACAGTTCTACTCTAACACACATACGGTTGCCATGAGTCAGAGTTGACTCCATGGCAACTGGTTTATTTATTTATTTTTTTTTTTTGGTTTTGGCACTCTGACAAATAGAAAGTAGATGCTCCGAGTTCCCTTCCTTCCTTCATTCCTCCTATGTGCTTCAGATTCATTCCTTGCTGGTTTGACAAATCTCATATAGAGTCATCAAATGAGATCAATCATGTGAATGCAAACAGCATATAGAAGAGTCCCAACCGAACCATGTTAATCTAATCACCCCCAAATCACTGTCACAACAGATCACAGTACAAGAAGCTTGATTTGTTTATGTTTGTTTGTGTCTTTCGTTTCCTATCGGGCCGTTATGACAAATCAGCTCTTTCCAGGGAGGCTTATCTTCGTAGAGTCTAAATTTCACAGTGCCCTAAATTGCCCTTTGCTTTACCTCTCAATTTCATTTTTAAAAGGAAACACTCCTGCAACTCCATAGGGCTTTGACACGTTGCTATTAATTTGAGGCTGAGGCGGTATTTTTGAAGCAGGATGGAGGATGGTGATGGGATTGGGTAATGGAAGCTATTTACTTACCACCAGCTGCCTCCAGCTGTGACACCCTGCTAGGTTATGGAATAAAAGCACAGTAAATAAACACCCTGAGGAGACACACTGAAGCACAGCACACATGGAAATCCATCTCCTCACAAATCCTGGAAAAATATGTACTCAGGGATGAGCACGTCCAAAATAAACCCTCCCAAGCCAACTATTTGGAATGGTTTCCCTGTTGCTGCCCTGGGAGCAATTTGCAGAAATAAAACAAGATTGCTAAGGTCATTGCTCTGAGCAGGTACACCGTCCTTCTCTCGTAAGAGAGCTAACTCCTGTTCATCTTTTGAAACTCAGCACAACATCACCTTCTTGGCATTGCCATGTCTGATATCTGCCACTAAGCTGCTTCCTCAGGGCTTCCACAGACCCTTGGCTTCTTCATCACAGCACTCATCGCGTTATATTGAATCATTCATAGTTCACTAAACTGCAAGAATCACCAAGGTCATGGACCATATTCTATTCATCTTCATATCCCCAACAACTAGTATCATAGCTGCTTGTAGTTGCTCAGTAAATGCTTGTTGAGTTCAACAAAATCTGATCATGCCCGTTCTCCTTGAAAGCTTGATTATTTGTTGGTACTTAAAAAAAAAAAAATGAAGGGAGGGAAAAGTGCTTGATAGGGACCTTAGGCATTAGCATCAGTCCATGGACCAAGGAAAGAAAATATTACTACCTTTTTCCTGTCCCTTCCTGCTCCTCGGTAATAGTAGTTGTGTTCAGTTTCTCTCTTGTCCATTGTTCCTTTTATGCTCTCAACTCGGATCCTAGGAAGAGAATATAAACTGTTTCACAGTCCACGGTATAATCTGACTTAGGAAACACTAATTTCATCCCAACTTTTCACTTTACTAATGAGAAAACTCATTTCTCACTTGTCTCATGACATCATCACCCACTTTTATTTTTCTCATTCCCTCTGTCCTTCTAATCCTTGTTTTCACGGAGAGCTCACTCTCACCCCTACCCCTTGCCTCCACCATTCACTCCATCCTATCCACGATGAAGATACTGATCTAGATTTAGATATTCCAAATGTTGCATTGGACCACACATAATAGACGAAGTTTTCAGAGGGATTAACGTATAAAGTGAAAATGATATTGATACTTTTTGGGTGATCTCTCTCCTTGCGGATATGTCAGATCTGAAGGGAGCTGCCCCTTCCACCTAATTCTGAGGGTAATTGAAGTAAATTTATTGAAAGTACTTCATTTCCAATAATGATAAAAGATAGGAATAGTCACCTATGTTGAACACCTACTAAGGACTCTGCACTGGATGTTTTATATTCATGATCTCATTTCATTACAAAAATACTCTGTAAGGCAGATGGTATGATTCCTATTTTACAGATGAGAAAGCTCAAGCTTGAAGAGGTTTAGTAAAAATGTTTAGTAGTATGCCCAAAATCATACAGTCAGAAGGTGGGTGAGACAAGGTTCAAACCCAGGTCTCTGGTTCCAAAGCATATATTTTCCCCACTACTCAACCATGAGTTTGTTGATTGAGGGTAAAGTCATGAACACGTCATCTAATTTATATACCCCACCTAGGCACTATATCTTTCCTTCCTCTACCCCTCCAAGGATATCTCTACAAATAATTGATTGCTGAAAAAAATAGATGCCCAAAACCACATGAGATACAGAGCAGAAGCCAGTGATCAGAAAGCAGGAGTTTTGATCTAGGGATAGATCCGAGGAGTATGAAAAGGAGTCACAAGGATGCCCAGTCCAACTCATTTGATAAACCCAGAACATGGTTCTCTCTCTATTCAGAACAGCTCTTAATGGGCTTCCACCTGGCACTTCACCTCTTGTTCAGTAGCGTATTAAGATGCCACTAAACACCTGCCCTGGTGCTCTCATCAGGCCTAGAAGGACTGCCCAGTGGGCTCCACAATTTTTGTTGAAGCTGTTGGAACTCAGTTACTTCCTGGAAATTGCAGGTTCAGCCATAACTAAGCGATCATTTTAGCCAAACCAAATAACATCCTGAACAGAGTCCTCCCACTAACCCAACACTCTCCAGACTTGAAAGCAAAAGAAAGAGATCCAACAAAACCACTTTATTCCTTCTCAGATGCTTTCTCTTCCTGAAGTCCATGTTCACGCTCCATTTTATTCTTTGATTTTCCTTTTTTCAAAGCAATCATTTAGAATGGTGGTTGATTCTGAGACAGGCAGGCAGAGTTCAACAATGATTCAGCAAACACAATTATTCCAAGAACTCTGTACAAGGAGTACTGGGCCAGGCAATTTCTCATCCATTCTCTCACTTATCCTCATAGCAACCCTTCTGGGTACAATTTTATCCCCTCATTTTAGATGAGAGATTAAGTGTATTGCCCAATGTCATGCAACCAGCAAGATGCTGAGAATTCAAAGCCAGGGTCTTCTAAGTATTACTTATTTCACTATTTTCATAGCATATTCTCAACCTAAAGGAGCAGACAAAAATGAGGGAAACCTATAAGATGCAGTGACACAATAGCCACGATGGACTCAAATATACTATTGATCATGAAGATGGCACAGGACTAGACAATGTTTTATTCTCTTAGATATAAGGTCACCGTGAGTCAGAATTGACTTGACATCAACTAAAGATAACAAAAAAGAAGCAGAGTTATGCAATAATGGGCAATTTCAGGAAGTAGTGAGATCCCCATCACAGGCACTGAGACATGAGATAGTAGAGGGCATGTGAGTTAGTGTACTTTCAATAAGATATTTGTGGTGAGTAAAAAGAAAGGGATCTGGTCAGGAAGTCAGGGCCAAATCATTGTAAGCCATACTACAGACCTTAGAGCTAGGGCACTAGGCAATATAGAATGTTTGAATAGCTTTAAGTAATGAATTCATCATTGTTTCAATAAATATTTTATATAATACTGACTAAGTGTTAGGCCCTGGGGACAAAATTGTAAACAGAACAAATGACTCCTGCCCTCTTTGGACCAGCAGTGGGTGCTAGAGAAGGAATAGTAGGATCAACTAAGAGAGGTTTTCCCACAGGAGATGATGCCTAAGTCAAGACTTGATGGTGGGTGAATGTGGAAAAGAAGGTAGTAAAGTAGATTGTGACAACCAGTGGAAAGAGTACAAGAGGCAAGGCCAGAGGTAGAAAAAGCATGGCACATCTGAAGAACTGGAATTGGTGTAGACTGACTGGTAAGAATGGCTTAGAGGTGAGGCTGGAGGAGTGGTAGGGACCAGATCAAGAAGGCAGGGAGTGTTTTGAATAGGTTTTGTCTAGAAAGTCACTCTGTTTGTGGTGGTGGCTGGAAACCTACAGCCATTCAACACAGATTTGAGACTGTCTTTTAGAACACCATGAGGATGCAGTGCACGAAACTGATGGGACCTCAAGAAGCAAATTTTGTCACCCACCTCTCCCTTATCAGTTAATGTGCTTTGCGCTGGAAGCAATAGAAACTCAATCTTGCTTAAGTAATAAGGAAATACATTACCTACATAAAAAGAAGTCCAGAGGCAGGGAGGGATTAACATTATCAGAGACTCAATGACATAAACAAGCACTTGAGTTCTTTCCATCTCTCTATTCAGCCCATCTTCAACACTGGCCTCATCCTAAACCTGGTTCCTCTTGAGATTGAAAAATGGATGTCAATAGCAATTGGAGCTATATGTTTCTTTGTTATCGTACTCCAGGAAAGAAGGGGAAACCACTTTTTCTCATACATGGAACATAAGTCCTTTTCTTTGTCTGATTATACTTTCAGTCACTCCTGGACCAATGGTCACAGGGGAAATTCTCTGGGTTTATTGGCTTAGATTAATGGACATCTACCTTTCTTCTGGAAACCCTGGTGGTGTAGTGGTTAAGTGCTATCTATGGCTGCTAACCAAAAGGTCGGCAGTTTGAATCTACCAGGCGCTCCTTGGAAACTCTACGGGGCAGTTCCACTCTGTCCTATAGGGTCACTCTAAGTCAGAATCAACTCGACGGCAGTGGGTTTGGTTTTTTGGTACCTTTCATCTAGATGGCAATGGGTTTTTTTTTTTTCTTTAACTTTCATCCCTGGATGGCACAAATACTTAGGCACTTAATTACTAGCCAAAAGGTTGGCAGTTTGAACCAATCCAGAAGTGCCTCAGAAGAAAGGCCTGACAATCTATAGCAGCTGAACTCCCACCTGTGGGTTGCCACAAGTTAGAATCGATTTGACAGCAACTGTTATTTGTTTTTTAACCTTTGGAACTAGAAATCGTGTCTTTTCCTGCATCTTATGGTCGTGGAGGACGTGGATATCTGAAGAAAATTATGGTTGTGTTAGGAAGAAAGAAGTTGAGGAATGGAAGTAGAGTGTCTACTGTACTCCACCATGATGAGTTGAGTACCTTTGGTTTTGAACAAGTGATCCCAGCTCTGATACCTTGAATGCTCTGATGTTTAAGGGTCAATCCCACCAGTTATCCACTCAACAACAACATTGGTAATCCTTATCTCCTAACACGGTAAATTCAATTATATGGAAGTAATGGTGCGCCTAAACAACCTGCACATTGGACATAAGCTATCCTGAGTGAAATAGAAGTTTAATAAACTGGTTTTCATATTCATATAAATTTTAAAAGATATCATCTAGGCCAAGACCTTTTTCTCTTTTCCTTCACAGAATAATGTTGAGGATCAATTTCTCTGGCTTAACATCACCAAACTTGGCAGCAGCTCATATTTGGAATATAAATGATGTCATCTGGTTGGCCTTTTCCCATCACAAACAGTAAATCTTTGAATCTGGAGAGATCTTTTATTTGGTTATACATATTGTACAGCATCAAGGGGTTAGAACACATGTGCTAGAGATTATTAAAATCATCTGGAGGAGAATGGCTTATTATTGGAAAGCCCAGAACTTACGACCCTTTCATGCCTGGTATCTCCATCAACTATTCTTTTGCTCCTGCCTTTTTAAAGCAACAATTGTGGCCTATTGGCCCATGATCCTTTGCAAACTAAGTTTTTTCTGGCACGTCATGTCCCTCTCCCTCAAAAAGATATTCCTTGCAGAGTATAGAGCAAGAGGAACTGGATTAGGAGTCATAAAGCTAATCTCAGCTCAGCAACACACCAAATATACGGCTTTGTGCAAGTCATTTAAACTCTCTAAGCTTCAGTTCCTCATCTATAAAATGGAGATGATGATAACCAGCCTTAATTTTTGAGAGGACTATTAAAAAAAATTATTGAATATCTGCTTATCACTTTATAATTTGCCAGAATCTTTCAATTACATTAGCATTAGACTGATAACATGATCCCTTACCTTGCACATGGAAGACACTCAAGAAATGCTTGTTAAATAAGATATACCGGTTGCCATTGAGTTGATTTTGACTCATGGCAATTCTTTTGTGGGTCAGAGCAGACTACTGTGCTCCATAGGATTTTCAGTGGCTGAATTTTCAGAAGTAGGTCTCTAGGGCTTTCCTCCAAGGTACCTCTGGGTGGACTAGAACCTCCAATATTTTGGTCAGCAATCAAGCACATTAATGATTTGCATCATCCAGGAAGTCCAACTAGGGTTGATGAACTCTGAGTCAACAAGTTATTCCACATCTCTGAATTTTGTTTTCTTTAATTTTATTTCAGAGATGTTGTAATGGGCAAAGAAGATAAAATATTAGCACTGTGTGTGGCACATTGGTGTGCTCGAGAACTGGAGAGTCCCTTTTCTCCAATTCTCTCCTTGTTCAGAGCCTCATTCTTCTCATCCCATGTAACTGGCAATAATGACATTCCACCTGTCAAAAGACATACCTGTGGAGCTGAGGGAAAAACAGCAAGTCCAGACTCTGGTCCTAGTTTTCCAACTTCTCAGTTGTGTGGCAATTTTTTCAGAGTCTCTGTTCCCCTATATGAAAATGAAGCACTTGGTCTAGATCTAAAGTTCTCAAACTTTTGGAATTCATAGTTCAGTCAAACAAACAAAATAACCATAAACTAGGAGCCTAACATAATGAGGCCAACTTGCTAATGTGATAGATATTTTTAAAAATAATTGTGATTTACCTTCACAATCATTAAAAAAAAGGGGGGGGGGGAGGAGGGACGAGAAAAGAATACCAAAGAAGAATGAAGAGCAAAATTTCAGAATAGAAGACATTTATTTACATTAAATAAATTAACTTTAGTAAAAAATTGCTGAATTGTCCAGTTGGTCTCATTTTTTCTAATTTTTCCACGGACTGATAAAAATTTAGAATGGACCAACCTGGGTCTTTAGAGCAGTATTTGAAAACTACTGGAATGTATGATTGGAAGTTTTCTTCTAACACCAATATCCTGTGCCTCTATCATGATTTCACCATGGTAAGAAGTTTTGATGTTAAAACAGCAGTTTGTTTGGTAAAATTCAATAAAACAGTGAGTCAATTCAAAGGAGAAATCAATCTGATAACTAGTTTTGCTGAACTGAATGACTCTGGGCCCAAACAGAAAGTTTAATTTAGTCAACACAGCCTAAGACATTACGTGTGGACTTAACACATACGAACTGCCCCAAAGGTCCTCAAGGCACCCCTTTCCCCTAACATTAATCCTTCTGCCTCAGGCTTTGTTCTGTTGACTATAAAGTGATGATGATCACACTTGTACCTACCTATATCATAATGAGAAAGATATGTAAGAGAACCAAATGTATCCAAAGCATTCCTAATTTAGAGTCCCTGGGTGGTGTGAATGGTTAATGCACTCAGCTGCTAACCAAACGGTTGGAGTATATGCAGAGGAGCCTTGGAACAAAGGCCTGGCAATCTACTTCTGAAAAGTCAGTCATCAAAAATCCTACAGAGCACATCTGTACTCTGACACACAGAGGGTCTCCATGAGTTAGAATTGACTCCACAACAACTGGTATTCCTAATTCAGGTACCACCCGCTTACCTTGAGGTCACATTCTCTAATGCCTTACACTCTCCCAGCTCAAGTCAAAAAATAACCTCTGAAATCTACCATGGTGCTTTCAAAAACCCTGCAGGAATGCCATGTACTTTGTTACCAAGATTCTAAATAGAGACACACTGATCCATAGTTTGCACACATTTCTAACACGGTTGGCTATCTGGTTTTGGCCAAATTAGAAATGGACAAGCAGAATGGAGGCAGGAGAAGCTACTGAGACAGGTCAGTGGTTACAGAGACCACCCTGGACCTCACATGAGAGAAAAACAAAAACAGACAAATTGGCTCTATCCTTACTTAGAATAATAATGGATATTCATAACTTTGAGACATGAAGGAAATTTTAAACTACACTCAGTAACCTTCTCAGGGAAGTGGATGACTTTAGAATGAGGCCAAAATGGCTAAAATAGATGTTCAGAGGAGCACACCTCAACTATCAAGAAATTCACCTAAAGCAGGTGAACGTTAATTCCCCTGTGATTCTAGATAAATGAAGTAGTAAAGGCAGTAGGAACAACAATCATAACAATCACTGGCTGTTGTATTGAACTTTACCTTCTGTGTAGGGTTCTTTACTTCTCAAGTAATATTCAGATCAACTCCATGAGGGAGAAATAATAACCATTATTATCCACTCATTTCTCCAAATGAGGAAACTGAAGCTCAGCATGGTAAAATACCTTGCCCGAGATAGCAGAGTTAGTAAGAGGCACAGTCAGAATGAAACTCAAGTCTTTGACTTTAAGCCCAGTGCTCTCCCACCCTCGCTCCTCTCTCATCCTTATAAATAGCTATAAGACTAAGGGGTTCAAAGGAACTTTCATCTGGTTCTCAGGCCCATTATAAATGTCACTTGCCCTAGGGAGGAAAATAAAGTCCATGCTCTTTGCTTGCTGATGTGCTAACTCATTGGCGCCCAGAAATAACCTCCTGGAGACTATGGGCCTTGTATTTACCACAAAGCAGCGGGTAAATAACTAGTTGGTGTTTTAGTGTTTTGTGGTCATTTAATCTGTTGTGTTCCTTCCCAAGGCTCTGAAGGTTTCCTTTTTCATTTAATTTTTATTTACGTTTCTGAGGTCTGTGTTGTTTGGGGTTTGGTTCATTGGATGTTTTTCTTGGAATGTGTTGCCATTGGCTTTGGGATGTTCCTGCTCTGCTATTTCATGGAATTTTCCCCGAGTGTGGATTGCTATGTATTTCTTCAGGGCAGGGAGCCAAGGCAGTGCTGGTATGTAATCTGTTCCTCTGGCCAGAGGATTTCTTGTCACCCATCCACATGGTGCTTGATTGTATTTCTACACTGATAATCTCCCTCCTGTCTGTTAATGTGCAGCGACCTTGGAGTTCAGCCATCTTGTGTGTTGTGCGTTATTGGCTCTGGATAAGACGAGGCCAGTTGCTTCTGATAGAGATTGTGTCAACTGATTCCACCAATTTGTTCTATCAGCCCAGAGTTGGGGAAGGAGGTTCACGGCAAGTGTTATGGAAAGAGTGGAGCAGGCTCATAGGGTTAATGCTACAGACAAAGCGGGAGTGTGTGACTGAAAACCTCCAGCCCTCCCCAAAGCTCTGTGCCCCAGTAGGAAACAGAGCCAGAGGAGCCAGGTGCAATCCAAACACTGCACACTCCCATGACCCTCAACAAGCCTTTCTTCCTTTGTCTTTGACAAGCCCATAAAAACGATGTGCCAGAGAAAAATAAGAACGTGTTCCAAATCAGAAAGTTTTGTCCTTTGGATATTTTCTTTGTGGGTAGAAAAAAATGAGAAAGGTCAAGTCATGTTTGGTCATTAAAATGGTATGTTTCTCCCGAGGCTTTCAGCTTAATTAAGATGCAAAACACACACTGAGGCAGAAAGTTGCCCTGAGTGAATCCTTTCTTTGGCTGTTTTATCTATTATGATTCATTTCATTGTTTGGTTTGTATGTTCTATACCTCTTCTCTTTCCAAAAAGAATTTGGGATAGCTTATAAAAATACGGAAACCTTGGTGGCGTAGTAGTTAAGAACTATGGCTGCTAACCCAAAGGTCGGCAGTTCAAATTCACCAGGCGCTCCTTGGAAACCCTACAGGGCAGCTCTACTCTGTCCTACAGGGTTGCTATGAGTCAGAATTGACTAAACAGCAACGGGTTTGTTTTTTTTTTTTTTTTGGTTTATAAAAATATGTCAATACAAAATTTAAAAACACCAAATTTTTGGAAAAAGAACAGCGAATGGATAATACTAAAGACATGAATAAGATCAGTGTTTAAAATTTCATAGCAAATACTCTCGTAAAATTGCAAAAGCAATTTACAAAATTGACTCAAAAAGCCTACTGGATTTATCATTTAAAGCGTGTTGTGGTTCTCTAATCTGTACATAGTCTGAATTGGGTGCATTTAAGAACCTGAGTGGTTTAATTTTAATTTGGAGGTAGAGGAGGCAGATGCCAATCCACATGCCTACTGAATTCAGGTGCTCTGTCACACCTCTGAAGGTCAATAGCTTTCTTACTTGCAGGGAGACAAAAGATTTAATACTAAACGAGTCCCTGGGTGGCACAAAAGGTTAAGGCCTAGACCGCTAGCCGAAAGGTTGGCAGGTCAAACCCATTCAGAGGTACCTTGGCAGATAGGCATGGCAATCTGCTTCTGAAAGGTAACAGCCTTGAAGCCCTATGGAGCTGTTCTCTGCACACATGGGGTCACCATGAGTCAGAACCGACTCAGTGGCAATAACAACAACAAGGTTAAAGAGAGAAAGTTCAGTTATGCCTTTCTCAGCCTCCTGACTCTCCCACCTTTAATTCATTTCCACAGAGATGCCAGGTGCTAATATGGTCTTCTCACCTCATTCCCTGTTCCTTAGCACCCACAGGATGAAACACCAGCAAGGGCTGGTTGGTCTCTGACCAAGTTCTCCCTCCTGCAGATTTTATCTTTCAGTCAGAGCAAATCAGTAACATTAGAAATCCTCATGGTTTCCAGAAGTCTCACACCTCTATCCCTTCTCAAGTGCTATTCTCTGTCTTTCCTTGGTTTTCCTCCCTGGAAAACTCCTATTTAATCTACAGTCTCTCAAATGTCACTTCTGCAAAGGCTTCATCCTCTCTCCCCCCATGCAGACTTGGGAGCTCTATCTTCTATGCAGCTACTAAAGTTGTGTACATTCACATTATAGAAACTTTTACTGTAAATTTTTTTATGCTTCCCCAACTTTCCATTGATAGTGAGCAAGTTTTCATCTTTTAACTTCCCTTTAGTTTTTAGGATCATGTCTTATATCCAATAGGCACTCAATAAATATGCAAATAAAGCATTTTGGAGTATTTTTCCACCTTTCTCAAAATTGCAATTACTTCTCTCAATTTGATGTGAGTGAAAATGAGTAGGAGGGGTTGGATTGCTGCCATCCAATGCCTGAAGGATGCAAGGGAATGTTCTAAGTGTTCTATGTGTATTAACTCATTTAATTTTCAAAACAACACTGTGAAGTAGGTACTTTTATTATTCTTACATTACAGATGATGAAAATGAGGCATAGAGATGTTAAGTAACTTGCTCAGTCATATAGCAAGTAAATAGCAGAGCTGGGAGCACAGTGACTCTAGAATTCTTGCTATATGAAAATCCCCATCAGATATGTCTAAACTCCCAATTTTCTTCTTCCTTATTCTTCTTTCAGAGGAAGTTCTTCTTACCCTCTTCTCCTCCAGCTTCCTTGACTCTTCCTTCATTACAGCTCAATTTCTTCCTTCCCACAAACTGTATGGACTCTCTCCTAACTTTGGAGATTAGTTCAGCCTTATCCTAGTTCCAACCTGCAGCCCCTCCTCTTACATTCATCAGGGTGCTCAATAAACTATAGACTCTCCAGCTATAGAGCCCACCCATTATAGGAGGGCATGGGGAGTATTAAATAATAATATAAATAAAACATCTTTTTCAGCTTGAGCTCACCAGAAACCAGACTCTAAATTGAAAATTAGCATACAGGACTTTGTTGGAAGGTACTCTTGGGATCAGCACTTGTGGAAGAGAGGTGAAAGACACAAAATTAGGCATAATGAGATACTGAGCTCTGATACAGTCCTCACAAAGGCTACAGCTGACCCCGTGGGGAACTCTGGAGTTGGGATGGACTTCAGAACTGTCTTGAGTTGGAACAATGGCCAAGACATTGATCAGTCATTAGATGTAGGTTACTTCTTGGAAGGAGGCATGACTTTGGGGAAGGCAATTTTCCTCTAAACTCCAAGAAGAACTGAAGAGTGCCATCTTCAGCAACACCTCCTGCAGCTGGGGAAATAAATCCTTCATTCCTGAAGGTGAACTATGTGTCCCATAACAGCATCTACTCAATATCCCATTCCTTAAATACCTACCATTGCAATATTCTAAGCACTGTGGCTTCGTTTTCCAGATGAGACAATTAAGGCTCAGTGGAGTGAAGTAACTTGGTAGAGATCATATAGACGGTAGTCACTGAGCCCAGCTGGCTGACTGCAAAGCCTCTGTTCCTCCTCTGCATTAAGCTACCTCTCTCAGGCACTTGATAAATTGTATGACTCCATGTATGTGGTAATCTTTTGAAGACCAGAAATACACACTCATAGAATTGAACTCTCTCCAGAGCTTCACCCTCCCATCATCCCTTAAACAAGCAATTCCCTCTGAGCCCACACACCCATTTGCTCTCATTTTCCACATGTTTATTTGGATATAGTCACCAATTACATAGTAGGCAGATGTCATCTGGAAAAGAAGCCACAGTTATTGTCAAAAAAAAGTCAAAGCTGTTCTCGAAATGAGTTGGATACCTAGTTCACAGTCAAGGCTAGCTTACTTTTCAAAACAAAATAATATTATTAACATTAATTCCCAAAATGCGGTCCACGGACCCCTAGGAATTCCCAAGACCCTTTCAGGGGGCCTGTGAGATAAGAACTGTTTTCACAATAATAGAAATTATTGCTTTTTCCACTGTGTTGACATTTGTGCTAACACTGTGTTGATTGATAGTACAAAAGCAATGGTGGATAAAACTACTGGTGCCTTAGCACCAACCAAAGCAGTGGCACCAAATTGAGATTAATGGCCTCTGTATTCTTTACCACCATGCACTTGCCGTTAAAAATAAATACAAAAGCCTAATTCACTTAAAAATATCTTTGATGAATAAGTAAAAATTAATTAATTTAAAAATTAATTTTATTAATTGAAAGAGTGATCAACGGACACACTATGGTTATTCAAGCTTGAGCATTTGTCAAATGTTTTCTCAAAATTAATGAAATGAGCCTGCCACTTCAAGAAAAACATTTATGGTATTTGTTGTCAAAGATTAAATTTGAACTTTTACGCAAAAATTAAAATTTTGGAAACCTTGGATCTGCCACAATGAACTTGATAGCATCTTGATACTTGAAAAAAAATTTATGATATTGGTGATGGTAATGAGGAATATGATTTTTTTTGTATTATATAATGAAACAGGCCAACATTTGGAAAATGTGCGTAATTCAATGAGCTGATATTTTCCATATGACCATGCTTGATGTTACAAAACTATGCATGGCTGAAATATACATTCAAAGAGAAAGATAGACCAGTGGATTTCAATATAGTACAATATAAAAAGTTCATTTATATTGGTTTCAGATTTCTCATTACAACTAACCTTTAAGAAATTACCACTTGCCCATTTTGCATATAGCATCAAAAAAAGGATATCCGTAGTTATCTGAAAAGGTTATCAAAATATTAATCCTATTCCCAACTACGTATCTGTGTGAGGCTGGATTTTCTTCAACAAATTGCACAGATTAAAGAGCACATTGCACAGATTCTGAACTCAGAAGCAGATATCAGAATCCAGTAGTCCTCTCTAAAGCAAGACTTTAAAGAGATTGGTGAAAATGTAAATCAATGCCACCTTCTCACTACTTTTGCTTTGTTTTTTGAACATACACTTATTTCTCATACAAAATAAGTTATTTCTCTAAACATGTAACAGATCTATTGTTATTTCAAATACATTAATAAATTTTTTAATATATCTATTTTAATTTTGGAAATCCTGGTGGCATAGTGGTTGAGTTATGGCTGCTAACTGGCAGTTCAAAGGTCGGTAGTTCAAATCCACCAGCTGCTCCTTGGAAATCCTACGGGGCAGTTCTACTCTGTCTATAGGGTTGCTATGAGTCAGAATTGGCTTGACAGCAAGGGTTTTTTTGTTTTGTTTTTATTTTAACTTCTGATACCGATAGCTATAACCTACATAAGCAAAAGTTCTTTGGAATTCTCAACGATTTTCAAGATTATAATGGGTTCTTGCCTGTCAGTTTGTCGCACTGTGGGGGCTTGTGTGTTGCTATGATGCTAGAAGCTATGCCACTGGTATTCAGACACCAGCAGGGTCACCCATGGAGGACAGGTTTCAGCTGAGCTTCCAGACTAAGACAGACCAGGAAGAAGGACCCGACAGTCTACTTCTGAAAAGCATTAGCCAGTGAAAACCTTATGAATAGCAGCAGAACATTGTCTGATATAGTGCTGGAAGATGAGCCCCCCAGATTGGAAGGCACTCAAAAGATGACTGGGGAAGAGCTGCCTCCTCAAAGTAGAGTCGACCTTAATGACGTGGATGGAATAAAGCTTTCAGGACCTTCATTTACTGACGTGACATGACTCAAAATGAGAAGAAACAGCTGCAAACATCCATTAATAATCAGAACCTAGAATGTATGAAGTATGAATCTCGGAAAACTGGAGATCGTCAAAAATGAAATGGAACACATAAACATCGATATCCTAGGCATTAGTGAGCTGAAATGGACTGGTATTGGCCAATTTGAATCAGACAATCATATAATCTACTATGCTGGGAATGGCAACTCGAAGAGGAATGGTGTTGCATTCATCATCAAAAAGAACGTTTCAAGATCTATCCTGAAGTACAACGCTGTCAGTGATAGGATAATATCCATATGCCTACAAGGAAGACCAGTTAATACGACTATTATTCAAATTTACGCACCAACCACTAGGACAAAAGATAAAGAAATAGAAGATTTTTATCAGCTGCTGCAGTCTGAAATTGATTGAACATGCAATCAAGATGCATTGGTAATTACTAGCAATTGGAATGCTAAAGTTGGAAACAAAGAAGAAGGACCAGTAGTTGGAAAATATGGCCTTGGTGATAGAAACAATGCCGGAGATAGAAAGATAGAATTTTGCAAGACCAACGACTTCTTTATTGCAAATACCTTCTTTCACCAACATAAACGGCGACTATATACATGGACCTCACCAGATGGAACACAAAGAAATCAAATCGACTACATCTGTGGAAAGAAACGATGGAAAAGCTCAATATCATCAGTCAGAACAAGGCCAGGGGCCGACTGTGGAACAGACCATCAATTGCTCATATGCAAGTTCAAGCTGAAATTGAAGAAAATCAGAGCAAGTCCATGACAGTCAAAATATGATCTTGAGTATATCTCACCTGAATTTAGAGACCATCTCAAGAATAGATTTGACACACTGAACACTAGTGACCACAGACCAGATGAGTTGTGGAATGACATCAAGGACATCATCCATGAAGAAAGCAAGCGGTCACTGAAAAGACAGGAAACAAAGAAAAGACCAAGATGGATGTCAGAGGAGACTCTGAAACTTGCTCTTGAGTGTCGAGCAGCTAAAGCAAAAGGAAGAATTGATGAAGTAAAAGAACTGAACAGAAGATTTCAAAGGGCCTCTCGAGAAGACAAAGTAAAGTATTATAGTGACATGTGCAAAGAGCTGGAGATGGAAAACCAAAAGAGAAGAACACACTCAGCATTTCTCAAGCTGAAAGAACTGAAGAAAAATTTCAAACCTCGAGTTGCAATAGTGAAGGATCCCATGGGGGAAAATATTAAACGACACAGGAAGCATCAAAAGAAGATGGAAGGAATACACAGAGTCATTACACCAAAAAGAATTAGTCAATATTCAACCATTTCAAGAGGTGGCATATGATCAGGAACCAATGGTACTGAAGGAAGAAGTCCAAGCTGCCCTGAAGGCATTGGTGAAAAACAAGGCTCCAGGAATTGACGGAATAACAATTGTTTCAACAGACAGATGCAGCGCTGGAGGTGCTCACTCGTCTATGCCAAGAAATATGGAAGACAGCTTCCTGGCCAACTGACTGGAAGAGATCCATATTTATGCCTATTCCCAAGAAAGGTGATCCAACTGAAGGCTGAAATTATAGAACAATATCATTAATATCACATGCAAGCAAACTTTTGCTGAAGATCATTCAAAAACGGCCGCAGCAGTATACCGACAGGGAACTGCCAGAAATTCAGGCCGGTTTCAGAAGAGGACGTGGAACCAGGGATATCATTGCTGATGTCAGATGGATCAGAGCTGAAAGTAGAGAATACCAGAAGAATGTTTACCTGTGTTTTATTGACTATGCAAAGGCATTCGACTGTGTGGATCATAACAAATTATGGATAACATTGCAAAGAATGGGAATTCCAGAATACTTAATTGTGCTCATGAGGAACCTTTACATAGATCAAGAGGCAGTTTTTCAGACAGAACAAAGGGATACTGATTGGTTTAAAGTCAGAAAAGGTGTGCATCAGGGTTGTATTCTTTCACCATACCTATTTAATCTGTATGCTGAACAAATAATCCGAGAAGCTGGACTATATGAAGAAGAATGGGGCATCAGGAGTGGAGGAAGAGTCATTAACAACCTGCATTATGCAGACGACACAACCTTGCTTGCTGAAAGTGAAGAGGACTTGAAGCACTTACTAATGAAGATCAAAGACCACAGCCTTCAGTATGGATTACACCTCAACATAAAGAAAACAAAAATCCACACAACTGGACCAATGAGCAACATCATGATAAACGGAGAAAAGATTGAAGTTGTCAAGGATTTCATTTTACTTGGATCCACAATCAATAGCCATGGAAGCAGCAGTCAAGAAATCAAAAGATGCATTGCATTGGGTAAATCTGCTGCAAAGTACCTCTTTAAAGTTTTCGAAGAGCAAAGATGTTACCCTGAAGACTAAGGTACACCTGACCCACGCCGTGGTATTTTCAATCACATCATATGCATGTGAAAGCCGGACAATGAATAAGGAAGACCGAAGAAGAGTTGATGCCTTTGAATTGTGGTGTTGGCCAAGAATATTGAATATACCATGGACTGCCGAAAGAACGAACAAATCTGTCTTAGAAGAAAAGCGGCCAGAATGCTCCTTAGAGGCAAGGATGGCGAGGCTGTATCTTACATATGTAGGGGATGTTGTCAGGAGGGATCAGTCCCTGCAGAAGGACATCATGCTTGGCAGAGTACAGCATCAGCGGGAAAGAGGAAGACCCTCAACGAGGTGGGTTGACACAGCGGCTGCAACAATGAGCTCAAGCATAACAACAATTGTAAGGATGGCACAGGACCAGGTAGTGTTTCATTCTGTTGTGCAGAGGGTCGCTATGAGTCAGAACCAACTTGACAGCACCCAACAACAACAATGGGTTCTTGAGACTAAAATTTCCAAGATCTCTTAGTCAATACTGAGAGAGCAGAAATGTGATTTTTCTAAATTAATTCTTTAAAAGACTGAATAAATAAATGGAAAAAATATTTTTTAAATGAATAAAGGAGGGAAAGAAAAGGAGATAAAGTATTCAAACAAGCATATGGGAGAGTCAAAGAGAGTATTGATCAAGATTGACTGTGTGGAGATGCAAATTTAGAATATGAAAATGTGAAAACTGGAAAATCCCTTAAGACGGAGAGGCAGAATATGACTTATTCAGCATCTACCATATGACAAGCACTTTTTTACCAGCCATATTCTCACATTGTGCTAGGCAAGGCATTGTGCTGGATGCTGGACATTCAGGGATGAATTACACACAGTGCCAATGCTGGAGGGTCTCACTGTCTTGTGCGGAACACTAATGGAAACAAAGTTCCAATACAGTGTGGGTGATCAAGGCTTTGATAGTGAAAGCACAAGATGGTGTGAAAATCCCAAGAAAAACCCAGCCCAGCCAGGGGCTAATGGCATGACAGTGAGCGAAGTCTTAAAAGTCACATTAGAATTAGCCAGCAGAGGGAGGAGAGAAGGTAGAAGGAATAGTGTGTGTCACACACCAGAGTGTGACGTCTTAGGGAATTGAAAGCATTTTTGAAGAACAGAGGATTGAATGACCTCTTGCACATTTGCCTAGAGCCCCTCCCGTCCTTGCACTCCAAACTCTGGCCATACTGGCATACTTTCAGTTCAGATGTTACTACAGATCCATCATGACTACTTTCGTGGACCTCTAGAGGTCCAGGAAGTCCAGGTTCCATAGAAAAAAAAACAAACCCACTGCCGTCAAGTCAATTCTGACTCATAGCGACCCTACAGGACCGGGTAGAACTGCCGCATAGCGTTTCCAAGGAGCGCCTGGTGGATTTGAACTGCCAACCTCTTGGTTAGCAGCTGTAGCACTTAACCACTACACCACCAGGGTTTCCATAGATCAGTGGACCAGATACAGGGATAAACACGTATTCTATCACCCTTTACACTGCTAAAGGTCTTTCCACCAGATGCCTACTCCACAGTAGGTGCCGTGTTAAGTATTTAACAAAGGAGTGAATGGCGTTTTTTCTCTACTTCTACTTTTTTCTTTCTTTCTTTCTTTCTTCTGTTCTCTTTCAGCTGCTGTAGAAGAATCAGCCACCTCACTCTATGGCTGTTCAAACATCCCCAGAAAAGATTTTCCTTTTCCTTTGTCTTGAGATTCTGAGTTCTCAGAGCCTAGGGGCCACATAACCCATCTGAGACATTGCTTCCACTTCAGGAAAGAACTTGGCCCTTGTACATCATATTTGTTACATCTCCACTCAACTACAGAAGCCTCTGGGTGGTTGTGAATAGCTAAGCGCTTGACTACTAGCCAAAAGGTTGGCAGTTCGAATGCACCCAGAGGTGCCTCAGAAGACAGGTCTGACAATCTGCTTCCTAACCATCATAGCCATTGAAAACACTATGGAACAGTTCTACTGTGCACACACAGCGTCACTATGAGTCAGAATTGACTTGACAGCAACTAATGACAACAACTACACAGCTATACCAACAATTCCTTGAGGACAGGGACCGTGACCTTCTCATCTTTGAATTTCCACCTGAGGTCAAGAGTTTATTTAATGAGAGAGGAAGAAAGAAAGGAATAAAACAAAGTGTAGTCATAATGAAGCACTCTTGCTCTTTGTAACTGCTACCCAGATGTTCTGCTAAAACTGCAGCAACATCTTTTCTTTACCACAAGGACAAGTTTGTCATGGTTTCCGTGTTTATATTTTCCAACACACTCTGATTTGGGGGAAAAAGTAAATAAGACTCTGTAGGAGAGTGCAAAACCCGAGCATAAGAAGGCAGGGTGTGGGAAAGATGCTGGGTATGTGACTCAGCTCCCAAACCCAAGCAGATATTGATCCTTTTAACCAAACTCTTCCTTGATTTCCTTTCTTTCCCACTGCATCCAAGATACATCCTAAGCTCCAGCAGCTGATGGGATCTGCTCACAGAAACCCATGGCAACGTCTGCAGTGACAGGGTTAGTCTTGAGCAAGGTCTTTCCAAAATCCACACTGAAGGAGACTGAGAGGGGACTTCTACCTGCGGCCAAAACGATAAAGTTACAACCATTTCTTCCCATGTCTGGTTAAGTCTTCTCTGGAATCTTGCTCCATGAATCATCTCCTTTTTGAGATACAACTTTTCCCTTTTTCTGCAGCATATACACCTGGTCAAATCCGTTTCCTCTAAAAAGAATAATATATTTTTTTAAATATCAGGACCAACAACAAAGACATTAAAAATTTAAAACCTGCTCCTGTATCTTCCTTTATCTTTTATGTAGTTTCTTTTCCTTCTCATCTAATTTTTTTTAATGGATTTGCCTACTTTCTCAGGGTTCATTTCCTCATTTCCCATTCACTTTTTTGTTTAATTATGCTTTAGGTGAAAGTTCACAGCTCAAGTTAAGTTCTCATACAAAAATTTATACACATATTGTTATGTGACACTAGTTGCAATCGCCATAACATGACAGCACACCCCTCCTTTCCACTCTGGGTTTCCTGTGTCCATTCATCCAGCTCCTGTCGCTTCCTGCCTTCTCATTCTGCCTCTGGACAGGAGCCACCCCTTTGGTCCCATGTATCTGCTTGAACTAAGAAGCACACTCTTCACAGGTATTAAGTTTTATAGTCCGGTCTAATCTTTGTCTGAAGAGTGGCTTTGGGAATGGTTTAGTTCTGGGTTCGCAGAGTGTCCGGGGGTCATGGCTTCAAGGGGTCCTCCAGTCTCAGTCAGACCAGCAAGTCTAGACTTTTTATGTGAATTTCAGCTCTGTTCCACACTTTTCTCCTGCTCCTCAGGGACTCACTGTTGTGTTCCTTGTCAGGGCGGTCATTGGTCGTAGCCCAGCACCATCTAGTTCTTCAGGTCTCAGGCTGATGGAGTCTCTGGTTTATATGGCCCTTTGTCTCCTTGAGCTAACCTTTTTCCTGTGCCTTCATTCTCCTTTTCTCCAAGTGAGTTGGGACCAACTGATGCATCTTAGATGGCCACTCACAAGCTTTTAAGACCCCATATGCCACTCACCAAAGTGGGATGCAGACCATTTTCTTAATAAACTTTGTTACGCCAAGTTACCTAGGTGTTTTCTGAAATCATGGTCCCCAGATCCCAGCCCCTGCTACTGATGTCCCTCAGAGTGTTTGGTTGTGTTCAGGAAACTTCTTAGCTTTTGTTTTAATCCAGTTGTGCTGACTTCTTCTGTGTTGTGTGTTGTCCTTCCTTTCACTTAAGATGATTCTTATCTCCTATCTAGTTAGTGAATTCCCCCTTCCCCCCCATCCTCATAACTATCAAAGAATATTTTCATCTGTGTTAAACCTTTTCTTGAATTGTTATAATAGTGATCTCATACAATATTAGTCCTTTTGTAACTGACTAATTTCACTCAGCATAATGCCTTCCAGATTCATCCGTGTTGTAGAAGGACACTTAGGTCATTTCCGTCTTTTTTGCTATTGTGAGCAGTGCCGCAATGAACATGGGTGTGCATATGTCTATTCATGTGATGGCTCTTATTTCTCTAGGATATATTCCAAGGAGTGGGATTGCAGGATCGTATGGTACTTCTATTTCTAGCTTTTTAAGTAAGTGCCAAATCGATTTCCAAAGTGGTCGTACCATCTTACATTCCACCAGCAATATGTAAGTATTCCAGTCTCTCCACAACCTCTCTAACAGTTATTATTTTGTGCTTTTTGAATTAGTGCTAGTCTTGTTGGGGTGAGATGGTATCTCATTGTAGTTTTGATTTGCATTTCTCTAATGGTTTATGATCCTGAGCATTTCCTCAAGTATCTGTTAGCTACCTGAATGTCTTCTTTGGTGAAGTGTCTGTTCAAATATTTTTCCCATTTTTTAATTGCATTATTTGTATTTTAGTTGTTGAGGTGTTTCAATATCTTGTAGATTAGACCCTTATTGAATATGTCGCAGCCAAACAATTTTTCCGAGGCTGTAGGCTGTCTTTTTACTCTTTTGGCGAAGTTTTTTGATGAGCATAAGTGTTTGATTTTTAGGAGCTCCCAGTTATCTAGGTTCTCTTCTGGTGTTTGTGCATTGTTAGTTATGGTTTGTATTCTGCTTATGCCATGTATTAGGGCTCCTAGCATTGTCCCGATTTTTTCTTCCATGATCTTTGTCACTTTGGATTTTATATTTAGGTCTTTGATCCATTTTGAGTTAGTTTTTGTGCATGGTGTGAGGTATAGGCCTTGTTTCATTTTTTTGCCAATGGATATCTAGTTATGTCAGCATCATTTGTTAAAGAGACTGCCTTTTCCTCATTTAATGCACTTTGGACCTTTATCAAATATCAGCAGCTCATATAGGTCGATGAATTTATGTCTGAATTTTCAATTCTGTTCCATTGGTCTATGCATCTGTTGTTGTACCAGTACCAGGCTGTGTTTGACTACTGTGGTGGTATAATAGGTTCTAAAATTAGGCAGTGCAAGGTCTCCCACTTTGTTCTTCTTCAGAAATATTTTACTTATTTGAGGCCTCTTTCCTTTCCATATGAAGTTGCTGGTTTGTTTCTCCATCCCTTAAAAAATGTTGTTGCAATTTGGATTGGGATTGCATTGTATCTGTAAATCACTTTCGGTAGAATAGACATTTTCACAATGTTGACTCTTCTTATTCATGAGCAAGTTATATTTTTCTAGTTGTGTAGGTCTCTTCTGGTTTCTGGCAGTAGCGTTTTGTAGTTTCCTTTGTATAGATCTTTTACATCTCTGGTTAGATTTATTCCTGAGTATTTTATCTTCTTGGGGGCTATTGTAAATGGTATTGATTTGGTGATTTCCTCTTGGAAGTTCTCTTTGTTGGTGTAGAAGTAGCCAACTGATTTTTGTATATTTATCTTGTATCCTGATTCTTTGCTGAATTCTTCTATTAGTTTCAACAGTTTTCTTGTGGATTCTTTGGGGTTTTCTGTGTATAAGATCATATCATTTGCAAATAGGGATACTTTTACTTCTGCCTTACCAATTTGGATGCCCTTTATTTCTTTTCCTTGGCACAATGTTGAATAAGAATGATGATAAAGAACATCCTTATCTGGTTCCCATTCTCAAGGGGAATGCTTTCAGACTCTCTCCATTTAGGATAATGTTGGCTGTTGGCTTTGGATAAGTGCCCTTTATTATGTTGAGGAATTTCCCTTCTATTCCTATTTTACAGAGAATTTTTATCAGGAATGGGTGTTGGACTTTGTCAAATGCCTTTTCTGCGTCAATTGATAAGATAATGTGGTTTTTATCTTTTGTTTTATTTATGTGATGGATTATATTGATTGTTTTTCTGGTGTTGAACCATCCCTGCATACCTGGTATGAATCTTACTTGGTCATGGTAAATTATTTTCCTGATATGTTGTTGAATTCTACTGGCTAAAATTTTGTTGAGGATTTTTACATCTATGTTCATGGTGGATATTGGTTTGTAATTTTTTTTTTTTTTTTGTGGTATCTTTACCTGGTTTTGGTAACAGGGTTATGCTGGTTTCATAGAATGAGCTCAGGAGTAGTCCATCCTTTTCTATGCTCTGAAATACCTTTAGTAGTAGTGGTGTTAACTCTTCTCTGAAAGTTTGGTAGAATTCTCCAGTGAATCCGTCAGGGCCCAGGCTTTTATTTATTGGGAGTTTTTAATTACCTCTTCAATCCAATCTCTTGTTTTGCTATAGGTTTATTTAGTTGTTCTACGTCTGTTGGTGTTAGTTTAGGTAGGTAGTGTTTCTAGAAATTTGTCCATTCTCTCTAGGTTTTCAAATATGTTGGAGTACGATTTTTCATAGTATTCTGTTACAATTCTTTTCATTTTAGTTGGGTCTGTTGTGATATTGCCCATCTCATTTCTTATTCAGGTTATTTGCTTCCTCTTCTCTTTTTCTTTTGTCAGTTTGGCCAATGGTTTATCAATTTTATTGATCTTTTCGAAGAACCTGCTTTTGGTTTTTGTTGACTCTTTCAATTGCTTTTCTATCCTCTATTTCTGCTCTAATTTTTATTATTTCCTTTCTTCCAGTGCCCAAGGGCTTCTTTTGTTGCTCTCTTTCTATTTTTTTCAAGTTGTAGGGTTATTGTTTTAATTTTGGCCCTTTCTTCTTTTTGGATGTGTGAATTTATTGATATAAATTGACCTCTGAGCACTGCTGTTGCTGTGTCTCGAAGGTTCTGATAGGATGTGTTTTCATTCTCATTTGATTCTGTGAATTTTTTTATTTCATCCTTGATTTCTTCTATAACCCAGTTATTTTTGAGCAAGGTGTTGTTCCGTTTCCACATTTTTGATTTTTCCCCCCTTTCTTTTTCTGTTACTGATTTCTGCATTTGTGGCTTTATGGTCAGAAAAGATTTGTAATATTTCAATGTTTTGGATTCTGTTAAGGCTTGTTTTGTGGCCTAATATGTGGTCTATTCTGGAGAATGTTCCACGTGGGTTGGAAAAGAAAGTATTCTTGGCTGCTATTGGGCGGAGTGTTCTCTATATGTATATTAGGTCAAGTTGGTTGATCGTGGCATTTAGATCTTCTGTGTCTTTTTTGAGCTTCTTTCTGGATGTCCTGTCCTTCACTGAAAGTGGTGTGTTGAAGTCTCCTACTACTATTGTGGAGGCATTTCTCTTTTCAATGTTGTTACAGTTTGTTTTACATATTTTGAAATCCTGTCATTGGGTGCATAGATATTTATTGTGGTTATGCCTTCCCGGTGTATTGACATCATTATATAGTGTTCTTCCTTATCCTTTGCAGTAGAGTTCAAAGACCTTCTCTTCCTCTGGGAGGTTTCCTGGTTCCTCCTTTTGGTTGCTTGCTGGAGCCATCACGGCCTGCCTGTTTATGTGATTTGATATTGACTGTTGTCTCTGAGCCATCAATAAGTTATTATATTTATTTATTTTATGTTTGCTTACTGTGTCCTAGCTTCTTGTTTTGTTTTGTTTTGATATGCTCAAATAATCTGGTCATGTGAGCTACTTTGATTATTGACATCTTTGAAGCTCTGAAGTCCTGTCACCAGGTAGTTAGAGCTGCTACTAGGTATATGAGCCCAGCAGTCCATTTACTTTTCTTGTGTAGATTCAGCTTAGGTGTCCAGGTCACCATTTACCAAGTGAGTGGTACAGACTCTTACCTACAGTCCTAAGCGGGCAGAGCTACGTAAGTGTGATTAGAGCAGGCACAGTTATCTGGCTGCAGTAGCGGATTATGTGCTGAGCAAGGTAGGGGGTTGACAGCTACTCTTGAGTGTCTGGGTGTAAGGTGTGTCCCTGTTTCCTAAAGCATGTAGGTGGGTGAATTTTGCAGTTGAACTTTGGGCACCCAATGCTCTTGGCTGTAAGGAATGTGAGGCATCGCTTATTCGCAGACCCCTGTCATGGGTGGCTAAGTGGAGTGGATGGAGCCCCAGTTCTCAGGCCCATGATGTGGGTGAGTGAGGACCCTGCTTATTGGGCAGGGAGGTGCCCAGTGTCACAGATCTGCCACTCCCCCTTAGCTGTTGCAGTTGAAAATAGGCTTCAGGTATATACCCTGTTGTACTTTGCTAATGATAGCCTACACTATTGAAATGCACCCACACAGGTCCAGGCAAGGGTGAAAGGCATTCAAAGTCCATGAAACCCTTATGCTTGTGCCTAGGTAAACAGGCAGTGCTGCCCTGAGTTCCTGGCTTAGGGGAGCTGGAAATTTCTTTGTTTTTCTCTTTGTTCATTTCTTCATTTGTTCCCTCACCAAAGCCAGGAGACTGGCTCGGGCGCGAAGGGCTCCACTTCCAGCCTAGGGAGCACAATAATCACTGAATGGAGCAGAGTGGGGATGGGGCAGGTGAGGGGGACACAGGAACTTCCCAGAGGGGGAAGGGTTATTTTGATCCCTTATAGTAGGTTAGACCCTTGCACTTAACTTTTGCAGATCTAGTGTTGCTTCCCCCATCTCCAGAGGCTTGTGCAGACTCTCTGCCGCTCAGTTTCTCCCATGAGCACCAGCTGATCCAGGCTGCAGGGTGCTGACCAGGTCAGGTGTGGCACTTCCTCAATGCTACTGAACTATTCCTCCTTCCCACACCACTCAGTCTGACTCCTCAACTTTGTCTTTGATGTTCAGGGCTCCTAGATCGTCATATATAATTGATGCACTTGTTTTCTTGGGTCTTTGTTGTAAGAGGGACCACAGGAAGTGTCTGACTCTACCGCCATCTTGGCCCTGCCTCTCCCATTCACTTTTAAATCCACTACCATCTTGTTTCTTCTCCCTCCCTTTCCTAATGGTCAATTCCGTTGTACATATTCTGTCCTTATCTGACATCTCGTCAGCAGTTGACTCTCTTGACCGTTCCCTCCTTTATGCTCCAGGGCTAATCGAAAGGGGCCCTGGTGGTGCAGTGGTTAAAGAGCTTGGCTGCTAATCAAAAGGTCAGCAGTTCAAATCTACCAGCTGTTCCTTGGAAAACCTATGGGGGCAGTTCTACTCTGTCCTATAGGGTTGCTATGAGTTAGGATTGACTCAATGGCAATGGATTTGGTTTTTGTTTCTTTACCATATAAAAAACAAACCCTGTTGTCATAGAGTTGATTCTGACTCATAGTGACCCTATAGAACAAAGTAGAAATGCCCCATAGGGTTTTCAAGGCTGTATTTTTTTTTTAATCTTTATTGTCCTTTAAGCGAAAGCTTACACATCAAGTCAGTCTCTCACACAAAAATTTATATATGTCTTGTTATATACTCCTAATTCCTCTCCCCTAATGAGACAGCACACTCCTTCCCTCCACTCTCTGTTTTTGTGTCCATTCGGCCACCTTCTGACCTCCTCTGCCCTCTCATCTCCCCTCCAGACAGGAGATACCAACATAATCTCACGTGTCTACTTGATCCAAAAAGCTCACTCTTTACCAGTACCCATTTTCTATCCCATACCCCAATCCAATTCCTGTCTGAAGAGTTGGCTTTGGGAATGGTTCCTATCCTGGGTTAACAGAATGTCTGGGGACCATGACCTCCGGGGTCCTTCTAGTCTCAGTCAGACCATTAAGTCTGGTCTTTTAACAAGAATTTGGGGTCTGCATCCCACTGCTCTCCTGCTCCCACAGGGGTTCTCTGTTGTGTTCCCTGTCAGGACAGTCATAGGTTGTAGCCAGGCACCATCTAGTTCTTCTGGTCTCAGGCTGATATAGTCTCTGGTTTACCTGGCCCTTTCTGTCTCTTGGGCTCATAATTACCTTGTGTCTTTGGTGTTCTTCATTCTCCTTTGATCCAGGTGGTTTGAGGCCAATTGATGCATCTTAGTGGCCACTTGCTCGTGTTTAAGACCCCAGACGCCACCCTCCAAAGTGGGATGTAGAATGTTTTCTTAATAGATTTTATTATGCCAATTGACTTAGATGCCCCCTGAAACCATGGTCCCCAAAACCCCTGCCCCTGCTACGCTGGCCTTAGAAGTATTCAGTTTATTCAGGAAACTTCCTTGCTTTTAGTTTAGTCCAGTTGTGCTGACCTCGCCTGTATTGTGTTGTCTTTCCTGTCACCTAAAACAGTTCTTATCTACTATCTAATTAGTGAAAACCCCTCTCCCTCCCACCCTCCCCCCTCTCGTAAACCATCAAAGAATATTTTCTTCTCTGTTTTAACTGTTTCTCGAGTTCTTAAAATAGTGGTCTTATACAATATTTGTCCTTTTGCAACTGACTGACTTCACTCAACATAATGCCTTCCAGATTCCTCCATGTTATGAAATGTTTCATGGATTTATCATTGTTCTTTATCGATGTGTAGTATTCCATTGTGTGAATATACCATAATTTATTCATCCATTCATCCATTGATGGGCACCTTGGTTGCTTCCATCTTTTTGCTATTGTAAACAGTGCTACAATGAACATGGGTGTGCATCTATCTGTTCATATAAAGACTCTTACCTCTCTAGGGTATAGTCCAAGGAGTGGAATTGCTGGATCGTATAGTAGTTCTACTTCTAGCTTTTTAAGGAAGCGCCAAATCAGTGTCCAAAGTGGTTGTACCATTTTACTTTCCCACCAGCAGTGTACAAGTGTTCCAATCTCTCCACAGCCTCTCCAACACTTATTGTTTTGTGTTTTTCGATAAATGCCAGTCTTGTTGGAGTGAGATAAAATCTCATTGTAGTTTTGATTTGCATTTCTCTAATGGCTAATGATCATGAGCATTTCCTCATGTATCTGTGAGCTACCTAAATGTCTTCTTTAGCAAAGCGTCATATCTTTTGCCCATTTTTTAATTGGGTTACTTGTCTTTTTGTAGTTGAGTTTTTACAGTATCATGTAGACTTTAGAGATCAGGCATTGATAGGAAATGGAATAGCTAAAAGCTTTCTTCCAGTTTGTGGGTAATCTTTTGACTCTTTTGGAGAAGTCTTGGATGAGCATACCCACTAACCTAGGATGAGCATAGGTGTTTGATTTTTAGGAGCTCCCACTTACCTACTTTTTCTTCTGCATTGTTAGTAATGTTTTGTATACTGTTTATGCCATGTATTAGGGCTCCTAACGTTGTCCCTATTTTTTCTTCCATGATCTTTATCATTCTAGTTTTTTGTATTTAGGCTTTTTATCCATTTTGAGCTCGTTTCTGTGCATGGAGTGAGGTATGGGTCTTGTTTCATTTTTTTTGCAGATGGATATCCAGTTATGCCAACACCATTTCTTAAAAAGACTGTCTTTTCCCCATTTCACTGTTTTGGGGCCTTTGTTAAATATCAACTGCTTATATGTGGATGGATTTATGTCTGGATTCTCATTTTTGTTCCATTGGTCTATGTATCTGTTGTTGGACCAGTACCAGGCTGTTTTGACTACTGTGGCAGTATAATAGGTTCTAAAGTCAGGTAGCATGAGGCCTCCCCCTTTGTTCTTCTTTTTCAGTAATTTCTTACTTATCCAGGGCCTCTTTCCCTTCCATATGAAGTTGGTGATTTATTTCTCCATCTCATTAAAGAATGTTGTTGGAATTTGGAATGGAATTGCATTGAATCTATAGATTGCTTTTGGTAGAATAGACGTTTTTGTAATGTTAAGTCTTCCTATCCATGAGCAAGGTATGTTTTTCCACTTACGTAGGTCTCTTTTGATTTCTTGCAGAAGTGTACTGTAGTTTTCTTTGTATAAGTCTTTTACATCTCTGGTAAGATTTATTCCTAAGTATTTTATCTTCTTGGGGCTACTGTAAATGCTATTGATTTGGTGATTTCCTCTTTGATGTTCTTTTTGTTGGTGTAGAGCAATCCAACTGATTTTTGTATGTTTATCTTGTATCCCGATACTCTGCTGAACTTTTCTATTAGTTTCAGTAGTTTTCTTGAGGATTCCTTAGGGTTTTCTGTGTATAAGATCATGTCAACTGCAAATAGAGATAATTTTACTTCTTCCTTGCCAATCTGGATGCCCCTTATTTCTTTATCTAGTCTAATTGCTCTGGAGAGGACAACCAGCACAATGATGAATAAGAGTGGTGATAAAGGGCATGCTTGTCTTGTTCCCGATCTAAAGGGGAATGCTTTCAGGCTCTCTCCATTTTGGATGGTGTTGACTTTTTGCTTTGAATAAATGCCCTTTATTATGTTGAGGAATTTTCCTTCTATTCCCATTTTGCTGAAAGTTTTTATCATGAATGGGTGTTGAACTTTGTCAAATGTCTTTTCTGCATTAATTGATAAAATCATGTGATTCTTTTCTTTTTTTTTATTTGTATGATGGATTACATTAATTGTTTTTCTAATGTTGAGCCATCCCTGCATACCTGGTATGAATCCCACTTGGTCATGTTGCATTATTTTTTTCATATGTTATTGAATTCTATTGGCTAGGATTTTGTTGAGGTTTTTGCATCTAAGTTGATGAGGGATATAGTTGTGCAATTTTCTTTTTTTGTGGTGTCTTTACCTGGTTTTGGTATCAGGGATATGCTGGCTTCATAGAGTGAGTTTGGAAGTGTTCCGTCCTTTTCTATGCTCTGAAATACCTTTAGTACTAGTAGTGGTGTTAACTGTTCTCTGAAAGTTTGATAGAACTCTGCAGTGAAGCCTCCTGGGCCAGGGCTTTTTTGTGTTGGGAGCATTTTGATTACCTTTTCAATCTCATTTTGTTATGGGTCTATTTATTTGTTCTACCCCTGTTTGTATCAGCTTAGGTAGGTAGCGTGTTTCCAGGAATTCATCCATTTCTTCTAGGTTTTCAAATTTGTTTAAATACAGTTTTTCACAGTAATCTGATATGATTCTTTTAATTTCAGTTGGGTCTGTTGCAATATCGCCCATCTCATTTCTTATTCGGGTTATTTGCTTCCCCTTCTATTTTTCTTTTGTCAGTTTGGCCAGTGGTTTATCAATTTTGTTGATTTTTTCAAAGAACCAGCTTTTGGTCTTGTTAATTCTTTCAATTTTTTTTTTCTGTTTTCTATTTCATTTAGTTCTGCTCTAATTTTTATTATTTGTTTTCTTCTAGTACCTGTGGGTTTCTTTTGTTGCTCTCTTTCTATTTGTTCAAGTGGCAGGGATAATTCTTTGATTTTAGCCCTTTCTTCTTTTTGTATCTGTGCATTTATTGATATAAATTGACCTCTGAGCACTGCTTTTGCTGTGTCCCAAAGGTTCTGATGGGAAGTGTTTTCATTCTCATTGGATTCTATCAATTTCTTTATTCCATCCTTAATGTCTTCTATAATCGTCTTTTTTGAGCAGGGTTTTGTTCAGTTTCCAAGTGTTTGATTTCCTTTCCTTGCTTTTTCTGTTATTGATTACCACTTTCATGGCCTTATGATCAGAGAAGATGCTTTGTAATATTTCAATGTTTTGGATTCTGCTAAGGCTTGCTTTATGACCTAATATGTGGTCTATTCTAGAGAATGTTCCATGTGCACTAGAAAAGAAACTATACTTAGTTGCTGTTGGGTGGAGTGTTCTGGATATGTCTATGAGGTCAAGTTGGTTCATTGTGGTATTTAGATCGTCCGCGTCTTTACTGAGCTTTCTGGATATCCTGTCCTTCACTGAAAGTGGTGTGTTGAAGTCCACTACTATTATTGTGGACCTGTGTATCTCAGTTTTCAATGCTGATAGAGTTTTTATTATGTATCTTGCAGCCCTGTCATTGGGTGCATAAATATTTAATATGGTTAGATCTTCTTGGTGTATTGTCCCTTTAATCATTATATAGTGCCCAGAATCATCCTTTCTGATGGATTTAACTTTAAGTCTATTTTGTCAGAAATTAATATTGCCACTCCTGCTCTTTTTTGATTGGTGTTTGCTTAATATATTTTTTCCATCCTTTGAGTTTTTGTTTGTGTTTCTAAGTCTAAGGTGTGTCTCTTGTAGGCAGCATATAGACGGATCATATTTTTTAATCTGTTCTGCCACTCTCTGCCTCTTTATTGGTGCATTTAGTCCATTTACATTCAGTGTAATTATGGATAGGTATGAATTAAGTGCCATCATTTTGATGTCTTTTTTTGTGTGTTGTTGACAGTTTCTTTTTCCCACTTAATTTTATGTGCTGAGTAGATTATCTTTATGTATTGTCCTTTCCTCATATTAGTTGTTGATTTTATTTCTGCTGAGTCTCTATTTTTTTCTTGTATTTTATTTTGATGTGCAGGATAGTTTGTCTCCTTTGTGGCTACTTTATTATTTACACCTATTCTTCTAAATTTAAACATAACTTTTATTTCTTTTTATTGCCTTATCTTCCTCTCCATATGGAAGGTGTATGATTACATTTCTTATTCCCACTTTATTATTTTAATGTTGTTTTCTTTTACATAATCACATCACTGTTACCTTGTTTTGAATTTTTTTTGTTGTTTGTTTTTACCTTGCTTTTTTTTTTTTTTCCCCTTTCTGGATTGATTTATGATTGCTCTGCCCAGTGTTCTAGTCTTGGGTTGATACCTGATAGTATTGATTTTCTAAACAAGAATTCCCTTTAGTATTTCTTTTAGTTTTGCCTTGGTTTTTGCAAATTCCCTAAACTTCTGTTTATCTGGAAATGTCCTAATTTCACCTTCATATTTAAGGCAGTTTTGCTGGGTATATGAGTCTTGGCTGGCAATTTTTTTCCTTCAATTTTTTAAATAAGTCATCCCATTGCCTTCTTGCCTGCGTGGTTTCTGCTGAGTAGTCCAAGCTTATTCTTATTGGTTCTCCTTTGTAGGTGACTTTTCGTTTATCCCTAGCTGCTCTTAAAATTCTCTCTTTATCTTTGTTTTTGGCAAGTTTGATTATAATATGTCTTGGGTGACTTTCTTTTAACATCTACCTTATGTGGAGTTTGATGAGCATCTTGGATAGATATCTTCTCATCTTTCACAATATCAGGGAAGTTTTCTGACAACAATTCTTCAACAATTTTCTGTGTATTTTCTGTTACCCCTCCCTGTTCCCGTACTCCAGTCACTAGTAGGTTATTTCTTTTGATAGAGTCCAATATGATTCTTAAGGTTTCTTCATTTTTTTAATTTTTTATCTGATTTTTCTTTAACTATATTAGTGACAAGTGCTTTATCTTCAAGTTCAGAAATTCTGCCTCCCACTTGCTCAATTCTGCTCCTCTGACTTTTTCTTCTGTAATTTTGTTGTTAATCTTCTGAATTTCTGATTGCTGTCTGTCTATGGATTCTTCCAGCTTATTAAATTTTTCATTTGGGTCCTGAATAATCTTTTTAATTTCTTCAATTGTTTTATCTGTGTGTTACTTGGTTTGTTCTTTGTATTGTCTCATTTCCTTCCTGATGTCTTCAAGGGTTCTGTATGTTAATCTTTTATATTCTGCCTATGGTAATTCCAGGAAGGCACTTTCATCCAGAAGATCCCTGGATTCTTTGTTTTGAGAGCTTGCTGAGACGATCATGGTCTGCTTCTTTATGTGACTTGATATTGACTATTGTCTCTGAGCCATCTATAAGTTATTGTATTAGTTTATTTTATGTTTGCTTACCATGTTGTAGCTTCTTGCTTTGTTTTGTTTTGATATGCCCAGATGGGTTGCTTGAGTGAGCTAGCTTTATTATTTTTGCCTTAGGTGCTCTGACATCCTGACACCAGATGGGTAGAACTGTTGTCAGGTATATCAGTCTAGGAGTCCATTCACTTTTCTTGTATGAATTCAGCTTAGGTGTCCAGGTAGCTGATCATCAAGTGTGTGGTACAGGCTCTGTCCTACAGTCTTAGAGGGGCAGGGATGATTGGTGTAGGTACTGGTATTTGGTTGCAGCAGGGATCACCCTCTGAACAGCGCTGGGGGCTGAAAACTGTCCCCTGAGTGTCTGTGAGGAAAGCACATCCCTCTTCACTAGAGCGTAGAGGTGGTTGTGTTCTGCAGACAGACCATGGGCACCCAATAGTTTTGTTTGTAAGGACTGGGAAGTACCAATTATCCTTGGACTGCTGTTGCAGGTGGCTTGGTGACCAGTCCTTAGGCCCCTGATGTGGGTTGGTGAGGACCCTGTTTAATAGGCACAGCAGTGTCAAACATCAAACACCCACCTCTCCACTGCACGGCTGAAATAGTTGTAGTCTGCCAACAAGGGCCTGTTCTCCAGAAATAGGCCCACACAGGCCTGTGCAGGGGGGAAAGGTATTTAAAGTCTACAGGCTATTTATGCCTGGACAGGAGCCGCTTCAGTCCTGAGCTTCCCAGTTTAGTAAAAAAAAAAAAAAGATAGTGGAGCTGGCAAATTATCTTTTTCCCCAGTTGTGAATTTATTTCTACTCCAAGGCCAAGAGGATGGCTCAAGAACCTCAACACGGCCTATCTCAGGCCCAGGGAAATAAACAGCCACCAAAGTGGGCTGGAGGGCTGGGAGCATGGTAAAATATATGCAAGTTTTAGCTTTTGCCAAAAGCACCTCTCTTCTCTGGTTCTGGAGGTGTGAGTAGGCTGTGCATCTGGCTGCTTCTCCCTGAGGAAACTGGCCGAACACTACCACCATTCCACCGCAGCAGCTCCCGGGAATGGTGCCTGAGGGATCCTGGTGTTTCAGGTCCGGTAAGTCCTCTCTGCTTCCAAACCATCTCTTCCTCCCCCTGCCGCTCAATCCATTTTCTAACTTTGCCTTTGATGTTCAGGGCTCCTAGCTTGTCATAAATGTAATCATTTCAATTGTTTTGGGGGGGTCTTTGTTGTAAGAGGGATCGCAGGACGTGTCTAGATATTCCACCGTCTTTGCCCTGCCTCCTGTAAATCTTCATAGAAGCAAACTGCCATATCTTCCTCCCATGGAACAGCTGTTGGGTTTGAACTACTAACCTTTCAGTTAGTAGCTGAGTGCTTACCCACTGTGCCACCAGAGCTCTTTTGCTAATATGTAAAAAAAAAAAAAAAAATTGCCATCGAGTCACTTCTGACTCACAGGAACCCCACAGGACAAAGTAGAACTGCCCCATAGAGTTTCCAAGGAGCGCCTGGTGGGTATGAACTGCCGGTCTTTGGGTTAGCGGCCATATATAATGGTGGTAAATAGGACCATGTTTAGAACCAGAGGATTCACTGGGATGCTTCTTCTCTCCCTCATCCAATAGTTCTGTTCAATAGAAAACTAGGGCAATCCAAAACATGATCTTTAAGGAATAAAGATTTGGGTTATTCTAATAGATAAAAAAAAAAAAGTGCTATTATGGATTGAATTGTGTCCCCCTAAAATGTATGTTAATGTTTTGGCCTTTGTATGTGTATATTTGATCCTGTTTAGAAATAAGGTTTTTTTCTTATGTTAATGAGGTCATATATGAAAGCGGAGTGGATCCTAAACCTAATCACTTCTGAGAAACGAAGAGAGCAGAATATACACAGAGACCCACAGGGGGAAGGTAGATGCCAAGGAATGCCATGCAACACCAAGAAATTCCTGGGGCTACTGACAAAGAAGGATCCTTCCCCTAGAGCCAATCAAGATATAAAAGAAAAAGCCACATATATAGAAAATATAAATTGACTTAAATTAATGGAGAGATATACCATATTCATGAAAAGAGAGACTATTGTAAATTTGTTAATCCTATACAATTTTTTCTGTAGATTTAATACAACTCCAATTAGAATGTTCTAAATAAACTGACTCCCTGATTCTAAAATGCATATGGACAAGCAAAGGCCAAATAATAGCCAATACACTTCCAAAATGGTAGGATATCCTCTTTCAGATATCAATAATTATTATAAATCTCTGTTAATTGTAACAGTATGGTATTGGTAAAGGCACAAACTGACTGTAGGATCAGAATAGATATTCCAGAAATAGACTTCCACATATATGAAAAATTAGTATCTGACAGAGGGGCATTACAGATTATTTAAGAATCTTCATTAAATGATGCTGGGGCAACTGGGAAGCCCTGGTGACACAGTGGTTAAGAGCTTGAATGTTAACCAAAAGGTCAGCAGTTTGAATCCACCAGCCATTCCTTGGAAACCCTGTTGAGCAGTTCTACTCTGTCCCATAGAATAACTATGAGTTCAAATTTACTCGATGGCAAGGGGTTCAGATTTTTTTTTTTTTAATTTTGAATAACTGGATATCCAAATGGTCAAATGTGAAATTGGATTCCTCTTACATATTATTCACAAAAAATCAGTCCCAATTGGATTAAATACATGTGTGACAGGCAAAACTTTAAAATTTGTAGCAGATTATATGGGAGATTATCTTTATGACCAGTGTAATAAAAATGATTTCTTAAATAAGATACTAAAAATGCTAAAATAAAAGGAAAAAATGATACCCTCAACTATATTAAAATTAAAGGCTTCTATTCATCAGGACATCATAAAATGAAAAACAGCAACACCAACAACAAAAAAGCAGGCCACAAACTAGGTGAATATATTTATAACACTTTTAAGTAACAAAGAATTAGTGTACAGAATAAACAATTAAAGAGAAAATTCAAATAACCCAATAGAAAAGTGGAAAAAAGATATGAATTGGCATTTCACACACATCACACAAAAACACATGGACATATGTAGTAAATCAACATTTGCAAAGATGTGCAACTTATTAGTAGTCTGGGAAATGCAAATTGTGCTATGACTTTTAATCAGTAAGTCTGACATTTGTTGAGGATACAGAAGAAAGATAATGTAAATAGGTACAACAATTATTTGGCATTATCTTATAAAATTAAATATCCACATACCCTATGACCAGGAAGAAGTTTCTTCCTAGGTAAATACTCTAGAGGAAGTATACTAATGGGTACCAGAAGAAAAAACAAAAGTATGAACATAGCAACATTGCTTGAATAGTGAAATAACAAATGAGCAAATAAAAACTAAAAGCAAAACAATATCAATCTACAGGAAAATGATATTCAAATTATGGCATAATTACACATTTGAATAAGATGTTCTATTTCCCTAAGTTTGGTAATGAGTTTCTAGTCACTGTATTATTTTGTTTTATAACTATATTACGCATATTCTTTTTGTTTCACAGTTTTCTACAGCTTTTTTCATTTTTATTTGCAATCTTTATTCTCTCTATAGTTCTGATCAGATAATTTCTATTGATCTATCTTGAAATTCACAGGTTCTTTCCCTCTGTTCTGCTGTCATTTCTTTCAGTTTCTGTATATTTCAGTTCTAAAATTTCAATGTGATACTTTTTTGTAGCTTCTGTTTCTTTGCTGAGAGCTTCTATCTTCCCATTTATTTCAAGCATGTTCATTTTTACCTCACGGAGAATGGTTATAATAACTGCTGTAAAGTCTGATAATTCCAACATCTAAATCATCCCAAGGTTAACATTTATTAACCCTGAGAGTAGGTCATACTTTCCTAGTTTTTTGTATGTATGCTTTTTTTGTATGGATTATATCCTAGACATTTTGAATATTTTGCTGTGATGCGTTATTAAACTCCTCTGATGAATATTGATTTGTTCACGTTGTTCTTATTCTTATTGTTTTAGCAGGTAATCAACCCTGTTAGGTTCAGACCTTAAGCTCTGTCTCATCTTCTATGAGTGGTAGTTCCACTGTCAGTTCAGTTTTCAGTCTTTTTTATGTTTCTTTGGGTTTGTTTCATTCATATGCATTTCAGGGGTGAATTAGGAACTTGTGTCAATTCATACACAGAATTAGAAAATACCCTTTTCCAGAAATGTTCCCTCCAAGATTTCCCTCACACTCTGGTTCCCATGAACTCCTTTTCCTAGTCTTCTGGGTTAAAGTCGGGCGTCCTCTTAGAGCTTTATTCCTTTGTGCTGTTGGGAAATTCTATGCAAATGCGCCTACCTTGGGACAAAGCTGTGTGAGAAAAAAACTTAAAACCAAATCAGTTGCTGTTGAGGCCATGCTGACTCATGACGACCCCATGTGTGCAAAGTAGAGTTAGACACTCTAAGATTTTCAAGGATGTGACCTTTAGGGAACAGATCATCAGGCCTTTCTTTCAAGAAAAGAGAGGAAATAAAACAGGGATTTCTTCTATGTTGTTTGGGCCATAGGGGTCCCTTTTCCCAGCTCATTTGACCAGAAAGGCAGGCTATCTCTTGGGGTCTTAGATGCCCAGATTGTAATCACCATGGTCACCAAGCAACTTTCCAAGTGAGGCTAATCTCAGGTCAGGGGCTGGAGACAATAGAGAAAATAAGAAAAAGAAAGAAAAGAATAGGGATTCCTATTACATTCTCCACCTCAAGAAAGTCCATTTTTCCAAGCCTCAGGCTAGAAAGAGGGGGATTTTTTTTTTCAGCAATTTTGTCATATGCATTCTCTCTGCAGTTCTAGAGCTCTATGCCTTAATGCCTTGAGGAAAAAAAAGGGGGTGCAAAATACCCTGTTAAACTCAACTGCATTAGGGGTCCTTTTTCAAGAGTCTTCTTCTCTCTCCAATTCACCTGATATTGTTAACTTGTCCTTAAGTAGTTACTTTTTGTGTTTTGTTGGGAGTTTTTACTTATCATCAGTGTGAGAGATATGCTGCAGTGAGTTTATTCCATCTTGGCTAGTGCTAAAGTCCATTTATTTTTGTGTCGTACGGGGGTCGACCAGGCACGGCGACGGGGCAGCGGTGGATTTTTTTTTTCTGCCCCCCCGCCATTCCTTCTTTGTCTTTTTCTTTTTCTTTCTTTCTTCCCCCCACCTCTCTGCCGCCGCTGCCTTGTCATCGTCCCTCCTCTTCGCGGACTCCACAGGTCGACCAGGCCCTCCCTCCCTCTCTCCCTCCCTCTCTCCCTCTCCCCCTCCCTACCCCGGACTCAGTGCCGCCACCACCACCAAGCTAGCTAGTCCATTTATCTTTTTTTGTCGTATCAACGATTATATAAAAAAAAGAAAGAAAATTTTAAACAAGTTCCATCTCTGCAGGATTTCATAGACTACTGGGGGAGAAAGATCCTAAACAAATTTTTGTAGGATAGTTGACTCTGACAAGGAGAAAAATCAAATGAGAAATAAAGGAAGACAAAGGGAAAGGTTAAATGAGATTTCGTTGTTGTTGTTAGGTGCCCTCTAGTCAATTCCAACTTATAGCAACCCTGTGTACAACAGAATGAAACATTGACCAGTCCTATGCCATCCACACAATCATTGTTATGTTTTAGGCTACTGTTGAAGCCACTGTGTCAGTCCATCTCCTTAAGGGCCTTTCTCTTTCTTTCTGACTCTCTATCTTACCAAATATGATGTCCTTCTCCAGGGACTGGTACCTTCTGATAATACGTCCGAAGTACTTGAGATGAAGTCTCACCAGGCTCGCTTACGAGGAGCACAGTGGCTGTATTTCTTCCAAGACAGACTTGTTCGTTCTTCTTGCAGTCAGTGGTATATTCAGTATTCTTCACCAATACCATAATTCAAAGGCATCAATTCTTCTTCAGCCTTCCTTACTCATAGTCCAGTTTTCACTTGTGGACGAGGCAATTGAAAATACCGTGGCTTGGGTCAGGTGTACCTTACTCCTCAAAGTGATATCTTCGGTTTTCAACTCTTTAAAGAGGTCTTTTGCAGCTGATTTGCCCAATGCAATACGTCATTTGATTTCTTGACTGCTGCTTCCACAGGTATTGATTGTGTATCCAAGTAAAATAAAATCCTTGACAACTTCAATGTTTTTAACCGTTTATCATGATATGGCTTATTGGTCCAGTTGTCAGGATTTTTGTTTTCTTTATGTTGAGGTGTAATCCATGCTGAAGGCTGTGGTCTTTGATCTTTATCGGTAGTACTTCAAGTCCTCTTCACTTTCAGCAAGCAAGGTTGTGTCATCTGCATAACGCAGGTTGTTAATGAGTCTTCCTCCAATGTTGATGCCACATTCTTCTTCATATAGTCCAGCTCCTCGGATTATTTGCTCAGCATACAGACTAAGTATGGTGAAAGGATACAATGCTGACACACGCCTTTTCTGATTTTAAACCATACAGTACCCCCTTGTTCTATTCGAATGACTGCCTCTTGGTCTATGTATAGGTTCCTCATGAGCACAATTGTCATGGAATTCCCATTTTTCACAATGTTATTCATAATTTGTTATGATCCACACAATCAGAAAGCCTTTGTATAGTCAATAAAACACAGGTAAGCATCTTTCTGGTATTATTCTCTGCTTTCAGCCAAGATCCATCAGACATCAGCAACGATATCCCTGGTTCCCCATCCTATTCTGAATCCAGCGTAAATTTCTGGCAGTTCCCTGTCGGTGTACTACTACATCCACTTTTAATTTACCATCAGCAAAATTTTTCTTGCATGTGATAGTAATGATATTGTCCAATAATTTCCACATTCTGTTGGATCTCCTTTCTTTGGAATGGGCACACATATGAATTTCTTCCAGTCAGTTGGCCAGGAAGCTGTCTTCCAAATTTCTTGGCATAGACAAGTAAGCACCTCCAGCGCTGCATCCGTTTGAATCTTCTCAATTGCTGTTCGTCAATTCCTGGAACCTTGTTTTTCGCCAATGCCTTGAGCACAGCTTGGACATCTTCCTTCAATACTATTGGTTCTTGATCATATGCTGCCTCCTGAAATGGTTGAATGTTCACTGATTCTCTTTGGTATGATGACTCTGTATTCCTGCCATCTTCTTTTGATGCTTCCTGCATTGTTCAATATTTTGCCCATACCAGAAAACTAAACCGGTTGCCAACTTAATGATTCTGACTCATACAGACCCTATAGGACAGCAGAAGAGCCCCATAGGATTTCCAAGGAGTGGCTGATGGATTTGAACTTCTGATCTTTTGGTTAACAGCTGATCTTGTAACCACTGCATCACCAGGTCTCCATTTGGCCAACAGAATCCTCCAACATTGGAACTGGAGGCTTAAATTATTTCTTCAGTTCTTTCGGGTTGAGAAATGCTAAGTGTGTTCTTCCCTTTGGGTTTTTTAACTCTAGGTCTTTGCACATTACTTTATAATACTTTGCTTTGTCTTCTTGATACAGCCTTTGAAATTTGCTCTTTTACTTCTTTATTTTTTCCATTCATTTTAGCTACTATACATTCAAAAGCATGTTTTAGAGTCTCTTCTGACATTCATTTTTGTCTTTTCTTTCTTCCCTCTCTTTTTAATGATGTATGTATCTTCGTGTATGATATCCTTGATATCATCCCACAACTCGTCTGGTCTTCAGCCAACAAAGCTATTTTTGAGATGGTCTCCAAATTCAGGTAGGATATACTCAAGGTCATATTGTGGCTCTTATGGACTTGTTTTAACTTTCCTCAGCTTCAGCTTGAACTTGCACATGAGCAGTTGATGCTCTGTTTCGAAGTTGGCCCCTGGCTTTGTTCTGACTGAGGATATTGAGTTTTCTATCGTCTCTTTCCACAAGTCGACTTGATTCCTATGTTAGGTGAAGTACACATGTATAGTCACTGCTTATATTATTGAGAAAAGGTACTAGCAATGAATACGGTGCTGGTTTGCAAAATTCTATCATGGGATCTCCAGCATCATTTCTATCACCAAGGCTGTGTTTTCCAACTGATCATTCTTATTCTTTGTTGCCAACTTTTATATTCCAATCACCAATAGTTATCAATGCATCTTGATTGCACGTTTGATCAATTTCAGACTGCAAAAGTTGGTAAGAATCAATTTTCTCATCTTCGGCATTAGTGATTGGTGTGTAAATTTGAATAATAGTTGTACTAACTGGCTTTCCTTGCATGCATATGGATATTATCCTATCACTGACAGCTTTTTACTTTAGGATAGTGAAAAAAAAATTTTTTTTTTTTTTTTTTTGACGATGAATGTATCACCATTCCTTTTCAATATGTCATTCCTGGCATAGTAAACTATACGATTGTCTGATTCAAAATGATCAATACCAGTCGTTTCAGCTCAGCAATGGTTAGGATATCAATCTTTATGTGTTTCATTTCCTTTTTTGCAGCTTCCAATTTTCCTAGATTCATTCTTTCTACATTCCACATTCCAATTATTAATGGATGTTTGTTAGTAAGGGTTAAATAAAGGAGCTCTGGTGGCGCAATGTCTAAATACTCGGCTGCTGACCAAAAGGTTGGTAGTTTGAACCACTGAGCGGCTCCACAAGAGGAAGATCTGGCAACCTACCTCCACAAAGATTAACAAAGATTACGTCCAAGAAAATCCAATGGGAAATTTCTACTCTGTCACATGGGGTTGCTATGAGTCAAAAATGACTGGACAGCAGCTAACAACAATAAAGGTTAAATAAGTGAGATTCATAGCTTTTCCTGCCCCAAATTTTGTTATTGGTGCTAGCTACCATCAAGTCAATTCTGACTCATGGTGGTTCCATGTGTTAAAGAGTAAAACTACTCCATAGAGTTTTCTTGGCTGTAATCTTAACAGAAACAGGGCACCAGATCTGTCTTCTGCAGTACAACATAGTGGGTTTAAACCTGTGAAGCATTAGGTTAGGAGTTTAGCACAAGCCGTTTGTATCACCTAGGGACCTTACCCAACACTTAGCACATTTTAATTATTTTATATTTATTTAGAATAACTTAATTCTCCCCTATTCCCTGGAAAATAAAATACATGAAAGTAGGTCCATTAATGTGTTATTTCCCCTGTATTACCCAACACAGTAGGTGTCAATATATGTTTGTTAACTGACTATATAAGGAGCCCTGGTAGAGCAGTGGTTAGGCACTTGGCTGCTAAAAAAAAGGGTCAGGTCAGTGGTTCATACCAACCAACCTCTCCACAGGAGAAAGATGTAGCAATCTGCTTCCATAAAGATTATACCCTGGGAAACCCTATGGGGCAGTTCTACTCTGTCGTGTGGGTCCAAATCTATTCGACGGCACACAACAACAACTGATTATATAGTATCTGGCACCTAGTGCTGTACCAGGTGCTGGCTGGACTCAGCCCACATTTCCTTACCCTTTTTAGTTCATATCATCAACCTAACTTCTGATGCCAGCTCTCAAATTGTTCTGCCTGAGGTCTTTCTCAGGCCACCAAAGCATATTTTGGCTGCTTGGGTGGCAGACTGTTAGAGCCAGGAAATTAACATCTGCTAGAAGAAACCCCCAAGCGTTGACTGACAGAGTTGGTTTATAATGCCCCAGCTCCTTCCTTTTCACTTGTGTTAACTCTGTGCGCTGTGTCCTTTACTGGCTCTCAGAATTTCCCCAGAAGAATTTACCTTCAGTTGCCTACAGTGGTACCTCATTTAATAATGAACAATTTATTGACTACATTTCCTTCTCTGAGGAGGCCTGGGGGTGCACCAGTTAGCGCTTGGCTGCTAACTGAAAGGTTGGCAGCTGGAACACACCAGAAGCTCCTGGGGGGAAGATGTGGCAGTGTGCTTCCACAGAGTTACAGCCTTGGAAGCCCTATGGGGCAGTTCTACTCTGTCCTATAGGGTTGCTATGAGTTGGAATCGACTTGATGGCAATGAGTTTACCTTCTCTGAGTCACTTTACCATTCTTCTTTTAATGTTTCCTTATCTGCATAAACTCCCTTTATTCGAATCTTTTTTTTCAGGGTCTGCTTCTGGGGAGATCCAAAATAAGATAGATGTGTATTCTATGTATACAGGAATGGGACTTCTATTAAGAAATTTCTTGTAGCACTCTACTTTGAGTCAGGAGGCCCTGATTTATGACGTAGGTAATCTTAAGCGATTACCTTGATTTCTCTGAAACTCAGTTTTTCTCATCTGAAATATGAATTAATGAAATCCACTTTGTAATATCTTGTGGGGATTAAACAAAAGAATACATGTGAATGCACCTAACATGGATGTGAACGTGCAGTGAGTACTTAGCGCATGCCGATTGAGCATAATGAATTCTTCCTTGTGCTGTGAACCATCATGCCTGTTTTATTTATTTATTTGTTTTTCTGATGGAGAGTGGGCATTGTATTAACATGTCCACTCAACATCAGGAATTTCTAAAGCTTGGAGAGGCTGTATTGTTTCATCTTGAGGAATATGCTTCTAATTATCAATAGCCTGTTTTATTTCAACATAAATGTGCAAAGGCTCAGCAGATGGGCCCACTCTTCCTGAGTCCCAATGTGTTCCAGAGGAAATGTACAACATACACTTCAGAGCGAGTACATTGTCTTTTCACTTATATGGATTGATTTCTCTTTTATTGAGAATTATTTCATGAGGTATTCATGGCTTCATAGATGTTTAGGTCATAAAAAGACCGCAGTGATCAGTAGTCAGACTGTCATTTTATAGCTGGAGAATCAGAGGCTCAGATAGCCTCTTCTCCCCAACAGTATTTCAGTGACAATGATAAGTATATTAAAATATTTAAATAATTTAAATAAATATATAAATAATTTAATGAGAGAGCTAGAGACTTATAAAAGTGACTCCAGAAATTAAAAGGGGTGGAGGAATTTTGAATTTAACTTAAAGGGGAAGTTTCTAAAAACTAGTGCCATCCAGCAACCAAGGAGATGACTAAAGTGATGAGCTTGCCACCACTGGAAGTATGTAAGAGGTTACTGAGCCTATCCGGGTTTTTAGAGAGGGGATTCCTGCTGTGTCGGAAGGGGATTTAAATGGACGCTCAAGTCTTTGCAATTTTGTAACTCTGTAGTTCTGAGTTCCCTCTGGCCAATACCTTGCATAACGCAGAGCATAAGGCAGAAGTTCAATGAATAGATAACAATTGATTACTACCAAGCCGTCTGGGTCCCCTGATTTGTCATGTTGTTGTTAGTTGCTGTCTAGTCAGCTCTAACTCATAGAAACCTTGTAGATAACAGAACGAAACATTGCCAGTCCTGCACCATCCTCATGACCTTTGGTATGTTTGAGCCCATTGTTGCAACCACCATGTCAATCCATCTCGTGGAGAATTTCTCTCATTTTTGCTTAACTTCCACTTTACCAAACATGATGTTATTTTCTAGTGATTGGTCTTTCCTGATGATGAGTCCAGAGTAAGTGAGATGAAGTCTCACCATTCTCACTTCTAAGGAGCATTCTGACTGTACTTCCTCCAAAACAGATTTGTTTGTTCTTCTGACAGTCCCTGGTATATTCAATATTCTTCACCAATCCAGATCCAGTGCCGTCGAGTCGATTCCGACTCATAGCAACCCTATAGGACATAGTAGAACTGCCCCATAGAGTTTCCAAGGAACACCTGGCAGATTCAAACTGCTGACCCTTTGGGTAGCAGCCATAGCACTTAACCACTACACCACCAGGGTTGCCACTCTTCACCAATATCACAATTCAAATACGTCAGTTCTCCTTCAATCTTCCTTTTTCATTGTCTAGCTTTACATTCATATAAGGTGACTGAAAAGATCATGGCTTGGGTCAGGGGCACATTAGTCATCAAAGAGACATCTTTGCTGTCTAAAACTTTAAACAGGGCTTTTGCAGCAGATTTTCCCAATGCAACACATCGTTTGGTTTTTTTTTTTTAACATTTTATTGTGCTTTAGATGAAAGTTTACATAGTAAATTAATGTTCCAATCAATGCTCCTTACCCAAATTGTTTCAAGATCTTGTTTGCAATCCCTACAATGTGCCCACATTCTCTTCATTTCCTCCCTGGTTTCCCCATTTCCATTAGTCCGATTTTTCTCTCCCCCCCACCCCCCGCCATATTCTCATCTTTGTTTTGGGGCAAATGTTGCCCTTTTAGTCTCATATAGTCAATTGTTCTAAGGAGGAAATTCTTCACTAGTGTTTTTGTTAATTTTATAGCCCCGTCTATTATTTGGCTGAAAGGTGGTCTCCAGGAGTTTCAAGTTAGAAGGTTGTCTTACAGTGATAGTCTCGGGGGTTACTCCAGTTTCTTTCAGGGCAGTAAATCTGTTTTGTTTTTTGAATTTTGCTCTACATTTTTACCCATTCTACCCAGGGCCTTCTACTGTGATTCTGGTCAGACTGGTCAGTAGCGATAGCCAGGCCCCGTCTAGTTCTCCTGATCTCAGGTTAGAGGAAACTGTGATTTATGTAGGCCATTAGTCCTTAGTGCTTCATTGGGTTTTCAGGTTTCATTCTCCTTTTCTCCAGATGGGAAGAGACAAATAGTGGCTTCTTATATGGCCACTCACAAGCTTTTAAGTCCCCAGACACTACTCACCAAGCTAGTACATAAAACATTGTCTTAATAAACTGTGTTTTGACAATTGACCTAGATGCTGCCCAAGACTATGGTCCTTAGCCTGCGTGTCCGGTTCAGTCCCAATGTTTAAGTAGTTTCTATAACTGTGCCCCCATATGCTCTATTATATATATGAGTATACATACAACATTTACAAATAGGTATATAGAAATATCCATAACCATACCTATATATGTACACCCATATGACCCCCCTCACATATTCAGCATACATATTAGCCTATGTATCTACTCCCAAATTATTATTATTACTGTTGTTGTAGGATTGTATATGTTATAGCATTTACTGTAAACAAAAAAAAAATGTAGTTGTCCTCTATTCTTGTGTACCTCTCAGTGTCTTCCTTTGCCTTGGCGACATTGTGCTGACTTCCCCTATATTGTGTATTGCCTTCCCTTCACCAGAATTAACACCTGTCTACTATCTACTTTGTGATTCTCCTTCTCTCCCCCTTCCATCCCTGGTAACCATCAAAGAATGTTTCTTTATGTATGCAAACCTATTCTTGACTTTTTATAATAGTGGTCTCATACAGTATTTGTCCTTTAGTGATTGACCTATTTCACTCAACATAATGCCCTCCAGATTCAACAATGTTGTGAGATGTTTTGTGGATTCATCATTATTCTTTATCATTGTGTAGTATTCCATTGTATGTATATACTACATTTTGTTTATCCACTCACGTGTTGATGGGCATTTAGGTCGTTTCCATCTCTTTGCTATCATAAATAGTGCTGCAATGAACATGGGTATGCATATGTCTATTTGTGTTATGGTTCTTATTCCTCTTGGATATATACCTAGAAGTGGCATTGCTGGATCATATAATAAATCTATTTCTGTACTTTTAAGGAAGTGCCATAGTGGTTGTGCCATTTTACATTCCACTCAACAGTGTATAAGAGTTCCGGTCTCCTCCACAATCTCACCATCATTTGTTGTTTTCTGATTTTGATCAATGCATGATTGCTGGGGTAAGGTAGTATCTCATTGTGGTTTTGATTCACATCTCTCTAATGACTGTTTGAATCCACCAGCTGTTCCTTAGAAACACTGTGGAGTAGTTCTACTCTGTCCTATAGAGTCTCTATGAGTTGGAATCGACTTGATGGCAACAGGCTAATGGCTAATAATCAGGAGCATCTCTTCATGTGTTTGTTAGCCACATGAATGTCTGTGGTGAAGTGTCTATTCATGTCCTTTGCACATTTTTTAATTGGATCATTTGTCTTTTTGTTGTTGAGGTGTTGAAGTTTTCTATAAATTTTAGAGATTACCCCCTTGTCAAATACGTCATACCCAATTTTTTTTTCCCAGTCTGTAGGTTCTCTTTTTACTTCTTTGGTGAAATCTTTTGATGAATATAAGTGTTTAATTTTTAGGAGATCCTAATTACCTAGTTTATCTTCTGGTGTTTGTGCAGTTTTATTTATTTTTGGTGTACTATTTATGCTGTATATTAGGATCCCTAGCGTTGTCCCTATTTTTCCTCCATGATCTTTATAGTTTTAGGTTTTATATCTAGATCTTTGATACATCTTGAGTTAGTTTTTGTGTATGGTGTGAGGTATGGATCTTGGTTCATTTTCCTGCAGACGAATATTCAGTTATGCCAGCACCATTTCTTAAAAAAGATTTTCCTTTCCCCATTTAATGGATTTCAACCCTTTGTCAAAGATCATCTATCCACAGGTGGATGGATTGACTTCTGGGTTCTCAATTCTGTTCCATTTGTCTATATGGCTGTCATTGTACTAGTACCATGGCAGTATAGTAGTAGGTCCTGAGATTGGGGAGTGTGAGGCCTCCTACTTTGTTCTTTTTCTTCAATAATGCTTTGCTTATCTGGGGCTCTTTCCTTCCAAATAAAGTTGATTAGTTTTGCCATCTCATTAAGCAATGTTACTGGAATTTGGATTGAGATTGCATTGTAGTTGTAGATCCCTTTGGACAGTATTGACATTTTCACACTGTTAAGTCTTCCTGTCCATGAGCAGGGTATGTTTTTCCATTTATGTAGGTATCTTTCAGTTTTTTGCAGTAGTGCTTTATAATTTTCTTTGCATAAGTCTTTTATGTCTCTAGTTAGATTTATTCCTAAGTATTTTATCTTTTTGCAGGCTATCATAAATGGTATTGTTTTCCTGATTTCCCTTTTGAAGTTCTCATTGTCAGTGTACAGGAATCCAACAATTTTTGCATATTGAGCTTGTATCTTTCCACTTTGTTGAATTCTTCTATTAGTTCCACTAGCTTTTTTGTGGAGTCTCTGGGACTTTCTATGTATATGTTCATGTCATCTGCAAATAGAGATAGTTTTACTTCTTCCTTACCAATATGTATGCCCTTTATTTCCCTTTCTTGCCTTATTGCTTTAGCTAGGACTTCCAGTACAATACAATATTGAATAGAAGTACTGATAAAGGGCATCCTTGTCTGGTTCCCATTTTCGAGATGAACACTCTCAGTCTTTCTCTGTGTGACTAATGTTGACTGTTGGTTTTATATATATGCCATTATTTTGTTAAAGAATTTCCTTTCTATTCCTATTTTGCTGAGCGTTTTTATCAGGAATGGGTGTTGGACTTTATCAAATGCTTTTTCTGCATCAATTGAGATGACCATACGATTCTTGTCCTTTGTTTTATTTATGTGGTGGATTACATTGATTTATTTCTAATGTTGAACCACCCTTACATACCTGGTATGAAGCCTACTTGGTTGTGATGAATTGTTTTTACATACTGTTGAATTCTATTAGCTCATGTTTTGTTGAGAATTTCTGCATCTATATTTATAAGATATTATTGCTCTGTAATTTTTTTTTCATGGTGTCTTTGCCTAGCTTTGGTATCAGGATTATGCTGGCTTCATAGAAAAATGCTGGAGCATTCCTTCCTTTTCTATGTTCTAGAATAGTTTGAGTGGTATCGGTGTCAACTCTTCTCTGAATATTTGGAAGAATTCAGCAGTGAAGCTGTCTGGGCCAGGGCTTTTTTGTTGCCATTATTGGGAGCTCTTTTATGACCTCTTCAATTTCTTTTTTTGTTATGGGTCTGTTCAGATTGTCTATCTCAGTTTGTGTTAGTGTGGGTAGGTAGTGTGTTTCTAGAAATCTGTCTATTTCTTCTAAGTTTTTTAGTTTGTTGGAGTATAATTTTTCATAACGTTCTGTTATGATCCTTTTTATTTCAGTTGGTACTCTTGTAATGTCACCCATCTCGCTTCTTATTTGAGTTATTTGCATCTTCTTTTCTTTTGTCAGTTTGGCCAGTGTTTCTTGATTTTATTGACCTTTTCAAAAAACTAACTTCTACTCCTGTTGCTTTTATGTTTTCTGATTCATTTTTTTCTGCTCTTATCTTTATTATTTCCTTTCTTCTGCTGGTTGTGTGCTGCTTTTGCTGCTCTTCTTCTTTTTGTTCCAGTCATAGGTTAAGGTGTTGATTCTGGTCCTTTCTTCTTTTTTGTTGTTTGCATTTATTGCTATAAATCGACCTCTAAGTACTGCTTTTACTGTGTCTCACAGGTTTTTGTTTTTTTTTTAATTAATTTTTATTTAGCTTCAAGTAAACATTTACCATTCCAATCAGTCTGTCACATGCAGGTTTACATACATCTTACTCCCTTCTTCCACTTGCTCTCCCCCTATTGAGTCAGCCCTTTCAGTCTCTCGTTTCGTGCCAATTTTGCCATCTTCCCTCTCTCTCTATCTTCCCATCCCCCCTCCATTCAAGAGTTGCCAACACACTCTCCAGAGTCCACCTAATTTAATTGGCTCACTCTTCATCAGCATCTCCCCCCCCTCCCCCCCCCCGCTGACCAGTCCTTTTCATGCCTGATGAGTTGTCTTCTGGGATGGTTCCTGTCCTGTGCCATCAGAAGTTCTGGGGAGCATCGTCTCTGGGATTCCTCTAGTCGCATTCATGCCATTAGGTATGGTCTTTTTATGAGAATTTGGGGTCTGTATCCCATTGTTCTCCTGCTCCCTCAGGAGTTGTCTGTTGTGCTCCCTGACAGGGCAGACATCGATTGTGGCCGGGCACCAACTAGTTCTTCTGGTCTCAGGATAATGTAGGTCTCTGGTTCATGTGGCCCTTTCTGTCTCTTGGGTTCTTAGTTGTCGTGTGACCTTGGTGTTCTTCCTTTGCCTTTGGTCCAGGTGGGTTGAGACCAATTGATGTATCTTAGATGGCTGCTTGTTGGCATTTAGGACCCCAGGCGCCACAATTCAAAGTGGGATGCAGAATGTTTTCAGAATAGAATTATTTTGCCCATTGACTTAGAAGTCCCCTCAAACCAAGTTCCCCAGACCCCAGCCCCTGCTCCGCTGACCTTTGAAGCTTTCATTTTATCCCGGAAACCTCTTTGCTTTTAGTCCAGTCCAATTAGGCTGACCTTCCTTGTATTGAGTGTTGTCTTTCCCTTCACCCAAAGCAGTTCTTATCTACTGATTGATCAATAAAAAGCCCTCTCCCTCCCTCCCTCCCTCCCTCCCCGCTTTGTAAGCACAAAAGTATGTGTTCTTCTCCGTTTTTTCTATTTCTCAAGATCTTATAATAGTGGTCTTATACAATATTTGTCCTTTTGCCTCTGACTAATTTCGCTCAGCATAATGCCTTCCAGATTCCTCCATGTTATGAAATGTTTCAGAGATTCATCACTGTTCTTATCGATGCGTAGTATTCCATTGTGTGAATATACCACAATTTATTTACCCATTCATCCGTTGACGGACATCTTGGTTGCTTCCAGCTTTTTGCTATTGTAAACAGAGCTGCAATAAACATGGGTGTGCATATATCTGTTTGTGTGAAGGCTCTTGTATCTCTAGGGTATATTCCGAGGAGTGGGATTTCTGGGTTGTATGGTAGTTCTATTTCTAACTGTTTAAGATAACGCCAGATGGATTTCCAAAGTGGTTGTACCATTTTACATTCCCACCAGCAGTGTATGAGAGTTCCAATCTCTTCACAGCCTCTCCAACATTTATTATTTTGTGTTTTTTGGATTAATGCCAGTCTAGTTGGTGTGAGATGGAATCTCATCGTAGTTTTAATTTGCATTTCTCTAATGGCTAATGATCGAGAGCATTTTCTCATGTATCTTTTGGCTGCCTGAATATCTTCTTTAGTGAAATGTGTGTTCATATCCTTTGCCCACTTCTTGATTGGGTTGTTTGTCTTTTTGTGGTTGAGTTTCGACAGAATCATGTAGATTTTAGAGATCAGGCACTGGTCGGAGATGTCATAGCTGAAAATTCTTTCCCAGTCTGTAGGTGGTCTTTTTACTCTTTTCGTGAAGTCTTTAGATGAGCATAGGTGTTTGATTTTTAGGAGCTCCCAGTTATCCGGTTTCTCTTCATCATTTTTGGTAATGTTTTGTATTCTGTTTATGCCCTGTATTAGGGCTCCTAGGGTTGTCCCTATTTTTTCTTCCATGATCTTTATCGTCTTAGTCTTTATGTTTAGGTCTTTGATCCACTTGGAGTTAGTTTTTGTGCATGGTGTGAGGTATGGGTCCTGTTTCATTTTTTTGCAAATGGATATCCAGTTATGCCAGCACCATTTGTTAAAAAGTCCCCAATTGACTGACACTGGTCCTTTGTCAAATATCAGCTGCTCATACGTGGATGGATTTATATCTGGGTTCTCAATTCTGTTCCATTGGTCTATGTGCCTGCTGTTGTACCAGTACCAGGCTGTTTTGACTACTGTGGCTGTATAATAGGTTCTGAAATCAGGTAGAGTGAGGCCTCCCACTTTCTTCTTCTTTTTCAGTAATGCTTTGCTTATCCGGGGGTTCTTTCCCTTCCATATGAAATTAGTGATTTGTTTCTCTATCCCCTTAAAATATGACATTGGTATTTGGATTGGAAGTGCGTTATATGTATAGATGGCTTTTGGTAGAATAGACATTTTCACTATGTTAAGTCTTCCTATCCATGAGCAGGGTATGTTTTTCCACTTAAGTATGTCCTTTTGAATTTCTTGTAGCAGAGTTTTATAGTTTTCTTTGTATAGGTCTTTTACATCCTTGGTAAGATTTATTCCTAAGTATTTTATCTTCTTGGGGGCTACTGTGAATGGTATTGATTTGGTTATTTCCTCTTCGGTGTTCTTTTTGTTGATGTAGAGGAATCCAAGTGATTTTTGTATGTTTATTTTATAACCTGAGACTCTGCCAAACTCTTCTATTAGTTTCAGTAGTTTTCTGGAGGATTCCTTAGGGTTTTCCATGTATACGATCATGTCATCTGCAAATAGTGATAGCTTTACTTCCTCCTTGCCAATCTGGATACCCTTTATTGCTTTGTCTAGCCTAATTGCCCTGGCTAGGACTTCTAGCACGATGTTGAATAAGAGCGGTGATAAAGGGCATCCTTGTCTGGTTCCCGTTCTCAAGGGAAATGCTTTCAGGTTCTCTCCATTTAAAGTGATATTGGCTGTTGGCTTTGCATAGATGCCCTTTATTATGTTGAGGAATTTTCCTTCAATTCCTATTTTGGTAAGAGTTTTTATCATAAATGGGTGTTGAACTTTGTCAAATGCCTTGTCTGCATCTATTGATAAGATCATGTGGTTTTTATCTTTTGTTTTATTTATGTGATGGATTACATTAACGGTTTTTCTAATATTAAACCAGCCTTGCATACCTGGTATAAATCCCACTTGATCAGGGTGGATTATTTTTTTGATGTGCTGTTGGATTCTATTGGCTAGAATTTTGTTGAGGATTTTTGCATCTATGTTCATGAGGGATATAGGTCTAAAATTTTCTTTTTTTGTAATGTCTTTACCTGGTTTTGGTATCAGGGAGATGGTAGCTTCATAGAATGAGTTGGGTAGTATTCCGTCTTTTTCTATGCTTTGAAATACCTTCAGTAGTAATGGTGTTAAGTCTTCTCTAAAGGTTTGGTAGAACTCTGCAGTGAAGCCGTCTGGGCCAGGACTTTTTTTTGTTGGAAGTTTTTTGATTACCGTTTCAATCTCTTTTTTTGTTTTGGGTCTATTTAGTTGTTCTACTTCTGAATGTGTTAGTTTAGGTAGGTAGTATTTTTCCAAGAATTTATCCATTTCTTCTAGGTTTTCAAATTTGTTAGAGTACAATTTACGTAGTAATCTGAAATGATTCTTTTAATTTCATTTGGCTCTGTTGTGATATGGTCCTTCTCATTTCTTATTCAGGTTATTTGTTTCGTTTCCTGTTTTTCTTTAGTCAGTCTAGCCAATGGTTTATCAATTTTGTTAATTTTTTCAAAGAACCAGCTTTTGGCTTTGTTAATTCTTTCAATTGTTTTTCTGTTCTCTAATTCATTTAGTTCACCTCTAATTTTTATTATTTTTTTTCTTCTGGTGCCTGATGGGTTCTTTTGTTGCTCACTTTCTATTTGTTCAAGTTGTCGGGACAGTTCTCTGATTTTGGCTTTCTTCTTTTTGTATGTGTGCATTTATCGATATAAATCGGCCTCTGAGCACTGCTTTTGCTGTGTGGCCCAGAAGTTTTGATAGGAAGTATTTTCATTCTCGTTGCTTTCTAAGAATTTCCTTATTCCCTCCTTGATGTCTTCTATAACCCAGTCTTTTTTCAGGAGGGTATTGTTCAGTTTCCAAGTATTTGATTTCTTTTCCCTAGTTTTTCTGTTATTGATTTCTAGCTTCATTGCCTTGTGGTCTGAGAAGATGCTTTGTAATATTTCGATGTTTTGGATTCTCCAAAGATTTGTCTTATGACCTAATATGTGGTCTATTCTAGAGAATGTTCCATGTGCACTAGAAAAAAAAGTATACTTTGCAGCAGTTGGGTGGAGAGTTCTGTATAAGTCAATGAGGTCAAGTCGGTTGATTGTTGTAAGTAGGTCTTCCTTGTCTCTATTGAGCTTCTTACTGGATGTCCTGTCCTTCTCTGAAAGTGGTGTGTTGAAGTCTCCTACTATAAATGTGGAGGTGTCTATCTCACTTTTCAATCCTGTTAAAATTTGATTTATGTATCTTGCAGCCCTGTCATTGGGTGCGTAAATATTTAATATGGTTATGTCTTCCTGATCAATTGTCCCTTTTATCATTATATAGTGTCCTTCTTTATCCTTTGTGGCAGATTTAAGTCTAAAGTCTATTTTGTCAGAAATTAATATTGCTACCCCTCTTCTTTTTTGCTTTTTATTTGCTTGATATATTTTTTTCCATCCTTTGAGTTTTAGTTTGTTTGTGTCTCTAAGTCTAAGGTGTGTCTCTTGTAGGCAGCATATAAATGGATTGTGTTTCTTTATCCAGTCCGTGACTCTCTGTCTCTTTATTGGTGCATTTAGTCCATTTACATTCAGGGTAATTATAGATAAATAAGTTTTTAGTGTTGTCATTTTGATGCCTTTTCATGTGTGTTTTTGGCCATTTCATTTTTCCACATGCTTTTTTGTGCTGAGACGTTTTTCTTAGCAGCTTGTGAGATCCTCATTTTCATAATGGTTAACTTTATGTTTGTTGAGTCGTTACATTTTTCTTCTCTTTTTTCTTGAGTTATGGAATTGATATTCCTTTTTGTGGTTACCTTATTATTTACCCCTATTTTTCTAAGTAAAAACCTAACTTGTATCGTTCTATATCGCCTTGTATCACTCTCCATCTGGCAGTTCAATGCCTCCTATATTTAGTCCCTCTTTTTGATTATTGTGATTTTTTATCTATTGATTTCCATGATTTCCTGTTATGTGTATTATTTTGTTTATTTATTTATTTTTTAGAATTAATCTTAATTTGTTTGTTTTTGTGCTTTCCCTACTTGAGTTGCGTTGATATCAGGGCGTTCTGTTTTCTGACCTTGTATTGTGCTGGTACCTGATATTATTGGTCATCAGGCCAAACAATCTCCTTTAGCATTTCTTGCAGTCTTGGTTTAGTTTTTGCAAATTCTCTAACCTTGTGTTTATCTGTAAATATCTTAATTTCTCCTTCATATTTCAGAGAGAGTTTTGCTGGATATATGATCCTTGGTTGGCAGATTTTCTCCTTCAGTGCTCTGTATACGTCGTCCCATTCCCTTCTTGCCTGCATGGTTTCTTCTGAGTAGTCTGAACTTATTCTTATTGATTCTCCCTTGAAGGAAACCTTTCTTTTCTCCCTGGCTGCTTTTAAAATTTTCTGTTTATCTTTGGTTTTGGCAAGTTTGATGATAATATGTCTTGGTCTTTTTCTCTTTGGATCAATCTTAAATGGGGTTCGGTGAGCATCTTGGATAGATATCCTTTCGTCTTTCATGATGTCAGGGAAGTTTTCTGTTAGGAGTTCTTCCACTATTTTCTCTGTGTTTTCTGTCCCCCCTCCCTGCTCTGGGACTCCAATCACTCGCAAGTTATCCTTCTTGATAGAGTCCCACATGATTCTTAGGGTTTCTTCATTTTTTTAAATTCTTTTATCTGATTTTTTTTCAGCTATGTTGGTGTTGATTCCCTGGTCCTCCAGAAGTCCCAGTCTACATTCTAATTGCTCGAGTCTGCTCCTCTGACTTTCTATTGCATTGTCTAATTCTGTAATTTTATTGTTAATCTTTTGGATTTCTACATGCTGTCTCTCTATGGATTCTTGCAACTTATTAATTTTTCCACTATGTTTTTGAATAACCTTTTTGAGTTCTTCAACAGTTTTATCAGTGTGTTCCTTGGCTTTTTCTGCAGTTATTCTAATTTCATTTGTGATATCTTTAAGCAGTCTGTAAATTAGTTTTTTATATTCTGTATCTGATAATTCCAGGATTGTATCTTCATTTGGGAAAGATTTTGATTCTTTTGTTTGGGGGGTTGGAGAAGCTGTCATGGTCTGTTTCTTTATGTGGTTTGATATGGACTGCTGTCTCCGAGCCATCACTGGGAAACTAGATTTTCCAGGTAATCAGCTATAAAAAAATGCAGTCAGATCCCTATCTGAATTCTCCCTCTGGCTCAAGGTGTTCGGATGTTAATGGAGCCGCCTGGGGAGGGTGGGGGAGGGATCAGAGAGCTAGGAGTGTAGCACCACAGAATATAGAGCTGATCCCCGCGTTCACGCTCCGCCCCCGTCCGCCAAAATCTCGGCGGGACGGCTCCCCGGCTGGGACGCTACTCTCCCTGCTCCGAGACCAGTCACTTCCTCCCAGGGACTTCTCCCTCTGGTGCGCCGCGCCGCTCACGCGAACTGGGTGGGCGTCTCCAGCACGAACGGGTGGGCCCGCCCCCGGGGTCTATTCAGGGGAATATAATTGGACCCTGGGCTCACGCCCCGCCCACGCGCACCCAAATCCCAGCTGGATGGCTCCCCGGCTGGGACGCTGCTTTCCCCGCTTCGAGACCTGTCACCTCCTCCCGGGGACTTCTCCCTCTGGTGCGCCGCACCGCTCACGCGAACTGGGTGGGCGTCTCCCGCACGAACGGGTGGGCCCACCCCCTGGGTCAAATGAGGGGAATATAACTGATCCCCCACGCTCACACCCCGCCCGCTTTCACCAAAATCCCAGCTGGACGGCTCCCCAGCTGGGATGCTGCTCTCCCCGCTCCAAGACCAGTCACTTCCTCCCGGGGACTTCTCCCTCTGGGGCGCCGCGCCACATGCGCGAACTGGGTGGGCGTTCCCCGCACGAACATGTGGGCCCTGCCCCAGGGTCGCTTTAGGGAAATATAGCTGATCCCCCCGCTCGCGCCATGCCCGCTTCCCGCCAAACTCCTGGCGGGATGGCTCCCCGGCTGGGATGCTGCTCTCCCCGCTCCAAGATCGGTCACTGCCTCCCGGGTGCTTCTCCCTCCGGCTGTGCCGCTACGCCGCCCGCGCCAAACAGCTAGACTCCCTCCCGGGATGGGTTCGGGGGGGTAGGGCTGGGCCCCTTGTCTGTGCCGTCTGCCCCCCTGGGCTCTGCCCCAGATCGGGCTCTGAATGTCACCTGCCTGGTACGCTGGCTCCTAGTTCTGAAAACGGTCGCTGTCTGCCCGTATTTGTTCATTTTCCATCTCTAAGTCTGTGTTTGTTGTTCAGAGTTCGTAGATTGTTATGTATGTGATCGATTCACTTGTTTTTCCGAGTCTTTGTTGCAAGAGGGATCCACGGTAGCGTCCACCTAGTCCGCCATCTTGGCCCTGCCTCCTGTCTCACAGGTTTGGACAAGTTGTGCTTTCATTGTCATTTGATTCTAGCGATTTTTAATTTTATCTAGTACCCAGTGGTTTTTGAGTAAGATGTTATTTATTTTCCATGTATTTTTTTCCCTCATTTTTCTTATTATTGATTTCTAATTTTATACTGTTGTGAACAGAGAAGATACTTGGTACTATACCAATTTTTTTTTTAATTTATTGAGACTTGCTTTGTAGCCTAAAATATGATCTATTGTGGAGAACAATCCATGTGCATTGGAGAAGAATATGTACTGTGCTTGGGCTGGGTGGAGTGTTCTGTATATGTCTGTGAGGTCAAATTGGTTGATTATTATGTTTAAATACTCTGTATCTTTGTTGAGTTTCTGCTATTTGACTTCTTGATTGCTGCTTCCATGGGCATTGACTGTTGATCCAAATAGAATGAAATCCTTGATAATTTCAATTTCTTTGTCATTTGTCATCATGTTGTTTATTGGTCCACTTGTGAGGATTTTTATTTTCTTTATGTTTGGGTATAAGCCATGTTAAAGGCTTTAATCTTTGACCTTCATCAGTAAGTACTTCAAGTTGTCTTCACTTTCAGCAAGCAAGGTTGTGTTTCAAGTTTTAGTGAGTCTTCCTCCAATCCTGATGCCACATTTTTCTTCATATAGTACAGCTTCTTGGAGTATTTGTACTGCATGCAGATGGAATAAGTAAGATGAAAGAATATGACCCTGCTGAACACCTTTTTCAGTTTTAAACAACTCTCTTGTTCTTTTTGAATGACTGCCTCTTGACGCATGTACAGGTTCTGCATGTGCACAATTAAGTGTTCTGGAATTCCCGTTCTTTGTAATGTTATCCATAATTTGTTATGAACCAAGCAGTTGAATACTTTAGATGTTGCCAGTGAGATAATTAATTCTTATCTCACTTCCGAGTCATTCTTCATGTTGACACTCCATTTGTTTTATTTCTCCCCACATGAAATACCCCAGGACCTGTCAGATCCCCATTCCAAGCAGGCTGGAAGCCCAGGTGTCTGACACAGGTGGGGCTTCCTGCTATGTCAGACAGCAGGCTTGGCTATGGGGATGAAGATGGCTGTGGCAGCCATGTAGGTTCACCTCTCAGACCTCATTTCAAGAAAGAACATGTCTTTTAGCTGCAAGGAGTGCATCTTTTACACCTTTGAGATCCATGTCAGTGTTTAAGCCAAGGGCACACAATTCCCAAGGAACCTCTAGCTAATAATTGAGCCTGGCAAAGGATGGAGCCATTTCTGACTAAAGAGAGACTCCTTTATAAGTCTGTCTTTGCTCTGCAGCTTCCTATTGAGTTGGTGATTTTGTCAGATCTTCATCTTTTTTTTTAGTGATCATAATCTGGGGCCATCCCTGCCTGATCCTGCTTTCTTCTCCCTTTCCTTTTGTAGGTATCACGTCTATATCACAGTCTAAAGACTTTCCCTGCTCAATCATTTTGCTTAATAAAGCTCATACACTCCTCACTCCACCTCAGCATCTGCTTCCAGAAGAACCCTATTGACTCAATAGTTGACTCTGTACTTATGGAACCCAGAGTAAAAGGAAACAAAAGTGCATGCCCCAAAAGAAGAAGATTCTGAATCATCAATAGGCTCAAAGAGATTGAGAAAGCAAGAAAAAGACCTAAAGAACAGGATGTACAACACAGGGCAGAGTGCAACAGGGAGGGTTTGAGAGGCAGATCCCTTGAGGAAAACGTTCTAGAGTGAGGGAATATTTCCTTAAGGACACCCCATCACACTCTTAAGTGAAGCATGAAACACTATCGCCCTTCGGACAGAAGCCACCTAATAATTTTTTGTTGTTATCAGACAAGGAAAAGGGTGAGAAACTGCCCATGCTTTATCCCTTGTCACTGACTGTTTCATAGCACAATATAGCAACATTGGCAATGAACTTTACAGATGTGGAAATGCCAGAATCAGGAGGTAAGTAACAATAACAACAAATAGTTTATTGCATGCTTAGTATGTGTCAGGCACTGTTCACTATGGTAAGATCATTTATTATCTAATAGTTTTGGAGGGTCAGAAATCTGGCTTGTTTGGTTCATAGTCTCTCACAAGGTTGCAGTCAAGCTGATGGTTAGGGTTGAAGTCATTTCAAGACTTATCTGGGGCTAGAGAATTCCATGTCCAAGATCCAACCCATAGTCTTCAGTTTCTGACCATGTGGACCTTTCTATAAGGCTTCCCCAAATCTAAGTGATCCAACATAGAGATGCCCAATACAAAACCCACAGTCTTTCATAATCTAATCTCAGAAGTTATGCCTTCATTTTTGTGATATTCTATTGGTCACACAGACCAATCTTGGTATGATGTGGGAGAGAACTACACCAGGCATGAATATGAGGAGGCAGGGACCTTTGGGACCATCATAGAGGGTTGCTACCACAACCTCTATAGAAACAATATGGGGTAGATATTTTACCAAACAGGAAACTCAGGCACAGAGAAGTACAACAGGTGTCAGAGTCAAAATTTGAACCAGGAATCTGTGTTTCTAACCACTATACCTACTCTCCTCTCACACAGGAATAGAAGGCAGTGAAGAAAGAAGAGAGTTGTGTTTAAACTTGATCACTATGGGTATTTAAGATAACAATATCATGTTGGTTTTGTTGTTTGTTGTTGGGTGCCATCGAGTCAGCTCTGACTCATAGCGACCGTATGTACAACAGAATGAAACACTGCCCGGTCCTGCATCATCCCAACAATCATTTCTATGCTTGAGCTCATTGCTGCAGCCACTGTGTCAATCCATCTCTTTAAGGGTCTTCCTCTTTTTCGCTGACCCTGTACTTCACCAAGCATGACGTCCTCCTCCAGGGACTGCTGCCTTCTGACAACATGTCCAAAGTATGTGAGACGCAGTCTTGCCATCCTTGCTTCTAAGGAGCATTCTGGTTGTACTTCCTCTAAGACAGATTTGTTCGTTCTTTTGGCAGTCCATGGTATATTCAATATTCTTCACCAACACCATAATTCAAAGGTGTCGATTCTTCTTTGGTCTTGCTTATTCATTGTCCAACTTTCACATACATATGATGTGATTGAAAATACCATGGCTTGGGTCAGGTGCACCTTAGTCTTCAAGGTGACATCTTTGCTTTTCAACACTTTAAAGAGGTCCTTTGCAGCAGATTTACCCACAGCAATGCGTCTTTTGATTTCTTGACTGCTGCTTCCATGGCTGTTGATTGTGGATCCAAGTAAAATGAAATCCTTGACAACTTCAATCTTTTCTCCGTTTATCATGATGTTCATTGGTCCAGTTGTGAGGATTTTTGTTTTCTTTATGTTGATGTGTAATCCATATGGAAGGCTGTGGTCTCTGATCTTCATTAGTAAGTTCTTCAGGTCTTTTTCACTTTCAGCAATCAAGACTGGGTCATCTGCATAACGCAGGTTGTTAATGACTCTTCCTCCAATCCTTATGCCCCATTCTTCTTCATATAGTCCAGCTTCTCGGATTATTTGCTCAGCATACAGATTGAATAGGTACGGTGAAAGGATACAACCCTGGCGCATACCTTTCCTAATTTTAAACACCTCAGTATTCCCTTTTTCTGTCTAAACAACTGCCTCTTGATCTATGTAAAGGTTCCTCATGAGCACAATTAAGTGTTCTGGAATTCCCATTCTTCACAATGTTATCCATAATTTGTTATGATCCACACAGCCGAATGCCTTTGCATAGTCAATAAAACACAGGTAAACATCCTTCCAGTATTCTCTGCTTTCAGCTATGATCCATCTGACATCAGCAATGATATCCCTGGTTCCACGTCCTCTTCTGAAACCAGCCTGAATTTCTGGCAGTTCCCTGTCAATATACTGCTGCAGCCGTTTTTGAATGATCTTCAGCAAAATTTTGCTTGTGTTTAATATTACAATGTCTTAGGTAATGATTACATAGGTAATGATTACAATGTCATAGGTAATGATAATTTATATTGAAGTATAAAGCTTAACAGAGCAGTTTCTCACTATCAAGGCTAATCTTTACTCCAAAGCTATAAGGAAGAAATAATTTTTCCACTTTCCAGGTGAGAAAAGAAAATTCAGAAAGGCTAAGTGCTTTGTTCATAAATACAGAGTTAATACATTAAAAAAAAAATTGCCATTGAGTCATAGCAATCCTATAGGACAGAGTAGAACTTCCCCATAGGATTTCTAAGGAGTGGCTGGTGGATTAAAACTGCTGACGTTTTGATTAGCAGCCAAACTCTTAACCCCTGGGCCACCAGGGCTCCAGCTAATACATTCAAAAAAAAAAAAAAAAACCCGCCGTGGTCAAGTCAGTTCCAACACATAGCAACCCCATACGGTTTCCAAGGCTGTAAATCTCTACAGAAGCAGACTGCCACATCTTTCTCCAGCGGAGCTGCTGGTGGTTTTGAACTGCCAACCAGCAGTCGGTCTCTTTAACCACCGTGCCACCAGGGATCCATATATACATAATACATTAAAAAAAAAAAAAGTTGCCATCCAGTCGATTCCAACTCATAGTGACCCTGTAAGACAGAGTAGAACTGCCTCATAGGGTTTCCAAGTTGCAGCTGGTAGATTTGAACTGCTGACCTTTTGGTTAGCAGCCAAGCTCTTAACCACTGTGCCACCAGGACTCCAAATAATACATAGTAGGCTTAAACTCATGTCTTCCTTTCTAAGTACAAGGCTCTTGTCTCTATTCTTCGTCTGCTCTTTTCACTGAATCAAAGAACAAACCGATGTTTCAGACTCTCTGGCAGTAGAAAATAAGGTGACTAAAGTGGAGAAGAGCACATAGAAGTTAGGAGTAAAAATGGTTAGGAGTAAAATGGAGAAAGCCTGCACTAAAGGAAGTTTTTGTTTTGTTGTGTTTTTAACTGCTTTTTAAAGTATGATATTGTTATAGATCAAATTATATCTCGCAAAAGTTAAGTTGAAGTCCTCACCCCTGGTACCTGTGAATGTGGTCTTGTTTGGAAACAGGGTCTTTGAAGATGTTATCGGTTAACACGTGGTCATACCGGAGTAAGGTAGGTCCTAACCCAATCTAAATTGTGTCCTATGAATAAAGGAAAGGAGACACAGCCAGAGAAAGGATGGCTATTTATAAGTGCCTCTACAAGCCAAGGAACACCCTGGTCTACCAGAACCTGGAAGAGAAAAAAGAGCATTTTCCCTAGAGACTCAAGGAGAGCAAGGCCCACCAGGCATGCTAATTTGGACTTCTAGTGAGATAATAAGTTTCTGTTCTTATAAATCACCCTGTTTGTGGTATTTTGTTATGGCAGCCCTAGGAAACTAATATAAACATACACATAAAAGTGAGCATATTACAAGTGTACATCCCTTGTTGAATTTTCATAAATTGAACAAACCTAAGTAACCAGCTGCAGCAGTATATTGACAGGGAACTGCCAGAAATTCAGGCCGGTTTCAGAAGAGGATGTGGAACCAGGGATATCATTGCTGATGTCAGATGGATCCTGACTGAAAGCAGAGAATACCAGAAGGATGTTTACCTGTGTTTTATTCACTATGCAAAGGCATTCGACTGTGTGGATCATAATGAATTATAGATAACATTGTGAAGAATGGGAATTCCAGAACACTTAATTGTGCTCATGAGGAAACTTTACATAGATCAAGAGGCAGTTGTTTGGACAGAAAGAGGGGATACTGATTGGTTTAAAGTCAGGAAAGGTGTGCGTCAGGGTTGTATTCTTTCACCATGCCTATTCAATCTGTATGCTGAGCAAATAATACAAGAAGTTGGACTATATGAAGAAGAACGGGGCATAAGGATTGGAGGAAGAGTCATTAACAACCTGCGTTATGCAGATGACCCAACCTTGCTTGCTGAAAGTGAAGAGGACTTGAAGCACTTACTAATGAAGATCAAAGACCACAGCCTTCAGTAGGGGTTACACCTCAACATAAAGAAAACAAAAATCCTCACAACTGGACCAATGAGCAACATCATGATAAATGGAGAAAAGATTGACGTTGTCAAGGATTTCATTTTACTTGGATCCACAATCAACAGCCATGGAAGCAGCAGTCAAGAAATCAAAAGACTCATTGCATTGGGCAAATCTGCTGCAAAGGACCTCTTCGAAGTGTTGAAAAGCAAAGATGTCACCTTGACTAAGGTGTGCCTGACCCAAGCCATGATATTTTCAATCACATCATATGTATGTGAAAGCTGGACATTGAATAAGGAAGATCAAAGAAGAATTGATGCCTTTCGATTGTGGTGTTGGTAAAGAATATCGAATATACCATGGACTACCAAAAGAACGAACAGGTCTGTCTTGGAAGAAGTACAACCAGAATGCTCCTTAGAAGCATGGATGGCAAGACTGCGTCCTACATACTTTGGACATGTTGTCAGGAGCAATCAGTCCATGGGGAAGGACAGCATGCTTGGCAGAGTACAGGGTTAGCGGAAAAGAGGAGGACCCTCAACGAGGTAGATTGACACAGTGGCTGCAAGAATGAGCTCAAGCATAACAACGATTGTAGGGATGATGCAGGACCAGGCAGTGTTTCGCTCTGTTGTGCGTAGGGTCGCTATGAGTTGGAACCGACTCAACAGCACCTAACAACAACACAACAAGTAACCAGCAGAAAAATGAAGAAACAGACATTACCATTCACCCTAGAAACACCTTAGTTATCCCTTTTGTTACTGTTGTTTTGTGCCTTTGAGTCAGTTCCAACTTATAGCCACTCTATAGGACAGAGTAAAACTGCCTCCATAGGGTTTCCAAGGAGTGTCTGGTATATTTGAACTGCTGACCTTTTGGTTAGCAGCCAAGTTCTTAACCACGCTGCCACCAGGGCTCCGGTGTTACTACTCCCCACAAATTCACTGCTATCCTGATTTATAAAAGCAGAGATTAGTTTTGCCTGTTTTTTGTAATTTATGTAAATGGAATCTTACAATTGGTTGTGCCTGGCTTCTTTTACTGGATGTTTTTGATATTCATATATATGATTGTCTGTAATTGTAGTTGGTTCTTTCTCACTGTCTTATAGTGTTCCCTTGTGTGAATGTAGCATAATTCACTTATCTACCATACAAAGGGTCATCAACCCCAGCTCATGGATCAAATCTCACCAGCCACCGGCTTCTATATGGTCCACAGCTAAGAATGATTTTTACATTTTTAATAGCTGAAAAAAATTAAAAGAAGAAGAATATTTCATAACATGTGAAAATGATGTGAAATTCAAGTTTCAGTGTCTGGAAATAAAATTTTATTGGAAAACATTCTATGTGACGACACTGCTGTCCGGGGCACTACAAAGAGCAGTGATGCAATTGTAACTTGATTTGTGCCTCTTGACATGCAAAGTCTAAAATATTTACTGTCTGGTCTTTTACAAAAAATGTTTGTGGACCCCTGCCGTATACTATTGATGGACATTTGGGTAGTTTCCAGTTGGGTGCTACTATGAATAGTACATCTTTGAACATTTTAATGTATGTTGTTAGTGAATATATGCAAGTATTTCTTTTGAGTATATACCTAAGAGTAGAATTGCAGAGTATTGACATATGAATATGTTCAGCTCTGGTAAGTACTGCCAAAGTGAGATGGTTGTATCAGTTTTACACTCTAGCCAGCAGTATGTGAAAACTTCAGTTTCTCCATATTCTCACCAATGATTGTTACTTTCTATTTCTTTTCAATCATTCAGGTGAGTACTTGGTGGTAACATGAGACTGGATTTTGCAATGATATCTACAGCAACCATTTTTTTAAAGTCACCCCAATGCCGTGCTAATAGTTTCACCTACAATACCATTTTACAGATAAATCCATTTTGTAGACGTGGAAACAGTGTGCAGCAAGGCTAAGGAATTTTGAGGTCACACAGCTATTAAGTGACAGAATCAAGAATCAAAGACAGATCCGACTAATGTCAGAGCATATTCCCCTTCTCCTATAGCAAGTTACCTTCTCAAATGACAGTTTAATAAGATATTACACTCTTGGAGAATACCAGCAATAGGTTGTTGTTGTTGTTAGTTGCCGTCAAGTCTGTTTTGACTTGCGATGATCTTATGTATAACAGGATGAAACATTGCCAGATTTGCGTCATCCTCACAATCATTCCTATGTTTGAGCCCACTATTGTAGCTATATGTCAATCCATCTCTTGGAGGGTTTACCTTCTTTTCGCTGACCCTGTAACTTTACCTCTACTTTTTACTAGTAATTGGTCTTTCCTGATGACATGTCTAAAGTAAGCAAGATGAAGTCTTACCACCCTCGCTTCTAAGGAACATTCTGGCTTAATTCCTCCAAGACTGATTTGTTCTTTCTTCTGGCAGTCCATGGTATATTCAATATTCTTGAATATACCATAATTCAAATACATCAATTCTTTTTCACTCTTCCTTTTTCATTGTCCAGCTTTCACACACATATGAGGTGACTGAAAAGACCATGGCTTGGGTCAGGTGCAGCTTAGTCATCAAAGTGACATCTTCGCTTTTTAATACTTTAAAGAAATCTTCACAGATTTTCCCAGTGCAATATTTTTGTTTGGTTTCTTGACTGCTGCTCCTGTGGGCATTGATTATTGATCTGAGTGGAATAAAATCCTTGACAACCTCAATTTATTTGCCATTTATCTTTCTATTTAGCAATAACCAAAATACCAAAACCAAACCCATTGCCATCGAGTTGATTCCGACTCATAGTGACCCTATAGGACAGAGTAGAACTGCCTCATAGGGTTTCCAAGGATCACCTGGTGGATTCAAACTGCCAACCTTTTGGTTAGCAGCCATCACTCTTAACAACTACACCACCAAGATTTCCATTTAGTGATAGGAGCATCTTAAAATAGCATTCAAGCATTTGTTAAGAAAAGGGTGGGTGAAGTTATGTAAAGTAGGTACGGAGGAGAAATACGCTCTCTTTTTTGATGCTCTCTGCTTGCCTTCAGCACTCTAGCTGGTTATGTTTATTACATGTTCTGACAGTTGAAACCCGTGGTGAAAAATGATAACAGATTTGTATTCTCGAGATCATCTCCAGATGCTAGCCAGAAGCACCTCTGTATTCATGAAATATTTGTCTTTAGTATTTCTTGAAGATGGATGATTGAAGAAAAAAAAGTTCTAGGACTATTTCAGTATAAATCATAGGAAATTCCTTTCTCTGGCAATCTGGAATGCATTTCTCTATTTCTTTAAGAAGAATAATGTGTGTATTAATAACTTGGTTGGAATGGGGTCTGGGCCAAGATGAGATGATCACGTAAATCGTTATTGATGGTTTTTTGTAGCCAAGCAATCTGTTCCCTGAAACCTGGAGTTTGTCATCTCTAGGTGAATGACTGCTGAAAGGCCAGATCTGAGTCTTTTGCATGAATCTCCTCCTCTCCATCCCATCAACCATTTCCCTTACCCACTTTTTCTTTTGGTCTGAATTGCAAAACTTTCATACCAGGTTTATTAACTTCCTTTCCTGCCTCCTCACAAACATTCAAATTGACATCAGGGTTGTCCTGCTAATCTGTTTATGTCATTGCCTTGATCAAATACTTCTATGAACCCTTACTGCCTATAGCAGTGCTCTCCAATCTTTATTGAATGTGCATCACAACACATGAAAATTGTATTTATTTATTAGTGTATATTTTTACATTGGAAGTTGTCAAGGATGAAATGGAATGCTTCAAGATCAATATCTTAGGCATTAATGAGCTAAAATGGTCTGGTACTAGCCATTTTGAATCAGATAATCAAATCGTCTACTATGCTGAGAATGACAAATTAAAGAGGGGTGGCATAACATTCATTATCAAAAAAGAACGTTTCAAGATCTATCCTGAAGTACAATGCTGTCAGTGATAGGATAATATCCATATGCCTACAAGGAAGACTAGTTAATACAACTGTTATTCAAATTTATGCACCAACCACTAATGCCGAAGATGAAGATATTGAAGATATTTACCAACTTCTGCAGCCTGAAACTGATAGAACATGCAATCAAGATTCAGTGATAATTACTGGCAATTGGAGTGTGAAAGCTGCAAACAGAAGAAGAATCAGTAGCTGGAAAATATGACCTTGGTTATGGAAACAACACAGAGATCTCATGATAGAATTTTGCAAGACCAATAGCTTATTCACTGGAAAGACTTCTTTTCAACAACACAAATGGCAGCTATACACGTGGACCTCACCAGATTAAACAAGAGAAATCAAATTGCTTGATCTGTGGAAAGTGACAATGGATAAGCTCAATATTATCAGTTAGAACAAGACAGGGGCTGACTGAGCAACAGACCAGAACTTGCTCATATGCAAGTTCAAGTTGAAGCTGAAGAAAATTAAAAAACAACTCCATGAGAGCCACAGTACTACCTCAAATATATCCCACCTGAATTTAGAGATCAACTGAAGAATAGATTTGAAGTATTGGACACTAATGACCAAAGACCAGATAGGTTGTGGGATGAGATCAAGGACATCATATAGGAAGAAAGCAAAAGATCGTTAAAAAGATGTCAAAATGGATGTCAGAAGAAACTCTGAAACTTGCTCTTGAATATAAAGTAGCTAAAGCAAAAGGAAGAAATGATGAAGTAAAAGAGCTGAACAGAAGATGTCAAAGGGCAGCTCAAGAAGACAAAGTAAAGTATAACGAAATGTGCAAAGACCTGGAGTTAGAAAACCAAAAAGAAAGAACATGCTCTGCATTTTTCAAGTTGAAAGAACTGAAGAAAGAATTCAAACCTCGAGTTGCAATACTGAAGGATTCTATGGGCAAAAATTGGATGTCACAAAAAACATCAAAAGAAGATGGAAGGGATACACAGAGTCACTGTACCAAAAAGAATTGGTTATCATTTTAACCATTTCAGGAGGTAGAGTATGATCAAGAACCAGTGGTACTAAAGGAAGAAGTCCAAGCTGCATTATAGGCTTCGGTGAAAAACAAGGCTCCAGGTATTGACAGAATACCACTTGAGATGTTTCAACAAATATATGCAACGCTGGGAGTGCTCATTTGTCTGTGCCAAGAAATCTGGACGACAACTTCCTGGCCAACTGACTGAAAGAGATTCATATTTGTGCCCATTCCAAAGAAAGGTGATCAAACAGAATGTAGAAATTATCAAACAATATCATTAATATCATATGCAAGTAAAATTATGCTGAAGAATATCCAAAAGTGGTTGCAGCAGTAGATCAACAGGGAATTGCCAGAAATTTAAGCTGGATTCAGAAGAGGTCATGGAATGCAGGATCTCATTACTAATGTCAGATAGATCCTAGCTGATAGCCGAGAATACCAGAAAGATGTTTACCTTTGTTTTACAGACTATGCAAACACATCCCACTGTGTGGATCATAACAAATTAGGGATAACATTGCAAAGAACAGAAATTTCAGAACACTTAATTGCGCTCATGCAGAACCTGTATGTAGATCAAGGGGCAGTTGTTCAAACAGAACAAGGGGATAATATGTAGTTTAAAATCAGGAAAGGTGTGCTTCAGGGTTGTATCCTTTCACCATAATTATTCAATCTGTATGCTGAGCAAATAATTTGAGAAGCTGGACTATATGAAGAAGAATATGGCATCAGGATTGAAGGAAGACTTATTAACAACCTGCGTTATGCAGATGACACAACATTACTTGCTGAAAGTGAAGAGGACTTGAAGCACTGAGGAAGATCAAAGACTACAGTCTTCAGTATGCATTACACCTTAACAAAAAAACGAAACAAAAATCCTCACAACTAGATCAATAACCAACATCATGATAAACGGGGAAAAGATTGAAGTTGTCAAGGATTTCATTTTACATGGATAGAAGCAGCGGTCAAAAAAATAAATGACATATTGCATTGGGTAAATCTTCTGGAAAAGACCCTTAAAGTGTTAAAAAGCAAAGATGTCACCTTGAGGACTAAGATGTGCCTGACCTAAGCCATGGTATTTTCAATTACCTCATATGCTCTTGAAAGCTGGACAATGAATAAGTAAAACCAAAGAAGAACCTTCGAATTATGGTGTTGGCAAGGAATATTGAATATACCATGTAGTGCCAGAAGAATGAACAAATTTCTCTTGGAAGAAGTACAACCAGAATGCTCTTTAGAAGCTAGGACGGGAAGACTATATCTCAAGTATTTTGGATATGTTATCAGGAGGAATCAGTCCCTGGAGAAGGACAGAGGGTCAGTGAAAAAGAGGAAGACAATGAGATGAATAGATGCAGTGGCTGCAACAATGGGCTGAAAAATAGCAGCAATTGTGAGGATGGCATAGAGCCATGTAATGTTTCCTTCTGTTGTCCATAGGGTTGCTATGAGTCAGAACTGACCCAACGGCACCAGACAACAACACGAGGTGCTTATTTATGAATTTATATATTTCTTATATTAACTGTGAAAATATACATTTATTAAGAGGATGAGACAATATATAGCAGAAGCCAGCATTTTATTTTGTTTTGTTTTCTGTAAAGGGCTAGATAATATTCGAGGCTTGGCAGGTCATAATGTCTCTGTTGCAACTACTCAACACTGCTATTATGGCACAGAAGAAGCCATTAAAATATATGAACAAATGGGTGTGAAAGTCTTTCAATAAAACTTTATTCACAAAAACAGGCAGAAGGCTAAATTTGGCTTGTGGGTCATAATTTGCAAATCTCTGATACATACCTTTGGCTGCTTAGACATGGCCAAAGTAAAATTCGACCTGGGTACCCAGATACTTCTGACTTTCTTCTTCCATGCCTGCTGTGCATCTGTTTTGTTCTCCCTCTAACTGCAGACTGGTTTCTGCTCAGCAGACTACTATGTGGTGATCACTGGCCAGAAACATGTCCCAAGTTTGATATATTACTGTCCAGGCTCTCACACAGATGGGCCTATTCAATTTCTATGGTTCCAGTAGGAATTCATTGCCCCAACTTTGCATGTCCTTTCTATTTCAGTAAATTGTACTACATGGCGACTTCCACCACAACCATGCATAGAAAGAAAATAGACAATTCCTCTAAAAGATCTAAAAGGCAAGCCATCACCTCAGGCATTTTCTACAGTAAAGAGTAGCACAAAGAAGAAAGTGATTATTACAATAGTCAGGATTATTTTCGCCAACACTAGCAGCTGTAGTCACAAAAAGAAAATGAGAGCTAAACTGGCATACATTGCTAAGCATCTACAGTGCACAAAACACTGATGTGGTTTTTTAAGGCAGTGGTTTTCAAGCCTCTTTAGTAGCTATGTTAATATGAATGCGTTCGTTTACGGCATAGTAACAAACAACTCTAAAATATCAGTGGCTTAAGAAAGCAAAGATTAATTTCTTGCTCACATTGTGTGTCTACCATGGTTTGGCCAAGGGTTCTGCTCCATATTTTCCTGCAGGTATGCAGGGTGTACTGAGCCTCCCTCAGCTTCTCCTCATAGAAGGGAGAAAGGAAAGTGGGGAATCATACAATGTCCTTAAAGGTTTCTTCCTGGAAATGACACACAAAACACTCCCTCACGTTTAATTTGCCTAAGTAATTTAACTCCAGAGTGGGTAAAGAAATGCAATCTAATCATGTGCTTGAATTGTATTGTTGATACTGATTATAGGCTGTCCTTCTGTCAGGGCATTATATATCCCCACCTATTGCATATGACTGGGAGACAAGAGTATTCCCCCACCTCACTGATACCAGGGTTGGCCATGTGACTTGCTTTGGCCAATTGAATGTAAGCAGAAGTGATATGTGTCACATTTCAGCAGGGAAATTTAGAGTTGTTACATGGTTCTGCCATTGTTGTTTTCCCTCTATCACAAAAATGATATGTCCCAAATAGAGGCTATTCCTACAGCCTGAATTCTAGAACGAAGAAGAGTGGAGTGGAGCCATGTCCTACCTGTAGCCAACACGTCCCATGAATGAGGAATAACCTTTTGTTGTTGTAAGCCACTGAGAGTTTGGGGTTGTTTTTTACAGCAGCATAACCTAGAAAAAGGATGACTAATACAGAGAAGAATCAAAAATACCAATAAACAGCCCTAATGACTAACATGGGTGATCAGCCTTTCTACTGACCAAAACTTTTACTTTACTCTCTTTTGTGAGCACAACATACACACATCTCCTTCTTCCAGGTATCAACCCATGTTCCATCCAAAGTTCAGGATATTTGGGTGATATACAATAATACTTTCATCAGGGGCTGTGTAAGATAGTTTCTTTATCAGATCCAGATACAGCTCCTTTTGATCTGGAGAACTTTGTACTAAAAAGACAAATTATCTGCCCTCCACATACCCAATATACAACAGTGTAACCTGGATAAAACACACACACTAAATAATCCCATTCAGGAAAGGGGTGTATAGGAGACACACAGAAGACATTATTCCACAGTAAACCTGAAATGTTGCTGGGCAGAAATCTTGAAAGTCCCCTATCTTTCAAGAATTTTAAATAAAGCCCTGACTCAACAAGCCTCTGGGAGTAGCTCCTTTTTTTTTTTTAATTGTGCTTTAAATGAAAGTTTATTGCTCAACTTAGTTTCTCATACAAAAATTTTTATGCACATTTTTATGTGACCCTAGTTGCTCTCCCTATAATGAGACAGCACTCCTCCTTTCCACCTCGGATTTCCCGTGTCCATTCAACCAGTTCCTGTCCCTTTCTGCCTTCTCATCTTGCTTCCAGACAAAAGCTGCCCCTTTAGTCTCATATATCCATTTTGAGCTAAGAAGCACACTCTTCACGATTATCATTTTCTATCTTATAGTCCAGTCTAATCTTTGCCTGAAGAGTTGGCTTCGGGAATGGTTTTACTTTTGGACTAACAAAGAGTCCAGGGACCATGTCTTCTGTGGTCCCTCCAGCCTCAGTCAGATGTTTAAGTCTTATCTTTACACTAGGATTTAAGTTCTGTACCCCACTGTTTTCCTGTTCCATCAGGGACTCTCTGTTGTGTTCCCTGTCAGGGCAGTCATTGGTGGTAGCCCAGCACTATTTAGTTCTTCTGGTCTCAGGCTGATGTAGTCTCTGGTTTACTTGGCCCTTTCTGTCTCTTGGGCTCATAATTACCTTGTGTCTTTGGTGTTCTTCATTCTCCTTTGCTCCAGGTGGGTTGAGATCAATTGATGCATTTAGAGGGCTAATAGCTAGCATTTAAGACCTCAGACACCACTCTCCAAAGTGGGATGCAGAATGGTTAAATAGATTTTATTATGCCAATTGACTTAGATGTCCCCTGAAATTATGGTCCCCACACCCCTACCCCTCCTACTCTGGCCTTCGAAGCATTCATTTTATTCAGGAAACTTCTTTTCTTTTGGTTTAATCCAGTTGTGCTGACCTCTCCTGTATTATGTGTTGTCTTTCCCTTCACATGAAATAGTTCTTGTCTACTATCTAGTGAAAACCCCTCTCCCTCCCTCCTAACTCTTATAACCAACAAAGAATATTTTCTTCTCTGTTTAAACTCTTTCTGCAGTTCTTATAATAGTGGTCTTATACATTATTTGTCCTTTTGCAACTAATTTCACTCAGCACATGTATTCCAGATTTCTCCATGTTGTGAAATGGTTCACAGATTCATCATCGTTCTTTATCAATGCATAATATTCCATTGTGTGAATATACCATAATTTATGTATCCATTCATCTGTTGATGGGCACCTTGGTTGCTTCCATCTTTTTGCTATTGCAAACAGTGCTGCAGTGAACATGGGTGTACATATACCTGTTCGTGTGAGGGCTCTAATTTCTCTAGGATATATTCCAAGGACTGGGATTGTTGGTCATACGGTAGTTTTTTTTTTTTCTAGTTTTTTAAGGAGCCATCGAATCAATTTCTAAAGTGGTTGTACCATTGTACATTCCCACCAGCAGTGTAGAATTGTTCCAGTCTCTCTATAACCTCTCCAATATTTATTATTTTGTGGTTTTTGGATTAATGCCAGCCTTGTTGGAGTAAGATGGAATCTCGTTGTCCTTTTGATTTGCACTTCTCTAATGGCTAATGATTGTGAGCATTTCCTCATGTATTTCTTAACAACCTGAATGTCTTCTTTAGTGAAGTGTCTGTTCATAACCTTTGCCCATTTTTTAATTTGGTTATTTGTCTTTTTGTAGTTGAGTTTTTGCGGTATCATGCTGATTTTAAAGATCAGATGCTGATCGAAAATGTCATGGCTAAAAACTTTTTCCCAGTCTGTAGGTAAACTTTTTACTTTTTTGGTGAAGTCTTTGGATGAGCATAGGTGTTCGATTTTTAGGAGCTCCCAGTTATCTGGTTTCTTTTCTGCATTTTTAGTAATGTTTTGTGTACTGTTTATGCCATGTATTAGGGCTCCTAACATTGTCCCTATTTTTTCTTCCATGATCTTTATCATTTTAGATTTTATATTTAGGTCTTTGATCCATTTTGAATTAATTTTTGTGCATGGTGTGAGGTATGGGTCTTGTTTTACTTTTTTGCAGATGGATATCCAGTTATGCCAGCACCGTTTATTAAAAAGACTGCCTTTTCCCCATTTAACTGATTTGGGGCCTTTGTCAAATAACAGCTGCTCATATGTCTGTGGATTTATGTCTGGATTCCAGTTCTCTTCCATTGGTCTATGTATCTGTTGTAGTACCAGTCCCAGGCTGTTTTGACTACTGTGGCATTGTAATAGGTTCTAAAATCAGGTAGAGTGAGGCCTCCCACTTTGTTCTTCTTTTCCAATAACACTTTATTTATCTGGGGCCCCTTACCCTTCCATATGAAGTTGGTCATTTGTTTCTCCATCTCCTTAAAGAATGTCGTTGGAATTTGGATTGGAATTGCATTAAATCTGTAGATCGTTTTTGGCAGAAGAGACATTTTTACAATGTCAAGCCTTCCTATCCATGAGCAAGGTATGTTTTTCCATTTATGTAGGCCTCTTGGTTTCTTGCAGAAGCGTTTTGTAGTTTTCTTTGTATAAGTCTTTTACATCTCTGGTAAGATTTATTCCTGAGTATTTTATCTTCATGGGGGCTAATGTAAATGGTACTGATTTGGTGATTTCCTCTTCAATGTCCTTTTTGTTGGCATAGAGGAATCCAACTGATTTTTGTATGTTTATCTTGTATCCTGATACTCTGCTGAACTCTTCTATTAGTTTCAGTAGTTTGCTTGAGGATTCGTTAGGGTTTTCTGTGTATAAGATCATGTCATCTGCAAATAGAGATAATTTTACTTCTTCCTTACAAACCTGGATGCCTTTATTTCTTTATCTAGCCTAATTGCTCTGGCTAGGACCTTCAGCACAATGTTGAATAGGAGTGGTGATAAAGGGCATCCTTGTCTGGTTCCCGATCTCAAGGGGATTACTTTTAGGCTCTCTCCATTTAGGATGATGTTGGCTATTGGCTTTGAATAAATGCCCTTTATTCTGTGAAGGAGTTTTCCCTCTATTCCTATTTTGCTGAGAGTTTTTATCATGAATGGGTATTGAACTTTGTCAAATGCCTTTTCTGCATCCATTGATAAAATCATGTGGTTCTTTTCTTCTGTTTTATTTATATGATGAATTACATTAATTCTTTTTCTAATGTTGAACCATCCCTGCATACCTCGTATGAATTCCACTTTGTCACGGCAAATTTTTTTTTTTTTGACATATTGATGAATTCTATTGGCTAGAATTTTGTTGAGGATTTTTGCATCTAAGTTGATGAGGGATATTGGTCTGTAATTTTCTGTTTTTGTGGTGTCATTACCTGGCTTTGGTATCAGGGATATGCTGGCTTCATAGAATGAGTTTGGGAGTATTTCTATGCTCTGAAATACCTTTAATAGTAGTGGTGTTAACTCTTCTCTGAAAGTTTGGTGGAACTCTTCAGTGAAGCCATTCGGGCCAGGGCATTTTTTTTGTTGGGAGTTTCTCGATTACCTTTTCAATCTCTTCTTTTGTTATGGGTCTGTTTAGTTGTTCTACCTCTGTCAGAACAAAGCCAGGGGCCGACTGTGGAACAGACCATCAATTGCTCATATGCAAGTTCAAGCTGAAACTGAAGAAAATCAGAGGAAGTCCACAAGAGCCAAAATATGACCTTGAGTATATCCCACCTGAATTTAGAGACCATCTCAAGAATACATTTAACACATTGAACACTAGTGACCGCAGACCTGACGAGTTGTGGAATGACATCAAGGACATCATTCATGAAGAAAGCAAGAGGTCACTGAAAAAACAGGAAAGAAAGAAAAGACCAATATGGGTGTCAGAGGAGACTCTGAAACTTGCTCTTGAGCATCGAGCAGCTAAAGCAAAAGGAAGAATTGATGAAGTAAAAGAACGGAACAGAAGATTTCAAAAGGCTTCTCAAGAAGACAAAGTGAGATATTATAACGAAATGTGCAAAGAGCTGGAGATGGAAAACCAAAACGGAAGAACACACTTGGCATTTTTCAAGCTGAAAGAACTGAAGAAAAAATTCAAGCCTCGAGTTGCAATAGTGACGGATTTCATGGGGAAAATATTAAATGACGCAGGAAGCATCAAAAGAAGATGGAAGGAATACAAAGAGTCATTTTACCAAAAAGAATTGGTCAATATTCAAACATTTCAAGAGGTAGCATATGATCAGGAACCGATGGTACTGAAGGAAGAAGTCCAAGCTGCTCTGAAGGCATTGGTGAAAAAACAAGGCTCCAGGAATTGATGGAATATCAGTTGAGATGTTTCAACAAACAGATGCAGCGCTGGAGGTGCTCACTCGTCTATGCCAAGAAATGTGGAAGACAGCTTCCTGGCCAACTGACTGGAAGAGATCCGTATTTATGCCTATTCCCAAGAAAGGTAATCCAACTGAATGTGGAAATTACAGAACAATATTGTTAATATCACACACAAGTAAAATTTTGCTGAAGATCATTCAAAAACGGCTGCAGCAGTATATCGGCAGGGAACTACCAGAAATTCAGGGTGGTTTCAGAAGAGGATGTGGAACCAGGGATATCATTGCTGATGTCAGATGGATTCTGGCTGAAAGCAGAGAATACCAGAAGGATGTTTACCTGTGTTTTATTGATTATGCAAAGGCATTTGACTGTGTGTATCATAACAAACTATGGGTAACACTGCTAAGAATGGGAATTCCAGAACACTTAATTGTGCTCATGAGGAACCTTTACATGGATCGAGAGGCAGTTGTTCGGACAGAACAAAGGGATACTGATTGGTTTAAAGTTAGGAAAGGTGTGCGTAAGGGTTGTATTCTTTCATCATACCTATTTAATCTGTATACTGAACAAATAATAGGAGAAGCTGGACTATATGAAGAAGAACGGGACATCGGGATTGGAGGAAGACTCATTAACAACCTGCGTTACGCAGATGACACAACCTTGCTTGCTGAAAGTGAAGAGGACTTGAAGCACTTACTGATGAAGGTCAAAGACCACAGCCTTCAGTATGGATTACACCTCAACATAAGGAAAACAAAAATGCTCATGCCTGGAGCAATGAGCAACATCATGATAAATGGAGAAAAGATTGAAGTTGTCAAGGATTTCATTTTACTTGGATCCATAATCAACACCCATGGAAGCAGCAGTCAAGAAATCAAAAGACTCATTGCATTGGGCAAATCTGCTGCAAAGGACCTCTTCAAAGTGTTGAAGAGCAAAGATGTCACCCTGAAGACTAAGCTGTGTCTGACCCAAGCCATGGTATTTTCAATCACATCATATGCATGTGAAAGCTGGACAATGAATAAGGAAGATCGAAGAAGAGTTGACGCCTTTGAATTGTGGTGCTGGTGAAGAATATTGAATATACCATGGACTGCCAAAAGAAAGAACAAATCTGTCTTGGAAGAAAAGCGGCCAGAATGCTCCTTAGAGGCCAGGATGGCGAGACTGGGTCTTACATAATTTGGACATGTTGTCAGGAGGGATCAATCCCTGGAGAAGGACCTCATGCTTGGCAGAGTACAGGGTCAGCGGAAAAGAGGAAGACCCTCAACGAGGTGGATTGACACAGTGGCTGCAAGAACGAGCTCAAGCATACCAACGATTGTAAGGATGGCGCAGGACCAGGCAGTGTTTTGTTCTGTTGTGCATAGGGTCGCTAGGAGTCAGAATCGACTCGACGGCACCTAACAACAACAACAACAACCTCTGTTTGTGTTAGTTTAGGTAGGTAGTGTGTTTCTAAGAATTCATCCATTTCTTCTAGGTTTTCAAATTTGTTACAGTACAATTTTTAATAGTAATCTGATAACGATTCTTCTAATTTCATTTGAGTCTATTGCAATATCGTCCATGTCATTTCTTATTCGGGTTATTTGCTTCCTCTCCTGTTTTTCTTTTGTCAGTTTGGCCAATGGTTTATCAATTTTGTTTGATTTTTTCAAAGAACCAGCTTTTGATCTTAAGCCTTTTTTTTTTTTTTAATTCTGTTTTCTATTTCATTTAGTTGTGCTCTAATTTTTAGTATTTGTTTTCTTCTGGTGCCTGAGGGTTTCTTTTGTTGCTCTGTTTCTATTTGTTCAAGTGGTAGGAATAATTCTTTGATTTTGGCCCTTTCTTCTTTTGTAGATGTGCATTTATTGATATAAATTGACCTCTGAGCACCGCTTTTGCTGTGTCCCAAAGGTTCTGATAGGAAGTGTTTTCGTTCTCACTGGATTCTATGAATTTCTTTATTCCATCCTTAATGTCTTCTGTAATCCAGTCTTTTTGGATCAGGGTATTGTTCAGTTTCCAAGTGTTTGATTTCTTTTCCCTGCTTATTGTTATTGATTTCTACTTTTATAGCCTTATGGTCAGAGAAGGTGCTTTGTAATATTTCAATGTTTTGGATTCTGCTAAGGCTTGCTTTATGACCTAATATGTGGTCTATTCTAGAGAATGTTCCATGTGCATTGGAAAAGAAAGTATACTTGGCTGCTGTTGGGTGGAGTGTTCTGGATATGTCTATGAGGTTAAGTTGGTTGACCGTGGCATTTAGATCTTCCTTGTCTTTATTAAGCTTCTTTCTGGATGTCCTGTTCTTCACCGAAAATGGCGTGTTAAAGTCTCCTGCTGTTATTGTGGAGCTGTCTATCTCACTTTTCAATGCTGAGTTTCTTTTATGTATCTTGCAGCCCTGTCATTGGGTGCATAAATATTTAATTTGGTTATATCCTCCGGCTATATTGTCGCTTTACTCATTATATAGTGTCCTTCCTTATCCTTTATGATGGATTTAACTTTAATGTCTATTTTGTGAGAAATTAATATTGCCAATCCTGCTCTTTTTTGATTTTTGTTTGCTTGATATATTTTTTTCCGTCCTTGGAGATTTAGTTTGTTTGTGTCTCTAAGTCTAAGGTGTGTCTCTTGTAGGCAGCATATAGACAGATCATATTTTTTAATCTGTTCTGCCTCTCTCTGCCTCTTTATTGGTGCATTTAGTCCATTTTTATTCAGCGTAATTATGAATAGGTATGAGTTTAGTGCTATCATTTTGGTGTCCTTTTTTCTGTGGTATTGACAGTTTCTCTTTTCCACTTAACTTTAAGTAGATTATCTTTTTATATTGTGCTTTCCTCATATTTGTTGTTGATTTTGTTTCTGCTGAGTCTCTATTTTTTCTTGTATTTTAATTTGGATAAAGGATAGTTTGCCTCCTCTGTGGTTACCTTATTATTTATCCCTATTCTTCTAAATTTAAACCTAACTTTTATTTCTTTGTATCACCTTGTCTTCCTCTCCATATGAAAGATCTATGGCTACATTTCTTGGTCCCTCTTTATTGTTTTAATGTCGTCTTCTTTTACCTAATAACATTACTGTTTCCCTGTTTTGAGGGTTTTTTTAATCTTGGGTTTTTTTGTGTGTGGTTTCCCTGTCTGGGTTGACATCTGATTGCTCTGTCCAGTGTTCTAGTCTTGGGTTGATACCCAATATTATTGATTTTCTAACAAAAGAACTCCTTAGTATTTCTTGCAGTTTTGGTTTGGTTTTTATGAATTCCCTAAACTAAACTTCTGTTTATCTGGAAATGTCCTAATTTCACCTTCATATTTGAGAGATGTATGTTTCTTGGTTGGCAACTTTTTTCCTTCAATTTTTTTATATAAGTCATCCCATTGCCTGCTTGCCTGCATGGCTTCTGTCGAGTAGTCTGTGCTTATTCTTATTGACTCTCCTTTGTAGGTGACTTTTTGTTTATCCATAGCTGCTCTTAAAATTCTGTCTTTATCTTTGGTTTTGGCATTTGATTATATGTCCTGGTGACTTTCTTTTAACATCTACCTTATGTGGAGTTTGATGAACATCTTGGATAGATATCTTCTCATCTTTCACGATATCAGGGAAGTTTTCTGGCAACAAACCTTCAACAATTCTCTCTGTATTTTCTGTTATCTCTCCCTGTTCTGGTACTCCAATCACTCATAAGTTATTTCTCTTGATAGAGTCCCACATGATCCTTAAGGTTTCTTCATGTTTTTACATTCTTTTATCTGATTTTTCTTCAAATATACTGGTGCCAAGTGCTGTATCTTCAGGTTCACCAATTCTGCCTTCCACTTGCTCAGTTTTGCTCCTCTTTCTATTTCATTGTCTAATTCTGTAATTTTATTGCTAATCTTCTGAATTTCTGATTGTCTGTCTATGGATTCTTCCAGCTTATTAAATTTTTCATTATGTTCTTGAATAATCTTTTTAATTTCTTCAACTGCTTTATCTATGTGTTCCTTGACTTGTTCTATGTATTGCCTGATTTCCTTCCTGATGTCTTGAACGGTTCTGTATATTAATCTTTTGTATTCTTCCTCTGACGCTTTCATCTAGAAGATCCCTTGACTCTTTGTTTTGAGAGCTTGTTGAGGCAATCATGGTCTGTTTCTTTATGTGACTTGATATTGATCCTTGGCTCTGAACCATCTACAAGTTATTGTATTAGTTTGTTTTATGTTTGCTTACTGTATGATAGCTTCTTTCTTTGTTTTGTTTTGATACGCCCAAATGGGTTGCTTGAGTGAGCTAGCTTAATTATTTTCACCTTTACAGCTCTTTTGTCCTGTCCCCAGATGGCTATAATTGCTATCATGTGTATCAGTCTAGGAGTCCATTCACTTTTCTTGTATGAATTCAGCTTATGTGTCCAGGTAGCTGATCACCAACTGTGTGGTACAGGCTCTGTCCTACAGTCTTAGAGGGGCAGGGGTGATTGGTACAGGTACCAGTACCTGGTTGCAGCAGGGAGTCGTGTTCTGAACAAGGCAGGGTGCTGAGAATCGTCCCCCAAGTGTCTCTGAGGAAAGCGTGTCACTGTTCCCTAGATCATACAGGTGGGTGAGCTCTGCAGATAGACCATGGGCACCCAATATTTTTGGTTGTTAAGGACTAGGAGGTACCAGTTATCCTTGGACCCCCCTTGTGGGTGGCTGAGTGGCCTGAGTGGAGCCACCCTTAGGCCCCCATGGTGGGTAAGTGAGGACCCTGTTTAATTGGCAAAGTGGTGTCAAACGTCAAACTCCCACCTCTCCACCACAAAGCTGAAATGGTTGTACTCTGCCAACAAGGGCCTATTCTCCTTAAATAGGCCCACACAGGTCCATGCAGAGGGGAAAGGTACTCAAAGTCCATGGAGCACTTACGCCTGGACAGGAGCTGCTTCTGTCCTGTGCTCCCCTGGTTAGTGGAGCTGGCAAATTATCTTTTCCCCCAATTGCAAATTTATACCTTCTCCAGGGCCTGGAGGATGGCTCTGGGCTCTCAACAGGGCTTATCTCAGGCCCAGGGAAATCAACAGCCACTGAAGCCGGTTTGGGGGCAGGTGGTAAGGTAAAATATATGCAAGTACTTAGGTTTTGCTGAGAGCACTGCTCTTCTCTGCTTCTGGATGTGTGAATAGGCTGTGTAGCTGGCTGCTTGTCCCTGAGGAATCTGCAGCTGAATGCTAATATCAGCCTGTCACAGCCACTCCCGGGAATGGTGCCTGAGGACTCCCCATGATTCAGGTCCAGTAACTCCTCTCCGCTTCTGAACTGTCTCTTCTTCCCCCGACCCTCAGTTTGTTTTCTAACCTTGCCTTTGATATTCAGGGCTTCTAGCTTTTCATAAATATACTCATTTCACTTGTTTTTTTGTTTTTTGGTCTTTGCTTTAAGAAGGCTTGCCCGAAGCTTCTATTTTGCCATCTTGGCCCCACATCCTTAAGCTTATTCTTATTGATTCTCCTTTGTAGGTGACTTTTCATTTATCCCTAGCTGCTCTTAAAATTCTCTCTTTATCTTTGTTTTTGGGAAGTTTGATTATAATATGTCTTGGTGACTTTCTTTTGGGATCTACCTGGAGCGGGGTTCAATGAGCTTCTTGGATAGATATTTTGCCGTCTTTCACAATATCAGGGAAGTTTTCTGCCAACAAGTCTTCAACAATTCTCTCTGTATTTTCTGTTATCCTCCCTGTTCTGGTACTCCAATCACTCATAGGTTATTCTTCTTGATATAGTCCCACATAATTCTTAGGGTTTCTTCATTTTTTTTAATTCTTTTATCTGATTTTTCCTCAAATAAGTTGGTATCAAGTGCTTAATCTTCAATGTCACTAATTCTGACTCCCATTGCCTCAAATCTGCTCTTATGACTTTCTATTGAGTTGTCTAATTCTGAAATTTTACTGTTAATCTTTTGAATTTCTGTTTGCTGTCTCTCTATGGATTCTTGCAGTCTGCGAAATTTGTCCTTATGCTCTTGTATAAACTTCTTAAGTTCCTCTGTTGCTTTGTCTATGTGTTTCTTAGCTTGTTCTGCATTTTGTCTGATCCCCTTCCTAATCTCCTGAAGAGCTTTGTATATTAATATTTTTAATTTTACCTCCAGTAATTCCAAGAAGTTTTTCTTTCTCTGGAAGATTTCTTGATTCTTAGTTTTGAGTGCTTGCTGAAACCATCATGGTCTGCCTTTTTATGTGATTTGACTGTTGTCTCCAAGCCATCAATAAGTTATTAAAATTATTTATTTTATGTTTGCTTATTGTGTCCTAGCTTTTTGTTTTGTTTTGATATGCCCAAATAGGCTGCTCTTGTGAGCTAGTTTGATTTTGGGGGCCTTTGAAGCTCTCATATCCTGTTACTAGGTTTGTGAGCCCAGGAGTCCATTTACTTTTCTTGTATGGATTCAGCTCAGGTGTTCAGGTAGTCAGTCACCAAGTGTGTGGTGCAGGCTCTCACCTACAGTCCTAGATGGGCAGGGGTGATTTGAGAGGCACAGGTATCTGGCTGCAGTAGTGGGTCATGTGCTAAGCAAGTCAGGGGGCTGATGGCTGCCCCTGAGTGTCTGGGAGGAACGTGTGTCCCTGTTCCCTAGAGTGCACAGGCGGGTAGGTTTTGCAACCAGACTATGGGCACCCAGTGCTGTTGGCTGTAAGGACTGGAAGGTACCAATTATTCTTGGACCCACGTCATGGGTGGCAAGGTGGTGTGGGCGGAGCTGCCTGTCCTCAGGCCCCTGATGTGGGTAGGTGAGGACTCTGCTTAATGGACAGAACGGTGTCAAATCTCACGAACCTACTTCTCCACCTTATAGCCAATACAGTCAAACGTAGGCTTCAGGTATATGCCCTGTTGTACTGTGCTAATGAGGGCCTAGGCTGTTGAAAGCGGCCCACACAGTTCTATGCAGGGGTGAAAGGCATTCAAAATCCATAGACCCCTTATACGTCTAAGCAAATGAGCTGTGCCTGCCCTGAGTTTCCAGCTTAGGGGAGCTGGCAGATTATTTTTTCTTGTTTGTTCATTTGTTCCCTCTCTAAAGTCAGGAGAATGGCTCAGAGCATGCAATGGGTCCTACTTTTAACCCAGGGAATGTGGCAATTGCTGAAGCAAGCTTGGGACCTGGAGCAGAGCAGGGAGGGAGCAAGTGAATGGGAGATAGGCCCTTCCCAAAGGGGGTGTTTTTTGATCCACAAGGTAAGTTAGATGCAGGTACATTTTTTTTTGCCAATTGAATGTGCTTTTCACTGCTTCTGGAGGCTTGAGTAGACTTTCGCTCGGTCTCTCCTGATGTGCAAAACACTATCTGAAAGCCACTGCTTGCCTTACTGTGCACGACAGCCAATCCAGCTTGCAGGGTGCCAGTTCCCACTGGGTCAGGTCTGGCAACTCCTCACGGTTCCTGAACCACCTCCCCTTCCCCCTCAGTCTGACTTCTTGACTTTACCTTTGATGTTCAGATCTCCTAGATAGTCATATATAATTGATTCACTTGTTTTTTTCAGATCTTTGTTGTAAGAGGGACCACAGGAAGCATGTGACTACTCCTCCATCTTGGCCGTGCCTTGGGAGTAGCTCCTCTGTACTTTGCTCTCCTTCGTCCCTGACTCTGACCTCTGGAGAGTGTTCATTTCTATTATCCTTTTTGGCCACATCTGAAACAGCTACTGGGTAGTATATCCTAGAGGGAGGAAGGTTATTTTAAAAAAAACAATTTTATATCTTTAACAGATATAGAGATATTCCGGTTATCTATTTCTTTAAGAGTTAGATTTGGTATTTTGTGCCATTTGAGAAATTTATCCATTTCATCTAAGTTTGTTGGCATGAAGTTGTTCATAATATTCTCTTAGTGTCCTTTTAGTGTTGGTGGGATCTGAAAGAATGCTCCTTCTTTTATTTCTGATATTGGTAATTCGAGGAGTCCTGGCGGTGCAGTGGTTAAAGTGCTCAGCTGCTAACCAAAAGGTCAGAAATTTGAACACACCAGCTGTTCCATAGGGGAAATATGTGGCAGTCTGCTCCTGTAAAGATTACAGCCTTGGAAACTCTATGGGACAGCCTGCTCTGTCCTACAGAGTTGTTGTGAGTCAGAATCAACTTGATGGCAGCAGGTTTGCTTTTTTTATTGGTAACTTGTTTTCTCTCTCAGTATTTGTTGTTTAGTTTAGCTACAGGTCTATCAATTTCATTGATCTTTTTCAAAGTATCAACTTTTTAAATTTTCTCTATCATTTGTTCTTTTTCATTTTTATTGTTTTATTTCTCCTATTATCTTTATTGTTTTCTTCCTTCTAGTTTGCATTTCTTTTTACTGCTTCCTAAGGTGGAACTTGAGATTACTACTGTGACTTTTTTTCCTTCTCTAATATAAGCATTATGAGTCAGAATCGACTTGACGGCACTGGTTTTTTTTTTTTAATAAAAGCATTTAAAGCTAAAAAATTTCCTCTAAGTACTGCCTTTAGCTTTGTCTCACAAAGTTTAATATATGGTATTTTCATTGTCATTCACTGAAAAATGTCTGCTTCCCACATGATGGGTTTTTTTTTTCTTTTTAATTGTACTTTAGATGAAGATTTACAGGATAATCTAGTTTCTCATTAAACAGTTGTTTATGACATTGATCATCAACCCCATGACATGTCAACACTGTCCTTTCTTAACCTTGGTTTCCCTATTACCAGCCTTCCTCTCCCCTCCTGCCTTCTAGTCCTTGCCTCTGGGCTGTTGTGCCCTTTTAGTCAGGTTTTGTTGCATAGAAAAAAAGGCCAGTGCTGTTGAGTGGATTCCGACTCATAGCGACCCTATAGGACAGAGTAGAACTGCCCCATAGAGTTTCCAAGGAGTGCCTGGAGGATTTGAACTGTCGAACCTTGGATTACCAGCTGTAGCAGGTCTGTCTAATCTTTGGCTGAGGGGTGAACCTCAGGAGTGACTTCATTACTGAGCTAAAAGGGTGTCTGGGGCGGTACTCTCAGGGTTTCTCTAGTCTCTGTCAGGCTGGTAAGTCTGGTCTTTTCTTGTGAGTTAGAATTTTATTCTACATTTTTCTCAAGCTCCGTCCTGTACCCTCTATTGTGATTCCTGTCAGAGCAGTCAGTGGTGGTAGCTGGGCACCATCTCCTTGTACTGGACTGTAGTCTGATGGAAGCCATGGTAGATGTAGTCCATTAGTCCTTTGGACTATCTTTCCCTTGTATCTTAGCTTTCTTCATTCTTCCTTGCTCCCAAAGGGGTGAGACCAGGGAGTATCTTAGATGTCCACTCACAGGCTTTTAAGACTGCAGAAGCTACTCACCAAAGTAGAATGTAGAACATTTTCTTTATAAATGATATTTTGCCAATTGAGCTAGATGTTTCTCAAGACCGTGGTCCCACAGCTCTCAGCCCAGCAATTTGGTCCCTCAGGGAGTTTGGATATGTCTGTGGAGCTTCCATGACCTTGCCTTGGTCAAGTTGTGCTGGCTTCTTCAGTATTGTGTATTGTCTTACCCTTCACTGAAGTTCACACTTATCTATTGTTTATTTAGTGTTTTTCCATCTCATCCCTCCCCTCCCTCATAGCTATCAAAGATTTTTTGTGTGTGTGTGCAAACCTTTTCAATACAGTAGTTGTCTCATGAAATATTTTCCCTTTTGTGATTGACTTATTTCACTCAGCATAACGCCCTCTAGATTCATCCCTGTCATGGGATGCTTTACAGATTCATCATTGTTCTTTATCTTTGCATAAAACTCCACTATATGTGCGTACCATAGTTTGTTTATCCATTCTTCTGTTGATGGGTATCTAGGTTGTTTCCAACCTTTTGCTATTGTGAACAATGCTGCAATGAACATGGGTGAGTATACGCCTATTCATGTGACGATCCTTATTTCTCTAGGGTATATTCCTAGGAGTGGAATTGCTGGAACCATAGGATGGATTATTTAAGAGTGTTTAGTTTAATTCTAAATATATGGAATTTTCATAGATATTTTATTGTTATTGATATCTAATTTAATTCTGTCGATTAAACATATCATGTATGGTTTTAATCCTTTAAACTCGTTGACACTTGCTTTATGACCCATATCATAGTATATCTTTTGAACATACCATGTTCACTTAAAAAGAATGTGTATTCTGTAGTTCTGTCATGTAGTGAAGGAGCCTTGGTGGTGCAGTGGTTAAAATGATCAACTGCTAACCAAAAGTTCAGCTATTTAAAACCACCAGCCCCTCCTCAGAAGAAACATGGCAGTCTGCTTCAGTAGAGGTTTACAGCCTTGGAAACCCTATGGAGTTGCTATGAATCAGAACTGACTGGACGGTAGTGGCTTTGGTTTTGGTTTGGTCATGTAGTGTTCTACATCTATCAATTAGAGCAACGTGGTTGACCATGTTTTTTATTAACTGAATAAATTTTTGGTCTAATTGTTTCATCCATTGCTGAACAAGAAGTGACAAAATTATTTTGGTTTGTCTATTTCTCTTTTTTATTCTGTCAATTTTTGATTCTTATGTCTTCATGCTCTATTATTCAGTGCATATATATTTATGAGTGTTGTGTGTTCCTGAAGAGTTGGCACTTTTATCATCATAAAATGTCTCTCTTAACTTTATTAATACTCTTTTCTTGAAGTCTACTTAATCTACTAATGATATAGCCAATCTAGCCTTCTTAAAGTTATGGTTTCCATTTCATATCTTTTCTATCCATTTACTTTCAATCAGACTGAGTCTTTTATTTGAAGTATTTGTAGACAACATGTAGTTGGGTCTTGCTCATTTACCTTTTTGAAAAACTCTGGCTTTTAATTGGAGTGTTTAATTCAGCAACATTTAATGTAATGTTCAATATGTGTGAACTTAAGTCTGCCATTTTATTATTTGCTTTATGTTTGTATCCTCTGTGTTTTGTTTCTATGTGAACTTTTCAGCCATTATTTCTGCACCTTTTGTGTGTGTGTGTGTGTGTGTGTGTGTGTGTGTGTGTGTGTGTGTCCCATTCTCTTCTCATCTCCTTCCAGGACTTCAATTACCCATGTGTCAGATCTTTAGAAATTTTCCATAAGTCCTGGAGGTTCTATTCATTTTTTCAATCCTTTTTCTCTCTCTTCTTTATATTGGGAAATTTCTAGTGTTCTGTCTTCAAGATCACTGACTCTGATTCACCTCTGCCATCTCCATTCTGTTATTAAGCTCATTCAGTGAAATTTTAATTTCAGATCGTATATTTTTTTTTTCATTTCTAAAATTTCCATTTGGTTATTTTTTATATCTTCTATATCTCTGCTGAGAATTCTTATCTTTTTTTATTAATTGTCAACATGTTTAATTTTACCTCACTGATGTGAGTTATCACATCCTTTTTAAAATCCTTATCTGATGATTTGAGTATCTGGGATATCTCAGGATTTTGCATGTTGATTTCTTATGTAAGATAGGTCCATATTTTCCTGACTCTTAATGGGTCAAATAATTTTGGATTGTATTTTGGGCATTGTAAATGTTCTGTTTTAGAGATTCTGAATTATATTGCTCAAAAGAATGTTGTTTTTTTGTTGTTGTTATTTCATCAGGCAATTTAGACTGAAATTACAGACTGTCATACCTGTGATGGGTAGAAGCTCATACCTCAGTTCAGTTACGTAAGCCTTTGTTGCAAGTTTCGTCCAGGTTTCCTCACACATGCCTGGTTCAAGAGTCATCCAGAAACTTCAGCTTAGTTAAAATGCTGAATTAGGGGTTCCCATTCTTTGACTTTTTCCTTTTCAGAGTACTTTCTTCACTCCTTGGAGGCTTTGGTTACCCTGAGGCACCTTCGCCTGGTTTGTTTGGCCAAAAAGATGGCAGGGCTTTCTATCAGAATTTTAGTCAGCTGGTACCACCTCCACCATGACTGTGGGTACGGTCTATGTAAAGCCACAAAGCAGGGAACTCACTCCGTTTGTTTTCTTTGCCTCAAGTTTCAACCCCCTTCTAAAATCTGTTGCTTTTGCTCAATCTCCAGAATCCTCAGGTAGTTCTTGTTCTGTACTTTTTTCGGAATTACATTACTGGGAGGAGTTGGTCATTACTTCATACTAGAGGTAAAATTTTAATTCCATTTTCTAAAACAAACATATTTTATGTTTGAATTTATAACTTTTAACTGTTATGAGGTCATTAACTGAGGACAATGAGAATATTTTGCTAAACATGCAAAGTCTGAAATTAAAGTTTATGATTCCCAAATTGCTGTCTTATTTCAGCCTCAGCATACTATTTAATTTCCTATTTTGTTTGAGTTGCACGGTTTTGAGAAATCTTGATTTATATGGGTATATAGTTGCAAAAGACAGAATTTTTTAAGAACAATTTATCTTAGGATACCAATCAATAAAACAGAAGCTTTATTTAGAGGTCTGCACTAAAAGGATTATATCAGCAAATGATCATCTAACCCAAGTTTTTTTAATAAACATTCCATGAAAAGGAGACATCTGTCATCAAATGTATTTGGAGACATTTGCCTGGTATATTCCATTAGAGAATCATAATACATTCAAGATTCTGAGGAGAGATTTTTTATATTAAATTTAAACTGAATGTTTCTCAAAACTATTTACCACAGAATCATTATTTCAAATAAAACTCATTAACAATTTGTAGAATCAGTGTCTCAAATTTTGGAAAATAGAATTTTACCCTTGCCTATCATGTGGTACATGGGTATACTTATCAATATAAAATCTCCTGGACAATAATTCATGAATTTCAAATTTTATTGATGGCCTAATACGTAAAAATTCTCAAAAAATGTATTTGGTGCTTCTGGATTTTTTAAGCAGGATGATTAATTCTACTTTCATAATCCAAGAATTTTAGCAGACTGTTTTTTCCTTATTCGGTTCCTCAAGGCTTGTATACATAAAGTAGAACTTGTGGGTGGAGAAGAAATCAGACTCTTGGCATAACCCTGTATGCCAGTTCCTGGCTTCAGAAGCACTTTCCACTCTAAAATTATTTTTGCAAGACATGTGACAATTTACCTCACTGTATTTTTTTTTTTTTTTAGTGGAAACTTGATTTTTCCAAAGTATTTTGACTTCTATTGAAATGTTTTTCCTCTCTGGACTTTCATAACCCATGATCTATTTCCAGTCATCAACTCTGTGCTAGGAATCTTTGCAGGATGCTCACGGGCAAGCACCATGTCCCATATATGTGCATTTTTTTGCCTTTAAAGATTGTTTTTCATTATGAAAGCAATTGAATCCATAATAATAGAGAAAATAATGTCATGTAATCCTAATACCCAGGGATAACCTCTGTTAAGAGATAAGGTATTTTCTTCCAGTCTGTTTTTTTTACATAATTGCAATCAACTATTATATACAAAGTATAACGTATAGATTTAAAAACTGTTATATCTACATTTTATGATTATAGTACTCTCATATGCTAATTTTAGGGAATTTGGAATTTTAAAAAAGCATAAAAAGAAACATAAATGATGAGGAACCCATCTACTCAAAGACAAATTACATATATGCCTTGGTATATATATATTTTTTTTTTGCATTTTTTTCTCTTGTTCATTTATCGTTATTTTGTTTTGGTTTTTTGTTGTTGTTTTGGGAGGTGTTTTGTCTTTTTGTCTTATAGCTAAGTTTATACTCTGCACAGAGATTTTCTAAGCATAATTAACACAGAGGCATTCCAGGACCTGGGTGCATAACTATATAGAAAGGGTGTTGGTGACTAAAGATATTTATGCCTGGCTGGTTTCTCAGTGGAACCTTTGTGGTGTAGTGATTAGGAGTTTGACTGCTAACCAGAAGGTTGGCAGTTCGAATCCACCAGTAGCTCCTTGGAAACCCTAAGGGGCAGTTCCACTCTGTCCTATAGGGTCACCAGGAGTTGGAATCAACTTGATGGCAACAGGTTTGGTATTTTTTTGGTTTGGCCTCTCAGTATATTCTAAAGGAATAAAAAAAGAAAAAGACTTCAGTCCTTTAAGTTTTAAAAATATATTTAAAAAAGTATAAAATGTCCCTGATAATACAAAAACATAGGTTTATACAGAACGGCATTAAGGGATTTAGTTATCATTCTCCTTGCTTATATGAAAGAGGAAAACAATTTTCTTTAGTAATTTGCTCATTTCATGATACTTAATATGCAATAGTTGACCTGCTATTAGCAAATTCAGAGTTGTGCATCACGAGTTGCTTTTGTGTTCATAGGCTATAGGAGAGATTCTACTAAATTATATGGTGAAGGTGAAAGATGTAATATGAAAAACACATTTACTGTACTAGGGAATTATAACAACAAATAAAACAATATATGAATAATACCATTTTGGAGTGCTTACCATTTGCCAGAAACTGGACTGAAACCCTGGTAGCATAGTAGTTAAGTGCTATGGCTGCTAACCAAAGGGACAGCAGTTCGAATCCCCCAGGTGCCCCTTGGAAACTCTATGGGGCAGTTCTCTGTCCTATAGGGTCTCTATGAGTCAGAATCGACTTGATGGCACTGGGTTTGGTTTTTTGGTTTTGGTTAGTTACTTGAGCCCTGGTGACACAGCAATTAAGAGCTATGGTGGTGTCTTAGTCATCTAGTGCTGCCATAACAGAAATACTACAAGTGGATGGCTTTAACAAAGAGAAATTTATTCTCTCACAGTCTAGTAGGTTACAAGTCCAAATTCAGGGCGTCAGCTCCAGGGGAAGGCTTTTTCTCTCTTTGGGTCTGGAGGAAGGTTCTTGTCCTCAATCTTCTCCTGGTCGAGGAGCTTCTCAGGCACAGGGACCCTGTGTCCAAAGGACACACTCTGCTCCTGGTGCTGCTTTCTTGGTGGTACGAGAGATCAAATGTGGTGCAGGCCCCAACCCAGGGAAACTCCCTTTACATTGAATCAGGGAGGTGACCTGAGTAAGGGTGGTGTTACAATCCCACCCTAACCCTCTTTAGCATAAAATTACAACCACAAAATGGAGGACAACCACACAATACTAGGAATCATGGCCTAACCAAATTGACACATATTTTGGGGGGAACACAATTCAGTCCATGACAGGTGGCTAACCAAAAGGTCGGCAGTTCAGATCCACCAGCTACTTTGGAAACCCTATAGGTCACTCTGAGTTGGAATTGACTCGACAGCAATGAGGGTTTGAGGGTTAGCTACTTCATATGCATTATCATTCATGCAGTCAACATATGTTACCAATTGCCAATCTGACACAAAGGGTCCTTGTCTTTTCCCAAGTAAGAATACATGCAAAAAAAAACTCTATCTTCAGTAAGCTTTTATTTTGCTTGAGTCAAGAAAAGGAGTCAGTGGGGGACTAAGCCTCTCCAAAAGGCTGACTCGAAAAGGGAAGCAAGGGTAGGGCTTATATGGGTTCAGTGGAGACAAGTAATGAATATTTAGTGGGCTTCTTTCAAGGGATGGGTGCTTCTCAGAATTGTAGTGCGTGTTAATTAGGTTGCATGCATATCTGGAATCCAAGATGGAACCCACTGATATTCAAGATGGAGTCCCCTGGGCAGCCCTTGGCATCATTTATTATGGGATATAACGCAAGTGCACTGATCTTTGGAGGGCTAAGGAAGGTTAAATAGTGGTCACACTTTGTTCTTCTGTGCATGTGGAGCCTGTAAAGGGGGAAGGGACTAGAAAAACACTAAGAAGGAGATAATAATTCATGGGTTGTTTCAACCTTATCTCATGTCGACAGGGTGTGGTTCCTATTTAGCCGACTTCTAGATGGTAATCTTTTAACAGCTCTTTTATTCTGCCAGCACAGTTAACCCTATCTGTCTCACATATGCTGGACACTCTGCTAGTTGTTGGGAACATAATTAAAAAAAACAAATCTGACTTGGATCTTGATTTGCTGTCTGGGAGCTTAGAGATTAGTGGGGAAGACAGGCTTGACTCAACGATTGTGCTAAAAACTGAAAAATGATCAGCTAGGTTGAGAACTCTGAAAAAAAAGACCCGCTGTTCTGAGAGTTCCTGTATCAGATAAACCTTCCTAAGACTGGTGATCTATGAAAGGTTTCCTGAGAAATAAACCTTGACCAAGGTCTGCAAGTTGAAAGTCAGTTGATACAGCAAAGAAAGTGAAAAGACTATGATTGGAGGGTGAACATGAGTGGTATAAAATCAGGCTGTAGGAGAGAGAGTCTAGAACAGGCAGGGTCTTCTGAGCTCTGCAAGGATATCTGCCTTTACCATGAGAGAAATGACAATTCATGGAGGAGCTTTCAAACATGGAAGTAATATGTACAGATCTACATGTTAAAAGATAATTTTAGCTGCAGTGTGGTGACAAGATTGACAGAGTTTATATGGGATAGCTTGAACTAGAGCTGTGACAACAGAAATGATGAGAAGTACACAGGTACAGGAAAAACTCAGGGGGTAAACTTGACAGATCTTGAGCTCTTTGTGGACTGGATCTTGGGGTTGTGGCAGAAAGGTAAAGAAGAAGAGGTGGGGGGGAACGCAAAACAGAAGTGGAAGGATTGGCCTTAGGTAGGAGATAGGACGTAGACTCCAATTTCCCTTTGAGAAACTCATTCCTTTTACATCTTCAGCTCCAGGTTTGGGGTCTGGTTGGTGTAACCCAATCAGCGTATTGTTTCCCCGGGCCACAATGATTGTTTCAGGAATGAAAGCGGAAAACAGGTAGAGTCACTAGACACAAAGAAACATTCACACGTGCATTAGGGAAAGAGAAATGTCCCTGGAAGTCTTTCTGTTCCCTGCATGGAGCAGTGGGAGAGCATGAGGCCAGACATGACAGTGGGGAGTAGCCAGAGATGTCAGAAGTTACTGTGTAGAGATCAGAATGGAGGTGTCATCCAGGAAGACAGAGGGAAGACAGAATGAAAAACAGGTTCTTCGTGACATCATTTGAGCCCTTAGATCACACATTTCTTGAAGCCATCCTTACTTCAGCAATTTTAAATTAAGGAAATCAATAAATTTCCTTTTTTTGTATAAATCAGTTTGAACTAGGTTTTCCATCATTAACATACAAAGGCCTACTAGAGATTCAGGTCTTCCCCATCATTTTAATTTCTCCTGCAGCTTTCAGCCTCTCTGATGCAGATGTAGAAGAAGCACATAGAGAGGTTGGTTGACCCAGAATTGTTGTTTGGCAAGACAACAATGATACAAGAAAAAGAAAGAAAGTATTTTGAGATTGGCAAGAGAGGTGTGGAGACGATGGATCATTTGGTCTAAACTAGATAAGGAGTGAAGTTGAAAAAAAAAGAGACATAGGAATGATGGATTGGGAGATATGAAGTATTGATTCATGGAGGCCCCAAAGAGGTTGAAAATGATTGTATTCATAGTAAACAAACTGCAAGGGCCCAAAGTTATGGAGAGAAAGGAGGATGCTTGAACTAGTTATTTTGGAGTCAGAGATATTTTGAATGATGACAGGTCTAGATTAGGACTGCCAGAATGAATAGCTGGAGTGGAGTGAAGAAGAAAGGAGTTGGGCAATTGAGAGGCAGGCATACTGCCTCTATCACCCATGGGGGTGGTATAATGGAATGAGAGAAGGACTTGGGTACAGAGAAGAATTCTGATCCAGCCTGCCATTTTCAGTGAGTGAGCATGAGCGGCTTAGAGAACAAGAGATGCCAATAATGAGGGGAGGGTACTATAGCAAATGGGTGCAGGCCTAATGGGGACAGGACTCTTACAACATGGTGGGAGAAGTAGCAATCTAGAAGCAGAAATGGGCCACAAGGAACTCAACAAATCCATGAGAGAGAACGTGATAGAATAAAGAGCTGCTGCTTGAGAGGACTGCTTGGGAAGTAAACTTCAGCAGGGGAAAGCCTGATCTTAGTCTAGCCTATGGTGGTGCTGGTATACCTGAAGACCCTGGGAAGAGCTTATACACTGGGTACTATTAAAAACAGGGATGAAAGACTTAGTGGGGATATCTATTTGACAGGGTGGGCACTCGCCCTGTGTAGAAGGGCATGACTCACTTGAGTCATCAAGATAGTAGAGTCTTAGCTAACTAATGCTGCCTCAACAAAAAATACCACAAGTGGGCAGCTTTAAAGAACAGGAATTTATTTTCTTACAGTTCAGGAAGCTAGAAGTTTGAATCCAGGGTATGGCTGTAGAGGAAGGTCCTTCTTTGTCTATTTTAGCTTCTAGTAGCTTCCAGTAATCCTTGGCATTTCTGGGCTTGTAGATGTGTCTGCCATGTGTGTCTATTTTCACATGGCATCTCCCCCTGTTTGTGTGTCTCTGTGTCTATTCTGCATTTTTAGAAGATACCACTCAGAAAGGATTAGGTTTAGGACCACTCTGCTCTAGTACAGTCTCATTAACATAACAAAAGAACCCCTCCAAATTTCCAAACAGGGTCATATTTACACGTATAGGGGTGGGGGCTTCTATATTCTGTTGGGGGTGGGGTTCACAATTCCACTCATAACAAGTAGCAACCCCAGGGGCATCCTGTCTGAAATCCTTGGCCTGGCAGAGTTGCCATCTTGAAGAAAATAAACTGTTCTCCCCCAAGAACTGGGCTGTAGACAATCTCTGAGCTGGGGAGGAACCACATGTACAGGACTGCTGTGGCCCATGTTGAGCACTACCAGTCCTAGAACAGAGCAAGTATTAGGACATGCTGGCTGCTGCTGCTGCTGCTGCTGCTGTTGTTTATGCTGATGATGCTGTTTTCTTTTCTTTGACCCACAATCCCTTATCCTTTATTGTGAAACTCCAAAAGCTTTAAAAAAAAAATGAAAGAGGTTCTCTTTTTTTGCTTATAAGTCTCGTTAGGCAAACTCATTTGGCAGCAAAACCCATCTGAATTTTATCCCACTTAGAGTGACAATTCATTTTGCTTCAGAAAAAAAAATAACAATAATAATTCATTTGATTTTGGGGCATGCCCCAGGCCCTTCTGGGGATATTGCATAATATTGCAAATTCCAAAAATAGCTGGATTCTAAACACATCTCATCCTAAGGGTTCTGTGTAAAAGCTTGTAGATATGTATTACAACTTTGGTCCTTACATTTAATGTTTCTAATCCTCACTGAGGTTAGTGTTGTTATTATTATTCCCATACTACAAATGATAAAACTAAGATTTAGAAAGGTAAATGGTAGTATCAGAATATGGACAAAGGTCTGGCTGCTTCCAAAGCCCAAGCAGAATTTCTGTTGGTATTGGTCAAGTTAGAGGATAGATCAATCCTGAGGTCTTTCTCTGTCCTCTTAGGTGCTGATAGAATATCCTCACCACTCTTTTCTGAAGAGTAAATTGATAATTCATCGCTCCCAGGCCAGATGTAGTACGTAGAAAGCTTCCGCCCAAAGTAGAACCTCCTCCTAGTCCCATTGTATGATTCTAGTACTTAAATCATGGGAAGCATATGAGACTTACAGTCCCCAGGATGCACTGCTACTGGGGCTCATTTCTGTCATTAAAAAGACAGAAACAAACAAACAAACAAAATAGATGTCAGAAGAGACTCTGAAACTTGCTCTTGAACATAAAGTAGCTAAAGAAAAAGGAAGAATGATAAAGTAAAAAGCCGAACAGAAGATTTTAAAGGGCAGCTGGAGAAGACATAATAAAGTATTATAATGAAATATGCAAAGACCTGGAGTTAGAAAACCAAAAAGGACCAACACACTCGACATTTCTCAGGCTGAATGAACTGAAGAAAAAAATTCAAGTCTCGAGTTGCAATATTGAAGATTCTATGGGCAAAAATTGAATGACTCAAGAAGCATCAAAAGAAGATGAAAGGAATACACAGTCACTGTGCTAAAAAGAAGCAGTCAACATTCAACCATTTCAGGAGGTAGCATAGGATCAAGAACTGATGGTACTGAAAGAAGAAGTCCAAGCTGCACTGAAAAAGAAAAAAAGAAAAGTTTTCTTTTTTTTTTTTTTGAAGGCACTGGCAAAAAAGAAGACTCCAGAAATTGACTGAATACCAGTTGAGGTGTTTCAACAAACGGATGCAATGCTAGAAAATCTGAATTGTCTATGCTAAGATATTTGGAAGAGAGCTACCTTGCCAACTAGCTGGAAGATATCCATATTGGTGCCCATTCCAAGGAAAGATGATCAGAGACTACCAAAAATTACAGCCTTGTAAACCCTATAAGGCAGTCCTTCTCTGTCCTGTAGGGTCACTATGAGTTGGAATAGAGTCAACAGCAATGGCTTAATGTTAATGATCATGAACATCTCTTTGTGTGTTTATTAGCCACACAAATGTCTCCTTTGGTGAGGTGTTCACGTCCTTTCATGTCTGTTCATGTCCTTTGCCTGTTTTTTAACTGGCTTGCTTGTCTTTTTGTTGTTGAGTTGTTGAGATTTTCTATAAATTTTAAGAGATTAGGCCCTTGTCAGATACGTTGTACCCAGAAATTTTTTTTTCCCACTCTGAAGGTTCTCTTCTGGTGAAGTCTTTTGATGAGCATAAGTGTTTAGTTTTTAGGAGATCCCAATTACCCAACAGAATGATGAAATTATCCAAAAATATCGTTAATATCACGTAAGTAAAATTTTGCTGAAGATCTTTTAAAAGTGGTTGCAGCAGTATATCCACAGGTAAATGCTAGAAATTCAAGCCGGATTCAGAAGAGGATATGGAACAAGGAATATCATCGTTGATGTCAGATGGATCTTGGCTGAAAGCAGAGAGTACTAGAAAGATGTTTACCTATGTTATCCTAACTATGCAAAGGCATTTGACTGTGTGGATCACAACAAATTATGGATAACATTGCAAAGAATGAAAATTCCATAACATTTAACCGTGCTTATGTGGAACCTGTACATAGGCCAAGAACAGTCCTTCAGACAGAACACGGGAATACCGTGTGGTTTAAAATCAGGAAAGGTGTGTGTCAGGGTTGTATCCTTTCACCATACCTATTCAGTCTGTATTCTGGGCAAATAATCTGAGAAGCTAGACTATATAAAGAAGAACATGGCATCAGGATTGGAGGAAGACTCGTTAACAACCTACGTTATGCAGATGGCACAACCTTGTTTGCTGAAAGTGAAGAGGGCTTGAAGCACTTACTGATGATCAAAGACTACAGCCTTCAGCATTGACTGCATCTCAATATAAAGAAAACAAAAATCCTCACAACTGGACCAATAAGAAACATCATGATAAACAGAGAAAAGACTGAAGTTATAAAGAATCTCATTTTATTTGGATCCTCAATCAACATCCACGGAAGCGGCAGCAAAGAAATCAAATGATGCATTGCATTGGGCAAATCTACTGCAAAAGACCTCTTTAAAATGTTGAAAAGCAAAGATGTCGCCTTGAAGACTAAAGTGTGCCTGACCCAAGCCATGGTATTTTAAATTACCTTGTATTCGTGCAAAAGCAGGACAATGAGTAAGGAAGACCACAGAAGAATTGGTGCGTTTGAATTAGGGTATTGGTGAAGAATATTGAACATACCATGGACTGCTAGAGAATAAACAAATCTGTCTTGGAAGAAGTAAAACCAGAATGCTCCTTAGAAGGGAGGATGGTGAGACTTTGTCTCACATACTTGGGACATATTATAAGGAGGGACAAGTCCCTGGAGGACATTATGCTTGGTAGAGGGTCAGTAAAAAAGAAGACACTCAATGGGATGGATTGCCACAGTGGCTGCAACAGTGGGCTCATCCATGGCAATGATTGCGACAATGGCGTAAGACCAGGCAGTATTTCGTTCTGTTGTACACAGAACCGCTATGAGTTAGAGCCAACCAAGGGCACCTAGCAGCAGCAGCGGCAGCAGTGCTTCCTGGGAGGATGTAATACATCACCAACAGCAATCAACTGCTTTGTTCCCTCCCCAGCTTCTTCTCTGGGAGCTGTTTCGCGTTTCAAAAACGGCTAGAAAATACATATTCCTATACTTGTACGTTGATTTGTTTTCCAAATTTCTGGCCCATAAGTTAACATTTAAGTGTTGTGAGTTTTCACCCTTTCTGTTTCTTCCCACTTACTTTGTAGTAGAATATTGCAGAAAACTGTGTCAAGGGTTAACCAGGTGCTATTTTTTTCAGTGGTAATCTTGTCCTTTTTTTTTTTTTTTTAATTCTTTCTTTCTCCTAAAGGTTTTAGCACAGAGTTTGGTATAGTATATCTTGAAAAAGTCTTAATCAGTTACTTCATTAAATAAGGAGCAGACTCTTCTGAAAGGGAGAGTTTTTATCTGCCCCAATGCCAGTCTGTAATCTTTCACAGCCTCCAAATTAATGGGTTCTAAGTAAAAGAAACCCTGGTGGTGTAGTGGTTTTAATGGGTTCCTGGTGGTGTAGTGGTTAAGTGCTACGGCTGCGAACCAAAGGGTTGGCAATTCAAATCTGCCAGGCGCTCCTTGGAAACTCTATGGGGCACTTCTACTCTGTCCTATGGGGTCGCTATGAGTCAGAATCGACTCGATGGCACTGGGTGGTGGTGAAGTAACAGTAAAACAGAAAGACAAAGAAAAGAGACAGCAAACCAGAAACTTTACCTAGAGAGCTTATTTTCATTACTGAAACCACCTATCCATATCATGGCTGCAGTCTGGGGTCCTGGGGAAAGCCAGGGTTGGTTGACAGACCTGAGGCAGAGTGGTTAGGAGTATTGACTTAAGCCCACAGTCTGCTAACCAAAAGGTCAGCAATTCGAATCCACCAGCCGCTCCTTTGGAAACCCAATGGGGAAGTTCTACTCTGTCCTATAGGGTCACTATGAGTCGGAATCAACTCGATAGCAAGAGGTTAGGTTTTTTTTTTTTAATTTATTTTAGCAAGTTATTTAAACCTTTCTGAGCCCCAGGTTGCTCATCTATAAAATAGGAATAATAATGATCCCATATCAAGAGGATGCATGGAGATGGAGAATAAGCATGATTATGTAGGTAGAAATGTTTTCTAAACTGAGGTGACCAAGGATGGGGTGGTGGGAGTGGTCTGCCCTGAGTGCAAACATCAAAGGATGCATTATCTGTGGAGAATTTAAAAAAATAATAAAACTTCCTAAAAGTATGTCTGTTTTTTATTGTCACAGAGTACCAGCAATTCTAATCAATGTCAGTAATAACATATTCTCTGAAACAATTTTTTTCTTGGTCTAAATTATAAACAATTGCAGCAATTTTAATAATATACATGTAAGCTTGAAATTGAGGGTTCAGTGGTAGAATTCTTACCTTCCATGTGGGAGACCTAGGTTTGATTCCTTGCCAACGCACCTCATATGCAGCCACCATCTATAGGTGGAGGCTTGCATGTTGCTGTGATGCCGAACAGCTTTCAGTGGAGCTTCTAGATTAAGAGGGACTAGGAAGAAAGGCCTGGCAATCTACTTCCAAAAAATCAGCCATTGAAAAGCCTATGGGTCACTCTGTCTGACCCAAAATCGATCCTGTGGATGACATAGGGCCAGGGTTGCCACGAGTCGGGGGCTGACTCAATGGCAGTTAACAACAAAAAAATAGCTTGCAATTAGCACACCTTTTTCTTATGTTCAACAATGGAATTTAATTCAGAGAACTTCTTGTTAAGCAGTTGATACCCAACACACCCAAACTTAGCTATATATGTTTGTTTCAAGTGTAATTTCCTAACAGCATCATCCAAGTTCACCTAGGGTGGCATTCATATCTCCGACCCCGTGGTGTTACATATCCCTTCTAAGCTGTGCATTAGAAATAAGCAATGATAGAACAGTGACTGTAAAGGTGAAAAAACAGTTTCAGTTAATTCAATTTTGTCAATTCCATGTGACCAACTGGAGTTTTCTTTTGTACTTAAAGTTTTAAACAGCAAAACAGAGTGCAAACTGAGAGGTGTAATATTTTTGTGTACACTGTAATATTCATTTTCATTTTTTTGCTATCATGATCATATATGCCAAATTCAGTAAAATTTTCTTTGTATCTTTTTTCTTGTCATTATTATTATTTGTTTGGTTAAATGTTATCTGAAATAATTTTGTCGTTTTGCGGGGATGGACATCAAATGCTCCATTTCAGGTGTGTATATGCTGGGTTTGCCATTTCTTGCTAACTTCTAAAGCGCTTTTATGGAACCCTGGTAGCACAGTCAGAATCGACTTGATGGCAACGGGTTTTTTGTTTGTTTTGGTTTTTGGTGGCACAGTAGTTAAGTGTTCAGCTGCTATCTAAAAGGTTGGTACTTTGAACCCATCAGCCTCTCTAAGGGAGAAAGATGTAGCAGTCTGCTTCTGTAAAGATTACAGCTTTGGAAACCCTATGGGACAATTCTACTCTGTCCTATAGGGTCACTATGAGTTGAAATCAACTCAACAGCAATGGGTTTGGTTTTGGGTTAAAGTATTTTTATGACTTTGCTGTGATTCACCAAAAACCAGTTGCCGTCAACTTGATTCTGACTCATGGTGAACCCATGTGTGTCAGAGTAGAACTGTGCTCCATGGGGTTTTCAATGACTGATTTTTCAGAAGTAGATTGCCAGGTCTTTTTTCCAAGGTGCCTCTGGGTGGACTCAAACATCCAACCTTTCTGTAAACACCCTATTGTGTTAACCTTATACACTACCAGGAACACCAAACACCTTATTTTCTGTTCTCTTTTAAATCTTAGCTCTCTACAAAGTCAGGAGTGAGGCCCTGGGCAAGTGGCTTTCTCCTTCCTGTCATAGTTTCTCACCTGAAACATGGGGTAGCAACACCTATCTCAATGGTAAGTTTGGAGGATTAAATGAAATAACACAGCACAATGTCTGCCCATGTAGGCACTTCTGACAAGATAGCTCACTTTTTGTCAGCATCTATGTGTAAAAGAATGGATTGGACTTGATGTTCTCTAAGGCCCCTCCAAGATCAGAGTGTCTATGCTCTTATGATCATAAAGAGGAAACAATCAGTGATTAAGCTTGTTTCCTAAGTAGCCAGTTCCCACACCTTGGAAAAGCGCTGAGCCTTGAGGGTTCAGATAGGCTCGGCAGTTCCTTCACTGTTGTAGCTGGCTCCAAAGTGACAGTGCTCTATGTATATAAAAAGGTTACACTCCTTTGCTCAATCAAATATGCTGTTACCTAGTGATTATGTGACTCACATTAAACTGGGTAGAGTGTATTTGGCCATTTTTTAAAAAATGTTATTTGTAGAGTAGGGTCAGGGTTTTTTTCTCTTTCTTTTTTTTAGGCTGTGCATGAAATGAGGCATCTGTTATACTGCTGAGTTGATAATTCAGTATTCCCTACTCCTCATATTAAGTTTCCTATTTTAAGGGCACCCAGAGCCCTCCATACAAGCCCCAATTCCTCTTTTAGTCCCCAAACTTAGGCCACTGTGTTTTTCAAAATTAGAGAAAAAATTCTGTATTTTCCTTTTAAAAACTGAGTAAATTTCCCTTGATTGTATTCAAGTTTTGATTAAAAATTACTGTTTTCTTTTTTCTAGCTATAAGATGACTGTGACTTCATGAAGAGAAGGATGAATATATCTAACCATAATTAATATTTTAATTATAACTTCCACATGATTCCCTCCTTATTAGTGACAAAATGCTTTTACTTACATTTCATTTAACCTTCACACACATATGTGTGTGCACACACACACCCATTTTAAGATGCTGGTATTATTACCTTTACCTATGAGGCCACAGAGACTGAGAGATGAAACAACATGATCAAGAAAATAAGGATCTTAATATCTGTGTTTGATATCCTACAATTCCGTGTGCTGCCCTGTAACGATCAGTTTAAGAGTCAGGCACCTTGACAAGGTTGTAAGCAAGTTCAGGACACGGTCAGTATCATATCCTCTTTATTTCCCCAGAACATAGTACACATAGGAGATTCTCAAAAAATATTTGCCAAAAAATAGGAAAAAGATTTGCTTTTTACCAAGAATTTTTACAAACAAACTTTTTTTTTTGATCAATACATCATTTCTTTACTACGGCCATATAATCCACTTCTTAGAAACAAAGAAATGGAGGTTCAGAGGTTAAGCAATTAGTTCCAAGTCTCACAGCTAGTAGGAGGTAAAGAAACGACATGAACACAGGTCTTCTGGAACTTAATTCTGAGATCTTTCTGATAAACCATATTGAAGTTTTAGAGCATAGCTGTACTTGTTGTTGTTGTTGTTGTTGTTGTTGTCAGGTGCAGTCAAGTCAGTTCCGACTCATGACCCTACGCACAACAGAATGAAACACTGCCAGTCCTGCGCCATCCTTACAATCATTATTATGCTTGAGTCCACTGTGTTAATCCACCTCATTGAGGGTCTTCCTCTTTTCCATTGACCCTGTACTTTACCAAGCATTATGTCCTTCTCCACGGACTGATCCCTCCTGACAACATGTCCAAAGTGTGTGAGATGCAGTCTCTTCATCCTTCCTTCTAAGGAGCATTCTGGTTGTACTTCCTCCAAGACAGACCTGTTCGTTCTCATGGCAGTCCATGGTATATTCAATATTCTTCACCAACACCACAATTCAAAGGCATCTATTATTCTTCGGTCTTCCTTATTCATTGTCCAGCTTTCGCAAAGTTGTATCTTAGAGATTATCGAATACCCTGACTGCCACAGGGTGGCTATGAGTCGGAATCGACTCGATGGCAATGGGTTTGGCTTTCTCGCTGTGTCCTGACTGCCATGCAGGTAGTCCAGAAATTCCCCTTACTTAGTAGGTGAGGTGACAGAGGTTCTGAGAGGGTTAGGAGATATCGAGTATCCAGGACAAGAACAAAGAGGCCACAGTGAACTCGGACTTAGCGACTCAAGGCTAATGACCAAGGCAATAGATTGCTGCAATGATGGCTGAATGATTTCTGAGGAACCAAAGTGAGCAAGTTGCCCCTTAGTGATCACTAAACACTAACCCACAAGGACAAGCACAGTGTTCCTTCCCTGCCACCATGGGATCCCCTAGGCCCACCTCTTCATCCAGAGTGCCATTTGAGAGAGAAAGGGAGGGGGAAGAATTCTGAAAGATTAAACAACCAAGAAAGAGACAAAGTCACTCAAAAGAACTGAAACTGAGATAGCTTTCATTATTAAAGATAAATTCATCCTCTAAACCCTCACTGCTAAGCAGAAGGGTGAGACTTACAAGCCAGATTAGAGTCGTTATAGGAAATAAAGAAGCTACATTTTCTCATTAACTAAATTGTAGAGTTCAGCCCACCTGCATACTTAAAGATGACATTTTCTAAATCTCATTTAGAATTTACTGGCTAATCCCAACACACTGAGGGGGCAAAAAAGAAGAAAATAATTTTTATAGAATGTCTATAGATTTGTCTGTGGTAAATACTCAGGTTGCTAACCAAAAGGTTGGTGGTTCAAATCCATCAGCCGTTCCGTGGGAGAAAGATGTGGCAGTCTGCTTCTGTAAAGATTACAGCCTTGGAAACCCTCTGGGACATTTCTACTCTGTCCTGGATGGTTGCTATGAGTCAGAATTGAATCAACAGCAACCGGTTTGTTTTCTGGTTTACTATAAGCTAGGTGTTGGGGATAGAATAGTGAGCAAAAAAGAAAAGGTTGTGAATTCACAGCATAAAATCTGCAGCTGATGACTTTGGCAATTGGTTGGAGGTGAAATAGTTAATAACTTGTAGAGCCAGTATTTGAACCTTGGTGTATCTGATCCAACACTTCTTTCTGTCTCACTACACCTATTAGTTAAATATGAACTATTAAAACATTGAATTTTATACTTATAGCCTGGCTACTTTTTTTAAGGCCAGGTGTACAGCTCTTTTTAATGAATCTCTAATGTCCCTTGGTCAAAACTCTCTGGCTAAAAGTTTGGGCCACCATGCCAGTCAAGACTTGCATGGTTTCAAGACAACCAAAACAAGCCATAAGGAATCAAACACTGTATCAGTGGATCTCAAAGTGTGATCCCTGGACCAATAGCATGAGCATCACCTGGGGACCTGTTAGAAATGCAAAACCGTCAGGCCAACCTGAGACCTACTAAATCAGAAACTCTGGGTGCAGAGCCCAGTAATCTGCTTTTTAACAAGCTCCCTAGGTAATTTTGATGCACACTCAAGTTTGAGATCCAGTGTATTACGGGTAAGAAAAAAGCTGTTGCCATTGACTCAATTCTGACTCATAGCAACCCTATGGGACAGAGTAGAGCCGCCCATAGGGTTTCCAAGAAGCTGCTGGTAGATTCAAACTGCTGAACTTTTGGTTAGCAGCCATAGCTCTTAACCACCGGGCCACCAGGGCTCTCCTGAACCTCTCAGTACCCCTCAGAATCCTTCTCAACACGAAGACCCAAGAAGTTATAACCAGTGGATCTGAGGTGGTGCTTAAAATGAGAACTATTTGCCATTATAGGTTCTATCAACTCATTTCTGTCAGAAATTAATATTGCCACTCCTCCTCTTTTTTGATTGTTGTTTGCTTGATATATTTTTTCCATCCTTTGAGTTTTAGTTTGTGTCTTTAAGTCTAAGGTGTGTCTCTTGTAGGCAGCATATAGACGGATCGTGCTTTTTTGTCCATTCTGCCACTCACTGTCTCTTTATTGGTTCAGTTAGTCCGTTTACATTCAGCATGATGATTGATAGGTATGAGTTTAGTGCTGTCATTTTGTTATCTTTGTGTGTGTGTGCATGTGTTGTTTCTTTTTCCCACTTAATTTTCTGTGCTGAGTAGCTTTTCTTTATATATTGTATTTTCCTCTTTTTCATTGTTGTTGCTTTTGTATTTGCTGAGTCTTTATGTTTTTCTTGTTTTTTATTTTGATGTGTAGATTGTTAGTTTCCTTTGTGGTTACCTTAATATTTACCCCTATTTTCTCTAAGTTTATGCCAAACTTTTATTTCTTTATACAGCCTTGATTTCCTCTTCAATCAACTAACTCTACATAAAAAAAAAAAAAAGGTCTTGAGATAGAAAGTGACATATACAAAGTCGCAGAGCAAAATAGTGACAGAAATAAAGTAGAATCCTGTTTGGCCCTTCCAACCACCGCAATGGTTCAGCTGACGTAGTATTTTCTGATGGACAGAGCTAGAAAAGGGGGAAGGGAATGTTTAATAACTTTTATAGACCAAAGTGTAGAGTCTGGCTGAGGAAGCAGCCAGCATACAGCCAGGGATTGAGATGGAATCTGACACCCAGTTTGGGAGGAGAATAGGCCAGCATGAAGCAAGGGAGTCAAAGGAGAAATTCGAGCTGAAAATGGAAGGGCATCTCTCCCCCTTACCCTGATTGGGAGGCCTCCAGCTCCCCCAGAACCCTCTGTGTTTTGCCATTTGGATGAATTACCTCTCTCTGAGCCTGCTTCCTGAACCACCCTCTACCCACAGCTGCCGGGTCTGATCTCCATCCAGCCTCACCCAGGGAGCTCTGGGGAGGCTCCTGTGCACAGTAGTAATGAGAAGCAGGAAGTCCTGGAGCACTGCTGCCGAATAGTCAGGGAACATGATCACCTAGTCCTCATGAAATCTGAAATCACCTAGTGTGACTGAGCAGGTAAAGAATGGTTTGGGAGAAACAAAAATCTTCCATGACTCTCAGCCTACCGACTTTTCCAAAGGATCAGTTGTTGCTGTGTTTGTTTTGTTGTTACTGTTATTAAACCAATCCCATCAATGCATCTCATATGTGTCTCTACAATGCTTAAGTTTCTGAATTGGTGGAAACAACTGGGTTTTTTTTTTTCACCTTTGACTCAGATGCTAGTGATTTTATTCCAGTTGGAATTTCCATCACTTAATCAGCCTAATAAGGCACTTAATATCTTCAAACCTCAATTGTTTCATGTGTAAAATCAATATAATAATCTAGATAATTCCTGCCCTATCCATCTCATAGGATGAAGTCAAATGAGATAATGGCTGTGAAAGTGCTTTCTAATCTGTGAAATATCATACAGATGTGAACCGTATGTTATTATTATCACTTCGAATTTCCTTGACCATCTTTGATAGCCCAAATTTGTTAATTCATGTTATGGCTACATCCTGGAACTTATCATTAAAAGGAAATGTTCCACCCCTGACATCTGAAACTGTAATAAACCAATCTCTGACTCTAACTTCCTATCAGTCCAGCTTTCCCTTCCTTACTCCTTCTGCCTGTATTCTTTGACCTTTTCAAGGCCTTCTAGTCCTTTGTCCCTCTACTATTTTTCACTATCAGCCTTCTCCTTCTGTCTTCACTTCCTTCCCTATCCCCTGGAAATACATGGTCCCTATCCCCTTGAAATACATGGTTTTGTTGCCAAAGGCCTCTGGCTCCCAATCTCTTGCTCTTCCATATTGTCCACATTCAAATCCTCAGCCTTGTCTCAATGTAACTACCCGCCTTCTGCCCATCTCCTCCTCTAATTGTTGAGCACTGTTGGAAGAAATGACACAATTGGGTCGATTGGTGCCACTCCAAACTTATGGTCTCCAACTTCAGTTGGGTCCTATTGTCAGAGCAAACATTTTAAATCCTATTCTGGTCAAGCCATCTTCCTCATATGCTTCCCTTTTCTTAGGCTGACTCTCCAGAGAGAAATTTGAGCTAGGAGGTAAGCACTTGATAACTTTCCTCCCCAAACCACAAACTTAAACATCTAAAGCCAACTTTATCTCAGGAAAGATCAGCCCAAAGGATTAATGGACCACATCTACCATGGCCTACGCCAAACTGAGTCCAGTAAAACTAGACGGTGCCCGGCTACCACCACTGATTGCTCTGGCAGGGATCACAATACAGGGTCCCAGATAGAGCTGGAGGAAAATGTAGAACAAAATTCTAACTCAAAAAGAAAGTCCAGACTTGCTGGCCTAACAGAGACTGGAGAAACCCTGAGAGTATGGCCCCTGGACACCCTTTCAGCTCAGTAATGAGGTCGCCCCTGAGGTTCACCCTTTAGCCAAAGATTGAACAGACCCATGGGAAAAAAAACAAGACTAAAGGGGTACGCTAGCCCTGGGGTAGGGACTGGAAGGCAGGAGGGGACAGAAAAGCTGGTAAAACGGAGCCCAGGATTGAGAAGGGAGAGTGTTGACATGTCGTGGGGTTGTTAATCAATGTCATAGAACAATGTGTGTACTGTTTGATGAGAAACGAGTTTGTTCCGTAAACCTTCATCTACAGTACAATAATAAATAAATAAATAAATGCAACCTTATCTCCTTGAATCCTGTGCCACACAATTAGACAGGCTTCTCCTATTCAAGGCAAATTCTTCCATCTCTCCTCCCAGTTAATCCTCTCCTAACTCCTCTGGAGAGTTCCTCTTTCCTCAATATTTAAACTCTGAAAAGTTAAAGTATAGGTCCCTGGGTGGCACAAATGGTTTGAGTTTGACTACTAACTGAAAGGTTGGTTGTTCAAACCCACCCATAGGTGCTCCAGAAGAACAGCCTGGTGATCTGCTTCCATAAAGATTACAATCAAGAAAAACCTATGGAGCAGTTCTACTCTATAACACATGGGGTCTGTTATGGAATGAATTGTGTCTCCCCAAAAATGTATGTATCAACCTGGTTAGGCCATGATTCCTAGTGTTGTGTGGTTGACCTCCATTATGTGATTGTAATTTTACTTTAAGAGGATTAGGGTGTGATTGTAACACCACCCTTACTCAGGTCACCTCCCTGAGCCAATGTAAAGGGAGTTTCCCTGGGATGTGGCCTGCACCACCTTTTATCTCTTAAAGATAAAAGGAAAGAGAAGCAAGTGGAGCTTTGGGACCTCATATCACCAAGAAAGCAGCACCAGGAGCGGAGTACATCCTTTGGACCCAGGGTCCCTGTGCCTGAGAAGCTCCTTGACCATGGGAAGACTGAGGGCAGGGACCTTCCTCCAGAGCTGACAAAGAGAAAAAGCCTTCCCCTGGAGCTGACACCCTGAATTTGGACTTGCAGCCTACTTTACTACAAGAAAATAAACTTCTCTTTGTTAAAGACATCCACTTGCAGTATTTCTGTTATAGCAACACTAGATGACTAAGACAGGGTACAAAGAAAGCAAAACTACCCGTATGTCCTCCTCTAGCACCTGTGCTCATTTCCTTTAATTCTCACCAAATAATCTATAATCACTGTCTTCACTTTCCCTCTTCCTATTCACTCTGCAATCCATGAAAATCCAGTGCCCCCCACAGCTCTGCAAAATTTATCTTGGCCAATGTTACCAATTATTTCCTAATTGCTAATTGTCCAATTGCCAGTGACTCTCAGTCATCAACTCAGTGGACCACTTTGCAGCATCTCACTGACACTCTGATTTCTTCTTTTTATGACCCTCTCTTTCATTAGCTTGTGACTCATTGCCGGGTCCTCTGACCTTCTCTGACATTTCCTTCTTTGCTTTTTTTTTTTTTTTTTAATTAGATTCTTCACACCTGCCTATCCTTGAAATACTGGGTTTCCCCAACCTATTTGACTTTCTTTTCCTTTTAGCTACCAATAGTTCCTTAGTGATTTCATCTGTTCCAGGGGCTTTATACAATGATTCATTCACAATAATGATTCTCAATTATGAGTCACCAACCAGAAGTGTGCAGTCAGCTGACCACTGGACATTTCCATGTAATCAATGTGTCCAAAAAGGAATTCAATACCTTTACCCCAAGTGTGGTTTTGTCCCTGTGCAATCTAACTTAGTGAATGGCATTATTAGATACCTAAAACTTCAGGATAATTTCTAACCCTAGAGTCCTTCACTCTAACATCAAGTTAGCCCCCAAGTCCTGTTCACATAGCATCTCTCCATCTTCTCTGTGTCTGCCTGAGTTAAGGCTTTAGCCATCTCTCTCATGGATCACTGCCATCATTTCCTAATTGGTTTTCTTGTCTCCAGTATTAGATGCTTCTGATGTATATACATGTCAGAGATCATTCTAAAACAAAAGTCTATAAATACATTGTTGTTGTTGTTAAGTGCCATCAAGTCAGTTCCAATTCAGAGTGACCCCATGTACAACAGAACGAAACTCTACCCAGTCCTGCACCATCCTTACAATCATTGAATGTTTGAGTCTATTGTTGCAGTCACTGTGTCAATCCATCTCATTGAGGGTCTTCCTCTTTTTCGCTGACCCTCTAAATACATTATTACCATTTGTTAAGCACTCACTATATATCAGTTGGAGTCCTTCGGTGGTTCAAACAAATAATGCAACTTGGCTGCTAACCGAAGAGTTGGAGGTTCAATCCCACTCAGACGCACTTTGGAAGAAAGTTTGGCTATCTACTTCCAAAAAATCAGCCATTGAAAACCCTATGGAGCATAGTTCTACTCTGATGCACATGGGGGTTGCCACTGAGTTGAAATCGACTCAATGGCAACTGGTTTTTGGTATGTGTCAACTATCATGCTAAATTCTTTGCATTCCTTGTCTCATTTGAGCCTTAAAACAACCTATGAAGTAAATATTGTTAGTCACATTTTCAGGAGAAGAAAACAAGTCTGAGAAAAATTATGTAACGCGCCTTAAGACTACAAAACTTTTAAGTGAAAAAATCAGCAATTAAATCAAATTCTATGTGCTTTATATGCATCCACTAATATGGTTCTCCATGATCCAAAGGATAAACCCACACTTCTTAGCACGATGCCTCCCCCCAGACACCGACCCTATATGCTAGTTTCAGCCCTACAAATTGTTTGCAGGCTCCTCAAGTTGCTATGTTATTACAGACTTCTTGTCTTGGCTTTTTTTCTCATTCTACCTGAAATATTATTTTCTACTCAGTCTAAGTTGTAAATATTTACATAGCTTTCAACACTCAGATCGGTGCCACCACTTCTCCATGAAACCTTTACCCCCCCCTTCAAATGAAAAATTACCTTTTCTTTCCTCTGTTTTTTTTTTCCTCTGTACCCCCATTTAATTCTTTAGAGACGTCTATCAGAGCTGCGGTACAATTTCATATTTGGTCATTTATTCAATTTCTTATCCACAAGACTGTGTATGAGCTTCCTGGATCATCTTTATGACTCTAGGATCTAATATGGGGTATAGTACAAGGGTTGGCAAAATATAGCCCATGGGCTAAATTCAGCCTGCCAACTGTTTTCGTAGATAAAGTTTTATTGGAACAAAGCCATGTTTACTCATTTACATCTCATCTATGGCTGCTTTCATACTACAAAGGTAGGGCAACCAAGACTGTATGGTCCACAATTCTTAAAATATTTACCATCTGGCCCTTTACAGAAGAAATTTGTTAATCCCTGACATAGTAGATATTTTAAAAATGTTGGGGAAATGAAAGGATATATGCAGGATTGATTGAATAAATCCAGGAATGACTGAATCTTTATTAAGTATGGAAACTTTTGGCAACGGAAAATAAGGAATAAGAAAACTTGGAGTTAAGCAAGCGTTATCTAGAAATTAGCAAGTTAAAAATCTCTGAAGCTAGATTTCCTCATCTATAAAATGGGTATAATAATCCTTAATTTATAAGATTATTATGAAATTTAAATGGGAAAATGAGTCTGAGAGTCCTTTGCAAGTACTAAGAAGTAAACAAGTGTGCAAGACCATATGTAACAGAATGAGGATGGATTTTGAAGTCAGCAACCTAAACTCAAAAACTACTTCTACATCTTCCATCTATCAGCTGTATGACATTGCGCAAAATGCTTGACCACTTGGCCCTTAAATATCCTAAATCTGTAAATTAGTCATGCGCCACAAGTTTGAAAGTTGCTGCGCTAGTTAGAGATCATATTTTTTTAATTAGATCATGTGAGTTCAAATCCCAGTTCTAAAACTTGCTATGCGATCTTGGGAAAATTATTTAACTTTAGTAAGTTCTTTTATTTGTACAATTGGGGTAATAATTTCTCCTTCATCTAGTTATGGGAATTGAATAAAATAATGCATTTAAAGTGCTTAGCACAAACCCTGATACACAGATTTTAATCGATAAATGTTACTTTCTATTATTCTTATTATGAATATTATTGACATAGCACAGTCCCTGACATATTAGGCAATTAATAACTTGTACCTATGATTCTTAAAATTAAAGTATTAAATTGTACCTATGATTATTAATTAGTAAATAAAAAATCATCTGCACTTCTTAAGCCAATAAATACTCTCCAATTTCCAGGTAAAACCAAAATTAAAAAAACAAAAACAAAAACCTGTTTCCTTTGAGTTGACTCCAACTCATAGCAGCCCTATAGGACAGAGTAGAACTGCCCCTTAGAGTTTCCAAGGAACAGCTGGTGGATTTGAACTGCTGACCTTTTGGTTAGCAGCTAGACTCTTAACCACTGGGTCACCAGGGCCCCAAATTTCAGGTAGCCATATGTATATTTGGGGAAAATGGGCTCTTGTTTAAACCACAGACCTCTAAGGTGAACAGAACCAGTGATATAGATAGATAGATGATAGATAGACAGACAGACAGACAGGTAGATAGACAGACAGACAGATAGGTAGATAGATAGATAGATTCCATCAACTTGATCCCAACTCATGACAATTTTATGTACAACAAAACAAAACGCTGCCTCATTCTGCATCACCCTCACAATTGCCAGCATGTTTCAGTCCATCGTTGTAACTATTGTATCAATCCACTTCACCAAGGTCTCCCTAGCCCTTGCTGTCTCTCCACTTCACCAAACATGATGTCCTCCTTCCACAATTGAGCTCTCCAGATATGAAGTCCAAAGCAAGTGAGTCACATTCCACCTGACCTCAGAATCTACTGTACAACTACAGTAGTCAAAACAGCCTGTACTGGTACAATGACAGATACATTGACCAATGGGACAGAATCAAGAAACCAGATGTAAATCCATCCACCTACAGTCACCTGATCTTCGGCAAGGGTCCAAAGTCCATCAAATGGTGAAAAGACAGTCTTTTTAACAAGTCATGCTGGCAAAACTGGATGTCCATCTGCAAAAAGATCAAACAGAACCCATACCTCACACCTTATACAAAAACTAATTCAAAATGGATCAAAGACCTAAATACAAAGCCAAAAACTACAAAATTCACAGAAGAAAAAATAGGATCAATGCTAGAGGCCCTAATACATGTCATTAACAGGATATAAACTACAACCAACAACACACAAACTCCAGAAGATAAGCTAGATAACTGGGATCTTCTAAAAATTAAACACTTATAGTCATCAAAAGATTTTACCAAAAGAATAAAAAGAGAGCCTACAGACTGGGAAAAACTTTTTGGCTGCTACAAATCAGACAAAGGTCTAATCTCTAAAATCTACAAGAAAATCCAACACCTCTACAACAAAAAGACAAACAATTCAATTAAAAAATTGTCAAGGGAAATGAACAGACACTTCACCAAAGAAGACATTCAAGCAGCCAACAGACACGCGAAGAAATGCTCAAGATCACTAGCCATTAGAGAAATGCAAATCAAAACCACAATGAGATACCATCTCACCCCAGTGTTACTGGCACAAATCAAAAACACAGGAAATAAAAAATGCTGGAGAGGCTGCGGAGAGAAAGGAACTCTTATGAACTGCTGGTGGGACTGCAAAATGATACAATCACGCTGGAAAACAATATGGTACTTCCTTAGAAAGCTAGAAATACCATATGACTCAGCAATTCCACTGCTAGGAATATATTCTAGAGAAATAAGAGTTGTCACACGAATAGACACATGCACACCCATGTTCATTGCAGCATTGTTCACAATAGCAAAAAGATGGAAACAAACTAAGCGCTCGTCAACAGGCGAATGGATAAACAAACTATGGTATGTACACACAAAGGAGTATTACGCAATGATAAAGAACAACAATGAATCTGTAAAGCAACTCAAAACATGGATGGAGGGCATTATGCTGAGTGAAATAAGTCAATCACAAAAAGACAAATATTGTATGAGATCACTACTGTACTAAAAATGTTTACACACAAAAGAAACAATCTTTGCTGGTTACTAGAGAGGAGAGAGGTGGGGATGGAACAACACTAAATAGACAGTAGGTAAGTGGTAAATTTGGTGAAGAGTAAAACAGCACACAATACTGCAGAAGCCAGCACAACTTGTACAAGGCAAGGTCACAGAAGATCCATAGACACATCCAAACTCCCTGAGGGACTGAATTGCTGGGCTGAGGGCTGTGGAGACCATGGTCTTGGGGAACATCTAGCTCAACTGGCATAACACAGTTTTTTTTAAAAAAATGTTCTGCATCCTGTTTTGGTAAGTAACATCTGTGAGGGACTATCTACAATACTCCACTGGTCTCACACTTTCGGGAGAAAGAAAGAATGAAGAAAACTAAAAATACAGGGAAAGATTAGTCCAGAGGACTAATGGACCACATCTACCACAGCCTCCACCAGACTGAGTCCAGTACAACTAGATGGTGCCCGGTTACCACCACTGAGTGCTCTGACAGAGATCACATTAGAAGGTCTTGGAGAGAGTTGGAGAAAAATATAGAACAAAATTCTAACTCAAGAAGAAAGACAATACTTGCTGGCCTGAAAGAGACTGGAGAAACCCCTGAGTGTATGGCCCCTGGACACCTTTTCAGCTCAGTAATGAAGTCACTCCTGAGGTTCAACCTTCAGCCAAAGACTGGACAAGCCCATAAAACAAAATGAGACTAAAGGGGCACACCAGCCCTGGGGCAAAGACTAGAAGGCAGGAGGGGACAGGAAAGCTGGTAATAGGGAACCCAAGGTTGAGAAGGGAGAGTGTTAACATGTCGTGGGGTTGTTAACCAATGTCTCAAAACAATATGTTCTGTTTAATGAGAAACTAGTTTGTTTTGTGAACATTCATCTAAAGTACAATAATAAAAAAAAAAAAATCAAAAGCAAGCAAATCAAACAATATTCTATTGTCACCCATAAGGTTTTCATTGGCTAATTTTTGGAAGTAGATTGGCAGGTTTTTCTTAGCATTTCTTGGTCTGGAATCTCTGCTGAAACCTGTCCACCATGGATAACCTTGCTGGTATCTGAAATGCCAGCAGCACAGCTTCCAGCATCATATCAACACACAAGCCACCAAGGTACAACAGACTGACAGACAGATGTTGGAAGTGATATGGGTCCTCCCTTTTTTTCTCAGGAAGAAATTAAGACTCATGGAAGTAAAGCCATTTGCCTATGGTCACATAGCTAGTTCAGACTGGAGCCAGGACTTGAACTCTCTCATTTAAATCTCAGACCAACTGAGTCCTCAACTGCATAGTCATTGCTGAATAAAACTACCATGGAAGCAGGTGTCAGAGGACCTAGATTGAGAAACAAACTCTGCCAGTTCCTAACCATGTGATTTTAAACTAGATTTATTTAACTTATCCAGGCCTGGCTTTTTCAGATCATCAAATGGAAATTGTAGTAGTCAAGGCCCTAAAAGGGAATTCCTGGTGCATAGAAATGTGATGAGTGACGACAAGTCAATGAAGGAACTCACCACCTGAGGAGGAAAAAGCCACTGGCAACAAGGAGAGCCATTACCATTCCTAGGACTAAGGGGTCAGAGGGAAAGAGCTGGAACTGGGACCTGTAAAACAAGACCTCCTGGAAAGAGCCGTGGCCTTTGGTAGAGGTATGCAACCAACCCACAGTCCAGCAGTAAGGATGCCAAAGAAATGAATACCCAGACCTCACTCTCCTCCTTTGATCATCTGCTGGTGCTACCTGTTAACCAAGAAAATGGAAAGTCAGAGAGCATGGGAGCCCATTGAGTCCTTGGAGATCAGCCTCTTGGGCACAGAGCAGCGTAGAAAAGGGGGGGAGTTGATCCAGAGGGGCAAAGACGAAATATCCACCACATTGTTGTCATCGAGTCGGCTCTGACTCATGATGACCTTATGTACGACGGAACATGTAAAAAAAAAAAAAAATTGGCATAGCAGCACTTACGAAAACACTTCATGCGGGGAGGGCACGGTAGGCAAACAAACATAGAAGGCATGTGTTATTTGTGTAAAAATGCGGTAATTAAACTCAGAGAGGTCAAGTTTCACTCAACTGATGGGCATTAAAACTCTGATTTTGCCAGCAATAAAATCCTGGCACATCTCACGATTTCAGGGCACCTCTCTTTACATGGGAACACGTTGGTGGTAGCTTGAAGGAAGACCTTGCTTCCAGAGATTTTAGAACTTTCTGAACAACCCTTCGTGTCCTGCTATCCTGGCAGCACAATGTTACATGCAGGCAGGTCTTATCAGGCACTTCTGACCAGCTTTGAATATTATATTTACCCTGCAGACCTCCCAGGGATAAATGCTGAATTTGTTTTTCAAGCACTCCAATGTCTCGAGCTAGCCAGTCTATTTGGATAAGGGGCGTGGAGGCTTCCCTAGCTGCATCACAGCCGCCTAGATAAGGGAGACAGGATGCCACATGACCTTCCGACACTTGCCAAAGAACAAACTAGCAGGGGATCAAGAGAGTAAGGGTGTGACTAGTTAATCGGCCAAAGCAGACTAAACAAGCCTACACATTTCTGCCTGTTTCCTTCCTATGGGTTTTTAATGAATGTTCTTTCTACCCAGGAGTGAAACAGTCATTTGTTCATTCATTTCATGTTCACTAAGTCCCAGGACAGGCCTTGTGCTGGAGGCCACAGGTAAAGAGATAGATGAAATATATCAAGGAGCTCATGGCCTGGCGCATAAGACAAATACACAATAAAGATGCAGGGTGTTGAGGACTATAATGGAACGTTGAACAAATCTCTAAGAAAAAGCAAGCTCCTCTCCCAGGGACCTGGAGAAGGGCTCACAGAGATGGTAACATTGGAGCTGGGCTTTAAAGGGTAAGTAGAAAGTTACCCACCACCCTTCCAACAGTTTGTTGAACCATGGTGTTTTGTGTGTTGCTATGATGCTGGGAACTATGCCATCGGTATTTCAAATACCAACAGGGTCACTGTGGTGGACAGGTTTCAGTGGAGCTTCCAGACTAAGACAGATTAGGAAAAAAGGCCTGGCAATCTAGTCCCAAAAATGAAAACCCTGTGGATTACAAGAGAATATTGTGTGATATAGACTTGGAAGATGAGTCCCCTAGGTTGGGAGGCACTCAAAACGCACAGCATCCACATCAATGAGCTCGAACAAACCAACGGTTCTGAAGATGGCACAGGATGAGGTAACATTTTGTTCTGTTGGACATAGGATCATCATGATTCAGAGCTGACTTGACAGCAACTAACAACAACCGCATTTATCAAAGGAAGGGTGATAATGATAATAGTCACACTTGCAATTTACTCACTAATCATCATGAAGGCTAGGGACTTGACATCCTTCATCACTGATCTTACCTGAATCACATTTTAGAAGGAAACCGGAGGTCAGAGAGGGCACAGAGCATGTCAAAGGTGGCAGGGCTGGGTCTCAGACCCAGGTTTTCCTGACTCTACAAACCGTGCTCTTTCGTGACTCCTATTTCAAGCAAGTGCCTGAGAGGCAAGTTTTGAGGCACCACGAAATGCTGAGGGAAAATTAGGTGTTAACTGTGGCTGAAGTGGAGAGCCATGGAGGAGAAAACTGGTGCGTGCTGAGGCTTAGAGGCGGACAGCAAGCTCAGATACTGAAAGGCCTTGTATGTGTCAGCCATTCAGGTTTTCTCCTTGTGATGACTAGGGAACAAGGATCAAATTTCTAATTTAGAAATTTCATCCTGGCAGAACCAAAGAGAAACACTGGAAGTGATGGAAGGCAGGTAGAACAACTAAATCCCTATGGCCTTTGTCCAGGCCAGAGACTTTCTAGACCTGAGGGAAAGATGCACCTAACTGAGTCAATTCCTACTCATAGCAACCCTACAGGACAGAGTACAACTTCCCCATAAAGTTTCCAAGGCTGTAATCTTTACAGAAGAAGACTGCCACATCTTTTTCCAGTGCAGCAACTGGTGGGTTTTAACTGACAACCTTTCATTTGGCAGCCAAGCGCTTAACCACTGCACCACCAGGGCTCCCTCCTAATGAGGATACCCCATGCCGTCAAGTCAATTCCGACTCATAGCGACCCTATAGAACAGAGTAGAGCTGCCCCCATAAAGTTTCCAAGGAGCACCTGGTGGATTCGAACTCCTAGACCTTTTGGTTAGCAGTCATTGCACTTAACCACTACACCGCCTGGGCTCCCTTCTAATAAGAATACCAAAAAATGCAAAAACCCACTCTCATCGAGTCGATTCTGACTCATAGCGACCCTATAAGACAGAGCACAACTGCCCCATAGAGTTTCCAAGGAGCGCCTGGTGGATTTGAATTGCCGACCTCTTGGTTAGCGGCTGTAGCACTGAACCTCTACACCACCAGGGTTTCCCCAACGAGAATAAAGAGACTGGGAAATCCATGGGAGCTGGAGATACATTCTAGGGTGGGTCCACCAGTAAAACATGACTGTGCTTTCTTAGGAGTCTCTGGGTGGTCAAACCATTAACACACTCAGCTGCAAACGTAAAGGTTAGAGGCTCAAGTCTGCTCCGAGGCAACATGGAAGAAAGGCCTGGCAATCTATTTTCAAAAAGTTCAGCCATTGAAAACCCTACAGAACACAGTTCTACTCTGACACACAAGGGGTCGCCATGAGTCGAAGTCAACTCGATAGCAACAGGTTCAACTGGTGTTTAATTAGAAGAGTCCTTTGAGATCTTCTGCATTTTGAAGGTGGAAAGTTGAGACCCTGAAAGGGGAAGTAAAGAAGGGCACAGATCGTGCTAGTACCAGAGGCAGAGCCAGAGCCCATCTTCTGATCTCAGTGGGGTCTGAGACTCTTTCTCTTCTACCTGACAGCCTTTCACAGGTGCTATAACCCAGGTCCTCACCCCCACATCACTGGACATTCCCTGCCACATGTTATAGCCGTTTCAACTTCCCCCAAGTCATCCCGGAATATCTCCCAGTACGTGGACAAGATCCAGCCCATGTAGGAAGGCTGATGAGCGGAAGCCCCTAACAATGAGCAAATGTTCGGGGAAAACCCTCAGTGATTCCCCAGATGAGCTGAGGTGAAGCAAACCTTCCCAGAGCTCATGCTCCACTGAGCAGGCAGATTGTCTGAGAAGGGCCAGGTGATGAGGAAAAGCAGGATGGCGTAGCCTGCTATTCCCAGGACAGGCTTTGAAGCGGAAGCCCAAGCGCAGTCATTATTAGTAATATCATTTACCTTTCCCTGCGTGCCAACAGCGGGTGAGGGGAAGAAGGAACACTGTGCAGAGGCGCTCCCTTACTGGAGATCTGTGGCTTGTTAAAGATCCCGCTTTATGCTAAACAATGACCACACTAATTCCAACATCCTGCACAGACTCAGATTGCCCTCCTCCAGCCACCTGCCCAGCATCCCAGGAGGCTCTGTTGGCTATCATGCATTTCCTCCTAAGCCAAAAAAAGCCAAACCTACTGCCATCGAGTGGATTCCGACTCATAGTGACCCCATAGGATTTCCAAGACTGTAAATCTCTGCAGAAGCAAACTACCACATCTTTCTCCAATGGAGCCACGGGTGGTTTCAAACTGCTGACCGTTCAGTTAGCAGTCGATTACTTTAACCACTGCACCACCAGGGCTCCTCCTAGCCAGCCCATTAACACTCTGATCCTCAGCAGAGAGATGACTGATATCATCCTTAACCAATAACCAGTTGCCGATGAGTCGATTGTAACTCACGACGACCCCATGTGTGTCAGAGCACAACTGTGCTCCATAGGGTTTTCAGTGGCTGGTTTTTTGGAAGTAGATCACGAGGCCTTTCTTCTAACGTGCCTTTGGGTAGACATGAACCTCCAAACTTTCAGTTAACAGCTGAGCACTGAACCATTTGCATCAGCTAGGGACCTCTCACAGTGATGCAAATGGTTAATGCACTCAGCTGCTAACCAAAAGTTTGGAGGTTCAAGTTCACCCAGAGGCGCCTAAGACAAAAAGTCCTGGAGATCTACTTTCGATAAATTAGCCACTGAAAACCCTATGGAGTGCATTTCTGCTCTGACATACATGGGCTCGCCTTGAGCTGGAATCAACTTGTTGGCAAGTAGTTTTGATATCATCCTTACATCCTATTTAATCCCCCTGCCCTGAAAGCAGGGAGAGCATAGACTGTGGACCAGGGTTGGAATGTTCTTCCCCAACTAGCAAAGATGCCAAGACTCTTGTCCTTGTTACCGGAGGGAGAGTGAGTCTACACTAGGTGGCCGTGTGGGCCTGGCAAAGGAAAGAGGAAAAAGTATGAAGCTGCCGTAAGAAGATGTGCGGCAACTTTCAAAACAGACAACAGGGAGGCTTGGTGGACTCAGGCACAGGTTATAAGCACCTGTGTGGCCTCCTATGCATTTCCAAGGCCAGTTTACTCAGGTCAGGCAGTTTCTTCTCAAGAGGCCAAGAAAGGGTACAAGGCTCCCTTTCTGGTGTTCGCCTTCAGGGTTTACCACCAAGCCCCTTCCATGAGAGCTGGGTTATTGCCGCATCCCTTGGAAATTTTCTAGCCAATTTCACCTCCCCCCCTTTGGTTATTTCCTTTTCCTGAGTGGCATCCACTCTAAGTTTTCTCTAACACCTACCCACAGTTAATGTTTCAGCTCATTTCATACCTTCTCTTTCTTAAAGCTTTCTGAAAACAAGAGCCTGAGTCAGAGCCTTAGGTATTGGTAGAGGAAATTTAAATGGCAATCCCAGGAAGCAGAAGTGAGGGAGTGGGGAGAGTAAAATAGGGAAGGAAAAGGCAGTGTAAGGTGCATTGTCAAGGTTGCCACTGTGGGACCTCATGAGAAGTGTGGAGAATACCTTTCAGAATTGTCTACCTGTTGGATGGGTGATGGGAGCATTTGTCTACTTGTTTCCTTTACCCACCTCCCTCTCCAAATGAGGGTTGGACCAGAGCATTGTCTTAATTTAGAACCCCCTAGAGGAGAACCCTAAGACAAGATTCAAGGGATAGTCATTTGAGAGGTAATCCAAGGAAACACTTGCATGACAGTGGGAAATTAATAGTTGTAGGGAAGGAAACCAATAAAGAGTGTGTTAATGAAGCTAGTTACCACTATCGGCAATTGGACCTTAATCCTGCTCCGGGAACTCTGGGAACCAATGTAGAAACATGCCTCGAGTTATTCCTCCAGACAGAAGAGGGCACTAGAGGGTCTTTATCCACCCCTTCCATCAGTCATTGTTTGAAGTCATTGAGGTTTGAAGCCTGCCCCTGGAATGGGGGTGGGAGTTTAATTCCCTGGCACTTCCAGTTTTCCCAGCATACAGAGAAAGCCCAGAGACAAAGTAGTGGCGTTGCCCCCGGGCTGTGCTTCCCAAAGTTTGAGGAACCTCCCAGGGTCTAGAAGGCCCTGAAGCAGGAGGTTGAAAGACTGGGACTCTGCTAGAGAGGTTAGCGTGAGCACTCCACCACAACTGTCCCTGAAGTTAGAGGTGGGCAAAGGTAAGATGGAGCCCCAATGGCATGTCCAATATTGTCACTTGTTATGCCAAGCCACAGCAACTTTTTTCTTTCATTCTTCTGAATGCCTATTGTTTTAGTAATCATTGGACATATGTAGGCTGTCTTATACTTATGTGTAAGTTGAGTATTTGAAAGTGAACTGCAAACTTATGGGGGTCAAATTCTGCAACTTAGTCTTTTTATCTCCTTTAGCACTTAGCACAAAGTTTTGTTCCTTATTATGACTTTGCCTACTTTTACAAGAAAACTGAAGCATTCGTGAAGCATTTCTTTCATCTCTATAAAGCTACCTACATGTATATATACCAAGCATCCCAGGAGGTATGAAATGAGCTGGAACATTACATCTGTTATTTCTGTCTTGGAATGAGATTCCTCCTTGCCCTGATCAAGCTAAACCCATCTGCCCATGTCTTTGATGCTGTTGACTTCACTTCCCTTCTGGGATCCTACCTCCTTCAGTCATCTCTTCTCTCAATTGTCTGGTGTAGCAGGTACTTGAAGTAGGTGGGGGCCCTCCAATCTGGGCCATCCTACTCCACCTCTGCCTTGCTTGAAACCTCAGAGGAGCTCCCCTAAGAAGCCTTTGGCAAGAAGTGCAGGATCTGGGGTGAGCCATTTAGCCATCAGCTCTGACTCACGCAAGGCAGCCAGAAGGTCTGCATCCCATCTGGCTTGGCAAGGGACTCCATTCTGCATGATCAATTATGTAACATTAGCCTGGGAAATAGAGCACCTGCTTTCTCTTTGCCTGCAGTTCTGACAGGGTGAGGACAAACAGGAGGAGTTTGTTGGACTGGAATGAGGCGTGGAAATGCCATGGTCATGCCCAATACACGTTCCATCCTCAGCTTCTCAATTTCCAAGGTCTGCCATTTTCTAAGAACCAGCTTAGGCTTCAGGAAATGAATTGCTCTTGTCAAAACCTTTTGGATTCCTTTATAATACATAAGGCTCCCATTGGCCTTAGAATCTAGAAAATCAAGTGGTTCAAAAATATGGAATAGAGATTGGAGAATTACAATAGTCTTTTTGCCTCCTCAAATCCTTTTGGGAACGTTGGAAGTGAATGAATAACCCTACATGATTGTTATGGATTGAATTGTGTCCCCCCAAAATATATGCTGAAATCCTTACCCCTGTACCTGTAAATATGTACGAGTTTGGAAATAGGGGTTTTCTTTTGTTAATGAGGTCATACCAGAGTAGGGTGGGCCCTAACCCTAATCACTTCGAAGTGGTGACATAAAAAGAGCAGAATAGACATAGACACAGAGGGAAGAGAGAGGCCATGTAAGGAGCCGTCTATAAGTAAAGGAATGCCAAAGATTGCTGACAGACACCAGAAACTAGGAGAGAGGCCCACAAAAGAACCAATATGACCAAGATCGTGATTTGAACTTTTAGCCTCCAAAACTGTGATACAATAAATTGTGCTCTGGAAAGCCACCCACTTGTGGTAGTTAGTTATGGCAGCCCTAGGAAACTAAGACAATAACCTTAACATCATTCATTCATGCAAGGTACTTTCCTTGCCTCACTCTATCTTTTTCCCCAATCCTGATTCCCCTGCTCTTCTTGCTGCAGGCCCCATACTAACGCATTTGAAATACATCCTTATATGTTCCTGTATACCTGTAAAATACGTGGTGTTAGTTTGGGTGCATATATGTCTCTAATTTATATAAATTATACGGTATTATAAATCTCATACTGTTTCTTATTTTTGTCACTCAACACTAGGTGTTGCATTGCTTTGTTTTTGCAGAGGTGTGGGGAGTGGCGTTTTGTTTAGCTTTTTTTTTCCTTTTGCAATGTATCATACATAAAAACAGTGCATGAACTTTAAAAGCCCCTCTGTGCCCCTCCCTGGTACCACGCCCTACCTCCACTTAATGGATTCTCTCAATTAAAGTTTTTCTTCATCACTCTCTTAATTTTTTTGTTGTTCATCTTTGCACCATATTCCATTCACTTTTGCCTGACTTTGCCCTTTATGTAAATGAATCAATACAGACTGTATTCCTCTGTGATTTGCTTTTTAGCTCAACGTTACTATTATATATATATATATATATATATATATGTTTTTTAGATTTATCCATATTGATGGTACAGGGGCAGTTCATTCATTTTTATTGCTATAGAATAAACTGCTATATGTCTATATCACAATTTATTTGTCTACCACAGGTAGACATTTGGATTCGCTGTCATTGTTGTTGTCTTAGCTATTCTGGATAATGCTGCTATGAACAATTTTGACCATGTCTCCAGGTACAACTGGACAGGTGTTTCTCTATGGGCTACGTCTAGGATTGGAATTGTTGAATCACAAGGTGAAGACATGCTCCTATTCTAAGCAATGCCAAACTGCTCTTCGAGGTTATTATACTAACTCATGCTCCCTCCCATATGGAATGAGCATGCCCTTTCTCCACATCTTTGACAGCACTTACATTGTCAAATCCCTCATTGTTGCTAGTCCAGTGAGTAGGAAAAGTTATTCATTGTGGTTTTAATGTCCATCTTCCTAATTGCCAATAAGCTTGCCCATCTTTTCAAAACTTTATGGGACATTCATGTTTTCTCTTCTGTAAAATTCCTGATTGCATTTTTGCCCATTTTCCTTTAAAGCTGTTTATCTTTTTCTTACAGATTTATAGGAGTTTTTAATGTATTCTTGATACTAATCTTTTGTCAGGTATATGTATTCCAAATACCTTCTCCCAGGTTTTGGATTTAATTTTAGCTTGGTTTATGGCTTTTGTTTTGTTGTGTTTTTTTTGTAAATAGAACAATCTATTTTATCAGATAGAATTTATCATTTGTGTGTGTTTTGTGTCTTGCATAAAAAATTATCTTCTTTGTGGTCATTAAAATATTCTTATATGTAAATCAGCTTTTAAAATTGTATGTTGTCATGGCCTTAACCCTGTTATTTGCCTTCTCTGAACCTTGACTTGTAAACTGCTTGTGACCTGGAGTTTTTCTGAAGGTTATGTATGATAAATGTGTATTAAAGAGCCTAGCAAAGAACTTCACATGTAGTTGACACTCAGTATGTGTTAGTCCCCTCATCCCCTGGAGTATAGTCTTAGCTCCATGTTTAGAGGCTGTGAGATTTTGGCAAGTAACTCCATTTTTTTAACAGCTAATGTTTGATATGTGTTTATTATACACTGAACATTTTGTTAACTGTTTTAATGCTCACAACAACCCTGTAAGATAAATAATATTATTATCATCATTGTACAGATGAGGCGATTGAGGCTTAGAAAGAGTAAGTGATTTGCCTTGGGTCACATAGCCACTAAATGGCAGAGCTATTATCATATTTTTTATGTGCCTCTTTACCTAGATGTTTCACCAAAGTGAAATGCTTGATGTTAGGGTCTGTGTTCAGAGAATGGCAAGAGCACTACATTGTTGTTAGGTGCCTTCAAGTCAGTTCCGACTCATAGCAACCCTACGTACAACAGAACGATAGTGCCCAGTCCTATACCATCCTCATGATCTTTATGTTTAAGCCCATTGTTGCAGCCGCTGCGTCAATCCATCTCATTGAAGGTATTCCTCTTTTTCGCTGATCCTCTACCTCACCAAGCATGATGTCCTTCTCCAGGGACTGATCTCTCCTGATGACATGTCTAAAAAAAAAGTCATCCTTATTTCTAAGGAGCATTCTGGTCGTACTTATACTGTTTGGAAATAAGTTAATTGTTGTATATTCAGGTATTTGGCAGCAAGAAGAGTGTGGAAGTAGTCTACATACTTACTGCTTTTCACTTTGCAGAACGGGTGATATGATTTGCCCTGGCTTACATCTCCCGTTCCCCTAGACCAGACTCAGAGTCACTTGAAACCACCCCCTCCTAAAACTGACTGCCTTGAGCCTACACCTCTCATGGTTTGCATCCTAAAGATGGTGCCCATAATTTAACTAACCACATTGCTCCTCTCCAAGGAATTTCACATCAAGTGGAGCATTGCTCCAGTCACAATGTAACTAGATTCCCATCAGAATCCTGAGGTACCGAGGATACACGTGTCAACAGGGTTTAAATCTCTGTTCATTTGCCTCCCCAGACAGATGTTGAATCAGGATCTCCTACTGCCAGTCAAACTACCCAGACAACCAAGCAACTCAGGAACCACTTGCTAAAGCTAACACTCTTTTGACATTCAGTTTCCCACCAGAAGAATTATAGCGTTGTATACACTGGGTTCATTCAATCACTGCTGGTGTTAGATCTGGAAGGACCATAGCAATCATCCAGGCAACTGCCACATTATAGTGGGAAGAGAACAAGATTCAAAGACTAAATGCACAGGAGTAAATTCCTCTGGAGTAGACGTACATCCTTGGTTGAAGAGCATATGGCTGATTTTCTTCATCTATAAAATGAAGATCACAAAACAATACCTGCCCTTCCTACATCATAGAGTTGTTGTGAGAACCAAACCAAATACATAAATGGTTTTGTGAAGACATGCTTTAATGCAATATAAAATTGCTTAAGTAAGAAAAAAGAAACAACTACAAATATTTGTTGTTAGTGAAGGATTTTTACACACTTAACTTTAAGCCCATTTTTCCATAAAATGCATAACTAAATGTTAGAGATTTGGGGATTTTTGCTTCGTTCCCAGATGAACACTATGAAGCAAGTACATAGGGCATGCAGCAGATCTCACAAAGAACAGGCCAATTACTCTCAGTTTTAAGTTCTGTCAACACAGAGCATGGATGCCATTATTCTACTGTATCTAAGACTACTGGCAGTGGAAGACACTAACAATCAAAAAGAGGTCTCTTTCTAATTAAGCATCCACATATGGCTTTAGAATCTTTCTAACACAGTATTCCTGGAGTCATAAACAATTATTTATTGAAATTAATTTTTTATATCTTTGAGAAATGAATTCAAGAATATATTGTTTTTGTTAGGTGCCATCTAGTCGGTTCCATCCACCCTATGTATAACAGAATAAAACACAGCCTTCTGTGCCATCCTCACAATTATTGCTATGTTTGAGCACATTGTTGTAGCCACTGTGTCAATCCATCTTGTGGAGAGTCTTACTCTTTTTTGTTGACCCTCTACTTTACCAAACATGATGTCCTTCTTCAGGGACAGGTTTCTCCTGGTAACATGTCCAAAGTATGAGAGATGCAGTCTCTCCATCCACACTTCCATGGAGCACTCTGGCTGTATTTCTTTCAAGGCTATATACTCTATGACATATTCCTGGAATAAAGTTTGTTTCGGTAACCACAAAACTTAGTGCCTTAACAAGAAAAAGAAATAAAGGACATCCAAACTGGTAATGAAGCAGTAAAACTGTCCTTATTTGCAGATGATATGACACATACACAGAACCCAAAAGACTCCACGAGAAAACTAGTGGAACTAATAGAAAGATTCATCAGAGTAGTAAGATACAAGATAAACATACAAAAATCAGCTGGATTCCTATACAATAAAGAGGGTGATGAAAAGGCAATCACAAAAACAATACCATTTATAATAGCCCCCCCCAAAAAATACATAGGAATAAATCTAACCAGGAATGTAAAAGACCTATACAAAACACTACTGTAAGAAACGAAAAGAGACTTACATAAATGGAAAAACATACCATGCTCATAGATAGGTAGCTTCAACATTGTGAAAATGTCAATTCTGAAAGCAATCTACAAGTACAATGTAATCCTGATCCAAATACCAACAGCATTCTTTAATAAGATGGAAAACTAATTATTAACTTTATGTGGAAAGGGAAGAGGCCCTGGATAAGTAAAGGGCTATTGAAGAAGAAGAAAGTAGGAGTTCTCCCACTACCTGACCTCAGAACCTACTGTACGGCTATGGTAGTCAAAACAGCCTGGAACTGGTAAAACAGCAGACTCATTGAACAATAAAGCAGAACTGAAAATCCAGATGTAAATCCATCTCCACCTATGGTTATCTGATCTTCAACAAAGGTCCAAAGTCCATCAAATGGGGAAAAGACAGTCTTTTTAACAAATGGTGCTGGTAAAACTGGATGTCCACCTGTAAAAAAAATGAAACAGGACCCGTACCTCACACCACACATTAAAACTAATTCAAAATGGACCGAAGACCTAAGTATAAAACCAAAAACTATAAAGATCATAGAAGAAAAGATAGGGACAACACTAGGAGCCCTAATACACAGCATATGTATGATACAAACCATAACTAACAATATCCAAATACAAGAACATAAGATAGGTAACTGGTATTTTCTAAAAATTAAACACTTATGCAAAACAAAAGATTGCACCAAAAGAGTAAAAAGAGAACCTACAGACTGGGAAAAAATTTTGGCTACGAGAAATCTGACAAAGGTCTAAACTCTACAGGAAAATCCAACACCTCTACAACAAAAAGATAAATAATCCAATTAAAAAATGGCAAATGATATGAACAGACACTTCACCAAAGACATTCAGGTGGCCAACAGATACATGAGGAAATGCTCACAATCACTAGCCGGTAGAGAAATGCAAATCAAACCCACAATGAGATACCATCTCACCCCAACATTATAAGAAAATAACAAATGTTTGAGAGCCTGTGAGGAGATTGGAACTCCTCTGCACTGCTGATGGGAATGCAAGATGTTACAACTATTTTGGAAAAACGATACAGCGCTTCCTTAAAAAGCTAGAAATGGAAATACCATATAATCCAGCAATCCCACTCCTAGGAATAGATCCTAGAGAAATAAGAGCCATCACAAGGATAGACATATGCACAACCATGTTCATTGCAGCATTATTTACAATAGCAAAAAGATGGAAACAACCTAAGTGCCCAAAAACAGAAGAATGGATAAACAAACAATGGAATATTATTCAATGCTAAAGAACAAAGATGAATCTGGGAAATATCTCACAATATGGATGAATCTGGAGGGCATTATGCTGAGTGAAATAAGTCAATCACAAAAGGACGAATATTGTATGAGACCACTATTATAAAAACTCATGAAAAGGTTTACACACAAAAAGAAATAATCTGATGGTTTTGAGGGGGGTAGGGAAAAACACTAAATAGACAATAGATAAGTGGTAACTTTGGTGAACGGTAAGACAATACACAATACTGGGGAAGCCAGCACAACTTGACCAAGGCAAGGTCATGGAAGCTCCAAGGACATATCTTAACTCCTTGAGGGACCAAATTACTGGGCTAAGGGCTATGCAGACCATGATCTTGGGGAATATCTAGCTCAATTGACATAACATAGTTTACAAAGAGAATGTTCTACATTCTACCTTGTTGAGTAGTGTCTAGTGTCTTAAAAGGTTATGAGCAGCCATCTAAGATCTCTATCTCCACTGGTCTCACCCCTTCTGGAGCAAAGGAGAATGAAGAAAACCAAAGACACAAGGGAAAGTTTAGTCCAAAGGACTAATGGACCACAACTACTACAACCTTCACCAGACTGAGTCCAGCACAACTAGATGGTACCCAGCTATCACCATCGACTGCTCTGATAAGGACCATAATACAGGGTCCAGGACAGAGCTGGCAAAAAATGTAGAACAAAATTCTAACTCACAAAAAGAGACCAGGCTTACTGGTCTGACAAAGACTGGAGAAACCCTGAGAATATGGACCCCAGACACCCTTTTAACTCAGTACTGAAATCTCTCATGAGGTTCACTCTTCAGCCAAAGATTGGAGAGGCCCATAAAACAAAAAGAGATTAAATGGACACACCAGCCCAAGGACAAGGATGAGAAGGCAGGAGGGGACAGGACAGCTGGTAATGGGGAACCCAAGGTTGAGAAGGAGAGGGTGTTGACATGTTGCGAGGTTGGCAACTAATGTCACAAAACAATACATGTATTAATTGTTTCATGAGAAACTAATTTTCTCTGTAAACCTTCTTCTGAAGTACAATAAAGATATTAAAAAAAAAAAAAAGGACTGCTGTGTGATTATACAGGCAAATACAAGCGAAAGAATGCCAAGGATTGCCAGTAACCACAAGAAGACAGGAAGCAGCATGGAACAGTTTTTCTCTCAAAAGCTTTAAAAGCAATCAACACAGCTGATACCCTGATTTGGGCTTCTAGCCTCCAGAACCAAGACAATAAATTTCTGTCCTTAAAAAAAAAAAAAAACTTAGTGCCTTAAAATAACGGCAACTGATTTTGCGGGTTGGCTTAGAGTTTCCTATGGTGGATTTCCCTAAGCTCACTTGTTCACTCGCATTCAGCTGGACACCTGGCTGGGCTGGAAGGTCCAAGATGGCCTCACTCAAAAGTCCGGTAGTTGATGTTGGCTGTCAGTTGGGGTGCCTCAGTTCTCCTCCATGTGACCTCTAGGAGATTAGACTGACTTTCCTTACATGGTATTCTCAGGGCAACATTCCAAGAGAGAAAAGACAGAAAAAAACGAGGCCTCATAAAACTTAGCTTCAGAAGTCATATAAATTCAGTTCATTGACATATTCTATTGGTGAATGCAAGTTGCAAAGACAACCTAGATTCAAGAACACGTAAAAAAATGTTCTACCTACTGATGGGAGCAAAGCCATATTGCAAAAGGTGCATGAAAAGAGGGTGGGAGGAATTTGTGACCATCAAACAATCTATTAGAGTCTTCCTTCTTGCCACAAATTATCTGTATTCTTCCCACATGTAAAATGTACTTACCTCCATTCTAGAACCCCTCAAAGTCTTATCACAATTGTATTGGTTATTTATCGCTGGATAATAAATTATCCCAAAACTTAGCTGCCTAAAACAACAACAGTTATCTCACAGAGTTCTGTGGATCAGAAAATCAGGAGAAGGCTCAGGGCTCTCATGAGGTTGCAGTCAAAATGTCAGCCCGAATTGCAGACATTTAAAGGCTTGAATGGATCAGGAGGGTTATCTTCCAAGACGCTCAGTCAGAGGGCTGTGGGCAGGAGGCTTCAGTTCCTTACTACATGGCCTTCCTCATAAGATTGCTTAAGAGTTCTCACACCATGGAAGCTGGCTTTCCTCAGAGTGAGTGATTTAACAGAGAGCTGGGAAAAAACTATAGTGTCTTTTGTGACCTGGGCTTGGAAGAGTGACATAGCTATTTCTGAAATATTTTGTTAATTACCAAGGTAAGCCCCATCGAGTGTGGGAGGGAATTATACATTTTCATCCAGTACGGGAGGAGCTATACATTTTTATTCAGTGTGGGAGGGAGACAAGGCCACTGGGGACTATCTTGAAGGCTGGCTACCACTCCAATTATGGCATTAAGTTCAGTCTATTGGAGAGAGGAAGAAGAGAACATTTATTTGCCAGAGCTCTCATATCTCTTGAACTCAACTGTTCAACTTTTACCTTCCAACTGTTTTATTCCCCACACCCAGCCCCTGCAGCAGCTGCTCAGAAAGCCAGATCTCACATCTACAGCCTGATCTTCATCTGAGCCCAGAAGTGCTAGGAGACACTACTGATGGGGCATGTTGTTGGTCAGCATAGGAGGTTTTGCTCCATCCATGGCTTCAAAGTCAGACAGCTGCAACAGCTGAGTGGAGCAGGCAGTCAAGAGTTTAAGAGACAGGTAAAGCCAGGAGAATCTGAAGTGTGACTTAAACATATTTATTGGCTGAGGCCTGGGTTCCTGAAATAGTCACTGTCAAGAAGGTGGGATCATTATCACTGCTTAAGCCAATCAGGGCCCACCTCTGGGATTGAGATAATCTTCAAACACCTTCCTCAGACAAAATGCAGGTGAGGGGAAGAGGTGAACTTGATGTCAAGGAGAAAACCATAATGTCAGCACTAGCCAGCCTTCAAAAGTTTGTAAGGAAACAGACACCAAGTTGCCAGCTGCATTTGTTGGTAGCCAGCTGTCATAAGAGGAGTCCTGACTCATTTCAGGCAAAATGTGCTTCAGCCAAGCTGCACAGCTCACCTGTGGCTCTTACGTTCCTTCCACTTGGGATGTTTTTCCTCCATCTTGCCTTTGACAACCCATCTTAACATTGAGCTAATCTCAAAAGCCTCCCTTTTACAGCCAGAAAATATAGGCTACATGAAGGCTTTAGAATTTGTAGGGATCTTACAAATCTAGATTAGAAGTTTTCAAACTGTGTTTTATGGAGTTGTAGAACCCTCTCAGATGTAATCTTACAGGGCTGAAGGAAAAAACTAAACAGTTGGGGTTCCCTATACCACCATCAAGAGCAGCTCTGAATTTATTTCTACATATATACATAGTTGCATGGTTTGTTTCAAGACTTATTTTCTTTGGGGGAAATACTTCTTGGGGAGAGGGGTTAAGAATAAAAGCCTCTTATTATAAAAATGAGAACACTAAAGCTCAGAGAGGGGACCAAGGCATGTGCTGAAGGTCATGGTGCTGATATAATCTCTCTTCTTCGAGACAATGATGCCAAAGTTTAACAGAGCTGTGCTAAGCCTGAGTCCTCTCTTCTCCAGAAAAAATGTTCCAACTACTTCAAATCTTACTCACATGCAGAGATTCCAAGTCATCTCACCAATCCCTTGCTCTACTCCTTACTGAAGCCAGTTAAAGCATAATGCCAAGAAATGACTACGGTGACTCAGATGGATAGGAACGGCAGAGAGAAGAGCAGGGCTGCCTCGCCCCCCATCAGAACCCTACAGTCCTAAAAATGAAGCCAGGGCTCTCATTAGCTGCTTGGCAGTCACAAAAAACATTGCCTCATCCTGTCAGTTCAGACCTCCAAGAGTTTTTTTTTTTTTTACACACTGCTGCAAAGACTTTTCTCCTCATCCCATTCTCATCCCCTTGTTTGTTTGGGCCCAGTTGCAGGAATTAATATTTATTTTATTTACTCTAAGAATCCATGATTCTAAAGGGCCGTTCCGTGAGTGGACTAAGGATTCTAGGGCAGGGGTAGCAAACTCAAATACCTACAGGGGCCAAGCAGGTAGGGAGGGAGGTAAGGTGACTTAATGAAGGTGGCCAGGTATAATTCAAACCTGTGAGGTGGGAATTCTGCTGAACTGGAACTCTCAGCCCCATCTAAAGAGACAGCTGCTGTTCAACTTCAGCTCATCACACAATACCGTATGAGAATTGAGCCCAGTGTTGCTAAGTCTTCGGATTTTTCAAGAAAAGCCAGAAATGTGGAAGTTTACTGGAAATATTTAGTCTTTTAAATGTTGGCCACTAATTCAAAAAGTTGTAATACACTCTACAGGCCAAACAAAACACATCTGCAGGCTGGATTCAGCCCACGAACTGCAAGTTTGCAACCTTTGCCCTGTGGGGATGAGGGAGTTGGGCAGCTCTGGTTATTGAGACAAAAATATAAAATGATTTGAATTATCTTGGATTAAATAGCGTAACAGTTATTTTTTAATATTCCCCTGTTAATCATAGGCTTGAGCATTTTAAATCTGGAAAGCATTTCTGAGATTATATGGTTTAATCCTCTTGTTTTAGAAAAGAGGAATCTGTGATCCAGAAAGAATTGACTTGGATTTTCATTAAATATATTCTTGTGAGATGAATCATAAAGTCAGATGCTCAGAAATGGAAGAGGCCACATTGGTCCCCTAGTCCAGGGTTTCTCAATCTCCGCACCCTTGGCATTTTGGGCAGAGCAACTCTTTGTTGTGGAGGGATGACCTGTGCATTGGAGAATATTTAGCAGCATCCCTGGCCTCTACCTGTAGATGCCAGTAGCAGATCCTCTTCTCCCAGTTGTGGCAACCAAATGCTCCTCCAGATATTGTCAAATGGTCCTGGGGGACAAAAATCACCTCCAGTTGAGAACCACTGTCTAATCTCTGTCTTACACATGGGGAAACTAAGGCAGAAAATTTAAGAGTTTCACCCAAGATTGCATAGGGAGTTATTGTAAGGGCTGGTACCAAGACTCGGGACTCTTAATTCCCAGTAGAATGCTCTTTCCATCAAAGTCTGCAATTTTATTAGTGAAGGAACTGTCTAAAACTGAACATTTAAAATACAAAGACAATATGGCACAATGGTGAGGAGCACAGCTTCTAAGATCAACGGATCGAGCTTGATTCTCAGTTCTTCTTACTAACTTTGTGAGGTTGACCAAATTAACCTCTCTTAGCATTTGTTTCCTCGGTTGAACAATGAGTGATAAAATGCATATAGTTCTTGTCACATAGTAGGGATTTGGTAAAAAGAATTTGTTATTATCATTATTGCTATTATTATTATTAACTAGACCTGAGGTTGCAGACTACATCCCAAAAGCCTAATGTGGCCTGCCTATTTTATATAGCTTGTGGGGGCAACTAAACGCTTTACTTTATGGAAATCCTGGTGGTATAGTGGTTAAGTGCTATGGCTGCTAACCAAAAGGTTAGCAGTTCAAATCCATCAGGTGCTTCTTAGAAACTCTGTGGGGCAGTTCTACTCTGTCCTATAGGGTCGCTATGAGTCGTAATCGACTCGATGGCAATGTGTTCTGTTTTGTTTGTTTGTGATCTAAGAATGATTTTTACATTTTAAAATGGTTAAAAAAAAATCCAAAGAATACTATTTTGTGTTTCATGAAAATTACGTGAAATTCAAATGTCAGTGTCCATAAATAAGGTTTTATTGGAACACAGCCATGCTTACTCACTTGCATATAGTCTATGGCTGCTTTTCTGCTACGACAGTGGAGTTGGGTGGTTGCAACGAAGATCACATGGCTGGCAAAGCCTAAAATATTTACTATCTGGCCCTTTATAGAAAAAGGTTGCCAATCGCATAACTAGACCTTTGGTCTCTAAGGAGAAAAATAGCAAGTCATAAGTGGACAGAGCCCTCTGGTGTATAGGAGGTAACATGGCAGAATAATTAGGTGTTCCTTTTGAGGTCTTTTGCAGCACTAGGGCCTAGAACTCTTGTGTTTAACCCTGCTCACTTGAAACATTTCTCACATCTGCATATATCCAGTATTTTTAGAAAGCATTTAAATTGTTCAAAAGCAAAATATCACTTTAAGGACTAAGGTGCACCTGACCCAAGCCATGGTATTCTCAATCACCTCATAAGCATGTGAAAGCTGGACATTGAATAGTGAAGACCAAAGAAGAATTGATTCCTTTGAATTACAGTATTGGCAAAGAATATTGAATATAGCATGGACTGCCAAAAGAATTCACAAATCTGTCTTGGAAGAAGTACAGCCAGAATGCTCCTTAGAAGCAAAGATGGCAAGACTTCATCTTACATACTTTGGACAAGTTATCAGGAGGGACCAGCCCCTGGAGAAGGATATCATGCTTGGAAAAGCAGAGGGTCAGCGAAAAAGAGGAAGACCCTCAACAAGATGGATTGACACAGTGGCTACAACAATGGGTTCAAGCATAACAACGATCATGAGAATGCTGCAGACTGGATAGTGTTTTGTTGTGTTGTACACAGGGCCACCGTGAGTCAGAACTGACTCAATGGCACTTAATAACAACAACATAGCTTCCAAAGTCATCTGGAGGACATGAAAAATCTTTACTTTTTATAGATGTCCTGTCCTGAATAAATCTCATTTTAGAATTGGTACATAGAGTTGTTTTTCAAAATCTGGACTATCAAACAGAAAGGAAGTGGTTTGCTCAGTGTTAAGCCATCCACATATTTTAAGTGTTGCAGGATTTGGACAGGACAATAAAGAGGGATATCCGGTAAAAAGGGAAAATAGATAAGAACTATCTGCCAAGACTAAAATTTCAGATGTGTTGTCATGTCATCCTTTTTTATTTATTATTATTATTAATACCTTGAGCATCTTGGCTATGATTTAATGTAACCATAGGCCAAGATTTTAGAATTCAGGATACCTGTTTATAACCCTAGCCCAGCCACTAACTAGATCATGGCTTCCAGAAGTCCTTTTTAACTCAATCAAATGCAAATACCGAGTCCTAATATGTGTCACTGTGCTGATAAATCAGATATGGTCTTGACTCTGAAAGATTTCACTGTAGGTCTGGTTAAGTCATTGAACTTCTTTGAGTGTCAGGTCTCTCATCTGTAAAGATGAGAGTATCGAAATAAATATTTTATCCATTCAAGAAAATTTTATTGAGCTCCTCTGTCTTGCACGCACTCTGGCAGATAACAAAAAGTAAAAATAGAAAATTATCACTATAATCATTCAATTATAAAGTATGCCTAGTCTCTGTCCTATGAAGTAGCTCACAGATAATTATAATAAATGCAAAATACATATGTGAAGCATGTGAACGGAAGCCACTGATTCTTCCTGAAAGAGGATAGACCTCATAGAAGAAGTAACATTAAGTAAGCCTTAAAAAATTGTTCACTGGCGTTACGATATGTTGGGAGCACCCATCACTGGGAAGGGATAAAGCCAGGCTAAAATGAATTAGGAACAAAGAAAGAGGACTGTGGCCAATAGATTCACTCCTTTCCCCTATGGAGCTAGTAATTCAAAACAAAGTCCAAGTGAGTTGGGAAGATTCAGTCTAACCTAGTCCAAGGGCACTGACCAGGGAAAATCTGACCCAAAGGAGTGAGGTGGCAAGGCATGCCATTTAGGCTTAAGGGCATTCACTGTTATTGATACAGCAAGTAAATTACAAAGACTCCTGGTTGATACAAATGGTTATTGCACTTGGTTGCTAAAGGTTAGGGGTTCAAGTCCACCCAGAAGCTCCTCAGAAGAAAGGTCTGGTGATCTGCTTCCCAAAAACATCAGCCACTAAAAACCCTATGGAGCACAATTTTATTCTGACACACATGGAGTCACCATGAGTTAGAACTGATTCAATGGCAACTGGTACTGGTTTATTCCAAAGGAAATGATATAAATCAGGCATACATCACCCCAGGAGAAAGGAGCTGATGGGTACTAGGATGGAGTCAGGCAAACAGCCTAGTGCTCAGCTTTTAGGATTTCACTCTGGACTTGTGGGAACCAGTAGGACAAAAATATGCACCCAGAATCTGGACCTATGTTGGATCAGATTCAAGACACAGCCAACACCATGTTCACGGGGCTCTTTGCTGGGATAGGGATGCACATGCACAGCTAGAGATTATTCCCAGACCTCAAGTACATGGTGAGGGAGCTATCAGTCCTAGGGGATCATGATTTTGCAAGTGTGGACATCATGGCAGGAAGCTCAGGCAAGTTCTGTCATGAATTTCAAGAAGGGTAAGAGGACTTTGTAGGTAGAAGGCGCAATATGGACAAAAGCACTGACATTGTCTTTAAGACCTCTTCCACTCTAACTCAACACCCTTCCCTTTCTTGCCCTCCAGTTGCCATCTGCAAATGAGTCTGCAATGCCAAAAGGAAAGACCTCATCACAACACTGCTTGATGAGTTCTGCACAATTTGGCCAGAGAAGCAGGATTCTTACACGTTGTTTAATGCTGTTCTGATTAAATTTAATTAAATTCTGAGTGTTCAATCCCATTGCACAAGGCAGAGGATAGAGCCAGACCTGCTTTCCTCAGGACGAATCCCTCAACCTTCAGACTCTTGAGGACTCTCCAGAAATTTTGGATGCTTCTGTTTGACTCGATGACTGTGTCTTCCCCCAGTTTCCCATTACAATCTCACTCTATGCACGCTTCCATTTCCAAGGGTCCTCTGTAAAATCCTGCCCCACTGCAGCCAGTTCAGAGTACACCTGGCCACAGCTATTCATTAACTGCCCAACCCCTCCTACTTCTCCTGAGACCCAGGTTGGGCTAAGATTCCCGGTGTGCTGTGCCAAAGCCTTCCTCTCTACCCTCACACACATACCCTCCCCGATCCACTCCTAGGCCACAGTTCATTTGGGGGGAAATTCAATCCATATGTTTCCTTCTCTTTCTACAGAACGCATCCAGCCATTGTTTAAAAATTGAGGCAACAGCCAAGAAGAGCCATGTGAGGCCTCTCTTGGCCTTCCAATCCTTCATTAGGGAGCAAAGAAAGGAGGATTTTGCCAAGAGCAAACCTGAAACATTCCTTTGGGTTCAGTTCAAAGCCTGCAAGTCACGTTTCCAAACAAACAAGTCCCTAGAACTGATAGAGCAAGTTACTATCTAAGGAGCCTCTTGGATGAAGGGATGGCAACAGCAACCAGAACACAACAGCAACCACCACAACAACAAACCCAGCTCTGTGAAGACTGTGAATTGAACCAGTTTTCAGGAAGTTGTTTTAAATTATTGTTGGCAACCCTCTCCACAACTGAATGAAACACTGCCCAGTCTTATACCATCCCCATGACTGGTTGCCGATTGGACCATTGTGTTTTCATTGGCTGATTTTGACAAGTGGATCACCAGGCCTTCCTTGATAGTCCATCTTAATCTGGAAACTGTGCTATGATGCAGAACCTGTTCAGCATCATAGCAACCAGTTCAGCATCATAGCAACATGCAAGCCTCCAGTGATAGATGGGCGGTGGCTGCGCACGATGTGCATACGCCAGGAATCCAAAGCTCACGTATGCCCTCTCTGAGAGTATAAGCTCTTCCTAGTTGTAAGCACACACTGTGAGAGGATTGGAGGTATTAGACTTCAAAGGGACCTGAGATACCTATCAGGTGTCTTAAGCATCTGATCTTAAAATAAGAGAAAACAGGCTCAGAGAAGGCAAGGAACTTGTTCAAGGTGAGATAGCTGATCAATGTTTAATGTACAAAGCAGGGCTCTGATTCCAAGTTCAGGGCTCTGACTTCTGTACACCATGCACTGCCCTCACACAGATGCTAAGTACCTGACATAGATGGTACGCATTTCCGTCCTTTAACCTTCCTGACTTATTCTGTACCCATCTTTTTTAAAGTTTTCTTTTTTACCTCATCTACTTTTCTTGTATTTTATGCTTTTAGTAAACATTGTGGCAGTTGAGGACCCAATATTCTGTTATTAAAATGCAATTGGGAATTCTTAAATACAATACAGGTAGCCCCTGACTTACAACATAGTTTGAGTTATGGTTAAATGTACTTACAACCATTCTTTTTTTGTTTTGTTTTGTAAGTCTCATCATTAGTAATATGTACTATACACAATGCTGCAGTGGGTAATTTATTGATGTTATGATTCTTACATGTTCACTTGCAGGTGTTCAATATTATGATTTATAAAGATATCGATAATAAAGGGCAATAATAGGGAGACTAAAAACAAAAAATGAAGTACTCAACTTATGTCAGAACCAACTAATGACAGAGTGGTCAGAATGGAATGCTATCATAAGTTGAGGACTACTTATATATAAAAAAAAAAATTTTTTTTTTTTTTTTTTTTTTTTTTTTACTTATATATCATACTGGAATCTGAGAAAACACTACAGAACTACAGTAAGAATTTATAATATTAACACAACAACTCATTAAGTTACGATAGGAAAATCGAGGTCCTAATGTGTTTTTTTTTCTTTTATTATTATTATTATTGTATTTTAGATGAAGGTTCACAGAACAAACTAGTTTCTCATTAAATAATTAGTACACATATTGGTTTTTGACACTGGTTCCCTATGTGTTTTTTAAATTTATTTGTTTATCACACATTTTTGGCATCTTCTTAAGTAACAAGTCAAGTCGATTAACCCTGGTGGCGCAGTGGTTAAGTGCTATGGCTGCCAACCAAAGGGTCGGCAGTTCAAATTCACCAGGCGCTCCTTGGAAACTCTATGGGGCAGTTCTACTCTGTCCTATAGGGTCGCTATGAGTCGGAATCGACTCGATGGCACTGGGTTTGGTTTGGGTTTGTTAAGTACCAAGAGGAACCCTGGTGGTGCAGTAGTTAAGAGTTCAGCCACTAACCAAAAGGCTGGCAGTTCAAGTCCACCAGCTATTTCTTGGAAACCCTATGGGGCAGTTCTACTCTGTCCTATAGGGTCACTATGAGTCAGAATCGACTCCACAGCAATGGATTATGTGCCAAATGCTCTTCTAATGTTGCTGTTCTTTGAGTTGGCTCCTTCTCATAGTGACCCCATGCACAATGGAACAGAAAAAAATATTGCCCCAGTCTTGTGCCAACCCCATGCACGAATGATTGCAGATTAGACCATGTGATTCATAAGGTTTTCATTGGCTGATTTTCAAAAGTAGATTGCTAGGCCTTCTTTCGTAGCCTATCTTAGTCTGGAAGCTCTGCTGAAATCTGTCCAGCATCATAGCAACGCACAAGCCTTCACTGACAGACAGGTGGTAGCTGCACAGGAGGTGCATTGGCTGGGAATCCACCCTCGGCTTCCCGCATGGAAAGCAAGAATTCTCTCAATGCTTTGCTCTTCTATAGCGCGAGAGAGTTTACAAAAACCAACAAGACTCATTTGCTCCTGCCTTTGCAAAGGTTCTTTCTGGTGACTCTTTTCAGCCTTAAGCTTCCAAGGTTCTAAGAAAGAATCTCAGACAATGAGGAAGGCCACTGCACAGAGAACAAGGGTAAGAAAATGGGGCAGTTGAGAGTAGGAGAGAGGAGGGTGGGCCTGCAGGTTTGGAAAGGAGGTAAGAGATGGTAGTGAGGGAAAAATGTAAAAGCTGAAATCCGAGGAGCCACACAGATAATACTGGTCATGGAGCAGGACGGCATAGAAAGACCACAGACTTTGGAGTCAAACAATAGAGATCCAAATCCCAAATTCTTCGCAACTAGTTTGAGAAGTTGTTTAACCTTTAGCCATTGTAAGTCCCCACCTCCTCATCTATACAATCAGGATAATCACACGTACTTCCAAGGATAAAATAAGGTCGTACATTTAAAGTGTCTGACACCATAGTAGTTGACCAACAAACACAAAATTCTCTCCCCGCTACGCATAAGATGAAGCTTAGAAAGGCAGATGGTTGCTCTGCCCTTACCAGTTTATTCTGACAACTGATGGCTCTGTTCCTCTTGCCAAGGGAGTTCTGGAGATTGGAACCACAAGAGAATCAAATCCTACAGGCTGAAGTTCCAATCTGACTGTTACAAAAGTTGTTCTGTTATACATGGGGTCTCTTTGAGTCAGAACCAACTCAATGGCACCTAACAACAACAAAGAAGTCTACATCCCTTCCCCTCTCAACTGGTGAGCTTAGGTTCATTCTGCCTACACGTACGTTGCCCTAGGCAAAAGTGAGACCAACCCAGTATTAGGATGTTGGGGGCTGGGGTGGGGAGAGCCCCAGCCTCGTAGTGTGCAGGTCTGTTTGTACAGCTGCAGTCAATTAGGTGAAACCGTAATTGTTTTGTACTTTTGCTCAACACTTAATCCTGGAGAAAGAAGAATGTATTGTTGGCTTTCCGTTTTTATCTTTCAGTAACTTTATTTTGTTTTTATTTCCCATCATAATATTTAGATAGTATTTGTGTAATGGAAGGCAATCATAATGAAGGATCATCTAACAGAATGCTCCCAGGCACATTTACAAAAGCCTTCACCTCAGAAATGCTTCATTGACCCAGACAGTGGGCAGCAGAGGGCATGGAAAAGCTTGTTTCTAGGGACAGGGAAGTGATCTGTGCCAATCAGCTAGTGAGTTACCTTCCAACATGCTCCATAAATAAGATGTAGCATAATCATTCCAACAAGCAGTCACGATGTACCAAACACCTTCCATGTGCCGAACTCATGCTAAGAACTGAGAATAAAACATAAGCCTCAGGGCTGGGATTAAGGTGAGGTGAGTGAGGCAGGCCTCAGATACAAAATTTAAGGGGGCACCCGAAAATTCAATAATCAACATAACTAATGTTTTAATGCAATATTCTAAAAAATCAAGTTAAGGCAGAAAAGATCCATGATGAACCATATGTCAAACTTTTAAATAAAGACAGGATCGGTATTACTGACTCTTTTGTCTCAGTCTCCAGTATGGGTATGTGGGGCACTGATAAGCCTTCTCCTCAAAGAGTCCACAGTCTTCCATTCCATTCAATCATTTGTCATTAATTTATGCAACATATATTTATTTACCTAAGAATGCATCATAATTACACGAGTACCTTGGAGCAAATAATGAAGTGCTCAGCTACTAACCGAAAGGTTGGTGGTTTGATTCCCCCCAGAGGCATCTCAGAAGAAAGCGTTGGTGATCTACTTCCAAAAGATCACAGGCATTGAAAGCCCTGCGGGCCATAGTTCTGCTCTGCACACAGGAGATTGCCATGAGTCCGAATCAATTCGATAGCAGCTGGTGGCATTATAATCATCTAGGAGGTGTTACAGAAACACAGCCTTCTAGGGCCCACATTGGTTTTATTAGGATGGAATCTCTGAGAGTATGACTCTCCAAATGACTCTTGGTCAACCACGCCAGCACCATGTGCATAAAATAACAACACCAACAACAAATCAAACCAGTTGTCATCAAGTTGATTCCAACTCATGGCAACTCTTTATGTGTCAGAGTAGAAGTGTGCAGAAAATGAGTGCCTTAAATTCCACCCAGTCTGAACTATCCACTTTCTCTGTACTTAAACCTGCCACATTTTCCGATGTCTACATCTTGAATCATTTTTTATGTGACCTGAGGTTTTTCTGCTATTCTCAAACTATCATAAAACTTACAGGTTCTTTAAGCTTCTGTTCAAATACCAACTTGTCGATTGTCTTCCCTGATTTCCTCTGATAGAAATGATCTGTTTTTTCATTTGTACCTTTCGAGGCACTCATTACATTCTTCCTTTGTACTGCAGGTTATTTCTTAACTTGTGACCTTTTGTTTAAGTGTGAAATCTAGGCAAGAGGACACAAACTACATATATTTTATCCATAGAGATGCCTCCCTATAAATAAATGTTGTAGAGAGCAAAGGCAGAACAAGATCTATAGAGCTTTGAGAAAGAATGCTTGTAACTCAAGAAGTATACAACTAACCAAGCAGGCATGTGTGCTTGAAATTAACAAAAATACATTCTCAGGCCTATAAACCAGTTGCCCTTGAGTCGATTCTGACTCATGGCAACCTCATATGTGACCCCATGTGTTGCAGAGTAGAACTGTGCTTTATAGGGTTTTCATAACTAAACTTTTGGAAATAGATCGGCAAGCCTTTCTTCCAAGGCCCCTCGGCATCAATTCAAATTGCCCATTCTTCAGTTGGTTAGCAGCTGAGCGCTTAACAGTATGCACCACCAGGGAACCCCCTTAAGCCTACACGGGCTCATAAAATATATCACACAAGAGTCTTTACTGCAAACATTGCTCAAACATTGCTCATATAATTCCAAGGGATTTAACCAAAATAAGGATTCACAAGAAGAATGAGACATTTAAACTAGCAATAAATATTAAAATTAGCTTATAAGGGGGAGGTTAATCAAAAGTACATTTAACTGAGAAGAAAAGAGTTGTGTCTGATAATTTAAATAACTGCTAACTCTTTTTTTATAATTGATTTTATTTTTGTTGTTCATAATGTACAAAGAACAAACATCATTCAACAATTTATGTATGTACAATTCAGTGACATTGATTACATCCTTAGAGTTGTGCAACCATTCTCACCCTCCTTTTCTGAGTTGTTCCTCCCCCATTACCATAAACTCAGTACCCCCTAAGCTTACTATCTTATAGTTTGAGTTGCTATTATCAATTTTGTCCCAAAAAGATAGATCTTACAAGAGGACAATGCTCAAGGCAAACATTCTTTACTAAGTAAGCTAAGCTACTGTTTGATTTTAAGAGGACTTCAGGGAATATTTTTGGTCTGAGGTTTAAAGATTATATCAGAGCAATAGTTTCAGGGGCTCATCTAGCCTCCATGGCTCCAGAAAGTCTGGAGTCCATGAGAATTAGAATTTCTGGATTTTTTCCCTTTTGAGCAGAGTTCTTCTACAGGATCTTTGACCAAATGTTCAGTAATGGTAGCCAGGCACCATTCAGTTCTTCTGGTCTCATGGCAAAGGAGGCAGTTGTTCATGGAGGCAATTAGCCACACATTTCATTTCCTCCTCTTATTCCTGACACTTCTTTCTCCTCTGTTTCTCCAGGCAAGTAGACACCAATGTTTAGACCTTGAATGGCTGCTCGCAAGCTTTTAAGACCCCAGACACTATGCAACAAACTAGCAGGTAAAACAGAAGTACTGAAGACAGCATTAGGTAATTCTTTCGTAAAGGTAAGGCAAAAAACTAACCAAAAAAAAACTATTAAAAAGGATTGTTTTTTAAAGTGTGGGCCTGCTGATTCTAGATCAAAACAAGAAAGACAAAAAAGACAAACAAAATGCTGAATTCATCACCTTCATTAGAGAGTGTCAGTGGTTTTGCTTTTACTTTTGAGTATTAGCTAATATGCTTTTAAACGGTGAAAAATGTTAAGAAAGCCACTAGTAGAATAAAAAACGAGAATGTTTACAAATCATGAAATGCATGCATAGCACAGAATCTAGAAAAAAATGGAGAAAATAGAAAGAAAAAATAAATACAAAGCAAAAACTACGTGCAACAGATGATTATGAAAGTAACGATAAATGTTTTAAATCTGTTTAAAAAGAGATTGATATTAACTTCTAACGTGAAAGCTCATGACTTGCAATTTGGGATTAAGATTGAGAGTCAAAAAATATTCATTTCCTTTGATCCAAAAATCGAACTTTAGGAAATTTGTCATAAACACAACCAGAATATGAAAAAAAGCATCATGTATGATAAAAACAATATGATAATACTAGAACACTCAACAGAATATTATCTACTCATTAAAAACAATGGTTACAAAGACCAAGCAACGTTAAAAAATGATTGGATGACTTAATTAAGTGACAAAGGGTAGGAAACATAATACACGTATACCATAATAACAACTACATAAGTATCGTGGAGGGGGGGAAGCCCAAAGTAAACATATTAAAATTATAATAATGATTTTATGTTGGTGACAGAAATCTGGGTCTTTCCGTCTTCCTTCCTTCTTTCCTTCCTTTTTTCCTTCCTTTCTTTCTTTTCTTTCTTCCTTCCTTTTCTTCCTATTTATAGTATTCTAGCACTCAGAGCCCAGGCAGGAAACAGGTGGCATACTCAAAAAGATAACTGAAAAGTATTTAATTGCAGGACCCCTCTCAGAGGTGTGCATGGCATTAAGCGAAGCAATAAGAGATGGTAAAATACTCTGGGTTTAATAATAGCCATGGTGGTGCAGTAGTTAAGCAGCTTGGCTGCTAACCAAAAGGGCAGCAGTTCAAACCCACCAGCTGTTCCACGGGAGAAAGATGTGGCAGTCTGCTTCTATAAAGATATACAGACTTGACTCCAGAAAACTACTGAAACTAATAGAAGAGTTTGGCAGAGTCTCAGGTTATAAGATAAACATACAAAAATCACTTGGATTCCTCTACATCAGCAAAAAGAACATCGAAGAGGAAATAACCAAATCAATACCACTCACAGTAGCCCCGAACAAGATAAAATACTTAGGAATAAATCTTACCAAAGATGTAAAAGACCTATAGAAAGAAAACTACAAAGCACTACTACAAGAAATTCAAAAGGACATACTTAAGTGGAAAAACATACCTTGCTCATGGATAGGAAGACTTAACATAGTAAAAATGTCTATTCTACCAAAAGCCATCTATACACACAATGCACTTCCGATCCAAATTCCAAAGTCATTTTTTAAGGTGATAGAGAAACAAATCACCAACTACATATGGAAGGGAAAGAAGCCTCGGATAAGCAAAGCATTACTGAAAAAGAAGTGGGAGGCCTCACTCTACCTGATTTCAGAACCTATTATACAGCCACAGTAGTCAAAACAGCCTGGTACTGGTACAACAACAGACACATAGACCAGTGGAACAGAATTGAGAACCCAGATATAAATCCATCCACATATGAGCAGCTGATATTTGACAAAGGACCAGTGTCAGTTAATTGGGGAAAAGATAGTCTTTTTAACAAATGGTGCTGGCATAAGTGAATATCCATTTGCAAAAAAATGAAACAGGACCCATACCTCACACCATGCACAAAAACTAACTCCAAGTGGATCAAAGACCTAAACATAAAGACTAAAACGATAAAGATCATGGAAGAAAAAATAGGGACAACCTTAGGAGCCCTAATACGAGGCATAAACAGAATACAAAACATTACCAAAAATGACGAAGAGAAACCAGATAACTGGGAGCTCCTAAAAATCAAACACCTATGCTCATCTAAAGACTTCACCAAAAGAGTAAAAAGACCACCTACAGACTGGGAAAGAATTTTCAGCTATGACATCTCAGACCAGCGCCTGATCTCTAAAATCTACATGATTCTGTCAAAACTCAACCACAAAAAGACAAACAACCCAATCAAGAAGTGGGCAAAGGATAGGAACACACACTTTACTAAAGAAGATATTCAGGCAGCTAACAGATACATGAGAAAATGCTCTCGATCATTAGCCATTAGAGAAATGCAAATTAAAACTATGATGAGATTCCCTCTCACTCCAACAAGGCTGGCATTAATCCAAAAAACACAAAATAATAAATGTTGGAGAGGCGGCAGAGAGATTGGAACTCTTATACACTGCTGGTGGGAATGTAAAATGGTACAACCACTTTGGAAATCTATTTGGCGTTATCTTAAACAGTTAGAAATAGAACTACCATACAACCCAGAAATCCCACTCCTCAGAATATACCCTAGAGAAATAAGAGCCTTCACACAGATATATGCACACCCATGTTTATTGCAGCTCTGTTTACAATAGCAAAAAGCTGGCAGCAACCAAGGTGTCCATCAATGGATGAATGGTTAAATAAATTGTGGTATACTCACACAATGGAATACTACACATCGATAAAGAACAGTGACCAATCTGTGAAACATTTCACAACATGGAGGAACCTGGAAGGCATTATGCTGAGCGAAATTAGTCAGAGGCAAAAGGACAAATATTGTATAAGACCACTATTATAAGATCTTGAGAAATAGTATAAACTGAGAAGAACACATACTTTTGTGGTTACGAGGGGCAGAGGGAGGGAGGGTGGGAGAAGGTTTTTTACTGATTAATTAGTAGATAAGAACTGCTTTAGGTGAAGGGAAGGACAATACTCAATACACGGAAGGTCAGCTCAACTGGACTGGACTGGACCAAAAGCAAAGAAGTTTCCTGGATAAACTGAATACTTCAAAGGTCAGTGGAGCAAGGGCGGGGGTTTGGGGACTATGGCTTAAGGGGACTTCTAAGTCAATTGGCAAAATAATTCTGTTACGAAAACATTCTGCATCCCACTTTGAAATGTGGCGTCTGGGGTCTTAAATGCTAACAAGCGGCCATCTAAGATGCATCAATTGGTCTCAACTCACCTGGATCAAAGGAGAATGAAGAACACCAAGGTCACACGATAACTAAGAGCCCAAGAGACAGAAAGGGCCACGTGAACTACAGATTTACATCATCCTGAGACCAGAAGAACTAGATGGTGCCCGGCTACAACCAATGACTGCCCTGGCAGGGAGCACATCAGAGGACCCCTGAGGGAGCAGGAGATCAGTGGGATGCAGACCCCAAATTCTCACAAAAAGACCATACTTAATGGTCTGACTGAGACTAGAGGAATCCCGGCGGTCATGGTCCCCAAACCTTCTGTTGGCCAAGGACAGGAACCATTCTCGAAGACAACTCAGCAGTCATGAAAGGGACTGGACAGTGGGTAGGAGAGAGATGCTGATGAAGAGTGAGCTAATTATATCAGGTGGACACTTGAGACTGCGTTGGCATCTCCTGTCTGGGGGGGGGGGGGGAAATGGGAGGATAGAGAGAGTTGGAAGCTGGCAAAATTGTCACGAAAGAAGAGACTGGAAGGGCTGACTCATTAGGGAGAGAGCAAGTGGGAGAACGGAGTAAGGTGTATATAAACTTATATGTGACAGTCTGACTTGATTTGTAAACATTCACTTGAAGCTCAATTAAAGTTAATTAAAAAAAAAAAAGAAAAGATATACAGACTTGAAAACCCTATGGCACAGTTCTACCCTGACCTATAGGGAATCGGCTTGAAGGCAAAAGGTGTTTTGTTTGTTTTTTAGTAACAGCTGGCAGATGTTACCATTTCCATAACAGAAGAAAAAAGAGGGGGGAGCAGTTTCTGAAATCAAGAGACCACTGTAGCTACAGAAGAAAGCTGCCTAACAGGAGGAATATAGAAGAAAGCTGCCTAACAGGAGGAATAGCCACTGCAAAACTATAGTATCAAATGGGAAATCTTTCTCTCCTCCCTCCTTCCAGTATCCTGTTAACAATTCCAACTGGCTAAACTCAACTGAACACTAGAGGATGAGGGAGCTCAGATGATACAGTTGGTTAAAGATAGCCTTGTGGTTAACAGAGCAGCTAAGCAGAAGGGTAGAAAGTGGATTTGAAGAGGCAGAGTACACCCTGAGCAATCACTGACATTATTCCATTTCTAAAATGAAAAAAATGTACATAAATTAAGAACCCAGTGCATTTGAAAGTCATTTCTTTCATTAGTCATATGGGGATAAAAACAATTCCTACCTCATGAGGTTACTGGGTAACCTTGGAAATCATCAATGCATATTACTTGTTTTGTCTTATTATTATATTCAGTATTATGTGTCTGATCATGGTGATAATGGTGGTGGAGGTGGCGGTGATGGTAGCCGTAGTCGCAGTGATGGTTGTGCTGACAATGATGTTGGTGGCAGTGCTGACAGTAGTGGTGCTGTCCATGATGGTGATGGTGGTGGTGACAACGATGTTGGTGATAGTGGTGACGGTATACGTGATGGTGATGATGGTTGCATTATCAGTGCACTTTTCTTTTACATGAGCTCTGAGTTGTACAACCATTCTCACCCTATCTTCGAAGAATGTGTGACTCTATCCACAAGTCAGCAGTTCGAATCTACCAGGCGCTCCTTGGAAATCATATGGGGCAGTTCTACTCTGTCCTATAGGGTTGATATGAGTTGGAATCAACTCAATGTTAATAGGTTTTATCCACAAGTCAGTAATTCCACTAAATGTTCTTCATACATATCTTTTTTGAGGTTAGAGATGATCAGATGATAAAATATGGATCCTTCAGGGCCCATCTCTATGTTAGTGCTTTAATTCATACAAAATTTAATATAATTCAGAGTATGTTTACTGAGCACCTACCTATGTGGAGTCTTCAGAAATGAATGAAAGTTTCTACCTTCGTAAACTGTACAGCCCAACAGAAAGGACAAACACATAATACTGTAAGTATGGCAACCTAGGCTGTGAGTACATTCTTCCCAATGCCTAGCAGAGTAAAAAGTACATTGTACATCCATGAAAAATATTTAATGGAGCAACGACTGAAGGCTCTAGAGTTTATTGAAGTACAAACCATCTTGACCATATAGAAAGTATGAAACTGAACACTTAACTGTTCCAACAATTTCACGTTTTAACCTGGTGAATCTTCTCAACAGTCCTACAAAGTAGATACTATTATTCCCATTTTACAGATATGACGATTGAGGCACAGGTTGAGCAAACAGCACTAAGTGGTACCGCTAGCAAGTGAATAAGTTGGGATTCAAACCCATACAATTGCCGTTCTAGATTGTGGGCTCGTACCCATAATACCCTCAGATAAGGATTTATGGTAGAAGAGGTAGCATTTGCATTGAGCCTAGAGGAATGGGTAGTGAAAGGAAAATCCTAAGGAAGGCCATTCCAGACATAGGAAACAACATTAAACAAAGATCCAGAGGGAAACCGCGGAAGTCGTTTGAACGACATCTCAAAGATGACCATCAGGACTCAAATCACAGTGGACTGGATGGAATCATGGTTGGAGCAAAACCATAGACAAGGAATAAATTGGAATAAGTTATTCCAGACTCTTTAGGGCCTAGCAGGGGCATTTTGTTTATCTTTAGGGCAGCTCTCTCTTGGATCAACCTTAAACCAAACCAAAAACAACAGCAAAAAAAAAAAAAAAAAAAACCCAGCTGCTGTTGGGTCAATTCCGACTCATGGTGAACCCATGTGTTACAGAAGAGAACAGCTCCATAGGGTTTTCTTGGCTGTAATCTTTACAGAAGCAGTTCACCAGGCCTTCTTTTGTGGCACCACTGGGTGGGTTCAAACTGCCAAACTTTAGGTTAGTGGCCAATCGAAAACCACTTACATACACCACCCATGGATCTGGGTCAACCAGTAAAGGTGGCAAATAATGGCAGAGGTGGGGCATACCTTTTCAAACGTGATGGTGCTTTTTATCATGAGTCTGACCAGTGATCTCAGCAGAGAAAGCACAGTGGCAACCTGGGCAAGAAGCAGAATGAGCCAGGATGACAGCCCTGTCCTGTACATGGGAGGCAGCTTTTGGTATGGGAAAACAGAGGCCGCAACAGGGAACAATGGCATTCCAAGGTGAAAGCAACATCTCAAACCCAGAATGGAATTCAGGTATGAAAACCAGAGGGCCAGCTAGTTTTTACTGGCGAGCATCGCAGGGCTCCAGCAAGAGCAACTCCCAGCGCTTTCCCTCCAGTGTCCTGTGTCCCAGCTATATTGTGTGGGCCCAGCGCACCAGCCTCAACTCCCCTCTCCTCCAGCACCTGAAAGCCACAACACCACCTTTGAGTGTTTTTGCTACATTAAAACTGGCTGAGAAATGCGAACTTTTACTCCATCTCAGGATGAGGAGATGAACGAGTCCCGCGAAATTATTTATAAATCTCCTCAAAATAAAAACTACAACATCAGGGGTGGTCAGAAGCATGAAAGAAAGAAAAATAAAATAAAATAACATAGGCAGGGAACTGCATAAGAAGAAAACATTGCATGTGTGTGTTTCCATTTGGCTATGTTTTTTTTCAAAAAAAAGTGTTGTTTAGGTAAGTATTTTGAATGAAAATTTTTCTTTGGCATGGTGTTGGCGGCGTTAAGACCTCCTTCTCAGATCACCAGGGCATTTCAAACCAAGTATACAGGATGCTGAGTGCGGTTACCTGTAGTGAGACTCGATGCCAGCCTGGGCCAAGCATGTGGTTTAAAATCCTCTCCTACTTTCCTTGACTGTTTCATCTGTCTTCTTTGACAGGTGTCCCAGTGACCTTCTTCTAGCTTATCCAGGTCGCTTCACTTCTCGCTCACCTCAGTTTTCTCCTGTGTGGAATGGCACTAAAATGGCTTGCAGAACAGGCCTCATCAGAGAGAAGGGACCAGTTCTCACTTGGGGCAAGGGGAGGAGGGCAGGAGAGCTACAGAGATGGACCCCTCACAGGTACGTAGGAGATGGAGCACTTTCAGACGGGTGGCTCTCCTAAGTGGGGCAACACCACCATTGGCTGTGGAGCCGGTTCCAACTCATGGCAACCCCATGTGTTGCAAAGTAGAACTGTGCTCCATAGGGTTTTCATAGCTGTGACTTTTGGAAGCAAATCTCTAGGCCTTTCTTCTGAGGCACCTCTGGGTGGAATCGAATCACCAGCCTTTGGTTAGCAGTGGGGCACTTAAGTGTTTGCATCACACAGAGACTCCTGGTGGGGCAATATCACTTTTCCAATGCTGTTGGGCGAGGCGAAAGTGGGAGTCAAGGGGAATGTTCAACCAATGGAAATACAAATGTTTTACTCATTAAAAAAAAAAAAAAAATTTTGGTTACCTTTTTTACTAGGGAGAAACAAACTAAACAAAAATAATGCTATCCTTTGAATAGTATTGGTGTGATAGTCACATTTGAAGAACTTAGTTTTTATCCATTCATTTATTTATTTAATTTTCATTAAAATTTAGTAAATGCCTACACTGCTCTTGGACACTAGCTTAGTACCCTTTGCCATTGAGTCAATTCTGACTCATGGAGACACTGTGTGTTGCAGAGTAGAACTGCGCCATCCATAGGGTTTTTATGGCTGTGACCTCTTGGGAGCAGATCACCAGGCCTTTCTTCTGAGGCACATCTGTGTGGGTTCAAACCACCAGCCTTTCAGTTGGTAGTTGAGCACTTAACCATTCCCACCACTCAGGGACTTGTAATCTAGTACCGGATATAGAAACAGATGCATCTTTCTCCCACGGGGTTTACATTCTAGTGGGGAAAACAGACATCAAGCAAAAAGCATAAATAAATACATAATTACAAATTTTGATAGATGCTCTAAAGGAAAAGAAGCAGCCCTGGTGACTCAGTAGTTAAGCACTCAACTGCTAACTGAAAGGTTGATGGCTTGAACCTACCACCCTCTCTTTGGGAGAAAGATGTAGCAAACTGCTTCTGTAAAGATTTATAGCCTTGGAAACCCTATGGGGTAGTCCTATTCTGTCATATAGAGAAGACCCATAAGGGTAGAAGCAGTGAGGCTAGTTGGGAGGCTATTGTAGTCGTCCAAAGAGACATGAAATAGACATGAACTAAAGTGATGCCAGTGGAGAGATGAGAGAAGTAGGATGCTCCAAGTTCTATTTAGGGGTAAAATAAAAAGAACTTGGTGACTTATTGGATGTGGAGTGGAAGGTAGAAAAGGTGTAAGAAAAAAAAAAAGTCTTCCAGCCTTCCAGCTTGAGCAACTAGACAGGTGGAAGTAATATTTATCGTCATGGGAAACTATTTTGGGGAGCTCACAGCCCAACATGCAGAAAAGCTGTATTGCAATCCAAGTGCTTATGTGCCATGCTTGAGGATACACAAGTATTGTGGAGGCAAAGGAAGGAGCCATAAATCTGGCTGGAAATAGAGGAAAAGGTGTCACAGAAGAGATGACGTCAGAGCTGGCTCCTCAAAGGTGAAGTGTTTACCAGATTGAAAATGGAAGAAAGGTCTTCTAGGAAGAAGGACAGGGTTTTAAAAGATAAATAATAATGTCAATCCTACAGAACTGTAAAAAAAAAAAAAAAAAAGAGAGAGGATTAAATGAGATAATTTACATGAAAGTACCTAAATCTTGGAATTTATTCATGGTGATTACACCACTGTCACTAACCCACCCTGCAGCCAGAGCTTTACATGTACTACCCTTTCTTCACCAGCGCGAAGGAGAATAAAGCCCAAATAAGCTTCCCTGTTCTTCCTAATACACCTGAGATATGTAAAATACATTGAATATATAAAATGTTCAACATTTGTGGACCAGCTGGACTAGTACTGAGACTTACAAAAAGGAAGCAATTTGTAAATTTGGCTGTTTTTATGCATTGCGTTTTAAAATTATATTTCTTTAAGTTTTAAAGTAAAGTTCATTTTAAATATTCCAGCCCGCTCCGTTTGTCTCTTGTGCAACAAGCAGAGGGTTTAACAAAAGAAGGTGCTTAACGAAAGCTGACTAAACTTAATCTGAATTGGTAGAGCATTAATGACGTGTCTCCTGTGTTTGGTAAAGTAACAGGCCAGAGAAAGCAAGGGAGGCCCTCAGTGAGATGAACTGATACCATCGACGCAACAATGGACTCAGACATACCAAGGATAATAAAGATGGTGCAGGACTGGGCAATGTTTCATTCTGTTATACATACGGTTGCCATGAGTCGGAGCTGACTTGACGGCAACTAACAACGATATAGATCTTGAGGCACAGAGACAATTAAAACAAAGTTCCTGTCCTCCAGAAAGTCACAGACATTCCTAAAGGAAAAAAAATATAAACATACATACTAACATACAGTATAGTAAATGTGTCAAGATAAATATATATGGTCTCTCTTGACCCCCAAGATTCAGAAGTTAACAGAATACAGCCAAGGCAAAATATTTTTCGATCCATAAGCATTTGCAGACTTGAAATCTCCAAAGCAGAAACTTGAGGGTACAAAAGTAGGCTAAAATACAGGGAGTGGAATTCCTTGAAGTTACCCATAAATATTCACCAAGACTTTCCACAGTCCTATACCTAGTCATAAATCCCCCTGTTTCATTTCAAGAACTTTTACATTTGATCAACGATACAGGGTGATGTTTAAACCAGGCCATTTGGAATATTTGATTTTCATACATAGTTTTAAGATTTTAATTTCCACTCTGCAAGCTGGCTTGGATTTTCCCTGTCCTGAAATAAATCAGGATTTCCAAGACATGAAAGCTGACTCCAAGCACAGAAGGGCTTTCTGAATGTTCAGCTTGGTTGCATTGCTCAGTCAAGTCATACATACAAACAATTTACCTCTCACCTCATCTCAGCCCCTGGGGATGGCCTGGAAAACTGGCAGCTAATGTGGTGAGAGAAAAATGCCCAGCGCTCAAGATCAATCTGTCAAAAGAAGGCAAGAGCCATTCATCAAAGGAGAGAGGGACAAACCCAAAGATGTTGTGAAACATTTACCCAACCAATCTAAACTAATTGGTCCCTCTACTTAATCTCCTTCTCGCCCCCCCCCCATACTCCCCCCATGTCATGGTAGTGGTCACAGTGCTATAAAGGGATAGCTAGCTCTTAGCAGTAGAATGGATGGTGTACACAGGATATTGCTAATATATCACAGAATCATTGGGTGTTAGAGCTGAAAGGGCCTTTGGAGTTAATTTAGCCCAACTGCCTGGTTTAAAAAAGTAGCTCTGGAGGAGCAGAAAGAGCCTGGACTTGGGGTCAGACTGGAACGGGTTTCTAGTCCCCACTCTGTTATTTTCAGTCTATGTGACCTTAGGGAAGTCACTCCACCTATCTAGAAATTACATTTCTTGTCTGTCAAAAAGGAATAATAACTTATTCATAGGGATGCCATGAGGGTATGATAATATAAGTAAATGTATCTTGGAAACACCACTGAAATTATAAATAGGTGAAGGATTATTATTATTACTGCAAAGAGCCCAATAGATGCTGCCTGAATCTAGTAATTAGTAACTGAACCATCACCTGACTGATCTAATAGCATAACCAACAGCTTCCACTCCTTTTGTGAAAGATATAGAGTCATGCCCATGGAACAGAGGGTGTTCAATGCTAGTGGGCTATTCTGGAGCATGCTAGGAACTTATCTCCCACCCGCTGCATGGCACACAGACTGAAAGTCAGTTGTATCTGTTTCCATACTCTATTCTGGTTGCATTTCTGAATGCAATTACAAAATTCAGTTAAATATCATGTTAACTAATAGAAGTTTTATAAAGAGATTTGTTATTTATATGAAATACAGCCAATTGCTATATAACAACTAGATAAAGTTAACCTGATACAAGAAACTATTTTCAAATTGCTGTTTGTTGTTAGTCACTGCTGAGTCGACTTTGACTCATGGTGACCCCATGTACAACAGAACGAAACATTACCCATTCCTGCACCATCTTCACAATTGGTATACTCGTGTCCATTGTTGCAGCCACTGCATATTTTCAGGCCTTTCAGACTAGGGGGGTTCATCTTCCAGTACTGTATCAGACAGTATTCTGGTGTGATCCATAGCATTTTCATTGGCTAATTTGCAGAAATAGATCTCCAGGCCTTTTTTCCTAGCCTGCCTTAGTCTGGCAACTCCACTAAAACCCATCCATTATGAGTGAGCCTGCTGGTATTTGAAATACCAGTGGCATAGCTTCCAGCATCATAGCAACACAGAAGCCCTTGCTGTATGGCAAAGAGACAGAGGGATGGGGGATTTGCAAACTGAAGCGAATTGAGCAAAAGATTGGACAAAAACAAAAAAATTTAGAGGATTATATATTCAAATTTCTTCCAAGGTCTTTTATATATTACTTCACTTAAAGAAACTGAAACTACAACCATTCAAGGGGGTGGTCATTCGGATCAGTGGCTCCATTGGCAGAACACAGGCCTTAGCCATACATCAGAACATCAAAAGACTGGTATATGGATACTGAACTATACAATACCTCTCCTAATTAAATCTTAATAACTAACTAGTTACCAACCTTTATTGACTTCTAGATAATCATATGTCGTTATCTGTATACCTAGTTATCTGCTAATCTATAGGAGCACAAAGTATAAATTATGATTAATACCAGTTCCTTGCCCTTGAGAAACCTACAATCTAATTAATCACTAATAAAATGTGAAATAACTATAGTTCAATTATTGACGTACAACTTAACTTGCAATTATCCTCCAAGTGCAATGCAGCAAAGAGAAGAATTCAGTAAATGTTTTAAAATTGTTGAAGGCCTGTTGTTTTTATTGGTCACTACCATAAATTACTTGGCTTCGTCTATTATTTCATCAACTGTTTCAGGGATAGGCTTTCCTAATTACCAATTTACCTTCTGTGATTAGCACACAATAAGTTCTTGACAAATTTTATTGACTGAAAAAATGGTATGAAAGATGTGAAACATATGCAGCACTTGGAAGGTAGGATTTAAATTAGAAAAGATAATCCAGGAGGAAGAAACAAATTGAGCAAAGGCCTAAAGGGTGCCCATAATTAATTGTTAATTGTTCCCCTAAACATTTCTTGAGTTATGAAACATCCACTTTGCCTGTGTAACAACTCTGACCAGTTTGTTTTGTTTAGCCCACACAGAGGGGAATTTTTAATTTGAATACTTTCCATCATTTACAACTAATTGAAGAAAGGAAAATATCACTAAAAAAACAAGAAGTAAAGATAAAAACAAAATGAATGTCAGAAGAGGCACTGATATGCAGAGTAGCTAAAGTGAATAGAAGAAAAGAGCTCAACAGGAGATTTCAAAGGACGGTTAGAGAAGACAAAGTAAAGCATTATAATGAAATGTTCAGAGATCTAGAGTTAGAAAACCATAGGGAAGAACACGCTTGGAATTTCTCAAGCTGAAAGAACTGAAGAAAAAATCCAAGCCTCACATTACAATAGTGAAGGCTTCTATGGGCAAAATATTGGATGACTCAGGAAGTGTCAAAAGAAGATGGAAGGATACACAGAGTCACTGTACCAAAAAGAATTGGTCAGCATTCAACTATTTCAGGAGGTAGCATACGATCAATAACCAATGGTATCGAAGGAAGAAGTTCAAGCTGCACTGAAGGTATTGACAAAAAATAAGGCTCCAGGAATAGACAGAATACCAACTGAGATGTTTCAACAAAAGGAAGCCACACTGGAAGTGCTCACTTGTCTATTCCAAGAAATTTGGAAGACAGCTACCTGGCCAACCTAATGGAAGAGATCCATTCCTAAGAAAGGTGGTCCAACAGAATAAGGAAATTATCAAACAATATCATTAATATCACATACAAGTAAAATTTTGCTGAAGATCATTCAAAAGCAATTGCAGCAGTACATCAACCGGAAACTGCCAGAAATTCAAGCCGGATTCAGAAGAGGACATGGAACCAAGGATACGATTGCTGACGTCAGATGGATCATGGCTGAAAGCAGAGAATACATAAAGATGTTTACCTGTGTTTTATTGACCATGCAAAGGCATTCGACTGTGTGGATTATAACAAATTATGGATAATATTGGGAAGTATGAGAATTCCGAAACACTCGTGCTCATGCAGAAACTGTACATAGACCAAGATGCAGTCATTCGAACAGAACAAGGAAATATTGCATGGTTTAAAATCAAGAAAAGTGTGCATCAGGGTTGTATCCTTCCACCATACTTAATCTACATGCTGAGAAAACAATCTGAGAAGCTGGACTATATGAAGAACACAGCATCAGGATTGGTGGAAGTCTCATTAACAACCTGTGATACGAAGATGACACAACCTTGCTTGCTGAAAGTGAAGAGAACTTGAAAGACTTACTGATAAAGATCAAAGACTGCAGCCTTCAATATGGATTACACCTGAACATAAAGAAAATAAAAATTCTCACAAACTGGATCAGTAAGCAATATCATGATAAACACAAAAGACTGAAGTTGTCAAGGACTTTATTTTACTTGAATCCACAATTAACATCCATGGAAGCAGCAATGAAGAAATCCAATGACGCATTGCATAGGGCAAATCAGCCACAAAAGACCTCTTTAAAGTGTTAAAAGGCAAAGACGTCACTTTGAGGACCAAGGTGCACCTGACCTAAACCATGGCATTTACAACTGCCTCATATGTATGTGAAAGCTGGACAACGAATAAGTAAGACTGAAGAAAAATTGAGGACTTTGAATTATGGTGTTGGCAAAGAAGCATGGACTGCCAGAAGAATGAACAAGTCTGTTTCGGAAGAAATACAGCCAGAGTGCTCATTGGAACCAAGGATGGCAAGACTTTGTCTCACATACTTTGGACATGTTATCAGGAGGGACCAGTCCCTGGAGAAGGACATCACGCTTGGTAAGGTGCACAGTCAGCAAAAAAGAGGAAGAATCTTAACAAGATGGATTGACACAGTGACTGCAACAACAGCTCAGACATAGCAATGATTGTGAGGATGGTGCAGCACTGGGCACTGTTTCGTTTTGTTGTACATAGGGTCATTATGGGTCAGAACCAACTGGATGGCTCCTACCAAGAAAAACAACAGCAGCTATCATTTAAATATCATAGATTTCATGTACATACTAGTGGTTTCTCATAATATATCAGAAAATATAGCAACACCAGGTCAGCATTTCTTCCTGGTACCAATGGGCCAGTTTCCTTTTTGGTGGCTCTTCCCTACAGACAAGACGTGAACTCTCTGATATGTATGTCATGGTCAATATCACTCACGGGTTTTCTTATGCCTACTTGTCTTTACTCTTTTATGTTCCTGTGTGCCCCTGAATGTGGTTAAGGTTTTGACCCTCAAGACCATGAGCCTTGCACTGTGGGGACTCTGGGTCCCTGTCCTAAAAGGCCTTGCAGAATAATAGGAAGTGATCCAGGTGGCAGGTGATGTGAACCTCAACAAGCAAGTGGCAGTAGGAAAGGAAACAGAAATATACATATCCCTGACATTTTTCAAAGGACAAAGTCATGGAAATCAATGACAGATTATGTCTATGTGAAGGAGAGGCAAAGTTTAAAGTAGTTGTAATGAATATAGCCCAGAACAACCAGGAGAAAGGGGACTGAAACAGGGTAATTAGGAAGGAAGGCCCAAAGAGAAGGAGAGAGGGAGAAAGGAGGAAGACAGGGCAGAAGCAGGAAGGAAGGAAGAGAGGGGAGAAGAGGAAGAAAATATTTAAGGGGTAGCTCTGCCAAGCATTTTCACATAAGCTGGTTTTAATGGAAACACTGTGAGGTCAGTTTTGGACAAAATTAAACTTCGGAGCTAGTGGAACTTCCAGATGTGGTGTCTGATGGGCAACAGATTAAAAAAAAAAGATTCATCTCTTTAACAGTCTTTGATAGTGAAAGTAATAATGATTAAAAAAACAGCTATTATTGAACATGTACTCTATGCCAATCGCTGGGCTAAACACCTTCCGTGTATGAGCTAACTTCCATAATCTTCCCAACAATTGCAAGAGGTAGTAATAATACCTAACAGTGATAGCAAGGTAGAGTACAGAGCTGCTGTGCCAGATACTGTTCTAAAAGCTTTGTATTTATTAACTCACTTGACTTTCAGAACATCTTTATGAGTTAAGCATTTTTGTTATCATCTGCATTTCAAAGATGAGAAAACTAAAATCAAGAAGAATTAGGTGACTTTCCTAAGATTATACAACTAGTAAGCACACATCAGACTTCCCACCTAGGTCTGTCTGAATCCATAGTTTAAATGTTGAGCAGTTATAGTCTATTAACCCCTTGTTTCAGGTGCCATATTTGACATTAAAGACTCAAAAAATAAGATTGGCAGTCTCTACTCTCAAGAAGCTCAGAGTCTAACGGGAAGGGAGACATGTGAGCAGATATGGCAGGTAGTGCTCAAGTGCTGTTTGGGGAGCATCAGCAACATGGAGAGAGGGGAGTTTAACCTATGGTGAGAGGGAGTGTCCACCAGAAGGTAAGTCTTCACAAATAATGCAGCACAAGAAAGCTGATTCTGGAAAGACGAATAAAATTTTGCCAGGCAGGGAAAATAGAAAAAAAAATTTTTTTTTTTTTCAAGACACGGGCACTTGGAAGTTTATACCCTCTTTGGGGAGCATCAAGATGTCCTAGATGGCTGGGAATTTATAAAGATGGAAGAGAGTGAAGGAAGACGAAAATGTTAATGTTAACTGGAGCTAGAGTGTTAAGGACTCTTAAGGGCCATGCTCAGAAACAAAGGGATATACGAAGCTAACATTTCTTGTGAACACCATCATGCAAAGGTATGTATTTTTGTCCCATTGATAATGGGGAGAAATTGGAAGAGAGTAATGCGTTCAGATTTGCATCTGAGAAATGTCACTCCGGCAGCAAGTAGCACATTGGATTGTAAAGGCCATTACCTCATTTAAAAAAAGTCATTGTCGTTGAGTCTGTTCCGACTCATAGCAACCCTATGGGACAGAGTAGAACTGCCCCACATGGTTTCCAGGGAGCAGCTGGTGTATTTGAACTGCTAACCTTTGCTTTAGCAGCCAAGCTCTTAACCACTGCATCATCAGGGCTCTAGACAACTGAAAAAAGCCCATTTTGGAGACTGTGGCAATAGCCCAGGTGAGAAATGATAAGGACCTAAGCCCAGAGGGTGAGTATAGGTGGAGAAAAAGGCAGATTAAAGAGAAACACCTGATTTCTAAGATTCTTAATAGGTTACACCGACAGGCCTTTACAAGGGGAAAATATCCTCTGGTTTTCTATTAATCACTTAAAAGATAATGTAGTGGGATAACATCTACAAATTCGGTTCATTTTGGCTTTGCTGAATAAATTGGACTGAATTGAAAGAGAAGTTGCTATTTTTATCTAGTTATATTTATATCCCTGATCTACCTCTTTCCATAAAGGATTTGAGGAGTCTGGGAAATCACTAAATGAAATTCAGCATCTGACTACAAGCGGCTTCTTACAAAAATAACTGGCCTGGCAACATAAATCAGGCTCTCCTGTCAAATGAGACAAGTTCAAGTTGAAGATATCAAGAAACATCCTCTGCGTCAGACCCAGACTCCAGCACACCGTCCCTTCCTTTCTCTGCAGAAACAAATGGTGAGAAAGTGTCCACTTTGCTTTACTGCTAAATCCAGCATTTCTGTGGGAAAAGGGGGAAATATGGAAACTGGGGAAGAGTTTCAAACAGAGTTTGCGAACTCTTTCCTGGAGACACTTAAAATTATATAAGTAAATCAAAACTGTAAACGAAGTAACACCTTAATCTTAAAACAGATGAACTCTCAGGAAGGTAAAGCTCTCAAAAACAAACAAAAAACACTTCACGTTTGTACACAAAGCATTTGGCTTTTTTAACCTCACTTTATTCTCTTTTTTTTTTTTTACAACCTGCAAAAGAGACTGGGCAAGAACTATTATCTGCATTTTACAGATGAAAGAACTGAAGATCAGAGATTTAAAGTGACTTTCTGAAACTCCCACCACTTGTTAGAAACAGAATTAGGTCTAAACATCAATTTTACTTAATTCCTATTTCAAAGAAAATGGGGTATCATAAAAATAAAAAGCTAACATTTCTAGTCATTGCTGTGTGTCAAGTGCTATGCTATGGACCTTATATGCTATCACATTTAATTCTCAAATCCATGCTATGGTAGGGGTAGTATTGCTGTTCCCATTTTACATATGAGGAAAATGAAGCTGAAGATGGTGATTACACTAAGGTCATACAAATAATTATTGATGGAGCTAGGATTCAAACCCAGGTACTCTGTGTCAAACATAACTCTTAATCAAACAACCCAAAACCCACTGCCACTGAATCGATTCCTGCTCATAATGACCCCACAGGGTTTCTAAGGCTATCAATCTCTAGGGAAGCAGACTGCCACATCTTTCTCCCATGGAGCCACTGGTGGTTTCGAACTGTTTCACCTTCGGGTTAGCTGTCAATGGCTTTAACAACTGATCTACCAGGGCTCCTTTAGCCAAACAAACATCTATCTGTACTAACTATGGAGTCCCTGGGTGGCACAAATGGTTAAGGGCTTGACTACTGGCCAAAAGGTTGGTGGTTCAAACCCACCCAGAGGCACCTCAAAAGATAAACCTGCTTCCAAAAGAGCACAGCCTTGAAAACCCTAGGTAGCAGTTCTACTCTGCACAAATGGGATCACCATGAGTTGAAATCAACTCGATGGCAACTAACAACAACAATAATAACTATTAATTGTATGGCCCAGATCAGTTACCAAATTGTTCAATTTTTGGAGCTTCTATTAAATAAAGAAAACCCTGGTGGCTTAGTGGTTAAGAGTTCGGCTGCTAACCAAAAATGTCGGCAATTCGAATCCACCAGGCACTCCTTGGAAACCTTATGGGGCAGTTCTACTCGGCCCTATAGGGTTGCTATGAGTCATAATCAACTTGACGGCAACAAGTTATCAAATACAAATATATATATCTATTATTATTGTTCTATCTGGTTGACTTAATTCCAACTCATAGAAACCCTATAGGACAGAGTAGTACTGCCCCATAGGGTTTTCTAAGGTATAATCTTTATGGGAGCAGATTCCTGGGTCTTTTCTCCTGCCACTAGGACTCCTCATCTGTCTCTATACCTCTATCTCTCTCTCTCTCAATCTCTCTCTCTCTCTATCTACGGAGCCCTGGTACCACAGTGGTTAAGTGCCTGGCTGCTAACTGAAAGGTTAGTGGTTCAAAGCCACCAGCCGCTCTGCAGGAGAAAACTGTGGCAGTCTGCTTATGTAAAAATTACAACCTCGGAAACCCTATGGAACCATTCCAGTCTATCCCGTAAAGTTGCGATGAGTCAGAACAAACTCGAAGGCAATGGGTTTTTATGTATCTATGGCCTGGCTCAGCATTTTACACTTAGTAAGACATCAATAACATCAATTTCCCTTTTTTCAATCGCAATGCATTGTCCCTAGTAATTTTTATGACAAAAATAACTGTGTTAATTAACCTGACATCATAATACTAGACCATTATATTGACAGTTGAAAGAAAGTGAGAGACTATGTCTTGACTCTTCTTAGAGTCATATGTAACTGCTATTCTCAAAGTTTCTCCCTTAAGACAAAATCAGAATTTCCTTTGGAGAGGGAAATAAAAACTATACTTTTTCATAAAATTAATTATCTTGCCAACAAAAGCCCATTTGTTATGGAATTCCCAAATGACCTAAGCATATTAAATCTGTGTTACTTAGTAATAGTATAGTTTAAACAAGGAAAATCTTGTTAATCAAAGGCTGATTCCAGAAAATTATACTCCAAACATTGCAGACTTTAGAACTTAGAAATTGAGGCACTTGAATTTGAAACTATGCCATATTTGAAAGTCAGAGTTCTAGTATAGGTCAAAGTGCTCCTTTTTAAACATAAAAGAATTCGTGAATCTACTCCCTTTTATGATTAAAAAAAGGAACTTATTAGTTTATGTTAATTTTTTTAATTGCAGTTACCAAAAGCAGCTGTGTATTCATTATTCATTTTTGTATATGTCAATTTGTATTTCACCAATCATAAAAATATCTACATATGTTTAAAAGATGACAGTACTTTGAGATGTTATACTTTTTTTCAACCTACATATTTTTGTGCCTGTGTAGATTTGTAGATTTATAAACTTCCTACAGTGACCCACAGAGAGGAAACCAATATTCCAAAATATTAAGACTGGAAGAGACATTTAAGGTCATATGCTATAGGGTCTCTATGAGTCAGAATTGACTAGACAGCAAAGGGTTTGATCTGGTTTTTAAACCATTTCCATACCTAAGGAATGAATCCAGCTCTGATATTATTAATGCTAGGATCACTGTGAGTCGGAATCGACTGGATGGCTGTGGGATTATTTGTTTGTATACACTTAAGACCTGGGAATGGGGGTAACTTGAGTAGGGGATGCCAAGAAGACAGGGATGTGCTGACTACCTCACTTGTTGGTCTGTCTGTGGAGATATCAGGAAACCCTTTCAATGGAGTTTAAATCTGCCTGCCTCTCATGTCCCCCATATCAGTCACAGTCTAGTCAGGAAAATAAAAAACATACTAGCTATCTCAAATGGGGGAGATTTAATCAAGGCACCTGGTTTCAAAAGCATCTGAAGGGAAAGGAAGCAAAAGGGGAGTGGTGAGTAATCCCAGAGATTAGTAACTGCAGAAAACTGCTACCACCCATGGGGCTGCAGCACTAAAGGAAGGAAGTGGTGTTAGCAGAATGTAGGCACACACTCACAGCTGACACTGCTGCTGCAGAGGGAGATAGCGACTACCACTTCAGTTGTTGCAACCACAACTGCCAGACCTACTGATACTGAAGCCCGTCATCATTATTACACGTCAGCAAAATTTTGTTGAAGACCATTTAAAAGTGGCTGCAGCAGTATATCCACAGGGAACTGCCAGAAAGTCAAGCCGGATTTAGAAGAGGATGCGGAACCAGGGATATCATTGCTGATATCAGATGGATCCTGGCTGAAAGCAGAGAATACCAGAAAGAGGTTTACCTGTGTTTTTTGACTATACTAAGACCTTTGACTGTGTGAATCATAACAAATTATGGATAACATTGCAGAGAATGGAAATTCCAAAACACTTAATTGTCCTTGTGAGGAATTTGTACATGGATCAAGAGGCAGTCATTTAAACAGAACAAGGGGATACCACATGGTTTAAGGTCAGGAAATGTGTGTGTCAGGGTCATATTCTTTCACCATACCTATTCAATCTGTATCCTGAATCAAAGAAACTGGACTACATGAAGAAAAACAAGGCATCAGGACTGGAGGAAGACTCATTAACAACATGCATTATGCAGATGACACAACCTTGCTTGCTGAAAGTGAAGAGGACTTGAAGCACTTACTGATGAAGATCAAAGACCACAGCCTTCAGTATGCATTATACCTCAACATAAAGAAAACAAAAATCCTCACAACCAGACCAATAAGCAACATCATGATAAATGGAGAAAAGATTGAGGTTGTCAAGGATTTCATGTTACCTGGATCCACAATAAACACCCATGGAAGCAGCAGTCAAGAAATCAAAGATGGATTGCATTGGGCAAATCTGCTGCAAAGGACCTCTTTAAAGTGTTGAAAAGCAAAGGTGTCACTGTGAGGACTAAGGTGTGCCTGACCCAAACCATGGTGTTTTCAATCACCTTATATGCATGTGAATGCTGGACAATGAATAACGAAGACTGAAGAAGAACTGAAGGCTTTGAATTGTGATGTTGGGAAATAATATTGAATATACCATGGACTGCCAGAAGAATGAATAAATCTGTCTTGGAAGAAGTACAACCAGAGTGCCCCTTAGAAGCAAGGATGGGGAGACTACAACTCACATACTTTGGACACGTTATCAGGAGGGATCAGTCCCTAGAGAAGGACATCATGCTTGGTAAAGTAGAAGGTCAGTGAAAAAGACGAAGACCCTTAATGAGATGGATTGACACAGTGGCTGCAACAATGGGCTCAATCATAGCAACAATTGTGAGGATGGTGCAAGACCAGGCAGTGTTTCTTTTTGTTGTGCATAGAGTAGCAATGAGTTAGAACTGACTCAACAGCACCTAAAAACAACAATCACCCTCCCCTAGTGTTACTAGATCAGCTGAAGGCAACTGGAGTACCAAAAAAATCCAAACTCGTTACCATGGAGTCAGCTCTGACTCAAAGTGACCCTATAGGACAGAGTAGAGCTGTTCCATAGGGTGTCCAAGGAACAGCTGATGGATTCAAACTGCCAACCTTTTGGTTATAATCAGCTGTTAACCACTGGGTCCATTTCTGCCAGAGACAACACCAGAAACACAAAGAGATGAGCAATGGTCTTTCCCTCTTCACATCCTTCCTGTCAGTTTCTTCTGCTTTACAACCTGTTGTGAAAACCTCCCACAGGTTAAATAGAAAGGGAAGCCAGCCATCAAGGGAATATGAGGAGTACAGTTTACTGAGATCTAACCCTCCTGAGGAGCCCTAGTGGCTCAGTGGTTAAAAGCTTTGTCTGCTAACCAAAACGTTGGCACTTTGAATCTACCAGCCACTCCCTGGAAACTCTGTGGGGTAGTTCTACTCTGTCCTATAGGGTCGATACGAGTCAGAATTAACTTGATGGCAACGGGTTTTTGGGTTAACACTCCTGTGATACGGAACAGAGTATGGAAGTGGTGGAAGTGAGCTGACAGCAAAAGGCAAATGATCGCTTATTCCATACCTTTAGTTACCAAGCTTCATTCTCGCTTTTTAAGCTGTATCTCACTTGCATCAATCACAAAATCATGATTCTGGATAACATGATGCAACTCTTCCTAATATAAACATTCTCTTCTCCTTTTTCAGAAATTGGGTGACATAAAGTCCCATCAGCCCCCATATCAATCAGTCATAATTCCACCTGGAATTCTTTAAAAGCTCAACTGAAAGGCGACTACCGCTGACCCTCCTCATAGACAATATTAAGAATACAGAAAGAAAGAAAAAAAAAAAAGAATTCTTTAATCACATATACATATAAAATGCAAGAAAGAACATAGGTATAGTCACTTCTGTCTTTATTTCTTAAACAAGTCAATTACTGCACAGTGGATATTTATCAACATTCTCTTGCTCTTGGCCAGCACTCTGGTGCGGAAACCTGAAACTCACCTATTGTTGTTTCCCATCACTGTTAATCTTCCTAAATCTTGATGCTGCTTTGTAGTAGGAGCACCTTCCAGTATTGTTGCTGTTGTGCGTTGCTGAGTCCATTCCAATCCACAGCAACCTTATAGGACAGAGTAGAACTTCTCTATAAGGTTTTCTAGGCTGAAATCTTTACAGAAGCAGACTGCCAATCTTTCTTCTGGTGGGTTCCAACTGCCGATCCTTCAGTTAGCTGAGTGCTTATCCGTTGTGCCACCAGGGCTCCCTCCTCCAGTATCAGCCCCGAAAAACAAGAATTTGATGAACACCATACCAATTTAGATGAGTGTGACTTGGACAAGAGCTTTTCATCATTGACATTCAGTGAATATATGGTTTCATGAAATATGTGAGTAAATTCAATTAGGTTATTTTCTTTTTGAATATGGATTTGTTCATTTATTTATTTTGCCATATACATGGTAGTAAATTACCTATATGGGTGTATTTAAATCTACCATCTTGTTACATTTTTTCTATTTTGTCCCATCTGTTTTTTTTTTTTTTTTTTGGTCTCTTTTATCCTTTTTTCTTGATTTCTTTTGGATTAACTGAGCAATTTGTGTGTTACATTTTGTCTTTTCTATTTGTTTATTAGCTATAACATTTTAATTTATTCATTGATTTCTTTAGGACTTATAATATGTATCTTTAACAACACGGTCCACTTTCAAGTTATATTATGCTACTTTGTATAATGTAAGACTCTTTAACATATTTTTTATCTCCCCTTCCCTTTTTTTTCCCCCTTACTTTGTGATACTCTTGTGATACATTTTAATGTTCCATGTGTTATAAACTCCACAATATGCTGTTATTATTTCTGGTTTTAAAACCAATTTTTTTACATTTTTGTTTTTCTGTGTGTGTGTGTGAGACAGAGAAAAATATTTCATACTTACCCATATATTTACCATTTCCAATAATGTTCTTCCTTTTTAGATCCCAATTTCCCTCTAGAAGTTTTTTTTTTTTTTTTATCATTGCACTTCAGATGGAAGAATTTCCTTTAACATTTCTATAAGAGCTATGGCTGCTAACCAAAAGGTTGGCAGTTCAAATCTGGCAGGTGCTCCTTGGAAGCTCTATGGGGCAGTTCTACTCTGTCCTATAGGGTCACTATGAGTCAGAATCAACTCCATGGCAATGGGTCTTTTTTTTTTTTTTTATGGCACAAGTCTGCTAGTGACATTTTCTATTACCTTTTGCTTGTAAATCTTTTGCTAAAAATGTCTTTATTTTTACTTGTATTTTCTAAGGGTATTTTTGCAGGGTATAGAAATTTAAGTGTTTTTTTTTTTTTTTTTTTTTTTAGCACATTAACAGTATCATTCCATTGTCTTCTGACTTGCATTTTTTCTGATGAGAATTTAGCAGTCATTTTTTTACCTTTGCTATTTCGTATGCAATGTGTCTTTTTCTCTGGCTACTTTTAAGATTCTTCTCTTTATTGCTGGTTTTCAGCAATTTGACTGTAATATGCCTTGGTGTCATGTTCTTTGTTTGTATCTTACCAAGGTCTTTGGAAAAATTTGGGCCATTATTTCTTCAGATAAATTTTCTACCTACTACATGGATGTTAGACTACTTGATATTTTACCTAGATCATTGAGGTGCTGTTAATTTTTTTTTCTTATTCCTCTTCTCTATATGCTTTCATTTGGATAATTTCAAGTTTTCTAATCTTTTCTTCTGCAGGGTCTATTCTGCTGTTAAGCTCATTTGGTGACTATTTCATTTCAGATTTTGTGTTTTTAATAGCTAGACTTTCCATTTGTTTCTCTTTATGTCTTTTATTTTGTGACTCATTACATTTAAATGTATTTTTTAAATCATTGAAAACATTTATAATAGCAGTTTTAGATCCCTTGTCTGTTAATTCCATCTTCTCTGTCACTTCTGGGCTTATTTCTATTGATTGATATTTCTTCTATTTATGTCTGACATTTCTCTCTTCCCCCACTTGTCTGTCAGTTTGTCATACAGTGGGGGCTTGTGTGTTGCTGTGATGCTAGAAGCTATGCCACCGGTATTCAGATACCAGCAGGGTCACCCATGGAGAACAGGTTTCAGCTGAGCTTCCAGACTAAGACAGACAGGAAGAAGGACCTGGCAGTCTACTTCTGAAAAGCATTAGCCACTGAAAACCTCATGAATAACAGCAGAACATTGCCTGATATAGTGCTGGAAGATGAGCTCCCCAGGTTGGAAGGCACTCAAAAGATGACTGGGGAAGAGCTGCCTCCTCAAAGTAGAAAAAAAAAAAAGTGGAGTCGACCTTAATGATGTGGATGGAGTAAGGCTTTTGGGACCTTCATTTGCTGATGTGGCATGACTCCAAATGAGAAGAAACAGCTGCAAACATCCATTAGTAACTGGAACCTGGAATGTATGAAGTACGAATCTGGGAAAATTGGAAATCGTCAAGAATGAAATGGAACGCATAAACATCAATAGCCTAGGCATTAGTGAACTGAAATGGACTGGTATTGGCCATTTTGAATCGGACAATCACATAGTCTACTACGCTGGGAATCACAACCTGAAGAGGAATGGTGTTGCATTCATCGTCAAAAAGAATATTTCAAGAGATATCCTGAAGTACGACGCTGTCAGTGATGGGATAATATCCATACGCCTACAAGAAAGACCAGTTAATACGACTATTATTCAAATTTATGCACCAACCACTAGGGCCAAAGATGAAGAAATAGGAGATTTTTATCAGCTGCTACAGTCTGAAATTGATTGAACATGCAATCAAGATGCATTGATAATTACTGGTGATTGGAATGTGAAAGTTGGAAACAAAGAAGAAGGATCAGTAGTTGGAAAATATGGCCTTGGTAATAGAAACAATGCCAGAGATAGAATGATAAAATTTTGCAAGACCAACGACTTCTTCATTGCAAATACCTTCTTTTACCAACATAAACGGCAACTATACACATGGACCTCACCAGATGGAACACAAAGAAATCAAACTAACTACATCTGTGGAAGAGACAATGGAAAAGCTCAATATCATCAGTCAGAACAAGGCCAGGGGCCGACTGTGGAACAGACCATCAATTGCTTATATGCAAGTTCAAGCTGAAACTGAAGAAAATCAGAGCAAGACCATGAGAGCCAAAATATGATCTTGAGTATATCCCACCTGAATTTAGAGACCATCTCAAGAATAGATTTGACACATTGAACACTAGAGGCTGAAGATCAGATGAGCTGTGGAATGACATCAAGAACATCATCCATGAAGAAAGCAAGAGGTCACTGAAAAAACAGGAAAGAAAGAAAAGACCAAGGTGGATGTCAGAGTAGACTCTGAAACTTGCTCTTGAGCATCGAGCAGCTAAAGCAAAAGGAAGAATTCATGAAGTAAAAGAACTGAACAGAAGATTTCAAAGGCCTCTTGAGAAGACAAAATAAAGTATTATAATCACATATGTAAAGAGCTGGAGATGGAAAACCAAAAGGGAAGAACACACTTGGCATTTCTCAAGCTGAAAGAACTGAAGAAAAAATTCAAGCCTCAAGTTGCAATAGTGAAGGATTCCCTGGGGAAAATATTAAATGATGCAGGAAGCATCAAAAGAAGATGGAAGGAATACACAGAGTCATTATACCAAAAAGAATTAGTCAATATTCAACCATTTCAAGAGGTGGCATATGATCGGGAACTGATGGTACTGAAGGAAGAAGTCCAAGCTGCTCTGAAGGCATTGGCGAAAAACAAGGCTCCAGGAATCGATGGAATATCAATTGAGATGTTTCAACAAACAGATGCAGCGCTGGAGGTGCTCACTCGTCTATGCCAAGAAATATGGAAGACAGCTTCCTGGCCAGCTGACTGGAAGAGATTCATATTTATGCCTATTCCCAAGAAAGGTGATCCAACTGAAGGCAGAAATTATACAACAATATCATTAATATCACATGCAAGCAAAATTCTGCTGAAGATCATTCAAAAGCAGCTTTAGCAGTATATAGACAGGGAACTGCCAGAAATTCAGGACAGTTTCAGAAGAGGACGTGGAACCAGGGATATCATTGCTGATGTCAGATGGATTCTGGCTGAAAGCAGAGAATACCAGAAGGATGTGTTTTGTTGATTATGCAAAGGCATTTGACTGTGTGGATCATAACAAACTATGGATAACACTGCGAAGAATGGGAATTCCAGAACACTTAATTGTGCTCATGAGGAACCTTTACATAGATTAAGAGGCAGTTCTTCGGACAAAACAAGGGGATAGTGACTGGTTTAAAGTCAGGAAAGGTGTGCGTCAGGGTTGTATTCTTTCACCATACCTATTTAATCTGTATGCTGAACAAATAATACGAGAAGCTGGACTATATGAAGAAGAAAGGGGGATCAAGATTGGAGGAAGACTCATTAACAACCTACATTATGCAGATGACACAACCTTGCTTGCTGAAAGTGAAGAGGACTTGAAACACTTACTGATGAAGATCAAAGACCACAGCCTTCAGTATGGATTACACCTCAACAAAAAACAAAAATCCTCACAACTGGACCAATGAGCAACATCATGATAAACGGAGAAAAGATTGAAGTTGTGAAGGATTTCATTTTACTTGGATCCACAATCAATAACCATGGAAGCAGCAGTCAGGAAATCAAAAGATGCATTGCATTGGGCAAATCTGCTGCAAAGGACCTCTTCAAAGTGTTGAAGAGCAAAGATGAACCTGAACACTAAGGTGAACCTGACCCACGCCATGGTATATTCAATCACATCATATGCATGTGAAAGCTGGACAATGAATAAGGAAGATCAAAAAAGAGTTGGTGCCTTTGAATTGAGGTGTTGGCGAAGAATATTGAATATACCATGGACTGCCAGAACAAACAAATCTGTCTTAGAAGAAGTAGAACCAGAATGCTCCTTAGAAGGAAGGATGGCAAGACTGCATCTTACATACTTTGGACATGTTGTCAGGAGGGATGAGTCCCTGGAGAAGGACATCATGCTTGGCAGAGTACAGAGTCAGCAGAAAAGAGGAAGACCCTCAACAAGGTGGATTGACACAGTGGCTGCAACAATAAGCTCAAGCATAACAACGATTATAAGGATGGCGCAGGACCAGGCAGTGTTTCGTTCTGTTGTGCATAGGGTCGCTATGAGTTGGAACTGACTCGACAGCACCTAACAACAAACATTTCTCTCTTTCTTTGTATGTCTAGTAATTTTTTATTGAATGCTGAACATTTTGAATTTTACATTACTGAATGCTTGCACTTTGTGGACTTCTTTTAAAAAGTGCTTTTTTTTTTTTTTTTTCTTCACCAAAAGAGTAAAAAGATTACCTACAGACTGGGAAGAAGTTTTTAGCTATGCCATTTCAGATTAGCCCCTGATCTCTAAAATCTACATGATACTGCAAAAACTCAACTACAAAAAGACAAATAGCCCAATTAAAAAATGGGCAAAAGGTATGAACAGACACTTCACTAAAGAAGACAGGTAGCTAACAGATACATGAGGAGATGTTCATGATATTTAGTCATTAGAGAAATGCAAATCAAAATTACAACGAGATTCCATCTCACTCCAATACTGCTGGCATTAATCCAAAAAACACAAAATAATAAATGTTGGAGAGGTTGTAGAGAGAATGGAACACTTATACAGTGTTGATGGGAATGTAAAATGGTGCAACCACTTTGGAAAAGGATTTGACCCTTCCTTAAAAAGCTAGAAATAGAACTACCATATGATCCATCAATCTCACTCCTTGGAATATATCCTAGAGAAATAAGAGCCTTTACACGAACAGATATATGCACACCCACGTTCATTGCCACCACTGTTTACAATAGCAAAAAGTTGGAAGTGACCAAGGTGTCCATCAATGGATGAATGGATAAATTACAGTGTATTCACACAATGGAATACTACACATAGATAAAGAACAGTAATGAATCTGTGAAACATTTCATAACATGGAGGAATCTGGAAGGAATTATGCTGAGTGACATTAGTCAGTTGCAAGAGGACAAATATTGTATAAGACCACTATTGTAAGAACTCAAGAAATAGTTTAAACAGAGAAGAAAATACTCTTTGATGGTTACAAGAGGGGGGAGGGAGAGAGGTAGAAGGATATTCACTAATTAGATAGTACATAAGAACTACTTTAGGGGAAGGAAAAGACAACACACAATACAGGCAAGGTCAGCACAGCTGGACTAAACCAAAAACAAAGAAGTTTCCTGGATAAACTAAATGCTTCGAAGGCCGCCATAGCAAGGGTAGAGGTTTGGGGACCATGGTTTCAGGGAACATCTAAGTCAATTGGCATAACAAAATCTACTAAGATATTCTGCATCCCACTTTGGAGAGTGGCGTCTGGGGTTTTAAACTCTAGTAAGCAGCCATCTAAGATGCACCAATTGGTCTCAACCGACTTGGATCAAAGGAGAATGAAGAACACCAAGGACACAAGGTAATTACGAGCCCAAGAGACAGAAAGGGCCACATAAACCAGAGACTACATCAGCCTGAGACCAGGAGAACTAGATGGTGCCCAGATACAACCGATGACTGCCCTGACAGGGAACACAACAGAGAACCCCTGAGGGAACAGGAGAGCAGTGGGATGCAGACCCCACATTCTCATAAAAAGACCAGATTTAATGGTCTGACTGAGACTAGGATTCTGGTGGTCATGGTCCCAGACCTTCTGTTAGCCCAGGACAGGAACCATTCCCGGAGCCAACTCTTCAGACAGGGATTGGATTTGACAATGGGATAGAAGAAGACGCTGGTGAAGAATGAGCTTCTTGGATCAAGTAGACACTTGGAGACTTTTTGGCATCTCACATTTGGAGGGGAGATGAGAGGGCAGAGGGGGTTAGAAGCTCGTGGAATGGACAGGAAAAGAGAAAGTGAGGGAAGGAGCGGGCTGCCTCATTGGGGGAGAGCAATTAGGAGTATATAGCAATGTATATATAAATTTTTTATGAGAGACTAACTTGATTTGTAAACTTTCACTTAAGGCACAATAAAAATTAAAAAAAAAGTTTTCTTTTTTTCAGGTATTTAAGTTACTTGTGAATCAGTTAAGGAGCCCTGGTAGCACAGTAGTTAAGTGCTCATCTGCTAACTAAAAGGTCATAAGTTTAAATCCACCAGCCACTGGAGGAAGATGTGGCCAGTGGCCATCTGCTTCTGTGAAGATTACAGCCTTGGAAACCCTATGGGGAGGTTCTACTCTGTCCTATAGTGTTGCTATGAGTCTGAATCAACTCAACAGCAATGAGTTTGTTTGGTTTTGGGTTTTGTGAACCAGTCTGAAGTGCTCAAGACCTATTTTTAAAGTTTGTTATAGTAGAACTAGGGTATCTTTTACTATGGCATAAACCTTCTGGGATTTCTATAATATGCCATAGATATTCAACAATGTCTCTGCTCCCTGGCTGGTTGGAACTCCCAGACCTTTTTGGTTCTGGGAATTATTCAGCTTACATCTTCTTAGTAGGTATTCTTTGTCTGATATTTATTCTTTGCCTGGCCTCAGAGAGTCCCACCCTACTTATGAACAGGATAGTACTTAGCCAAAGATTCAAGGGGACCTCTATGCAGATTTCTGTATCTCTTCTGTGCTTAGCTTTCTCCTCACCAGTACTCTACCCTGAAATTCAAGTTACTTCAGCCTTCCCAAGCTCCTATCCTCGTTTCCTCAACTCAGTGAGACTACCAGACTCTACTTGGATTCCTACTTCCTGTCCCATATTCCAGAGAGCGCCTCTAGGCTGAAGGTTGACTTCACTGTAGGGCTCACCTCATTTGTTTCTCTTCTTTCATGGAACACAGTCCTATGTTGTACAATGTCTGCCAATACAAGTACCATATTTTGTTCAGTTTTCTAGTTGTTTTTGGCCAATGAACAAGTTCATTATCAGTTATAGTTGCTATTAGCATTTCACAATAGTAAAAAACATACAGAAGACTCCTCACATTCATTTATAGATTAATTTAACAAACAGTTATTAAATATATAACAAGTTCCTGGCACTGTGCTCTAAGAAAAAGCAAAATTGTTGTCATGGATTGAATTGTGTCCCCCAAAATATGTGTCAATTTGACTGGGCCATGATTCTTAGTGGCTTGGCCATTATGTAATTATCCCCTACAATGTGATCTGATGTGATCAACCAGTCAGTTATAAGAGAATTAGAGTGGGATGCAACACCCTTACTCAGGTCATAGCTCTGATCCAATGTAAGGGGAATTTCCCTGAGATGTGGCCTGTAACATCTTTTATCTTACAAGAGATACAAGGAGAGGGAAGCCAGCAGAGAGAGAAGGACCTCCTACAACCAAGAAAGAAGACCTAGGAGAGGAATGCGTCCTTTGGACCTGGGATCCCTGAACTGAGAACATCCTAGACACTGGGGTTAATTGATGCCAAGACACATGGAGATCTCCAAGGAATGCTGAGCCCACAGACACTAAAAGGAGTCAAGGACCTTCCTCCAGAGCCAGCAGAGAGAGAAAGCCTTCCCCTAGAGCTGGTGCCCTGAATTGGGACTTCTAGCTCTTAAACTGTGAGAGAATAAATTTCTGTTTGTTAAAGCCATCTGCTTGTGGTATTTCTGTTATAGCAGACTAGTTAACTAAGACAATGGTATGCTGTAAAACTCTAATATTTGGAGTCAAGAGATCTGTATTTCTATCTCACTTTGTGACAAGTTACTTAACTTCTCTGAGCCTCAGTTTCTTTACTGTTAGACCAGGATAATAATATGCCTACTTTTCAAGGTTATCATTAAAATTAAATATAATGTATGTAAAACAACTAGCTGATTCCTGGCATGTCTCCTGAGCCTGATTGATTGCAATTATTATTTTTATCAAATGTGCTGTGGAAAGAGTTGAAGGGATAATATATCAGAACATTGAAAGGGAAATGGCTAGTCATAACCCTATGCTTGGCAGTAAAGGGATAAACTGGGAGACATCCAAGAAGAAGAAAGAACAATGAAAACTGAGAGCTTAAAGAAATAAACTTTCCTCCCCTCGTTAAATAAGTGAGAGTCTTTCAGTGTGCAATCCAAGAATTCAGAGTGAGACAGGCACAGTTGGGGGCTGAAAGGCAGACCAGCAGCTACTGATACAGCAATTGGGTTCCTTAAAGACAAAAGATGGAGCACCCAGGAATGATGAAGTCTCTGTGTAAGGAAGAATACCGTGACATAGCTGAGAACTGTTGGAAAGATACCCCTATCATCAGCTTTCATGAAATAAGCAGAGAAATCAGCTAACTCTGGGATTTCATGACATGGAGAAAGAAGATTTTGCCATCTTTCTTTCCAAATACGAAAAGAATTTTGGGGGTTTTTGTTAATTAAATTTACTAGCGAAATCCTTTGATTTGAGTGTTTTTTTATTTTTCAGAAATATTCAAGAGAGCTGAAAGAAAAGAAGATTGAGGGTGAAGGAAGATGGGTAAATGTAATTCTTAGATAATCCATGCTACTAATTAACTAAGGATTGAAATGAAAGAATGAATCATGTAGATATTAAATTTACATTCAGGCCATTTTCCCAACTCACACCAAAATGTAGATTCTGTGCTTTCTGCTTCAACATCTTTTTTCGAAGTAATCTTAACAAACATGTGTTTAAGTAAATTAATATTTCAGTGTGTTTAGATCTATTCTAATAGAATGTGAGCTCCTTGAATTTAGTTGATGACTTATTTTTATTTATATCATGTCGATGTTGTTGGAGCCATGGTGGTAGAGTGGTTAAGTGTTCGGCTGCTAACCAAAAGGTCAGCAGTTCGAACCCATGAGCTGTTTGGCTCCTTGGAACCCTTTGGCACCCTATGAGACAGTTCTACTCTGTCCTATAGGGTTGCTATGGGTTGGAATCCACTCGATGGCAATGGGTTTTTTTGGTTGTTGTTTTCAGGGGCCATCCAGTCAATTTTGGACTCATAGCAACCCCATATGACAGAGTAGAACTGCCCCATAGGGTTTCTAAGTCTTTAAAGAAGCAGACTGCCACATCTTTCTCCCACAGAGCAGCTGGTGGGTTTGAACCTTTTGGTTTGCAGTCCAGCACTGAGCCGCCAGGGCTCCTATTTATATCACATCAACACCAAATACAATATAGGCTGTTCAGTAAATATTCTAAGCACATAAGTTTGAATGAATTAATGAAAGGAAAAAAATAAGCTTTTCTGACACATTTAGCAAAAGAAAAAATTAATGAAAGGGTGACTTTCAAATGGAGCTGATCATTGACCTTAGATGCTTATTAAACTTGAGGCATATTTTTGTATAAAGTTGTTAGATGAATCATCTTTCCCCCCAGCCCCATCTAATTTAGCCATAGAAAACTCAAACTGTCATGGTTACTTTGAAGAGAACTCTCAGGGGCACTAACAGCTGGAAATAAACCAGGGAAATTTGTGGGATGAGAACTTGATGAAATCTGGGAAGTTTTATATAATATTCTCATTTTGGTTGGTTTCACTTTATTAAATTAAAATTATTTAAAACATAAGACAATACAAATGATTAAATTCAGGCAGAAATAGGCCTTGCTAAGTGACATTTTATAAGAGAAGCTGTTTATGTGATTCTGTCCTCCATCTTTATTAGAATCATCAGACAGGGCTTACTTATCAGTAACAGATATTAGTGACAATCCCAGGAATCTTTCTTAAGTTGAATTCTTTTAGAGTGAACAAATCACACTATGGAATAGATCTATATACATTTTCTCCTCACTTATTGGCTATCTCATTATCTGACATTTGGAATTCATGGCAATAGTGAAAAATCTACTATTCAACTATTTTTCATATTAACAATGTATGTCTGGCAGTAATGAATGCTGAGATGTGAGGCAAGAGTAATGCTTAGCTGTGATGGTTATGTGTCAACTTGGCTGGGCCATGATTCTCAGTGGTTTGACGGTTACGTGATGATATAATTTTGCAGTCATGTTATGATGTAGTCATCCACTATTTTGTGATCTGATGTCATCCTCCATTTTTGCATAACAAAAATTTCGTATAATAACCTGATCTTTGTAACCTAACTGTGTTGATAAGCAAGGAAAACCAAAAAAACCAAACCCAGTGCCGTCAAGTCGATTCTGACTCATAGCGACCCTATATGACAGAGTAGAACTGCCCCATAGAGTTTCCAAGGAGCCCCTGGTGGATTCGAACTGCTGACCCTTTGGTTAGCAGCCGTAGCACTTAACCACTACACCACCAGAGTTTCTGAGCAAGGAAAAGTTTTATGTATTCTATATGAGTAATTTAAGAACAATTTTATATGACATATATACAAATAATAGTAATAATTGAATTAGCTTAAAAATTATCTGATTTAAGGCCAAAAAGAGCTTATATAGTCTAGGCTGTTCTGGATTCCTTTAAATGCATTGTCCAAGTTACGGCACTTCATCACACCAAAGTGTCACTTTTGTTATCAAGGCCTTTATTACTATTTGAGCATACTTCTAATTTCCATGGCTATCAGCTTCTCAACATTAAAATTCCAAATTTGTTATCAATTGTACTTTAGGAGATTATTATTTGTTGTTGTACATTCAACTCTAACTCATGACAACTTTATGTATAAAAGAACAAAATGTTGCCTGGTCTTCAGCCATCTCTATGATGTTTTATATGTTTCAGCCCACCATTGAAGCTATTGTGTCAATACATCTCATTAAGGGTTTCTTTCATTTTCACTGATCCTCTACTTTACCAAACATGGTATTCTTCTCTATTAATTGGTCTTTCCTGGTGATGTATCCATAGTAAGCAAGACAAAGTCTCACCATCCTCCCTTCTAAAGAGCATTCCAGTTGCACTTCTTCTAACTGATTAAGAAACTAGGTGCCAAAAAAAGATATTCTCTGTTCTCTATATCTGCCACTAGTTACTTATTATTCTGAGAATAGTATTTTTTTTCTATTTTCTTGATCCTATTTACAATTTCTGCCTTTTTCTATTCTTTGTGCCCTATTCTCTCTGTAATTAGCTTTTTAAAAAATCTGAAACCAGTAGCCTTTCTGTAATGCTTATGCACTAATAGTGTGAGTAATGTTTTAAATCCTTTTCTTGTGAATTATAACCCATTGACCAGAATCTAAGCTTTAAAAAAAATTGCAGTTTCCCAATTAGATAAAAATGAATAAAATAAGGTTGTTTTAGGTTAAATTAATATTTGGCATGATATACAATCTTAATTGTGTAATGGGCTGAGTTTTGACAAATGTGAACACTTGTATAATCGACACTTCTATCAGAATATATAATGTTCCTATCGCCCAGAAAGTTCCCTCATGCCCTTTTCCAGGCAATCTCCCATGGTACTCTGAAATTTCTTTTTAACCGTAAATTAGTTTTGCCTGTTTTGGAACTTCGTAACAATTGAATCATACAGAATATATTATTTTTTACCCAGGCTTTTGTCTCAGCATAGTGTTTGAAAGACTCATCTATGAAATTCATGCATTGCTCAGTAGTATTAAAATGTATGAATATACCACAATTTATTTCTCCATTACCTGTTGATGGATAAAAGGGTTGTTTCCAATTTGGGGCGGCTATGAATAATCTTATACAAGTATTTTCGTGGACATTTGCTTTCATTCCTCTCGAAAACATACCTAAGAGTGGACTTACAGGGTGATAGGGTAGGTATATTTTAGCTTTATAAGAGACTGCCAAAACTTTCCCATAGATTAATGGATACTGTTGTGTATTGCCCAGATCCCAGTGTTGGCAGCTGATAGCTTTTTGCTAAATCCCTCTGTAGGACTTGACCTCAGTTGAAGTGAATGACCTCACCCAAGATAGCCCTCAGGGTTGGTACTAGGGTGAGACAAGTGAGATGCCTAGAACACAAAATTTAAGGAGGCACCCACTCTCAGGTACATGCAAGTTGTTGTTATCGTGTGCCCTTGAGTTGATTCTGACTCAAAGTGACCCTATACAACAGAGTAGAACTGCCTCCTAAGGTTTCCTAGGTTGAAATCTTTGCAGGAGCAGATCTCCACGCAAGTGCAATACTTTTTTTCTGCTGCCAATATATATTCACACACAACTTCAGAATCCTTGCTTCTCTACCCTTAAGAGCTAGGCCTATTATCAGATGTAGGTTGCAACTTTTTATTTTTACCATCAATAGTAACTTTTCAATATGTAGAACATTATACAATTTACAAAGTATTTTCATGTGTATATTCTTTTTATCCTTGAATAAAGCTTGACAATTAGGAGCTTTACAGCTAATAAGACTGATTTAGAGACATTAAGTGATTTTGCCAATAACAAGACCCAAGTCCTAACACACCACAAGTACCAATTTTTTCTACATTTGCCTTTCCAATATGCTAAGGACCTTTCTGGCAATATATTTTTTTTCTTTGTTTGTTTTAAGAATGAGTAAATGGAAAAAGCATGGGCAATGATGGCATAATTGTTCCTTCAGTCAAAATACAAGACAATAACAATACACACTAGCTCTGCATTGGCAATATACATCTAGAACCTGGGAAATCTCTAACATATGAAAATTAATTTTTTCATTATATCAGATAGTATTTCTTTTCTGGCACTAAACTATTAATCAGTAGATCTAGGGATGACTCGCTATGAGTCAGAATCAACTCGATGGCACTGGGTTTGGTTTTATTTATTTTTTTTTTTTGGTTAGGATTGACTGTTGCACTTTAAGTAATGGATTGTGTCATTTTAAGGAAATCACATCATCTCTGAGTTTCCTTTTCCCCATCTGCAAAACTGGTTCTCAGAATTTGTGATTTCAGGTATATGTATATATACATTCATTGAATAACTACCACATGGAAGACGAAATGTTCTCTCTCTCTCTATATATATATGTACATATACATATATATATATATATATGTATATATGGATTTAACTTAGAGTTGCCAACTTTTTCGTCTTCCAAGTAAAAATGTAAGGAAAAAGCTATCATGCTTAAATCACTATCTATCTGTCCTTTCATAAATGAACAGAATAAAGGATAATCCTTTAAAATGAATATATTCTGCTGATGCAGATCAATAAAAATGGCCTCATGACCAAGCCTGAGCTGAGGACTGGTCTTTGGGAACCACAGTCCTGAGTGATCTCCAAAAACCAAACCTGTTGCTGTCAAGTTGATTCCAACTCACAGCGACCCTACAGGACAGAGTAGAACTGTTCCATAGAGTTTCCAGGGAACGGCTGGTGGACTCAAACTGCTGACTTTTGGTTAGCAGCTGTAGCTCTTAAACACTACACAGTCAGGGTTTCTGGATGATCTCTAAGGTCCTTTTAATTTCTGAAGTTACAAACCTCTTTGTAGATAACACGAGAGTGTTTGTGAAAAAGCATGGTCTTTTGGTGTTTACAGTTTATAATGTTTCTTATTTTCTGGGGAATTTCATTAAGTGGCTTTCCATTGGGTGCTGGACACCAGAGGAGAGGCCCAACCCAAAGAAAGCCGATGGTTAAAGACAATGTTTGACTTCCAGCTTATTTTGTTTGGGAACCGTCCACATCCAGCAGAATTCCTAAGGCTTTAAGAGTCTTATGGACACACACTACCCACCCCCACAAGCTCTGCAAGCCCAGCAAGGCCAACTTGGTCTCTGGCAGGTAGTTGCCCTTGCACTCTGGCTGAAGTAGGAAACAGACCAACAATTAGCTTTAATGGCAGGAAAACCTGAAAAGGCCCCTTGGAAAGGGAAAAGGTGACAGCAGTTTTCAAACCCTGTTTGGTAGCAAAACAGTTCAACTTTATCCCTTATATTTGCTCTTCTTTCTAATTTACTTTTGAAAAATGTGGGATGTGAACTGTTGGAATGATAATTAAGGCTTATGTTATGCTTCATAGCTTGTAAAAAATATTTTTGTATGTTTTTTTCATTTTAATCCTCATGGCAGCCCACTGAAATGTATACTGTTTGCTCATTCCCTATATGGAGACACTGAGGCACTAAAACAAACAAACAAAAAACAAAACCCATTGTCGTTGAGCCAATTCTGACTCATAGCAAACCTATAGGACACAGTAGAATTGCCCCATAGAGTTTCCAAGGAGTGCCTGGTGGATTTGAACTGCTGAGTTGGTTAGCAGCCATAGCACTTAACCACTACACCACCAGGGTTTCCCACTGAGGCACAGATAAGGGAAATTATTGGCACAAAACCACAGACCAAGGATCAGTGGCACTAGATTCTCTGACTGGATAGCAACCATTCTAGATTATAATCTATGTGGGTAGACACCAAATGGGCACCCTCAGCACCCACCCAGCGTCCAGCATACGAAAGGCACTCAATAACGATTATCTGAGTAAGTGAATGAATGAGTGAATAAATGTGCTAAGGAACTAGAGTATAAGATTTACCCTGCCGAGTAGGGATTTTTGGAGACCCTGGGTGGTGTAAACAGTTTACATGCTTGGCTGCTAACAGAAAGTTTGGAGGTTCCCCTCTGACCAGAGACACCTCAGAAAAAAGGTCTTGTGATCTACTTCCGAAAAACCGGCCATTGAAAATCCTATGGAGCACAATTCTACCCTGGCACACATTGGGTAACCATGAGTTGGAGTTGACTTGACAGGAACAGTTTTCATTAGGCATCTTTGGTTAGACATAATGAACTTCTTGAGAACTCCCAGGGCTGAAAATGAGGAGATACCAGTGGATATGATCAGGTTCCTATTGTCATTTGTTCAACCATATTTATTGAACAACTACCAAGAGGAAGGGAAGATGCTAAATACTATGGAGGTTTTACAAGAATGTATATCAACCTCATCTTTCTGTGCCTGGAAAATACAGTTACAGTGTTAGTGATGTGGAAAATCAGCTTCTTTGCATCCTTCCCGCCTCTTCCTCCTACCTCCTCGGCTGCCTGCTTCCCACATCAATAAGGTTGGAAAATGCAAGCATCAGCCTATAGAGGCACTGTTAAGATTTCCTGTTACTCATCCCAGATTTCCATGACAGTCGAATAAACAGGGAAATAATAGAAAGCTACACCAGCTTTTCCATTGTGGCCATTTTCCTAGTAAATGAAATACGTCCTATAAATCAAAAGCTTTATTCTCCTGACTTCCAGTAAAATTGGAGAATTTCATTTCCATTTCTGGTCATCTTTGGTTAGTAATGTTTCCTAACACAAAAACTTAAATTAGTAATTCTCAATACTGAACACATTCACCAGGGGAGTCTTAAAAACATATAAGGCAATTTCCTGACTCCATCCAAGATCCACTAAGCCTGAATCTCTTGGTTTCATTTTCAAATTGCTTTTCCAAAAAGCGAAAGTTAAGAGCAAGTATATAGTTTTGCCATATAAGAGTACAGAGAAATGAAGAGTAGCTGAAGGGAGACGTGGAATAAAGGAAGGATTATTTCTGAATTTGAAATATCTAACACACACATCTTGATGGGAAAGATTCGGTAGAGAGAGACGAAGGAAGATATTGACGATTCAGGAGAACTTACAATTGCTGGAGGTAAGTCTTTGAGTAGCTACAAGAGGATGGGTTCAGTGCACAAACAGAGGGGCGGACCTTCAGTAAAATCATGGATGTTCATCTACATTAAATGAAGGAAGGCAGAATATGGTGAATTGGTAGATGCTGTGGTGAGAATATGTGGATGTTTTATTTCCTCAGTGAAATGGGAAACAAAGTCATGAAGAGAATGGTACAGGGATGGGGAAAAGAGATATTGGAGGTTTGAGAGCAGCAAAGATATGAAAACATTACCTAGAAAAATACATACATAATGATTGAACCAGGAAAATGTGACACATGTAAGTAGCACATCAAAAACAAGGACCTGCCCTTATGGGATTTACATTCCAATAACAGAAGAAATAAATAATCAAATATCAGATAAGTGCTATGAAGAAAATTAAACAAGGCAAGGGCATACTGAGGTCACACCATATAGGGTGGTCAAGGAAGACCTCCTGCTTAGGCGACACTTGAAGAAGTTCTGAAAACACAGAGGGAGTAAGATTGAGAGGGGTGATTATTCCAAGCAAAGAGAACCCCATGTGCCCAATTCATCACGTGTTCGAGGAACAATTAGGTGAGTGTAGCTGGAATGGAGTGAGCAAGGGGAAGAGTAGGAGGGCATGAAAGAAGAAAATAGGTCAAGGAAGCGATTGAGATGGTCTTGTGGAGCACAGTAAGGACTTTGAGCTTATTCTACATGTTGAGGGAAGCCACTACAGGGTTTTGGGGAGGAAATTAATCATCTGACTTCTGCTTTAAAAGAATCTCTCTGCTGCTCTACTGAGAATAGACTGTAAGGTAGTGTCTCAGGCCGGGTTATCTAGAGAAGCAAAACCAGTAAAGTATATAAATACCTATAAAGAGAGGTTTATATAAAAGAAATGGCTCACTCAGTTGTAGAGGCTGGAACATCCCAAATCCATGGGTCAAGCTGGAGGCTTTTCTTGATTCACATATCCACAGGGTCTGGTGAACCCAAGATCGGAAGCTCAGACAGCAGGGCTCTTGTTCAGAGGCTGCAAAGACCAAGGAATCCCAAGATCAGCAGGCAACACCACAGGTAAGTTGCTAACTCAAGTCTCAAAAACAGGAGGTCAGAGGAGCAAGACCCAGCTGCAGGATCCAGAGCAAGCAAAAGCCCACAAGCCTTGATGGAATGTCCACTTATATTCAATGCAGGCCATATGCCCAAGGAAATCCCTTTCAACTGATTGGCTAATCATCATGGAAGTGATCACATTATATCAAATCTCATCATGGAGGTGATCACATCATCATAGGACTGACAAACTACATCCTATCTGCCATAACACTGAGAATCATGGCCCAGGCAAGTTGATACACAACCTTAATGATCACAGAGTAGCAAGTATGGAATCAGGCAGACTAGCTAGGAAACAACGTCAATATTTCAGGAGAGAGATGATTGTGGTTTGTGAGTAGCAGTGGAGGTGGTGGGAAGCGGTCATACTTAAATATTCTATGTAACAAGAGAGAGAGATATCATAAAATTCAAACTGAAGCTATGGAATAGAAAAACATAATCGCAACCCATATAACTAACCAGGATTATTATCAGAACATATACAGCTCTCTTATGAATCTATAGGAAAAAGATAATCCAACAGAAAAATAGACAAAAGATATGAACTTTTAATTCATGGTGGTGGAGGACTGGCTGATAAGCTTATAAGAAGGCACTTAAATTTATTTACTAGAATTCAGGAACAAAAATTAATAAATTAATTTAAAACCGTTAAAACAAGGAGATATTAATCTATAGCATTGAGATTGGCAAAAATCAATAAATCTAGTAATGTGTAATGTTGGCAAGGATGTGGGGAAAGGGATATGAATACCATATTGGTAGGATCATTCATTACTACCATCATTTTGTAGAGTGATTTGACAATATGTAGCAAAGTTGAAGATCCATATACTCTAAAATAGAAAAACCCAAACCTGTTGTCATTGAGTCGATCCCAACTCATAGTAACCGTCATAGGACAGAATACAACTGCCCCATAGGGTTTTTAAAGCTGAAATCTTTACAGAAGCAAACTGCCACATCTTTCTTTCATGGAGCCACTAATGGGTTCAAACCACAAACTTTTTGTTAGGAGCAGAGTGCTTTAACCACTGAGCTAGCAGGGCTCCTTCATATACTCTAAGCTCAAAAAAAATAAAACCTGCTGCTATCGAGTCACCAGAAATTCCACTTCTGGATTTCTATTTTAAAAAACAAACAAACCAGAAAAGTTGCTCAGAGTCAGGCTCTTAGTTAATAGTAGACTCAGATTTTGAACTCAGAAAATCTCATGACAGATGACAGAATTTGGTTCCTAATACAATATTAGATCATTTAAAATTAATAAGCGAGATCAAAATATAACAGAGATAAATGCCCAAAATGTAATGTTGAATGTAAAAAGCATCTAGCCAAAGGATACTTTTAATACTATATAATTTATGGAATTTTTAAAACACAAAAAATAGAAGCTGTATCTGTGGAAGACAGAGTTAGGATTAATTATGTGATTCTTTTTTTTTTTTTCTTTTTAGAGACAGCTGAATCAAATATTAGAAAATGTTAATATCTTTTTAGTCTTTGTCATGTGTAATAAGCGTCTGCTAGATTATTTTCTATGCTCTTCTCTGTATGAAATATTTTATAATTAAAAATATATTTTCCCTTTTTTAAAAAGCATACTATAGTGCCGTAATTTTTTTTTATTAAGTTGGACAGTAAATGCCAAGTCCATAAATTGGCAGTTAATTCCTTCTGTCTTGAGTATAAATAAAATATAACATAGTAAAGAAAATTTTCTTGTTTGCTTTGTAATTGTTGTATTAAGTGAGCAATTTACTTTAACATCTATTGGTTGTTTTACAAAAGAGTCTCAACCCCTTTACGAGTCAGGTTGCTGAGCTGATCACGCAGAGGATTAAAGGAAGTAATTGGAAACAGACACAACATCTAAAAAGTCTCCACTGTAAAAAGCAGAAATGAGACTGAGAGAGAGCTGGGCATAGATGAAGTTACCTCATACTTCTGGAGGCATCCCTCTGCCCTTATTAAAAGAAAGCTTGTCATCATCTCCAGTGCCACCGCCTCAAATATAAAGAGAAAATTATTTTCTCCACGTGGACAAGAAAGAACACTGATTTAGAAGTTGGTTTCCCTGAGACACAAGACAGAATCAGTGATTGGAATCCTATGTTGCCTCATTAGAAAAAAAGAATGTTAATGTAGGATTTACACATTGAAAAGCTCTAAAGAAGCTGAAATGCAGTCATAAAAGAAATGAAGAGTCTTAAGAAACCAGGAGTAGTTAAGAAATTAACTAAATAGAATAATTTCTGTCAATTTCCGGAACTCTGGTAAAAATTCCTATATGTCAAGAAAAGCATCAAACATTGTTCAGTGTTACTGGGAGATAATTTTCAATGAGTCTCTTACATTTCCATGCATCTTCTGTGCAGAGGGAGCCCTGGTTGTGCAGTTGTTAAGAGCTTGGCTGCTAACCAAAAAGGTCAGCGGTTCAAATCCCCCAGCAGCTCCTTGGAAACTCTATAGGGGCAGTTCTACTCTGTCCTATAGGGTAGCTATGAGTTAGAATTGACTTGACATCCTTTTGTTTTGTATTATTTTTTCAACAATGTTTATATAGTAAACAACCTTGGAAGATAGAGATAGTATCTCCCTCAGAAGAGAGGGATGGTTTGTTTGCTGTTCAGCATAAAAGGTAGGGGTTTCTTCAGCTCAGGATTCCTCAACTATGAAGCAAACCCACTGTGTGTATAGCACCCACCTGGGCCATTTCATATTGCCCCGTGAAATTCTGGAAACAAGGAACCAATGAGAACATGAAGCTCGAGCTACTTGCTGTGTCATGACTAACAAAGCCCTTTGTTTCTGACTCAGGAGTCTTGTGTCCTTTGTCAGCATCCATGAAACCATAGCAGTGTAACTTGTATTATCTTGCAAGTAGGGTAAAATCTCAGACCCTTCACACTGCTTGGTAAATGTCACTTCTAAGGTTAATGGTTGAATATATCAATGGTTGAATATATCAAGTTCAGATTCGACAAACATTTATTGAGCACTCACTACGTGCCAGGTACTATGCTAAGTAAGCACTTTACATATATTATCTCAATACTCACATTGGCTCAATGAGGAACTGAGCCATAGCCAGGTTACATGACCTACTCAGTCACATAGTTCATGAGTGACATTCTGTAAGGCAGTCTGACTGGAGCCTCCACTCTTACCACTTTCTCTGCCTATAGTAACGCTATCAAATTGAAATTGTTGTCCCTATTAACAATAAAGAACAAGATTCTGAAAAGGTAGTGCTTGCTCAAAGACACAAAACTCGCTCATGTAAAGTTAAACTGTCAACTTCATTATGAAATCAAAAGACAATTATTGATTTGTAGGTAAAGATGTAGCTTTCAAATGCTTAGCATTAAAAGCTTGATTCTTGCTGTGATCTTTCAGTGTTGTCCATTTATTGTGTAGTTCTTGTACTTTAAGCAAAAGAAGCACATTGTTGCTGGTAAAATCATCTGAAAGATGCAAAAATTAGTGAGCAAAAGTTTGAGGAGAAACAGGATTTGCAAAGTCTCAAGTTATCTCCCCCAAGAAACTTATCAACTACAAAGGAAAAAATAGTGATTTTACAGTAGAGAAACCCATCAGATGCCAACTTAACTAAGTGACCTCAGTACATTACCAGTAATATGGCAAATTGACATCATAAACTTTTTTATATGATGCACTGAGAAGGAGATGACATCATTTTTGTAATATTCTTGCCAAAAAAATGCATAACCTTTTTCCAATTGTGAGGAAACATCAGACAAACTCAAATTGAGGAATGTTCTACAAAATAACTGATCAGTACTCTTCGAAAGCCTTTCTTCCTAGTCTGTCTTACTCTTGAAGTTCTACTGAAACCCGTCCACGATGGGTGACCCCAGTGGTATTTGAAATACCAGTAGCATAGCTTCCAGCTTCAGAGCAACATGTAAGCCACCACAATATGACAAATTGATGGACAGGTGGTACATCTACTTATAAAATCAGCCAATGAAAACTCTGCAGATCACAACAGAATATTGTCTGATATAGTGCTGAAAGATGAGCCCCTTAGGTTGGAAAGCACTCAAAATTCACGGTGGCTGCAACAATGGGCTCGAGCATACCAGGGGCGGTGAAGATGGCACAGGACCAGGCAACATTTTATTGTGCTGTACATGGGTTTGTCACTAGTCAGAGCCTCCTCAATGGCAGCTAACACCAATAACAAAAACTCTTCAAAAGTGCCAATGTCATGAAAGATGAAGAAAAACTGAGAAATTATTACAGTCTTGAAGATACGAAGGGGAAATAACTAGATGTAATGTGGGATCTTGGATAAGATCCTGGAACAGTAAAAGACATTAGTGTTAAAACTGGTGAAATTAGAAAAATGTCTGCAGTTTACCTAACAATGCTGTGAATGTTAATTTCCTACACTTGATAACTGTACTATGGTTACTTAGGATGTTAACTAGGGGAGACAGAATGAGGAATATAATAGAATTCTTTGTACTATTTCTACAACTTTTCTATAAGTCTAAACTTAGTTCAAAATAAGTTTTTTTTTTTTTTTAAGTCTAAATTATTTAGCTACTTATTGGAAACCCTGGTGGCATAGTGGTTAAGTGCTACAGCTGCTAACCAAGAGGTCAGCAGATCGAACCGACCAGGCACTCTTTGGAAACTCTATCGGGCAGTTCTACTCTGTCCTATAGGGTCACTATGAGTCGGAATCAACTCGACAGCACTGGGTTTTTCTTTTTTGGTTTGTTGTATAAAATAATGTTTTATGAAACATATATACAGTGGTTTGTTGAGTCAGAATCAATGGACGGCAACTTGGTTTTAGTATAATGGTTAAGAGCATGTTCTCTGCATTTGAACTCCAGCTTTGCTACTTCTTAAATGTATAATGTTAGGCAAGTTACTAATCATTCTGTGCTCTGATTTCATCTCAAAAATGAATGTAATGATAATAATACCTACTCTGCAAGGTTGTTGTGAGTGTGGAATAAGTGTATCCTTAATAAATGCTGAGAACAGAAGTAAACGCTGAATAAACATTCAATACATGTTGCCCGTTTTACAGTTAAGCATACAGTGGTTCATCTATGCCAGGAGGCTTTGGGTTTCACGAGTCAGAAGATGACCTAATCAAAGACACCAATCACCTCTTGGCAGTGAAAAGCAGAAGAGTCCGAGGAGCAAAGGTGCATCTCTTTAGGGTGTGTTCTGAACCAGAGTCTTCAGCTCAAATGCCAACAAGGGTCAAGCCTGTGACTCCAGTGAGTGAAGCCAATCTGGGAGGGAATGTGGGAACTAGAAAGTCTGTGCCCTGTCCAAGGGGAACAACTGCATCCTGCTGTCACCATGACAAAACGTGGGGCAATATTGCCAATTTTTCAAGAAAAGCCAGAATCTTGGCTTTTTATTTAAAAAAAAAAAATCTCCCAACTTCTAAATGTTGGCAAATGATTCAAATATTTGAAGTTTTCTGGAACCAATGCTGTTGTTGTTGAGTGTTGTTCAGTGGATTCCAACTCATAGCAGCCCGATCTGACAGAGTAGAACTGCCCCATAGAGTTTTCGAAACTGTCATCTTTAGGGAAGCCCATTACCAAGTCTTTCTCCCATGGACGGCCAGCCTTTCCGTTAGCATCTGAGCACTTAACCATCTGCGCCACTAGTGTTCCTCAGAACCAATGCTACAAAGGTCAAACTAAAAATGTCAGTGAGCCAGATACAACCGGTGACTTCCAGTCTGGGTCCTTCATTTTGAATGGCCAACTTCTTAGCAGATACAACTGGTGGGGCTGCAAGAGGGTAGGACTTTGTGAACAAAATACTTGGGTACGAATTCACTTCTACCATAATTAGTGTTTTCTACAAACATGTGCATGCACAAGCACACACACACGTGAACTCACACACACATATGTACACCCAAACACAAAGTCCCCTCGTCATATAAACTTGAGAAACTCAGAATTAAACAATATTAAACACTTTCTTCTTTTTTTTCATTACAAGTCTCAGAATCTCTCATACACTCTTGAACATCGTGAATCCTTCCGATTAGAAGTCACGCTATCCTTTCTTTCTTCTTCTTCCCTGTATTTATCTGTCATAGGGCCTTTTCTGAAGAGCAACTCATGGGACAAGTATTCTGTGAAAATGCTTGGGGGACACTGGACTAGATGGTCTCTGAGGCTCCTCCAGCTCTGACCCTCCAGGATCCTGAGCTCAGCATCAATATACTGCGTCTTTTTCCTTTTCCCCCTCTGCTTGGCACATGGTGGACCCTGGTAAATGCTTACTGAATCAATTGCTGCTTGCAAAGAGATTTGGGTTCCACAAAGGAGCGTGTACTTGAATTTAGAAAAGAAATAACTCCAGATGCTACACTGAACTGAAGCAAACCCAATGGCTCTGTCAGTTGGCTTTGATTGTTTATAAAGGAAAATCCAAACAAAGCAGGAGGTAGAATTTATTTCAGTAAACAGCATCTTTCAAAGAGAAGGAATGCTCTCTCCTCCAGGAGAGGCAGCCTCACTGCTGTTACAATCAGAAAACATTTGCATAACAACCACTTGGTTAAAGAAAACAACATGTTCAAACAGCAGAACACTGGGATTCCTCAGGGCATTTGGGGTATGTGGGTGTGTGTGTGAGTGTGTGTGTATGTATGTGTGTGCTTTGGAAGGAAGGCAGGGGACGATACACTCGCATTCATATTCATCTTTATGTCTAAGAGCATTTGATATCTCTGGATAGAAAGTAAAAGCTTTATAGATATAGCGCATTTAAGCACTTAATGAACTTTACACTTTACCTTGTCAAACACCCGTCTTTTGGGAAGAGGGCCCAGAGAGGTTTAGTGGACTTCCAAAGGACTAGATTCCACCCCAGTTCCCTTCCTAGCCTACTCCTTTCGGCCTAGTGTTCTTTCCCGACTAGGATGCCTCTTAAAGCATAGGAACATTTTAAGTTATGAAGCCACATCTCTAAATAGATAATTCAGGCAGCAGTAAGACAAAGATGGGAAGAGGCAGAGTCAGACAGGAAAGTAAATCGTTGGTCAAAGCGAGGGAGTTAAGCTCTAAAGCAATGAAATCACATACCCAAATCCAAAATAAATCTAGTCATATTCTAGGAGATATTATAAACTGTTGTTAGCTGCCACAGAGTCAGCCCCAACACATTGCCAACCCCATACACAACTGAAGGAAACCTCTCCCAGTCCTAAGCCATCCCCATGATTGACTGCAGATCAGAACACTGTGATTCATAGGGTTTTCACTGGCTAATATTCAGAAATAGATCACTAGGCTTTTCTTCCTAGTCTGTCTTAGTCTGGAAACTCTACTGAAACCTGCTCAGCATTGTAGCAACACACAAGCCTCCATGAACAGACAGAATGTGGCTGCAAATGACATGTGTCTTAGGCTGGGCTCTCTAGAGAAGCAAAACCAGTGAAGCATATAAATATAGAGAGAGATTTATGTCAAGGAAAAGAGCTCACAGGATTGCAGAGGCCAAAACATTCCATATCCATGGATAGAGGTTTCTCTTGATTCACGTAGTCTCAGGGTCTGGCAAACCCAAGGTCAGCAGGTCGGAGAGCAGGGCTCTTGTTCACAGGCTGTGAAGGTCAACAAATCCCGAGATAGGCAGATAAGCTGCTAGCTCAAGTTCCAAGAACCTGAAGTCAGGTGAACAGGAGCCAGCTGCGGGATCCAGAGCAGGCAAAAGCCAGAACATCTGCTTATATTCGTATGTAGGCCACATGCCCAAGGAAACATTCTTTCAACTGATTGGCTACTCATAGCAGATCCCATCATGGGGGTGATCACACATAAACACTGAGAATCATGGCCCAGCCAAGATGACACAAAATCTCAACCATCACAAGGTGCGTAGCTGGCAATCAAACCCTGGTCTCCCCCATGGAAGGTGAACCACAAATGCTTCTATTCTAAACTATGATAATAATAACTCTACCTAGCTAACACGTATTGAGAGTTCTCTGTGCCAAGCACTGTCCTGTTTTCTATACTCCATCTTGTTCAATTCTCACTATAACTCTCCTCTGCAGGAAAGGTAACACCATCACAGCTTTAACAGGTGAGAGAATTGATAGTCAAGAAGCTTAAATAAGTCATTGACCAAGAGTATACTGTTCATAAGTGGACATGTTGGGATTTGGACTCAGGTCTTTCTGATTCCAAAGACTTGACTTTTCCCACCACACCAAAGGAATAATGGAAAGTCACTTAGGGTGTATAAGTCGATTTGTGCATCTCTTATTTTATGGCTACTATGTGCTCTGTAGGTGTCAGCCACTGTGGTCAGTGCTGAGGAGGAAGTCATGAATCAGATCCCACCTGAGCATTCAAGGTGGGTTCAGGGAGGGTGAGGAAGGCAAGACATTGTGAGTATTATGATCTGAACCATAGGAAAGCACCATCGGTACCCATTCACTCAACTGGGGGGATCCAGGAAGGCTGCTTGAAATTGATGGCATTTGAGGGAGTCCTGAAAGAAGAGCAATGAAGCAAGAAGGTAGAGCAGGAAGAAAATGCTGTCCCAGACACCAAGAACTGCAGAAAAGAAGATGGGCTTTTTGGGGGAAAAACCGTGCACTGTCTGGGACACAAGATGTGTCCTGAGAAGTAAAGGGAGATGAACTTGGAAAACTTCAGGATCCTGAACTTCAGGTTGAATAGTTTGAACTTTATGTCATAAGTAATGAGGGTGGTGTGGGGTAGGTTAAGTTTAAAATGTGAGCATAGGAATGGCCCAAATGAAATGGGAACCAGACTACGGAGAACATAGACTAAAAGGGGACAGTCTTTTAGAGTTAGACAGACCTGTGTTAGAATTCCAGCTCTGCTACCCGCTAGATGTATGACCTTAGACAAGTTACTCACCTCTCTGAACCTCAACTTCCTCATTTGTAAAATAAGAATATCAATAATATCTAGCTCACAAGATTGTTGTGAGAGTTAAAGAATGATAAAAACAAAGTGTCTTTAAAAGTGCCTTACACATGTGAACTATTATTCACGTGGTGGGTCCTGCTTTTCATAATGTTTGGTTTGTCAGTGGTTTGAGGCAATCATGCCAAGGTCTTTTTTCCTTCAAAAATTGCCCCATGGCTATTATATACAAAGGGAGAGTGGTGTAGTGGAAAGGAGCACTAATTTTAGAGGCAGGCAGGCTCAGTTTCTGATTCTGATCCCCTAGTTGTTGGTAGGAGCCTGAGCTGAATGACTTTAGACCAATTATGGCCTTCTCTGGCATTTCGGGTTCTCTTCCAGGACAGTCGTTGGCACAGAATTGATAATCAGCAAACATCAGCACCCTTCTCTTCCTTTCTAGGCCTAGTGTTGCCTGTGATTCTAGTCAATTACTTAGCTTCCCTGGGCCTCAATTTTCTCATTAGGAAAACGGGAATAATAATCTGCCCTAGATACTTTATGGAATTATTCTGAAGATCAAATAGCAGATGGGCTAACATGAAATAATGCTTTGTAAACTGAATCACTTTACAAACATACGGAATCGTAATTAGAAACTCAGCCAATGCTCAAATGGGTCCACTGAAGCTCTGAGTCCCCGAGGCAAAGAGGATTTAATATTTGGAGTGGCCACACGAGCTCCATGGAAGAATAACAATGAAACTTTCATCTCCTGGTCCAATAATAGTGAAAAACGGTTTACCTTTAAGAGCCTATTCATTGCTACCCTGTGAAAACAGAACTATAGTCTGTAAAACCAAGGCCAATTAAATCGACACAATTCGGCATCCTGCCTCTCATCGGTTTCACCTCTTTCTCTTTCTCCCCCAACAAATAGCCTCTCCCTACTCCCCTGTCTTCAGGATGAAGCCTTACATCTGTGAAGATCGTAAAACACACGACATACCTTGAAAAAAAGTCAGAGACATACAGACCCAGACATACACACTGGCACATCAGCACACCCCTCCCCAACACTCTCTTTAGAAAAGGGAAGAACCAGCGGGGAAGAGCTGTACTGATGGAGTCCTGAGCAAACCGTGGGCACTTTTAGAAACTTTCCACATTCTTTAAACACCAAGACACACAGGCTGAGCCTAGAATCAGCCCTGGATGAACGTTCAGAATCTAAATGCCCTCTGATTATATATCGGAACACTTGTTCCCAGGGTCTGCAAAAGCAGACCTCGGTTTCTTTTCCTATCATAAACGTGCTGCTATCGAGTCAATTCTGGCTCATGGTGACCCCAAGTGTGTCAGAGTAGAACTATACTGCAAAGCGTTTTCAAGGCTGGGATCTTTGGGAAGCAGATCACCCGGTATATCTTCCGAGACAGCTCTGCTTTGAACTGCCAACCTTTTGGATAGGAGCCGAGTGCAAACCATCTGTGCCACGCAGGAACCCTCTCTTGTCATTAAAAAAAAAAAAAAAAAAAAAAAACCTGTTGCAGCCGAATCAATTCCAACTCATAGCAACCCTATAGGACAGAGTAGAACTGCCCCATAGGGTTTCCAGGGACTGCCTGGTGGATTTGAACTGCCCACCTTTTTTTGGTTAGCAGCTGAACTCTTAACCACTAAGCCACTGGGGTTTCCTTTCTTGTCATGTTGTTGTTGTTAGGTGCCATTGAGTCAGTTCTGACTTATAGTGACCCTACGCACAACAGAACAAAACACTGCCTGGTCCTGCGCCATCCTCACAATTGTTGCTCTGCTTGAGCCCATTGTTGCAGCCACTGTGTCAATCCATCTTGTTGAGGGTCTTCTTCTTTTTCACTGACCCTTTATTTTACCAAGCATGATGTCCTTCTCCAGGGACCGGTCTCTCCTGAAAACATGTCCAAAGTATGTGAGACGTAGTCTCTCCGTCCTTGCTTCTAAGGAGCATTCTGGTTGTACTTCTTCCAAGACAGATTTGTTCTTTGTTTTGGCAGTCCATGGTATATTCAAGGTTCTTCAACAACACCACAATTCAAAGCCTTCACTTATTCGGTCTTCCTAATTCATTGTCCAGCTTTCACATGCATATGAGGTGTTTGCAGACACCATGGCTTGGGGTCATGCTTACCTTAGCCCTCAAGGTGAGGGAAAAATCACCCCATTGAATTTGAAAATATTATATTTTTATTTTTTACTTTTGCTCCTTTGGGGACAGTGTGAAAGAGAAAGACCTGAGTTGTGATGGAAAGAATACTGGACTTGAAGTGAAACCGTCAGAATCCAAATACATATTGTGCTCCTCATAAGCTATGTGAGAGTCATTTCCAACCTGTAATATGGGTAATAACGCCCACCTCCCAGGGTTGTTGGAAGGCTCAAAAGAAATATCCTGGAAATAAAAGACCTTTATATGCTGTATATTTATACTGCTGAATAAATATGAGTTGTCATCATGCTAAAGGGCAATGAATTTGGGTTGGGAGATCTAGGGTCTGAGTCCTGGCTTTGCCATTAACTAGCTATGCGACCTTCACAAATGATTTCACCTCGTTGAGGCTCATTGTCCTCATATCATTCAAGAAATGTTTATAAAACCTCTACCATGTGGCAAGTACTGTCAATCACTCTAAAAAGTGTTATTTAAATATAAGGTATAAATGCAATTATTGATGAGTTATTACTGGCTAAGTTTATGAATTATATAATACCAGCATTTCAAAGTGGTATCCTCCCTTATGCTTTGCATTTCTAGGTTGTATTGGTCTCTGTGATCTTAGCTTCCAAGTCTAATTTATAATTTCCCAGGTTTTGAAATGTTCAATATTTTTAATGTCTACTTTACTATTTATTATTTACTATTTGCTCCTTAGAAGCAAGGATGGTGAGACTACACCTCACTTACTTTGGACATGTTCTCAGGAGGGATCAGGACATATGCTTGGTAAAGTAGAGGCCAGCGAAAAAGAGGAAGACCCTCAATGAAATGGATTGACACAGTGGCTGCAACAGTGGGCTCAAGCATAACGATGATTACGAGGATGGAGCAGGACCGGGCAGTGTTTTGTTCTGTTGTGCACAGAATAACTATAAGTCAAAGATGACTTGACGGCACCTAACAACAACAACTTTACTATTTTAGCATAATCATATTGAGAAAGCTGCTGCAAATACTTTGTAGGATAAAATGCAGTCATGATATACAAATAAACAAATAAGCTAAGGAAAATGTTCCAAGATTGAAACTTTGTGGTTTTGCCTAAATAAATCTGGTGTCATTCTCTGATTACCAATCTTCAAACCTGTCCTAACGTAAGGACTAAAGTGGAGATGCTAGAAGCTAAAAAAGGAAGATACTGCTCTGAGGAGGTTGCTGCCATTCATAACGTAGTGTAAAGAACAATGACAGCAGTTTTCTTGATAACTAGATTTGAAGATGGGCAAGAAAGAGTTGAAATCAAAGAGAGTTCTGTACACCATGGGGAGGGGGGCTAGTGGTAACTCCCATCAGGAGAAGGATGGGGGAAGAAGGGAAAAGAGAAGGGATGAACTGACCAAGTCAAGGAATCTAGCTTTGTTGAACACTTACTATGCATCTACACTAAACTGAATGTCTCACAGCTGCTATCACATTTAAATCCTTATCTACCTGTAAGGAGGTGGAACCATACGTTTTTCTCAACTTACCCAAGTCTACATGTCTATGAAATTCAAACTCGAATTTTTCTGATTTTAAGTTTGCACCATATTCCACTCCCGGATGCTGATTGTCTTCCTAACCTTGATGAGGGTTAGCACTGCCCCTGACAACAGCCTCTGTTGTTGTCTCAGGCTGCCCCCTGAAATACAGGTGAGCCCAGTGGGGGGCGCAGTACACTCAATCCATCCACTTTGCTTCTAAATAAACTTTATTCTTTGTCCTCCCTGTCCTCTGACTCCTGGTCCAGAGCTGTTCCACAGCTGCCACATAAAGGACAACATAGACTTAATATGGAATCAGCTTGCATCTAACTCAGTATACGCTCTGCCCAGGGTGAGGAGGAGAAAATTTCTAGCCATGCTTCGGATGAAACATCTTCCTTCTAAAGAAGCTTAGATTGTGTGGCAAAACTCAGGTTGGTGTGATGGAAGGAATACAGAACTTTGTCACAAAGATCAAATCCAGGCTGTATAGCTGTGCTGTCCAACAGAAGTTTCTACAATGATGGACACATCCTATGCCTATACTGTTCAATACAGAAGCCACTAGTCACATGTGGCTATAAAGCACTCGAAATGTGGCTAGTGCAACTGAGGAACTGAGTTTTTAATTGTATTTAAAAACCCATTGCTGTCAAGTCGATTCTGTCTCATAGCAACCCTATAGGACAGGGGAGAACTGCCTCACAGAGTTTCCAAGGAGTGGCTGGTGCATTCGAACTGCTGACCTTTTTTGGTTAGCAGCCATCGCTAGCTGTAGCTCTTACGCACTGCGCCACCAGGCTCCACTAATTGTATTTAGATGTAATTTCAATTTAAATAGCCATAAGTGTGGCTAGTGGCTACTGTGTGAGACAGCTCAGCTCTATTTCTTCCTAGTTGAGTGACCTTGAACAAGTCACTTCACTTCTCTGAGCCGGAGATCAGTCATCTGTAAAATGTTCATGATTTTGCTACCTCACAACTTAGTTGGATTGAGAAAGTGAAAGAACCATACAAGTGCCTAGCACAAAACCTTGCACTTAATAAGTACTCAAGAGACCTCAGCTGAATCTGAAAATGTGAATCTCATACAGTCCAAAAGAAATGCAAGTTAAAAGTCTAAGCCTGGGTTTTTCTCATGAATTGATTCCTTATGATTGCTTTATTCATCCAAATCTCATTTGCCTGCCAAGAATGACCTCGGAGAAAGCGAGGGCTGAAGAAAGCCACTCTAGTTATAGGGCTGTGGGTACAACCCGTACCCCTGACTACCCTGCTTCTCCCTGGCACTCTGACATGTCATTTTCTCCAGGTGGCAATGACGGGAGTAGCTGAAAGCAGGGTGAAGTGCTCTGCATCTGGTGTAGCCACAGATCTTGGAGAGTTTTGCCAAAAACTCCTCTCCTTCCACTTCTTAAAAACGTTGTTTTCAGAAACATTCACCCATCTGGTTCTGATTCATTTGCACTTAACTCATCAGAGGGTGGTGTTGTAATACTAGACTGACTTCCAAAAAGTTCCAATTTACATATCTCCTAGTCTCTTTCCTTAGAAACAGGGGAATGGGTTTGGCAACATACTAAAGATGCAGCACGAGGTACGAAATAGCAGTCCCTGCTCCACTACAAACTCTCCAGAGGCTCCAAGCAGGCCCTACTCTCTCAGTCTTGACCTCCTCCCCAGGAGCTGAGGATTTTAACTGAGTGGCAACTCAGCTTCTTACAATATGACTACTATCCAGTAGTTCTCTAATGTGGGAAAGCCCAGTATTTCTACAGAAGGCAGTTATCACCAAGAATTCACACAGAATTAGACAGTTTGTTGAAAGAAGTGTAGAAGATGCTTTGAAATGACAAAACAAGGAAAGGAAGGAAGGGAGAGAGGAAGAGAGAGAGAGGGATAAAGAAAGAGGGAGAAAGGAGGGGAGGAAAGAAAGAAAAGGAAAGGAAATGTGCTTATCTGTCACCAGGGGTCCACAAGAGTTTAGGAAAACCAAATAATCCTAGATTGACCACATTTTTTGAAGTTGATAAAATGACTAGATTATTAGATCAGGCCTGATATTTGAATAGCTCTACATTAAGCAAGGTCTTCTGTGCTAGTCTGATGAATAAAAGAGAGCAATGCACAACAGGATTGGACCATTATGATCCATGAGATTTTCACTGGCTGATTTTGGGGAAGTAGATCACCAGGCCTTTCTTCCTAGTCTGTCTTAGTCTGGAAGCTCTACTGAAACCTGTTCAGCATCATAGTAACACTCAAGCCTCCAGTGACAGACTGGTGGTGGTAGGTCAGATAGCCGTATGGTTTAAATGGCAAATCCAGGGTTCAAATCTAGGGCTGTCTGAAACCAAAAACCTGCTATCTTTACACTTACACTTTGTTGTCCAACGATGGTTATAAAACCTCCTATGACTTATATTCACTCTGAGATCGAGATGCTATGGAGTAGATTATTGCACTGAGTGGGAGTCAAACTAGATGACCAGACCGTCCATTTTGAGTTGGACATCAGTGCATATAGATGCATAAAATAAATTCAGGGTTCTTTAAATAGCAGCCTCAGCCAGAGTGCTTGTGGGTTCATTTCCCCAAATAGTGAGGCGTTACTACAAAACTCACTGACTACCCAGGTGACCGTTGTTGGAGACGATTTCATAAGACCCCTTGTGTTATGAATCGAGTTGTCTCCCCCCAAAAGGTATAAAGTCCTAACCCCTGCATCTGTGAATGTGATTTTGTTTGGGGAAATAGGGTCTTTCTTTGAAGATATTAGCAGTTAAATCATACCAAAGTAGAGCAAATCCTAATCCTAATTCCTTCTGAGGAGTGTCTTATAAAAGAAGAGTCACACACAGGGGGACGACAGATGCCATGTGACTTCAGAGCTAGCTGCATCTGTTAGCAGCACAGGAATGCCTAAGATTGTAGGCAGCCACTAGGAACTGGGACAGAGGCACAGAGGAGTTCCTCTCCCAAAGCCCTCAGGAGAAATTGACATGGCCAATGCCTTGACTTGGAGTTCTCGCCACCAGAACTGTGAGGCAGTGAATTTCTGTTCTTTAAAGGTACCCACTTTGTAGTATTTTGTTATGCCAGCCCTAGGAGACTAAGACACCTTGGTTTCAATGATCTCCTCCAGGATAATAACCCCGAGTTTATATTTTCAGGATGATATTTTTCTCTGACCTCCTATCTCATATGCACAATTACCTCCTTAACATCTTCACCCAGATATCTCATCATCTGTTGCCGTTAAGTTGAATCCGACTCATAGCAACCCTACAGGACAGAGTAGAACTGTCCCGTAGTTTCCAAGGAGCACCTGGTGGATTCGAACTGCCAACCTTTTGGCTAGCAGCCGTAGCTCTTAACCACTACACCACCAGGGTTTCTGGATGTCTCATAGGGATTTCAAATTAAACATGTTCAAAATAAACTTACATTCTTCTCCCACGAACTGTTCCCCATCTAATGCCGTTCGCCTGAGTAAAGAGCAATGCCATCTACCGAACTGATCAAGAGACGTTAGACACGAAGTGCCTACCACTGTAAGTACCTCTGCTTTTTCTTGAACCTTGCTTCCAAACCCTGAGATTTAGAAAATTGTGAGCTAAATGGAATTCAGATCTGTCCTTTTATATTCCTCACACATTGGGTCTTTCAGTAGTTAAGACTTTATCTTCCTAGGACTTAGGGTTGCTGGTGCCATTTCCTTCTGGGATAGTTTCCATTAGACTGTGAGGCCTGGAGAAGGCAAGGAGCACCTTCTGTCCATCCTAAATTCCTGGCACAAAGTGAGTACAACAAAGTGAGAGCTAGCAACTCTCTCTACATTCCTTCTGTCGCTTATCATTACCTGCATTCTAAAATTTATCATACGAGCTATATTAATTCTTCCTCTCCAAACTGTAAGCTTCATCTTCTTGATTTATCTTTGCTATCTTAACACCAAGCTCATCCCCAGGGATGGATTACCCAATAAGCAAAGTAAGCACAGGCTTACTTGTGCTTACATACTAATCCATAGTGCGCAATTTCACCTGTGCACTACAGATCAGTGAGTAAACACAAATAAGCCCATGCGTACCTTGCTTACCGTAAGCCCATGTGTATTTTGTTTACTGGTTAATCAGCCCCTGCTTGTCCCTGACACTTGGGAAGTGTTAAAAGGGTGTGTAAATGAAAGAAGAAATGAATTAACAGATGAAGAATCTGAGGAACTGATGAGGCACTCAGTCTATGAGGCAGCCCTGAGAAAACGGCCTTTCTCTGAATATGCCACATCCGATTCAAGAGGAAAACTTCAGGAAGAGCTTGTAGTTCAGTGGAAATTTCTCACCAGCAATCACCACCCAGCCTGAGTTTCATGATTATCTTTCTCTCTTCTCTTCTCTCCTTTTAAAGTCACTTGTAGCCTCTTTTCCTCCTCCCGCCTCACCCATTATTGCGATAAAGACTTTAAACATCAAGCACTGCTATTCAGGGCACTGTGAAAATGTGTTTTTCCCATCAGTCCTGATGAAATAGTTTCCACTGTCTGTTTCCCTTACAGATAGCAATCAAAGTCCAGGCGCAACAATAAAGAATCCAAACTCTTGTCCGATATAGAATCTAAAACTTGTCCTTGGAAAGTGACACCCAAGGGAATTTAATCACAAATACTCTTGGCTTGGTCTAGCCCATTGCTGTTGAATACAAAATATTTGGAATGGTCTGTTTCTGGGAGCTGAATTCCCTATTTTTTTCCCTTAGTTTTCCCAGAAGGTCAAAATAAGATGCCTTTGAAGAACATTACTTCCTTAAGGCCGCCCCTGGGGTCTCCAAGGTCTAACATTAGTCTTTACTTATTGTCATCTTTTTAATGCATCTTCAGGCTACAGCCTGCAAAGCTCAGACTGCCCTGTTCTATGGGCTCTTCATTCACTCCGATTAGTTGACTTTGTGTCACTGAGTCGAAACTTAGACCTACCATAGTCATACGACCTTGGACAGTCGTTTTACCTCCCAACCTCCGTTTTTCAGCTCATAAAACGAGAATACTAACCTATGTTAGACAGGAGAGTTAAGAGGTTAAATTCTGTAAATATGTTATTGCTGTTGTTGTGTCCCATTGAGCCTATTCTGACTCACAGTGACCCTATAGGGCAGAATAGAGCTGCTCCACAGGGTTTCCTAGCCTATAATCTTTACAGGAGCAGAGCACCAGGTCTTTTCTCCCATGGATCCGCTGGTGGGTTCAAACAGCAGCAGACCACTTAACCACTGCATCACCATGGCTCCTTATGTAATATACTCCCCCCCACCCCACACACACAAAAACCCTTCCCAGTAGACTTGATTCAAACTCCTAGAGACCCTACAGGATAGAGTAGAACTGCATCATAGAGTTTCCAAGGAGTGGCTGATGGATTTGAACTGCCAATCTTTTGGTTAGCAGCCGAGTTCTTAACCACTGCACCACCAGAGCTCTAGCAGACACTAGGTGGGAACTGATCCTAAGCTGGTTTGAGGACCACAGATTATTCTGCCTGTTTCTCTATACCACTTCCTTCGATCTCTCCCTTCTCATGGGGAGGTGTGGACAGGTCCAGAGAGTATCAGCCAGTCAGACAGGAGGAGGCTGACCAGAGGTAGCCAGAGGGTGAGTATAAAAGCATGTGCAAGAGATCAAGCAACCATAAAATGGTGGAAGCCACTTGTTGTGGGTCCAAACAAAGGCTAGGAGAAAGGAACAGGACCACAGTAAAGGGATAGGACCTAGAGCCTTTACTGCCTGCAGCAAGGCCATTCGAACTCCCCTCTAGGGAGTCAAAGGACTGGTATGTGGCTAAGTGAGCCGCAGGGCCAGGAAAACAAAATTTATAGCTCTTTTCAGGGCTTTGTAATTAAAACAGATGGCTCTAAACCTTGATAAATCCTTTCCTTCTTCTTCCTCTATGCCCATCCATTTCATATTGCAGGTGTTGTTGTAACTGCCACTGAGTCTGCTCCTGACTCATGGCAACCCCATGCACAACAGAACGAAAAGTTGTGGAATCGAGTTTGGTTCAGACCATTGTGATCCATAAGGTTTTCACTGGATGATTTTTGGAAGTAGATATCCAGGCCTTTCTTCCTACTCTGTCTTAGTCTGAAACCTTCACTGAAATATGTTCAACATTATAAAAACACAAAAGCCTCCACTGACAGAGGGGTGGTGGCTGCACATTTGGTGCATTGGGTCTTCTGCAGGTGAGATCACCACTGAGCCACCACTGCCTTCTATAGTAGGTGATAGGAAGCTGTTAACAGACTCAACGGGGGAATATCATGACAGGAGGTATGCATAAGGTAGGGTGTTCTGTTAAGATAGATTAGAGGAAAAAACACATAAGAATCAGGAAAACCAGCCAGAATGCTAACAGATAAGAGAGAAGTAATGAGAACATGAATTAAGTGGGCCCAAGAGAATTGGAATATACTACAAAGATACAACTCTGTGGAGCTTGGTAATTCACAGGGTGTACAATAGCATCCCTGTTACATTTGCTTTCTGTTCATAAGATATTTTTACATGCCTTACCTCATTTGTGCCTCATAAGAATATGTTATATAGGTGAGGAAACAGATTCAAAAGGGGACCTGCCCTAGTCATACAGCTCAGGGGGGGATGGGCTGGAACCAGTATGCAGGTCTCCTGACCACCAAGCTCAAGTCCTCCAGACAGCATCAGGCCATTGCGTAACTTGGTGTTTGGGTTACAAGAATAGGTTCACCTAGCTCCCCCAGGATCAGGCAGTCTTTGATCTTGTTTATTTATTGATTCAACAAACGTTTATAGCCATGCGTTTCCCAGACGAGAGCTCCGGGTTCCCCATCAGCTCCAGGAGACTGATAATGGCCTCAGCAGCTGCTGCACAGAAGATGGCGGGGCTCCACGGCCCACTCAGCTCACTGTGAGTCAGACCTGTTTTTCATCTTTACTGTTTTTCCTGATTACTAAGGTAATTCCCAGGTCATTGTAAAATATCCAAATAAGAAAATGTAAAAGGATAAAATGTGACATACAACATTTTATGTATGCAACAGCTTACTTTTTTATTTAGTAATATAATTAAAAAACAAAAATACAAACACTAGCTAACATTTACTGAGCCTCTGTTAATGCCAGTCAGCGAGTTAGGTACTTTTATATACACTGTGTCTTGTCTTGTCTTGTCTTGTCCTGTCCTGTCCTGTCCTGTCCTGTCCTGTCCTGTCCTGTCCTGTCGTGTCCTGTCCTGTCCTGTCTGTCTTGTCTTGTCTCATTTAATCCTCAGATAGTCAAAGGCAAGGGTCATTATCGTCTCTATTCTACAGAATGAGAAAACCGAGGTTTGTAGAGAGTAACTTACCCAAGTTCACAGACTAAGTGAAAGAGACAGGGCTCTAGCCAGGCCCTGTGATTCCGGAACCCGTACCTAACCACAAGTGTTTATCATGGACAGCTTTCTAAGTTAAATTTAGTTAATCATATCTGTTTCTTGAAGAAAAGGTTGCAGTCTTCCTCTATTTCCCTAAAAGTTTCTTGGGCTTTGTTAACTAGAGTGGAAGGTATCAATTCACAGCTCATTTTTTTTTTTTTTAAAAAAGCCATGTTCATCAGGCAGGCTTACATGGTAGGTTTTTTCCTACCTGGACTCCTCGGGTGGTGCAAACACTTAACACACTCCACAGCTAACCGAAAAGTTGGAAGTTTGAGTCCACTCAGAGATGCCTCAGAGGAAAGGCCTGGCAATCTACTTCTGAAAAATGAACCAATGAAAACCCTGTGGAGCACAGTCCTACTTTGACACACATGGGGTCACTACGAGTCGGAACCAACTCAACAGCAACTGGCTGGTTTCCTACCTGCTTGCTGAGCCAGAAATCTTCATAGACGTTCTCACAGTATCTGTGCTGGACAAAGCACTTACCCAAGGTCAGGGAGCTTGGATCCTGGTTAGGGCTTGGCTATATTACTAACTTACTGAGTGGTCTTAGACAAGTACCCTCCCTCCCTAAGTCTCAGTTTTCTTATCTTTACAATGAGACATTTGAATTGTCTCTGAGGGCCCATCTAGTTCTGCCCACCATAACATAGCACTCTCATGATGTCCTGGAATATGCACAAGCTTATTTTATAAGATCAGTCATTGAAATTAAAACTGAAATATTTACAGTAATATTCACATAAGTGGGGTAGACAGGGAAAGGAGATGGAGGGCGTATTAGTTTCCTATGGCTGCAGAAAAAAAATTACCACAAATTTAGGGGCTTAAAATAATAGAAATTTATTCTCTCACAGTTTTGGAGGCCAGAAGCTGGAAACTGGTTTCACTGGGGCCCAAATCAAGGAGTCATCAGGACCCTACTCCCTCCAGAGGCTCTAGGAGATAATCCACTCCTTGCCTCTTCCAGCGCCTGTGGCTGCCAACGTTCCTTGGCTTGTGGCTGCATCACTTCAATCTCAACTTTTGGTCTCCATGCTCACATTGCCTTCTCCTCTTCTTCTGCATCAAATCTCCCTCTACCTTTCTCTTATAAGGATACTTGTGATTGTATTTAAGACCAACCAGGTAATCCAAGAAGATCTCCTTCTCTCAAGATTGTTAACTTAATCATGTATTCAGAGACCCTTTTTACAAATAAGGCAACATTTACAGGTTCCAGAGATAAAGACCTGATATCTTCAGGGGTCATCATTCAGTCTGCTAAAGAGGGGCACTGAAAACCCCATTCACCTGCTTCATGATGGTCCTCAGGGTGAGTCCTCCAGGGCATCACCATCAGCAACAAACGCCAAACAGGCACAGCTACAAACATGTTGTGGGCATTTGGTGGAGGTCGGGGGAGGGCAGGGAACATGGGAAGCTGACTGAAGGGTCAAGAGAAGCAGATGGTAGTGGGATAGCTGTGTAAAGGAGATAACAGTTATTACCTGAAACAACATCATGTAGACTAGCTGACAGGCTGCTGCACTGTAAACCAGGACAAGACCACAAGGAGCCCTAGGCTGACCAACTGAGAAGTGTCTTTTCTGACAGTAACCATTTGCAGAAAAATCAAACAACTTCTTGGTGCCAAAACTCTCCTTCTCTGGCCCATCCAATTCCCTGCAATGCATTTAATTATTTTCTATAAGGAAAAATAAGCCACACATTTTATCCCCACGGTGGTAGCACGAATGGTGTGTGCTCAGCTGGTAACCAAAATGTTGGCTGTTGGAACCCACCTAGCGGCACCCATGGAAGAAAAGATCTGGCAATCTGCTTCCACAAAGGTTACAGCCAAGAAACCCTGTGGAGTAGTGCTACCCTGTCACACATGGGGTCGCCATGAGTCAGAATTGACTTGACGGTACAAGACAGGAACAACAGCAGTATACACATATGCTATGTAAACTGGTGTAGATTCCCTTCCCCATCTCCTGTCTTGAAAATTCACTGACTTCAGGAGGTGTTCTTTAAAATAAAGGTCCAATCTGCAATTTTCACAAACCTGAAGATTCCTACCTTCTTGGAAATGTCCTGCAGGATTTGGATTCTAGACTGCACTCTGCATTTACCAGCTGGGTGCCTTGGTTCAGTCCTGCCTCATTTAGAGAGACTGGTCCTTCCCAGACACTTAATCCTCCCTCTGATTGAGAATAAGCTGGAAAAATATCTTATCTCCAGTTCTAAACTGTGAGCTCCTAGATGGCAGGGAAAATGTCTTAAGGAAAATAATGGCTAATTTATTGACCTACATGCTCCCTACAGCACACAGTGATAATCCCTATAAATCACTGAAAATATTCCTGTTTTACAGAGGGAGAAACTGAATGCTTAGAGAGGTCAGTGACTGTCTCTGGCTGTGTAGCCAGAGAAGAAGTCGGGATTCACACCCTGTCTAGGTCCGAAATCCATACTCTTTCCCCAAAATCACACTGCATTTTTTATCTTTATCTTTAGCACCTAGCACAAGGTCTAGAACTTGGGAGATTCTGGAGGAAATAGTTGATGGATAAGAATAAATGAAGGGGTGGAATATGAAAGAAAAGACCTGTTTACATGAAGCATTAGCTATACCATCTCTGGAATGCTGGAAATCACAGGCTTGTGTGTGAGAGAGGGCAGGCAGAGGCTGATGGAGAACGCAGCAAAAGAAAAAATAAAGCCTTATGTTTGAACAACTCCCAACACTGCCCAAAGTATTTCCATAGGCATTGTTGCCTTTGATTCTTACAGAACACCTGAAAGGTATGAAGTTTAAGAAAGTGGATTCTCACTTTTACTAATAGAAGCATGTCTTCGTTAGCTCGTGCTGCTGTAACAGAAATACCACAAGTGGATGGCTTTAAAAAACAAACAAACAAACAAACAAAAACCATTGCTGTTGAGTTGATTCCTACTCACAGTGACCCTGTAGGACAGAGTAGAACTGCCCCATAGGGTATCCAAGGCTATAATCTCTGCAGAAAAAGACCACCACATCTTTCTCCTGCAGAGCTGCTGGCAGGTTCCAATTACTGACCTTTCAGTTAGCAGGTGAGCACTTAACCACTGTGCCACCAGGGCTTCTTTGGGTGGCTTTAAAGAATAGAAAAAAAAAATCTTGTTTTCACAGTTTAAGAGGGTAGAAGTGCGAATTTAGAACATTGGCTGTAAGGAGAGGTCTATTTCAGCTTCTAGAAGCCAGCAATCCTTGGAGCTTCTGGGTTTGTAGACTTGTCTGCCTCTGTCATCTTCAGAGAGTGTCTTGTCATCCGCTTGTGTCTGCCTGCTTGTCTCTGTGTCTATACTGCTTCTGTCATGACACAGTGATTAGGTTTAGGACACACCCTACATTGATAAAAAAAAAAATAGGACCTCAGTAATGTAACAAAGAAAATCCTCTTTCCAAATAGGATTACATTCACAGGTATAAGGGTTAGGATTCCAACACATATTTGGGGGAACACAATTCAATCCATAACAAAACACAATCTGAAATGTTGAACAACTTCAAATCCTAAGTGGTAGGTAGCCAGAGAAGGAGATTAAACTCCAGATCCTAAGACTTCTTGTCCAACGCTTTTCCCACTGAGCAGCACCGCTCCCAGCCCCCATGGACTTTTCCCATTGGCCATGAACTCTTTACTTACACCCTTCTAGGAGGCTTCCACAGCCCCAGTCCCCATCCGCAGCCGCCACCTCCTCCACAAGTGCAGGCAGGTAACTTCCCTTTGCTATACTTACAATCCCCTAGGGATGAAGAAAAAAGGGCAAGGTCCCGGGGAAGGGAAGGGATAGGGAATCTAAAGAGCACAGGAACCAGACTAAACGATTTTGTCACTGCAGCTTTCCCAGAAGGTCTTGTAATTTTTTTTTCCAAAGGCTTCTATAAACAAACTGTATATGTGTATACATTTTTGGGTGTGACTAATGCCCAATGACACAAGATAAGTCATAAATCATCCAATACAGGCACAGTACGCTTGAAAAGCTTAACGTGAGGCCTGGGTGACCACTTGCTGTGTGGCAGCTTCGTCTGTGAAGGGGAACCACAGAACGATTCGAGTGATGTTAGATCCAAGCAAGTAATCATTATACACCTTATTCAATCAACCTGCTCCTTATAAATAATGAGTACATTTACAAATGCATTCTTTGAAAATGCAAATATCGCTCCTGTTCTATAACTCTAAAAAGTCACAAGTTAAAAAGATGTAGTTTGTAAACTCCTCCAGGCTCCAATCTCCATGAGGATAGAATTTTTTTTAATTCAACACTCTGTCCTCAATGTAAGGTACAATGTTCCGGTACATAGTAAGCAGTTAATGAATACTTGAAAATGCTGAAAATAAAGTAAAATGTCAATATAGGCAATTACAACATTTATTTCTATGTATGTAAAGGAGTCTTCAAAAGAAGCTCTTTGAATGTATATTCTAATTGAAAATTCATCCCTGTTCCAATTGTTGGAACACTTAAAAGTGATACTGCTTTTACCTAACAACAAGAAATCAGATATATAATTTTGTATGCCAAATTTATAATTTCTAAATAACTAGAATATACATGTATATATAATATTTAGTTCTACAGTTTATATATATATTTATAAATATGTACACTCATAAATATATATACACACACACGCACACACCCACTTCTCATTTATCGACATTGTTAGGTTCCAAAGGGCAGGATGTTATGTGAAAGTCAGCGTTAACGTGAAAAATTTTACATAACTGCTAATTACATCATTACATAACCGCCAAATTACATCATTACATAACTGCCAAACCACTGAGAATCATGGACCAGCCAAGATGACACGTAACGTTAACAATCAAAGCCAGTATAACTCTTGCTTCCCACTTCAGCATTTGTTACTGCCAGATGTACATTGTTAATGCACAAAATAGTCGGACAGCACTTTTTTTACTATTGTCATAAATACAAATTGTGAAATAAGATAGTTGATAAGTGAGGAGTGAGTGTATATGCATGTGTATGTGTGCACGTGCACACGTGTGTATAGGTATATATGATATATACGTTATATATAATATATTGAAAACCCTAGGTGGTGTTGTTATTGTTGCTGTTAGGTACTGTTGAGTTGGTTCTGACTCATAGCAACCCTATGTACAATTCAATGAAACACTGCCTCGTCCTTCACCATCCTCAAAATCCTTGTTATGCTTGAGTCTGTCATTGCAGTCGCTGTGCCACTCCATCTTGCTGAGAGTCTTCCTCTTTTTTACTGACCCTCTACTTTACTAAGCATGATGTCCTTATCCAGGGACTGATCCCTCCTGACAACATGTCCAAAGTATGTGAGACTGAGTCTCGTCATCCTTGCTTCTAAGGAGCATTCTGGCTGTACTTCTTCCAAGACAGATTTGTTTGTTCTTCTGGCAGTCCATGGTATATTCAATATTCTTCATCAGCACTACAATTCAAAGGCATCAATTCTTCTTCAGTCTTTCTTATTCATTGTCCAGCCTTTGCATGCATATGAGGTGATTGAAAACACCATGGCTTGAGTCAGGTGCACCTTAGTCTCCAAGGTGACATCTTTGCTTTTCAACACTTTAAATAGGTCTTTTGCAGTAGATTTGCCCAGTGCAAATCTTTTGATTTCTTGACTGCTGCATCCATGGGTGTTGATTGTGGAGCCAAGTAAAATGAAATCCTTGACAACTTCATCATTTATCATGATGTTGCTTATTGGTCCAATTGTGAGGATTTTTGTTTTCTTTATGTTGAGGTTTAATCCATACTGAAGGCTATGGTCTTTAATCTTCATCAGTAAGTGCTTCAAGTCCTCTTCACTTTCAGCAAGCAAGGTTGTGTCATCCACATAAAATAGGTTGTTAATGAGTCTTCTTCCAATCTTGATGCCCGCTTCTTCTTCCTATAGTCCAGCTTCTCAGATTATTTGCTCAGCATACATATGGAATAGGTATGGTGAAAGGATACAACCCTGATACATACCTTCCCTGGTTGGTACAAACAGTTAATGCACTCAGCTGCTAACCAAAAGGTGAAAGGTTTGAGTCCACCCAGGGGTTCCTCAGAAGAAAAGCCTAGAGATCTACTTCTGCAAAACCAAGCATTGAAAACCCTATAGGACACAGGTTTACTCTGACACTCATGGGGTCACCACAAGCCAGAGCTGACTCAATGGCAACTAGTCTTTTATATGATATACATATAGATATATAATATACATATAATTCCAAGTAACTAGTGTGTTAAAGTGACATCTTTGCTTTTTAGCACAAAAGCAAAGATGTCACTTTAAGGACTAAGGTCTGCCTGACCCAAGCCACACAGTATTTTCATTTGCCTCATATGTATATGAAAGCTGGGCAATGAGTAAGGGAGACTGAAGAAGAACTGATGCCTTTGAATTATGGTGTTGATGAAGAACATTGAATATACCATGGACTGCCAGAGGAACAAACAAATCTGTCTTGGAAGAATCACAGCCAGAATGCTCCTTATAAGTGAGAAGAACAAGACTTTGTCTCACGTATTTTGGACACATTATCAGGAGGGCTCAATCCTTGGAAAAGGACGTCATGCTTGGTAAAGTAGAGGGTCAGTTAAAAAGAGGAAGACACTCAACTAGATGGATTGACACAGTGGCTGTAACAATGGGTTCAAGCATAACAATTGTGAGGACGGTACAGGACTGGGGAGCATATTGTTCTATTGTATCTAGGGTTCTATGAGTTGGAACCAACTTGACGGCACCTAACAACAACAGTATGTTATATCAGATATGTAGTGGGGGTTTGTTATTTGGCCCACACATTCTCTATAACCATCTGGACATAATGGTCAATTTTCTTTTGGGGACCTCCACCTCCTCCAGCCTCAGGTTATGTCATTCAGGTAGAGCTGACCCCGGTTCTTAACTCCAGGAATGGGCATATTACCCAGATCTGACCAATGACATGGCACAATAGCACCCTAGCCTCCAGTGATTGGTTCAGGGATGAACACAGAATTTGAACTGGACTGTTAGGACGCCAGTTCTGTCTTCCAGCTGAGATTGCCAAACTGGTAAGCTATATGCCTAGAACTGCAGATGGCCATCTTGCTGCCACAATAACTTGCTGGAGAATGAAGACAATCAGAGGAAAGCAGACTAAGACAGGGTGAGACACATGTTCCCGAAGACATCTAAATCTACTCATGGATGTTAAGTGAGCTAATAAATTCCTTAGTTTGTTTTCTTAACCATTTTCAATTGGGTTTCTTTCTCAAACAACAAAAATGGAGGTCTAATACAATATACCACATTAAAGGCACCAATAGTTTAAGAAAAATTGATAGGAGAAAAATATAAAATGAGGGCAATTCTACCTATTCATTTATTTGATTAATGTAATTGATAAAAGCATCATTTATTTTTCAAGAAAAACTCACATTTCTTGAGCACAGACAATATTTACGGGCATCTAGTATGTGTGTTAAGGAAACCCTGGTGGTGTAGTAGTTAAGGGCTACAGCTGCTAACTAAAAGGTCAGCAATTTGAATCCACCAGGCACTCCTTGGAAACTCTATGGGGCAGTTCTCTGTCCTGTAGGGTTGCTATGCATCAGAATCGACTCAACAGCAATGGGTTAGCATGTGTTGGGCACTCGGCAGGGCCCTTCCAAGGACCTGCTTTGGGCTAGGAAATGGCTGAGAAAGTTGACACATGGAAATAAATGCCAGTACATGAGGATGGATGGGTTTTCCTTCAAAGGACCATTAAGTCAGTTCTCTCTTATGTCTGGCACGAAGCATGCAAGAGACTCTGAATGCTTTTATTACAAAGTGAATTAAAGTTCAGAGGCGAATTTCCCTTAGCCTTTAATTTCCTGCCTATGTGCCAAGGGCGGGAAGGGGGAAGGGCACGGTTTTTGTTGAACACCAGATGAGGATCCATGGTGGCTGGGACAGACAGCAGCACCACAGGACCAGGGCAGCTGAGCCTAGAGGCTAAAGCTGTGGAGAAATGGGTCTAGATCCCTGTAGTGAAGTTTGATATTGTCAGAGAAAGGGTGCTGATTGAAGAATTCCTTAAAAAGAAAGAAAGAAAGAAACATTTATCACTTAAGTACATTAGGTGCAAGAGTGAGAAACAGTTGCTGAGATTTCATTAGACACAGTAGATTGAGGACAGAAAAAAAATGCCAATATCACATTCCATTTTTTTTGTTTTTCTTGATTCTATTATTACCTGCCTTTGAAACAATTCAACACCTGGGCTCTACCCTAAGTGGTAGATTATCATAAAGAGTCAAGCAGACTTGGGATTGAACAAAGGCTCTGCCCCTGGCTATCTGTTGATAACACGGTAAATTACAGCTCTCTCTGAGCCTCATTTTCCTCACCTTAAAATCAAAATATCACATCTACCTCCAACATGGTGGGAGAACTGTGTGAGCTGATGCATTCAAAAGTACCTTAAATAAAGTCTTGTACACAGAGGAACACAACAAACATTAGTTTTCTTTCACTCTCTTCCCTGACTACACAATTTCACACCATTCAGCAAATACATATTGAGATACTAGTGGAGCAAAATGCAAAGTGAGATAGACACATAATTGGGCTGGACGGATGGGATTTGTATCTTACTTCTGCTGTTTGCCATCAAGGAGAATTTGCGGGTTTAACCTTTAAAATGAGCAAAATCACTGTTGCTTTGTCTACTCACCAGCATTGTTATAAGAATCAGATGAATCAATAAATTTAAAAAATGTTTTGTAAACTATGTATATGCAAATTACATATTGTAAACTATATATGTGTGTGTCTTTTTTTATGTACTGTGTGTATACCTACCCAGATCCAGTGCCATCGAGTTGATTCCGACTCATAGCGACCCTATAGGTATGTGTGTGTGTATACCTATACATATCTATATACGGAAGTTTTACGTATTTGTCAAATTATACATGATATAAAGGCTAAAAAAAATTACATTAAAAATAAACTGATCTTCATGCACTTGAATTTGGTGATGGAGTCTTAGATATGACACCAAAAGCATGATCAACAAAAGAAAATACGTAAAATAGGCTTCAAGAAAATTAAAAATTTTTGCACACCACAGGACGTCATCTAGAAAGTGAAAAGACAATCTACAGAATGGGAGAAAATGGTTGCAGATTGTAAATCTAATAAAGACCTAGTATCCAGAATATGCAAACAACTCTTATAACTCAAAAAAAATAAAAGATAAATAATCCAATTTTTAAAAAACAGGCAAAGGACTTGAATAGACATTTCTTCAAAGACGATATACAAATGACCAACCAGCACATGAAAAGATGCTCAACATCATCAGTTATTGGGGAAATGCGAATTGAAACCACAATGAGGGATCACTTCACACCCACTAACATGGCTATAATTTAAAACAAATACAAAACAAAAACAAAAACCAGAAAATAACAAGTGCTGACTAGAAGGTAGAGAAATTAGAACCCTTGTGCATCTAACCGTGGGTGGGAATGTAAAATGGCACAGCTGCTGTGAAAACAGTTTGGTGATTCTTCAAAAAGTTAAATATAGAATTATCAATAATCCAGCAATTCCATTCCTAGATATATACTCAAAAGACTTGAAAACAGTTACTTAAACATGTACGTGTACACGCTTGTTTATAACAGCATTATTCACAATAGTCAAAAGGTGGAAACAGTCCAAATGCTGATCAAAGGATGAATGGATAAACACATTGTGGTGTATGCATACAGTAGAATATTATTCCGCCATAAAAAGGAATGGAGTACAGATACATGCTGTGTGGAAGAACCTTGAAAACGCTATGCTAAGTGAAAGAAGTCAGACACAAAAGATCACATACTGTGTGAATTTATTTGTATGGAATATCCAGAAATATGTAAATCTATAGAGACCGATCACAGATTATTGGTTGCCCAGAACTAGAGGACGAGGAAAATGGCAGAAGTCACTTAGTAGGTGAGGGGCTTTCACTTTGGAGTGATGGAAATGTTTTTAAACTAGATGGAGGTAGTGGTCACACAGCATTGCGAGTGTACTAAATGCCACTCCACTGTTCACTTTAAAATGGTTAATTTTATGTTATGTGAATTTCATCTCAGTCAATTCTTTTTTAAATAAATTGGTAGCTTCAAGGAGGTCCATCAAATATCTAAATATCTTGGAAAAATAGTCTGTTGTAAAGAACACAGTAAAGATTCCAAAGAAATTTTCAAGCAACATGACAGAATTTTTGCCAATGATATCACTGCTTTGTGTAAAACCATTACCAAGTGAAACTGAAAAAAATTAAAACTATCCATAAATTTGCCAAGATTAGCTTGTAATACTATGACATATCAGCAAGATTTTCCAAAGCATGTTGCTTATTTTATTTTTTGGCAATTCCTGTACCTGCTTTTACTACACGATATTCTTCCTTCAAATAAAAATTAGCTAAAAACTATTTAAAGAACACTAAATGACAGCATTTATCTCAGTTCTACAGCTCAGTCAGCTGAAAAAAGAAAGTTGATTTTATTACTGCTAAATTACAATGAAGACCATTCTAAGTTTGTTTATATGGGATTTTTTTTTTTTAATTATGTGCTTTAAAGTTTCGAAGTTTATTTACATGAAAATATTACATTGTTGAACAGAATGCTATTTGATCGTTAGTAAAATTTGGCCTACATGAGTATATATCAGAGGCTTTTTTTTTTTCTGGGTAGCTCAAACAGTTAAGCTCGCGGGTACTAAACAAAGGGTTGGTAGTCTGACTCCATCCAGAGGTGCATCAGAACAAAGGCTTGGCAATCTACTTCCAAAAAGTCACAGCAGTTGAAAACCCTGTGGAGGACAGTTCTACTCGGAAACATACGGAATCGCCACAGTCAGAATCAACTCGCCAACGACTGGTGTTCTGGCGTGTATATCAGTCAGGCTCTAACCTGTTAAACAAAACCTACTTCGGGCATTCAAAACAGAAGGAATATACCACACAGAATTGCTTATAGGCAATGAAATAGAGAGAAGCCACACAGGGGAATCTGAGGCACCCCAGAGGTTAGCAAGAGTGGGAAGCTACTACCCCCCTAGTCTAAAGGTACAAAGCGAGGTGCCCGAGAGCCAGAACCACATGGTTGAAGCTGTAAATCACTGTGAGCCCGTCCAAGGGGGAGCTGGGGTCATGAAGAGATAAAGCCTCAGCCTGAGATTCTACCCAAGCACAGAGGGAGAAATACCTGACTTCTCCCCTCCTGCTACACTTCAGTCTCTCACAAGTACATCCCATACGGGAAACCCAGCCAGAAGGCAGCTGGCTGATTTCAGAGACTAAGGGACAAAGACCTCAGGGGCCAGTACCTCTAGCAGAGGGAAAGAGTACGGAATGGATCTGAGGGCAAGCAGGCCAAGAACCAACACAGAGAGCAAACTAATTGTGATGGCCACTGTCATATGGGCTAGAGATATCCAACAATACATATTTGTTTTCTGACCCCCAGGATTTTACAATCCACTTAGAGAAACAGGCTGTCTGGTTATTTGCTTATTAATATATAATTCACTCCTGAATATTTCCACAGATAATAAAAATAGCACTTTACAAAGTACTTTCAAACTTATTGTTTCCATTTTAGAGATGAAGAAATTGAAGCTTGGAAAGACGCCTGGAACCTAACAATGATCCTGGATTTCTCCCTCTCCTTCAGGCCCTCTCATTCGGATTATCACCTAGTCCTATCTAATTTACTCTGTATTTCTCAAATCTATCCAGTTCTTTCCACCCTACATCCTTTACCCTTAAGCTTATTCATCTCCACAGATAATTTCTCTGTATTCACCCTTGCCCCCTCGAGTTGGTTTTCACACACAGCAGTGATCTCTTAAAAAAATACAAATCTGATCATGCCACTTCTGTACTCAAATCCGTTCAAATTCTTCCCAGTGCTCCTGAGTTGAAGACCAAAATCCTTAATACAATCTAAATCACCTTGCAAAGTTTGTCCCCTACCCAGTTTTGCATCCCCAACGTATGTCATTGCTCCCTTAACTCCAGCCACACTAATCTTAGTTGTCAGTTTTTCCCAACTACAAGCTCCCTTTAACCTCAAGGATTTTGCATATGCTGATCCTTCTGCCTGGAACAGGATCCCTATCTCCCCACTCCCCTACTCCACAATTCCAGTTAACTCCTACTCATCCTTTAAGATCTCATCTCAAACATCCTTTCCTCAGAGAAGACTTCATCAGCTCTCTCTTCTGCCCCTTTCTTACGAGCTCTCATAGCCACCAATACTTTATTTCACAGCACTTGTCACAGCGCATAATTACACATGTGCCTAATTACTGAATTGTCCCTATCGCCATTAAAATCTTATGAGGCTTATACACCAGCCTGTAAATATTGTCAGATATTGTCCATCTTAAATTAATTTCATATCCCTCTCCACCAGTGCCATGTTTTATTTTTCTTTATAGAAAAATTTCTCAAATAAACAAGTGACCTATACAATGCTGTCTTCACTCTTTCCCCTTTTATGCTTCAGTTCACACTAACCAGTCTTCTGTCCTTACTACTTCAATGGAATTGCCCTTGACACGTTCATCGCTGGTCTCCCCATCTGCCAAATCCAGTAATCATGATGCTGTATTTTATTCTCTCTGAGATATGACCTATTTGACTACTATATATTTTTTAGAAACACTCTTCTCTAAAGCATTCATGACACCACACAGCTCTGGTTTCCATCCCATCTCCCTGGCCATTTTTTTATATCACTGTCCTCCTTTCCTTAAAGGAGTCTTGGTAGAGCAATGGTTAAGTGTTCAACTGCTAACAGAAAGGTTGGTGCTCTGGAACCCACCAGGCAGCTCCTTAGAAGAAAGACCTGGCCATCTGCTCCCATAAAGATTACAGCCTAGAAAACCCTGTGAGCGCAATCCTTCTCTGTCACATGGGGTCAGCATGAGTTGAAAATCAATTCAACAGCACCCAACAACAACGACTCCTTTGCTTTACCTTTAAATGCTGTAGTGCCTCAGGTTTGATCCTAGTCCTTCGTCTGTTTTCCACCTATACAATGTCTAAGTGATCTCATCCAACCACGTGATTTTTAATACCCTCTATGACTGGTGACTCACATATTTATTCTTCCAACAAGATCTGAACTCTATCTTTGCATATCCAGTTGTCTACTTGAACATCTCATAAGCATCAGAAGTTTGATATTTACTCTTGACTTCTGCTCCATTTTATTGGCTATTTCAAGCCCTTGAATATTGCAAGCTCATGTGTGCTTCAAGGTCCTTTTTTTTCCTCTGCCTGGGATGCTCTTTCCCAGTCTATTTACATGGCTTGCTCCTATCATTCAAGTGTCAGTCACCTCTTCAGAAAGTCCTTCCCACCCCACTCTATCCAAAGTAGCTCTTTCCCCTACTATCTCAGCTTCCTGCTCATTTTCATCCTGGCACTTAGGTGTCAATATTTTTGAATGATTAAATTAATGAATCATTTTCCCAGAAATCGTGAAGCTATTTATTGACTTGCACACACAAATTCTCTGCTGCATGTAATTCACTCCCCTGCTTTAACATCTGCCCTATCCAGTCTTTCCCGTACGAAACTAAGTGCCTTTTTAATAATAACAATAGCTATCCTTTAGTTGCCCCAGCTATATTTTAAGTGACCAGTAGTCACATGTGGCTATTGGCTGTTATATTGTACAGCACAGATAGAATATTTCCACCATCTTAGAAATTTCTATTGGACAGTAATGATCTAGAGCAAGTCATTTCACTTCTGAGTCTTCCTCAGTTTCCTCACCTGTCAAATGGGATCGCGTGTATCATATATGTTATATGATGTGTCATAAAAAACCAAAAACCAAATCCGTTGCCGTAGAGTCAATTCCCACTCATAGTGACCCTATAGGACAGAGTAGAACTGTCCCATAGAGTTTCCAAGGAGTGCCTGCCTGGTGGATTTGAACCGCCAACCTTTTGGTTAGCAGCCATAGCACTTAACCACTACGCCACCACGGTTTCCATGGTGTATCATATGTTATATTTTATCATATGTGTAAAGTTCAGTGCTTGGCACAGAGGGAACCCTCAGTACATTTTTCTCCCTCCCCTTCCTTAAGAGGTCTGCCCTGCATGAGGGCAGGGATCATGTTAAATCATTTTTGTATCGCCAGTACCTTCCGAGCAGTGTCTGACTCATAGGAGATGCTTAATAAATGTTAAACTAAGCTACATATCCTATTGCCTATCTTCACTTGAATGCACTGCGGGTGAAGAGAAGAATGATTTTATATGAACATGAAACAAGATGATTTAGTACAGATATGAGGATGAATATTTATTGAAAGATGAAAAGAAGACTAGCTAACAACTGTTAACATTTAACCAATGTGGTATGAAGTGCTTTGTTTACATTATTTCCTTTCCTTCTCACAAAAATCCTATGGCGTACCATTTTTAATTCCCATTTTATTGGTGAAGACACTGAGGCTCAGAAATTCACATCTAAATTTAATTCCATAGCTTTCTAAATTCAAAGTTCACGCTCTCTGCTATTGTTGTTGTTGTTAGGTGCCGTCAAGTTGGTTCCGTCTCATAGCGACCCCATGCACAACAGAACAAAATACTGCCCAGTCGTGTGCCATCCTTACAAATCTTGTTATGCTTGAGCCCATTGTTGCAGCCACTGTGTCAATCCACCTTGTTCAGGGTCTTCCTCTTTTCCACTGACCCTGTACTTTGCCAAGCATGATGTCCTTCTCCAGAGACTGATCAATCCCGATAACATGTCCAAAGTATGTAAGATGTAGTCTCACCACCTCTGCTTCTAAGAAGCATGCTGGTCATACTTCTTCCAAGACAGATTTACTCATTCTTCTGGCTGTCCATGGTATATTCAATATTCTTCGCCAACACCACAATTCAAAGGCGTCAACCCTTCTTTGGTCTTCCTTATTCATTGTCCAGCTTTCACATGCATATGATGTGATTGAAAATACCATGGCTTGGGTCAGGTGCACCTTAGTCTTCAAGGTGACATCTTTGCTCTTGAACACTTTAAAGAGGTCCATTGCAGCAGGTTTACCCAGTGCAATGCAACTTTTGATTTCTTGACTGCTGCTTCCATGGCTGTTGATTATAGATCCAACTAAAATGAAATCCTTGACAACTTCAATCTTTTCTCCGTTTATCATGATGTTGCTCATTGGTCCAGTTGTGAGCATTTTTGTTTTCTTTATGTTGAGGTGCAATCCATACTGAAGGGTGTAGTCTTTGCTTTTCATTACTGTTTCAAGTCCTCTTCACTTTCAGCAAGCAAGGTTGTGTCATCTGCATAACGCAGGTTGTTACTGAGTCTTCCTCCAATCCTGATGCCCCGTTCTTCTTCATATAGTCCAGCTTCTTGTTTTATTTGCTCGGCATACACATTGAATAGGTATGGTGAAAGAATACAACCCTGGTGCACACCTTTCCTGACTTTAAACCAATCAGTATCCCCTTGTTCTGTCTGAACAACTGCCTCTTGATCTATGCAAAGGTTCCTCATGAGCACAATTAAGTGTTCTGAAATTCCCATTCTTTGCAATGTTGTCCATAATTCGTTATGATCCACACAGTTGAATGCCCTTGCATAGTCAATAAAACACAGGTAAACATGCTTCTCGTAATCTCTGCTTTCAGCCAGGATCCCTCTGACATCAGCAATGATATCCCTGGTTCCACATACTCTTCTGAAACCAGCCTGAATTTCTGGCAGTTCCCTGTCAATATACTGCTGAAGCCATTTTTGAATGATCTTCAGCAAAATTTTACTTGTGTGTGGTATTAATGATATTGTTCTATAATTTCCACATTCAGTTGGATCACCTTTCTTGGGAATAGGTATAAATATGGATCTCTTCCAGTCAGTTGGCCAGGAAGCTGTCTTCCATATTTCTTGGCATAGACGAGTGAGCACCTCCAGCGCTGCATCTGTTTGTTGAAACATCTCAATTGATAATCCATCGATTCCTGGAGCCTTGTTTTCGCCAACGCCTTCAGAGCAGCTTGGACTTCTTCCTTCAGTACCATTGTTTCCTGATCATATCCTACCTCTTGAAATGGTTGAACATCAACTAATTCTTTTTGGTATAATGACTCTGTGTATTCCTCCCATCTTCTTTTGATGCTTCCTGCGTCGTTTATTATTTTCCCCATAGAATCCTTCACTATTGCAACTCGAGGCTTGAATTTTTTTCTTCCGTTCTTTCAGCTTGAGAAACGCCGTGTTCTTCCTTCTTGGTTTTCCATTTCCAGCTCTTTGCACATGGCATTATTATGCTTTACTTTGTCTTCTCGAGCTGCCCTTTGAAATCTTCTGTTCAGTTCTTTTACTTCATCAATTCTTCCTTTTGCTTTAGCTGCTTGACGTTCGAGAGCAAGTTTCACAGTCTCCTCCGACATCCTTCTTGGTCTTTTTTTTCTTTCCTGTCTTTTCAATGACCGCTTGCTTTCTTCATGCACCATGTCCTTGATGTCATTCCACAACTCGTCTGGTCTTCGGTCACCAGTGCTCAATGTGTCAAATCTATTCTTCAGATGGTCTCTAAATTCAGGTGGGATATACTCAAGGTTGTGTTTTGGCTCTTGCGGACTTGCTCTGATTTTCTTCAGTTTCGGCTTGAACTTGCATATGAGCAATTGATGGTCTGTTCCACAGTCGGCCCCTGGCCTTGTTCTGACTGATGATATTGAGCTTTTCCATCGTCTCTTTCCACAGGTGTAGTCAGTTTGATTTCTGTGTGTTCCATCTGGCGAGGTCCATGTGTATATCACCGTTTATGTTGGTGAAAGAAGGTATTTGCAATGAAGAAGTTTTTGGTCTTGCAAAATTCTATCATTTGATCTCCAGCATTGTTTCTATCACCAAGGCCATATTTTCCAACTACTGATCCTTCTTCTTTGTTTCCAACTTTCTCATTAAAATCACCAGTAATTATCAATGCATCTTGATTGCATTTTCAATTAATTTCAGACTGTAGCAGCTAATAAAAATCTTCTATTTCTTCATCTTTGGCCTTAGTGGTTGCTGCGTGTATTTGAATAACAGTCATATTAACTAGTCTTCTTTGTAGGCGTATGGATAGTATCCTGTCACCAACAGCATTGTACTTCAGGATAGATCTTTAAATGTTCTTTTTGACAATGAATGCAATGCCATTCCTCTTCAAGTTCACATTCCCAGCATAGTAGAGTATATGATTGTCCCACTCAAAATGGCCAATACCAGTCCATTTCAGTTCACTAATGCCTAGGATATCAATGTTTATGTGTTCTATTTCATTTTTGACGATTTCTAATTTTCCTAGATTCATACTTCTTACATTCTAGGTTCTGATTATTAATGGATGTTTGCAGCTGTTTTTTCTCATTTTGAGTCATGCCACATCAGCAAATGAAGGTCCCAAAAGCTTTACTCCATCCACGTCATTAAGGTCGACTCCACTTTGAGGAGGCAGCTCTTCCCCAGTCATCTTTTGAGTGCCTTCTAACCTGGGGGGCTCATCTTCCAGCACTATATCAGACAATGCTCTGCTGCTATTCATAAGGTTTTCACTGGCTGATGCTTTTCAGAAGTAGACTGTCGGGTCCTTCTTCCTGTCTGTCTTAGTCTGGAAGCTCAGCTGAAACCTGTCCTCCATGGGTGATCCTACTGGTATCTGAATACCGGTGGCATAGCTTCTAGCATCACAGCAACAAGCAAGCCCCCACAGTACGACAAACTGACAGACACACGGGGGTCTCTGCTATTACGTACTACCAAACCAAACCCGTTGCCATCGAGTTGATTCCAACTCATAGTGACCCTGTAGGTCAGAAAAGGGTTTCCAAGGAGCAGCTGGCGGATTTGAACTGCTAACCTTTTGGTTAACAGCCAAACTGTCAACCCCTGCACCACAAGGGCACTTCTCAATAAATAAAGCAATGATATCTATCCCTTGTATACTCCACTAGACTCTTGTGTTGATAAAGTGAGGTAACATATGTGAACACTCAGTGTAAACTTTAAATACTCAGCCAAGTGACCATTATTGCTTTGCACTCATTGCTATTAAGCACAGTAACTCTAGAGACATAGTGCCTGGTCTAGAGCACAGGCAGCTTACTTTAACCTCTCATGCCTTATCTCAAAATTAGAATAATACTAGTGCCTTCCTCAAAGGATTACTGTGAGGGCTAAAAATATTAATATATTTAAAATGCTTTGAATAGTTTCTGGTACATCTTTAACTCTATATAAGTGTTATCCATTGATATCTTTATCATTACTATTACATAATGAAGAAGCAGAAATGGAAACATTATAGAACTGAACAATATAGTGACTAGAGCTGAAGAGTCCAGTTTTTCTCCAACTTTTTATCTCCTAAATCAGAATAAGCGAGAGTGTTCTCCATGATCTTGCCTATCCTTCAATCAAAACTCTTATCCAATAAAATCATCTGGAACACTTCAGCATTTTAGAGACAAAATTCTAATCAGTCCTGAACCCAGGATCTCATAACCAGCAACTAGATGTATCAGCCAGAGTCACCTGGTGCAACTCAGCCTGTTGTGGGGAGGCATTATAGGGAAAGAGGTCCTAGGAAAATGAGGGCTGGCTGTTGGACCAACATCCCCTGGGCAATCACAAACCAAGTTTTTGAAATTACTGAATGAGATGCATCAATTAAAAAAAATAGCAGCTGGTTATTGGTGAACGGTTATTTACAGGCAGAATTTTCTGAAAGCCACTCCATCAGTAATCAACAATAAAATGAGAATCATCCATTGTTCACGCTAATGGTGTTTATTACTTACTGGTTTCTATTGTCCCAGAATGACTGACTCCACGTGGATTGCAAAAAGCTTTTCTGAGAAATAGTTAACCCGGGCATCACTGGGAGAGGCAGTGGAGAGGAGAAACTGATTCCCTTTGTCGGTAAATGTTTGTCTGATGGAAAAGAACAGTGTCCAGGAACATGTAATCCAGTTCCTGAAGAGTCAAGGGCCTCTAAAGTCAGAGGTGCTCACACACTTAAAATAATACATGTCAAGCAGATTTTCTTTCTTTAAATAGAGGACAACTCCCCAACAGAATGCTGAGAAACTCATGAAGAATTCAGTACTACTGCTCCAGGCAAGTGAGAGGAAATAGTGGAAATTCTTAAAATGGTAAGTCTTGGAGAATCAGCCTCACAGGTAGAAGGGACTTAAAATCAGAATGGAGCCTACAAAAAGATGCTGGATGAAAAAGTTATATTCCTAAGGTGCTATTAAGTCGGTTCCAACTCATGGCAACCCTATATGCAACAGAACGAAACACTGCTCGGTCCTGCGCCATCCTCACAATCATTGCTATGTTTAAGCTCATTGTTGTAGCCACTGTGTCAATCCATCTCATCAAGGGTCTTCCTCTTTTTTGCTGGCCCTCTACTTTACCAAGCAAGATGTCCTTCTCCAAGGACTGGTCTCTCCTGATAACATGTCCAAATATGTGAGACAAAGTCTCATCTTCCTTGCTTCCAAGGAGCACTCTGGCTGTATTTCTTCCAAGACAAACTTGTTCGTTCTTCTGGCAGTCCATGCTTCTTTGCCAACATCCTAATTCAAAGTCATCAATTCTTCAGTCTTCCTTGCTCATTTTCCAGCTTTCTCATGCATATGAGGCTGTTAAAAAAAAAAAAAAAAAAAAACAGTGCCTTGGGACAGGCTTACCTTAGTCCTCAAAGTGACATCTTTCCTTTCAAACACTTCAAAGAGGTCTTTTGCAGCACATATGCCCAATGCAATATATTGTTTGATTTCCTGATTGCTGCTTCCATGGCCATTGACAGTGGATCCAAGTAAAATGAAGTCCTTGGCAACATCAATCTTTTCTCCATTTATCATGATGCTGCTTATTGGTCTAGTTGTTAGGATTTTTGTTCTCTTTATGTGGAGGTGTAATCCTTACTGAAGGCAGCAATTTTTGATCTTAATCAGTGAGTGCTCCAAGTCTTCTTCAATTTGAGCAAGCAAACTTGTTTTATCTGCATATTGCAGGTTGCTAATGAGTCTTCCCCCAATCCTGATGCCCTGTTCCTCATGTAGCCCAGCATCTCAGATTATCTGCCCAGCATACAGGTTAAATAAGTATAGTGAAAGGATACAACCCTGACACATACCTTTCTTGACTTTAAACCATGCAATATCACCTTGCTCTTTTCAGATGAGTGCCTGTTGGTCTATGTATAGGTTCCACAGGAGCACAATTAAGTGCTCTGCAATTCCCATTCTTCACAAAGTTATCCATAATGTGTTAAAGTTGAATGCCTTTGCATAGTCAATAAAACACAGGTAAACATCTTTCTGGTATTCTCCGCTTTCAGCCAAGATCCATCTGACATCAGCAATGATCCTTCATCCCACATCCTCTTCTGAATCCAGCTTGAATTTCTGGCAGTTCCTTGTCGATGTACTGCTGTAACCGCTTTTGAGTCATCTTCAGCAGAATTTTACTTGCATGTGATATTAATGATATTGTTCAACAAATCCTGTATTCAGTTGGATTACTGTTCTTTGGAATGGGCACAAATATGATCTCTTCTAGTCAGTTGATCAGGTAGCTGTCTTCCAAATTTCTTGGCATAGACAAGTGAGAACTTCTAGCACTGCATCCTTTTGTTGAAACATCTCAATTGGTATTCTCTCAATTCCTGCAGCCTTGATTTTCACCAGTGCCTTCAGTGCAGCTTGGACTTCCTCGTTCAATACCATTGGTTCTTGATCATATGCTACCTCCTGAAATGGTTGAACTTCGACCAATTCTTTTTGGTACAGTGACTCTGTGTAGTCCTTCCACCTTTTTTTGATACTTCTTGGATCTTCAATATTTTGCCCATAGAATCCTTCAAAATTGGAACTCAAGGCTTGAATTTTTTCTTCAGTTCTTTCAGTTTGAGAAATACTGACAGTGTTTTTCCCTTTGGTTTTCTAGCTCCAGGCCTTTGTACATTTTGTTATAATATTTTACTTTGTCTTCTCTTTGAAATTTTCTGTTCAGATCTTTTACTTCATCATTTCTTCCATTTGCTTTAGCTACACCACATTTAAGAACAAGTTTCAGAGTCTTTTCTGACATCCGTTTTGGTCTTTTCTTTCTTTTCTGTCTCCCTAATGGCCTCCTGCTTTCTTCATGTATGATGTCCTTGATGTCTTCCCATGACTCATCTGGTCTTCCATCATTAGTGATCAATGCATCAAATCCATTATTGAGATGATCTCCAAATTCAGGTGGGATATACTCAAGGTCATGCTTTGGCCCTCGTGGATTTGTTTTAACTTTCTTCAGCTTCAACTTGAGCTTGCATATGAGCAATTGATGGTCTGTTCCAAAGTTGGCCCCTGGCCTTGTTCTGACTGATGATATTGAGCTTGTCAGCTTTCCATCGGATGGGGTCCACATGTATAGTCACCATTTATGTTGGCAAAAAAGGTATTTGCAATGAATAAGTCATTGATCTTGCAAAAACTCTGTCACGCGACCTCTGGCATCGTTTCTATCATCAAGGCCATATTTTCCAACTACAGATCCTTCTTCTTTGTTTCCAACTTTCAAATTCCAGTCACCAGTAATTATCACTGCATTTCAATTGCATATTTGATCGATTTCAGACAGTAGAAGTTGGCAATAATTTCCAATTTCCTCATCTTTGGCCTTAGTGGTTGGTGCGTAAATTTGAATTATAGGCATATGGATATTATCCTGTCACTGACAGCACTGTACTTCAGGATACATCTTGAAATGTTCTTTTTGATGATGAACATCATGCCATTCCTGTTCAATTTGTCATTCCCGGCATAGTAGACCATATGATTGTCCAATTCAAAATGGCCCTTACCAGTTCATTTCAGCTCACTAACACATAAAAAAAAATAGCATATCAATATTTATGTATTCCATTTCATTTTTGATGATTTCCAATTTTCCTAGATTCATACTTTATACATTCCACGTTCCAATTATTAATGGATAGTTGCAGCTGCTTCTTTCCACATCAGCCAATGAAGGTCCCAATAGCTTGACTGCGTCCATGTCATTAAGTTCGACTCTGCTTTGAGTAGGCAGCTCTTCCCCAGTCATATTTTGAGTGCCTTCCAATCTGAGGGCTAATCTTCCAACCCTATATGACACAATGTTCCACAGCTATTCATAAGATTTTCACTGGTCAGTTTTTCCAGAAGTAGACTGCCAGGTCCTTCTTCCTAGCCTGTCTGGAAGCTCTGCTGAAACCAGTCTGCCAAGGGTGATCCTGCTGGTATTTGAAATACCAGTGGCAAAGCTTCCAGTATCACAACAACACATAAGCCAGCCACCACAGTACAACAAACTGACAGATGCATAGTAGTATATATACTATATTCCTCATATAACGCATTTAATGTTATTGGCAGTTGATTAATGAGGATAACAAGGTAAGAAACAATAATAATTTTAAAAAAACAGTATTTTATGGAAGCATTTGAGAAGACGGTGGTGGTGTTTGTTCAGAGACAGCCCAGAAGGAATAACATGGCACTTATGAGGAGAGTTGGGAAGAAATCAGCTTATATTGAGCACACCTATGTTAAAAATGTTTAAAAAGCAAATTTGTCACTTTGAGGACTAAGGTGCACTTGACTCAAACCATGGTATTTTCCTTGCCTTATATGCATGCAAAACCTGAACGATGAATAATGAAGACCAAAGAAGAATTGATGCATTTGAATTGCGATGTTGGCAAAGAGTACTGAATACACCATGGACTGCCAGAAGAACAAACACATTTGTTATGGAAGAAGTACAGCCAGAATGCTCCTTAGAAGTGAGGATGATGAGACTTTGTCCCATGTACTTTGGGCATGTTTTCAGGAGAGACTAGTCCCTGGAGAAGGACATCATGCTTTGTAAAGTAGAAGGTCAGAGGCAAAGAGAAAGACCCTCAAAGAGATAGACTGACACCGTGGTTGTAACAATAGGCTCAAACATAGCAATGATTGTGAGGATGGCACAGGACCAGGCAGCATTTTGTTCTATTTTACATGGGGTCACTATGAGTAGGCAGCTAACAACAGCAACATGTATCAAGTGGAGTCCCTGGGTGGTGCAAACTGTTAACATGCTCAACTGCTAACTGGAAGTTTAGTGGTTTGAATCCAACCAAAACACCTTGGAAGAAAGGCCTGGCTATCTAGTTCTAAAAAATCAGCCATTGAAAATGCTGCAGAGCACAGGTCTAGTCTGACATACATGGGATAACCATTAGTCGGAATCAACTCAAGGGCACATGGTTTTGTTTTTTGGTTTTTTTTTTAATGTGTCAAGCACCGAAACTTGTAAGGTAGATATTATAATTCCCATTTTACAGGTAAGAAAATTTAATTCAAAAAGCTAAGTAACTAACTCAGAACATCATAGTTTTTAAATACTGAGATGAAACTCAGACTCAAGTCTATCTTGCCTCAAAACTCATGATCTTTCCACTTCATCCCTTCTGAATGCCAGAAATGTCAATACAGAAAATTCTCATAACACCTTGTGATGTAGATATTCTTACCGCCATTTATAGATGAGGAAACTGAGGTTTAGAGAGAGTCAGTAATTTTTTGATAGAGCAAAAGGGAGAGAGTTCAAGCTCTGGAGGCAGATAAATCCTGGTTTCTAATCTCAGTTTTATTATGTATCAAGTGAGTGATTTGAGTTATTTAATTCCCTTCTTTAATATGGGAATAACAATAGCAACAGCTGTTTCTGCAGTTACTGTGAGGCTCAAAAGAGGTAACACATGTGAAGTGCCTGCTGCAGACTGTATTCTCAATAAGTTGTTATTGTTAGTTGCCATTAAACCAACAACCCTGACTCATGGCAACCTTATGTATAACAGAACAAAATGTTGCCCAGTCTTGTACCAAATTCATGGTCGTTGGTATGCCTGAATCCACTGTTGCAGCCATTGTGTAGCGCCTTCCAAACTAGGGGCTCATCTTCCAGCACTACGTCGGACAATATCGTGTTGTAATCCATAGGGTTTTCACTGGCTAACTTTTGGAAGTATATCACCAGGCCTTTCTTCCTAGTGTGTCTTAGTCTGGAAGCTTTGCTGAAATCTGTCCACCTTGTGGGACCCTGTTAGTATTTGAAATACTGGTGTCATAGCTTGCAGCAGCATAGTAATAGGCAATCCTCCACAGTACAACAACGTGACAGACAGGTATGGTCTCAAAAAGCTACAAAAAAAAAAAAAAAATCCCATTGCCATCAAGTTGATTCCAACTCAGAGTAGAACCGCCCCATAGGGTTTCCAAGGCTGTAAATCTTTATGAATGCAGACTGCCACATCTTTCTCCCCATCAGAGTGACCGATGGGTTCGAACCACCAACCTTCCAGTTAGCAGACAAGTGCTTAACCACTGCACCATCTGGGCTTCTCCTCTCAATAAGTATTAGCTGCTATTTGGTCATTATCGTCCAATTTACATTTCTCTTAAGAAACTAAATGAAAAGTGTACGTGGCACAGCGGAGTGCCTGTTATATAGTAAGCATTCAATAAATGATAGCTATTATTCTTATTGTTAGGTGTCAAAAATGACCTTTGCACTCTCATTTTATGATTCAAAAATCTATGATAGAAGTCTCTGTTTCATCTCACCAGCAAGATTTCTTCAATAATAAAACCCTCTGCGTTCACTCAGGTGCAGCCTGATCCTTCCTCCCCCTTGACTCGGGTAACCACTGGTATTCCACCTCTCCTGACCTCCAGCTCTCCCCAGGCTCAGGACAGAATAATATTGCTGTCCTTCCTCAGAGGGATGTAAAAGAGCTTAAATAATTAAAGGGTCTAAGGTACTTTGAAAAGAGAGCACAAAACACCATAAGTCTGAAGAATTAATTTTAAAAATCAGTGGTGGGCTTGACAATTCTATGTGTCATATTTGCTCAGCTGTGAGAATGGTGTAGAAATCAAAGTTTAGCATGTGGTCCAAATCTCTCAAGACCAAAGATTTCCTGCAACTGTATATTGTCCACGTTCTCTAAGGCTAAGATTGTAAAGTTCCAGTCTCTTAAACACAGCATTAGGAAGAGTTGTATTTTATTAATTTTTTAAAGTCTCGCCACTCCTCACATCTAACCTGCATTGGGATCTGGGTTTTGGAGGCAAATGGTGGGGTGTAAGGCTTGGAGTTAGGAGAGCTGCATTGGAGTTTGTGTTCCTTCATTTTCTAATTGGGAACACTTTCAGACATTGTCTAACTTCTCTGAATCTCTGTTTCTTTTTTACAAAAAGAAAAAAGGCAAATAGTAAGATTGGGTTCCGTTCTGAGGACCCTGCCATAAGTTGGTTCTGACATAAGTAAAATACCTCTTTTTCTTTTCTTTTTTTTTAGTATTTATTATTTCTCCCTTCTATTATCAGTATATACCATGTACTGCCAGGAGAATGAACAAATCTGTCTTGGAAGAAGTACTGCCAGAATGCTCCCTGGAAGCCAGAATGGCGAGACTTCTTCTCAAGTACTTTGGACGTGTTGTCAGGAGGGACCAGTCCCTGGGGAAGGATATCATGCTTAGAAAAGTAGAGGGACGGTGAAAAAAAGGAAGACCTTGAAAACAATGGATTGACACAGTGACCGCAACGATGGGCTCAAGCATAATAGCAATTGTGAGGGTGGGCGCAGGACTGGGGAGTATTTCGTTCTGTTGTGCATAGGATCACTATGAGGCAGAATCGACTTGACAGCATCTAACGACAACAATGTTATCAGTATTTTATAAATCTGATCTTTGAACATCTGTGAGTGAACACCTGAGAATGATAACATCAGCAAATGTAAATGCTGCAACATACTAATGATAAAATGTACAAGAAACAGTTGTTTAAGTGTGGTTTGTCTTAACTTGAATACGTTGTACAGCAGGGACTACCTGTGCTAATATCTCAGGTCATTATAAAGAACCAATGAGATAATGTTTATGCATTCATTCCCCAAAAGTTACTCAGTGTTTACTCTCTCTGTGTTTTTTAGTTAGCTAGTGATGCTGTAACAGAAATACCACAAGTGGATGGTTTTAATAAACAGAAATTTATTTTCTCACAGCTTAGGAGGCTAGAAGTCTAAATTCATGGCGCCATCTCTAGGGGAAGTCTCTCTCTGTCGGTCCTGGGGGAAAATCCTTGTCTTAGCTTCTCTGCCATTCCTTGGTGATGTTCATGTGGCATGTATCTTCACTTTCGTTTGTGTTTATGTGCCTAATCCGGTCTTTGTATATCTCAAAAGTGATTGGCTTAAGACAAACCCTACACTTATACGGCCTCATTAACACAACACAGAAAATCCTATTCCCAAATGGGATTACATCCACAAGTATAGAACTTACGATTTACAAGACATATTTTGGGGGATACAATTCAATCCATAACACTGTGACAGGTTTACATTAGGCCATAGCAATCAAAAAGCAAAACTTTCTTGATCTTAATAATCAAAACAGACAAGTAAACTGATGATTGCAATAGATTAGGCCACTCAAAGTGTAGTACATGACCAGCATCACCATCAACTTCGAGCTTGTTAGATACGCAGAATCTCAGTCTCATCCCAGGACTACTGAATTAGAATTTGCACTTTAACAAGGTCCTTAGGTATTCCTCTGCACATTAAAGATTGAGAAGCACTAGGCTAAGGGTAATGCTAATAGGGTGCTATAGGAGAATACAAACTAGATAAAATACAATGCAGACGTTATCTAGATAAGTGGGGCAGGTAGGCAGTAAGAAGATGCTGGGGAGACTTTTGAACATTCATTGCAGAGAGCAGAAAACATACAAAAGCACAGAGGCATGAACCAGTATGGCACCTTCAAAACACTATTAGGAGCTCTGTAGTTCAGCATTGGGATTGGGTTTTTTTTTTTTTTTTCTTATCAATAAAGTGTTATTGAAAGTAAATTGTTCCTCTTACTCAAACATATTAATGATCCCTAAAAATAATCTAAGATCCTTTTCAAGATGTTCATTTTAGTGTAAACTACATAAATATCAACAATAACAGCATAAATACTAACCTACATCCATACTTCAACTTGAACTATAAGAGTTTCTGCGACATTACAAACTGCAATTGTATTTACTGGCAGGGAATCTCCAATGAGAAGAAGAGGGTCAGGCTGTTGTTGTTGTTGTTATTGTCGTTAGGTGCCATTGAGTCAGTTCCAACTCATAGTGACCCTATGTACAATAGAACAAAACACTGCCCGGTCCTGCGCTATCCTCACAATCCTTGTTATGCTTGGTCCCATTGTTGCAGCCACTGTGTCAATCCATCTCGTTGAGGGTCTTCCTCTTTTTTGATGACCTTCAACTTTACCAACCATGATGTTCTTCTCCAAGGATTGATCCCTCCTGATAACATGTCCAAAGTATGTGAGGCATAGTCTTGCCAAACTTGCTTCTAGGGAGTATTCTGGTTGTGCTTCTTCCAAGACAGATTTGTTTGTTCTTTTGGCAGTCCATGGTGTATTCAATATTCTTCACCAACACTACAGTTCAAAGGCGTCAATTCTTCTTCATTCTTCCTTGCTCATTGTCCAGCTTTTGCATGCATATGAGATGATTGAAAACATCATGGCTTGAGTCAGGGACACTGTAGTCTTCATGGTGACATCTTTGCTTTTCAACACTTTAAAGAGGTCCTTTGCAGCACATTTGCCCAATGCAATGCGTGGTTTAATTTCTTGACTGCTGCTTCCATACACACAGATTGTGGATCCAAGTAAAATGGAATCCTTGACAACTTCAGTCTTTTCGCCATTTATCATGATGTTGCTTATTGGTCCAGTTATGAGGAATTTTGTTTTCTTTATGTTGAGGCATAATCCAGACTGAAGGCTGTAGTCTTTGATCTTCATCAGTGTTTCAAGTCCTCCTCACTTTCAGCAAGCAAGGCTGTGTCATCTGCATATTGCAGTCTGTTAATTAATCTTCTTCCAATCCTCATGCCTCTTTCTTCTTCATATAGTCCAGTTTCTTGGATTATTTGCTCAGCATACAAATTGAATAAGTATGGTAAAAGGATACAGCCCTGATCCACAGCTTTCCTGACTTTAAACCATGAAGTACGCCCTTGTTCTGTTTGAACGACTGCCTTTTTATCTATGTACAGGTTCCACATGAGCACAATTAAGCATTCTGGAATTCCCACTGTTCACAATGTTATCCATAATTTGTTATGATCCACACAGTAAAATGCCTTTGCATAGTCAGTAAAACACAGGTAAACATCTTTCTGGTACTCTCTGACTTCAGCCAGGATCCATCTGACATCAGTAATGATATCTCCCATTCCACATCCTCTTCTGTGAATCGGGCTTGAATTTCTGACAGTTCCCTGTCGATGTACTGCTGCTCCACTTTTGGATGATCTTCAGCAAATTTTTACTTGCATGTAATATTAATGACATTGTTTGATAACTTTCACATTTTATTGGATCACCTTTCTTTGGAGTAGGCGTAAATATGGTTCTCTTCCAGTCAGTTGGCCAGGTAGCTGTCTTCCAATTTTTTTGGCATACACAAGTGAGCCCTTCCAGCACTGCATCCATTTGTTGAAACATCTCAACTGGTATTCCGTCAATTCCTGGAGACTTGTTTTTCTCCAATGGCTTCAGTGCAGCTCAGACTTCTTCCTTCCGTACCATCAGTTCCTGATCATAGGCTACCTCCTGAAATGGTTAAACATTGACCAGTTCTTTTGGTATAGTGATTCAGTGTATTCCTTCCATCTTCTTCTGGTGCTTCCTGTGTCATTTAATATATTCCCTGTAGAATCCTTCAATATTGCAACTCAAGGCTTAAATTTCTTTTCAGTTCTTTCAGCTTGAGAAATGCCAGGCATGTCTTTCCCTTTTGGTTTTCTACTCCAGGTCTTTGCACATGTCACTATAATACTTTTCGTCGTCTTTTTGAGCTGCCTTTTGAGATCTGTTCAGCTCTTACTTCATCATTTCTTCCATTCACTTTAGCTACTCAACACTCAAGAGCAAGTTTCGGAGTCTTTTCTGACATCTATTTTGGTCTTTACTTTCTTTACTGTTTTTTTAATGACCTCAGCTTTCTTCTTGTATGATATCCTTGATGTCATTCCACGACTCATCTGGTCTTCAGTTATTAGTGCTCATCACATCAAATCTACTTTTGAGATGATCTCTAAATTCAGGTGGGATATTCTCAAGGTCATACTTTGGCTCTCGTGGACTTGTTCTAATTTTCTTCAGCTTCAATTTGAACTTGCATATGAGCAATTGATGATGTTTTCCACAGTCAGCCCCTGCCCTTCTTCTGACTACTGACATAGAGTTTTGCCATTGTCTCTTTCCACAGATGTGTCGATTTGATTCCTGTGTATTGCATCTGGAGTGGTACATGTGTGTAGTCACCGTTTATGTTGATATAAAAAGGTATTTGCAATGAAGAAGTTGTTGGTCTTGGAAATTTCTATCATGCCATCTCCAGCATCATTTCTATTTCCAAGGCCATATTTTCCAACTCCTGATCCTTCCTCTTTGCTTCTAACTTTTGTATTCCAATCACCAGTAATTATCAATGCACCCTGATTGCATTTCCAACCAATTTCAGACTGCAGTAGTTGTTAAAAAAAAATCTTCAATATCTTCATCTTTGGCTTAGTGGTTGGTGCATAAATTTGAGTAATAGTCATATTAACTGGTCTTGCTTGTAGGCACATGGATATTATCCTATCACTGACAGCGTTGTGCTTCAGGATAGATCTCAAAATAGTCTTTTTGACAATGAATGAAGTGCCATTCCACATCAAGCTGTCATTCCTAGCATAGTAGATCATGTGATTATCTGATTCAAAATGGCCAATACCAGTCCACTTCAGCTCACTAATCCCTAGGATATCGATGTTTATGTGTTCCATTTCATTTTTCATGATTTCCAGTTTTCCTAGATTCATACATTCCATGTTTGGATTATTAATGGATGTTTGCAGCTGTTTCTTCTCATTTTGAGTCATGCCACATCGGCAAATGAAGGTGCCGAAAGCTTGACTCTATCCACGTCACTAAGGTTGACTCTACTTTGAGGAGGCAGCTCTTCCCCAATAGCCTTTTCAGTGCCTTCCAACCTGAGGCGCTCGTATTCCAACATTATATCAGACAATGTTCAGCTGTTATTCATAAAGTTTTTAGTGGCTAATTCTTTTCAGAAGTAGACCGCCAGGTCTTTCTTCCTAGTCTGTCTTAGTCTGGAAGCTCAGCTGAAACCTGTCTGCCATGGGTAACCCTGCTGGTATTTGAATACCCGTGATGTAACTTCCAGCATCAAAGGAACATGCAAGCCTTCACAGTACAACTGATAGATGCATAGGGTCATATTAAAATCTATCATCTGTGGACCATTTCAAAAGTGTTTGCTGGAAGAGAAGAAAGGTAGAAAGGTAAAAAGAAAGAAGGAAATAAAGAAAGACACAGGAAAAAAAATAGAGAAAGCAAAAGGCAAGAGGGAAAGTAAATGAGAAAGAGCAAAGGGCAAGAGAAAAGAAAAAGCACAATTTCTTTCAGTTTAGCTTTTCCAGTATGTTGTGAAAAAAAACAAGTCTATCAAGTTCAAATATGCTTTGTGCCTGAGTTTATCATTTAAATTTAACCCTTTTTACTCTCTTGGTCTTTTGTTTGCTTCAGTTTTGTTATTTGCAGTACATTGTTTTAGGGAGGTTTTGCTTTCCCTGAAGTTCCTCCTTTGCTTTCCCTAAAGTTCAATAGACTTAAACTTATTCAGACTCCTCAGGTTTTGCACACAAGACCTTCATGATCCAGTGCTTGCCTTCCTTTCTAGCCTCACTCAATTCCCCATTCCCATCCTGAAAATAGAAATATTTTTTCTGCCTATCAAATACCTATTTAGTCCTTTTGAAATATACTGTCCTTTGCCTAAACCCAAAAAACATTGTCATCAAATCAATTCTGACTCACATGGACCCTATAGGACAGAGTAGAACTGCCCCGTAAGGTTTCCAAGGCTGTAATCTTTACTGGAGCAGACTGCCACATCTTTTTCCTGTGGTTAGCAGCCAAGCCACCAGGGCTCCTTTGCCTAAAGCCCCTTTAATCTTAGGAAAATCCTCATTCTTTGTAGATATAGTTGCCATGGCTACCATCTATGGATGGCATAATATATGTACTCATTAGTTTTTACTCACTCCTTTCTAACTACTGGGAATACAACAGTATTGTCTGTGCCTAAATGCTTGTCTCTTGAGCCCTGGTAGCGAAGTGGTTAAAGCATTTGGCTGCTAACCAAAAGATTTGTGGTTCAAACCCATCAGTCTTTCTGTGAGAGAAAGATGTGGCAATCTTCCTCCATAGAGATTTACAGCCTTGGAGTCCCTGTGGGGCAGCTCTACTCTGTCCTATAGGGTTGCTATAAGTCTGAATCGACTCGTCGGCCATGGGTTTTAGGGTTTTAGAATCTTATCTCAGACTCTGCTTTCTGGAAAACCTAAACTAAGACATTAACCATTTGCCAAACACCTTCGCGTTGTTAATCTCATTTTAATCTCTAACTATCCTGGGTGTAATATATCAGTTATAGTCAACCCAACCCTACTTTTAAGCACTGGTTCATTATTAAATGGATCTGGATATTCATTTGTTCAACAGATATTTATTGGGCATCAACTCCGTTCTAGGCATTGCTCAGTACAATCTATCACTTTACTCTCTTTGACACTTTTATAATACCAGTGATTAAATCCTTGCCTTTTATGTTCATGAAGGAGCCTGGGTGGTGCAAGCAGCTTGCAATCTGCTACTAACCTAGAAGCTGGTGGACTGGATCCACCCAGCAGCTCTGTGGAAGAAAGATCTGGTGATCTGCTTTCATAAAGATTACAGCTAAGAAAACCCTATGAAGCAACTATATTAGGTAACACGTTGGAATTGACTCAGTGGCAACGGGTTAGGGTTTTGTTTTGTTTCTTGTTTGTTTGTTTGGGGGGGGTTGTTATATTCACAGGGTCTTAAGTTTGGTTCACTTCTGCTGTCATCTCGTCCAGCCTTTCACCCAACACAGGGAGACCCACAGCACTTCTGACCATGGTCAGCCTCTACTTGACCACTTACCACTTCTAATGATGGAGGAATCACTTCCTCATAAGGCCATTCTTTAGAATATTCTTCATCATATTGAGCTGAAATCTGCTCCCTGTGCCTACTACCCACCAGTTCTGGTTCTGCTCTCTGTTCCTTCACAGAATGTCTGTTCTCACTTCCATTTCATTTTTTACATAATCATAGCCTGTCAGTATTAAACGGAACTTGAGGACCATCTTGTACAATTTCCTCATTTAAGACTAGTGAAGTGACTTGTCAGTGACAACCTGCACATGAGTGAAATGCCTGCAGTTAGAGTCTCCTCAATTCTATTTCAACACTCTGTCTACAACAGAACATGGACTCTCATTTATCGCCACAGATTTACTCAATAGGGTAGCCACTTCTGCACACTCCCTGTGTATTCTTCCCTGGTTTCCACTCATAACTCTTAGCTCTGACAAGATTTGTTAAATAAACAAAGATTTATGGCTTTAATATGTCAAGAATTTCATTTTACTTGAATCTACAATAAACGCCCACGGAAGCAGCAATCAAGGAATCGAACAACATATTGCACAGGGCAAATCTGCCACAAAAGGTCTCTTTAAAGTGTTAAAAAGCAAAGATGTCACTTTGAAGACTAAGGCACACCTGGCCCAAGCCATGGTATTTTCAATCATTTCATATTCATGTGAAAGCTAGACAACTCATAAGGAAGATTAAAGAAGAATTGATGCCTTTCAATTATGGTGTTGACAAAGAATATTGAATATACCAAGGTCTGCCAAAAGAACGAACAAATCTGTCTCGGAAGAAGTACAACCAGAATGCTCCTTAGAGGTAAGGATGGCGAGACTGCATCTCCCGTACTTTGAGCATGTTATTAGGAGGGATCAATCCCTGGAGAAGGACATGCTTAGTAAAGCAGAGGGTCATCAAAAGAGAAGAAGACCCTCAATGACATGGATTGACACAGTGGCTACAATGATGGGCTTAAGTATAGCAATAGCTGTGAAGATGGTGTAGGACCAAGTAGTGTTTTTTCTGTTGTACATAGGGTCACTATGAGTTGGAACCAACTCAATGGCATGTAACAACAATAACAACAACAACAATATGCTTTATTAAAAACTCTATGGCTTCTAATCAAAGAAGTCGCTAAAATACAAAATTCTTTTGCTGGTTTCCATCAAAACCATGTCTTTTTTTTTTTTTTTTTTAACGGAAGACCATCTGGTCATTCATTCAACTAATACACACTCAATACATAGAGTATTGTCAGGCATGCCTACATTCTGGGGTCATAAATTTGAAGAAGACATACTTGTAGAGAAGCTCACAGCAATTGAGGAGAGGAGACGCGTCCACTAACCTCACGGTTAGGAGGGTGAGCTATAGTGTCAAAAGGCCCTGAGAGAGAATAACAGTTCTCCCACTTACTAATCATGTGACCCAGACAAGTTATTTAACCTCTGTAGATCTCAATTTTCTCATTCATAAAATGGGGTTATGTAATGTAGCATTAACCTCAGCAAATTCTAATGACAATTAATGACTCAATAAATTGTAGCCATATTTACATGGTATATACATACCACTCAATAAGCTGTCACCATTATCATAGCTATTATAAATAATAAACATTCTTTAATTCAGTAAATGTTTATTAAATTCTCTCTCCGAGGCAATATATTATATACGGTTGACATCTACATGAGTTGTCCAGATTCCCTTCAAGGAGAGACAGGCTGTCCAGCTGTGGAAGGCACGGTCAATGGACAGCCTCCAGCTGCCAGCTACTTCAGAGTCTGACTTAGCTGCAGGGAGCTGCTTTGTCCATGGTCACGCCCTTCCCCGGGGAACCTTATATCTGGTGACTAGGCGAGGCAGGGATATGACAATAATCTAGCCATCTGGATTCAGCTCAGATCAATATCCACTAAAAAGCAATATCCACTCCAGTACTCCTCATCAGGTCAACTGAATTTGCCTTCTCACTCTGCCTAATCCTATTACCTCACAAGTGTTAAGCTCTAGTAACATCTGGCACTCCAAATTTTAGCACCTGCCTTCAGAGAACCTATCCTACAACAGTGCTGTGCAGTGACTAGGAGCCTGGGCTCTGGAGCCACATTGTCTGTTATGAATTGAATTGTGTCCCCCAGAAATGTGTATCAACTTGGCTAGTGTCCTCCATTTTGTGATCTGATGTGATTTTCCTTTTTTGTTGTAAATCTCACCTCTATGATGTTAATGAGGCAGGATTAGAGGCAGTTATGCTAATGAGGCAGGGCATAATCTACAGAATTAGGTTGTATCTTTATTCAATCTCTTTTGCGATATAAAAGAGAGAAGCGAACAGAGACTAAAGAGACCTCCTACCACCAAGCAAGAAAAGCCAGGAGTGGAGCACGTTCTTTGGGCCCAGGGTTCCTGGGCTGAGAAGCTCCTAGACCAGGGGAACATTGATGACAAGGACCTTCCTGCGGAGCTGACACAGGGAGACAGAAAGTTTTTCCCTGGAGCTAGCACCCTGACTTAGGACTTTTAGCCTCCTAAACTGTGACAGAATAAACTTCTGTTTGTTAAACTCATCTACTTGTGGTATTTGTTATAGCAGTACTATATACCAAAGACACCGGGCTCTGTAGCCACACAGTCCAAGTCTGATCCTGTCCTCCACTCTCTGTATAACCTCTCACAAATCACTTAATGACTTGTTGCCTTGGTTTCTTTACCCGTAAAATGGAAATGATGTTAGTCCCTACCTCATAGTGGTGTTATGAAGATCAAATGAATCAATCCATGTTAAGTGTTTATAAGAGTGCCTGGCACCTTTAAGCACTCAGGAAATATTAGTTCATGTTATTTTGAACATTACCACATGCTAGACACTACACTGCACCCTGGGAACACGGAGAAAGACACAGCATGGGCCTTGCCCACAAAGAGTTCTGTTCAGTATTACAGTAGATGTATGTGTCTGAACCAGAAAGACACTCTGTAGCTATGGAGATAATGGTGTTTTGTGAGAACCCATAATGGGGACACAAAATCCTCCTTGATCTGGGGAAAATATGAGAAGAGCCAGTCAGGGGGTGCTTCACAAAGGAGGTGACACTCATGCGACTGTACAAAGAATAAGTGGAAATTTGAAAATGAGATTCAGATCAGGTCATATCTGTGGTGGCTAATTCTATGTGTCACCTTGGCTAGAATATTGTTTCCAGTGATTTAGCCAAACACTAATCTAGTTGCTATTCCATGATGTAATTGAATGTAAAGTAATCAGTCAGTCAGTAGGAAAGGATATGTTTTTCCTCCTGACTATAAATATTTTGCCAGAATTCTCTTTCTGTCTTCACTCTGTACTCTTTCTGCCACCTTACCTACAGATCTTGATACTCAAGCTTGGAGAATTGTCCAGTTTGCCACCTGATATATAGATTTTGGACTTGCCAGGCCCCATAATCACACGTCAAACTCTCTCTCTATATACATGCATAGAGAGAGAGAGCAGGAGAGAGAGAGAGTGCCCTGGTGGCACAATGGTTAAGTGCTTGGCTGCTAATCAATAAGGTGGGAGGTTTGAACCCACCAGCCATTTTGCAGAAGAAAAGACCTGGCAAACTCTTCCTATAAAGATTACAGCCTAGGAAAGCCTATGGGGAAGTTCTACTCTGTCCTATAGGATTCCTACGAGTATGAATCCACTCAATGGGACTCAACAACAACATACACGTCTACATACATATATATTGCTCTCATGGGGTCTGTTTCTCTGGAGAATCCTGACTAAGACACTATCCAACTCCTATCATTTTCTACCCTAAAGAATGGAAAGGACACTAACAATAATGCCCATTGCTATGCAGACGGTACGTAAACGATTTCCATTTCCATTCTCTTTCAGTCAGCATCTTTAACTTCCGCTAAAAGGCAATGCTCTAAAACAGTCCCAAAAATTACCTTAACTCCAGGGTCAGGTGAAGCCCTGCCACCAAGTTTGCCCCACTAAAAGCAAAACAAGAAAGTGTTAAGTCACTTGGGTTTCTGAAAGTTTTACTCAGGAAATACAAGAGTTGTTTCACCTGAGCTAATCGCAAGGCTTACGAGCATCCTGAATAATACAGTCAGGAATTTCTCTCATTCATAAGCTTACCAGGAGGGACAGTTAAAAATGAATGTATACAGTATTTGTCCCTCTGAGCTATTTTTTTCTCATAAATTTAATTTATAACACAAATAAAAAGACAAGGTTTGTTATTTGGGCTGACAACTCATTCAAAGACAGCGCAGAATGATCTTTACATTTGACTGCCATCCACTTGACTTATATGTTTTAATGAAATGAGCAATGTGTGCTTATCCTCCCAGTATTCATGGGGAGTTTGGGGAACCGTAAATCACATTAACTTTAACTTGCTTAGGATCGGCACTATTGTATAATAACAAATGACATATTCGACTTTTTCAGAGCGCCTCAGTTTGAAGCACTAAGTTGTGAAGAAAAGCATGAGGAAGAAAGAAAATGTGTCCATTTTATTCTAACAATAATTACCAGGTAGTAGAGAAATTATTATTCTCATTTTACATATAAGAAATAATGAGACTCATAGACAACAGAATTAGACAAATAACTAATAGTCAATAAGCTGGGTTGGGGGGGGATTCCCTGCTATGACAGCCATGTTATACGGGAAGAGTTCAAACTTTGGACCCCAAAAGAGTCAAGTGCAAATTGTAGGTCAGCCACTTATCATTTGTGAGATCTTGGGCACATTTTAGAACCTCTTTTGTCTCAGTTGCCACAGCTGTAAAATGGTAGGTAAAACAACACCTTAGATTTGTTGTGAGAATTAAATAAGGTGAAGTAAGCACTGAATACTCAATGATTATTACTCCCACCCACCCCCTACTTCCTCACCATATTCCATGGTCCTCTCAATCTACATGCATGTCAAGGGCTTCTAGGATTATAATGTCAAAACCCAGTTGGCCTATTGATTGTATCATTACAGAGAAGAATGGCTCAGAGTCAGATCTGCATTCTAGCCAGCTCAGAACCCTAACTCCGACTCACTGTCCCCCCAATAGTACCCAGAAATCCTACCTTCCTCCTGGTAAAAGAGATTCCAACCAGCCTGACTCGGTCATCTTGAGTTCCTAGAAACTTGGTAGTGGAGGGCATTTCCTCAAACATGTTTTACAGATCATATGCCTTATGGGGTATTAACTAGCACAGTACCAAAGATGGTATGTCTCTCTCCACGTGTCCCAATGTGCATTTGCATGTTAAGTGAACCAAGAAGACTTGCTGAAGGATCACATGTTTAACATCTTTTCCTCTACCACTTCCAAACATTGACTATAATTCCCTTTTTGTAGAAGACCTAATGATATTTTGTAGGACTAATGCTCTACAAAACAGTTCTAGAGATGTGGCCTCAATGGTAACGAGCTGGATGGTTGGATGTAGAGATGGCTTCTCATTCACGATAAATCTTGAAAAAAACTTAAGTTCTAGACTTCTCGAGGTGAGAGGGTATTATCCACCATTTAGTCCAGCCTTGTCATATTTTTTTTTTTTTTGTCATATTACCCATGGAGAATGTGAGACTCAGAGATGGCAAGCCAGTACACTGATGGTAAATGCAAGACCTGAACCCAGTTCCCTAAGCCCGTGTCAGTACTTTCTCTGCAACCACAGAGCCTTTCTATTTTCAGCCTAGGCCACAGGCCAAAATAAGAGTGTGTGGTTAGTGCATCCATTCATTAATTCATTTACAAATACTCATTGAGTGCCTCCTGTGTGTAAGAAAATACACTAAATGCTAAAGACACAAATTTTATGGCCTCTTCCTACTAGGAATACATGCTTTAGTGTAAATTAAGACATATAAATGAACAAATAGAAAACAGCCTCCAGTTCTGCTCTCAGGAAGATATGTCCAACAAAGTGGGGAAATAAGGAGTACGAGAAGGCTCCCAGAAGAGTCAGCTTTGGAAGGAAAAAGAGGTGGATATACAATGGAATAGTATTCAGTCGTAAAAAAAAAAAAAAAGAACGAGGTACTGATACATGCTACAATGTGGATGAACCTCAAAAACATTACACTAAGTGATAATAGGCCAGAGAGTGATTTAGTGGTAGAATTCTTTCCTTCCATGCAGGAGACCCAAGTTCAATTACTTGCCAACGCACATTATACGCAGCCTCCACTCATCCCTTAGTGGGGGCTTACATGTTGCTATGATGCTGTACAGGTTTCAGCAGATCTTCTAGACTAAGATGGACTAGAAGGAAAAGCCTGGCTATCTACTTCCGAAAAATCCGTCAGTGGAAACCCTATGGATCATAATGGTCTAATGCACAATCAATCGTGGGGATGGCTGAGGACCGGGCAGTGTTTTCTTCTGTTGTGCATGGGGTCACCATGAGTTGAGGGCTGACCTGACAGCAGTTAACAATAATAACAAAGTGAAAAAAGCCAGGCACAATAGAGACAGAAAGCATAAGAGTGGTTTCGGGGGTAGGAAAAGGGGAAGTGAGGAGTAACTGCTTAATGGTACAGAGTTTCTCTTTGGGGTGGTGAAAATGTTTTGGAACAAGATAAAAATGGTGGTTGTGCAACATTGTGAATATACTAAATGCCACTAAATTGTTCACTTTAAAACGACTACTTTTATGTGACAAGAATTTCACCTCAGATAGAAAGAAAGAGGATGAGTGGGAGGAAGGAGGAATAGAAAGAGGGAGGGAAGGAGGGAGAAAGGAAGGAACAAGGAAGTATCTATCACGTGAATAAGGTCTGGAGAGGAAGATTGGAGAGTACATCCTAGGCAGAGGATAAAGCATGGAGACATGGGATAGTCTGGAGCAGGGCTTCAAACTGGTTTGTTCAGGTTCGAATCCCTGCTGATAATTTGCATTTCTAACAAGTTGCCAGGAGATGTTAATACTGCTGGTTAGAGACCAATTCTGAGAACCATTAGTAGAGCAGGGGGTCTCAAAATTTATTATACATAAGAATCATCTGGGCATCTTGTTATAACGTAGATTCTGATTCAGTATATCTGGGGTTGAAATGCAAATTCTCAGCAGGGGCTCAAACTGGAATGAACTGTTTTAAATTCCTGGTCTGGACAGCTTGGAGAGTTGCCAACATGCCTGCACTTGGTGGTACCTGGAACTCAAAGGGTGAAGATCAGGATGCTTCTAAACCTTGAAATCTGACATGTCCCTTCCCACCCTTGTTCATTCCTCAATTCATTTATTCATTTACCCATTCATTCATTTGACAAACATTGAATAGCACTTACTATGGGTTCTGGGCACTTGGAATATATCAGCAGGTCATTTCCAACCCCCTGCCTCCAAACAGCCACTCGTCTCTTCTTAACACACACACACACGCACACACATGCACGCATACACATTTTCTTGTCCTTGGCTTGGTGAGCACAGTAGAGGACAGTAACTGAGTAACAGAGAGACTCCACCAATTAAAATTCTCTGCAGCCTGATCTAGCTTTTTTTTTAATTACCTGCCCTTCTGGCTCTAGGCAGTTCTCACAGTTCATAACTCCCCACAGCTGCCTGCTCTTTCCCGGGACCTTTCCAGGGTAATAACTGCCTTTCAGATCATTGCTGTTTTCCTGTTCCATGAATGTGTGAGAGAGTTCCATTTCCATCCAGAGTGCCCACTAGATACTGCCGTATACTGGTTCCTTTTCAGAACTGCAGAAATGCTTCCTACAGCTCAAGCCCAATTCTTTCATAGATTGCCTGCCTCCAAGATTTAAAAGAAATGCCGTCTACCTTGAAACAAAAGGTCTTCATTTTTCTCCCAGGAATTTCCTTAGGGAGGCATAGTATGAATCATCAGTAAAGCAATGAGCTTGGCAATCAGACAGAATTGAGTTTAACTCTGGACAATTTATTTTACGTTTCTGAGACTCTATTTATTGTATTAGTAAAACAGAGATAGTTGTAACTAATCCATAGGGTTATTACTAGCAATAAGATAAAATAGCATGGGTGAAGCACCTGACATATAGCTGGTGCTCAGTTAGTATTCTAGCTCCTACCTTGATTTTAACCCCAAGTGTGCACTTTTTTGACAAATTAGGAGGTCTCGGGTCTCCAAAGGCAGCTAAGGACAAAATTCTCCAAAAGAAAGTTTAGTAATTGGCTTCTTTGACTATTTCCTTGAATTAGTAACTGATTAACGTACCTGCAAGCTAGATGTTACACTTCTCTGTGGATCAAATTACAAATGTTCTAAAATTCAGATTCATGAAAAGAGACCAGCCTTTCTGGTCTGACAGAGACTGGAAGAACCCCCAAGACTATGACCCCTGGACACCCTGCTAACATGAAACTGGAGCTACTACCAAAGTCCACTTTTCATCCAGAGATTAGACAGGCCTATAAACAAACAATAACACACGTGAGGAACGTGCTTCTTAGTTCAATCAAATATATGAAACCAAATGGGCAACATCTGCCTAAAAGCAGCGATGAGAAGGCAGGAAGGGACAGGAAAACTGGAGGAATGGATACATGAAGAACCTGTAGTGGAAAGATGGAGAGTGCTGACACATTGCAGGAATTGTGACCAATGTCCCAAAACAATTTGTGCACAAATTTTTTAGTGTGAAGCTAATTAGAGCTGTAAACTTTCACCTAAAGCACAATAAAATTAAAAAAAAAAAATTACAAATGTTCTTTACCTATGGGAAATCCCACATTTAATTTGTAATTTACTAATGAAGCCAGAATATTTTTTGCGTGTGCGCTTACTGAGTTGAAAGTTTCACTTCTTAAAAGCATTTATGTGTCCCTGGGTTCTTTGACCTAAGCTTTTTGACTCTCAGTTTTCTCAACTGTAAAATAATATAATCAGCATGTGTGTCATGCTGTTGCCGCTGTTGGTTACCGTGGAGTTCGCTCCGACACACGGTGGCCTTCTGTATAACAGAATGACATGTTGCCCTGTGCTGTGCCTTCTTCATGATCACTGGTATGTTAAATCCATTGTTGCAGCTACTTTGTCAATCCATCTCATTGAGGGTTTCCCTCATTTTTGCTGACCCTTTACCAAACCTAATGTCCTTTTCTAGCAACCAGTCTTTCCTGATGATGTGTCCAGAATAAACAAGTTAAAGTCTTGCCAGCCTTGCCTGTCATTCTTCTAAGACTGATTTGTTTCTTCTTTTGGCAGTCCCTGGAATATTCAGTATTCTTCACCAACACCACAGTTCGAACCCATCAATTCTTCTTCTACCTTTCTTTTTCATTATCATAAATAATAAAAGAGATCAATGTACTTAAAGCACTATTTTTCTCAATAAATGTTATTTCACCAGTATTTAAAAAAAAAAGTCCTGCCTACCATCAGTTGGACAGTGTTTGAGGAAAAAAATCAAAACAAAAGAACAGAAAAAAACAAACACAAAAAGTTAGCTGTAAAATAAAGAAACATTCATTATGAATTTTATTACTCCAACTACTGTAAACTGTGTAGGAATCTGAGCTGCAAAGCTGCCCATTAAACTGTCTGCTCTTTCCTGTTTAAACAAGGCCCCTTTTGGGCCACGGCTGCCTGAGCCTCCGTGGGTCTGCATCCAGGAAGGAAGACGTTACTATGGTAACCACTGAGGCCTTCACTGGAGGTTCTCTGGGAGATGCCAGGGTCTGGTGCAAGTGACAAACCCCAGTTCCCTTGATAATGTACAGAAAGGTAGCAGCCATGATGTCCAGACATGAGCAGAATGAGAGCATTCAGGCGTGAAACCCCTTTCAATCAGTCATTTGTTTCCCTTGATAGATAATTCACTTTGTGTTGCTCTTTTGAAAAATGGCTACTCTAGGCTCAAACCAAAAACCAAACGAAACCCACTGCCATCTAGTCAATTCTGGCTCATACGGACCCTATAGGACAGAGTAGAACTGCCCCATAGGGTTTCCAATGCTGTAAATCTTTATAGAAGCAGGCTGCCACATCTTTCTCCCATGGGATGGCTGGTGGGTTTGGGAGCTAATTTTACCCACCAAGCTTTCAGTTGCCAGCTAAGCGCTTTAACCACTCCACCACCAGGGCTATTTAATTTAGGCTTAGTGGTATATAAATGGCGAGCTCTGGTGGTTAAGCATGTAGCTGCTAACCAAAAAAAAAGGTCAGCAGTTGGAACCTACCAGCCACTCATTGGAAACCTGATGGGGCAGTTCTACTCTGTCCTATAGGGTTCCTATGAGTCAGAACTGACTCAATGGTAATGGGTTTGGTGCATAAATGATAAATGTCCCAGGAGGAAAGATATTTTTGTGATTTGGGATGGGGGCTTGTTGGCATTCCATAGTAATTTGGTTCAAATTTTTAAGACTTAAAGCTGTAAGAGACCACAGAGAATAGCTCAATAGCCTCATTTTATAAATTAGAAAACAGGTCATGAGAAGGGGTGGCCAAAGTCACAAAGTAAGGTGGCTGGTATCAAAACATATCCTAAACTGCTAATGAATAAATAAGGCTTGGAATGTATAATTGTGACTGTGAGATGGAGAGCTGGGCAAGAAGCAGTGGGGAGATGAAGGAAGGAATGTACAAGGCCACCAGTTGGAAGATTTCAGAGAAGAGACAGAGCTTGAGCTGAGAATCAAAGAATGAATAAATGTTGCTATCGTTTATTTGGCATCGAGCCCATTCCAATTCACTGTGACCCCATGTGGGTCAAAGTAGAACTGTACTCCATAGGTTTTCAATGGATGATTTTTCGGAAGTAGGTCATTAGGCCTTTCTTCTGAGATGCCTCTGGGTAGACTCAAATCTCTACCCTGGAACTTCTATTCAGTATTACAATGTTCTAAACACTTTGCATGCATTGTCTCATTTAGTCCTTACAACAACCCTCTGAGGCGAGTATCACTATTAGCCTTTTTTTCCAGATGGGGAAACTGCGGCTTAGAGAGGTTAGTCATTTTCCTACACAGCTGGTGGATGGCAAAGTCAAGATTCAAACCCAGGTCAGTCAGATTCCCAGGTCCATGCTGTTTATCAACAATTAGTATACTGCCTTCCATGAATAAGTGCAAGAGTCTGCCATGTGGGTAAGTTGAGCACAATGTTTCAGACAGAGAAAACAGCACAAGCAAAGGCACAGAAGAACAAGGTATGTTGTCTCTGTCTGGTACCTGTCAAGTTTTAGTGGCACCACCAATCTCCTGTAGCTTTATCTAGGGATAAGGAAGCCTTAGCATTGCTTCTGAATCCTAAGAACCTTCCCCCTAGCCATATGGGACAATATGAGACTTACCTAATAATAGAAACCCACATACAGTTAGCGCCCTGGATACAGTCCCTATATCCTCCATGGAAGCTAGAATAGTAAAATCCATAGTGAACCACTCTCTTTTACAACTCACTTTTACAGCCCGTGGGTTTCTAGAGACTGATCGTTTGGATTCTCCTTCACTCCAGACACTCACAGTATAAAGAATTTTCATCTCAGCTTCTTTCCATGGAGAAATATTGACCCTTGATGCCCAGAGCCAAAGTGTTTCCAATTCAGTAAACAGCTTTTCATGGAAAACTCATAGTTGGGGTTGATGGAAAAATTGCCTGCACTGTAGGAGTCTACACCAGTCCATGCCAAACAGGGTGAAAAATTAAGGAGATTATACAGATGTCAAGGCCAAACTGGCCATGTTTGGGTATGAACTATCCAGGTTATAATAATTACTAATGAGTGCTTGCTCTGTAGCTGATACTTTAAATATAGCATTTCTTATTCTCACCACAATCTCTCTTTGTCATTTTGCAGATTAAGAAACTGAACCTCACATTTCACCAAAGAAGATGTTCATGTAGGTAACAGATACATGAGGAAATGCTCACTATCATTAGCCATTAAAGAAATGCAAATCAAAACTACAATGAGATACCACCTCACCCTAACGAGGCTGGCATTAATCCAAAAAACACAAAATAATAAGTGTTGAAGAGGTTGTGGAGAGACTGAAACACTTGTACACTGCTGGTGGGAATATAAAATGATACAACCACTTTGGAAATCAATTCAGCTCTTCCTTAGAAAGCTAGAAATAGAACTATCATATGATCCAACAATCCCTCTCCTTGGAATATATCCTAGAAAAATAAGAGCCCTCACACGAACAGATATATAACACCCATGTTCACTGCAGCACTGTTTACAATAACAAAAGATGGAAGCAACCAAGGTACCCATCAACATATGAATGGATAAACAAATTATGGTACATTCACATAACGGAATACTACGTAATTATTAAAAACAACGAAGAATCCATGAAGCATTTCATAACATGGAAGAATCTGGAAGGCATTATGCTGAGTGAAATTAGTCAGTTGCAAAAGGACAAATATTGTATGAGACAACTCTTATAAGAACTTAAGAAAAAGTTTAAAAAGAGAGGAAAATATTCTTTGATGGTTACAACGGGTGGGGAGAGGGGTATTCACTAGTTAAATAGTAGACAAGAGCTATTTTAGATGAAGGGAAAGAACAACACACAACACAGGGGAGCTCAGCACAACTGACTAAACCAAAAGCAGAGAAGTTTTCTGAATACAGGCAAATGCTTCAAAGGACAGAGTAGCAGGGACAGGGGTCTGGGGACTGTGGTTTCAGGGGACATCTAGGTCAATATTGGCATAAGAAAATGTTCTGCATCCCACTTTGGTGAATGGCATCCAGGGTCTTAAACACTAGGAAGCAGCCATCTAAGATGCATTGATTGGTCTCAACCCACCTGGAGCAAAGGAGAATGAAGAACACCAAAGACACGAGGTAAATATGAGCCCAAGAGACAGAAAAGGCCACATAAACCAGAGACTCCATTAGCCTGAGACCAGAAGAGCTAGATGGTGCCTGGCTATAACCGATAACTGCCCTGACAGGGAACACAACATAGAATCCCTGATGGAGCAGGAGAACAGTGGGATGCAGACCTCAAATTCCAGTAAAAAGAAAAAACAAAACAAACTTAATTGTCTGACTGAGAAACTGGAGGGACCCCAGAGGTCATGGTCCCCGGACCCTTTGTTAGCCCAAGACTGGAACCATTTCCAAACCCAACTCTTCAGACAGGGATTGGACTGGAATAGGGGATGGAAAATGATAAGGAGTGAGGAGTGAGCTTCTTGGCTCAAGTAGACACAATGGGACTATGTGGGCAGCTCCTGTCTAAAGGGGAGATGAGAAGGCAGAGGGGGACAGGAGCTGGTTAAACAGACACGGGGACTACAGGGTGGAAAGGAGTGTGCCGTCACATTAGGGGGAGAGTAGTTAGGGTTACGTAGCAAGGTGTGTATAAGTTTTTGTATGAGAGACTGACTTGATTTGTAAACTTTCACTTAAAGCACGATAAATTTTTTAAAAAAGAAAGAAACTGAGCCTCAGAACAGTTCAGTCACTTGCATAAGATAATACAGACAGCATGTGGCTAAGTCAGGATGCCTATCCAGAACTCTGATCTCAAAACTTCTACTGTTTCCTAAATCACTCCAAAATTTTTGGCTAAATGGTTGCTTGCTATTATTTTTGCCACTGTTTTATCCTATGCTCTGTAGACATCTGTTGATTAAATAAATACTCATGTCTTGGCAGGCAGGTCGCTAGCTATGAGTTGAAATCAACTCGACAGCAACAGGTTTTTTTTATAGGACTTGAGTCAATTCTGACTCCTGGAAACCCTGTGTGTCAGAGTAGAACTGTGTTTCATAGGGTTTTCAAAGCTGATTTTTCTCAAGTAGATTGCCAGGTCTTTTTTCTGAGGTACCTCTGGGTGAAGTCAAACCTCCAACCTTTGTTAGTGGACAAGTGCATTAACTATTTGTGCCCCCAGGGATGTGAGGCCCTATACTAGGTCCAGAGAATTCAGGGTTTCCTTCGTTCTATTGCTGAGTCCGCTAACAAATATATTTGCGTGCCTACTAGGTGCTGATGCTAAAGGGAGGAGAGAAAACCAGAGACAAACTTTCATGAAAGACTCACACACTATAAGGAGTGCTATGAAAAAGGAGAACATGGTGCCATGAGTGGGTAAATGGTTAGGGGAGAGGGGAACTGGTGTTGTCATTGAAGTCAGAGAAGGGGTCCCTAAAGAAGTGTTAATTAGTACAGGTGTTAACTAGGCAAGACTATGGTAATAGTTGGGGCTTGGGGAGATGAACTGGGGGAAAATGTGAAATAGGAGAGAACGAGAGAAGTACAGCAGGCAATTACAACAGAGTGTGATTTGGCGTTGTGGTAGGACAAGAGATTATGCTAAGGAAACAGTGAAACGGCAGCTGACCTACAACGTCACATTTGGTAAAGCAGAGGGTCAGGGAAATCCTCCAATGAGATGGATTGACACAATAGTCACAACAATGGAGTCAAATATACCAATGATCATGAACATGACACAGGATTGGGCAACATTTCATTCTGTTGTACATAAGTTGTCCGTGAGTCAAAGTCAACTCAAAAGGTAACCAACAACCACAACCACCTAGCCTGGGGGTGGTGAGTGGTCAGAGAACACTTTCTGGAGGAAGCGATATTTAAGCTGAGAACCAAAGGACGCACGAGAATTCCATAGATGAAGGATGAGAGTGTTTGTGCACGCAGAGGAAACAGCACATGCAAAGATCTGGAGACAAGTGAGAACATGGCATGTTTGGGGAACTGCAAGTCCTTGTACGTGTCATGGGGGCAAAGGTTCGACAGGATGGGGTAGGGATATTAAAGGGAGTTGAATCAATGGTGAAGAATATCACTATTGAGGGACATTATTCTGTTAGGAAGTCTATGGGTCAGAGCAGAAACATAAACAAAGCAATTGCCTGCACCATGAAAGAGGGGAGAAGTGGAGAAGAGGAAAGGAGAGGGAAAGGGAACTAAAATTTATTGAGTGCCTACTAGGTGTCAGACACTTTGAGGTACAACTCCGTTTTACAGATGAGAAAACTGAGGCACCAGGAGATGAACCAATCTGGCCGAGGTAACACACTGAATAGGCAGTAAGCCAGCACTCAAATTCCATTCTTCCTTGCTGCCTTCTGGAATTGTCCAGTGCTTCTACTTCCAGAGGCTTTCTAGTCCCACCAGAATACTGGACCTTGTGGATAATTAAGATTGACAAGCAATCATTGCATTAGTCAGGACTCTTATGTGTAAATGATAGCAGTGCCTGGGGGGTGCAAATGGTTAAAGCTCTCAGCTGCTAACCAAAAGGTTGGAGGTTTGAGTTCACCTAGAGGTGCCTTGAAAGAAAGTCCTGGCAATCTACTTCCAAAAATCAGCCATTATAAACCCTGTGGAGTACAGTTCTACTCCGACACACATGGGGTTGCCATGAGTCAGAATTGATGGCAACAGTTTTTTTTTTTTTTTTTATTCACCTAGCTTCAATGGAGGTAGTTTATGGTAGTTATATCAGAATTGACCAACATAACTAAGGTAATGCTTAGCACCCAGCCATAGGAGGGGCAGGAATCTATCTGGGCCTCAGAAATAGCTGAACCACTAGGACCCTCTGTCCCTCTTGTCTAACTCACTATCCATCGGCTTTGTTCTCCCTTACTGCCAAACATCTTCCTTCCTCCATACTGCAGGAACGTGGCCACTCACAATTCTGGAGGCTTATATATACCTCCACCATTGCAGACTGACCCACATTTAAATCCAAAGAAAGATCTCTCACAGGCCCAGCATGGGACAAGTATCTACCCATGAGTCAATCAGCTATGACTGAGGGCACAGACATGGCTACTGAGGGCCCACACCTGTGTACTGAGGGTCATTCTCCGATACTCTTTGTGAATCAGGCAGCCACACCAAGGGGCATCTGCTAACTTAATAACAGTAGTTTTCATTTACTAGAGATTTAATATGTGCCAGGCTCTGAACGGAGAAAGCATGTTGTTCTATCATTACCTCATTTGATTCTCACAGTAACCATGTTATAGATAAGGAAACTTATCTATCCAACTTACGGATAACAAAACTGAGGCTCTGAGAGGCCTATTAACTTACCCAGGGCCCCACAGCTGGTAAGTGGTAGGGGCAGCATTAAAAGCCTGAACTATCTAATACCGAAGCCATGCACTCAACTCTCATACTTTTCTACCCTCTAGTCCCTGTAACTGGTGCCTTGTACTTTGGCCTCCTTGGGAACAAAAGCAATGATGGTTATAACACAGGAGTCCTGGGACCCAACTCTGCCCCTTTCAAGTTGTGTGGCCTTGGACAAGACCCCTAATCTCTCAGTGCCTCAGTTTTATTGTGAGCAAAATGAGAATAATTCCTGCCTTGCCTACGTCTTTTTATACAAAAAAAAAAAAACCCACTGCTGTCAAGTTGATTCCGACCCTATATTTTATACGCTGATTAAATGAACCTGCAAGTAAAAGTGCTTTGAAAAGAACTCCATGCTGAACAGAAATGCCATATTTTTATTATTTTATTTCTCATAATCTGAGTATGCCATAATTTTTAAATGTTCTCTGTTTATAACAAAAGCTGTCAGTTCACATAAGGGTATATTAGGCAGACCCAAATGTTATAGGCTAAATTTTTTTTTTTTTTTTTAGAACTTCAGATTGACAGAATTTAACTGAGGAAATGGGACTAGAGTTCATTTACACTGGATCCAAATATTGGGCTCTTCTGAGTTTTTGAAAACAGACATAAACATTGTTCCTCTGGATTCATTCTTCACTACCACCACCTGGTTTCTGCTTATTTTCTCATTTCACTGGGTTCAGTGATATTGAATTGTAATTAGTTTCTGCTGAACTTTCTCATGCTGTGAAGTACTGATTAACAAAGCAAACAAAATTTTTTCTTTCATTTGGCCAGCTCGTTCTGCCCCATAGCTGTGTCTCAGATGGCAGTCCTTGGAGGAATTAAGGATACATGGGACAACCTCCATCCTTAGGAAATAACTGCAAGACTCTATGGCAAGCCTTTGTCACCAACATCCTGTTTGTGGACCATCAGCTACAAAAGTTGCCCAAACTAAGAACTGTGGGACAACCCTCTCCCTTCTAAACCTGCACATCCAATCAGGCACTAGCCAGGTGATGGATTTCCCTGGAATCTCTCTAGTCTGTGTCACCTTTTCCCACTCTGTGTCATGGCCTTAGCCCAGACCTTCACCCTTCTGCTCCAGGATGATTTAAGTAAGCAGCCTTCTATCCCGTCATTCCACCTCCACACTGGTGCCAGGATGATCTTCTTAAAACACAGAACCAACCATGTCAGCCTTGCTTATAATTTTTCTGTGGCTCCCTATCTGCTAGGGAATTATTTACGGGTGCTCTCCATAATTTGACTTCTGCATATCCTTCTAGCATCACCGCCACTCTTGCTCATCACACTAACACTATCCATCCAAATCTATCATCAGAATAATTATACTTACTAACATAGCTAAGGAGCCCTGGTGGGCACAGTGGTTAAGGGCTTGGCTGCTGTTAACTGGAGGGTTGGTGGTTTGAATCCATCAACTACTCCATGGAAGAAAGAACCTGGTGATCTGCTCCCATAAAGACTTCAGCCTGGGGAACCACATACGGCAGTTCTAATCAGTCCTATAGGGTCGCTATGAGTCAAAATCGACTCAGTGGCACAAAACAGCAACTTCAACAATATAGCTACCTTTTTTTGAAGGCCTTTTGCATACCTGACTCTATATCATGCCTTTTCCCAAATTCTCAGAAACCATCCTATGCTTTTTATACCGAGATTCAGAAAAGTAAGGTACTTGCCAGGACTACAAAGTTATAAGGGGACAGAGCTGAGACCCAAACCAGATCATCTGACCCCAAACTCTTCCTGCTGTGCTACAAAGACATCCTGAAACACTGGCAGTTCCCTAAATGCCTTATACTCTTTTCATACTTTCATTGCCTTTGCAATTGCTCTCCCCTCTGCCTTTAACACCCTTCCCCTTCCTTGCCTGCTGGCTAAACGCTACTCATCCCCTAAGGTCTGGCACAAATATCTCCTCCTTTATAAAGTTTCCATGGTATCATAAGCAAGGCCAGGCCTCTATACTCTGTGTGTGCTCAGGGAATAGAATCAAGTACATATTCTGGAAAAGTGAGTTGTTCACTTTGTTGACATGGATGGTACCTGCAGGAGAATTGTAGGTAATTAGGTTGGAAAGGTAGGTTAGGCCACCAAAGGTTGTTGAGTCAAAGTGTTGCTTCTAAAACACTAATCTGGCTACGGTGTGTAAGAAGAAGAGAAAGGAAAATGACAGCAGAGAGTTTTAAAGAAAGTCATTAAAATCAGTCAGATGAAAGACATTGAGGGCGGAAATAGGATTCACAGCGAAGAGAATGGAGGGAAGGGGCCAGGAATTGGAGGTTGAGTGGCAGGGTTAGTAACTGAAAAGGAGATGCCCAAGAGAACACCAAGATTTTGAAGCTAGGTACCCAGAGAATGGTGGTACACAGAAGGAGAATGAGCACTGTCATGGACTGAATTGTGTCCCCCCAAAATATATGTTGTAAATCCTAGCCTCTATGCAGGTGAGCCAGAACCAACTCAATGGCACTTAACAACAACATGCTGTCGTTATAATTCCATTTGGGAATCAGTTGTCTTCGTTATGTGAATGAGGCAGGATTAGTGTAGGGTGTGCCTTGAGTCAATCTCTTTTGAGATATAAAAAAGATTAACTGAGCACTGAAGATAGATGCCAAGCCACATGAAGACTGCCCAGGAGCTTCTGCTCAAAGAGACAAGTACCTTCCTCCAGTGGTGACAGAAAGAGAAAGACTTCCCCTAGAGCCAGTGCTCTGAATTAGACTTCTAGCCTCCTAAACCGTGAGAAAATAAATTTCTGTTTGTTAAAGCCATCCACTTATGGTATTTCCGTTATAGCAGCTCTAGATGACTAAGGCAGAGCACTTTTAAGGGAGAAGACAAATGGTGGATTCAGTTAGGATATGTGCAGTTGAGGTATTGCTAGGATTTCCCAATGTCCTTTCTTAGGAAAAGGGAGGAATCAATGTTGGAACTACCATTTTAGAAGTCAGTCTCATAGAGGTGTGAACAGAGCCAGGAAAAAGTATAATGATAACACAGGAAAGATTGTTCAGAGAGGAGGACAGGGTAAGGATAGATCCTTAGTAACCTGTCATTTGAGGAAAAGAATCAGGAAAAGATAGAGAAAAATCATGTGAAAAGGAAGCTAATGACTTCTTAGGACTAATGATATGTCGTGCTTTGTAACCTTGAGAAGTTACTTAACTTTTCTGGGTCTCCATTTCTCAAATGTTAAATTACAGTCCTGACAGCTACCTTGCAGATAATAACAGGAGAAGAGATAAGTTATGCAAAGCAACCAACATATTTCTCATCATTTACAGGCACTCAGTAAATGGCCAATAATGACTTGTTGCTTTTAGGTGCTGTCAAGTCAGTTTCGACTCATAACAACCCTATGTACAACAGAACGAAACACTGCTCAGTCCTGAGCCATATTCACAATTGTTGTTATGTTTGAGCCCATTGTTGCAGCCACTGTGTCAATCCATCCTGTTGAGGGTCTTCCTCTTTTTCACTGACCCTCTACTTTACCAAGCATGCTGTGCCTCTCCAGGGACTAGTCCCTTCTGATTAGTATATGAGACGAAGTCTTGCCAGCCTTGCTTCTAAGGAGCATCCCGGCTGTACTCCTTCCAAGAAAAATTTGTTCATTCTTCTGGCAGTCCGTGGTATATTCCATATTCTTCTTGCTTATATCACCAATTGCATTTGTGAGCATTTAATTGAGGAAAGTTAGACAGGAGGTGCTGTATGTGGACACTAGCAGTTAGGGTCCAAAAGAGAAATAGTAATGATGGCTGCCATTTACTGAATACTCTTTTAAATATATTTTCTCTATGTCTCCTACAGTTCTGGAAGGTAGATAGCATCATTTTTTTAGGGAAAACTGTGACTCAGGAGTTAAGCAATTTGCTCAAAGCCACCCAGCTTACAGGAGAGCAGAATTCAAACCCAGGTCGGTTCCATTGCTTATAATCTTTCTTTAATCCCAAACTATCACCGTATAGCTAGAATGATGAATGAGACATGAAAAGGAGGTAGGAAGTCTGCACCTTGAGGTGAAACTCTGAGAAGTTGCAGATGGAGATGTGGAGGCAGAAATAGAACCAGACAGGGAGGCAGGAAGCTAGACAAGCCCCAGCACTTCTCTCACCTAACCCCCCTCATGTATAAAATGGGGATGATAACCCACGCTCTGCCCATGACCTGGAGTTTCGGGGTGGATCAAACAGAATTTTATATTTGAAACCACTTTGCAAACTATCAAGTACCATAAAAATATAAGTAATTATTAATTGCTATATTACTTAAATAATTAAATCTCAGCTATAATAATGAATTTAGAAATTACTGTTAATGGCTGTTAATAAAAATATATGTTGATGGTAATTATGCTAATTAAAATTCTCAATAATAATGATAACTAGCACTGATACCAAGAAGTGGGCCGTCAGGTGTGGCTAGCATGAAACTGGGGCATAAACATCACAAAAGGGACTTGGCAAAAGGATACAGAGCCAGACTAATGAACACAGCTGAACTTGAGCAAGACAAACAGATTAGCCTTGATCTCCCTGGCTGAGGGATTCTGCTTTGCTGAAACGAAAGGGATTGAGAAACACCGGAGCCACCTATTATTTCAGAAACACTTGAGTTGCAATTGTCCTTGTATTTGTGTGTTTATGTATATCTCTGTAGTAATGCTTTCATATTAAGCTTTACCATATTAACTATCCATGATACCACGATCGGGCCATGGACCCACCCGTTCTCTAACACACCATCCACCCAAAGTCAAGATCCATCAACTCCTAATTCATGTAAATTATCTCCAACAAAGCCTTCCCTGACTTTTCCTGGAAGACAAGGGATCTCTTCTTTCCTTTGTGCTCCCTCTCCTTCACCTTCTGGAGGCCTCCACTATAGAGCCTACTATCCTAGTTCCACCACTTACAAATTGTATTTCTCTAAGAAGTTACTTGAAATCTCTTTGTGCTTCAGTTGCCACATCGATAAAATAAGGATAATAAGGCACAAAACTCCTAGAGTAGTTTCTGGGATTAAATAAGATTAAATATATAAAAACGTTTTAAACAGGATTAAATATATAGGGTTTTGTTCTGTTGTACATAGGGTCGCTGTGAGTCAGAATCGACTTGACAGCATCTAACAGCATCAACAATTAATGCTAACAATTGTTAACATAATTAATAATAATAATTGGTATTATTATTCCAAATACCTGACTCCATAGCTATCGCTCTGCTAGACTGTGAGCCCCTCCTTTCTGCTTCCCAATCACCTATGCCTGCCATATAATTGTTGCTATTTTTCACTGTTATTACTAAAACGGAAATCGATATAGGATGTTTTTAAGGAAACTTTACGGACAAGAGAAAAGGCAGTAGAGTGAAAAATACATTGACCATAAAATCAGAATGTTTGGTTTAAATCTCGGCTCTGCCCCTTGCTTTGTACAAGTTGCTTCCCCTTCCTAGGACTCAGTTTCCTCATCTAGAAAATGGAACTAATGACCCCTGGTCTACCTTCTTCACAGGCTCCGTTGTGGAGTTAGAATAAGAACACAGATGTGAAACTACTTTGTAAACTGAAAGGCACTAATCAAATATAAGATAGTTTTACTATTATTAGGACCATCTGGAAGTTGTTTGGACTTACAAATTGATAGAATCAGTCAACACCTACTTGACTTACACAGAAATCGGTTGTTATGCTTGGGTATTTTTTTAAGCCCTTACCCCTATGCTTATTGCAAGGTTTTTTTTTTTCTTCTTCTTCTTTTTCACCCCCAACCTGATGAGAATTTTAAAGTTTCTTTTCCCAAGGACTGAGTGACAATGGAGATTAAAAATATAGGCCAGTTCGAAACACTGTTAAAAATTTTCAGTTTCTACTTCCATTAAGGGAGTTTCTAGAGTTTCGACTAAAAGCTAAGTTGTTAAATGCAACTTAATTCACAGGGTTTCTTGAAGTGTCAGGATGCTCTGCCCCAGAAGTTATTTTAGGATAATAGGGAGTTTAGATTTAGATGTCCAATAAATTTTGAGGAGAGGAGAACCAGATAGATGGCAAGAACAGTGGACTGAGAGTCGGAAACACTAAATTCTAATCTGCTTCTACAACATTTTAGCGTGGGCATCTCCCCTATCTCAGCCTTAGTTTTCTCATCCATAAAATGTGGATAATTCTCCCATGGCAGGTAGACTTTGCTGCATATCACCCCAAAACTTAGTGACTTAAAACATCGACAGTTTATTTCTCACAACTCTGTGCGTTGCTTGGGCAGTTCTTCCACAGATCATGCCTGGGCCCAGTCATGGAGAAGCATTCAGCTCAAATGGGAGCTGGACCCAACTGGCACAGCTAGACTATAGGCATCTCTCACCATACAGTCTTTCATACTTAAGGAGCTAGACTGGCTTCTTGGCATGGCAGTGGTGTCATTCCAAGAAAGCAAAAGCAGAAACTTCATGGACTCTTAAGGCGTAGCCTCACACAGTGTCACTCCCTTCACACAGCCTATCGGTCAACATAAGTCATCCCTCTGGTGGGAAGAAGGTCAAAATCAAATTCCCAAAAGGGGCATGGAATCAGGGAAACATCATTTAATGAAGTCACAAGTTACAACTACCAATTTATAGGAAACACAGAGGACAAAGGATATGTTAAACAATACCCCAGGGGTGCAAACACCACAATGCAGATCAGGAAACACTATAGGATAGCAATTTGATTTCTTCAATAAGTAAATTTCAAGAAGAAGAAAGAGGTGGAGGAGAAACATATGCATTAAAAGATGCCAATCACAATGAGTGAAACTTATTTGGATACTGATTCAAATAAACTAAAATATTTTGACATCAAGAGACAACTGGATGTTTCCATACTGACTAAATACTTGATGATATTAAGAGATTATTGCTAATTTTAGGCATGACCTGGTATTACAATTATGCATTTTTAAAGATTATTTCACTTTTAGAGTACATATAAAAATATATACCTATAAAACAATATTCTTAGATTTATTAATCTGGAATGGGAATAAGTGGATGGAGAAATAGATGAGACAAGAATGTCTATGAGTTGTCAATTGCTAAATGTGGGAGAAGAGTGCCTAGAGAATCATTACACAATTTTGTCTCCTTTAGCATATGTTTGAAATTCTCCATAATAAACGTGTTTATTTCAGAAAGAAAGAAATAAGAGGTGGGCAAAGAGTAAGACAGCCCTGGGTCAAGTAGTCGCTCCCATGTCTCCTCTCCTTAGATGTACGTTCTTAGGAAATACATTTCACTTCTCTGAGCCTCCATTTTATTACAAATAAAATAGGAATTCTGCCCTTCACCCCACCTATTAGTTTTCAATGATGCTGTAAGCCCCAGAAAAAAAAAAAAGATGAGCTCATAAATGTGAATATATTCTATAAACCATGAAAGGGTCCATGCATATAAGGAACTGTTTTTGTTACAATCACTATTGATCTTGAAAATAATTTACATCTTTTGTCCCTTTTACTAAGGGGCCACTTGGTCTGCTCCCAGGAGAAACAGGCACAATGGGCTTAAAAGGCTCTTTGAGCAGTGGCTATGAGTTTGACAAAGGATCTGAAGATTATTTTTAAATGTCATCATGTGCTTTTATCTGAAACCCAAGTGGGGAGAACTTCTCTTCCAGTCAAGATAAGTAACAGGGACTAGATTTACCCCCCTGCTTGGTACAACCAAAAAACAGGCAGCATATATGAAACGATGGTTTTCATGGTACTGAACATCAGGCAACAAAGGACAGTGATCACTGAGATACAGGAAGCAAGTTCAATACTGTGAATGCCCCAGTTTACTGCCTTGAGAGGAATTTTTAGACAAGAAAAAGAAATGAAAGTCATCTAGATTAGAAAGGAAAAAGTGAAACTGAATTTATTCAGAGATGACATGATCATCTATGTAGAAAATCTGGTGGAATCTACAAAAAAAGCTACTAAAACTGAGTGAGTTTAACAAGGTTGCCGGATACAAGATCAATAATACAAAGATTGTTTGAATTTCTACATACTAGTAGTGAAAAATCAGAAACTGAAATTTAAAAATGTTATTTACAATAACATGAAAAATATAAAATAGTGTAAGTCTGAAAAATCTGTGAACCACCTACACACTGAAAACTACAAAACATTGCTGAGAGGAGTTAAAGAAGACCTAAATAAATGAAGAAATATACGATGTTCCTATGTTGGAATATGTTCATTTGGCTCATAGTTTCAATGCAGTCCCAATCAAAATCCAACCAGATGGTTTCAAAGAAACTGACAAACTGATTATAAAAATTATATGGAAATACACTAGATCTAGATTTACAAAACAACTTTGAAGCACAATGATAAAGTTAAAGGACTTACACTACAAGATTTCAAGACTTTTTATAAATCTACGTTCATCAAAAGAGTAATATTGGCTCAAAGAGACAAATAGATCAGAAAAAAACATATATATATATATATGTTTTTATACACACATACACATTTGTTGCTATTTGCCATCAAGTTCCAACTATGACAACTCCATGTGTGCACAGTAGAATTCCTCTAACGGTTTTCAAGGCTTTGACCTTCTGGAATTAGATCACCAGGCTTGTCTTCCAAGGCACCTCTGGGTGGTTCAAACCTGCCAACGTTTTGGTTAGTAGCCAAGCACTTAACCGTTTTGAGTCACCCAGGATTCTGTCTTTGTGGGCGGACGGACGGACGGACGGACGGACGGACGTTGTGTACCATCAAGTCAATTCTGACTTATAGCGACTTTATATGACAGGGTAGAACTGCCATGTAGGGTTTCCTAGAAAGATATACATAGATACAGATAAAAAACTGATTTTCAACAAAGCTTCAAAGGCTATTTAGTCAAGAAGTCTTTTAAACAAGTGGTGATGGTACGACTAGATATCTCTATGTCAAAAATTGAACTTAAATCTATACTTTGTACCACAGCCAAGAATTAACCCAAAATGGGTCAGAGACCTAAATGTAAAACCCAAAATTATAAAATTTCTAGGAGAAAGCCTTTGCAACCTCAGATCAGCAAAAGATTTCATAGATCCAACATCAAGAAAAGACCAAAGTGAACTGCTGACTGTAATTGTCACTCTGCTGGTGAAGTAATTACCAGGTGCTCATTTGAGTCCTGGTGAGAAAGCAAAGACTTTAATGAAAATTCCTATGTAAAATCTTTACAGCTCTCTGAAGAAAACTAGATTCATGTGGGTTTTTTGTTATTTCACAGAGGCAGAAATGCCATATCTGTAAAAAGCAGTTCCTTTTTTTAGGCCCAAATCCAGAATTCATTTATTTATTTATTTTTAACATTTGCCACCACCCCAACATTAGGGTTCTTTCTCTGCCTTTTGAGAATTGAGGAACTATTGTTCAAGCTTGGAAAACTTCCTCTTGCCTCCAATATTCTTGCCCCGTTATTTTTGCATAACCAGCTAAGTAACCACAAACAAGGTATACAGTTTCTTTAGATCTCAGTTTATAGTGAAGGGGTTGGTGGACCTGATTTCTAGGACTCTTTCCAGCTCTGATATCATGAAAAATGATTCAGTATGACCTAGCTATAGAATATCTTGATTAAGAACCAATGTTATAATCAACCAAGTTACTCTACAATTCTATTGCACACAGACAATGGATTTCTTCGCTTTACTTTTAGGTTGTTTCCAAGAATAAACGTGACTACTGGTCAGTGCATGGTTTAAAGTCAGGAAAGGTGTGCATCAGGCTTGTATCCTTTCACCATACTTATTCAAACTGTATGCTGAGCAAATAATCTGAGAACATGGAGTATGTGAAGAAAGAGGCATCAGGATTGGAAGAAGACTTATTAACGACCTGCATTAAGATCAGAGACTACAGCCTTTGGTATGGATTACACCTCAACATAGAGAAAACAAAAATCCTCACAACTGGACTAATAAGCAATGTCATGATGTATGGAGAAAAGACAGAAGTTGTCAAGAATTTCAGTTTATTTGGATCCACAATCAACACCCATGGAAGCAGCAGTCAAGAAATCAAATGATGCATTGCATCAGGCAAATCTACTGCAAAAGGCCTCTTTACAGTGTTAAAAAGCAGAGATGTCACCTTGAAGACTACAGTATGCCTGACCCAAGCTGGTGTTTCCAATCACCTCATATGCATGTGAAAGCTGGACAATGAATAAGGAAGACCGAAGAAGACTTGATGCCTTTGAATTATGGTGTTGGCGAAGAATGTTGAATATATCATGGACTGCTAAAAGAATGAACAAATCTGTCTTGGAAGAAGTGCAACCAGAATGCTCCTTAAAAGCAAGGATGGTGAGACTACATTTCACATATTTTGGACATGTTATCAGGAGGGATCAGTCCCTGGAGAAAGACATCATGCTTGGCAAAGTAGATAGTCAGTGAAAAAGAGAAACACCCTAAAGGAGATGGATTGACATAGTAGCTGCAACAACGGGCTCAAGCGTAATAAAAATTGTGAGGGCAGCGTTTGGTTCTGTTGTGCATACGGTCGCTATGAGTCTGAACCAACTTGACAGCACCTAACAACATCATGATAAATGGAGAAAAGATTGAAGTTGTCAAGGGTTTCATTTTACTTGGATCCACAATCAACAGCCATGGAAGCAGCAGTCAAGAAATCAAAAGATGCATTGCATTGGGTAAATCTGCTGCAAAGGACCTCTTCAAAGTGTTGAAGAGCAAAGATGTCACCTTGAAGACTAAGGTGTGCCTGACCCAAGCCATGGTATTTTCAATCACATCATATGCATGTGAAAGCTGGACAGTGAATAAGGAAGACCAAAGAAGAGTTAACGCCTTTGAATTGTGGTGTTGGCGAAGAATATTGAATATACCCTGGACTGCCGAAAGAACGAACAAATCTGTCTTAGAAGAAGCACAACCAGAATGCTCCTTAGAAGCAAGGATGGCGAGACTGCATCTTACATACTTTGGACATGTTGTTGGGAGGGATCAGTCCCTGGAGAAGGACATCATGCTTGGCAGAGTACACGGTCAGTGGAAAAGAGGAAGACCCTCAACAAGGTGGATTGACACAGTGGCTACAACAATGAGCTCAAGCATAACAACAATTGTAAGGATGGCACAGGACCGGGCAGTGTTTCGTTCTGTTGTGCATAGGGTCACTAGGTGTTGGAACTGACTCAACGGCACCTAACAACAACAAAATATTATGCCCCAGATACACTACTGGATACTAATTGCTCACATGCTAGCAATAAAAAAAAAAAGGCAAAATTCTTCACACTGCAGGACCTTTATACATGTGTCCTGTCTGCATGGGATAGTCTTTCTCCCCTCTTTACCTGGCCCACTCTTATTCTTCATTCAAAGAATTTAAATATGACTTCCTCAGAGAGGTGTTCCCTGACCTTGAAATTAACTAATTCTCTTGTTTATTTACTTACATCCTTCTATTCTTTTCCTTCCTTACCATAATTCATGTCTATTATGTTTATCATTGCATTCTCAGCATACCTGGCCCAGTCTGGAAAAGAATAAGTGCTTACTCAACATTTGTAGACTAACTGAATGAGCAAATGAACAGATAAAGGGCTCCCAACTGAATCTTGGGGGATTAAGGAAGGTATCCTAGAAGAAATGTTAGACTTGAAATGTGGGAAGGATTTAGGTAGGTAACGTAAGAAGGAAATGGGCAAGTTGATGTCTATTCCTCACACTAAGTCCATCATCTCTCAACAGGACAATGGCCTCCTAACTGGTCTCAAAATTTTTGGTACCTCATCATTTCAACTTTTCAGGCTAAGAGTTCTTATGCTAAAAATTTGGTTAGACACATTGATTAACTTCTCTAAAACACAATGGGCTCCCTACTGAAAAATTGCCAAATCTGCCAGCATGGCATTATCCCCTTCATCCAATGATTTGGCTTTCAGGCCCCTGTCTGTATTTATACCCCCACTAAGTCTGTCCGTTTACTTTATGACTCTGTCATATTGCTCCCTTCACCAGTGACCAGACACATCCTGTTCTTTTCTGCTTTGATGTGGTACCCTTTTCTCCATTCTCCATCTACTGAAATTCTCACATGATTCAAATGCAACTCAAATGTGACCTTCTCTGTGGAAGCTTCCCTGGCAAGCTACTCTTCCTCTTCAGGATGAATCTCTCATCTCCTTCTGCTTCCCTTCCACATACTTATACTTCCCTTTTGTGCATTAATGTCATAAAAATTGCCACAGAATTTTTAGTAGCTATGAGCTCCTTTAGGTCAGAAGCAGTTTTTGAAACTGCTCCCAACATAAGGTAAGAGCTCAGTAAATGTTTGCTGAATTGAATGCTGATGTGTCCATGTGGAGGACCCACCTCTATTGTCCTTAGCATTCTGTGGCGGCTACTAGGAAAGCATGAAGATGTTGTCCTGTCTAAAACCAGACCACAGTCTTCCCTTTGTTTATTGAACATCTGTCATGTTTCAGACACCACTTTGGGCACTGGGGATACAGAAAAGAAACCTCTGCCTTCATGAAGCTTGTATTTAATTGAGCGGGAGACAAATAATAAGTTAGCGTAATATGAGCTACATCAAGCAGTCAGATATGCTATGGAGAAATGTAAAGCAGAAAAAGGGAGAGAGAAAATGTTGCATGCTGGGAAATAGGGGTGATATTTGAAAAATGGTTCCTACAAGAAATCTAATAGAAGGTGACTTTGAAGCAAAGATTCAAGGGGAATAAGGGGGTTAGTGGGCAGAGAGCTGGAGATAAAGTATTCCAGGTAGAAGGATCATCTATCACCAAGGCCTGGGTATGGCAGCAATGCCAACGATCCAAATTGGAGGAAATGAGCTCTGCCCCAGTGAGGTGAGTTTAGATCAAGTGTGAGGCCATTATGGACAGAGCAAAGTAAGTGAGGAGTAGAGTGGTAGGAGTAAGGAAAAAGAAAGAATGGGCTGCAAGTGTGTGTAGAGCCTGGAAGTCCGTTGTAAGGATTTCAACTTTTCTCCTTGCGAGACAGGAAACATTGGAAGGTTTTGAACAGCAAAGTGAGGTCAAGTGTCACATGTCTGGTTGTAGTGTTGAGAAGAGGCTGTAGGGGAGAAAGAACAGAAGCAGAGAGAGCCACTGCTGCAATTACTCAGGCAAGAAATGATGGAGGCTCAGGACAGAACAGCGACACAACAGGACACGAAAGTGGTAGCTGCTGTGGTTCAAAAAAAAAAAAAAGTGGGAAAATTTGGGGTATTTTTTAAAGGACTTGCTAATAGAATAAATGTGGGGTTAAGAAAAAGAGAACTCAGAAAAGATAATAAGTTTTTGTTTGATTTTTTTCTGAGAAACTAGATGGAAGAGGTTATTGCTTATTAAAATGGGGAAGACAGTGAGAGAAATTTGGCATGGGGTGGGGGATTTAAGAGTTTCATTGTGGACTGATGAAGTTTGAGATTTTTTTCTCACCCAGGTGAGATGTGAAATTGGCACTTAGAAAATAAGAGTGTGGAGTTCACGGAAGAGATGCAGGGCTAGAAACATAAATTTGGAACATGTCAGCATAAGAGTGGATTTCAATACATAATACCGGGTGACATCATAAAGGGTCTGGATAGAGACAAAGAGAAGAGGACCTGGGGCTGAACCCAGGTGCATGCCATTGTTAAGAGGTCAAGGAGATGAAATGGAACCACCATAAAGAAAGAGCAGTCAGCAAGTTCAGAGAAAAAACATGGGAGTGTGGTGTTAGGACCAAGTGAAGAAGGGATCAATTACGTCAACTGTTAGGTCAAATAAAATGTGGACAGACAATTGGCCATCAGATTTAACAATATAAAAATGGGTGACCTTGCGAATTATTTTTTTGTGAATAATGGGGCAAAAGCGTGATTGAGGAAGGTTTAGAGAGAATGGGAGAAGAGGAATTGGTGACATAGTATGTATATATAGGGCTACCATTTGTCTTGGTTTACCTGTGGCAATCCCAGTTTGTACCCATAGCCCAGTGTTTTGTCCATTTAAAAGTGTTCCAGTTTGGATGATAAATTACATAATAATCCTAAGTATAGACGATTCTTTCTAGCTATCTATTTGCACGCTGAACGCATTCATCTGGAAAATGGTGCACTTTTCCCTTTCTAGTTTTCCCAATGTAAGTAAGTGTCAAATCTCTCCCAGTCTGGAGAGCAATGACCTGGAGAACTTTCCTAAAGATGATGGTTCTCAGCCAGTTCAATTGGTCTGAGGTAGGACCTGGACCTGTATCTCCTCCAAGTGATTCTGATAAATAAAGAAGCAAGTGGGTCAGTCTAATGAAGGTTATTATATACTCCAGAATCTTCCTCCTTGTCCATTCTCATTGACAATGCCCTGGTTAAGATGTTCACCTTCTCTACGTTGGACTGTTAACCTTGCTCTCCAAATAGTTTTTGTCTTTAGTCTCACCTCTCTCTAGTCCATGCTCTCTCAGATTACCTACTTAATCCTCTAAACTGAACAGACTCTGTCCTTCCTTTAAAAACTGATGTGGTCTTACTGACTTCAGGTTAAAATTCAAATTTCTTAAAATGCCATTAAAGTCATAATACTAGTCAAGAGTTGTTTCATGAATGAATGAAGGGGCTCAGACCACTGGGGTGGACAGACACATAAGCAGATTTAAGCAACATGGGCACAGATGTGTGGCTTTTAAAGTCCCATCAAACCTTAGGGATTTATGAATCTATGATTGTAAGGGAATTCTCACTTGATACATGTCTTGGTTCCTAGTGCTATTAAAGAAATACTTCATGTGGGTGGATGTAACAAACAGAAATATATTTTCTCAAAGTTTAAACCAAAAAAAAAGTAAACCCGTTGACATCAAGTCAATTCTGACTCATAGCAACCCTATAGGATGGGGTAGAACTGTCCCATAGGGTTTCCAAGGAGCACCTGGTGGATTCGAACTGCCAGCATTTTGGTTAGCAGCTATAGCTCTTAACCACTATGTCACCAAAGTTTCTTCTCACAGTTTAGGAGGCTAGAAATCCAAATTCAGGGTGCTGGCTCTAGGGGAAGGCTTTCTCTCTCTGTCAGCTCTAGAGGAAGGTCTTTGTCTCTTATGAGCTTCTGCTCCTGGGCAATCTTACTGTGGCTTGGCATCTCTCTTAACTTATCTCTGCTTGCTTAATCTGCTCCTTTTATATCTTATAAGAGATTGACTCAAGACGCACCCTACACTAATGCTGCCTAATTAACGTAACAAAGACAATCCATTCCCAAATGAGATTAGAACTACAGGCATAAAGGTTAGGATTTATGACACATATTTTGGGGGGACACAATTCAATCCATAACAACACATATATTATCGAGCACATTTAGCTCAGACAAACTTGACTGAACATGCGTTAAAGGGCAAAGGGGAAAAGTGGGGAGTGAGATCTCTCATCTCCCATCAGAGTCTTCACCCTGTCTTACCTATATTCCAGTCACACTGAGAAATTACATTCAGCTCCTAAAACAAGCCATGCTCTCTCACCTCCAGGATTTTTCATATACTATTTCCTCCCCCCTGGATTATTCTTCCTTTCCGTTCTTCAACTAGCTCATTTCTACTCATCCCTTAAATCTCAGCTAAGCGATGGTTTCTTCTGAAAAGGTTTTCCTCACACCTGTCAGCCCCATCTTCACTACCCCACTGTGCCTGGATTAAGAGTCTTTTATGTAGCCGTCCACAGCACCATGTGCTTCCCTCATCACAGCCCTCATTATGCTATATGGTAATTGTCACTTTACTTGTAGATCTCCATTATACTGCCAGGACCACATGTATCTGTTTCAAGGCTCAATAATTCTTTGTTGAATGCACAATAATGTGAATTCAACCTAAAGAATTGGTGGCAATACTTAAAAACCCCAAAAAAAAAACAAGCACTAAAAATTCAAGGATATCACGCCTACCTCCTCACCCCCCCCCCCCTTGCTTAACCCATCGTCACTGGTGGACATATTCTCCTCCTTGGCCCTGGTGCCTGCAACTTGTGACTCATGCTGAAAGCACATCTCAAACCCTCATCCTTATAGCTCTTTTCTGAGAAAATTACCCAATCTGACAGTCCTCTGGCCCCAAGGCCACTTGACAGATCATAATGAGCCAGGCCAGATGGGAGGCAGGAATGAACCTCTCCATCAAATTGTTCAATGCTGGAAAAATGTTGGCTTTGGAATAACGCAGGTCCTCGCTTGTGTGTTGCCTAGAATCAGAGGAAGGTGTTCTCCACCAGGCCAAGGCAGTGAGGCCTCTGTGTTCCTGCCTAAGGCTCCCCAGTGAGCTTTGTCTCCACAGCCGAGCTCCCTGCCAGGGTGGGATGTCATAGCTGTGGAATCAGAGAAGTTGTGCAAGAGGAGGCAGAAGTTTTCCAACTCAGCAAAAGAACAGGTCTTGGAAAGAGAGCTTGGGGAGAGTGGGAGTCCAAAGCAAGGCCAAGAATCGTGAAGTAAAGTGCACGTGGCAAGATCTAAGGATCTTAGTAACCACAAGAGCTAGAGGGATGTGGAAGAGCAGAAAGTTAGGGGGGAAAAGGAGTGTGGTCAGGAACACAAGGCATTTCAATGCTTTCTTACAGTCTGGTGTTTGCTGCAAAGCTCTCTACAAAGACAAATTGTATATTCATTTAATCACCAAGTATTTATGGAATCTTTTTATTTAATGTAACTCTCTTGATCTGCCCAACTACCCTAGGTTTCATTATTATTCCCATTTTAGAAATGAGGGAATTGAATTTCGAAGAGATTCACAAGTGATCTAGGCAGGCTTAATGGCCAGGACCCATCTGATCCAAAGCCCCTGTTCTGAATTTGAGCCTTCCTTAAAACATCGTATGGGCTGAGCCCAAAGCAAAATCACTGTCTCTTTCCTCATCTACAAAATGAGTGTGATATGACCAATGAGATTACCTATATGAAATGACTTCATCAAACGTAAAGCACATAAAATTCAAAATTTTGAGTTACATGCCTTTGTTGATTGGCTTGCTTGTTTGTTTATACCCTATTTCATTCCACAATGAGGCCTACATGAGACCACCAACAATAAAATAGCACTGTAGAGTAATCTGAACACCAATGCCAATGAAAGTTCAAAGCAGATTAATTTCTCTGCTTGACAAATCTTCCTGGAAGGAGACTCCAAATGCACAAACAAAAGCTAATGACCCCCAATCTCACCTTCATGAAGTCATTCATTCGACAAGCCCTTATTATGTCCCTGCACTGGGCCAGACCAGAGTTAAGGAAATGAATGATGAATAAAACACAGCCCCTCTCCTCAAGGGTCTCATAGTCTAGAAGAGAAGATAGAGCATTAAGCAGGTCATTATAATAATGTGCTCAGCACTATATAAAAGAAAAACACAACTACTTGCAAGTTGAGCCCTTAAATGTAGAGAACTTTCTCGAGCTGGAGGCAGGAGAGATGAGGCAGAAGGGGAGGTCATGTTGTTGGTTTTGAAGATGGAAGAAGGGGCCACAACCCAAGGAATCCAGATGACCCTTGGAAACTGAGAACGACCCCTGGCTGACAGTCAGCAAGGAAACTGTGACCTCATTGCTACAACCACGAGGAACTTAATTCTGCCAACAGCCTGAAAAGGCTTGGAAGCAGCTTTACCCCAGAGCTTCCAGAAAGTTGCCCACCACTGCGAACACCTTCATTTTGGTCTTGAGAACCCAGAGCAGAGAACCAGCTGAGCCACATGGTGCCAATAGAACTGAGAGATAATAGATAAGTGTTATTTAGGTTACTAAATCTGTGCTAATTAGCTATAACAGCAATAGAAAATTAATACAATCTCAAAATAGTCTCTGAAAAAAGAGTCATTATAATCCCCCATTTTGCTGATAACGAAACTGAGGCAAAGGGCGATTAAACTTACCCAAGATCACACAAATAGTAAATAGCAGAGCTCTTAACCACTATGCCACCAGGGTTTTCATATTGGCAGCAGGCAAAACAAATGCGGTGGCAGGGAGGGCTGGTGCAATATCTAGGCAATGAGGTCTGGTGCAGGGACAGAGGGAAGCTCAAATAGAAAGGCAGACGTGTGGTTGTTTCTCCCATTAACCTGAATAAGAAGCAGTTTGTTTGACTCCATGTAAAAGGGGAGTTTTGTGCCCCAGCCAGTGAGGGAACTGGCTCCTGAAATCTGCTGGGGCATCAGTTTCATCTTGTAACTGTTGGCTGAGAGGGGTTATTCCACAAATCCATCACGGTAGAAGGCTTTACCCTGCTGGAATACATTGGATCCATTTCAAGGTCATTTTCACATTTCAAGGTCATTTTCCTTTCATTTTTCTTCCAACCCAGACCAGGCTTCGAAACCTCCAGCTTTTTTCAAAGCACTCCAGTGGGGGTGAGGAGTTTTCCTTCCTTTATTTTACCCAACAAATGATGTGGTACAATGAAGAGATGAAAAGGAGAAGCCAATGCTTTTTTCTACAGAAACAAATTTGTTTGGATAATTCTGCACCATCTACAGGGGGGGACCAGGGGCTGAGCAGGGTCCTCAGGTGATGCAAACAGTTAACACACTGAGCTGCTAATGACAGACTGAAAGTTTGAGACCACCCAGGGGCAGGGGTGTCAGAGTAAAGGCCTGGCGATCCACTTCCAAAAGCTCAACCACTGAAAACCCTATGGAGCACAGTTCTATTCCGACACGTATGAGATCACTACGAGTCAGAGCCAACTGGATTTTTTTTAATGGCTATTATTACAAGCTATTACTATGAAGAACTCTGTAGGAAACATTTTGAGGAAACAAGAGTGATAGCCATAAGAGAGGTTTGTTTAAAAACTGCTTTAAGCCTTTTCTCTGAGATTGTTGTATAGAATAATTTCTGTAGCAGTGATTTTCATATTATTTAATAAGAGTGTAGTCATGAGCAAGTCACAGTAACAGACAGAGCCTTTGACTAGGCACATAGACATTCAGGAGATGTTAACTGTTATGTAATGAGATAGCCTCAGTCTGAATCCTAGTGCTACCACTCACTGGCTGTGTGATCTTCGGCAAATCCATTAATGTTCTGAGCTTGGGTTTCTTCCCCCGTCTAACGAAGGTAACAATTCCTATCTCACAGGGTAGTTGTGAACCTAGAGCAGGAACACTGGCATAGTCACTGATGTTTCATAAATCACACTTCTTTATCCAAGTAAAGAAGTACATGGATTTAGAGCCAATAGGATTAGGATAAAGATCCAACTCTGTCACTTTGTAATTGTGTGGCCTTGGACAAATCACCCACATTATTTGTCCTCATTCAATGGCAACTTATTATTTTTTTTCCTATAAAATGGGCTCACTGTACTTTTCCAAATTAAGGAACATGATGTGTTTGACATTTAATTTATCTTCATCCTCCAGAAAGCAGTCTGAGGCAAAGGTTAAAGTGCTGGGACTTTATTTTGGAGGTGCAAGCCAAGCAAGGCAAGTGTGAGGAGAAAAATCAGAAATGAGAAAAATATGTGGACTAATGTGAGGTAATACATTACTTTGATAATATCCTTGACAACATGCTACAAAGAGATGCTCATTGTACAAGGGTATGTTTATTGATTCAGCAGATATGACTTTCCAGAAAGCTTTTGAGCAGAAATTGAAACTTAGAGTACTTCACAGAAGGGAGAAAAGAGAGAAACGTGCCTGCTTCCCTCCTTCTGGCCTTCCTTTCCCATTGGCCAAGCTTGACTTCATGGGCACTAACACCCCGCTCCTTCAGGTTCTATCAGTTGACTTCTTGATAGCTGATCAGGAAGCATTTCATCCAGCTCAGTAGAAAGGTGCCTCTGTGTGGTCCAACTTGGCTTCTGCATCATGTGGGCTAGGTCAGTGTGAGCTGTATGGCCCCATACAGTACAGCTCTGGCAATGAAATGGCACCAAATACTTCAGTTCTTCATGCTCTGCTCCATTTCCATGCTGGGGATGAGGTAGCATCAGTAGCATGGCCCAAAAGTGAGATTCCAATTTTTAAGAGATACGTTGAAAGCTTAACTGTGACCTTTTCATTTTGCAAATGAGGAATTGAAGGCTGACAGAGGGAAATGGATCTCCCTAACCCCCTAACTCACATAGCTGCCAATGGCAAAGTCCTTTGGACCAGCGCTTCTCAAACTCATCACTCTACCTGGGGTCTTGTTAAAATGGGGATCCTGGGGGAGAAGATGGAGTCTGCGGACCATGCAAGGCTTTAAACTGCCACAGCCATCTTGGCTGAGCATCCTGTAAAGGAAACTTCAGTAGACTTCTTTCACTCATCGCCTTAGTTCTGTCCCACACTGCCACATGATTTTATTCTGCTACTGAACTTCTGATGACTTCACCTGTTATTTTCTCACTGTTGTCCTTGCCTTAACAGGATAGGTTAAAGCTTTACTATTCTTCCTTGGTTAAGATTTTGACTACCCTCGACAGTCCTAGTTATCACTTAAGTTATGCATCTCAAGTTACCTGGAGTAAATATCCTCTCTCTAAAAAAATTTTTTTTTTTTTTTTACAGCCTGGCCCAGAATCCTTGAGCCCCAATGCTCTCCTGTGTCAATGCATTTAATGAGCTCCTCCCAGCTTCTTGTATGTGAAAAACCAAACCGATGACAGCCCAAGTCTTCAATGCACTTTCTGCTATACTATCATTCGGAATTCTAAGATTTAGTGAAGTTAAGAGATTCATAGGGCACACGAGTATTTTTATTCTGGAACATACACTAGTTCCCTGAAAACAAAGTATATATTCAAAGAAAAATACTCTGGTATCCTAAAACCCACAACCTAAAATTGACCTTCTTTCCTGTTTAACCCACGTATGAATTAGATTGTGCTTCAGAGTCATTGGCTTACTGAATGAATAACTACAGAAAGATCTGAACGTATTTATTAAACTCCCACTATCTTCAATGGCATGCCATACAGAACAAAACCTAATAGAGTTATCAGTCCTGAAGGAGAAAGAAGTGGTAGGTGTAGACTTAGGAACCATGGATATTAGATTTCCCAAACTTTTTCTTTTGGCCTAGAGCAGATGGTATCTTAGAGGCAATGTTGCTTAGTGGTGAGAGTAGGATCTCTGAGCCTGGCTGCACTAATTCAAAGTCCAACTCTACCTTTTACTATTTGTGTAATATTGAGCAAATTATTAAACCTCTTGGTTTCTTGGTTTCCCCAACTATAACATGGGAATAATGGGAATAATAATAGTACCTTTCTCTTATAAAAAATTCATGTGCTCAGACTTCCAACCAACATGGCGCCATAGATAGAAGCACCATGCCGGCTCTCAAAAACAAAGACCCAAAAAACTAAGTAAAACAGAGACAAACATCATTCCTAGAACCTGAAGTGTCAAATGAAGAGATAAAGAACTCAGCCAAGCACCAAATGGAGTAAAAAATTGACAGAGGACAGAGAACAAGGAGAGATACGCGCTGAAGGCCCCATCAGCTAAGGCAGCACAGATCCACCATCTTGGACTCCTGTTGGGATCTGGAAACAGGGAGCATGGGAAAGCAGCTTCACGGAACTCCCAGCAGGAGACAGAGCACCCAGTAACCAGCGGTACATGCTTTCCCACCCCCCATTCTCTCCCCGCTGCTCTACCTTCAAGCTTCTTGACTGGCTGCGGTGGCTCCGCTGGCTAGGAAGTGCACCATCCGTACCGCTTGGATTCACCCCACCCACATCGGAGATCGGAAGACAGGGAGTATGAGAAAGCAGCTTCACAAAGGTGCCAGCAAGAGACAGAGCACCCAGTAACGAGTGATGTACGGTTTCCTAACCCCCCTTTTCCTGCCCCCCACCCCGCGTCCCCTCATCTGCTTCCCACCAGCCACAGTCTCTTGGCCAGGAGGCAACTGCTTTGGCCTCAGTCTGCTTGGATTTTCCCTGCCTACACTGGCCAGGCCCCTGAGTTTGTGTTGGTTCTTTCCATTTCTTTTGGTTTCTTCTGTGTCTCCTACCACCTCCTCCTCCTTTCTCTGGAACACCTGGCTCTGTGTGCCATCTTTGCATCTTCTTGAAAGGCTGTGGAGCCACGCTCAACTAGGGAACCACTCCCCCAGCCCGCGACAGCATGCTTGTGGGAGCCCTGGGCTTTTTTTTTTTTTTTTTTTTTCTTGTTTTGCTTTGCTCTGTTTTGTATTGCTTTGTTTGGTTTCTTTTTATTTTCTCAGCTTGGGAGCCCCTTCTAGCCTGCTGCACTGTCCAGCTGAGGAGCCACTCCACCAGTATGCATAGCTACATAGGTGGGATCCCTGGAGGCATTTCTTTCTTTCTTTTCCCCTCTTTCTTTTCTTTCTTCCTTCCTTCCTTTCTTTCTTTTTTCTCTCTCTTTTTCCCTTTCTGTCTTTCTCCATTTCTCAGTTCTTGTCTCTCTGCATTTATCTTCTTTTCCTGTCTCTTGAATACCTGGTGGTGTGTGACATCTATACCCTTTCTAGCAAGGCTATACTGCACAGCCTGGGAGCCACTTTCCCAGTCTCAGCAGCCCAACCGGTGGGACTCTAGGACTCCTGGGGGGTTTCTTCTTTTTTTTTTCAAATTTTTATTTAGTTACATATTCTTTCTTTCTTTTTTCTTTTTGCTTTTCTCCATTTCTCGGTTTCTTATCTATCCACTCCAATGGTAAGCTCCCTTGGCACTCTTTTTTTTTTCTTTCTTTCTTTGCTTGTTTGTTTTTGGCTCCTGTTTCTCTCTCCTCTCTCCCATACCTCTTCTAGCTCCACACATCACAACCTCCATCCTCTTTCTTACTGACTTGCACCAGGCACTGAGCATCACACCCCCAAGCAGCACAGCCACAGCCTACTGCAACCTGCCCAGCACTGATTCCTGGCCTGCCCTGTTGGCCCTAGCATGTGCCACAAACAACCTGTCCCAGCCCCTCCCCTTCAGCTGGATCTGCCCTGCTGTACTACAGCTGAATGACTGGCCCTGCCCATTGAACAGGGAGGTGAAAAATACCATGACTACAGATGAGCAAACAACAAAAACGCACAGCCTGCCTGCTCAGGCATAACGAAATAAAACAAAAAAGCCAGGCAAAACAAACAAATCTACAATCAAGAAATGAAGAAAATAACTACTGAATGTCCCAAAGACACAAACAATATCAAAACATACAAAAAAACAATAGGACAGAATGGTTCCAGTAGTTGTCCAAAAGAAAACACCAGATGACTTTCCAGTAGAAGAAAAAGCACTAGAACTACCTGACAGGGAATTCAAATCTCTAATATTCAGAGCAATCCATGAGTTGAAGCAAAAAGTAGACAAAAATAAGGAAAAAATGGACAAATTTTTGGAAAAGGCAGACAAATTCATGGAAAATACAGACAAAAAAATGGAACAATTCAGGAAAGTGGTACAGGAACAAAGTGTCAAAATAAACTCACAAATAGAAATCACACAAAAACAACAATTAGAAATCCAAAAGATAAACAACAAGATTTCAGAAATGGACAGTGTCATAGAAAAGCTGAGGAGCAGTTTTGAAAAGATGAAAGATCCAAACCAAAAACCAAACCTAGTGCTGCTGAGTCAGTTCCAACTCATAGCAACCCTATAGGACAGTGTAGAACTGCCCCACAGAGTTTCTGAGGAGTGCCTGGCAGATTCGAACTGCCGACCCTTTGGTTAGCAGCCATAGCACTCAACCACTACGCCACCAGGGTTTCCAAATGAAAGACAGAATCAGCTAAATTGAAGACAAACACTTGGATACAAGTCTGTTTGAGGAAAAAATCAGAAAAAACAACAAAGAATAATAATAAAAAAAAAAACCTGAGAATTGTGAGATACAATCAAAAGCAAAAATTTCCATGTGATCAGAGTTCCAGAACAGGGAGAGAAAACAGAAAACACAGAGAGGATCACTGAAGAATTGCTGACAGAAAACTTCCCTAATATCATGAATGATGAAAAGCTGACCGTCCAAGAAGCTCAATGAACCACATATAGGATAGACCCCAAAAGAAAAATACCAAAACATATCATAATCACACTCACTAAAACAAAAGACAAAGAAAAAATCCTGCAAGTAGCTCGAGAAAAACAAAAAGTCACATACAGAAGAGAAGCACTGAGACTAAGCTCTGATTATTTGGCAGAAACCACACAGGCAAGAAGGCAATGGAATGACATATATAAAACCTTGAAAGAAAAAATTGCCGACCAAGAATAATATATCCTGCAAAATCCTTATTCAAATATGATGGTAAAATTAGGACATTTCCAGATAAACAGAAATTAAGGAAATATGTAAAAACCAAACCAAACCTACAAGAATTATTAAAAGGAGTCCTTCAGTCTGAGAACAAACAACATCAGACCACAGCCTGAATCTAGGATATGAGATTGTACCAGCCAGATACCAACCAAGGAAATAAACTCTCAAGGACTATCCAAAGCCAAAACAATTGCAACAGGGAACCAGAGAGGTTAATCTGTAAATGACAACAATGTCAGAACAATAAAAGAGGGAATAAACAATATAGGTATAGAACTTTGTAATGGAGAGGAAGGCAAGGTGATACCAAGTAATAATAGACTGGTGTTCAAACCTAGGAAGATAAGGGTAAATTTCAAGGTAACCACAAAGAAAGTTAACAAACCTACTCATCAAAATATAAAAGAAAAACATAAAGTCTCAGTAAAAACAACATCTACAAAAACAAAAGAAATGAAAAAGAAATCCACAAACGAAAGGAACTCAGCACAGGACAGCAAGAGAAACAAAGAAAATGTTAGCACCACAAAAAAAAGCACCACAAAATGACAGCAATAAACTCACACCTATCAGTAAATACACTGGATATAAATGGCCTAAATGCACCCATAAAGAGACACAGAGTGACAGGATGAATAAAAAAATAGGATCCATCAATAGGCTATCTATAAGAGACGCATCTTAGAAACAAAGATGTAAATTTATTAAAAATCAAAGGTTGGAAAAAAAATATCAACCAAATAACTACCAAAAAAGAGCAGAAGTGGCAATACTAATCTCAGATAAGTTACACTTTAAAACAAAATCCACCATAAAGGACAAAGAAGGGCACTCACTATATAATGATTAAACAGGCAATCCGTCATGAACACTTAACCATAATAAACATCTATGCACCTAATGACAGTGCTCCAAAATACATAAAACAAACTCTAACAGCACTGAAAACAGAAATTGACAGTTCCACAATAATAGTAGGAGACTTCAACACACCACTCTCAGTAAAGGACAGAACAACTAGAAAGAAACTCCACAAAGATACAGAAGAGCTAAAGAGCACAATCAGCCAACTTGATCTCGTAGACGTACATAGAACACTCCACCCAACAGCTGCAAAGTACACATTCTTTTCCAACACACATGGAATGTTCTCCAGAATAGATCACATCTTAGGCCACAGAGCAACCCTCAACAAAATCCAAAACATTGAGGTAATACAAAGTATATTCTCTGACCACAATGCCATCAAAGTAGAAATTAAAAACAGGAAGAGTAAGGAAAAAAATCAATTACATGGAAGCTGAATAACACCCTGCTTAAAAAGCATCAGGTAATAGAAGAAATCAAAGATGGAATCAAAATGCTCCTAGAATCAAACGAGAATGAAAACACATCATACCAAAACCTTTGGGACACAGCAAAGGCAGTCCTCAGAAGTCAATTTATAGCACTAGATGCACACATCAAAAAAAAAAAGGGACAAAATCAAAACCTTAGTTACACAACCTGAACAAATAGAAAGAGGACAGCAAAAGAAGCCCACAGCCACCAGAAGAAAGGAAATAATAAAGATCAGAGCAAAAATAGATGAAATTGAGAAGAGAACAATAGAAAAAATCAACAAAACAAAAAGTTGGTTCTTCCAAAGGATCAACAAAACCGACAAACTATTGGCCAAACTGACAAAAGAACAGGAGAGAATGCAAATAACCTAAATAAGGAATGAAATGGGGGACATTACAACAGACTCAACTGAAATAAAAAGGACCGTAACAGAGTATTATGAAAAACTATACTCCAACAAATTTCAAAACCTATAGGAAATGGAAAAATTTCTAGAGACACACTACCTACCCAAACTAACACAAAATGAAGTTGAAAATCTGAACAGACCCATAACAAGAAAAGAGATTGACAAGGAAAAAAAAAAAAAAAGCCCTAGCACCAATGGCTTTACTGGAGAATTCTACCAAACATTCAGAGAAAAGCTTACACTAGTACTACTCAAGCTATTCCAGAACACAGAAAAGGAAGCAATAATTCCAAATTCATAACCTTGATACCAAAAACAGGCAAAGACACCACAAAAAAAGAAAATTACGGACCAATATCTCTCATGAATATAGATGCAAAATTTCTCAACAAAATTCTAGCCAATAGAATTCAGCACCATATAAAAAAAATAATACACCATGACCACGTAGGATTCATACCAGATATGCAAGGGTGGTTCATCAGAAAATCAATGTAATCCACCACATAAATAAAAGGAAAGAAAAGAATCACATGATCATATCAATCAATGCAGAAAAGGCATTAAACAAAGTCCAACACCCATTCCTGATAAAAACTCTCAATAAAATAGGTATAGAAGGGAAATTTCTCTACTTAATAAAGGGCATTTATGCAAAACCAATGGCCAACATTATTCTCAAGGGAGAGAGGCTGAAAACATTCCCCTTGAGAACAGGAAGAAGACAGCATGCCCTTTTTCACCACTCCTATTTAACATTGTGTTGGTAGTCTTAGCTAGAGTGATAAGGCAAGAAACAGAAATAAAAGGCATCCAAATTGGTAATGAAGAAGTTGAACTCTGCCTATTTGTGGATGATATGATACTATACTTGGAAGATCCAAAAGACTCCACAAGAAAACTACTGGAGCTAATAGATTCATCAGAGTTGAAAGATACAAGATAAACACAAAAATCAGTTGGATTCCTATATGCCAATAAAGAGAATGAAGAAAAGGAAATCAGGAAAACAATACTATTTGTAATAGCCCCTAAAAAAATTAAATACTTGGGAATAAATCTAAACAGGGATGTAAAAGACTGATACAAAGAAAACTACAAAACACTACTGCAAGAAACCAAAAGAGATCTACATAAATGAAAAAATATACCATGCTCATGGATAGGTAGACTCAACATTATGAAAATTGCAATTCTACCCAAAGCGATTTACAAATACAATGTAATACCAATCCAAATACCAACAACATTCTTTAAAGAGATGGAAAAACTTATCAGTAGCTTTATATGGAAAAGGAAGAAGCCCTGGATAAGCAAAGCACTATTGATGAAGAAGGATAAAGTAGGAGGACTCGCATTACCTGACCTCAGAACATACTGTACAGCTACGGCAGTCAAAACGACCTGGTACTGGTACAATGACAGATACATTGACCAATGGAACAGAATTGAGAACCCAGAAGTAAATCCATCCATCTGTGGTCACCTTATCTTTGACAAGTGCTCAAAGTCCATCAAAAGGGGAAAAGACAGTCTTTTTAACAAATGGTGCTGGCAAAACTGGATGTCCATCTGCCAAAAAATGAATCAAGACCCATACCTCCCACCACATACAAAAACTAACTCAAAGTGGATCAAAGACCTAACTATGAAGCCAAAAACCATGAAGTTCATAGAAGAAAAAATAGGATAAACACTAGAGGCCCTAATACACAGCATTAGCAGGATAGAAAACACAACCAAGAGCACACAAGCTCCAGAGGATAAGCTAGATAACTGGGATCTTCTAAAAATTAAAATTAATCAAAAGACTTCACCAAAAGTGTAAAAAGAGAACCCACAGATTGGGGGAGGGGGGGAAATTGGCTATTACAAATCAGACAAAGGTCTAATCTCTAAAACCTACAAGAAAATCCAACACCTCTACAACAAAAAGACAAATTATCCAGGTAAAAAATGGTCAAAGGAAATGAACAAACACTTCACCAAAGAAGACATTCAAGCTGCCAACAGACACATGAGGAAATGCTCACGATCTCTAGCCATCAGAGAAATGCAAATCAAAACCACAATGAGATACCATCTCACCCCAGCATTGTTGTTGTTGTTGTTAGGTGCCGTCGAGTCGATTCCGACTTATAGCGAGCCTATGCACAACAGAACGAAATGCTGCCCGGTTCTGCACTATCCTTAAAATCATTGTTATGCTAGAGCTCATTGTTGAAGCCACTGTGTCAATCCACTGCGTTGAGGGTCTTCCCCCTTTCCCCTGACCCGGTACTCTGCCAAGCATGATGTACTTCTCCAGGGACTGATCCCTCCTGACAACATGTCCAAAGTATGTAAGACCCAGTCTCGCCATCCTTGCCTCTAAGGAACATCTGGCTGCACTTCCTCCAAGACAGATTTGTTCGTTCTTTTGGCAGTCCATGGTATATTCAATATTCTTCACCAACACCACAATTCAAAGGCATGAACTCTTCTTCGGTCTTGCTTATTCACTGTCCAGCTTTCACATGCATATGATGTGATTGAAAATACCACGGCTTGGGTCAGGCGCACCTTAGTCTTCAAGGTGACATCTTTGCTCTTCAACGCTTTGAAAATGTCCTTTGCAGCAGATTTGCCCAATGCAATGCGTCTTTTGATTTCCTGACTGCTGCTTCCATGGCTATTGATTGTGGATCCAAGTAAAATGAAATCCTTGACAACCTCAATCTTTTCTCTGTTTATCATGATGTTGCTCATTGGTCCAGTTTTGAGGATTTTTGTTTTCTTTATGTTGAGGTGTAATCCATACTGAAAACTGTGGTTGTTGATCTTCATTAGTAAATGCTTCAAGTCCTCTTCACTTTCAGCAAGCAAGGTTGTGTCATCTGCATAACGCAGGTTGTTAATGAGTCTTCCTCCAATCCTGATGCCCCGTTCTTCTTCATATAGTCCAGCTTCTCGTATTATTTGTTCAGCATCCAGATTAAATACGTATGGTGAAAGAATACAACTCTGACCCACAACTTTCCTGACTTTAAACCAATCAGTATCCCCTTGTTCTGTCCGAACAACTGCCTCTTAATCTATGTAAAGGTTCCTCATGAGCACAATTAAGTGTTCCGGAATTCCCATTCTTCACAATGTTATCCATAATTTGTTATGATCCACACAGTCGAATGCCTTTGCATAGTCAATAAAACACAGGTAAACATCCTTCTGGTATTCTCTGCTTTCAGCCAGAATTCATCTGACATCAGCAATGATATCCCTGGTTTCACGTCCTCTTCTGAATCCAGCCTGAATTTCTGGTAGTTCCCTGTCGATATACTGCTGCAGCCATTTTTGGATGATCTTCAGCAGAATTTTGCTTGCATGTGATATTAATGATATTGTTCTATAATTTCCACATTTGGTTGGCTCACCTTTCTTGGGAATAGGCATAAATATGGATCTCTTCCACTCAGTTGGCCAGGAAACTGTCTTCCATATTTCTTGGCATAGACAAGTGAGCACCTCCAGTGTTGCATCTGTTTGTTGAAACATCTCAATTGATATTCCACCAATTCCTGGAGCCTTGCTTTTCGCCAGGGCCTTCAGAGCAGCTTGGACGTCTTCCTTCAGTACCATCGGCTCCTGATCATATGCCACCTCTTGAAATGGTTGAATATCGACTAATTCTTTTTCATATAATGACTCTGTGTATTCCTTCCATCTTCTTTTGATGCTTCCTGCATCATTTAATATTTTCCCCAGGGAATCCTTCACTATTGCAACTTGAGGCTTGAACTTTTTTCTTCAGTTCTTTCAGCTTGAGAAACGCCGAGCATGTTCTTCCCTTTTGGTTTTCCATCTCCAGCTCTTTGCACATGTCATTATAATACTTTGTCTTCTCAAGAGGCCCTTTGAAATCTTCTGTTCAGTTCTTTTACTTCATCAATTCTTCCTTTTGCTTTAGCTGCTCGAAGCTCAAGAGCAAGTTTCAGAGTCTCCTCTGACATCCATCTTGGTCTTTTCTTTCTTTCCTGTCTTTTCAGTGACCTCTTGCTTTCTTCATGGATGATGTCCTTGATGTCATTCCACAACTCGTATGGTGTTCGGTCACTAGTGTTCAATGCATCAAATCTATTCTTGAGATGGTCTCTAAGTTCAGGTGGGATATACTCAAGGTCATATTTTGGCTCTCATGGTCTTGCTCTGATTTTCTTCAGTTTCAGCTTGAACTTGCATATGAGCAATTGATGGTCTGTTCCACAATCAGCCCCACCCTTGTTCTGACTGATGATATTGAGCTTTTCCATCATCTCTTTCCACAGATGTAGTCAATTTGATTTCTGTGTGTTCCATCTGGCAAGGTCGATGTGTATAGTCGCTGTTTATGTTGGTGAAAGAAGGTATTTACAATGAAGAAGTCCTTGGTCTTGCAAAATTCTATCATTTGATCTCCGGCATTGTTTCTATCACCAAGGCCATATTTTCCAACTACTGGTCCTTCTTCTTTGTTTCCAACTTTTGCATTCCAATCGCCAGTAATTATCAATGCATCTTGATTGCATGGTTGATCAATTTCAGTCTGCAGCAGCTGATAAATATCTTGTATTTCTTCATCTTTGGCCCTAGTGGTTGGTGTGTAAATTTGAATAATAGTCGTATTAACTGGTCTTCCTTCCAAGGAAGACCCCAGCATTAGTGGCATGAATAAATAAAACAGAAAATAACTAATGTTGGAGAGGATGCAGGGAGATTGGAACTCTTATGCACTGCTGGTGGGAATGCAAAATGATACAACCTTTTTGGAAGACGATATGGTGCTTCCTTAGAAAGCTAGAAATAGAAATACCATTTGATCCAGCAATCCCACTCCTAGGAATATATCCTACAGAAATAAGAGTTGTCACATGGATAGATATATGTACACCCATGTTCATTGCTGCATTGTTGACAATAGCAAAAAGATGGAAACAACCTAGATGCCTATCAACAGATGGATAAACTGTGGTACATACACACAATGGAGTATAACACAACTCTAAAGAACAAAATGAATCTGTGAAGCATCTCATAACATGGATGCATCCGGAGGACATTATGCTGAGTGAAATAAGTCAGTCACAAATGGACAAATATTATATGAGACCACTACTGTAAAAACTCATGAAAAGGTTTACATATAAAAAGAAACAATTTTGGTGGTTACAAGGGATGGGAGGGGTTGGGATGGAAAAACACTTAATAGATAAGTGGTAACTTTGGTGAAGAGTAAGATGGTACCCAATACTGGGGAAGCCAGCACAACCTGTACAAGGCAAGCCCATGGTAGCTCCATAGACACATGGACCTGAGGGACTGAATTGCTGGGCTGAGGGCTGTGGGGAACATGGTCTCAGGGAACCTCTAGCTCAATTGACATACAGAGTTTATAACGAATACATTCTATATTCTACTTTGGTGAGTACTGTCTGGGGTCTTAAAAGCCTGTGAGCAGCCATCTAGGATACTCCACTGGTCTCACCCCTTTGGGAGCAAGGAATAATGAAGAAAACTGAAGACATAAGGGAGAGATTAGTCCAAAGGACTACTGGACCACATCTACCATGGCCTCCAACAGACTGAGTCCAGTACAACTAGATGGTGCCCAGCTACCGCTACTGACTGCTCTGACAGGGATCACAGTAGAGGGTCCCAGACAGAGATGGAGAAAAATGTAGAACAAAATTCCAACTCAAAAAGAAAGACCAGACTTGCTGGCCTGACAGAGACTGGAGAAACCTTGAGAGTATGGCCCCCAGGCACACTTTCAGCTCAGTAATGAGGCCACCCCTGTGGTTCACCCTTAAGCCAAAGATTGAACAGTCCCATGGAACAAAACAAGACTAAAGGGGCGCACCAGCCCGGGGCAGGGACTGGAAGGTAGGAGACAACAGGACAGCTGGTAATAGGGATCCCAGGGTTGAAAAGTGAGAGTGTTGACATGTCATGGGATTAACCAATGTCATACAACAATGTGTGTACTGTTTGATGAGAAACTAGTTTGTTCTGTAAACCTTCATCTAAAGTTCAATTAAAAAAAAAAAAACTCATGCTCATAATGATACTCAATAGAAAACAATAATAACCTCAGTGTTCTCAGTATTCACCATTAGTAGTAACTAGACACCAACTCCCAACAGCAAAAATTGGCAATTAAAGGAAAATAAGCATTTATCCTGCCTTTCCTGAATGAAATAAGGAGCCCTGGTAATGCAGTGGTTAAGTACTCGGCTGCTAACCAAAAGACCAGTAGTTTGAGCCCACCATACGCTCTGTGGGAGAAAGATGTAGCAATCCACTTCTGTAAAGATTACAGCCTTGGAAACCCTATAGGGCAGTTCTATTCTGCCCTATAGGGCCGCTATGAATCGGAATCGACTCAACGATAGCTTCTTTTTTTTTTTTTTTAATCTCATGGGTTCTATTGGCGTACAGATTAAATGAATTAGCCATTTAAGAGTAAGCCATTTAATTTTGCCCAACACATAATGAGTGCCCAACAAATATTAGCCAGGATTATACCAGCTGAAACTCCAGCCTCTCACTCTGACTCCAGGAGTTAAATTAGAGGGCATGTAAGTGAGAGTGAAAAGAGCAAAGGAATACATTATGGATATAGCAAATAAGTAGTCATGTTAGTTCCGTCAGGAACCAAGATTATCAATGTGTAAGCCAAGAGACACAAGCATAAATTCAATAAAGTTAACACAAAACCCTGTGTTATTATATTTAAATTATAAATGATTTTTTTCTATGATTAGTTTGAACCCATGATTTTTATAAATAGATATTTTCTAGTTCTATTCACCAAAGAAAAGCTTAGAATCAATGACAACCCACTGGCAGTGAGCATCTCTAACAACCAAATTGTAGTTTACAAATATTATTGCTCTCTAAAAGAACCCAAAATTCCTTCTAAAAATGGCTGATTGAGGTCTGGAGCAAGAAAGCACCAGGGACTTCTTTTACCGCAAGGTAAGGGAGCTATCAGACTGATTGCATGAGAAAAGGACTCATGGCCAAAATAATGATGGCTGCAATGTATTGAAACACACAGCATGTAAAAATCCATGTGCTCCTAATGATACTTAATAGAAAATAATAATAATCTCAATGTTCTCAGTGTTCACCATTAGCAGTAACTAGACACCAACTCCCAGCTGCAAAAGTTGGCAATTAAAGGGAAAGAAGCATTTATCCTGCCTTTTCTGAATGAAATATGTTTCAGGGTAATCAAATATTTGTATTTTGTGACGATAATGTTTCCTTACAGAAAAATTTCACCCAATAAATATGAAAGGAATGACAGAATTAGAAAAATCACCACTTTTCAACGCTTAATGAAATAATTGATTCAAGCAAAGATTATCGCAAGATGAAACCATTAGATGAAAGTTTAACGGAAAACTTCAGGCTGTCACCATCTGAAACCCTAGATCATATTAGCAGCATCAAGAATGGGACATCCAGACATTATGTTCCTTCTAATATGATAAAACATGGAGTACATTGTACCAACAGTGAAATATTCTTGAAAAATAAACTTGAATTTGAATCTAATCAAGACTTTAGAGAAAACTTCTTGTTTACTGTACATAGGAACGGTAGAGAAATTGGGTTAAATTACACCACAAATTAGGGAGTAGACAAATTCAGAGTGTGAGACTTTCTCTAAGACCACTGACCAGGTTTCTTTAATAAGAAAATGGCATAAAAAAGGAGAGGCCAGGGGAAGGGGGCAAGGAGAAGCGACTGTTCCAAATTAAAAGAGACTTAAGAAATGCAACAACCAAATACAGTACTTGTGGATCTTATTTAGATCTAGATTTGAACAAACCGACAGTCATATGATGTTCTGGTCATAATTGAAAGAATTTTAACATGATGCTGAGGAATGATAGTGAATTTCTTTAGGCGTGATGATAACCCTGTGGTTAGCTAAGAAAATGCTCATGTTCATAAAAGGTATATCCTGAAATATGTATGAGTGAAATGTGATGAGATTTAGGCAGGGCTGGGGGAGGTGGGTGATGTAGCCAGTGAGGCAAAGACCTGATAAAAGTTGGGTGATAGTTATATGGAGTTTATTATACAATCTGCACCAATTTTGTGTACATTTGAAAGGTTTTTTTTTTAATAAAAATAAGTTTTAAATACTGTAGAAAAACCTTAAATAAGACTTAATATACATTTTGCTAAAAATCATTTGCAAAATTTGATGTTTTTACTAAAGACAACAAAGTCCATCACCTGCCACCACGCCATGACACTATGTTAGTTCATTATTAATGCTACATAGAAAACCCTGGTGTTGTAATGGTTAAGAACTATGGCTGCTAACCAAAAGGTCAATAGTTCAAAACTACCAGGCGCTCCTTGGAAACTCTATGGGGCAGTTCTACTCTGTCCTATAGGATCGCTATGAGTCGGAATCGACTCAACGGCAGCAGGTTTGGTTTGGTTTTAGTTTAAAGCTGTATGTTCTTTACTCTTGCACTTACCCATTTGGATGAACGTAAGTCACCTACCAGAGAAGCCCCTTGGTAGCACGAACTATGACTTATTCAACTTTGAAGCGCCTCTACTGATACATAGCCAGTGCTCAGAGTTGTTGTTGATTGCCATTCAGTCTGTTCCAACTCATGGAGGCTTTTTGTATAACAGAACAAAACGTTGCTCTGTCCTGTGTCATCTTCATGATCGTTGGTATGTTGAGGCCATTGTTGTGGTTGTTGTGTCGATCTATCTCACTCAGGGTTTCCCTCATTTTCACTGATCTTCTACTTTACCAAACATGATGTACTTTCTAGTGATTGGTTTTTCCTAATGACATGTCCAAAGTAAGTGAGCCAATGTCTTGCCATCCTTACTTCTAAGGAGCATTCTGGTTCTGTTTCTTCTAAGATTGATTCGTTGGTCCTTCTGGCAGTATACAGTAAGTGAATATGCACAAGAATCCACCAGAGATTTTTTAATATGCTGATATCTGAGCATCGACTCCAGAAATTCTGATGCAGAGGGACTGTGTGGGTTCTGGGGAATCTTCATTTTTTAGGAAAAATTTCCAATAATTTGGATGCACATGGCTCAGGCTCCACACCTTGAGAAACACTTATGTAGTTGGACAATATTGAACAGTCATGTGGGATAGTCTCATAGGGGAGCTAGGAAATAAGTAGTCAATAAACAAATGGATGACATGTATGCAGTTATATCCATCAGTTTCAGAGGCTCTGATTTCTGAGGTTAAATAATGAGCAGGGCTGATTAGTAAATGGCAAAGAGAGCAGAGTAGCTTGAAATGCAGCATTTGATTTCAATTTTATTTTTATTTAAATGGAGACTGCTGTGGGAGTCAAAAGCAAAGCTTTTTGATTACAGACAGCATAGCCATGGATAAATACAAACCTGAGCTTTCCAGACAGCTTTGTGAGCAGGATAAGCAGCACACAGTACTAACAAGCATGATTATACAAGGCATATGTTTATAATAAGACAAACGAACATGGGCTTCCTCGTAGAAGAATCTCTCACTCACTTGCATCTGCCCCAGAGGAGTCTGAGTCTGCCAGCCATTGATGGGGGTAATATTATTTCTGTACAATTCACCATCCTGTATCAATATACTGTTGGTGGTGGGTAGTGGCCTTATGAACTAGAACTGGCCACCACTGAGGGAGCTTAGGTAGAGGATAGAGTGACTAGGCTGTCTAGGAGATCCTGCACCGAGTATTTAGAAAGGGCCAAGATTCCTGCCAATTCTGCTCCTCAGTTGCCCCATGCTTGGTACACGCTTTGCCTCTGCCTAAAAAGCCTTCCCACACAACTCTACCTGGCTAAATCCCAATCATTCATTAAGCCACAGCTCAAGGTTTAGTCCTTCCAGGAAGGTTTCTCTAACACCAGGCTGGTGCAGAAGACCCCTTCTATGTTGTCTCAAAAGCAGCCTGAGCTTAAACCATTGCCATTGAATCAATTCTGACCCATGGAGACCCCATGTATGTCAGACTAGAACCATGCTCCACGGGGTTTTCAATGGCTGATTTTTTGGAAGTAGATTAGCAGGGCTTTTTTCCAAGGGGCCTCTGGGTGAACTTGAACCTCCAAGCTTTCAGTTAGCAGCTGAGTTCATTAACCGTTTGTACTAGCCAGGGATTCCTAGCCTAAGCGTTCTTCCATCAAAATATAATCAACTGTTAATTTTGTTATCCCTGCCCAGAGTCCCTGGGTGATGCAGTCAGTTATGTGCTTGACTACTAAGTGAAAAGTTGTTCAAACCCACCCAGAGGGGCCTTGGAAGAAAGGCCTAATGATCTGTTCCTGAAAGGTCACAGCCCTGAAAACCCTATAGAGCCTAGTTCTAATCTACCACGCACAGGGTCACTATGAGTTGGAATCAACTTGATGGCAACTGGCTTGGTTTTTGCCCAAACCGCAAGGAAACAAGTTCCATATCTCATTCACAGCTGCACATCAGGTACCTTGCACAAAACCTAACAAATTGTAGATGCTCAAGAAAGGTAGAAAACTGAATGAACGAATGATTGAATGCTTAACCAGCAGATTTAAGTTACTCAACTCATCCGGTTCATGTGAAGTATGTCCCCGAGTTGGGATATCAGAAACACTTTCAGTAATTTCTAAAATATTGAAGAATTAAAGATGGGTAAAAGTGTTAGCTTTTTCAAAAAGCAGCTAAAGGTGAATATAAGAAGCTATGGACAGATTAGTTTGTAACTTTTTACTAGCAAAACTTATGAACATTTTTAAAAACAAAGAGTGCTCATTGGGACATGCAAAGCTTTTCAAATTACAAATCCTTTCCAAATCTTCCATTCAAGCATTTGAGAAAGCTTGCATAATGTTCATGTGAAGCAGGTAGAAGATCATCAGCAGGAAGGAAATTTCTCGTGCTCTTCCACCAGTCCCACAGGAATCTAAGTTGCATTTAAACAAACTTGTAGTTGCTTCAATTTCTGTATCAGCGAAAAGTATTAATGAACGGATTAAGATTAATCTGGAGGTGGAGTACTGCCATCCCTACTCTGCAGTTCCTCTTTAACAACTGTACAAAAGACTTGGTAAAGATTTATAAGGTAAGTCTTTCAAATACATTATTTCATTCAACAAGGGGCTACTGAACAGATTGTGCTTTCCCTAGGAAGGGTCACTGCATGGTAACTAGTTAATTACAATACAGTGCATTTGATGTTATAACAGATTCTGAAGCAGAATCTCCAGAGACAGACCTAGAAATTACTGTTGTTATTAAGAGCCCAGGGTAGTCCTTGTTATCATCAGGCAAGATTTGGGAAACCATGGTAGATGACAAAGCGAAGATTTAAATTTTATCTGTAAATAAAATTAAGAGTTTACTCGTCTATGCCAAGAAATTTGGAAGACAGCTAATGGACCCAACGAAGAAAACTAAGGATACAAAGGAAAGATTAGTCCAAGGGACTAATGGACCACAACTACCATAGCCTCCACCAGACTGAGTCCAGCACAACTAGATGGTACCCAGCTATCACCGCTGACTGATCTGACAGGGATCCATGATAGAGGGTCCCAGAAAGAGCTGGAGAAAAATGTAGAAAAAAATTCTAACACAAAAAACAAGACCAGACTTACTGACCTGACAGATACTGGAGAAACCCCGAGATTATGGCCCCCGGACATCCTTTTAGCTAAGTAATGAAGTCACTCCTGAGGTTAACCCTTCAGCCAAAGATTGAACAGGCCCATAAAACAAAACAAGACTAAAGGGGCTCACCAGCCCAGGGGCAAGGACTAGAAGGCAGGAGGGGACAGAAAAGCTGGTAATACGGAACCCAAGATTGAGAAGGGAGAGTACTGACATGTCATGGAGTTGGTAAACAATGTCACAAGACAATATGTGTACTAACTGTTTAATGAGAAGTTAGTTTTTTCTGTAAACCTTCATCTGAAGTATAGTAAAAAAAAAAAAAAAGAAATTTGGAAGACAGATACCTGGCCGACTGACTAGAAGAGATCTATATACACACCTATTCCAAAGAAAGGTGATACAATAAAATGTGGACATTATCAAACAATATCATTAATACCATACAAAAGTAAAATTTTGCTGAAGGTAATTCAAAAAGGGTTGCAGCAGTACACTGACAGGCAACTGTCAGAATTTCAAGCCGGATTCAGAAGAGGACGTGGAACAAGGGGTATCATTGCTGACTTCAGATGGATCTTGGCTAAAAGCAGAGAATATCAGAAAGATGTTTACTTGTGTTTTAACTATACAAAGGCATTCATCTGTGTGGATCATTAAAAAATTATGAATAACATTGTGAAAAATGGGAATTCCAGAACACTTAATTGTGCTCATGAGGAACCTGTACATAGACCAAAAGGCAGTCTTTCAAAAAGACAAAGAGAATACTGCATGGTTTAAAAGTCAGGAAAGGTGTGTGTCAGGGTTGTAGCCTTTCACCATATTTATTCAATTTGTATGCTGAGCAAATAATCCAAGAAGCTGGACTATATGAAGAAGAACGAGACATCAGGATTGAGAAAGACTCATTAACAACCAGCTATGTGCAGACAACACAACCTTGCTTGCTAAAAGTGGAGAGGACCTGAAGCACTTACCGATAAAGATCAAAGACCCCAGCCTTCAGTATGGAATACACCACAAGATAAAGAAAACAAAAGCTGTTACAACTGGACCAATAGGCAACATCATGATAAACAAAGAAAGCATTGAAGTTGTCAAGAAATTCATTTTACTTGTATCAATAATTAATGCCCAAGAAAGCCAGCAGTCAAGAAATCAAAAGACATATTGCATTCAGCAATTCTGCTGCAAAAGATCTCTTTAATGTGTTAAAAAGCAAAGATGTCACCTTAAGGACTAAGGTGTGCCTCACCTAAGCCATGGTATTTTCAATCACCTCATATGCATGCAGAAGCTGGACAATGAATAAAGAAGACCAAAGAAGAATTGACGCATTTGAATTAAGGTGTTGGCAAAGAATACTGAATATACATGGACCGCCGGAAGAGTGAGTATATCTCTCTTGGAAGAAGTACAGCCAGAATGCTTTTTAGAAGCAAGGATGGTGAGACTTTGTCTCAAGTAGTTTGTACATGTCATCAGGAGGGACCAGTCCTTGGAGAAGGACATCATGCTTGGTAAAGTAGAAGGTCAGAGGAAAAGATGAAGACCCTCAAGGAAATGGACATACACAGCGGCTGAAAAAATGGGCTCAAACCAGCAATGACTATGAGAATGGCACAGGACCAGACAGTGTTTTGTTCTGTTGTACACAGGATTGCTATGAGTCAGAACCAACTGTATGGCACCTAACAACAACAACAATCTTTATGGAAGCTGACTGCCACATCTTTCTCCCAAGGAGCAGCTGGTGGGTTTGAGCTGCAGAACTTTTGGTTAGCAGACTAGCGCTTAACTACTGCACCAACAGGGCTCCCTATTCCTTTAAAAAGCACATACTCCCTTGCTTATTATATTGATGATAATAGTGGATAAAAATAGAATCTGACAGTAGCAATAAGATTCTTTTTTGAGCTTCAGTGCCCTTATCTACATAACAGGTATAATAATAAAGCCTGCCACGTAGAGTTTTGTAAGGTCTCCAGATATGATTGTGTAGTGGAAAACCAAATGAGATTACTTGCTCATCAAATAGTTTTTGAGTGTCTACTATGTTCCAGTGATAGTTGTAACACATTTTGCACCATGCTTAACACATAGTATACACTCAACACATGGTAGCTATTTCTATTATTAAATTAAGGATCCTCCTGCCTGGAGACAGAGAAGAAAACCCTGGTGCTGTAGTGGTTAAGCACTACTGTTACTAACCAAAAGTTGGCAGTTTGAATCCACCAGGTGCTCCTTGGAAACCCTATGGGGCAGTTCTTCTCTGTCCGATAGGGTCTCTATGAGTCAGAATCAACTTGACAGCAATGGGTAGACAGAGAGAGATGCACTTGCTTTTTAAAATACTCAACAACAAGAAAGGCTATGCATGAGCTACTGGGTTAGCTCATCAGAAAGCTCTTCAGACCTCTTTCTTTACCAAGTGTCGCTGAGTGTTCCAGACAGAGACAGACTCTCAGGAGTGTGTCTGCTGCTAAACTTCTTAGGAGAACCAAGTATTTTTTACGTTAGTGGTGATATCAAGTCACAATTAGTCCCTGACTAGGCCAGCTTTCGCTGAAATCCCTCACCTCTGAACTTCTAAGCATTGGCCATCTGCAATATACAATTTATCACTTAATTTTACAATCTTGGAGTTGAAAGAACGCTTAAAACCCATACCGTTGCTGTCGAGTAGATTCCAACTCGTAGTGACCCTATAGGAAAGGGTAGAACTGCCTCATTGAGTTTCCAAAAAGCGCCTGGTGGATTTGAACTGCTGACCTTTTGGTGAGCAGCTGTAGCACTGGTACTGGTTAAGAGCAGGAGCTTTTTGGAGGCATAGATTGTTCTGTGTCCAAACTCCTAATTGTCTGACCTTGGGAAAGTTATTTCCTCATAAGTCAATGCAGTACTTTGAAGATAAAGAAAACTATGTTGGGAAGCACCTAGTATCTAGCAGGAGCTCAATAAATAGTAGATGTGAATTGTACCCTCAGAAATGACCTGTTCCGTGGTTCCCAGCTGGCTGTTAGAAAGTTCTCCTCCATATATTGAACTGAAGACTTCTTTCCTCTATCTTCACTCTTCCCACTTGTCTAGAATCTGCACTCTGAAAGTGCAAGAGCTACTTTTCTTCCTCTTTTTCTCTATGAAAGCCCTTCAGATTATTGAACACCACAATCATGTCTCTCTATGGTGACGAACCATCCCTCTTGGCCTAGAGCTAAGGGGTTTCCTGGGGCTGGGGATTTTTGGTGCTAAATCAGGAAAGTCCCAGGCACACCAGGATGGTTGGTCACCCTACTCTGTTCTTCTCCAGGCTGAATAACCTAGGGTCTTCAAACTGCTTCTGTGCTACATTATGTGACCACTCATCATCCTGTTCTCCTTAGGCATTATTTTTGGTCAATGTTCCTCTCAGTATATGGCGTAAAAATGTATGCTGCCCTATGGATGTGGTAGCAGAAGCAATTCCAAGTATTAGTTCCCTGTTTTCTTACCTCCTCAGGTGCAAAGTATTTTTGTAAATCATTCTTCTAAGTTCATGGGTCACTATGTGCAAGACTCCCCTTGTTCATTTCTTCCTTCTTGTCTGCATTCCCTGCTTTTCTTTCTTTCCCCCCAGTGGACACTCGTTCTAATGCAGGGAAGATTAAATGAGGGTTTAGGTCATTTTCAATCATAAAGTTGCCTTTTATGCATGCAATTTTCAATTTACACAAACGGTATTATGTTACAGAGTGCATTCTCTTTCAACAAAATGCTATTAGTTAAGATGTGCCCATGTCACCATGTGGACTTCTAGTTCCTTGCTTCTAACTGCTGCGTAGTATTCTCAAATGTGAATCCACCTCTTTTTACTTATCCATCCTTTCAATGATGGGTAACCACAATCTGCTACGTAAAATATTGTGATGAATATCCTCATTCACACCCCATTGATGAAAAATTCTTGGAGGTCAGTTTTAGTTTTCAAAATATCTTCTATCTAAAGGGAGAGTGTTGTTATGTCATGGGGTTTTTAATCACTGTCATAAAATAAGGTGTGTACTGTTTGATGAGAAACTAGTTCTGTAAACCTCCATCTAAAGTTCAATAAAAATTTTTTTTTTAAAAATCTATCTAGGTTAACCAAAAAGAGATCTAATGGAGGAAATTCAATATATTTAAATGGTTGGAAAGAAGCAGGATCTAGGCTGAGCTTCTAAGAATGACTCCCAGGACTACACAGCAGAACTAGTCCACCAGGGAGCAGCGGCCTCTGCCACCATTGGTAGACTAGGGAATCTAGAAGCCCTATTTCTACCTCAACTGCAGCCAGTAAAATGGTTTTCCAATGCCCAGCTCCTCATTTTCCACCATGTCAGGACCAGATATTAGGACCTTTGCTACAACTTCTGAAAATATATTACAGTGATTTAAAAGTCCTCGTGATCATATGTTCCAGCAAAGACAGCAGAAGCAGCAGAAACAAGACCTTGGACTCATGATAATTGCTTCCACTTTCTAAATATCACATGCATATGTTTGCTTGGAAGAAGCTAAGTCATTAGTAGAGCCTGAGCTGTAAGAGTGTTTTTCTATGGCTTCCTTTGTTTTGTACCTGCTGTTCGGTAGAAATCTCCTTTCTTCACAAGGACAACTCAATCTTCCTTTAGTACCCTACTCAGTGTGATCTTCTCTCTACGGTCTACCCTGGCCCTCCAGAGAGAGATTCAAACCTAGATACTCTGATTGCATAATCCATCCTCCTGACCACTACACACATAGACTAGTATAGGAAGAAACGTAAAAACAAACAGACAATACATCTTTAAATGGATGTATCGCAAAGACACAAAAGGACCATAGGAAGGAGCAGTTGAGTCAGCCTGGGAGAGTCAGGGAAGGTCTTCAAAGGATATGATTCTTGACCTGACTCTTGAAAAATCAGGATTTTCCAGGTAGACAACTCTGGGAGAGGAAGGGAAAGAGAATTTCAAGCAGAGAGAATAGCAATAGCAAAGGGAGAAAAGAATGAAAGACTATTTTTCTCCTAAAAGCATAATGATACAATCTTGCCCCAAATATCAGTAAATTAAAGGTTTATTTTGTTTGTTTTTTAGTAAATCTGGATCTTAGAGATCACCTTTATAGTAAACTTTTATTTTACCTTTATGGAGAAAAAAACTAGTTTATTTAATCACCAATCTTTCAGTGGTACAGCTAAGAGTAATAATGTCTCCCAAAGTTCCCTGATGATAAGCATTCTCTGAAGCCCTTGTTAAAAACACAGCTTCCTGGGCTCCATGGAGCTTCTTATCAGTGGATCTGAGATGAAGGCAGCAGCTTTTAATAGTTAACAAGTACCCCAGGGGATTCTCAGCATTAGAGAGGTTTGGCAAACACTGGGCTAGTTTGAATGCTTAAGTTCAGTGCTTCCCCCATCATCCTTTGCAGAGGAGGTAGGCTTCCAGCACAATGGTCAGCCTCCTAACCAGTTAACAATTAAACTCTGTAAATCACTGGCTTGGGTTACACAAGGAAACATTTCATTAAGAATGTGACTAAGTATGTCAGCGACCTTGGACCACATTCCTCTCTATAAACTCAGTACCTGATACTTTCCCTACACTACCTCAACAATCCTGCAAGGCAGGTATTTTCTACATTGTACAGATGTGGAAACTGAAGCTCGAGAGGTTTGGGAAGGTCACACAGCTTATCATAAGTAGCCAAGTTGGAATTTGAAACCAAATCCATCTGAATCCAGAGCCCATGCTCTTCCCATTATCTTGGCTTCTGGAAAGGTCTGCCAGAGTCAGTCTTTATGAGTGGCTAGCTTTAGTTGATGTCTGTAAGTCTCAGATTAAAAATCTCAGGATCTTTTAATTTTAGGTTGACCCTTCACTGACCTCTATACCCCCTCACCCTATCCGCTTCACCCCAAGAAGCCACCGTTTGTTCCTTGCCATTCTGTTGCAATTTTCCACCTGGATTATTTGTGGCTATAACAAGCAAGGCCACGCCAACGTCTGGCATTAAAAGTAGCATAAGCCTTCATTCCTGAGGTAATGAGAACTTTTTTCAAAGTTCCTTCCTCCAAAGTTCATGAACTTAATAAAAAATAAAATAAGACTGGCTCTATTACAGCCCAGGTCTTTGCTGCAGGAAGCCAGGGCTGATCTGGTAAAGGCAGTGCCTGGATGAAAAAGAAAACATACTATATACCAGCTCTGTCTTTACCTGCCTTGGAATTCATAGAAAGCCACAGTGAGGGGCACCACAGCTTGCAGCTGAGCTTTCTGGCTGCATACACAGGTGACACTAATGTCACAGAGGCAAAGTGACCTTGATTAGAGGTGCTTACAACATTTTCTGCCCCTTGGATGGAGAGCTTTGTTGGAGAAACCTGACACTTGGTTCTTCAAAGTGATTGGAAATTTATGTCCTTGTGAACCACAATTGTCCAAAATATCAGAAAATACCCAGGAGATGAGTGGAAGGAGCCACCCCAGGCTCTGACCTCCCTGGCCTCTGCTCCTCCATGCCAGTGGCCACTGCTCACACACTTCTGCAGCTGCCGAGTATATAGCCCCCACTGGGCTGTGTCATTGCTCCAAGGGCTCCATCTCTGAGACTCTTAAACTCCACCATCCCACTGTACTATACCAACTCCTAGCACCTCACTCTCACAACTACTGCTTTTAGGCCTCACTGGCTCCTCCAGGTGCTTGACCTCCCTGCCCTTCAATATCCTGCTGGCATTCATGCATCTATTCAAAAGACATGTTCTGAGTGCCAGCCATGTTCCAGGCCCAAGAGATTCACCTTGAATGAGATGATCCCTGCCCTCACAGATTGTCCTCACTACTTCCCTGCCCAACCTAGACCATCCTTTCACCAACCTACAAACCCTTTATTCTGTACCACCCAGTCACTTATCTTTTCTGCATTGGCTGCCAAACTGCTGGAGAAATTTGCCTAACTATGCTGAATTGAAGAAAAAAAAATGAGCAAACTCTGCCTTGGCTCCGGTTTCCGTATCACAAGGTTACACTGAAAAATAGATGAGAAAAATAACCTAAAACCCCTAATACACTGTGTAATACAACTTCCTGTTGTTGTAATTAGCTGCTGTCAAGTCTGCCCCAGTTCATGGTGACTCCATGCACAAGCAAGCAAAATGCTGCCTGGGTCCTGTATCATCCCCATGATCAGTTGCAGGTCGGACCATTGTGATGCATAGGCCTTTCACTGGCTGATTTTTAGAAGTAGATTGCCAGGCCCTTCTTCCAAGCCTGTCGTAGTGTGGCAGCTCTGCAGAAAGCTGTTCAGCATCGTAGCAACACACAAGCCTCCACTGACAGACAAATGGTGCCTGAGCAGGAGGAGCGTTGGTCAGAAATCAAGCCCAGCTCTCCAGCATGGAGGGAAGGAGAATTCTACCACTGAACCACCACTAGGTCACCCAACTAGGTGTTCAATAAATAGCACCCCTCCTACCCTCCTCATGGCTGAAGTCAGGCAGGCCCTACGTTTGAACCCCAGAGTTTCCATTAAATAGCTGTATGTCCTGAGCCACAGTTCCCTCATCTGTTAAAAAAAAAAAAAAAAAAGTTGCCTTCAAGTCAACCCTGACTCATCACGACCCCACGTATGTCAGAGTAGACTGTACTCCATAGGGCTTTCAAAGACTGATTTTTCAGAAGGAGACCACCAGGCCTTTCTTCCAGGGTGTCCCTGAATAAACACAAACGTCCAACATTTAGGTTAGCAGCAGAGAGTTGGTACCACCCAGGGACTCCCACCTGTAAAACAGAGGCAGCAAAATAGCAAACCTCTTGAAATTGTAAAGAGGACTTAGAAAACAACCATGTCAACAACCCATTAGTTCCATCTTTGCCTTCCCTACATGAAAGTGGTAAGCCTGGCCTTCGTATCCTACTGCTGGCGCCTGAGTGCTAGGTGGTTTTGTGACCAGCAGCTTCACCCTGTTGGATCAGAGGAGCCCCGCTGCTGACAGGTTTAAGACCTGCTAGGCTCCTAGAACCCTGTACAATTGCCTCCTAATTCCCAGTTAAGTCTATTGAAGAGATTGTAGAGAGATGCGGAAAACAACAATCAGGAGCCCCTTAAATCTGGGAGGTTTTGTGCAAGAGAAATGTAACATTTCAGGGCCTGGAGCTCAGTGCTCCCAGGCCCTCGGACCCCCATCCCAGATGTGGTGGGCTGCACAGATGAGGAGTGCTCTGCATTTCCTATGAATTAAGCCATCAGGCAGGGAGAACAATGTTGTCATTGATGGGGAAAGGTCACTGAAATTCCAAGGACACTTGAGGCCTTTCACTGGGCTGAGACAGAGATGCCTAATGTTAATCCTACGTAATATGAGTCTCTGACAACCCACTTTTTGATGGGCCTGCTGGCAGCTCAATTGGCCATTCACTGTGACTCAGTGGATCCTCGAGGAAGTGGTTTGGAGGGGAAAAAATTCTCAGTTTTTATCTCTGATACAAAGTTCCCCAAAATACATTAGCACAGCCATCTGATTCTTGGGGGAAAGGGTATTTTGCTCTGTTGATGGGTGGAAAAGATTGATGAGCACAGGAGGGACTCCTACTCCAGTATGTGGCTTAATTAACTTTGGGGGGTCTAAACCCTGGTGGCATAGTGGTTAAGTGCTACAGCTGCTAACGAAAAGATCAGCAGTTCAAATCTACCAGGCATTCCTTGGAAACTCTATGGGGAAGCTCTACTCTGTCCTATAGGATCACTATGAGTCGGAATCACCTCGATGGCAACAGGTTTGGTTTTGGTTGGTAACCTCCAAGCAGAGCCCTGGTGACGCTGTGGTTAACAGCTTGGCTCGTATCCAAAAGGTCAGCAGTTTGAATCCACCAGCCATTCCTTTGAAATCCTATGGAGCAGCTCTACACTGTTGTACAGGGTCACTATGAGTCAGAATCGACTCGATGGCAATGGGTGTAACCTCCAAGCAAGGAACCCTGGTGGCGCAATGGGTAAGCTCTCTGCTGCTAACAAAAAGATTGGCAGTTCAAACCCACCAGGGGGTCCACAGGAGAAAAAACCTGGGGTTTTACTCTTGTAAAGATTGCAGCCGAGAAAATCCTATAGGACAGTTCTAATCTGTCACATGGGGTTGCTATAAGTCAGAATCAACTCGATGGCATGCAATAATAACAACAGCCTCCAAGCATGGTATAATCAGTATTGCCATTGAGTTGATTCTAACTCATGGCAGCCCCATTTGTTGCACAGTAGAAACTGTGCTCCATAGGATTTTCAAAGCTGTGACCTTTCAGAAATACATACCTAGGCCTTTCTTCTGAGAAGCCTGTGGATAGGTTTGAACTGCCAATCTTTTGGTTAGTAGTCAAGTGCTTAACCATTTGTACAACCCAGGGACTCCGACCCTAACTTTATTACTTTTATTTTATTACTAAACCATTACCTTATTAATTACAATTCAGTGTAATGAGTATTAGGCATTCTAACCTGGAAGGGAATTTGAAGACGGTCTTTGGGAAACTGACATTTCAACCTAGGCTGAACAGAGTTAGCCTAGAGGAGGCGGGGCAGCAAACAAGGGATATAAAAAGATTCCATTATAGCTGAGTTACAGAATAGAGAGTAGAAGAGGAGAGGGCTGCCTATTAGGCCCACTTCCAGCTTTTCAGACTTCCCTCAGCTCCATGTTCTATAACCTGCAAGCCTCAGTCTGACTCCAGCCCCAACCCAGATCCCAGAGTCCCTATCTAAGCACAGCTTCCCCTGCGCCACCTGTCAGAGAGAGGAATTCAGACCACACCTGTTCATGTCTCCATAGTCCGATTATTGTGAATGAAACAATTGCTGCCAACTGGGGAGGCGAAGGTGGTTTCGGACCAAATAATGTTCAGGAAATGGCAAGGGGGAGCCAAATCACTCCACTCCTCTTCTTCATCATCTCTGGCATAGGAAATAACCTTCAGGAGACTGGAGTGGGCTCGTCATGAGTCAGAATCTACTCGAAGTCAACTAACACCAACAATAAGCTAACCCTTAATTTCTCAAATGAGCCCTGATGTTCTGGCTTGGATTAAACTCCATTCCAGAAATGATTAATTCAGCAGATAAAGCTTTGAGGAAGCATGAAGAGCCAGAGCAAAGTTGAAGGAAAAGAGTTTGGCTGCCAACATAGTAGATATTTTGAAAAATGAGGAAAATAAGTTGTTAACTGCTGTTGAGTCAACCTTATATACAACAGAACAAAACATTGCCTGGTTCTGTGTTATCCTCACAATTGTCAGCATCTTCCAGTCCACCACTGTGGCTGTTGTACCAATCCATTTCACTGAGGGTCTCTCTTGCCCTCACTGTACCTCTGCTTCACAAAGCAATGTCCACCTCTAGCAATTGATCTCTCCCGATGACTTATCCAAAGCAGGAAAGTCAGACAACGTCCTATTGTGATCCATAAGGTTTTCCTTGGCTAATTTTCAGAAATAGATCAACAGCCTTTTCTTCCTAGTCTTCTTAGTCTGGAAACTTCACTGAATCCTGTCCACCATGGGAGACCTTGCTGGCATTTGAAATATCAGTGGCATAGCTTCCAGCATCACAGCAACACACAAACCATCACAGTACAACAAACTGACAGACAGGTGGTGGGAGGAAAAAAGACATAGTAAACTTCAGTGGTGGCCTTGACAGTGAGGTCAAGCAATGATGTAGGTGGGATTATCAAAGAGGAGGCTGAGGGCATGAGAGAAGGAAGCGGTGGTCCTCAGAAGCTGGTATAAATTCACAAATGCACCACAGCAAGCTCACTCACCTGGTTCCCTTTTTGCAGACAGTTACTAGCCTAGCAGATTAGAGAAAATCATTAGTTTTTAGGAAGCAAAGTTGTCACTTTGAGGGCTAAGGCGTGCCTGACCCAAGCCGTGGTATTTTCAGTTGCCTCATGCATGCAAGGAGCACCAGTGGTGCAGTGATTAAGCAGTTGGCTGCTAACTGAAAGGTCAGCAGTTTGAATCCACCAGCCACTCTACTGGAGAAAGATGTGGCAGTCTACTTCCATAAAAATTACAGCCTTGGAAACCCTATGGAGCAGTTCTACTCCATCCTATATAGGGTCTCTGTGAGTTGGAATGGACTTGATGGCAAGAGGCTTTGGTTTTCACATATATGTGAAAACTGAGCAATGAAAAAGGAAGAGTGAAGAGGAATCGATGCATTCAAATTGTGGTGCTGGTGAAGAATATAGACTGCCAGAAGAATGAACAAATCTTTCTTGGAGAAAGTACAGCCAGAATTCTCCTGAGAAGCAAGGATAGTGAGACTTCATCTCTCTTGCTTTGGAGAGGTTATCAAGAGGGGTCAGTCTGGAGAAAGAAATCATACTTGGTAAAGTAGAGGGACAACAGAAAAGAGGGAGATCGTCAATGAGATGGAGTAACACAGTGGCTGCTACAATGGGCTCAAACATAACGATTGTGAGGATAATATAGGACTGGACAACATTTCATTCTGTTTTATACACGGGGTTGCTAGGAGTCAGAGCCAACTCAACAGCACTTAACAGTAACAACATAGTTTCTCTGGGATTCAACAAAACATATACCAAATCCTTCTGTGACAATCACTTAGTGAACGTCCAGCGAACATATACTAAATGTGATGAGTCTGCAGGGACCAAGGCCACAGTGCTATGGAAAGCACAGAGCAGGGCACCTCCCCCTGCCCGTGGTAGGTCTGGACGGCTTGCTGGAGGAGGGGACACTTGAGGATTCAACAAAACATACACCAAATCCTTCTGTGACAATCACTTAGTGAACATCCAGCGAACATATACTAAATGTGGTGAGTCTGCAGGGACCAAGGCCACAGTGCTATGGAAAGCACAGAGCAGGGCACCTCCCCCTGCCCGTGGTAGGTCTGGACGGCTTGCTGGAGGAGGGGACACTTGAGGACACATAGCATTTATATGGCATTTGATACAGTACAGAATAAAAGAGTAAAGTATGGCATGAAGCCAGACTGTCTTGGTTAAAACTGGGCCTAGCCAGTTACTAGCCACGTGACCCTGAGCAAGTTCATTTAACCTTTTTTTTTTTTTTTAATTGTACTTCAGGTGACAGTTTATAAAGCAAATTAGTTTCTCATTCAAAAATTTATACATAAATTATTTTGTGACATTGGTTGCAGTCCCTGTAATGTGTCGGCACTCTCCCCCTTTCTACCCCAGGTTCCCCATTTTCATTCATCCAATTTTCTTGTCCCTTCCTGTCTTCTTGACTTTGCTTTTGGGTAGGTGATGCCCATTCGGTCTCCTATACTTGATTGATCTAAGAAGCACCTTCCTCACAAGTATTATTGTTTGTTTTACAGACCTGCCTGATCTTTGGCTGAAAGGTGAACTTCAGGAGTAACTTCAGTTCTGAGTTAGAAGAGTATCTGGGGACCCTAATTTCAGGGTTTCCTCCAGTCTCTGTTAGACCAGTAAGTCTGGTCTATTTTGTAAATTTGAATTTTGACACAAAACACAAAGCCAATATGCTAGGTGTTAAATACAAATAACATAAGCCTGGCAGAAAATAGGCAAAAATAACTGCCTGGGGCAATCAGAGAAGGCTTCCCAAAAGAGGCAGCATTTGCTTAGGGCTTTGAAGGATGAACAGATAGAGGGGGGAAAAGGACACTAGAGTGAAGCTGGAACGATGAAAGCGTGTGGAGGTTAATCTGTGAATAGCAAGCAGCTCCGCACGGCTGAGAAGAGGCCACAGTGGGGGTGGGACACAGGGGAGGCTGCAGAATTCCAGTTACAGGGTCAGGGTGACCACAGGCTGCTCAGAGACAGGGCTGGCTGACTCCTCCACTTCACCATTGTTCCCAGGGCCCAGGCTGTCTAGCCATGAGTTCTTCCTGAAATGACACTCCTTAACCACTTGCCAAAAGGCCGTCTACAGCCGGTTCTTAGAGAACTCAAGGACTCCCAGCTTCCTCCCTGCTTCCTTGGCTTCCTCTCATTCCTGAAGCTCAGACAATAGAATTCTTCTGAGAGAGACTTCTATGGAATGAGATGTTCCGAGGTAGCTTGAATTCAGTTTGGGTGGTGAAGGGTGGGCTTTCCTTCCTGGAAATCCAGCTGGCTAACAAATTGCCTCCCCACCCTTCGTCCACCCCTCCTGGCTGCCCTGCTCTTCCAGCAGCCACTTCCTCTCCTTGAGCAGCATCCTCCCAGCCAGGCCTCACAGTCAGGATGGGCCTGAAGTGATTTTCTAAATTAAATTCCAGACTCTTGGGTGATGCAGGCCTTCCCAACCAGCCTCTACAAGCTTGTCAGAGCAAGTAAGGCTGTGGGTCTGCAGGCCACCCAGTTCAAATAAACACCCAGTCAACAAGCAAACACCTTGGCAAAGATGAGTCAGGAGTGCATTTGACAAGAGGCGGACCTGGAAAAGTGAGGGCCGTTCTGGCTGACCCCTCTCCAGTCCTGTCAGCACCTATCTCCCTGCTGACTGTGCCTTCCCATTCTTGGAAAGGAGCACAATACACCTGGCCCATTTTCCCTTGTGTTCACACCATGAAGTCCCCACTGCCATTCTCCCCTGACCCACCATGCATTCATGAATTCTTAAACTACCATGTACCTCAATATAGCACAGAGGCAGGGGAAATGGAGTACAAAGAACAAAGCTTTAAAATTAGATAGAATTTGAATCCTACCTCTAATACCTTCGTTCTATATCACCTTGGGTAAACCTCTCCAAACCTCATAGACCATAGAGATAAAGCAATCTAAAGGGCCATATTAAGGATTGAAAGATATAACATATGTAAATAACTTAGAACAATACCTGACACATAGATAAACCCCTCCCCCACCAAAAAAAAAAACCCGTTCCCATCTAATCAATTCCAACTCATAGCGACCCTATAGGACAGAGTAGAACTGCCCCATAGGGTTTCCAAGGCTGTAAATCTTTACAAAAGCAGACTGCCACATCTTTCTCCTGCAGAATAGCCAGTGGGTTTAAACCACGGACTTTTCAGTTAGCAGCTGAGCTCTTTAACCACGGTGCCACAAGGGCTCCTCACACAGAGTATAATCTCAGGCTATTTCCTACCCTCTTAACCCTATGGAGCACAGTTCTACTCTGGCACATATGGGATCTCCATGAGTTGGGATCAAGTTGACAGCAATGGGTTTGTTTTTTTAGTTTTCTCCCTTAATGAATAAAATTGAAATGCATTCAAACAATGACAGCTTTGGACTATGCCTTAAAGGTCATAGAGGGGTAGTATGATGGGAAGAGTAAAAGCCTCAGGGACAAATACTGTCTCAGTCAAGGTGAATTTTTATTGCAAAGGACTGAAAACCCAACTCAGATTGGCTTGGAAGGAAAAAAGAATGCATTGGTTTGGCAAAAACTGGTCAACACTCTCAATGTCTGTTGTCCCTTTCTTCCCTTTAGTAATAGGACTTCCACCTCAAAGTGACCTGAAGGTTGTTCTCATCTCTTCCATAGACACTGCAGAGACTATGTTCCCCAGCCTCCCTTGAATGTGGTCATGCAACTCTCAGATCACTTTCTTAAAAAAAAAAAAAAAAGCTGCTTACTGTCCATATCTTCCTTTGCACTACCCATTGCTGGGAAATGGATCAACTAGAGCAATCCCCTTGGACCTGGAGATGGAAGCCACATGTTGAGAATGGCAGAGCTACCCTACTAGCCTGAATCACTTATCTCTGCACCACGATGTGAGAGAGAAATAAACTTCTATTCTGTTTGAGCCCCTTTATTGGGAAGTCTTTGTTATAGCAGCAGAGGCTCTAACTTACTAACACAACGCATTTCAGGTAAGATTTCATCCAGCAGCTTCCAACAATGTCACCAAGGTCCCAATTTCTTTCATTGTTTCTGAAGGCATCTGTTTTATTCTTAGACTTTATATGACCCCTCCACCCCAATCCTCAACCCACTCCTAGTCCCCCTAAAACAGCTTCAGGGGCTCCCCCTGATGGTAGCAAAAAATGCTGCCACAGGTTCAGACCTCAAATCTTCACATCTAGAGAAAAGTAATTTTATTTTCCTTTTAGCATTGAAAAATGACAATAGGGAGGTCAAAAGACAGAAAGATGAGCTAGCAAACTTAAATGGCCTTAAGTTATTCCTTTTCTTCTCTGAATATCTTCCTTAACTGTTTAGCTAGAGCCACTAGGTCCGGATTTACACTGAATACAGCTTTTTTTTTATTACAGCAAAGCTTTTCATGGACTTTACCCACAAGCTCTAACATTCAGAGTGTATCATCTTGGGTTTCCATTGTGGGTGTCAAGCACCTATTTCCCACAATGTCCCACCAACACACACAATGGAGGAAATTAATTCTCCAAAATGAAAATGAGTGCTGATGGGAAGTACATATCAATTCTGGGAAACTAAACAATGGCCGATGTCCACTCCATCACTGATATGCTGACATCATCCAAACTTGTAACTTCAGCCCTAACTTCTCTTCTGAATCTCAGACAAGGTCAGGACTAGGATGAGACAAGCAAAATTTAAGAGGACAGTCATTTTCAAGTGCCAACACTGCATTTGCAGGACCCTGAGAGTAAGTGTCTCCTTAAATTTTGTGCCCTGTGTGCCTCACTTGCTTTGCCCTCATCTCAGCCCTTGGCTCTCAGATCTATGTACTGCACATTGATTCACCAGGATATTTCACAAACTCACCATGTTTAGGAAGAATTCCATCACCTTCTACTCCCCAGCCTCATCTTCCTAAGCTTCCTATCTCAGGGAATAACACTACCACCTATCCAGCTGCTCAAGCCAGAATCCTGTGAATCATCTTTAGCATCACCTTCTTCCCCTCCCTCCAGCTGATCACCAAGACCTATTCACTCAACTTTATGATTGCCTTTCCAGAATATATAAACTTCTACAATACTTGCCACCTCCATGACACTAAACTAAGTTACTATCATCTTTCAACTGGACGTCAGCAACAGCCCCTAACTAGTCTTCCCATTTCCAGTTTTGTTTTTCTCCAATCCCTTTTACCATAACCAGAATGGTCTTTCCTAACTTGACCTACAACGTAGTCCTCCTCTGCTTCCCCAGCCTTGCTTAATACAACCAGCCCTTCCTACCACACTGCAGCTATACTGATCTCCTCCATACTTCTGGCCTTCTCAATATGCTTTCCTTATTACCACCCCAAATTTATTTATTCTTTAGTATTAACTTAAACTTTTCTCCAAAAGACCTTCCTGACCCATAAACTAGATGAGCCCCCCCGCCTTGCTCCCGTAACACTCTATAGTTCCACTCTAAAACATTCATCAGATTTTTTTTTTAATAATATGTTTAACATCTACTTATAATCTACTTGAATGGTTACAACCTCCTTGAGTTTAAAAGTCACACCATCTTTGTTCACCCACACCTATAAAATAGGGCTATCTGCTACAGCAGATACCTCTGGTACCCTCATTACATCTTTTAGTACACCCTTCATCTCAGCTGCAGCTCATGCAAGCTCAGAATCACTTTATACTGCCACCTTCCCACCTCTAGAAAGTAGCTCCTATTGTTCAGCATTCTGACCCAGAGCCTTCTCCATGTTACCATAATCTGCTTGACCAGTGCTGGTAAACTCAACCCAGAAGTGCAGGGACATTATCAACCACCAAGACAGCCCTTAACCAATACAGCAAGGTAGCTGGTGGTTAAATGCTCCAGCCTTTCTTTCTTTTATTTTTTATTTTTATGGTTTTCAACAGCTAATTTTTCAGAAGCGGATTACCAAGGCTTTCTTCTGAGATGCTTCTGCGTGGACTCAAACCTCTATCCTTAGGTTAGCAGCTAAGCTCGTTAACATTTTGCATCTCTCAGAAACTCCTGCTTCAGTCGTTTTTGATGTAGAAAATTCTAGGAGGCAGAAATGAACCCACCATTGCCTATAGCAGTGACCTCAAAAACATAAACCAATTTTGGCTTTTCTCCCTTCCCTATTTTTATCTCCTCGTCCCCTCACTACTGCTTCTTGGGAACATCTGTACTTGTTTCCATGTCCTTGTTTCAGGCTGTACTTTGAGAGGAAACCAAATTAAAACACCGAATTCACCATGATCTTGCAAAGATTAACTCGGGCAACATGAGTGAAATTCTTGACACAATTCCTATCATATTGTTGGTACTCAATAAATTGTAGTTATTAATGATAGCTATTACATTCTACCACCACTTGTCTTTCAATTTGTCATACTGTGGTGGCTTGCATGTTGCTGTGTTCCTGGAACCTATGCCACTGGTATTTCAAATACCACCAGGGTCACCCATGGTGGACAGGTTTCAGTGGAGCTTCAAGACTAAGACTGACTAGGAATAAGGATCTGGTGATATACTTCTAAAAACATCAGTCAGTGAAAACTTCATAAATAGCAGCTGAACATTGTCTGATATAGTGCTGGAAGGTGAGCCCCTCAGGTTGGAAGGCATTCAAAGTACGACTGAGGAGGAGCTGCTTCTTCCCCAGCAGTCGACCTTAATGCCAGGGGTGGAGTAAAGCTTTCCAGACCTCCATTTGCTAATGTGGCATGACTCAAAATGAGAAGAAATATCTATTAATAATCAGGAAGTGGAACGTTTGAAGTATGAATCTAGGAAAATTGGAAGTTGTCAAAAATGAAATGGAATGAAGATAGATATCCTAAGTATTAGTGAACTGAAATGGAGTGGCATTGGCCATTTGGAATTTGATGGTCATATGGTTTATGATGCTAGGAATGACAAACTGAAAAGAAATGGCATTGCATTTATTGTCAAAAAGAACATTTCAAGATATATCCTGAAGTACAGCATTGTCAGTGATAGGATAATATCCATAAGCCTACAAGGAAGACCAGTTAATACGACCATTATTCAAATTTTACACACCAACTAATGCCAAAGATGAAGAAACTGAAGGTTTTTACCAGCCTCTGCAGTCTGAAATTGATCAAACATGCAATCAAGATGCATTGATAATTACTGATGATTGAATTCAAAAGTTGGAAACAAAGAAAGACTAGTAGTTAGAAAATAAGGCCTTGAAGATCACATGACAGAATTTTGCAAGGTCAGTGACCTATTCACTGGAAATACCTTTTCTAAGCAATATAAACCCTGACTATTCATGTAAGCTTCTTCAGAAGGAATACACAGGGATCGACTACATCTGTGGAAAGAAACAATGGAAAAGCTCAATATCATCAGTCAGAACAAGGCCAGGGGCCAACTGCAGAACAGGCCATCAATTGCTCATATGCAAGTTGAAGCTGAAGAAAATTAAAACAAGTCTATGAGAGCCAAAGTACAAACTAGTATATCCCACCCGAATTTAGACACCATCTCAAGAATAGATTTGACACACTGAGCACTGATAACCGAAGACCAGATGAGTTGTGGAAGGACATCATACGAGAAAAAAGCAAAAGGTCATTAAAAGGACAGGAAAGAAAGGACCAAAATGGACATTAGAAGAGATTTTCAAACCTGTTCTTGAATGTAGAGTAGCTGAAATGAATGGAAGAAATGATGAAGTGAAAGGGCTGAACAGACGATTTCAAAGGGTGCTCAAGGAGACAAAGCATTATAATGACATGTGCAAAGACCTGGAGTTAGAAAACCAAAAGGGAAGAACATGCTCAGCATTTCTCAAGCTGAAAGAATTGATGAAAAAAATTCAAGCCTCGAGTTGCAATACTGAAGGATTCCATGGGCAAAATATCAAATGATGCAGGAAATAGCAAAAGAAGATGGAAAGACTACACAGAGTCACTGTAGCAAAATGAGTTGGTCAACATTCAACCATTTCAGGATGTAGCCTATGATCAAGAACCAATGCTACTGAAGGAAGAAATCTAAACTGCACTGGAGATGTTGGTGGAAAACAAGGCTCCAGGAATTGACAGAATGCCAGTTGAGATGTTTCAACAAACAGACTCAGTGCTGGAAGTGCTCAATTAGAACAAGAAATCTGGAAGACAGCTACCTGGCCAACTGACTGGAAGAGATCCATATTTGTACCCATTTCAAAGAAAGGTAATCCAACAGAATGCGGAAATTATGGAATATCACTAGTATCACAAACAAGTAAAATTTTGCTTAAGATGATTCAAAAATAGTTGCAGCAGTACATCGACAGAGAACTGCCAGAAAGTCAAGCCAGAATCAGAAGAGTACATGAAACTAGGGATATGATTGCTGATGTCAGATGCATCTTGGCTGAAAACAGAGAATACCAGAATGATGTTTACCTGTGTTTTATTGACTATGCTAAGGCGTTTGACTGTGAATCATAACAAATTATGATTTGTTATATTATGATTATGAAGAATGGGAATTTACTTCATTGCACTCATGGGAAACCTGTACATAGGCCAAGAGACAGTCCTTCAAACAGAATAAGGAGATACTGCATGGTTTCAAATCATGAAATGTATGTGTCAGTGTTGTATTCTTTCACCATACTTAACCTGTTTGCTGAGCAAATAATCTGAGAAGCTGGATGATATGAAGAATACAGCATCAGAATTGGAAGAAGATTTATTAACAACTGGCATTATGCAGATGACACAACCTTGCTTGCTGAAAGTTAAGAGGACTTGAAGCACTTACTAATGAAGACCAAAGACTACAGCCTTCTGTATGTGTTAAATCTCAAAAAAAAAAAAAAACTTCTCAAATGGACCAATAAGCAACATCATGATAATTGGAGAAAAGATTAAAGTTGTCAAGGATTTTATTTTACTTGGGTCCACAATCAATGCCCATGGAAGCAGTAGTCAAGAAATCAAATGACATATTGTACTGGGCAAATCTGCTGCAAAAGACCTTGTCACGGATTGAATTATGTCCCTCCAAAAATGTGTGTACCAATTTGGTTCGGCCATGATTCCGGGTATTGTGTGATTTTCCTATATGTTATAAATACTGCCTCTATGATGTTAATGAGGGAGGATGGATGGCAGTTGTGTTAGTGAGGCAGGACTCAATCTACAACATGAGATTGTGTCTTGAGGCAATCTCTTGAGATATAAAAGAGAGAAGCAAGCAGAGAGACAGTAGAACTTCAACCCACCGAAAAAGCAGTGCCGGGAGCAGAGCGCATCCTTTGGACCTGGAGTCCCTATATGGAAAACCTCCTAGTCCCAGGAAAGATTGATGGGAAGGCCAACAGAGAGAGAAAGGCTTCCCCTGGAGCCAAAGCCCTGAACTAAGACTTTTAGCCTACTTTACTGGGAAAAAATAAACTTCTCTTTGTTAAAGCCATCCACTTATGGTATTTCTGTTACAGCAGGACTAGATGATTTAGACAGCCCTCTTTAAAGTATTAAAAAGCAAAGATGTAACTTTGAGGACTAAGGTGCACCTCACCCAAGGCATGGTATTTTCAATAGCCTCATATGTATGTGAAAGCTGGACAATGAATAAGAAAGACCAAAGACAGATTGATGCCTTTGGATTATGGCGTTAGAGAAAAATATTGAATATACCTTGGGCTGCCAGAAGAAGGAACAAATCTGTCCTGGAGAAAGTGCAGCCAGAATGCTGCTTAGAAGGAAGGGTAGTGAGGATCATCTCACATACTTTAGACATGTTATCAGGAGGACCAGTCCCTGGAGAAGGACATTATGCTTGCTAAGGGATAGAGTCAGCAAAAAAGAGGAAGACCTTCAACAAGTTGAATTGACACAGTGGCTGCAACAATTGGTTCACACAAAGCAAGTATTGTGAGGCTGGCACAGGACCAGGCAGTTTTTCTTTCTGTTGTACTAGGGTCAACATGAGTCAGAAATTATTCCATGGCACCTAACAACAACAACAACAAAGTTATATTCTTGGTGAGGGATACAGAGAAGTATAATCCAATAAGATAAATGCTATAATGGAAGCAATAAGTGATTGAAAGTGAAGGTTGAGGAGAGGTTAAGGAGCCCTTAAATTTGGAAGAGTCAAGAATGCTTCACAGAGGAAGTAACTCTTAAACTGAGCTTTCTTAAAGGCCCACAACTCAGGAGAGAAAATTCCTAACAAGGGACACAGTGAGAACAAATGTATGCTATTCTGACAGACCATGGCATGTTATGGAAACCACAAGCAGTTCTGAATTATCAGAGAGTAAAGAGAGAGTTGATAGGGGTAGAAATTAAGGGCACAAACTGTGGCATAGTCTCTAGGAACTTCCACCAAGGAGAGAGGTGAAGTCTGAGGTACCTCAGAAAGGAGGTGTCAAAGGCTGCCCTGCAGATAGCCACACAGAAAGGAATACATAACATACACTCTGCACACGTGTGCTTTCCCCACTCTTGTTTATTTACTCTCCACTTGGCTGTGTGGAATCAAGGCATAATTCATGACCCATCCGTCCCCAGCACCCTGTGGAGATCAGGAAGCAGGGAACATCCCTGTCAAGTGCCAGATGTTTGGCAGAGGCCTGCAGGCTGCTGATGGCTTTGGAGGTGAAACAGGAAAATGTTCTGGGGCAGGAAGTGCAGAAGTTTGCTGAGTAGAAGGCAGGTGGCTTCAGAAAAATGGTGGATGATGAGATGAAGTGAATTGGACACACAGGGTTCTAATCCCAGCTCTGCTCTGCCCTAGCTGTGTGGCCCTGGGCAACTGTACTTTCTTAATGTGCGCCTCAGTTTCTTTAGCCATCTAATGTCCCTTCTCCCTTTGATGTTCAAGAATTCCATGAGGCACCTGTGAACTTCACTTTGAAGGTTGAGAAGGATTTTGTTATCTCAATATTCCTCTTTACTTGGAACAGTGGACAAAATATGTCTTTCAACTAAAAAGAGTTTTTAAAAAATTAGTTCAGAAGCAAGTCCATCTGGCTTTGGAGTAAACAATGACTTTAATACAGGACATACAAAACAAAGATTGATTCTCTTTGAGGGATGAGAAAGAGATTTAAACAGGCTATTTAGAAACGCTGGTTGGTTAACTTTTCATTTCCATCTGGTTGTTTTAGTTCAAAATCAATAGCTAAACTCTAACAGATTTTGCTCATGTCCGACCCTACTTCAGTCATGTTGAGCTTTGTTCATGCTATTAATGTAGTCGACAAACATCTACTAAGCCCCTTCCCTGACCTATTGTTATTGTTCTAAGCTGCTGTGGAGTCAGGCCCTGAAGCATGGCGATCCCATGCACAACGGAAGGAAACACTGCCCAGTCTTGTGCAATCCCCACGAGCAGTTGTGAATCAGACTTTTGTGACCCACAGGGTTTTCACTGGCTGATTGATGGCAGTAGATCACCAGACCTTTTCTTCCTAGTCTGTCTTAGTCTGGAAGCTCCACTAAAACCTGTTCAGCATCATAGCAACACAGATGTGCGGTGCCTGTGCATATGGCTCATTGGCCAGGAATTGAACCCAGGTCTTCCACATGGAAGGCAAGAATTCTACCACTGAACTACCACTCCTTCTCTGATTAGTTTTTAAAAAAAAAAAATCCCTATTCCCAAAGACATGTAGTCTAATGGGGAAAATGGTCGTTAATTAGAAAATGGTATAAAGAAATGGAAAACATCAGATATTGGACATGCTACATGGGGAGGTACATTTTTTCATTGAGAGCGATAGAAGAAATTGATTTAGTTATCGATGTCAGGGAAGGTTTCTTGGAGTAAGCAATGCCCTTATGCTCTTCCTTTTAAGGACAAAATTATATTCAGCTTTACGGGGCAGCTCAAACATCATCTCTGTGAAGTCACTCCTTCCTCTAGGATTGGTAGTTTTTTTGTTTTGTTTTGTTTTGTTTTGTTTTGTTGTTGGTTTTTTGTTTCTGTTACAAGCACTAACATAGCTTTGGGATACTGTATTATCACCTTTAACTGTGTTCTAGCCTGTCTGCTGGAGTCCCTAGGTGGTATAAACAGTTAAGTGCTTGACTACTAACCTAAAGGTTGGCAGTTCGAACCCACCCAGAGGTGCCTGGGAGGACAAGCTTGACTGACGATCAGCTTCCAAAAGGTCACAGCCTTGAAAACCCTATGGAGCAGTTTCACTTTACAGACATAGGCTCCCGTGAGTCGGAATGGGCTCGATGGCAACAGATTAGTTTGCTTTCCCACAAACTGTGAGCTCCTTAGTAGTGAAATGCCTGCATTTCTCATTTCTGCTGCTCCAACATTGGGACAGGTACAAAAGAGAGGCTCAGGAAACTTGAGAGAATTGAAATGTAGATGTGTTGCAAATTTCAAGATCGTTTTTTAAAAGTGAGCAATGTATTTAACAATTAGCAAGCCAAACTATGTTCCAGTTCATGCTTTTTTTTTCTTAATAAAGCAAATACTTTTCTAATAAATTTGCATGGATATATTATACAATTAGTAAAAATAAACCATATATTCAAGTAACGGATCATAAAAGTCTTTCACTGAATTTTAAAGACATTCATCTGTAATTTCTCCTTAAGCCCGCGTCTGGCTGTTAAAGTGGCTGAAGCACTGAGGTTTCTTATTTCAAATATGAATTTTTTATGATGTGGTCTACCTATGTGGGCAGGAACACTTAGGAAAAGGCAGGTGGGTTTCTGGGCATTGAGACAGAACTAAAAAGACGGTGAAACTACCTCTCAGAAGTTAATGCATCTGTTGCCTTTCCTACACACAAGGTAGAGCTGTACAAAACAGGGGCCAGAATTTTTTAATTTCACATCATTCTAGGTAGGAAAGTGCCTTGTACTTTGCTCGTTCTACTGTCTCTACCTAGAACGTCTTTGCTCTTTCTAACAAAATTCTCTGCATCCTTGAAGCCCCACCTCAGCCATATCCTTGTTCATTTTACCAATGAGGAAATAAAACAAGTAGGATGGTGGGAATCTACCCAAAGTCATAAGATGCATCCGTGGCAAACCAAGAGAAGAAAATGAGGTTAGTGACACAGTTCAGTGTTCTTTCCTCCACGTCAGAGTTGTCCAAAGTGCGTGGGATCCAGGGTGTTTGAGCGATTTTATCTACCTTTTTCTTCCCTTTTCTATAGAAATCTTAATCCCTATTAACACTAAAAATGAGATATTAGTAGTTCAGTGGTAGAATTCTTGTCTTGCATGCAACAGACCTGGGTTTGATTCCCAGCTAATGTACCTCATGTGCAGCCACCATCCCTCTTTCAGTGGAGGCTTGTGTGTTGCTATGATACTGAGCAGGTTTCAGTGGAGCTCCCAGACTAAGACAGACTAGGAAGAAAGGCTTGGAGATTTGCTTCCAAAAATCAGCCAGTGAGAACACTCTGGGTCACAGTGGTCTGATTTGCAGCTGATCATGGAAATGGCACAAGACTGGGCAGAGTTTCATTTCGTTGTGCATGCGGCTGCCATTAGTCAGGAGCTGACTCAATGACAGCTTGCAACAACAATACTAACACCAAAAGACCCTGGAAAATCCTGCAGTTTAGAAGCCAACTTATTTTTCTTTAATACAGCGTTTTCCAACTCATTTGAACATCAGCTCTTTTCCCCCACAACGTCCGTTAACCTCCTCTGAAATTATTGTTCTAGAAAATACACTTAGGGAAACACTGCTCTGTATCATGATTAGTTTCACTTCCTCCCCATCTTTTTGAAGTAGAACCAAAGAAAGACAGTTATTATACAGGCAAGATCCTAAGATAGTTGGATAATCACCTCTTTTCATGGTTTGTAAGAGAACTCTATTTTCACTTTAAACAAGAACCCTATCAAAGGCTGGGCAAAGGAATGAAAAGGCAATTTATAAAATAAGAGGTAAATTGTCAGTTAACATATGGAAAGGTACTGGGTGTCACTTAGTATTCAAAGCAATGCAAAGTAAAACAATAGGCATAATTTTTATGAGCCAAACTGTTAGATCTGTTTTTAGTGGTAGTGCCCATGCTAAAATTCTTAGTGATTTTATCTTTTTTTCTCTTTATGTGTTTTCCAAATGTTCCATAATTAATATGTATTAATTTTTTATTTGAAAAATACTTTTAAATTATGAAAATTCTGTTATAAGGCTGAGTCAACCTTTTTTAAAATGTGCATGTTTAAGGCCAGGAAAATGTTACTTTTACATATTTAAGACTGGAGAAATATTGTTTTTAAAATCATCATCAGATCCTAAATAGGAACCCAGTGCTCTCTGAAGTTAGCCCCTTGGCTCACCCTCATGGGGGTCTAAATTCACTTGTGCTTCTATATAATCCCATGAGTGAGTCCACTCCTGGTTGTTGACTTAGTGGATGAAGGCCTGAACCATCTGATACCTGAAGATACAGAATCTCCACCACTGAACCTACGGGGAGTTCCACCAGGTGGTTTAACATGAGAAGCAAAACCAAGACAGAAGGAGGCAGTAAGGAGTTCTGGGAAGTTCATGGACCTTGTCATCAGACCAACCTGGCTTTGAATCGTAGTTCTTCCTCTTACAGTTGTGGGCCTGAGGAAGTTATGAACCTTCTTTGCACACCACTTTTTTTCTTCTTAAAGAGAATAGACACAGTGAGAGATTACAGGATGGTTAGTAGTTTTAAACAGGTGATGTAGGTAACCAGGTTTTGGCTGAGGTCTCTATTCCTGGAGAGGTCTAAAAAGGACTGGATGAATCTCCCAATTCCAGGCGCTATGGAAGTCTGAAGCCCTCCCTCAAATTCCTGTAAATTCCAGGGGCATTACTTGCTCATGGATCCCTGGTGGCACAGTAGTTAAGAGCCTGGCTGTTATCCCAAAGGTCAGCGGTTCAAATCCAACAGCTGTTCTTTGGAAACCCTATGGGGCAGTTCTACTCTGTCCTATAGGGTAGCTATGAGTTGAAATCTACTCAATGGCAACGGGTTTGGTTTTTGGTTTAGTTTCTTATACTTACATGATTCTAGGGTGCTATTTTAAATTTGCTAATTCTGTTTCACAAAGCATTGACCCAGGTGTGAAATTCAGGTCCTTCTTCAATTTCCACTAATGATGATAATAATAATACTGCCATCATCGTATAGAATTTATGAGCATAGTAGTAATCACTGACAGTCTGGACAGAGAGATTTACACTTAAAACACAAATAACTTCAAATTGAACATTAAGGTATAACCTTTTCTTCAAATGTCCCTTGATTTCCCCGTACCTAGGCATTTCCCACATCCTTTTGCTCCAAGACTCATCTTGCTGCTTCTCCAACCATACCCTGTTCTGCACCTCTCCCTTCCTTCTCCTTTTCTAGAACAAAAACAAAATCTTCTTATTTTGTCAGGCAGAGCAGCTTGACTATTCTTTTGTTACTGAAGCTCCTGCTGCTAGCACCTTTATTCCCAAATAGTTTATCAAGTTATTTTCATAAAGATAATTACCTTCCTGAGAGGAACTCTGGTTCAAGTCATTAACAACTTCCGTTACGCAGAAGACACAACCTCGCTTGCTGAAAGTGAAGAGTACTTGAAGCACTTACTGATGAAGGTCAAATACCACAAGCTTGGGTATGGATTACACCTCAATATAAAGAAAACAAAAATCCTGACAACTCGACCAATAAGCAACATCATGATAAATGGAGGAAAGATTGAGGTTGCCAAGGATTTCATTTTACTTGGATCCACAGTCAACACCTATGGAAGCAGCAGTCAAGAAATCGAAAGACATATTACATTGGGCAAATCCACTGCAAAAGACCCATTTAAAGTGTTGAAAAGCAAAGGTGTCATCTTGAAGACTAAGGTGCGCCTGATCCAAGCTATGGTGTTTTTGATCCCCTCATATGCATGCGAAAGCTGCACAATGAGTAAGGAAGATGAAGATGAATTGATGCCTTTGAATTGTGGTGTTGGTGAAGTATACCGAAATTACCATGTACTACCAAAAGAAAAGAACAAACAAATCTGTATTGGAGGAAGCACAGCCAGGATGCTGCTTAAAAGCAAGGATAGCAAGACTTCATCTCACATACTTTGGACATGTTATCAGGAGTGATCAGTCCCTGGAGAAGGACATGCTTGGTAAAGTAGAGGGTCAGGGAATAAGAGGAAGACCCTCGATGAGATGGATTGACACAGTAGCTGCAACAATGGGCTTAAGCATAACAATGATTGTGCAGATGGCACAGGATCAGGCAGTGTTTCATTCGGTTGTACATAGGGTCACTATGAGTTGGGACTGTCTCAAAGGTATCTAACAACAACAACGGTCATCAAGATAAAAACAAACCAGCAAACAAAACATTTCACTTCATTCAGAGAAAATATTGCATAAAGGCAGGGAGCACAATGGACTATATATCTTATCTTTTGTTGCTATCTAGCTGTGTGACCTTAGGCAAGTTATTTAAACTCAATGTTCTCATATGTGAAAAGAAGATTAAAACACTGCATAATTCACAGGATATTCATAAGAATTAAATTAGCTAGTACATATTAAAAAAAAAAACTTAGGACATTGCTTGGCACATGGTAAGGCCTCAATAAATATTAGTTTTTTACTTTTATTTAAACACACTTTTATTCCATTTACTGTGACCTCCCTGTCCTCCTCATAGGACTTTATCCCCATTTGGGTCATCTATTTGAAAAGCAGTTAACATCTGTAAGTTGTTACCAAGAGAATGTGCCATTTTGGCAGTCGGAGTTTATTACTGCTTAAAACTTCTAACCAATTAGATATAACTGGAGACAATGACGTGACAATGCAAAGTCACAGCCTAGCAGCTTAGCGTAACAATTGGGAATCTGTCAAACTGGAATCAAATCTCAACTCTGAAACTTATTCACAGTGTCATCTTATACATGTCATTTGACGTCTCGGAGCTTTGGTTTCCTCATCTGATAAATGCAAGCAAAAGTAAAACCTTGCTTATAGAGTTGAGAAGATTAAAAGATATAATATATAGCAAAAATAAGCACATGCCTGTAGCGTAAATTATATGGAGGTGGTAGTGATGCTAGTGATGGTGGCAATGGTGGCAAACAGAGCATAACATATATATTTAAACGGTGGGGTCCCAGTCAGTATTTTTTACTTGGAAGACTATGAAGTTATCTCTATGATACTAGCAACTTCTATTTACAAATGATCTTTGAAACAGCCTGAGAATAAGTAACCCACAACCCAGCCGACAGAATAATGATGAATAAGATTCTAACATCTTTGTTTTTGCTCATATTTTTTTATGTCATTGAGATCATTCTGTATAGACATTTTATATCCTGCTCTTCTATTTAATATTAAAATATGTTCCCATGCCTTTAAATTATTTATACACTTTGTTTTAACAACCACATAATATTCTATTATAAAGACCTGTCGTAATTTATTTAACAACTCTCCTATTACTGAGCATTTAGATTGTTTCCAATTCTTGGTCATTATAAATAAAGCAGCAACGAATGTTTTTGTCCAGAAGGTTTTTTCTTCGTTTTGGATTATTTCCTTCAGCTAAATTCCTAGACGTAGAATTACTGGGCCAAAAAATATGAACTCACAATACATACTACCATGTTGCTATCCAGATCCTTCACTTATTTGAAGACAATGGTTATACCTCCAAGTTGTCTTTTCTCCAAGCTAAACATCCCCAGATCCTTTCATCACTCCTCTTATAAGTCCATTCTCAGTGGTATTGCCATTCTTGTCCCTTGTTCTCTAAGATCAAAGCGCAAACTCATAAGTTTTCATTCAAGCCTCTTCCAATCCAATCCTACTTTATCTTTATTCTCTTCTGTCCTGCTACACTCACCTCACTTTCAGCTGCAGTTCCCTGCATTCACCTTGTTTCTTCATTGCACAATGCCTTTGTTAATTGTGGTCCCTCAGTCCACGAAGCCCTTCACACTCTTGATGCCTGGTAAATGCAAATTCATCTTTCAAAACAGAGCTTAAATGTCACTTCTAGGAAATCCTTCTTAATTCCTTTTTTCCTGCAACTCCTGGCTCAACGTATGCATATCTACATACTTCAGCGAGTATCCCACAGTGGAATAGATGACCCAGTCAAATTTGGATAATTCAAAGGTGATTTAATAAAGGGATTATTCATGAAGGTGTGGGCTGGATGTGCAGAAACCACAAGAAATAGTGCAGTGCCCCAGGACTAGTTACATCAAGGCTTTTAACATTCCTATGTCTGAAAGCTGAATTTAGAGACCAACTAGAGAATAGATTTGACTAATGACTGAATAACAGACAAGTTTTTGGAAGACATCGAGGACATCATACATGAAAAAAGCAAAAGGTAATTAAAAGACAGGAAAAAAAAAAAAAGACCAAAATGTGTGTCAGAAGAGACTATGAAACTTACCCTTGAACTCAGAGTAACTAAAGCAAACAGAAGAGATGATAAAGTAAAAGAGCTAAACAGAAGATTTCAAAGGTGGGCTCAAGAAGACAAAGCAAAGTATTATAATGAAGTGTAAAAAGACCTAGAGTTAGAAAGCCAAAGAGAAGAACACGCTTGGCATTTCTCAAGCTGAAAGAACTGAAGAAAAAAATCAGGCCTCAAGTTGCAATACTGAAGGATTCTATGGTCAAAATAGTGAACAATCCAGGAAGTATCAAAAGAAGATGGAAGGAATATACAGACACTGTACCAAAAAAAGTTGATCAACATTCAACCATTTTAGGAGGTAGAATATGATTAAGAACCAACGGTACTGAAGGAAGAAGTCCAAGCTGCACTGAAAGTATTCGCAAAAAGCAAGGCTCCAGGAATAGACAAAACACTAATTGAGATGTTCCAACAACCAATGCAGCACTGGAGGTGTTCCCTCGACCATGCCAAGAAATTTGGAAGACAGCTACCTGGACAACTGACTGAAAAAGATCCATATTTGTGCCCATTTCAAAGAAAAGTGAGCCAACAGAATGTGGAAATTATCGAATGATATCATTAATATCACATGCAAGTAAAATTTTGTTGAAGATAGTGCAAGAATGGTTGCAGCAGCACATTGACAGGGAACTACCAGAAATTCAAGCTGTATTCAGAAGAGGATGTGGAACAAGGGATATCATTGCTGACGTCATGTGGATCATGGCTGAAAGCAGAGAATACCAGAAAGATGTTTACCTGTGTTTTCTTGACTATACAAAGGCATTTGACTGTGTGGATCATAACACATTATGGATAGCATTGTGAAGAATGGGAATTCCAGAACACTTAATTGTGCTCAAGAGGAACCTGTACATAGACCAGGAGGCAGTCCCTCGAACAGAACAAGGGGAGACTGTGTGGTTTAAAGTCAAGAAAGTTGTGTGTCAGGGCTATATCCTTTCACCATACTCATTCAATCTGTATGCTGAACAAATAATCCAAGAAGCTAGACTATATGAAGAGGAATGTGGCATCAGGATTGGAGAAAGACTCATTAACACCCTGCATTATGCAGATGACACAATCTTGCTTGCTGAAAGTGAAGAGAACTTGAAGCTCTTAATGATGAAGATCAAAGACCACAGCCTTCAGTACGGATTATACCTCAACATAAAGAAAACAAAAATCTTCATAACTGGACCAATAGGCAACATCATGATAAAGGGAGAAAAGATTGAAGTTGTCAGGATTTCATTTCACTTGGATCCATAATCAACACCCATGAAAGCAGCAGTCAAGAAATCAAACAGCATTATTGCATTAGGCAAATCTGCTGCAAAAGACCTCTTTAAAATATTAAAAAGCAAAGATGTAACTTTGAGGACTAAGTTGCACCAGACCCAAGGTATAATATTTTTAATTATCTCATATGCTTACAAAAGCTGGACAATGAATATGGAAGACCAAAGAAGAATTGATGCCTTCAAATTATGGTGTTGATGAAGAATATTAATATGCCATCAACTGCCAGAAAACAAACACATCTATCTTGGAAGAAGTACAGCCAGAATGCTCTTTAGAAGCGAGGATGGCCAGACTTCATCTCACGTACTTTGGACATGTTATCAGGCAGACCAGTCCCTGGAGAAGGTCATCACGCTGGGTAAGGTAGACAGTCAGCGAAATAGAGGAAGACCCTCAACAAGATGGATTGACACGGTGGCTGCAACAATGACCTCAAGCATAACAACGATTGATAGGATGCAGCAGGACTAGGCAGTGTTTCATTCTGTTGTACATAGGATCACTATGAGTTGGACCAAGCAGACTCAATGTCACCTAATAACAACAACAACATGCCTGAAGGAATGAGGTCAAGGCGAGGTTACTGGAACTTGAAAAGAGTCACAGGGAGAGGGCCATCTTGAGAGGAGCTATGACTTCCATTCAGTGACACAGTCTGCCCAAAGTAAGCCCACAGGGAAGGCCCAGAAGAATAAATACCTGACCCCACTTTCCTTTCCATCTCCTTCCTAGGATTCCATTAGCTGGAGCTCAACTAGATCAAGAGGGTTAGTAAGCCCACTGTAGCAGTCCATATAGGTCAGCCTCCAGGGGCAAAAAGCATGGTGGAGAAGGGTGGGGAGTGGCTCTGAGGGGCAAAGGGAAGATTCAAAGTTAGCCATAGTAAGGATCATCACTCTGTATTATAGTTAATTGTTGACAAGCTCAGTGGCACCAAAGGTTAAGCTCTCAACTACTAGCCAAAAGGGTGACACTTCAAACACACCTAGAGGCACCTCAGAAGACAGGCGTGGCAAGCTGCGTCTGAAAGGTCAGTCATCGAAAGCCCTATGGAACTGTTCTACTCTGCACGCATGGGGTCTCCCTCAGTCAGAATCGACTCCACAGCAACCAACAACAACAACGTTTGACTCTCTGAACTGTGTGTCTCATTCTCTTCCAAACCATCTTCTGCACTACAGCATGACCGTTTCGTCCTCCTGCTCAACGTTCTATAGTGCCGCACCTCACCCTAGCCCCATTACCTACGGAATCCAATACAAACGTCACAGCACAGCTGATGACCATTGCCCCCCGCACTAACTCACAGCCACCTCTCCTTTTCCTCCTTTTCCTGATCCAGCCCAGCCGTGTGAACATCTTGTTGTTTCCCTAACACAGCCTTCTCTCTAAAGTGTCTATGCTTTTGCCCTGAGCCCACTTTCCCCACTGGAAGTCTCCTACTCGTTCTTCCAGACTCAACTCAAGGGCTACGGCCACTGTGAAACTTTCTCTGCCTGTGCCAGGCAGGCAGGGGTTTCTTCTCCAAAGCTCTTTTGCAGCTTAAATTTTATAGCATTTCATATTGTAGATGTTTATAACTCTGCCTCCCCAAATAGTCTGTAAGCTCCTTTATGGCAGAGACTAGTCTTAATTCATATATTTCTCTGGATCCTAGCAAAGTCTCTGGTATGTACTGAATAATTTCTTTATTCGTATTCAATATTAAATTAATGAAAAAAGCATTGACTGGAACAAAGATATTTGCAATTAATGTATATTTAGCATTTTGTGTGTGTTTGTTTTTTAATGCCTATGTTTTTCAGGCACTTTTAGAGTATGAGTGAGCAACATTAGGCAGAGGCTTATGTCCAGAGCCTCTCTCAGCATTAGCTTGCACTGGGGTCCTTCTACCTTTAGTGGAACCTCTGCATGAAGGTAGGCATCCCTGGGAGGGAAAGTAGGAGACCATCCAGACACAGCCTACCCTTTATACATCCATTTTGACAGATGGACCCTGTTAACAGGTAACTTGCCAACAAGCCCTTAGAAGCTCTTGTGTGTGCTTCCTAAATCCATTTTGGAGCAGAAATCTATTTTATTAGCTGAAGACAGAATAGACCAATTCCAAATATTTGGAAAAGCTTAATCTTGCAAATTAGCTAGCTGTCCTCCGGCCACATGGTGGCCACTTGTGTGGGAGGGAAGCAGGCCCATCTCAGGACAGACCTTTCTCTGTTTCTTGAGAAAACACAATAAAACACCCTTCCCCTTTCATCCACATCTGGTGGCTGCAAAAACAGTGACCTGTGGAATTCAGATTTTCATACTTAACTATGGTAGGCCAGCGTCCAGAGGTTATCCTTGCTGTGTTTATGAAAGAGCAAAGTCTGTCAGGATAAGAAGGCTTCTGATGGAGTGCTTATTGAGAAAACATGCAGAGATTTCTGTTTCCCCAAATTAGAGAGGGAGCCTATGATAAGAATCCTTTTCATTGATTTTTTTCTCCTCAACTGCTTCCCCACTGTCCTACGGTATAATTAAGAAAGAGCCCTGAGGTTCAGCCTTGTGAAGCAAGTCCTAAGAAAATTCCTTCAAGTTGAATCGCTCAGGGGATTCTAACTCACAAAGTTTCAAGGAAATAATATTGTACCCATAACAGGGCTGCCACGCTAAGTGAACTAAACAAGGATGAGTGTTGTCTTTGTTTTAGGCTGGAGTTTTATCAGTTCGTCCCATTCAGATGTTGTTGTTAGCTGCCATTGAGTTTGGCCCCAGACTCATGGTGACCCCGAGGACAAAGAAATGAAACATCGCCAGGTCCTGGGCCATCCTCGTGATTGATTGAAGATCAGACCATTATGATCCATAGTATTTTCATTGGCTGATTTTCAGAAGTAAAACACCAGGCCTTTCTTTCTAGTCCATCATAGTTTGGAAGTTCCACCGAAACCTGTTCAGCATCATAGCAACATGCAACCCTCCGCTGACAGATGGCTGCGCGTAAGGTGCATTGGCCAGGAATTGAGTCCAGGTCTCTTGCATGGAAGGCAAGAATTCTACCACTAAACCACCACCACCCCTACATGTTCATATTAGCAGTGCTGATTGTCTTATCACCTTCCTTGGACAAGCATGAGTGGCCAGGGAGAAGAGAAAGGCATCTTCTGAGAGTGCCAGATTAGAGCCAAATAGATCCCATGACAAAATGTAGACACCAATCCAAATAGGGCTCAGCAAAGAAATTATGAGGACAAATAAGATGGAGGCAGGAACTGATTAAAGAGAAGGTTCAAAGTGGACACTGGGAGGAATACTGAGAGCAATTCCTGAGCTACCTATCTGGCAGCTGTGATCACTTTTACCTGCTGCCATTGTTAGGACTGTGCTGAGAGCATCGAAGGGAAAATCAAAGAGTGGATACTGATCAGAAACTATATTCAGCGGTAATTTGCCCTAGTTGATATAAAATTGGGGAAAATGAATTTTCTGAATCATTCACTGGTCACAGGCTTCCTTTACAGGCACAGTGGTTAAGCTCAGGCTGCTAACCAAAAGGTCAGCAGTTCAAAATCACCAGCCACTCCTTGAAAACCCTATGGGGCAGTTCTACTCTGTCCTATAGGGTTGCTATGAATCAGAATCAGCCTAACGGCATGGGTTTCGTTTTTGTTTTTTATCCTGGGCTCTGGATTTACAAAGGTATAAGACATACTGTATGCCCTTCAAGGTCCAGTGAAATAGAACAATCACTGGCCTCCCTGCCTCCAAACTGGCACGCTCTTGTCTACTTCTCATTACAGCTGGAAATTTCTAAACCACAAAGCAGGCCAAATCCTTGCCAAGTTAAACCCTTCAGTGGCTCTTCCATGTGAGGAGGAAATAAATCTCAGCTTCTGAGAATGGTATAAAAGGCTTCTTTCTATCTCTCGAGATCCTGGCTGTGTAGCCCATCCCACCCTACCCTTGAGATCTCTCTGCATCCAGGTCTTTGCTTACAATATTCTGTAAGGTTGCAATGGTTTCTTCTCTCTCTGCGCCTGTCCAACTCTTTCTGGGCTTTTAGTACTTCACGAAGATGCTAATGACTCTAGGGTGCCATTCTCTACCCCAACACTCCACCACCTGTCAGTTCATTGCAATATGGCAATTTGCATGTTGCTATGATGCTGGAAGCTATGTCACTGGCATTTCAAATACCAGCAGGGCCATTCATGGTAGACAGGTTTCAGCTGAGCTTCCAGAGTAAGACAGACTAGGAAGAAAGGCCTGGTAATCTGTGTCCAAAAATTAGCCAATGAAAACCCCATGGATCATAACAGAATATTGTCCTATAGAGCTGGAATATGAGCTCCCTAAGTCGAAATACACCCAAAACACACAGCGGCCACAACAATGGATTCAAGCATACCAACGATCATGAAGATGGCACAGAACTGAGCAATGCTTCATTGCTCATGGGGTTTCTATGAGTCAGAGCCATCTTGACGACAACTAACAACAACCACAACCCCAACCCTGAATTTTTTTTTGAATATTCTGCTGTTACACCCCACATTTACCACTATTGCTATAATCATCCTACTTACTGCATTGTAACTGTTCGTTCAAAGTGTCTGAATCCCTCACCAGACTGAGAACTTCTTGGTTTCCCCGCATGCAGTATAAGGAACTGTACATACAAAGTCAGTGTTCAAAATAATTATTTACTGTCTGACCACGTATTGGGGAACCACTATGTGTTTTGAGTGCCTTTCAACCTAGGGAGCTCACATTCCAGCGCTACATATCAGGAGTCCTGGTGTTGCTGTGGTTAAGCATTTATCTGCTAACCAGAAGGTCGCCAGTAAGGATTCACCAGCTACTTCTTGGAAACCCTATGTGGCAGTTCTGCTCCATCCTGTAGGGTTCCTATAAGCTGGAATCAACTCGACAGCAATGGGTTTGGTTTTTTTGGTTTTACTACATATCATACTCAAAGCCAGGCACTTTAACCAATGTCTCATATAATCCTTACAAAAATCATTACTATCTCACCTTACAGATGAGGCATCTGGAACTCAGGGACGCTGAAAAATTTGCCCAGGATCCCGCAGCTCAGAAGTTGTGGTGGCACCAGGATAAAAGCACTCTCTCTACCCCTCACTGGCCTGCACAGTTATGGTTGTTAGAAAAAAAAATCCTAATAAGGCAGTAACAGAAATTGATAGAAGTTTATTTCATACATGATTTCCAAATCAGGGTAACATTTCAACTAGAATCACAAATGATCCGACCAAAAGCAAAGAAGTTTCCAGGATAAACTGAATGCTTCAAAGGTCAGCGGAGCAATGGCGGGGGTTTGGGGACCATGGTTTAAGGGGACTTCTAAGTCAATTGGCAAAATAATTCTATTATGAAAACATTCTGCATCCCACTTTGAAACGTGGCGTCTGGGGTCTTAAATGCTAACAAGCAGCCAACTAAGATGCATCAAGTGGTCTCAACCCACCTGGAGCAAAGGAAAATGAAGAACACCAAGGTCACACGATAACTAAGAGCCCAAGAGACAGAAAGGGCCACATGAACCAGAGACCTACATCATCCTGAGACCAGAAGAACTAGTTGATGCCCGGCCACAATCGATGACTGCCCCGACAGGGAGCACAACAGAGAACCCCTGAGGGAACAGGAGATCAGTGGGATGCAGACCCCAAATTCTCATAAAAAGACCATACTTAATGGTCTGACTGAGACTAGAGGAATCCCGGCGGTCATGGTCCCCAAAACTTCTGTAGGCCCAGGACAGGAACCATTCCCGAAGACAACTCATCAGACATGAAAGGGACTGGACAGTGGGTAGGAGAGAGATGCTGATGAAGAGTGAGCTAATTATATCAGGTGGACACTTGAGACTGTGTTGGCATCTCCTGTCTGGAGGGGGTATGGGAGGATAGAGAGAGTTGGAAGCTGGCAAAATTGTCACAAAAGGAGAGACTGGAAGGGCTGAGTCATTAGGGGGAGAGCAAGTGGGAGTACGGAGTAAAGTGTATATAAACTTATATGTGACAGTCTGACTTGATTTGTAAACGTTCACTTGAAGCGCTATAAAAGTTAATTAAAAAAAAAAAAATGGTCCGAAGATGAGAGAACCTCGAAACACTCTTATACCAAATCTTACAGGCACTACCTTGGAAAAAAGGGTCAGAACAGGCTGATAAACAAATTTGTGGTCAAGAAGGATTTTCATACAGCACTGTCTTGAAGAACGATTAAAATAATTACCATAAACATAGCTCCCAGTCTGACCCTTAGAGTCTATTCCCCAAAATTGACTGAATTCTTCAAAACAACACAATGCCCAAGGCAAAATGGTCTTACTAGTTTATCTAGACCAGTGTTTGACTCAAAGGTGACCTCAGGAATCAGTTTCTCCAAGGCTCAAGGTTCAAATGGACACCCCAGAGCAAATGGCCTGGATGGGTCACAGCAACTCCATGGACCCAGGAATCTGGATTCCAGGAGAATTAAAACAGTTTCTCATGGTCTTATCTGCCATTTACATTTAGCAAGAGTCTTCAACCAACCTGAGGGAGGAGAAGGAGGGTAACACACCATGAAGAAATAAAAGGCTGATTCATTTTGTTCATAGTCCCTGGGTGGTGCAAACGGTTAACATGCTCAGCTGCTAACCAAAAAGCTGGTGATTCAAGTCCACCCACAGGCAACTCAGAAGAAAACCTTGGTGATCTGCTTCCAGAAAATCAGCCAGTGAAAACCCTATGGAGTAGTTCTAGTCTGACACACATGGGGTTGGCATGAGCTGGAATTGATTCAAAGGCAACTGGTCATTTTGTTCTCTCCCTCTTCAAGGAGATAATCACTCGTTTTATGTTTTCCTAAAGTCTTGGCTTTCTTTGCAGAAAGAGTATGTTGCTGACGGTTTGAGTTCTATTCAAATAGACCATTTAGCTATTACCAATGGACCAATGAGCACGAAAAAGAGAAAATATGCAGAACAGGTTTCTGTGTGTGAAGATTCCTGAGGATATGGGAACAAATTCACAGGAAAGAGACTGGAAAAGCCCCCCCACCCCCCGCAATGGGGTGTGAGTTCTAGCTTCTGATAGAAACCTGGGTCCCATTCCTGAAGGTAGCCTGATGGTGCATGCAGCGGGCCAACGGACTGAGATAAATCCCTCTGTGCTGGCCCAGAGAACAGAACCCAGTGCCAAGTCTGAGAAGGCCTTGTCAGGCAGGCTAAGTAGAGCACAGCCTACAAACTATTTCCTCACATACCCTTAAAACAATTTTATAAAAGTTGTGCACCCGCTCACATATTTTAAGTTGACATCTAAAATCTTTTCATCAAAATTTTAAACAACATGTTGTAAATATTGATATTTGAAAATAAAATTGTTATGCCACTCTTTTGCATGCATTCGATTTAGTCTAAATATCTTAGTTACTTCGAACTTACCACAAGCCATCTGAACAATTTATAAACAAGCTCTTCCTCAACAGTTGGACATTTTGCATCATTCTCTTTTCTTCTTGAACTCCTTCAACTCCTGTTTTTATTTGACTTTTCCCAGAGAATTTTAAACTAATGTATCAGATTGTTATGCTGGAAAGCCTTATTGATCATCCAGTTGTTACTGACAGCTGCCATCAGGTCTGTCCCTGACTGGTGGTGACCCCATGTGCCACGGCATCAGACCATTGTGATTCATAGAGTTTTTATTGGCTGATCTTTTGGAAACTGACTGCCAGGCCTTTCTTCCTACTCTGTCTCAGTCTGGACACTCCCCTGAAGCCTGTTCAGCATCATAGCAACAGGTTAGCCTCTACTGACAGACAAGTGGTAGCCGCATTTGAGGTACATTGGCTGGCAATCAAACCTGGGTCTCCTGCATCCAAAGCTAACAGCCTTGTTATCTTACAGCTATTACTTAGTGCAAATTCAGTGCATCCTGGAACAGTTTCTGCGGTTTCTATTAATATCAACACAGTGTGATGCCTTGGGCAAGCTTACATCAATATTAATAGGATGGGGTTTTTAATCAGGTTTTTTGTATCTCACAACAGGAAGGATTAAAATAGGGGAGTCAAACCACTTTGTTTCCTGCTGAGGAAGACTGTGGTGTATGGAGGGCCCAGGAAATGGAATATTTGGGTGAGGCTGAAACAAACAGCATGGAGATGAGGTTGAGAAGCTAGGATCGTGAATGGCCTTAACACAACTAAGATGCAGTTAATATTATAGCTGTGTTGGGGAGATTACCACTCTCTTCCCATATTTCCACCAGTCCTTGGCTCCTAAGTCCCATTGGTCAGGACCCAGGCTATTCATAGGGCGTGCGGTGCTTGGGTGGGAGCCTGGGCCTTTAAGACCAGCACACATGCATTCTACTTTCTCTCTTGCCTCCCTGTCTCAGATTTGGGGCAGAAACTGAGGTTAGGAAAGAGCAGAGAGCAGCAGGGCATGATCCAGGCATTTCAGGGTCCCAGGTTGAAATACAGCCATACTATCCTGATTCAGCCATCCCTCCTCCTAACATAGGCTTATCATAGGGCCATGAGCAAGCTGATTAAGCTTTCTAAGAGTTCATTTTCTCACATGTAAAGTGGGGGTTAGAGTTAGTGAGGATTTATAATAACCACTTATATTCACGGAAACCTCGTGGCTTAGTGGTTAAGAGCTATGGCTGCTTACCAAAAGGTTAGCAGTTCGAATCCACGAGGCCCTCCTTAGAAACCCTATGGGGGCAGTTCTACTCTGTCCTACAAAGTCACTATGAGTTGGAATCTACTCAATGGCAAAGGGGTTTTGTTTTTGTTTTTAATTATATCCATGGACTGTTTACTATGGGCCAGGGGCTCTTCTAAGTGCTTTTCAGCAATGAATTCGTTTACCCCTCACTACAACCCAGTGAGATAGGTCTAATATTACCCTTATTTTCCAGAGGTTGAAACTCATGCCCAGAGAGCTTAATAACTCACCCAAGGGTTGACAGTATAGAGTGGAGATTGTATTGCAAACAGGGACTCTACCTCTAAGGCAATTCTCCACCCAACCCACACCCAACAACTAATTAAATAACGTAAGAAGACGAAGTATTTAGAACAGTACCTGGAATAAGTAGTAAGGGCTCCTTATTCAGGAGACTGGCAAAAGTGCCATGCTAGAAGGCTAAGCATGGATGTGGCATGATTAAGTTTATGCTTGAGAAATATGTGACAGGATTAAGTTTATGGTCCCCCCAAAGTTAGACTTGAAGCACCTTCCCTGATGTTAACTATAGAATTTAGTGAATAATAATGTATTAGTATTGGTTTATTAATAATGTATCAATACTGGATGTATTAATATTGGTTTAGTTAATAATAATGTATCAATATTTGGTGTTATTGTAACAAATGGACCATGCAAATGCAAGATATTAATAACAGGAGGAACAGTGGGAGACTGCAGATGGAAACTCTGTACTTTCTACACAGTATTTCCATAAAACTAAAACTGCTCTAAAAAATAAAATCTATTTAAAATAATAATAAATGAAGACCATAAAATGTGGAACAGGAAGAGCTCTTACATGTCAGTTGCCCATCCTCAAAAAAAAAAAATTAAACAAACCCAGTTGTCATCCAGTTGATTCAGACTCATGGCGACCCCATGCATTGCACAGTAGACCTGTGCTCCATAGGGTTTTCACTGCTGTGATTTTTCTGAAGCAGTTCACCAGTCCTTTCTTCTGAGGTGCCTCTGAGTGGGTTCAAACCACCAATCTGTCAGTAGTTGAGCGTTTAGCCATTTGCGCCACCCAGGGGCTCTGTCAGTTGCCCCAGCCCACTTGTATTCAGTAGAGAAAAATGAAATCCATAGAGGAGGACTGCGTACCCAAGGTCACAAACAAGTTTGAACAAGATTCTGTTCCTAGGTACGACCACCCAAGTTCTTCTCCAGTGTTCTTCCCCTGCAGGGTGCAGCTTCTTGAGTACATGGGAAAAGAATGCAAAGTACTATTAAACCCAACCAGAACAACCATCCTGCTCAGATTTAGAAGAGCTCATGGACACACCTGTCAACCCGCTGACCTCCTCTTGCCTTCTCAGATCTGTCTGGAAATTACACAAGAGTTCTCTTATCCTTAGCAGTTCCCGGGAGTTACCATTGGCCTTTCCCTGGGAACAGAGGTACTTTGGGGACATCTGCTTCTGACAGGTTAAAAAAAAAAAAAAACATTTGAATGATGCTGGAGGCAGGGGAGTGCAAGGCACCAGTTCTTCCTTTGATGTTTTTAACCCCAGTCCTGCTGCTGGGGCACTGCACACTGACCTGAAGCCTCCTGTTTTCTCTTCACCATTCCTCTTCTCGTCCCCTTCACTAGCAAACTCTGGAAGCACCCGGGCTTTAGAGACAGCAACTTGGGCTAGGATCATAACTTTACTAGTTAATAGTTGGGCAAGTTTTACTAAATAGATTAACGTATCTGAGCTTCAGTTTCCAGATTTGTAAAACAGAAGAGTTATACCTTCCTCAAACTATTTGCTCCACCCAGGGACCTTCCAAGAGCTGTAGTGAAGATTAAATGAAACAGCAGAAGCAAAGGGCAGTGTTTGTAAAATCTCTTTAAATGATCTTCCCTTCCTTTTTATATAAGCCTGAGCAGTATGTTCACTAGATCAAAGGAGAGAAACAGAAGAACTAAAATGCTACCTAATATTTTTATGGCACTTGATGTTTACGAATTACTTTTGCTTGACATTATCACTTTTGATTTGATTTACTGCTGTTAGTTAAATCTACTCTGTAAGTATTTATTAAAACTTGATAGTACCTACCACATAAAAAAGAACAGAAACCAAATCCGTTGCCATCAAGTCAATTCCAACTCAATGACAGAGCTGAACCGCCCCACAGGGTTTCCCAGGAGAGACAGGTAGATTTGAACTGCCAACCTTTCGGTTAGCAGCACAATTCTTAACCACTAAGCCACCTGGGCTCCACCTACCACACAGTGTTGCTAAAAGGAGTACAGGAATTAGTACATGCAAATGTTTAAAAGAGTCATTTATGATGCTTTTCATTGTTATAATTATTGTACGCCAAACACTACAGTAGATGACAAGGGTATAGAGATGACAAAGGCACAGATTCTGCCCTTAAGAAGTAAGTAGGCATCTTATTAACTTCATTTAAAGATAAATGAAAAGAGGCTCAGAAAGGTTTGTTGACTTGCCCAGGCTGTCCACTGATATGTGACAGGTTTCAACCCCAAATCTCTTCACTCCAATCCCCACACTCTTTGCATCATGCTATCAGATACTGTTATTTTATTTCAACTTTTCTCCTACATGATCATGTCCCCCTTGACATTTACTACAGAATCTTTTTCTGTAGATTCCCAGGTGCTGCTTGGGCTTTAAATATGGAAGAAAAAAAAGGAAGTAAAAAAAAAAAAAAAAAACCCTTATATCTACATACAGACATGTTGTTAGGTGCTATGAAGTCAATTTCAACTTACAGGGGACAGTATGACAAAGTAGAACTGTCGCATAGAGTTTCTTAGGATGTTACCTTTATGGGAGCAGATCACCAGGTCTTTTCCCCACAGACCCTCTTGGTGGGCTTGAACTGTGGACGTTCTGATTATTAGCCAAGTGCTTTTTTAACCGTTGCACCACTAGGCTCCTTATATCTATCTTTCTTTCTGTTTATCTATCTGTCATCTATCTATCGTCCACCTATCTATCTCTCTATCCACACACACACTCCTCACTTATCAACTATCTCATCAACCAGCATTTTGCATATAAGACAATAGTAACGGCCTGGTCTTTGGAACCTAACTCTGTCGATAGGTGAGGAGTGGGTGTATATACACATATACCTAAACCAAACCAAACCAAACCTGCTGCGATCGAGTTGATTCCAACTCATAGCCACCCTATAGGACAAAGTAGAACTACCCCATAGGGTTTCCAAGGCTGTAAATCTTCACAGAAGTAGACTACCACATCTTTCTCCCACAGAGCAGGTGGTAGGTTCGAACCACCAACTTCTCAGTTAGAAGCCAAGCACTTTAACCACTACACTACACCACCAGGGATTTTCATCTACAAATATATATATATATATATATATATATATATAAAGAGTTCAGCTGTTAACCAAAAGGTCAGCAGTTCAAATCCACCAGGCGCTCCTTGGAAACCCTATAGGGTAGTTGTAATTGACTCAATGGCAACAGGTTTGGTTTTGGTTTGGGGGTGTGTGTGTGTGTCTGTGTATGTGTGTGTGTGTATTTACACACACACACACAGAGGAAGAGAGAGAGAAATTATCTCTTGCTAGGCACTAAACTAGATGTTTTTACTAGATACGGTCTCATGCCACATTTACAATGAATACTACTACCCTCATTATTATCCTCAGAAATTCTAAGTCTCAGGAAAAATAAAGTATACATTTCCCAAGTAGCTGATGGCTCTGGGACCCAGGCTCCTTTCTCTGGGAAGTAGCTCACCTTAAATCCTGCATAAACTACATCTAAAAAGCATCTGGGCCTCCACATGATTTGTGGTCTCCACGTCCTCGGTCAGTGTCCATTTGCTGATTTGCATCATGAACTGAACAGACAATAGTAAAAGTCTTAGCTTCCAGTAAAATAGTAAAAGCCCTAGCTACCAACTCTGGAGCTGAATTGTTTTCTCCACCTCTGGTGCTCTTGGCCCTGTGAGATGGTCCTGTCAAGAGGACTAGGAACCAATAGAAAGAGAGTCCTTCTCGTCAGAGCTCATTTCAAGCAACTGGAATTGAGGTTATACAACATGATTTTACACTGAAAAGCCAAAAGAAACTGGCCACCCAGGGACTAGGGAGTCCGGTGTTCCTAAGTTAGGTTTGCCTTAACCAGTGTGATGCTTCAAAGAATCCACAATCTTGTAAGGAAACGAGCCAATATAAAGTATACAATGCACTAGTGAATCAAATATGCAAATATGACCAGTGCACATAAAAAGCAATTTTACGTGTGTTGTTCAGTGTCCTTTTAGCCTGCTCATTGTGGATAGTCTTTTCCATATTCCTGGGTGAAATATCAGGTAGGCCCCCTGACTTTCTTCTTTATTCTTGCTGTTGTTGTTAGCTCCCCTTGAATTGGCCCCTGACTCATGCCAACCCCATGCACAGCGGAACAAATCACTGCCTGGTCCTGCGCTATCTCCATGACCTGTTGTGGATCAAACTACCGTGATCCAGAGGTTTTTCACTGGCTGATTCTCGGAAGTAGGTTGCCAGCTTCTTTCTTTCTGGGCCATGTTAGTTTGGAAGCTACACTGAACCCTCTTCAGCATCACAGCAGTGCATAAGCCTCCACTGACAGACAGGTGGTAACTGCATGAAGTACCTTAGTCAGGAATCAAACCCAGGTATCTCACAGGAAAGGTGAGAATTTCACTACTGAACCAATAAGTTTGATCATCAGCCTTAAGTACAATGTCAATTTAGTAATTATAACATAGAGTCAATGTAATAACCAAATTTCCAACTTCATTTGGATTAATATTTCTTCCTCTTCTATTTCTGGTCTATTGCAGACAAGGGGAGTGTTATAGACAGTTTCTTCTTTCTTTCTTCCCCAGCTCTCCCTCCCACAACTTGCTAACTCTGATTTGTAAATACATCCTGGGGTTGGACTGGCAAAGAAACAAAAAGAGAAGAAAAGAAATAAAGGGAGGGAAGGGGAAGCTTTTACTTCACAGATGTCATAGACTTGTTGTTAGGTGTCACTGTCATCAAGTCAGCTACAACTCACAGCCACCCCGTGTACAACAGAACTAAACATTGCTTGGTTCCCTGCCATCCTCACAATTATTGCTATGTCTGAGCCCACTGTTGCAGCCACTGCAACAATCCATCTAATTGAAGGCCTCCCTATTTTTTGCTGACCCTCTGCTTTACCAAGCGTGATGTCCTTCTCCAGCGGATGGTCCCTCCTGATGATGTGTCCAAAGTAAGCAAGATGAAGTCTCCCCTTCTTCACTCTAAGGAGCATTCTGGCTGTACTTCCTCCAGGATAGATTTGTTCATTCTTCTGGCACTCTATGGTTTATTCAATGTTCTTTGCCACCACTACAATTCAAATGAATCAATTCTTTTTTGGTCTCCCTTTTTCATTGTCCAGCTTCCACACGCATATGAGGCAATGGAAAATACCAAGGCTTGTGTCAGCCGCACCTTCACCATCAAAGTAGCATCTTTTCTTTTTAACGCTAGTATCATAAACTAACCAAAAAAAAACCATTGCCATCGAGTAGATTCTGACTCATAGCGACCCTACAGGATAGAGTAGAGCTGCCCCACAGAGTTTCCAAGGAGCACCTGGCGGATTGGAACTGCCAACCTTTTGGTTAGCAGCCATAGTAATTAACCACTATACCACCAGGGTTCCCTGCATCATAAACTAGCATTGATTTAATTGAAGAGACCGTCAACTGCTGCGAATCACATTACCTATTCTCATTGCATCCACTGCCTATCGTCCTTGAAGGTCTTCAGCATCCATTCACGCATGGGGTAATGGACACAACATACATTGAATCATAGCTATTGCCCTTAAGGTATTTCTCTGCTGTAAATAAAAGAGGAAATTAATTTTTCTTGAACCCCTTTATGCTAGGCTCAGTGCCAATCCTTATTTCAAAATATTCCCCTGAAATATGTTTCTTTACTACTTTTCCAGACAAGAAAACTGAGTTTCGGGCAGGTTAAGTAACGTGCCTGAAGACACACACAGCACCTAAATGGTGGAGCTAGTATTCAGTTCCTTTGACTCCAAAACCAAGGGACATAATGCAAGGAGAAGGCATTTAGGAGACAGGAAACTGGGGTTCGGTCCCATCTCTGCCTTTAATTTGACTATGGCCTTGTACAATTTCCTTCCTGTCTGAGTTTCTCATCTGCAGATAAAGGGCTGGGTATGGTAACCACTCATGCCCTGGCAGTTGCAGAGCTCTGAGCTACTGGAAGATGCTTACATTAGTTGCCTGTTTCACATTGGCTTGCCCAGCTGTTTTAATTTAGAATTTCCCGTGTGGTAATCAGTCTCATCTTGTTATTTCCTGCTTGCACTCCTAACCTCCCTCGTTTGGGATCATTTGTATTGCTTTTTTGTGTTGTTTATGTTTAGTGAGGGCCCAATTTAGAATCATCTGCAAATTTTACCAAAGGACGTTTATTCATCACCTACCCAGGGAAATATCACGGGCCAAGTGAAATACTAACGGCAGAGCTTGCGAGCTGATCACCTTCTTCCTTATGTTTTTTTCTAAATAACCACCCTCAAAGTGGGTTAACACTCTCCTGAAAACCTGTGGCTTCGGGTCTGACAGATCTGGATAGGAATCTTGGGCAAGTTACTTAAACTTTCTGACCCTCAGTTTCTTCATCTGGGAAACAGGAATAATTACACCCACCTTAAAGGGTTGCTTTGAATGTTAGAATTAGATGTGGCATCTGAAACTAATACAGTGCCTGGGACAAGTTACTTCCCATCCTTATTCCCAATCTCTGAAGGTTTTGTGAATGACCACCAAGCAAGGAGTCATTCCTTAAGAGATTTCTCTCTCTTTATCTGAATAATATCATGGGGAGTTTTCCTAGCAATAACATATAACATTGCCCATGTATTTCTTACCATACCTTATGGCATAAACCCCAGAAACCCAGTGTCGTCGAGTGGATTCCGACTCATAGCTACCCTATAGGACAGAGTAGAACTGCCCCATAGAGTTTCCAAGGAGCACCTGGCAGATTCAAACTGCCGACCCTTTGGGTAGCAGCACTTAACCACTATGCCACCAAGGTTTCTCACCTTATGGCATGTCATGTTTATTTTTTGACGTGCAAATATACAAGGAAGAAGAAATCCCTGATCTCTCCGGCAAGTGACCTTGGGAGAGTTATTTAATTTTGCTAAATCTCGTTTTATTTAACCTGTCTAATCCTCTATACTTTTCTGTTGCTGTGAGGATTAAATGAAGCAACGAAGGTGTGATGACAGGCCATGGTAAGTGTTCAATATATCAGATTGGCCTGGATTAGAATCCGCCCAAGCTTAGAGACCTCTTTTGAGATCTAATTTCCTTATCTGTCAAATGGGGAGAATAATTTTTACCTTTAATATGGTTGTGAGTGTCTAATACAGGGGCAGAGTATCTAACAGGCAAGGTAAACACAGTGCTTACCTTGCTTACCAGATCATCTGTAGTGAACAATTTCCCGTCAAAGAGGCGATGAAACTCATGTGAAATTGTTCACTAAGGATTAGTAATAAGCACAAGTAAACCCTGGTGGCATAGTGGTTAAGTGCTATGGCTGCTAACCTATAAGGTCAGCAGTTTGAATCCACCAGGCACTCCTGGGAAACTTTATGGGGCAGCTCTACTCTCTCCTATAGGGTTTTTTTTTTGTAGTTTTTTTTTTAAGCCTATGCTTACCTTGCCTACTGGGTCATCCACCCCTGTCAGGGATTGTAAATTTGAAAAGAGGCTTCAATTCTGTAGGAAGGTGCTGTGGGGTTGGGAGAGAGACAGATGCCAGCCATACATAAAAGCAGAATCTTTGATGTGGTGAAAAAATGTGAAATTGTTCACTACAGATAACCTGGCAAGCAAGGTCAGCACCATGCTTACCTTGCCTATTGAATAATCCACCCCTGGTCTAATACAAAATATTAGTGGACATGCCTAAGACACAGAAGGTGCTCAGTTTATGGTATGGCCCATTCCCTCACTTTTCCTGCCCATTTTCTGAGCTGCATTGTCATGGTTAGGAACAGGAAGGGAGCACAATAATAAAGTAGAAATGCACCAGGGCCACACAGGTGATATGTATTCCTGTCTTTGGAGAATGCCTATGAGTTAAACTTGGGATGTGGATGAGCCATCGAGATGAATCTGCATAGACTAAAACTTTTCTTTACAAGGCGATCACATTTGGTTCATATCAAAATCACTCGGGTCCAAATGTGCATTCCAAGCAGTTGACATCCATTTCAGCTGGATGTTAATCCAATTTTTAAAAAAATTAATCCACACTTGGCAAGGAGCTGATCTCATGTATCTTACCAGAATATCCCACTCCCAGTTGATTTGCCAGGAAGGAAGTGGGTAGCCTGGCTGTCAGAAACAGAGCTGAAGACACGCCTCTTCCTCCGTTTAGATGGGACCTGCAGTTTCGCTAAGGATTTAAACAGCCCAGTTGAATCTCATAAATTATTCTCGCCACAGCCCTTTTTGCCTTTTGTTTGAGGTATATTTGAAAATAAGCTAGTTCATGTCCTCTCCTGCAGATCTTGGATCTAGAACCCCAACGCTGGAGGGGCCCTTGGAAAACTTGTCTCTTATCTCTCTGGCAACTCCTCACATTCAAGCAGTCACCAGATCCAATCAATTCCATTTTTTTCTCAGTTCCCACACCTGTCTCTTTCTCTTCATCCCAGCTTTTTCTCCCCTCGTCCTGGCTCATCTCTTTTTACCTAGGCTATTGCAATCATGCTCCAAACCTTCAGGACTCTTCCAGTTCATCCTCTGTATTGCAGTCAAAGTCTTTCTAACATGACCACGAGGGTAGTGGTGGTTCAGTGATAGAATCCTCGTCTTCCATATAGGAGATCCATGTCCAATGCTCAGCCAGTGTACATCTGTGCAGCCACCAAGTGTCTGCCAGTGGAGGTGTGAAAGTTGCTATGATGTTGAGCAGGTTACAGTGGAGTTTCCAGACTAAAATAACTAGGAATAAAGGCCTGGTGATCTACTGAAAAACAGTGATGAAAACCCTCTGGGTCACACCAGTCTAATCAGCAATCGATTATGGGGATGGCACAGGACCGGGCAGCATTTTGTTCCATTGTACTTGGGGGTCGCAATGAGATGGGGGCTGACTCAGCGGCAGCTAATAACAGCAATAACAACAACAATATGATCTTACAACTCCCTCCTTAAAACTCTCCGATGACTCCCCTCACGATAAAGCACAAAATCCTTATCAGGGTCCCTGAGTCACTCTGTGTGTTCTCGCCCCTGCCTATCTCTCCAGACTCCGTCTTGAAATACCAGTGGCATAGTTTCTAGCATCACAGCAACATGCAAGCCACCACAGTATGATAAACTGACAGACGGGTTGTAGGAACAAAGAATAGAGATGTGTAAAATATATAAATCCTTCATAGTTCTGATATATACCTAGTGCTTAAATATGTATATATATTCTTTTTAAAAAATAGGGTGCTATCCAAGGTGGTGCAGTGATTAAGTGCCCAGCTGCTAACTGAAATGTTGGCAGTTTGAACCCACCAACCACTCCATGGGAGAAAGATGTGGCAGTCTGTTTCCATAAAGATTACAGCCTTAGAAACTCTATGGGGCAGTTCTACCCTGTCCTACAGGAATTGACTCAATGACAATGGGTTTTGGTTTGGTATCCACACAGAGATTTACACAAATTTCTGAAGGCTGTAACACAGCTGAGATCACATGGAGGCCTGAACTAGAGCAAAAGAGCTCAGTGTAGGACACGAACGTGGACTGCAGAGAGGACATAAGCTGTGCAACCTGACAGAGCCCTGGAAAGCCACTGGATGGGCGTGAGCAGGTTTGGGACCCATTACCCTACCAAATTCTTATTCTAGCATATCTTTTTTAATGTCAATGCACATGGAGAGGACCCATAGCATGGGTGGGGCCTGGAGATAGAAGCAGAGAAGGGTCAAGATGGGTCCACAAGCCCACTTTGATATGAAGAAAAAGAGGAAAGACTTTTACCCAGGAGTGAAATGTGCTGAAATACTCCTACCCCAGGGTCAAGTCCTTTTCGCTACAGAAATTTTGCAGGCTCTAAAAATGTGTCTGCTCCTCATCGAGCATAATAAAGAGAAGTCTGCCATTCAGCACGGCCTGTTCACCTGCACAGAGCTATCCATCAGCTCTCCTATTTGGAGAAAGGCCTTTTGGGTAAGTAAGCTTGTTGAGCCACAAAGGGAACCCCTACTAGCTATCTACGCTTTTGAGCCAGAGGTTTATTCACAAATAAAAGGAAACGAGGGTTGAGTCAACATTTTTGAGAAAGACTAATGAGAGAGAGAAAGCACAAGATTAAAAAACACAAACAACTAACCCTGGAGGAAGTAAAAATAAGCAAGAAGCAGATGGGAATTTTCAAAATAAATTTAACTAGTAACCTCAGAGGAATTTGGAAAGTTATTGCTGCTATGAGAAATAGTAAAATAAATAAATAAATAAATAAAGGGTCTTTGGAAATGTAAGCTATGTCCACTGACATAAAAAAAAAAATCAGTAGGAGAGCTAAATCATAGATTGGACATGGTTAAAGAGCAAATTAGTAATCTGGAGGATGAAGTCAAGGCAATCTTACAGAGCATATAGCAAAATGTAGGGAGAAGGAAAATATGAGAAAATAAAAAGTTAAAATTCATAGAGAATAGATACAGAAGGCTTAGCATTCATCTAACAGAAGTTTCTGATATGGGAAGAATAGGTATAGATATTATTGAAGAAGAAACAGGAAAAAAAAAATTTTTCTTGCCCTAAGTAAAGGTGTAAGTTTTCAAATTGAAAGGGTCATTTCAGTGTCAAGAATGATGAATGTAAACAAACAAAACAAAAACCCACACCCAGTCCTAAACTGGTGAAATTTCAAGAAGACAGTCCTAAAAGTTGTCAGGGGAAGTGGTGATCAATGTACCTGCAAAGGACAAACAACCGATTGCACTCAGATCTTGCGACAGCAATCTTAGACCCTGGATGACGGTGGAACAATGTCACCGAAATTGTGAGTGATAATATTTTTGAACCTAGAACTCTATAAGCAATCTGAAGCTAGTTAAAGAATTTCCAGGATTTGGGAGGACTCCAAATGTTTAGATGGTAGGCAAAATAATGCCTTCCCAAAGGTCTCCATGGAAAGCCTGGTTAAAAGCTACAGCTGCTAACCAAAAGATGGGTAGTTTGAACCCACCAGGCACTTTTTGGAAACTCTGTGGGGCAGTTCTACTCTGTCCTCTAGGGTCCCTATGAGTTGGAATCACCTCGACAGCAACAGGTTTGGTTTCAACTTGGTTAAAGTTCTCCATATCCTAATTCCCAGAACCTATCGATAGGTTACACCATATGGCAAAAGAGACTTTGCAGATGTGATTAAATTGAAGACCTTGTACTGGGAATATTATCCTGGATTATCCAGGTGAGTCCAATACGAACAGATGGAGTCTTAAACACAGGGAGCCTTTCCTGGCAGTGGTCAGAGGGAGATATGACTATGGAAGAATCGTTGGAGAGATGTAATGTTTCTGGCTTCGAAGATGGAAGAATGGGACCACAAGCCAAGGAATGCAGACAGACTCTATTTTTGTTAGTTGCTGTCCCGTTGGTTCTGACTCATGGTTACCCCATTTACAACAGAACAAAATGTTGCTCGGTCCCACACCACCTCCATGATTGCCAGTGTGTATGAGTACATTGTTCTGGGTACTGCAGTGACTTCCAACCTAGGGAACTCATCTTCCAGCATTACATCAGACAACATTCTGTTGTGATCCATAGGGTGGCTATATTTCAGAAGTAAAATCACCAGGCCTTTCTTCCTAGTCTGTCTTAGTCTGGAAGCTCCACTGACACCTGTCCACCAAGGATAACCATGCCAGTATTTGAAAAATTGGTGGCATAGCTTCCAACATCATAGCAACATGTAAACTAGCAGATGGGTGGTGGAGGCTGTCTCTAGAAGCTGGAAAGACAAGGAAACAGATTCGTCCCTAGAGCCTCCAGAAAGGAACGCAATCCTTCCAATACCTTGATTTTAGACCAGTGAGACACAGGTTGGGCATCTAACCTACAGAACTAACTGTAAGATAATAAATTTGTGTTGTTTTAAGACACTGTTTGTGGTAATGTGTTTTAGCAGCAACAGGAAACTAATACAATTACCTCCCTCACTCCTTTTCTGAAAACAATTACTTGAGGTTACATGTTAAAAAAAAAAAAAAAAAGTGCTATCGAGTTGTTTCCGAAAACAATTACTTGAGGTTACGTGTTAGCAAAACAAAAAAGGAAATTAAGGAAGGGGAGTAGATATGATGCAAAAACCAACAGAAATAATTCAGAAGTAAAATGTAAAGACTAGGTTGACAGCTATGCAATACATCTAACAAGCATTCTGTCAAAATTAGAATAGAAAACCACAGTTTTATTTAAAAATTCTTAAAGGAAAAAATGAATTCCGTTTTAAAAATTACATGATTAAGAGCCCCAGTGATCTTAAATATTTGATGGAGACATTTACATCTTCTATCAATAATAATAATAAGATTAATAGGAACTTCAGGAAAAATTAAAGGCTATGTAAGAGAGTCATGACCCAAATATGTATGATTTTAGTTGATAGAGAATAAGAAAAATAATCCATTTAACCGTGACAACAGGAACGTTTCCCTGCAGGCACTATGGCTTAAAATTACCATTTCTTCTCTATACGTTCAATTATACTGCAAGATTCTGTAATAAATATTGTTTATCCAATTATAGTATTTGAAATATCTTTTTTTTGATTGACCATTTTTACAATCAACCTATAGACAAAGCAAGTTTAAGACTTAGTTATAGTTATGGTACAGATAATTATATGTATATAATTATTGTACATATAGTATAGAACATAAGTGCTGTCAACACTGATGATATGAAAACAACGTTGGCTATCAGAAGGCAGGAGAGCGGGAAGTAGAGAGAGAAGAAAGTATAGATCCAATAAGGTCCTCATTTCATATAGCGGGAAGTCAGTAGATACTGTCTGAATGGCTCACAAAATAAAAGTTTAAGTCTATACATTTTTTACATTTACAAATATAATCAACCATTCATTCAAAACTTACTCATTGGCTCTCTCTGCTAGGCACCTTTCTAGGTATTGGGACTTTAACAGTAAATAAAACCCACTACTATCGCAGAGTCTGCCTACTTAGTGAGGAAAGACAGGCTATAAACAGATAAATGAGTGACTTATCTAGTCAGCCAGACGGTGATCAGTGCTATAAAGTTGAGGTCAACAAACTTTTCCTTTAAAGGCCTAGATAGTAAATATTTCAGGTTTTACAGGCTTTACAGGCCTCTCTTTCAACTACTTAACTCTGCTGTTATAGTGGGAAAGCAGACATAAACAATACATAAACAAATGAGTGCGACTGTGTTGCAATAAGACTTTATTTACAAAAATAAGGCTGTAGGCTGGATTTGACTCAGCCTGTGGGCCATAATTTGCTGGCCCCTGCTATAAAGAAAAATAAAGCAGGGAAGGGGACTAGCGAGAGCCGTAGGGAGAAGGGTTGCCATTTTAAATAGGGAGAAGAGAGAAGGAAGAAACTGATTATTGGGCAAAGACCAGAAGAGGAGAGGTGAGCCTTTCCAATATCTGGGGGAAGAATGTTTTAGGCAGAGAGGCAAGGACTGAAATGAAAGCATGCAACAAAGAGTAAGGAGGAAAGTAATAGGAGACAGGCCGAGAGGGAAGGTAGGAGGATTCTGCAGGTCTTGGGAGGATATATAGTAGTTTTGCCATCTAAGTGTGGGCCTCAGACCAGCAGTATCAGATCACCTGGGAGCTTGATAGAAATGCAAATTCTTGTTGTTGTATGCCATCCAGTGGATTTCAATTTATGGGACCCTTGAAGACAGGGTACAACTGCCCCATAGGGTTTCCAAGGCTGTAATCTTTACAAAAGCAGATTGCCAGATCCTCCTCCCCAACCCCTAGCCCCACCTCCACCCCACGGAGCCAATGGTGGGTTTGGACCACTGAGCTTTCTCTGTGCCACCAGGGCTCCTTTGCAGAACCTTAGCCCCTTCCAGTCAAAATCTGCACTTGAATAAAACTCCCAGGTTAATCCTATGCACATTAAAGCTTGAAAAGCACAGGTATGGAGCTATCTAGGCCATCAAAAGAACTTTGACCTTTATTCTGAACGAGGTGGGAAGCCATTGATTGATTCTGAGCAGAGGAGTCAGATAATCTAATGTTCATTTTCAAAGATTTGGTTACTATTCTCAAATTAGACTATTGAAGAGCAAAGAATGAAGCAGGAAGACAAGCTTAAAATATTCCAATAATCCAAGTGAGAGATGACGATCATCTAGACAAGGGTGAGATGGTGAGAAGTGGTCAGAATCTGGATATGTTCTAAGGTAAAGTCAACAGCATTTCCCATCAGCTTGGATGGAAGGTGTGAGGGGAAAGAAAGGGGCCTAGAATGGTTATAAGAATTGGGGCCTGAAGAAGTACAAAGATGAGGTTGGCATTTCCTGAATAAGGAAGACTACAGGAGTACTGGGTTTTTCTGGGTAGAGGAGTAGACTGAAGACGACAGGGTGGGCTGGGGCCAAAGACCATGAATTTAGTTTGGGATATTTTAAGTTTGAGATGTTTGTTAGACATCCAAGCAGAGCTATCAAGCAGGCAGTTGGGTATAAGAGTGGAGCTCAATGGAGGAAGCCAAGCACCTGAAAAACTTGTTGCCGTCCAGTCAATTCCAACTCATAGTGACCCTATAGGACAGTGTAGAACTGCCCCATAGGGTTTCCAAGGAGCACCTGGTGGATTCAAACTGCCGAACTTTTAGTTTGCAGCCATAGCTCTTAATCACTATGCCAGAAGGATTCTAGCCCCTGAAGAATTAAAAATAACTTGAAGAACTAAAAATAATAGCATGAGAGATGGACAGAAGTGAAGGGATTTTAGAAATGAGACAGTTATGTTTCACTTTTTATTGCTAGGGATCAATAAAACTGTATAAATTTGAGAGATTAAATAACATCATATAAGCATATGAGAAGTTGGGGGCAATGGTGGTTCCATGGTAGAATTCTAGCCTTCTATGTTGAAGACCCAGATTTGATTTCCTGCCAATGCATCTCATACATGACCACCACACTTCTGTCAGTGGAGGCTTGCATGTTACTATAATGTTGAATACCCACTGAGCTTCAGTGGAGCTTCTAGACTAAGACAAACTAGAAAGAGAGGCCTGGAGATCTACTTTTGAAAATCAGCCAGTGAAAACATTATGGGTCACAATGGTCCAATCCACAACCTATCATGGGGATGGCACAGAGCTGGCAGCATTTCATTCCACTGTGCAAGGGGTCGCCATGAATCAGGGGCTGACTTGATGGCAACTAACAAGAAGAAGAAGTAACCAAAAATAACTAAAATAAGAAATAGTCAAAAAGAAGTCGTTATCCCATTGGCCTGGGGATGAGAACAGAGGGGGGCAGGGGAACTTTTGCTTTCTATTTTGTACTTTTCTGACTGTTTGGATTTTTCAACCATCTGCACACAATATTTTTATATTAAAAATAAAATATTTTAAAGGAATGCATATGAAAAGGGAGAATTTCAGTCCATGTTTCTGGTTGACTTATACTCAATTTCTCAAAACACTATTTTATAGAAACTGATTTCCAAGAAGTCTTCAAAGCCCCTTTTTATTATTATTATTACTAGAAGCCATTCCACTGGAATCAGACACTTGCATTTTTCCAAAGGACCTTGCATTCAAAGCCTCTGAGGTTAAGCACATTTGGAAACCTACGAGGCACAGCTCTCTGCCTTTGAACTGGTGTATTTTCCAGGGCTCCCTACGCATTGCTTGTCCAACTGGCTTTCCATCCAACACATCCGTCAGGCAGCCAGAATTTATTGAGTTGCCCACGGGGTGGCCAGAGTTTGCTGGAGCATGCCCATTAAAGAAAGCCTCTTACAAGCCCTGAAGGCCTCAGGAGAATCCTGGACTAAAGTTCTTCGTTGCCTAGGCTCCAACAAACAAGATACCCACCACACAAGATAAGTGATGCCAATTTAAAGACCTGTCAAATAAGGCCTTCACATCTTGCAGAAATTTACCAGAAATTCCAGATTCCAGTCAGAGGTTTTTGCATGTCAGTGTTGAAAGAGACCTTAGAAACCATATTGTAAGATGCTTTCATTTTATGGAGGGGGGAAATGAAGCCTAAAGATGTACAGTCACAATTAGACAATGGGTTAGAGGCACAGCCCAGACCCAAACCTTGGTGTGGATATCTAGAAACATGCCAAGCTCTAGACTTGAGAGTGAAGGTGTCTCCCAAAATGGTAGGCCCTTTTCTTTTTAAGAGTAGATTGAGGAATGATGGCGGTTAGATGAAGGAGAGGAAGCAAGGGGGGAATGCACACAGTTTTAGGGGATGGGGAGGGAGGTATTTTAATAGCATGACAAGGAAGCCAGAATTTTTTTTAATTGACTATGAAGTCACACAATTGATGGATCATGTCTTTGTTGATTGACTCTTTTTCATTTTTTTGTCCCAGATTTTGTTCTATGTACTACAGATGTAGATGTGAGTCAGACATGGTCCTGCCCTCGAGACTCACAGTCCAGTAGACCAGATGGTTAACATGGCTGCTAATACAGATAGTTGTAACACAGTAAGATATGCATGGTGTAGGGAAGTATTTCCCAAACTTTATTGATCTTAAGAATTACCCATCCCAAACTTGCTGAGTTAGGCTATTCAGGAAAAGGGCCTGGTAATCTACACTTTTACCAAGAGCCTCTTAGTGATTCTTCTGATCAGAGACACTGGATTCCAATTCTGGCTTAAGCCAGTGATGTTACCTGCTTGATAAAATTATCTACCTGGGTGTTTACTGTTCACCTGCTGCCAGATTCCTCAAGACTACACATTCCCTCCTGTCAAGATCCAGGGCCACTTTGTACTGTGTACAGGTTGTATACTGTATAAAGACATCATCCAAGGGGGCCAATGGATGCTGAGATCCAGCCTATGATATACTAATTCCTTCGCCCAAAGGAGGGAGGGGTCCCATTTTTTTTTCATCCATAGGCTCCTCCGTTGCATCCTATTGAACTATGTCCTCCCAGAAGGAGTGATTTTTGTAATTCATCTGCCTAGAGGGAGTACTTTTTTCTAATTTGTACAAAAGTACTGCTACAGATTGAATTATGCCACCCAAAAATGTGTATCAACTTGGCTAGCACATGATTCCCATTATTGTGTGGTTGTCCTCCATTTTGTGATCTGATGTAATTTTCCTATGTGCTATAAATCCTAACCTCTATGATGTCAACAAGGCAGGATTAGAGGCAGTTATGTTAATGAGGCAGGACACAATCTACAGGATTAGGTTGTATCTTGAGTCAATCTCTTTTGAGATATGAAAGAGAGAAGTAAGCAGAGAGAAATAGGGACCTCATACCAGCAAGAAAGAAGTGCTGGGAGTGGAGCAGGTCCTTTGGACCTGGGTTCCCTGCTCTGAGAAGCAACTAGACCAGGGGAAGATTGATGACAATGACCTTCCTCCAGAACTGACAGAGAGAGAAAGTCTTCTCCTGGACGTGGCACCCTGAATTTAGACTTCTAACTTCCTAAACTGTGAGAACATAAATTTGTTAAAGGCATCCACATATGGTATTTCTGTTACAGCAGCACTAGATAACTAAGGCTGTTGTTGGGTGTCATCGAGTTGATTTTTGAGTCATAGTGACCTCATATGACAGAGTAGAGCTGCCCCATAGGATTTTCTTGGCTAAAAACTTTTGGGAAGCAGATCACCAGTTCTTTCTCCCACAAAGCTGCTGGCTGGGTTTGAACCACCAACCTTTTGGTTAGCAGCCAAGTGCTTACAGGGCTCCTGTACTATATAGGTTAAAACTATAGGTTAGCAGGGCCTTAAAAGAACAACTTTCTAATATAAGGCCCCTCCTCAACACAGGTACTTCCAGCTTTCCCAGTGACAATGAACTTCTGTTTCTTCAGTGTCTGACCATTCCATTATGCATCAGTTCCTGGTCTGAGTCCTTGTAGGTGCACTCAGCCCTGCAATAAAGAATGCACCACCCCAAATACTGTCTTTCCCACACCTGGAATGAGAGTCATGTAGCTCATGATTAACAATATGAGCTGTGGAGTCAGACAGAAAAAAAAAGGACCTAGGTTCAATTCTCAACTTCACAGTTTATTGTGTGACTTGAACAAATTAATCCTCAGTATCTTCAACTATAAAATATAGATTAAATGGTTTCTTACACTTAATTTTATTGTAAATATCAAACGAGACAATGCATACAAAAGTCCTTAGCATTACCATAACATCTTTGGTTAGCTAATATTAGGATCATTATCCGCAATTTACAGATAAAGAAACTGAGTTTCAGGGGTGGAGTCAGGGGAAATGATACAGAACTGATATCCAAATGCAACTCCAATTGCCTAATCCATGTTCTTTCTACTTTTCCCTCCAGATCCAGACACTTCTCAGGGTTCCAGATTAAAGGCAAGGAAAGAAAAAGTTTTCACCCTGAATTTATAAATGCACCCAGGTTAAGCCTAGCAACATAGGTGGAATGACAAACAGAGTTTTTATCTTGAGTGCCAACTCAAATCTGTTAGAAATGACTGCCTAGAGGGCTGTGTTATGAAGGATTACCAGGGCAAGTCAGGGACCCTAGAGTATTGTGATTGATTAATGACATGGGCTATGGGGATGTGGTTCAGGAACGATGGCAGGCCTACAGAGCACACCCCACTCCACCCCCTTTCAGGTTTCAAAGTTGGCACAAAGCAGATCACCCTGGATAAAAAGGGAGGTCCAAGGGTACTGAATAAAGCTATGAAAGACCATGAGCACTTTATTAAGGTCTTTTCCCAGATGTAGTCATAAACAACCAAAGAATACAAACTGTAAGAATATTTTGGAGAGAAAGCATGGAGCTGTCTGAAGCATTTTATGGAAGGAGAAAAAACTCAGTTCTGTCTGTTCCCGAGAATTCCTAGGTTCCCTCTCCCTGAACATCCATGTAAGTGGTGGGAGGTCATTATGGAATTCCAAAATATCCTGATGAAACACAGCCCCATCAAACAACTTTTCTGGGTCTAAGCTCTTCAGTAAGGAGCCCTGGTGGTGCAGTGATTAAGTACTCAGCTGCCGATCCAAAGGTTGGTGGTTCAAACCCCTCAGGCGCTCCATGGGAGAAAGATATGGCAGTCTGCTCCCATAAAGATTACAGCCTTGGAAAGCCTATGGGGTAGTTCTACTCTATCCTATAGGCTGTGAGTAGGAATCGACTCAACAGCAACGGGCTTGGATTTTTGGTTTAAGTTCTGCAGTTAAAATAGTTCAGTTGCCTGAAATGTGTTCAGTAATCTTTGAAGAAATACATTAGACCCCAAAACATTGTCAACCCTTTCTATTTTTTTTCCAACAAACTCATTTGAGTTTTTGCAACGTGGAAAAAAAAAATATGGAAATTTTGAGTGGAAGCAGCAGTTTTCAAGTCATGCTCATATGTGACCCTGGGCAATTAACTTAGGTTTCTGAACTTCAGGTGTTTCATCTGTAAAATGTGGATAATAATCTCTAACTCATAGTGTTTTTGTAAGGATTAAGTAAGAAAACTTATGTAAGCTACAGAGAACCTCTACCCAAAGTAGGTGTTTAAAAACACTGAGTTTCTGTTAATGGTAGTGGAATAATTTGGGAAAGGATAGTGGTAGTCGTTGCCAACATAATGAACATAATCAATGTCATTGAATCATACATGTAAAAAGTGTTGAATTAGCAAATGATTTGCTACATATATTTTTACCACAATAAAAGTAAGTAAATAAATAAAAGCATTCACCCCACACCTTCCCTCACTCCCTCAAAGGGAACATTGACTGTAGCCTGTTGTTTTTAAGTCAAGGTTGTTGGGATATAATTTAAAGAGTAAAATTCAATCATTTCACATGAACAGCTCTATGAATTTTTCCCAACCTAGAGAGCCATGTAACTACTACCACAATAAAGTATAAAATACTGCCATCACCTCAAAAAGTCCCTTCATGCCCCTTTCCAGTCAATCCCTTGCTCCCACCTCCAGCCCCTGGCAACTACTGACCCTAATTCTGCCTCTACAGTTTTTCTTTTTATTACAAACTATTTTAAAAGCATAAATCCCAATAGCAAATCATTCTCTTGAGTTTTCCTTCATACCCTACACAAAAATAACTCAGCTCTGTCGGCAAGCTTTCTTTTCCAGGAAAATTCTTCATTAAATAAATGAATTCCATGTGCATATTAAAAAGACATTCTGCTTAGTATTCATTCTATTTATAGCAAGAGTTCAACCACGGGGGCCCAACGAGCCTGTCAGGGTCTCCCTGTCCTCTTCAGCTCACACCCTCTCCTCGCTGCTCCAGCCCCTCTGCAGAGCTGGCTCCACGCCCAGTTGGTACAGGAAAGTCAAACTGCCAAGAGGGGCTGGTGGAAGCATTTCCCGAGGAGATATGCTCCGCAATCTTTTGGTGTAAACTTCAGGACTTTCTGGTGTTCCTAGGGGGAATACACAGCCATAAAATAATTAACAATATGTCGAAGAAAGAGAATTGAATTAGAAAAAAGAGTACAGAGAGGGAAGTGTAGGACTAGGTGGTCTCTGAAGTCTTTTCCTGCAAAGAAGTTCTATGACTCACATGGGTCATTCAACATTTCCTGAAGTCACCCCCTTCACCCTCACCTCCAAGTATGCTAGGCACAAGAATTAAAGGTGGGTAGGGTACAGAAAAGGAGCCTTGGTCATACAGTGGTTATGCACTTGGCTGCTGACCAAAAGCCCACCAGACACTCCATGGGAGAAAAGACCTGGTGATCTGCTTCTGTAAAGATTACAGCATAGGAAACTTTATGGAGCAATTCTACTCTGTCATACAGGGTCGCTATGAGTTCGAATTGATTCCATGGCACACAACAACAATAGCAAGGTAGAGAAAAGGAGCCCTGGCTGCACAGTGGTTAAACACTCGGCTGCTAATTGAAATGTTGGTGGTTCAAACCCGCTCAGCAGCTCCATGGGAGAAACACTTAGCAATCTGCTCCCATAAAGATTACAGCCTAGAAAAGCCTATGGGGCAGTTCTACCCTGTCACACGGACTTGCTATGAGTCCAAAATTGAAAGTTATCTAACATAACAAGGATACAGGAGTCCCCGAGTACAAATGGTTAACGAATTTGGCTGCTAACTAAAAGGTTGGAGGTTTGAATTCAGGTAGTGACACCTTAGAAAAAAGATCTGGTGAGCTACTTCCAAAAAAACAGTCGTTGAAAACCCTATGGAGCGTACTTCTACTCTGACTCACATGGGGGGTCCACGAGTCAGAGTTGATGGCAAATGGAGAGTAGGGAAAAATAATTAGACCTGGCTTCTGTCCCCAGAGCACTTACTGTGTGATAGAGAGATAAAGCATGTAGAGAATGATGTGGCTGAGTGGAGGAGAAAGAGCGTGGACTATGGAGTTAGAGGAAATGGAGTTTCAACTTGAATTTGTCATTTGCTAGTTGTGTTACCTTAAGGATGTTGCCTTACCTCTCTGAACCTTAGTATTCTTACCTGTAAGTTGGAAATTACATTCAGCCTCAGAGAGGTGTTATGTGGAATGAATGAGGTGATGGATATAAAGTACCTAACCCAGTTCCTGTAATATATAGGCTCAGTAAATGGTAGTTTCCTTTTTAGCCTCCAAGAAAGGAATTAGTGTTCTAAAAAGAAGTCAGTTAGAGGGCTAGAGCATTTTGAGTGAGAAAGAGTTTACTTTTGACTGATAAGTGTGGGGGGTGATCAATGAGGGGGTGGTATTTGAACTTTCTCTTAGCCATTCCCTTTAGAACCTACCGCATTCTACCAGCCAGGCCTGGGTTCAAGTCTCATTCATTCCCCATCAATCTCAGGCATGCCAAGCTATATCTCAAAATGTGACCTCTCACTTTCTTGTACCATAATCTTATCTCCCCCTCCCCGCCCCCACGTTTATGTCAGTTTGTCGTACCGTGGGGCTTGCGTGTTGCTGTAATGCCAGAAGCTATGCCACCGGTATCCAGATACCAGCAGGGTCACCCATGGAGGACAGGTTTCAGCTGAGCTTCCAGACTAAGACAGACAGGAAGAAGGACCTGGCAGTCTATCTCTGAAAAGCATTAGCCAGTGAAAACCTTATGAATAGCAGTGGAACATTGCCTGATATAGTGCTGGAAGATGAGCCCCCCAGGTTGGAAGGCACTGAAAAGATGACTGGGGAAGAGCTGCCTCCTCAAAGTGAGTCTGCCTTAATGACGTGGATGGAGTAAAGCTTTTGGGACCTTCATTTACTGATGTGGCACGACTCAAAATGAGAAGAAAGAACTGCAAACACCCATTAATAATAGGAACCTGGAATTTACGAAGTATAAATCTAGGAAAATTTGAAATCATCAAAAATGAAATGGAACTCATAAATATCAATATCCTAGGCACTAGTGAGCTGAAATGGACGGGCATTGGCCATTTTGAATCGAACATATAGTCTACTATGCTGGGAATGACAACTTCAAGAGGAATGGTCCTGCATTCATCGTCAAAAAGAACGTTTCAAGATCTATCCTGAAGTACAGTGCTGTCAGTGATAGGATAATATCCATACACCTACAAGGAAGACCAGTTAATACGACTATTATTCAAATTTACACACTAACCACTAGGGCCAAAGATGGAGAAATAGAAGATTTTATCAGCTGCTGCAGTCTGAAATTGATTGAACATGCAACCAAGATGCATTGACAATTACTGGTGATTTTAATGCGAAAGTTGAAAACAGAGAAGGATCGGTAGTTGGAAAATATGGCCTTGGTGATAGAAACAATGCCAGAGATTGAAAGACAGAATTTTGCAAGACCCACAACTTCTTCATCACAAATACCTTCTTTCACCAACATAAACGGCAACTATACACATGGACCTCACCAGATGGGACACACAGAAATCAAATTGACTACATCTGTGGAAAGAGACGATGGAAAAGCTCAATATCATCAGCCAGAACAAGGCCAGGGGCCGACTGTGGAACAGACTATCAGTTGCTCATATGCAAGTTCAAGCTGAAACTGAAGAAAATCAGAGCAAGACCATGAGAGCCTAAATATGACCTTGAGTATATCCTACCTGAATTTAGATACCGTCTCAAGAATAGATTTGAAGCATTGAACATTAATGACCGAAGACCAGACAAGTTGTGGAATGACATCAAGGACATGGTGCATGAAGAAAGCAAGCGGTCATTGAAAAGACAGGAAAGAAAGAAAAGACCAAGACGGATGTCAGAGGAGACTCTGAAACTTGCTCTCTAATGTCGAGCATCTAAAGCAAAAAGAAGAATTGATGAAGTAAAAGAACTGAAGATTTCAAAGGGTGTCTCGAGACAGCAGAGTAAAGTATTATAATGACATGTGCAAAGAGCTGGAGATGGAAAACCAAAAGGGAAGAACATGCTCGGCTTTTCTCAAGCTGAAAGAACTGAATAAAAAATTCAAGGCTTGAGTTGCAATAGTGAAGGATTCTATGGGGAAAATATTAAACGACACAGGAAGCATCAAAAGAAGATGGAAGGAATACACAGAGTCATTATACCAAAAACAATTAGTCGATGTTCAGCCATTTCAAGAGGTGGCATATGATCATGAACTGATGGTACTGAAAGAAGAAGTCCAAGCTGCTCTGAAGGCATGGGCGAAAAAAAAAGGCTCCAGGAATTAATGGAATATCAATTGAGATGTTTCAACAAACAGATGCAGCACTGGAGGTGCTCACTCGTCTATGCCAAGAAATATGGAAGACAGCTTCCTGGCCAACTGACTGAAAGAGATCCATATTTATGCCTATTCCCAAGAAAGGTGATCCAACCAAATGTGGAAATTACAGAACAACATCGTTAATATCACACACAAGTGAAATTTTGTTGAAGATCATTCAAAATCGGCTGCAGCAGTATATCGACAGGGAACTGCCAGAAATTCAGGCTGGTTTCAGAAGAGGACGTGGAACCAGGGATAGCATTGCTGATGTTAGATGGATCCTGGCTGAAAGCAGAGAATACCAGGCTGTGAGGATCATAAGAAATTATGGATGACACTGCGAAGAATGGGAATTCCAGAACACTTAATTGTGCCCATGAGGAACCTTTACATAGATCAAGAGGCAGTTGTTCGGACAGAAGAAGGGGATACTGATTGGTTTAAACTCAGGAAAGGTGTGCATCAGGGTTGTATACTTTCACCATACTTATTCAGCCTGTATGCTGAGCAAATAACCCTAGAAAAAACCCTAGAAGCTGGACTAAATGAAGAAGAATGGGGCATCAGGATTGGAGGAAGACTCATTAACAACCTGCATTATGCAGATGATACAACCTGGCTTGCTGAAAGTGAAGAGGACTTGAAGCACTTACTAATGAAGATCAAAGACCACAGCCTTCAGTATGGATTGCACCTCAACATACAGAAAACAAAAATCCTCACCACTGGACCAGTGAGCAACATCATGATAAATGGAGAAAAGATTGAGGTTGTCAAGGATTTCATTCTACTTGGATTCACAATCAACAGCCATGGAAGCAGCAGTCAAGAAATCAAAAGACACGTTGCATTGCGTAAATTTGCTGCAAAGGGCCTCTTTAAAGTGTTGAAGAGGAAAGATGTCACCTTGAAGACTAAGGTGTGCCTGACCCAAACCATGGTATTTTCAATAGCATCATAGGCATGTGAAAGCTGGACAATGAATAAGGAAGACCAAAGAAGAATTGATGCCTTTGAATTGTGGTATTGGGGAATAATATTGAGTGTACCATGGGCTGCCAAAAGAATGAACAAATCTGTCTTAGAAGAAGTACAGCCAAAATGCTCCTTAGAAGCAAGGATGGCGAGACTGTGTCTTACATACTTTGGACATGTTGTCAGGAGGGATCAGTCCCTGGAGAAGAACATCATGCTTGGCAGAGTACAGGGTCGGCAGAAAAGAGGAAGACCCTCAACAAGATGGATTGACACAGTGGCTGCAACAATGAGCTCAAGCATAACAACAATTGTGAGGATGGCACAGGACCGGGCAGTGTTTCGTTCCATTGTGCATAGGGTCACTATGAGTCGGAACTGGCTCAACAGCAGCTAACAACTACAATCCTATCTCAGTTCTACTAGTCTGTAAAAGCTTCTTGATGACATTGTCCATGACTGATTCAGGCTCAGTGCCTGGCACATGGTAGAACATTCAGGAATAGTTGGGTGAATGACTATGAAATCTAATCGAAAAATTTCATGTGACACTTAAAGCAACTAAGGCTCAAAGCTAGTTTGTTCATTCAAAAGTATTTGCTGAGCCACTACTATTTTCTGTCACAATAATAAATAAATATATACATATAGGCAAGATGTTATATATGCCCCTAAAAGCTCTGGCTAATGCCAGCAGTGGGAGGAGGAATAGAAAAAAGGGAACTCCTAGCTCTGTGCTAGCCTCTTTATATACATCAATTCTCCTTATATTCCCAATGTTCATTCTTTTATTCATTTATCCAAAAACATTTATTGAGTACTAATAGTGCCAGCCACACCAATTTATCAGTTTGTCATACTGTGGTGGCTTGTATGTTGCTATGACACTGAAAACTATGCCACAGTATTTCAAATACCAGCAGAGTCACCCATGGTGGACAGGTTCCAGTGGAGCTTCCAAACTAAGACTGATTAAGAACTAAGGCCTAGTGACCTACTTCCAAAAACTAGAAATACAAACCTTATGAATTATGACAGAACATTGTCTAGTATAGTGCTGGAAGATGAGTCCCCCAAGTTGGAAAGCACTCAAATTGCACAGCCGCTGCAACAATGGACTTGAACATACCAAGGATTGTGAAGAAGGCACAGGACCCATCACCATTTCATTCTGTTGTACATAAGTCATCATGAGTTCAACTGCAACTAATAACAACAATAGTTGCAGGCATTGTCCTAAGTGCAATAAATACTATAAAAAACAGAGCATGTGTGGTTCTGCCATTAAATAGTTCACAGTCTAGTGGGTAATGCAAACCAGTAGAGAGATAAAATAAGGCAACTGTGGAAATGGTAGAATTTTCAAAATGCAGAGAAATCAAGGAGAAGGAATATATAATCTCTTCGAGAAACTCAGGTAAGGTTTAATAGTATTTGAGCTGAGAACTGAAGAAAGAGTACATGTTCTCCAAGCATATAGGTAGGCAATATTGAATATGCAGGGCACTGCATCTGAGGCCATGACAACAGCCTGTACAAAGCCTTGGCAACATGAGAGAACATAAACAAATAAAATCTTTACTTTCATGATGGAGCCTCTTACAGTTTAATTTTGCCCAAAACATTATATTAAAACATATTACCACAAACCATTGCACCCACAGTCTAGCTCTGATTCTTCATTCAAGAAATAGTTGGTTAAATGTAATCCTTTATGTGGCTAAAATTTAACAGTCTCCAACATTCATTGCTTAAAAAGTCAGGTCAGGTTGGGTTATAACTGCAGGGTCAGGGAGTGCCTGAAGGCTGGGGATACCCCTCCAACACCACGATGTATAGCTCTCTGATCCTGTGGGTGTTTGCCTCAAACAATCATTATTACCTCTTTTGGATTAAATCCTGCTTTCAAGAATCATAGGCATGGAAAGCTATCAAAGAGCTGAGTTGGAGGAACAGTTCTGCCGCTGACTTCCTATGCTACCACAACTGAGACAGTCTCAGTGAGCCTCAGTTTTCTCAGTTAATACTTGCTAATTTTTACTGAAGACTTACCACATGCCCCCAACCCCTGTCTGTCTTTTCAGTTGCCCCATGTAGATGTGAAAGCTGTGCAATGAAAAAAGAAGACAGAGAAAGAACCGATGCATTCAAACTGCAGTGTTGGTGAAGATTATTGAATATAGCATGGACCGCCAGAAGAATTAGTCTTAGAAGAAATACAACCAGAATGCTCCTTAGAAGCAAAGATGGTGAGATTTTAACTCACCTACTATGGACACATCAACAGGAAAGACCAATTGCTAGAAAAGGACATCATGATTGTTAACAAATAGAGAGTTAGTGAAAACAAGGGAAACTCTCAATGAGACAGATTGACTCAGTAACCACAACAATGGACTCAAACATACCGATGATCATGAAGATGATACAGGGGCTAACTCAAGGCAATTAACAACAACAACAACTATATGCCAGACACTCTATCAGGCACTTTAGATATGTTATCTCATCTAATCATCACTGCAATCAACAGACGTGGATAGAGGTGTTGGGATTCTCATTTAACCAATGTGGAGCCTGAAGCCCAAGAGTGATTAGCTGATTTGTTCAGTCACACAGACAGTATCAGTATGTGGTCTAGAGTTCAGCAAGCTCAACTCCCTACTTTCTAACAATTCTTTTCTGTTATTAGAGGTAAATACAACTCAACCGCAAAAGAAAAAGGATGTGTTAATAATCAGTTAGGCTATCATAGTTTGACCATGTCGTGCCTGATAATTCAGTTCCTCTTCCACTACCCAAAGGATAAACCTCCTTCTCCTTACATGCTATTCAATATCCTTTACAACCTGGCTTCGTCATACCCTTTCAGCCTTAGTGCCTTTCATTCCCCTAGCCCCAATACCAAATATTACACATTATATTCCTTACATACAAAACTACTATAAATAATATATATAAAGTTCCTCAGTTTCCTATTCTGGAAAAATAAGAGGTTTACCAATGAAATGTAAGGGTTCTATACATCTAAAGAAACTATGGAGGTTTCTACTCTGACCGAGACGGTGTAACAAGGTCCAGGTCCCATCTGAAACAACTAAAAAATACCAAGCAAAATATATAAAACAATGGTTCTGAAGACATTGGACATTTAGACAATGAAGGAACATCATTCCTGAGATATGGGAAATAAATGAGGTAAACCCTATGATTTCACAGCTTACTGCCTTCAATGAGATTCTATATCATAGAACAGGGAGGGGAATCAGGTGGAGGCCAGTGGATTTTTGAGTTGAGGAGAGAATCTAAGGAGGCCAATGTGACTAGGGTACACAGGACAGTATACTGGAAAGGAGAGAGCTGCAAAGAGAGAGAACTACTGAGATCTGCAGAGGGATCTCTTTCAGTGTTCAGCTGAGCACTAAACAGTACATGCATGTGAGAAAATTACCTGAGGCAAGGGAAAGAACCAAACCATCACAAAGAGAAAAGTCAATCAATTGAAACTAGCCCAAAATTAACATAAATGATAAAATTAGTAACAGGTACATTAAAAGTTATTATAACTGTATTATATATGTCCAAGAAGTTAGAGGAAAGAGTGAACACATTAAGTCAAGACATGAAAGATGTAAAAAAATTGAACTAGAATATCTGTGATGAAAAATAAACTGGATAGATTAAAGGCAGATTGGATATTGCAGAAGATAGTGAGCTTGAAGACTACACAAAAAAACACTGGGGAAAAGTAGACTAGAAAAATTATGAACAGATTGTCAGTAAGCTGTGATAAAACGGGATAATCAGGACTAATAAGCTGCTTGTTCTGTACTCTAGGCCGTTGAGCCCTGAAGTAAATGTTCTTCCCAGATATGGAAGACAAACAGGATGGATTAGACATTAAGACCACAACCAACCACAGCCAACCACATTTATTGGAACAACTTCAAAACCTTGTGAGCTAATAGAGGTGGAGCCAAGATGGAGGAATAGATGGATGCTTCTGGCAAACCGTCTTTACAACAAAGACCCAAAAACACAAGCGAAACGAGTATATTTATGACAAACTAGGAGCCCTGAACATCTAAGGCAAGCTTAGAAAATTAACTAAGGGGCAGGAAAAGGAAGAGACAGTTCAGAACCGGAGAGACATTACACAACCTGATTCACGGGGAGTCCTCAGACACAATTCCAGGAGCGGTGGAGGTGGGCTGGTGCTAACGTTCGACAACAGTTTCCTCCAGGAGAAGCAGCCAGCCACACAACCTATTCATACCTCCAGAACCAGAGAAGAACGGCACTCTCCGCAAAAGCCGAGAGTATATTTTACTGCACCCCCTCCCGAAGCCAGCGTCCACAGCTAATTTCCCTGGGCCTGAAAAAGGCCCTGTTGAGCACATAGAGCCATCCTCCTAGCCATGGGGAAGGAATAAATTTGCAATTGGGGGAAAAGATAATTTGCCAGCTTCTCTAAGCAGGGGAGCTCAGGACAGAAGCAGCACCTGTCCAGGCATAAACGGTCCATGGACTTTGAGTACATTTCCCCTCTGCATGGACCCATGTGGGCCTATTTCAGGAGAATAGGCCCTTGTTGGCAGAATCCAACAGTTTCAGCTGTGTGGTGGAGAAGTGGGTGTTTGATGTTTGACATTGCTTTGCCTATTGAACAGGGTCCTCACCTACCCACATCAGGCGCCTAAGGACTGGTGGCTCCACTAAGGTCACCCAGCCACCCACGAGAGGGGTCCAAGGATAACTGGTACCTCCCAGTCCTTAAAACCAAAAACATTGGGTGCCCATGGTCTGTCTGCAGAACTCACCCACCTGTATGCTGTAGGGAACAGGGACACGCTTTCCTCAGAGATACCTGGGGGACGATTCTCAGCACCCTGCCTTGTTCAGAACATAACTCCCTGCTGCAACCAGATACCGGTACCTACACCAATCACCCCTGCCCCTCTAAGACTGTAGGACAGAGCCTGTACCACACACTTGATGATAAGCTACTTGGACACCTGAGCTGAATTCATACAAGAAAATTGAATGGACTCCTAGACTCATATACCTGACAACAGCTCTAGCCATCTGGGGAAAGAACGTCAGAGCTCCAAAGGTGAAAATAACCAAGCTATCTCATTCAAGAAACTCATTTGGGCATATCAAAACAAAACGAAGCAAGAAGCTACAATACAGTAAGCAAACATAAAATAAAATAATACAAAAACTTATAGATGGCTCGGAGACAACAGTCAATATCAAGTCACATAAAGAAACAGATGAGGATCACCTCAACAAGCTCTCAAAACAAAGAATCAAGGGATCTTCTAGATGAAAGTGCCTTCCTGGAATTACCAGAGGCAGAATACAAAAGATCAATATACAGAGCCCTTCAAGTCATCAGGGACAAAATGAGGCAATATGCAGAACAAGTCAAGGAACACACAGATAAAGCAATTGAAAAAATTAAAAAGATTATTCAGAAACATAATGAAACATTTAATAAGCCTGAAAATTCCATAGACAGAAAACAATCAGAAATTCAGATTAACAAAAAAATTACAGAAGTAGACAACTCAATAGAAAATCAGAGGAGCAGAACTGAGCAAGTGGAAGGCAGAATTCATGAACTTGAGGATAAACCACTTGGCACTAATATATCTGAACAAAAATCAGATAAAAGAATTTAAAAATATGAACTTAAGAATCATGTAGGACTCTATCAAGAGAAATAACCTACAAGTGATTGGAGTACCAGAACAGGGAGGGATAACAGAAAATACACAGAGAATTATTGAAGATTTGTTGGCAGAAAACTTCCCTGATATTGTGAAAGATGAAAAGATATCTATCCAAGATGCTCATCGAACTCCACATAAGGTAGATTTTTAAAAGAAAGTCACCAAGACATATTATGATCAAACTTGCCAAAGCCAAAGATAAACAGAATTTTAAGAGCAGCTAGGGATAAACGAAAAGTCACCTACAAAGGAGAGCGAAAAAAGAACAAACTCAGACTACACAGAAGAAACCATGCAGGCAAGAAGGCAATGGGATGATTTATATAAAAAATTGAAGGAAAAAAATTGCCATCCAAGAATCTTATAAGCAGCAAAACTGTTTCTCCAATATGAAGGTGAAATTAGGACATTTCCAGATAAGCAGAAGTTTAGAGAATTTGCAAACACCAAACCAAAACTACAAGAAATACTAAAGTGAGTTCTTTGCTTAGAAAATCAATAATATCAGGTATCAACCCAAGACTAGAACACTGGGCAGAGCAATCGGAAGTCAACACAGACAGGGAAATCAAAAAAATAAATCAAGATTTTAAAAATGCTCAAAACAGGGAGACAGTGATGTTATGATGTAAAAGAAGTCAACATTAAAACAATAAAGAGGGACTAAGAAATATAGTCATAGATCTTCCATATGGAGAGGTGATACAAAGAAATAAAAGTTATGTTTAAATTTATAAAAATAGGGGTAAATAAGCAGGTAACCACAAAAGAGACAAACTGTCCTACACATCAAAATAAAATACAAGAAAAAAAATAGAGACTCAGCAGAAATAAAATCAACAATAACTAATATGAGGAAAGAACAATATATAAAGATAATCTACTCAGCACATAAAATCAAGTGGGAAAAAGAAACTGTCAACAACACACACAAAAAGACATCCAAATGATAGCACTAAATTCATACCTATCCATAATTACGCTGAATGTAAATGGGCTAAATGCACCAACGAAGAGACAGAGAGTGGCAGAATGGATTAAAAAAACAAGATCCACCTATATGCTGCCTACAAGAAACACGCCTTAGACTTAGAGACAAAAACAAACTAAAACTCAAAGGATGGAAAAAAATATATCAAGCAAACAACAATCAAAAAAGAGCAGGAGTGGCGATATTAATTTCTGACAAAATGGACTTTAAAGTTAAATCCATCAGAAAGGATAAGGAAGGACACTATATAATGATTAAAGGGACAATATACCAAGAAGATATAACTATATTAAATATTTATGCACCCAATGACAGGGCTGCAAGATACATAAAACAAACTCTATCAGCATTGAAAACTGAGATAGACAGCTCCACAATAATAGCAGAAGGCTTTAACACACCACGTTTAGTGAAGGACAGGATATCCAGAAAGAAGCTCAATAAAGACATGGACGATCTAAATGCCACAATCAACTGACTTGACCTCATAGACATATACAGAACATTCCACCCAACAGCAACCAAGTATTCTTTCTTTTCTAGTGTACACATTAGACCACATATTAGGTCGTAAAGCAAGCCTTAGCAAAATCCAAAACACTGAAATATTACAAAGCATCTTCTCTGACCATAGGGCCATAAAAGTAGAAATCAATAGCAGAAAAACCAGGGAAAAGAAATCAAACACTTGGGAAATGAACAGTACCCTGCTCAAAAAAGACTGGATTATAGAAGACATTAAGGATGGAGTAAAGAAATTCATAGGATCCAATGAGAATGAAAACACTTCCAATAAAACCTTTGGGATACAGCAAAAGCAGAGCTCAGATGTCAATTTATATCAATAAATGCACACATCCAAAAAGAAGAAAGGCCCAAAATCAAAGAATTATCCCTACAACTTGAACAAAGAGAAAGAGAGCAACAGAGGAAACCCTCAGGCAACAGAAGAAAACAAATAATAAAAATTACAGCAGAACTAAATGAAATAGAAAACAGAAAAACAATTGAAAGAATTAATAAGACCAAAAGCTGGTTCTTTGAAAAAATCAACAAAATTGATAAACCATTGGCCAAACTGAAAAAAGAAAAACAGGAGAGGAAGCAAATAACCCGAATAAGAAATGAGATGGGCTATATTACAACAGACCCAACTGAAATTAATAGAATCATATCAAATGACTATGAAAAATTATACCCTAACAAACTGGAAAACCTAGAAGAAATGGATGAATTCCTAGAAACACACTACCTACCTAAACTAACACAAACAGAGGTAGAACACTTAAACAGACCCATAACAAAAGAAGAGATTGAAAAGGTAATCAAAAAACTCCCCCAAAAAAAAAAACCCTGGCCCGGATGGCCTCACTGCAGAGTTCTAACAACTTTCAGAGAAGAGTTAACACCACTACTACTAAAGGTACTTCAGAGCATAGAAAAGGACGGAATACTACCAAACTCATTCTATGAACCCACCATATCCCTGATACCAAAACCAGGTAAAGACGTCACAAGAAAAGAAAATTACAGACCTATATCCCTCATGAACATAGATGCAAATATCCTCAACAAAATTCTAGCCAATGGAATTCAACAACACATCAAAAAAATAATTCACATGAGCAAGTGGGATTCATACCAGCTATGCAGGGATGGTTCAACATTAGAAAAACAATTAATGGAATCCATCATGGGTTTTATCATGTAAACAAAACAAAAGACAAGAATCACAGGATTTTATCAATTGATGCAGGAAAGGCATTTGACAAAGATCAACATCCATTCATGATAAAAAAAAAAAAAAAACCTCTCAGCAATATAGGAATAGAAGGAAAATTCCTCAACATAATAAAGGACATTTATACAAAGCCAATAGCCAACATCATCCTAAATGGAGAGAGCCTGAAAGCATTCCCCTTGAGATCGGGAACCAGAGAAGGATGTCCTTTCACACCACTTTCATTTAACACTGTGCTGGAGGTCCTAGCCAGAGCAATTAGGCTAGATAAAGAAATAAAGGGCATCCAGATTGGCAAGGAAGAAGTAAAAGTATCTCTATTTGCAGATGACATGATCTCATACACAGAAAACCCTAAGGAATCCTCCAGAAAACTACTGAAACTAATAGAAGAGTCCAGCATAGTATCGGGATACAAGATAAGCATACAAAAATCAGTTGGATTCCTCTACACCAACAAAAAGAACATCAAAGAGGAAACCACCAAATCAGTACCATTTACAGTAGCCCCCAAGAAGATAAAATACATAGGAATAAATCTTACCAGAGGTGTAAAAGACTTATACAAAGAAAACTACAAAGCACTTCTGCAAGAAATCAAAAAAGACTACATAAGTGCTCATGGATAGGAAGACTTAACGTTACAAAAAAGTCTATTCTACCAAAAACGACCTATAGATTTCATGCAATTTCAATCCAAAATCCAATGACATTTTTTAATGAGATGGGGAAACGAATCACCAACTTCATATGGAAGGGCAAGAAGCCCTGGACAAGTAAAGCATTACTGAAAAACAACAAAGCGGGAGGCCTTACTCTACCTGGTTTTAGAACCTATTATACTGCCACAGTAGTCAGAACAGCCTGGTACTGGCACAACAACAAATACACTGACCAATGGAACAGAATTGAGAATCCAGACATAAATCCATCCGCATATGAGCAGCTGATATTTGATGACGGCCCCAAAGCAATTAAATGGGGAAAAGACAGTCTTTTTAACAAATGGTGCTGGCATAACTGGATATCCATCTGCAAAAAAATGAAACAAGACCCATACCTCACACCATGCACAAAAATGAGCTCAAAATGGATCAAAGACCTAAATATAAAATCTAAAACGATAAAGATCATGAAAGAAAAAATAGGGACAAAGCTAGGAGCCCTAATACATGGCATAAACAGTATACAAAACATTACAAACAATGCAGAAGAACAACTAGATAAATGGGAGCTCCTAAAAATCAAACACCCATGCTCATCCAAAGGCTTCACCAAAAGAGTAAAAAGACTACCTACAGATTGGAAAAAAGTTTTTAGCTATGACATTTCTAATCAGCGCCTGATCTCTAAAATCTGCATGATAGTGCAAAAACTCAACTACGAAAAGACAAATAACCCAATTAAAAAATGGACAAAAGACACAAACAGATACTTCACTAAAGAAGACATTCAGGTAGCTAACAGATAAATGAGGAAATGCTCACCATCATTACCATTAGAGAAATGCAAATCAAAACTACAATGAGATTCCATCTCACTCCAATGAGGCTGGCATTAATGTAAAATAATAAATGTTGGAGAGGCTGTGGAGAGATTGGAACACTTATACACTGCTGGTGGGAATGTAAAATGGTACAACCACTTTGGAAATCGATTTTGCACTTCCTTAAAAAGCTAGAAATAGAACTATCATACGATCCAGCAATCCCAGTCCTTGGAATATATCCTAGAGAAATAAGAGCCTTTACACAAACAGATATATGCACACCCATGTTAATTGCAGCACTGTTTACAACAGCAAAAAGATGGAAGCAACCAAGGTGCCCATCAACTGATGAATGGATAGATAAATTATGGTATATTCACACAATGGAATACTATGCATCAGTGAAGAACATTGATGAATCTGTGAAACATTTCATGGAGAAATCTGGAAGTGAGTGAAATTAGTCAGTTGCAAAAGGACAAATATTGTATAAGATCACCACTATAAGAACTTGAGAAATAGTTTAAACAGAGAAGAAAATATTCTTTGATGGTTATGAGATGGAGGAGGGAAGGAGAGTAGAAGAGGGGTACTCACTAATTAGATAGTAGATAAGAACTACTTTAGGTGATGGGGAAGACAACACACAATACAGGCGAGGTCAGCACAACTGGACTAAACCAAAAGCAGAGAATTTTCCTGAATAAACTGAATGCTTTGAAGGCCAGTGTAACAGGGGCAGGGGTTTGGGGACTATGGTTTCAGGGGACATCTAAGTCAATTGGCATAATAAAATCTATTAAGAAAATATTCTGCATCCCACTTCAGAGATTGGCATCTGGGGTCTTAAACGCTAGCAAGCAGCCATCTAAGATGTATCAATTGGTCTCAACCCACCTGGACCACAAGAGAATGAAGAACACCAAGGACACAAGGTAATTACAAGCCCAATAGACAGAAAGGGCCACATAAACCAGAGACTACATCAGCCTGAGACCAAAAGAACTAGATGGTGACCAGCTACAACCAATGACTGACCTGACAGGGAACACAACAGAGAACCCCTGAGGGAGCAGGAGAGCAGTGGGATGCAGACCCCAAATTCTCATAAAAAGACCAGACTTAATGGTCTGACTGAGACTAGAAGGACCCTGGTGGTCATGGCCCCCAAACCTTCCGATGGCCCAGGACAGGAACCATTCCCAAAGCCAACTCTTCAGACAGGGATTGGACTGGACGATGAGATGCAGAGGGATGCTGGTAAGGAGTGAGCTTCTTGGGTCAGGTAGGCACTTGAGACTATGTTGGCATCTCCTGCCTGGAGGGGAGATGAGAGGCTAGAGGGGGTTAGAAGCTGATGAAATGGACACAAAAAGAGACAGTAGAGGGAGGATGTGGGCTGTCTCATTACAGGGAGAGCAATTGGGAGTATGTAGCAAGGTGTATATAAGTTTTTGTGTGAGAGACTGACTTGATTTGTAAACTTTCACTTAAAGCACAATAAAAATTAAGAAAAAAAGAATCAACTGCTAAAGCTAAAATAATAACAATGTAGCATTGGGTTTATAATATATAGAGAAATAAAGTATATTCCTTCAATAGCTCAAAAGCCAGGATGAGAGAAATGGAAATATATTATTACAATGCTTTTAAACTATATGTATGTGAAGCAGTGTAGTATCACTTGAAGGTAGACTTTGTTAAATTAAGAACACATATTATAAACCTTAGAGCAACTACTAAAATAACACAACAAAGAGTTATAGCTAGTAAAGTGCAAATCATAAAAAAAAAAACATTTAATTCAAAAGAAGGCAGAAAAATAGGAAACTAGGAACAAAAGAAGAGATGGGAAAAAAAAGAGTAAGAAATGTACTCAAATCTAAGCATATCTATAATCACATTAAATTTAAATAGTGTGACACCCAATTAAAAAGCAGAGTATGCCAAATTAGATTTTAAAAAAAGTGATACCAACTATTTATTTCCCTCAATAAATACATTTTAAATATAAAGATACAAATAGGTTAGAAACAAAAGGATGAAAAAGATATGCCATGCTAACTCTGGTCAAAAGACAGCTGAACTGGGTACATTAACATCAAGCAGTGTAGATTTCAAAACAAAGAATGTTATCAGGGATAGAGAAATTCATTTCATAAAGATAAAGAGGTTAATTAATTAGGAGGACATAACAATCCTAAATTTTCATTCACCTTAATAACCAAGATTTAAAATACATGAAGCAAATACTGCAAGAATAGATAAACTTATTATCATAGTCAGAGGTTTTAACACCCCTTTTTCAGTAATCAAGATAATAAATAGATTTCTTAAAAAATAGAATACTATCAACACTTCAGCATTATCAACCAAATTGATTTAATTGACATTTATAGAACACTCCAACCAACAACAGAAAAATTCACATTCTTTTGACATATATATGAATCAATTACCAAGATAGACCATATTCTGGATAATAAAGCAAGCCTCAATAACTTAATAAGAATTCAAGTCACACAAAATATGTTCTCTGAACATAGTGAAATTAAATTAGAAATCAATAATAAAAATACCCAAAATTCCCCAATTTGAAAAATCCCCAAATATATGGACAAAAATATAGTAGATATTTTGAATCTTCAATAAAAACTAAAAAAAAAAGAAAGAAAGAAACTATCAAAACGTGTGGTATACAGCTAAAGCAGTACATAGATGGAAATTTATAGCACTAAATGTCTATTTTAGAAATGAAAAAGCACTCAAATCAATGACTTCAACTTCTATCTTAAGAAACTAAAACAAAGAAGAGCAATTGAAACCCAAAGTGAGCAAAAGAATAAAGAAAATAAAGATGATAAATCAATGAAATAGTAGACAGTAAGCTATAGGAAAAAAACCAGTGCAACTGAAAAACCTTTAACCTGACTCATCAGAAAGGCATAAGAGAGAGAAAGCAGAACTTAGAAATACCAGGAAAGCATGTAGTGACATCACAACAGATACTACAGATATTAAAAGTGGTGGCATCACTACCGATGCTACAGACATTAAAGGAATAACAAGGGACTATTTTGAAGAACTCTATTCCAAAAAGTTTGACAAACAAAAAAGGCAAAGAATAAGCAAACCACAAATATCACCCTAAAAAAAATAAACCCACTGCCATCAAGTAATAGTGACCCTATAGGACAGGGTAGAACTGCCCCATAGGATTTCCAAGGCCATAATTTTTATTGAAGCTGACTGACACACCTTTCTCCCATGAAGTGGCTAGTGGGTTTGAACTGCTGGTCTTTCAGTGAGCAGCCAATCTCTTTAACCACTGTGCCACCGGGGCTCCTAATATCACCCGGTTGTTAGATGCCATTGAGCCTGTTTCAACTCATAGAAACTCTACGCACAACAGAAAGAAAAACTGCTTGGTCTTGCACCATCCTCATAAATGTTGTTATGCTTGAGCCCATTGTTGCAGCCACTATGTCAGTCTATCTTGTTGAGGGTCTTCCTCCTTTTTGTCGACCCTTTACTTTGCCAAGCATGATGTTCTTCTCCAGGAACTAATGCTTCCTGATAACATGTCCCAAATACATGAGATGAAGTCTCGCCATCCTCACTTCTAAGGAGCATTCTGGCTGTACTTCTTCCAAGTCAGATTTGTTTGTTCTTTTGGCAGTCCATGGTATATATTCAATATTCTTTGCCAACACCATAATTCAAAGACATCGATTCTTCTTTGGTCTTCTGTATTCATTGTCCAGCTTTTGCATGCATATGAGGCAATTGAAAACACGATGGCTTGGGTCAGGTGCACCTTAGTCCTTAAAGTGACATCTTTGTTTTTTAATACTTTAAAGAGGTCTTTTGCAGCAGATTTGCCCAATGCAATGTGTCCTTTGATTTTTTGACTGCTACTTCTATGGGCATTGCTTGTGGATCCAAGTAAAATGAAATCCTTGACCACTTCAATCTTTTCTCCATTTATCATGATATTGTGTATTGGTCCTGTTGTGAGGATTTTTGTTTTCTTTCTGTTGAGGTATAATCTGTACTGAAGGCTGTGGTCTCTGATCTTCATCAGTCAGTGATCCAAGTCCTCTTCACATTCAGCAAGCAAGGTTGTTAATGAGTCTTCCTCCAATCCTGATGCCATGTTCTTCTTCATATAGTTCAGCTTCTTGGAATATTTGCTCAGCGTACAGATTGGATAAGTATGGTGAAAGGATACAACCCTGACGCACACCCTTCCTGACTTTAAACCACGCTGTATCCCCTTGTTGTGTTCAAATGACTGACCCTTGATCTGTGTATAGATTTCTCATGAGCACAATTAAGTGTTCTAGAATTCCCATTCTTCACAATATTATCCATAATTTCTTATGATCCAAACAGTTAAATGCCTTTGCATAGTCAATAAAACACAGGTAAACATCTTTCTGGTATTCTCTGCTTTCAGCCAGGATCCATCTAATATCAGCAATGATATCCCTCATTCCAAGTCCTCTTCTGAATCCAGCTTGAATTTCTGGCAGTTCTCTGTTAATGTAGTGCTGCAACCATTTTTGACTGATTTTCAGCAAAATTTTACTTGTGTGTGATATTAATGATATTGCTTAATAATTCCTGCATTCTGTTAGATCACCTTTCTTTAGAATAGGCATAAATATGGGTCTCTTCAAGTCAGTTTCAAATATCTTGGCATAGACAAGTGAACACTTTCAGCACTGCATCCATTTGTTGAAACATCTCAAGTGGTATTCCATTAATGCCTGGAGCCTTGTTTTTGGCAAATGCCTTCAGTGCAGCTTGGACTTCTTTCTTCAGTGCCATAGGTTCTTGATTATATGTTACCTCCTGAAATGACTGAGTGTAGATCAGTTCTTCTTGGTACGATGACTCACTATTCTTTCCATCTTCTTTTGATGCTTCCTATATCATTTAATATTTTCCCCCATAGACTCTTTCACTATTGCAACTTGAGGCTTGAATTTTTTCTTCCGTCCTTTCAGCTTGAGAAATGCCGAGCAAGTTCTTCCCTTCTGTGTTTACAATTCCAGGTCTTTGCACATGTCATTATAATGCTTTACTTTTTCTTCTTGAGCCACCTTTTGAAATCTTCTGTTAAGCTCTTTTACTTCATCATTTCTTCCGTTCATTTCGCAAAGCTGCATGATGTTCAAGAGCAGGTTCAGAGTCTCTTCTGACGTCTATTTTGGTCTTTTCTTTCTTTCCTGTCTTTTTAATGACCTCTTGCTTTCTTCATGTATGATGTCCTTGATGTCATTCCACAACTTGTCTGGTCTTTGGTCATTAGAGTTCAATGCATCAAATCTATTTTTGAGATGGTCTCTAAATTCAGGTGATATATACTCAAGATTGTACTTTGGCTCTCATGGACTTGTCCTAATTTTCTTCAGCTTCAACTTGCATATGAGCAATTAAGGATCTATTAAGGTGATTTAATATCACCCTAGAAGATGTAAATCACCTTAGTAGTCCTATCTGTATTTTTAAAATTCCATTTATAGTTAAAGACCTTCCCACAATGAAAATTCCAGACTCAAATGGATTTATTTACTAGGAAATTTTAAGAATAGTTTAAGAAAGTAAACACATTGATTCTATACAAACTCTTAGAGGAATTTGGAGAAAAGAAAAGGGTTACTTCCCAACTCATTCTATGGTCCCAGCATTACTCTGATACCAAAACCAGACTATGACTTGGTGAAAAAAGAAAACTTAGACCAATATCATTATGGATACACATGCAAAAAAAAAAAAACCAATATTTTAGCAAAAAGAGTCCAAACCAAAAAAACCAAACCCATTGCCATCTAGTCAATTCCGACTCATAGCAACCGTATAGGACAGAGTAGAACTGCCCCACAGGGTTTCCAAGGAGTGGTTGGTGGATTCTAACTGCCGACCTTTTGATTAGCAGCCAAGCTCTTAACCATCCCACCACCAGGGCTCCAAAATGAATCTAATAATAAATAAAAAGGATATTACAGAATCACCACATATAATTTATACAAGGATTGCAAGATTGGCTTAACATTAAAAAATCAATCAACGTAATTCAGCAGCAGCAGGAACTATGATGCTAAAAGTAGCGCTTCTACATAATCCCAGAGTCAAGAACACCCAGCTCCAAGCTAAAATAGGAATAATAAAGTCAAGTAACTACATAAGATAGTTGTAGAGATTATTTATTTGACAGACATTTTTAAGTGCTTGCTGCACACCAGGCTCTGCATTAAGTGCTTTGCTTTGCTTAGCTCACTCATACCTCAAATCAGTCCACTGAAGTAAGTACTATTATTGTCCCCATTTTACAGAATAGAAAACCAAAGTCCAGAAGAGTTAAATTCCTTGCCCAAAGCTAAAATTAAATAAATAAAGTTATATAAAACATCTAGCAGGGCCTGGCACACAGCAGTCTTACTCAGTGACTGAGAGCACCAACTCTCAAGTCAGATCAAACTGCATTCATATTCAATTACTAGTTATGGGAAATTCAGCTTCTGTAGCTTAGTTTTCTCATTGGGAAATCAGGAATATTAATGCCTAATTTAAAGGATTCTTTGTATAATGTAAATATACATAAAAACATAGAATGGTGCCTGATATGTAATAAATTCTTAAAAAATGATAATTATGTTAGTTGCCTCTTGGCTTGTGCAGTTTTTTTTATACGGTATCAAAAGGATAGATTTATGACTATACATTTGACAAACTAATAAAACTGCATACAACAAAGAGTAAACTTTACGCAAATAAAGAAAAAAATCAAATCAATATGTCAGATGAACCCATGATGGAATGCAGACTATAACAATTTAATCTAACTGTATTACAAATGTGTGACACAACCTGAGCAAAAGATGTTGAGGGAAAGCATGTGACAGTGTGGACTAAATCCTAGTACAACCTACTTGTGAACTTGTCAGGATGGCAGTCATGTTCTCACTTACTATGCCACTGAGGGTGAGAAAGAGGCCTTTTTTCCAAATGATACTCATCATTTGTGCCCTGAGAAATTCTGGTCTTATCAGTGATTCCTCTCAAGCCATGTATGGACTTCTCAAAACCTCACACTGCCCTGTGGGGGAGACCTGATGTTGCTTTTCTCCTCCTGGTCAGACGTCACAAGCCAGTGCTTGTCCACTTTAAGTCTTTTCTTCCCTTGAGCATCCTCATCCTATCTTGGTGATTTGAAGCTCTCAAGAGAAATGGTTCAGAGCTGTTGGTTATACACTGTCCCCTTTGGAGTAGATAGAATTATTTAATGCATTGTTTTATTATGGTTAAGAGCACTGCTTAGAAGCCATTTAACTGGCTTCAAATCCTTCCTCTGACAAGTACCAGATCTCCATTTACACACGTGTTAAATGGTGATGATAACTGTACCTACTTCATGGGTAATTTTGAGGATTAAAGGGGGAAGCTATACATAAATCACTTAACACAGTCCTTTGGTAAGGAAGAAATTTTCAACAAATGTTTGCCATGTGTTTGGTTATTGTTATCACTATTGCATTTTTTCAGCTTACAGAGCCCTTTCACGTTTGTTGTATCCTTGGACACAGCCTGGAGAATGACCAGGTTTGTCCTCGTGTGGAGTTGAGGAATGGACTCTGAGGTGAAATGGCTTAACTTCACTAAGTGGTCACAGCTGGCAAAACCAAAGCCTGAATCCTGATTCCTGATTCCAGAATGGATATTAATGCTACTATTTTGATGTCTCTTTGAACACTCTATTCTACAGTCCAACAGAACAGGTATTGCAGGTGCTATTGTGGAGGCTACAATTCACTTCAATTCATCCCCACAATCATGTACTGAAAGCAATTACGTGTTCAGAAAAGTGGTAGCCCTTGAACAAGTGTACTTTTATAATAAAGGACTTCCACATTGGGATGGCAGGTCAGAGTAGCTAAGGAACCAGTCTTTGGAATTAGGCCTGGCTTCAAATCAGTTCTCTGCCACTAACCACCTATATGGCCCTACGCACACTCATTGATCTCTGTAAGTTTCAGTTTCTTCATCCATAAAATAGGGAAAGCAATAATACCTACCTCTTCTAAAGAATGAAGCATAATGCAGGCACAGAGAAATTCTGAATAAATGTTAACTATTATCTTTTTTTTTTTTATTATCATTATCAAGAAACCCTGGTGGCACAATGGTCAAGTGTTCAGCTCCTAACCTGAAGGTTGGCTGGTTTGAGCCCACCCAGTGGCTCTGCAGGAGAAAGACCTGGTGGTCTTCATCTGTAAAGATTACAGTCTATAAAACCCTATAGCACAGTTCTACTTTGTCACATGGGGTCACTATGAATCAAAATTGACTAGGCAGAACCCAACAACAATATTATTGCTAGCTTTCAACCTCAAATTGGTACCCACTTGTCTTAGGCTGGGCTCTCTAGAGAAGAAAATCAGTAAACCATATAAATACATATACAAAGAAATTTTATATCAAGAAAATTGTTCACATGATTGTAGAGGCTGAAATTTCCCAAGTCTGTAGATCAGGATAGAGGCTTCTCCTGACTTACGTAGCTGCAGGGGCTGGAAAACCCAAGATCAGCAGTTCAGAGAGCAGGCCTCTTGCTCACAGGCTGTGAAGATCAACGAATCTTAAGATTGGCAGATAAGCTGTTAGCTCAAGTTCCAAGAACTAGGGGTCAGACGAACAGGAGGCAGCTGCAAGATCCAGTGCAGACAAAAGCCAGAATGTCCACTTATATTTGGACATAGGCCAAATGCCCAAGGAAACTGCCTTTGAACTGATTGGCTACTCAGCAGATCCCATCATGCGGGTGGTCACAAACACTGAGAATCATGACCCAACCAAGCCGACACACAGTCTTAACCATCACAGTTCACCCCTTGTCAACTTGGCACCTGTACACATCTCCCCAAACCATACATAATCTCTGAATAAAGACAAGTACAAAGTCATACTTGCACCTACATGACAATTAACGTGTACAACTGAAAACTCACCGGCCCTGTTTGCATCTTATATTTTACAAGTGAAGAAACTGAAAATATTTGATGCACACATAAAAAGCAGAAATACTCAACAGTTACAGTCCTCATTTCTGCAGCTGGCCATGTGGACATAACTGATATTTAGAACTACTTTCTTCCACCACCCATTCCGTATTCCCTTTGCCCTCAGGAAGCATCTCAGCTGGTCGTGGTTCTTTACCTGGTGAGGTGACTCAAACCTTCATTCCCGAAGGGTCTGGGCCATTAATAGTCATGTCAGAATTGGGTTGCTGTAGTTTTCCATTGACTTTAATCACAGAGCATGGCAGTACTAAGATAAGCACTAAGGGATCCCCTGCATTCCAAATATACTCTTTTTTACCTCCGTTACGTAGTATCAATCCAACTTCCTCTTGGTAATCAGGATAAATCACACCAGCCAGTATGGTAACTCCCTTCCTTGCCTGTTGATCCAGAGGCATAAGAAGCCCAAAGGGGCCAGGTGACATTCATAGCTTCCAGTTCAACGAAATCAGTGATGTGTCACCAGGTGGGGAGCATTCCTCCCTTTGGAACTAAGACCTCTAGACCTGCAGAGCATAAGGTTGCAGGGAAAGGAATCAAAAATCTTTTGAGTGGGCCACTAGGGGTAATAATGAGTGGTGCCACTCTCATGTCCACCTGGACCCATGAGTCCCGGCTATGGGCAAAATACCACCATATATTGGATGCTGGTTTAGAGCATATACAGCCACCTCCTGGAGAACATTGCCCCAACCCTGCAGGGTATTGACCCCTAGCTGGTGCTGCAATTGTGTCTTTAGGAGACCATTCCATCTTTCTATCAAGCCAGCTACTTCAGGATGATGAGGAGCATGGTAAGACCAGTGAATTCCATAAGCATGGATTCACTGCCGCACTTCATTTGCGGTGAAGTGAGTCTGTTTATCAGAGGCAATCCTGTGTAGGATACCATGATGGTGGATAAGGCATCCTGTAAGTCCACAAATGGTAGTTTTGGCAGAAGCATTTTGTGCACGGAAGGCAAATCCATATCCAATGCAAGCATCTTTTCCAGTAAGGGCCAAACACTGCCCTTTCCATGATGGAAGTGGTCCAGTGTAATCAACTTGCCACCACGTTGCTGGCTGATTAACTGGAGAGATGGCACCATATCAGGTATTCAGTGTTGGTCTCTGCTACTGGGAGATTGGACACTCTTCAGAGGCTGTAGCCAAGTCAGCCTTGGTGAGTGGAAGTCCATGTTGCTGGGCCCATGCATAACCTCCAACCCTGCCACCATGGTCACTTTTTTCATGGGCCCATTGAGCATGACAGGAGTAGCTTGGGAAAAGAGGATGATTGATTTCCACAGAACACGTCTTCCTCTCCACTTGATTGTTAAAACCATCTTCTGCTGAGGTCACCCCTAGGTAAGCATTAACATGAGACAAATATCTTCACTTCTTTGGCCCATCCAGAGAGGTCTATCCACATACCTCTTCCGCATAAATCCTTGTCTCCAATTTTCCAATCATGACCTTTCCAAGTTCCTGACCACCCAGCCAAACCATTGGCCACAGCCCCTGAATCAGTATACAATTGCACATTTGGCTATTTCTCCTTTCAAGCAAAGTGAACAACCAGGTGCACTGCTCAAAGTTCTGCCCACTGGAATGATTTCCCTTCACCACTGTCCTTTAGCGTGGTCCCAGACAGGGGCAGTAGTGATGACGCTGTCCACCTTTGAGGGGTGCCTGCATATCGTGCAAAACCATCTGTAAAACAGGCACAAGTTTTCTCTTCTTCAGTCAATTGATCATAAGGAACTCACCATGAGGCCATAGGTGCAGACTGGGGGATAGAAGGTAATGTAACAGGAGCGGAGACTAGGGTCATTTAGGCCACTTCCTCATGCAATTTTCTTACGCCTTCAAGATCTGCTCAGGCCAGATCTCATATATACCACTTCCATTTAATGAAGGAGTGCTGCAGTGCACATCCAACTTTGACTCTGTGGGGCAGATAACACCCAGTTCATGATGGGTGGCTCTGAAACAGCAGCTGCAATTGGAGTCACAACCTGGTTAAGTTTTTGATAATCTACTGTCATTCTCCAAGATCCATCTCTTTCTTGCACAGGCCAAATAGGCAAGTTGAATGGGGATGTAGTGGGAATCACCACCCCTGCATTCTTCAAGTCCTTGATGGTGGCAGTAATCTCTGCAGTTCCTCCAGGAATGTAGTATTGCTTTTGGCTTACTATTTTCCTAGGTAGGGGCAGTTTTAATGGCTTCCACTTGGCTTTTCCTACCATAATAGACTTTACTCTATTTGTCAGAGATCCAATGTGGGGGTTCTGCCAGTTTTTGAGTATGTCACCCTGATTATGCATTCTGGAACTGGGAAAATCACTACAGGATGGGCTTGGGGACCCACTGGTCTTACTGTGAGATGGACATAGGCCAAGGCTCCGTTAATAACCTGACCTCCGTATGTCCCCACTCTGACTCGTGGGCCACAGTGATGTTTTGGGTCACCAGGAATTCAAGTCAGTTCAGAGTCAGTGTCCAGTAATCCCCCCAAAATCTGATTATTTTCTTTTCCCCTGTGAACAGTCACTCTCGTAAAAGGCCATAGATCCTTTTGGGGAAGGCTGGGAGACAGATTAGCAATATAAACTTTTGGCAGTGTATTGGAGGCCTTCCTCAAGGGGGCCCAGCCTCCTCCTCATTCAAGAGGTTGTGGATCTTTAAACGCGCTCAAGTCTGGAAATTGATTGAGGGACCATGACTCTCTATTCTGGCGATTCAAGTTAGACTCCTGCTCACCTGACCTAGAATTCATCTGTTTGTACAGTTCAAATAAGTATTTAGTAGATTTCCTATCTATTTCACCCCTAGGGACACCATGACTAAGTAGCCAATACCATAAGTACATACAATTCAGGCTGTTCTGATTACTGCTTTGATTTCACTGTCCATTACTGTAACCAGCCCACCTTACCTTTGTCGACTGAGTGTAGCCAATGGCCCCCACTACTACGGGGTCCAATCAGCTGCATTGTAGTTACGTGTCTTAATTCAGTTAGGGCAGTTCCCATTGTCAAGTCTGATTTACATAAGATACCAATCACAGCAGTCTTCAAGGATGCTGGAGCTCCCTTCACAAATTTGTTCCTCACAGTTGTGGTAAAAAGTATGTCCTCTGGGCATTCCGTGTGTGGATCTGTGGGCCTAACCTGATAAATCCACTCTAAAATGCTGATTTCCCTAAGCCTTTGGATACCTTCTTCTACAGTACACCAAGGCAGGTCTCATACTTTAACTTGGTTTAGTGTAGGCCACCGTAAAATCCATGCTTCGGTAACCCAGCCAAACAAACTATTAGATCCTTTCCTAAATTCTTGAGCTGAAACATTGAATGAAGAATCTGTGTTTACTGGATCCATATCAATAAACTCAGACTGATCCATCTTTATGTTCTTTGCACCATTATCCCACACCCTTAATAGGCATTCCCACACATATTTCCCAGGTTTCTCTTTATACATATTAGAAAAGTCAAGTAGTTCTTTCAGAGCGTAGCCTTCCTCCTCCTGGGTCACACTTAGTACTTCAGCTTTTGGGGCTCACTGGGATTTAAGTACTGGGTTTGTTTGTTTGTTTGTTTGTTTGTTTGTTTATAGGTCTAGAAGCCAGAATCAGTAGTGTGGAATTGTTTTGAGAACATTCAGCATTGTCTTGTAAAGCATCTGCCTCAGGCAATGCCCCAGGCAATGACTCAGGCAAGGGCTCTTTAAAGGCAGCTGGGCTAGGACTAATCTCATTAGATGGGAGTGGAGAGGCTAATGATTTTTCTGGATAGGGTGGTGTAGCAGACAAACATGAAGTAAGCTCTTCAAATGGGAGTGGTTCTGTTGGCAGGAGTGATTCAATGGAATTTAGGGGCCTAGTGTCTCTAGCTTCCTGATTATCTGCCCATATGTCCCCATTCCAAGTTTCAGGACCTCATTTCTTCCCAATCAATGTCCTCACTTTAACTTCAGACACCTCTTGATGTTGGCAATTGAGCTGGAGTTTCAATTCAGCCACTCTTACAATAAGACTCTGAGTTTCGTTTTTGGCAATATCAGCAAATAAGGCTTTCTTTCAAAGCACAAGTGGAAATTTTGAGGCTGTTTATGTGACACTTGAGCTTTGACTCTGAAGCCCTGAGCACATCTCTTTCTTTCACCAGTTTGTGTAGCAAAGGTAGGAGCAATCAACCAAGCAGCTTCCTTAAACTTCTCATTCTGACAAAACTGTACAAAGATATTACACATGTGTTCACCTACAGCCTTTCCTTTAACCAATACCTGACTATTGGTGGTGATATTTTGCATATTTGTATCACCATCTCATGGCATGGATTAGCTGTGCCCTCTTTACTGTTAGAATCAGAGTCATCAACATCTTTAAGACTAACCGAACTTGAGAACCAATTTAGAAAACTCATCCTTACAGTTTTGTTTCTCTAGAATGATTCTTGTTACCAAATGTCTTAGGCTGGGTTCTCTAGAGAAGCAAAACCAGTAAAGCATATAAATACATATATAGAGAGATTTTATATCAAGGAAATTGCTTACACAATTGTAGAGGCTGGAATGTCCCAAGTCCATGTATCAGGATAGAGGCTTCTCCTGATTCACATAGCTGCAGGGGCTGGCAAGCCCAAGATCGGCAGGTCAGAGAGCAGGGTTCTTGTTCACAGGCTGTGAAGATCAACGGATCCCAAGATCAGAAGATAAGCTCCTAGCTCAAGTTCCAAGAACCGGAGGTCAGACAAACAGGAGGCAGCTGCAGGATCCAGTGCAGACAAAAGCCAGAACATCCACTTATATTCACATACAGGCCACATGCTCAAGGAAACTCTCTTTCAACTGATTAGCGGCTACTCACAGCAGATCCCATCATGGGGGTGATCACATATAAACACTGAGAATCATGGCCCAGCCAAGTTGACACACAATCTTCGCTATCACACCACTGCTCTTGGGGTAAAGACCGAACACTTAATATGGCCAACAAAGCCCTGCAGGAGTCTATCTATCTGAACATCGCACTTTCCTCATTACACACCAGCTACATTAGTGAGATGACTATGTAACTTCTCATGCAAGCAGAAACACTTTAGAAAGTGCAAGAGGGATCTCCTCATAAGTACTCTGGGATTAAGCAAGGGCAAATAGAGACATATGGCCACCCTACACATTGACTTCCTTTCCATCCCTGGTGGCTTGGACCAAACTCACAACTTCCTGCGTGCTCCTTTACTTAACCAAAATGCCCTTCCCTCCCTCTTCACTCAGCTACCTATTACTCGTCCTTCGAGCCTCAGGTAAGTGATGCTTCCTGTTATAGACCCTACCAGCACTCTATGTTCCTTTCTCATAACACTTGTCACTATTTTCTTTAAACTATTACCTGTATCAAGATTGGCTTATATCTATCTCTACCACTAGGCTATAAGATCCATGAGCAAAGGTCACAGCTATCTTATTCACCACTATATCCCAAGTTTTTAGCAGTTATGAGATGAATGAAAGAATGAATAAGTAAAATTATTATCACATTTGACTTTCGTAGTAACTCTGTAAGATGAAAAACTATCATCATCCCAGTTTTATAGATGGAGAAGTTAACCAACTTGCCCAAAGTTATACAGTGAGTGGATCAGTGAGTAAGTAGATGGTTCTCTGACCCAGGATAAGACTCCTGGCTTAGTGTGTTCTGCTATTCCACATTGCCTCCTAATACTCAATATCCAGTTCTTCATCCAAGTCTTCTGGATCTGAACAACTTAACTTCTACAGCTAATAGCTAACAAATGCAAAAGAAATCTCTCTAAGCCTGGGAAAGCCCTCTTTACTTCCCTTTTTAGGAGTGGCCTTTGGAAAGGAAGCATACTTCAAATAGATACAAGAAATAAACATTTTCACTAGATTGAATGTAGCCTATTCCAGTGATTGTTTAGATTAAAACCCCAGGGCAGAGTCCTGGCCGACCTCATCTCTGTGTGCTACAACAGAATACCACCAGGTTCAGGCCATACTCATGGGCCTCAGTCCAGCAGAAGCACATAAGGAAATGGCTCAAAATCTCAATGCTCCAAGGTAGCTCTGATGACTGAAAATCAAGAGGCCTTCTGAACTTAGGGGAGAGATCAGTCAACCAAATGCTCCACTGTCCACTGGAGATTACACACAAGGCAATTCCAGATTTCTCAAATAGAATGCTATTCTCTAAAGCATACAGCTTTATATTTTTCAAAGTGCTCCCAAAACCAGCTGTGTCTGTCTTTATTCTATAAACTAAGAAAGGGTGTGGGAACAGGTAATGAAGCAAAAATGGTTAAGATCATGAGATTTGGAGGCAGACAGGTTTGAAACCCATTTCTGCCGCTTTCTAAATATGCAACTTTGATTAAGTCGCTGAGCTCCTGTTAGCCTCAATGTCCTCATCTATAAAATGAGGAGAATAGTAACACATACAGGGACATCACAGAGTCTACCAAAATCCAAAAAAACAAACCCACTGCCTTAGAGTCAATTCTGACTCATAGTGATCCTATAGGACAGAGTAGAACTACCCCATAGAGTTTCCAAGGAGCTCCTGGTAGATTCAAACTACTGACCTTTTAGTTAATAGTCATAGCACTTAACCACTATGCCACCAGGGTTTCCTCATGGAGTCTATAGGGTGATATATATAAAGTGCCTGATTCATATGTTCAATATTAATTCTCCTTAAGTCAAAAATTTCTGGATCCTGTTTTGTTGAGTGAGATTTCTTTATAGTGAGGTCCACCAGCAACTTCTGTCTCCTTACTGCATCTCCATAGTTGAACAGCAGGCTCAATAAATATTTGTGAGATGAATCAACAAGCTAGTGAATCTCTGTCCTACTGTGGTCCCGAGAAGACTTTCCCTCTCTCCTGGTTCAGGGCCTAAACACTTCTGTCAGGGATTGATGGATCACAAACCAGCAGATTTGCCAATGCCTTTAGAGAAATCTGGTTTAAAAGAAAGTCTTTGAGGGCAAATTGGTGGGGGTACAGGAGAGGCAGGCTGGGTCCTGATGAATCCCACCCACAGCCTGACAGGGCGAATGGCAGCCACATCAAATCAGGTCTTGGAGGAGGCACTCAGGGAGTTCTCACTTACAAGTCTCCCATACCTGTCTTTCTGTCCACAGCAGACACTGCCTCTGATTGGGGAGGCCCGAGTCAGGAGACCTGGGGGTTCTGCTGATTGGAGTCAGCATGCTGGGCTGTCATCTGGGAAGAGGGGGATATTAAATTCATGGGTCATGTTGACAGGGGACATAGGGTGGGGGAAGGAGCACTCAGAAGAGGGGGAAACCCAGCGTGGGACAAAGCTGTGAGGAGCAACTTGTTTGGCCTTGGGCAGGGTGATCCCTTGAGCCAGATTAACGGTCCTGTGATTCCCATTTTGTTTCAAATTGCACTAAGTGACAGATGATAAACATTAGCCCTCGGTACTCACTCAAATATTCAGCCTAATAAAGAAATGGACAATTTTTTTTCCTTATTATTTTCATGTATTCTTGATGTTATACGATACTTTGGTTTTTGAAAAATGAATATCCTGTGCTGTCTATCTAGGAAGAGGAAAAGAAATTGAAACTTATTAAACACAGGCCTGTACATGTACATTTGCCATTTCATTCATTCCTTTGAGGGGTGGGCATGGATATTTCCCAAATTAGAGATAAGCAAAGAGGGAAAGACAAGTGACTAACTTGCCAAGTCACCTCACAAGATAATAACAGAACCAGAATTTCAACTCAAAGTTTCTCAACTCCAAAATGCAACCAGTCCGTGCTCTGCCCACTTCACTTCGCCTCCAGAAATCCGTAACAGAGGGAGTCGGTTTGGCCCATTGATACTTGCAGATAATATGTATATGTTTTTCACTGGTTAATTTTTTCATTAACTTGTTTCTTTCAATATGTTTTATTCAGGATCCTGTTGAGCTTCTTAGGCTGTATCTTCAGGTCAATTGTGTTTGATCCTAAGTGTCATGAGGAGCTCCAGCCCAGCTGGTTCCTGGATGAGTCCCTCCTAGATCCCACCCTAGGCATGGTCCATTACAGGACCCATCAAGATGCACCTTCTCCTAGATTCTGAGAGCCAAACAAACCTGGAGGTTCTCATTTTTCAAATTGCTGGAGCTGTCCTAGTTAGCACAGGTGGCAGGAGTGGGGAGGAGAGTTGAAACATAGTGTACCATTTAATAGATGGGGCAGAGAGCTGGGCCAAGGCCCCTTCTGGCTGTGAAGCTCTGTGATTCTGTGAACTGAAGGGACTTACCTGCTTCAAAGTCTGCAATCCCACGCTTTTGTTATCCTAGCCTGTTTTCCATGTTCAAGGACTGTATCCTAGCTTTGGTGCTCTCAGGATAATGATACTGAATTGCAGAATCACAAAGTTGGAAGAGACATTAGGCCATCAAATCCTACCTACCATGCAATATTTGGATCTCGTCTACAACATTCCTGCCAAGTAGTTAACCCTCTACTTACCCTTCTCAAGCAATGAGGACCTCATTCCTTTTTTTTTTTTTGGATAATGTGGCTATTAGAAAGTTCTTCTTTTCCTTTTTCCCTTTAAGTTGTTTGAAGCAGAGGGGAAAATATGAGAAAATGCATGGAAGAAAGAAACAGCCTTATGAATTCAATAAAGAATGAGAACAAGATTTGGAATCAGGAGACTGGGGTTTAAGTTCTAAGTTTCCTACTTCTTAGCTGGTGACTTTGGACTGGCAATTAAACATTTTTGGACTTGAATATTTCTTTGCTCAGCTATAAAATAGGGTAGTAATACATGCCCTCTCTACCCCACGGAGTTGCTGAAATTAAATGAGATCATGAGTAGAGTTACTTTTACAGAGAAAATGACTGTGTACATTTATAATACAATGTTATTATGATTGATAGTCTCCTCTCTACCTTTTCCTACTTTAAACAAGGAAAGAACCAAAGTAGTTAGTTGCATTTTGTTTGTTACTACTTGCAAGGTGAAAGGTTTGACACTATCATAAAATCCAGAGGTAGCCCTGGTCCAAGTTTGCCATTTAGTGCCCCCGAAATGTTGCCAGATGACACCATGCAATTGCCTTAGCCTGACCCCCAAATTTCATTCCTAATCCAGGCATATTCTATGGGTAGAAGGGTGACACTCATGCTGATTTGCATGCAAACTGCCTGGGGCTTGCAATGACAAAGACAGATGTCAACAGGGCGAAACCAACAAATTAATTTTGCCTTATGACCTAAAACAGATGTGGATAAAAGTCTCAGGAGAAAAGAGAGAGGGGAGAAAAGATTATGGCCTTTCCCTGCTGTGCCACAACTCATTCTGTTGCCTCAAGATTACCTATCAATCATGGACCTCAAACCTGTTCTATATCCTAGGAAACCTTTCTGAAACAGGGTTCTCAGGTTATCCAAACTTGAACACCTGTGGATAACTGTGAGTATCATCATTTTTGGAAATGGCCTGCTTGCAAATTTCAAATGCAACAAGCAGTTCTTGATGTAGATGACTTATTAGTTAATCCTCAAAATAATCCTGTGTGGTAAATTTTATCATCCCTATTATTTAGATGAGGAAAGTGAAGCTAAGAGAGGTGAAGGTGCTTATCCAAATTCACAAGGTTAGCAGAACCAAGACTAGAACTAAAGACACTGACTTTAAAATGAAAAGAAATATTAAAGGCAGCCTCTCTTAGATGCGCATTTCAACAAAGATGTCAACATTGATTAAATTCCTTCCCTGTTCAAGTCTTAGAAGTAGAGATAAGAGGGGAAAGGAGTGTCGGTGGAAAAGAATATCCATTCTATTAAGGAAGAGTTCGAGGAGAAGTTTCCTTTCATGAACTGTGCTGTGATTCTCAAGTCTGCCTCTTCAACAAATATTTAATGATACCCACTTGGTGTCAACCAAAGCTCTGGGTGGGGGAAAAAACAGATATTAAATAATACATGACATTACGATCCTTTCAAGTCAATTCCTACCCCCATCCCTTTCCACCGCACACCTACATTCCATACAACAATTTAGCTTCCTTCAATCACTATAAATGGAATTATAGGGTGCATATAACTTTGTATATATCTTCTTTTGCTCAGCATAATGTCTTTTTAGATTGTTCTCTGTAGTTGAATGTCTCAAGAGTTCATTAGTTCTTATTATTGAGCAATAATCAATTTTATGAGTATAACATAATTAGCTTATCCATTTACCTGTTGATGGATATTTGGGTTGTTCCTAGATTTTGGATTTTATGAATAAAGGTGTTATGAGCATTTGTTTACAGGTCTTTATAAGGACATGTGTTTTCATTTCTTATAAGTAAATATTCAGGGGTGGTATTGCTACAGACTATCATATGTGTATGTTTAACTTACATGAAACTGTCAAAGTGTTTTCCAAATTGGTGTACCGTTCCCAACAGAACTTCCCTTTTTTATTAAAGTCTATTGGTGATGAATTCTCTCAGCTTTTGTCTGAAAAATTTTTATTTTACCTTCATTTTGAAAGATATTTTCATTTTCAATATAGAATTCTAGGTCAAAAGGTTCTTTGTTTTGTTTTCCTTTTAACATTTAAAAAGATACTTTTTCCACCCTCTCTGGTTTTCATAGTGTTTGAAAAGAAATCTGTTGACATTCTTATCTTTGTTACTATGTACATTCTTTTTTTTCTTGCTGTTTTTAAGATTTTTTTTTTCCTTGCCACTGGTTTTGAGCACTTTGATTGTGATATACTGTGTTGTAATTGTTTGTGTGTGTGTATGCACATACATGCATTTGTGTGTGCTTTTGTTGCTGCGGTCCTTTGGCCTTATTGGATTTGAGCATTTACATTTTTCTTCAAATTTGAGTGATTTTGGCCATTGTACTTCTGTACCTCTTCTCCGTGCCCCCTTTTTTGTCTTAGGTTACAATTATACATAGGTCATCCTGCTTGATATTATTCCACAGGTCATTGATGCTCCTGTTTTGTTTTTTTCACAGATCTTTTTTTTTCTCACTATGCTTCAATCTAGACTGATTATATTGCTATACTTTCAAATTCAGTTCATTCCTTATTTTTTATTGTATTTAATCTGCTGTTTATCTCATCCACTGAAATTTACATTTCAGATATTGTAATTTTTACATTTAGACTTGTTTTATATCTTCCATTTCTTTCCTTACTCTGCTAGTGTTTTCCTTTTAATTCATGTATAAAGTCATAACAGTTGTTTTAATGCACTTGTCTGCTGGTCCAAAATTATACCTGCCATTTTGGGATCTGTTTTTATTGATTGATTAGCATTTTTTCTCTGGCTAAGGATCGCATTTTCTTGCTTCTTGTTATCTCTTGTAATATATTATTAGAGTCCAGACATCTTAACTGTTGGTCATTGAGCTCCTGGATTTTGCTGTCTTCCTTTAAAGAGTATCGAGCTTTGTTTTGGCCAAACCAAAACCAAACCCACTGCCGTCGAGTCGATTCCGACCCATAGTGACCCTAGAGGACAGAGTAGAACTGCCCCGTAGAGTTTCCAAGGAGCTCCTGGTGGATTCAAACTGACGACCTTTTGGTTAGCAGCCATAGCACTTAACCACTACGCCACCTGGGTTTGTTTTGGCAGACAGGTAAATTGTGGGCCAGACTGATTCCTGAGACATGCTTTTATACTTTTTTAGGGCAGTTCTAGAATAGGCTTTATTGCAGAGATAAGCAGTTGGCTGCTAACCGAAAGGTCAGTGTTTCAAACCCACCAGGCACTCCATGGGAGAAAGGTGTGGCATTCTGCTTCTTTAAAGAAATACAGCCTTGGAAACCCTATGAGGAAGCTCTACTCTGTCCCCTAAGAGGCGCTGTAAGTCAGAATCAACTTGATGGCAATTGGTTGGGTTACGGTATAATCTCTCTGCTGTTTTCTCTGAATGCCCTAGGAGATAATCAAGGCTTCTTCATTTTGATTAGTAGTTTGAATGTTTCTTTGCCTTCTGTGAGCTCTGGGAATTGCTTCAACTACAACTCTTAGTTGTTCTTTGTCTGACTTTTTGCTGTTTTACTTTGCACATGTATGGATTTTTACTCCACAAAGACTCAAGAGAATTCCTAGGCAGATTTCTGAGCTCTTTTTTCTGCATTGCTTCTTTCTCTCCAGCTTCCTGCTACCTCAACTTTTTCATCGCTCATCTTACATCAGAACTAACTTACAATGGAATTGTCAGAACAGAAACTAAGTTTCAAGTCAAGGACTACCTGTACTTTCTGTTTTCACTTCTAATATCTCATTCCTGCCTTGATCTAATGCAAACTAAATTTCACCAGCACCACTCAACTGCCACTGCTAAAACTAAAGATAAATACTGGTATTTCCTCATTCTCAAATTCAACAGAAATACTTCTGTCCCACTTATTTGATTCCTTTGCAGCATTTGATATTGCTAACTCCTTCTTCCTTCTTACAATCCTCAATCCCTTAAAAGAGAGAAAATATAAAATATGGTTAAGAACATACACTTTTGGTCAGATTGCTCTAACCCAAGTTCTATTATTTATATACAAGATCTTGGGCTAGTTACTCGGCTTCCTTGATCCTCACTTTCCTCATATGTTATAAGGACATAATATCTACCTCATAGTATTGCTGAAAGGTTAAAAAAAACAGTATTGCTGAAAGGTTAAATAACATATATTCATGATGTGCTTAGCCAAGTGCCTAGCACGTAGAAGGCACTTTATAAATGATAAAAAAAAAAATAAATGATAGCCATGATTATTATCTTGCTTCTTCTAATTTCCATGACATGATTCATTGCCAGCTACCGCTAGCCAGCTAGTCTCTTTTAAATGTTCCTTTTCCTCTGACCATACTTTAAAACGTATTGTGCCCCATAGTCACAGCCTCTTCTTTTGTTTCATTTGTTTTTTACATTTTAGAGTATTACTTTTAAAAAAATAAGTATTGAGTGGAAACAAAAGAATATTTACAAAATAAATGTAGAAGAAAAAGGAAAAAAAATACAACTAACACTCCTGTTCCTCCACAGTTTTGAAAAATATATCATAATCATCTCTAAAACCTGTGTGCACTCTCAGGTCTTACCTTTACCTTTTCCTTTCAGAGACTACCACTATCCTGACTTTTTTGTTTATCTTTTCCTCACTTCTTCTTCCTCTTCTTCTTCTTCTTTTTTTTAAACCACATATGTTTAGTTTGGGAAGCATTTGAATTTTATATAAAAAGAATCATACTAGATGCTCTCTTTTGAAACTTACCTTTTCCGTTTAACATTATGTTCTTGAGGTTTGTCCACATTGTTTCTGAGGCTCTGTTTCATTATTTTTTACTCCCTCACCATTCCGTTGTGTGAATACTACACAACTTATTAGGCATTCTGCTCTTGATGGATGTTTGGGAGTTTTCTATTTTCTGCTACCATATCAACACTGCTATGAATTTCTTTTATATGAAAATCTTCCCCTTAATTTTCTAAGATCTTTACTAGATAAAATTAAATATTGTTTTTCAAAATGGCTATACCAATTTACACTTCCATTCTCATTGCATGCATACACCAGTTGTTTGGCACTCTTACCAACCCTTGATATTGTCATACTTTCTCAGTGATTTTTCACTCTATCCATTCGCCTTTGGGTTTGCCCAACACTTCTGAGTTGATGTCCACCAAATATTTATCTCCAGCTTGGATCTTTCTCCTAAGCTCCAGATGCATATATTCAACACCTGTTTAATATCACCTCCTGGTTGTTTTCAGGCACAGCAAATACAACATGTCTGAAACTGCACATGTCTTTTTCAGTGAATTGCACCATTTTTACCCAGTCATCCGAACCAGAAACTAAGTGATTATTCTTCCACTTCATCCTACATCACATCAGTCACCGAATCTTTTTGAGTCTACCTCCTAAATACTGCGTGTCATGGACTGGACTGTGTCTCCCAAAAATATGTGTCAACTGTCTAGGCCATGATTCCCAGTATTGCGTGGTAATCCTCCATTTTGTTATGTGCTGTAAATCCTAGTCTCTATACCTGTGGTTATGGTCCCATTTGGGAGTGAGTTGTCCATTATGTTAATGAGACAGGATTAATTTATGTTAATGAAGGTCAAGTTATGTTTGTTGAGGATTAGGATGGATGCACCACCCTTGCTTGAGTCACACCTTTTATCTTACAAGAGATAAAAGGCAAGAGAAGCCAGCAGTGCAGAGGAGGTGGAGTGGAGCACATCTTTTGGACCAGGGTTCCTGTGTTGAGGATCTCCTAGACCCTAGACTGATGCCAAGACATATGGAGGTCTCCAACAAACACTGGGCCCACAGATGTTGAAGGGAGACAAGGACCTTCCTCCAGAGCTGACAGAGAGAGAAAGCCTTCCTCTAGAGCCAAGGCCCTGCATTCAGACTTCTAGCCTCCTAACCTATGAGAGAACATATTTCTGTTTGTTAAAGCCATCCACTTGTAGCATTTCTGTTATAGCAGCACTAGATAATTAAGTTGCCTCTTGAATCTACTTCCTCTGTTCCATATGATGTTCATTGATATTTTCGGTGCTCCTTTTTCAGGACTCATAGTAAGATTGTACGTCCCTATCCCATGAAGCTGGGAAGAACACGTGACTTGTTTGATCAATGAAATGTATGCACACTTGACATATGTCACTGCCAGGCAGAAGCTATAAGGTTCAGTGCATGATTCACCACAATTCTTTCACCCTGCCACAATGACTGGCAACATTGCATCTGGTGGAGGGTCTATCAGCCTCAATTCTGAGTGAGAACAACATGTAGCAGAACTCACCTTACATGGAATCAACATACACCATATATAAAAAATGTATCTTTGCTGTTTTAAGCCGCTGGAATTTTGGAGGTATTTGTAACTACAGCTTTACCTAAGCATTCTGACAAACATACCCTTCTTTCTCTCTTCATGACTTCTGAACGTGTTAAAGCAGCAGAGCTGGAGAATTTTACAGTTTCCTTGGCATTCACTGCTATAATACTTGATTGTGTGTGTGTGTGTGTGTGTGTGTGTGCAATTTCCTGAATAAGTTCTTATGCTGCCATAAAAATAATAACCTTTGAATGCCCAGCTTCAGAGTGTGTTGAGTTCTTTCCAAGTGGCATTAGTTGAGGTTTTGGCACTTTCTCCCAGAGTACAGTCATTTTCTATCTGCATAAAAGGCAGCTGTTATCTTCTTTCCAAAGCCATCAAATCCCAAAATAGTATGTTAGGAGTAGGCTAATATCTTCCTGGCAAGTCCAGAGTTAGGTTTCAAGGGCATCATTTGACACCCAGCTGACTGAAAGACATAACCGAGATTGTGTCTATAATGTTCAGAAACCCACAAAATTTTGCTTTTAAGAAATAGTCAGATTGCTGCCATATTACAACACTACGCAAGTGGAAAAAAAAATTAACACTTGTTGGGTACCTCTAAGTGCCAGGCATCTTATGTATGCTGTCTTGTTTAATCTTCAAAACCACTCTGTCAGTTAGATATTATTAATCTGGCTGACAAGTGATTCCAAGAAAATAGATGCAAATTGGGTAACTGACTAGCCAAAGTCATAGTAAATATTCTGGGTCTAAAGCCCAGAGCTTAAGGCGTATAAGATGTTCTTTTGACTCTATTGTAGACTCTTTGTTATGTCACTTCATTTAGCTTAAGGTTAAAAAAAAACACAAAATAGTCAGATGAGCTTTTCTGAGTGTTGACTTAGTAATCTAACAAACACTGACTACTACTTACTCAGGGTGAACAACAACACCAGAGAGAAAAAAAAATGGAATAAGACAAGACAGGATAGATGAGAGGAATAAATCCTTGACCTCAAGGAGGCTCATAATTTAATCAGGAAAATGGCGTACATACAGAGTAATTACCATGTGATGTCATATATGTGTCAATCCTTTTTCTGCTGAACCATTATAAATTCTGAGGATTTGGAGACAGCAGCACAGCCCCTGCCTTCAAGGAGCACACAGTCCTGTGTCACAGGTAGAACAAGAGAAATCTGGAAAGTAGAAACATCAAGGGGGGATAGCCAGTTCTCCTAGGTGAGTCAGAAAAAGCTTCATACATGAATCAACTCTGGAGATGGAGGTTGAAAGCTAAGTTGATGACCACTAGAGGAAGAGTACTCTAGGCCACAAAGGGCAGAGGGCAGGGCTGTGAATTCTACCCTGAAGAGGGAGGAAAAGCTTCCCAGGGAAAGGTACTCCTCATCTGAACCTTAAAGGAAGATTAGAAATAAACCCAGTCACAAGGTGCAAAAAACACCCCAAGGAGGCAGAACAGCAGATGCAAAACCATGGAGGCTTCCTTGGGAGGAAACCGCAAGCAGTTGAGCACAGCTGGGGTGCAAAGTTCACCTGGGAAGTGGCAGACATTAAAACTGGAGAACAAAGGTAGGAGCCAGATCACAGAAGGCCTTGAATGCTTTGCAAAGAAATCTGACATCTCTCTTATAAGGGAGAGAGAGCAAAGGATGTAATGTTAGTACATTTAAAATACTTAGGTAGAGCTTGACACGTAGTTAGTTCTCAGTAAGTGTTACCTATTTTTATTTTAATTATCATTATAAAAAGGGTTATAAGAAGGAAGTAAAAGGAAGTAATTTGCAATTTAGAAAGAGAACCCTGGCAGGTGTATGGAATATTCTTAGTGTGGGGGTTAGCATACCTCCCACCATGGACAGTAATGATTCATGTGGGCAAACTAAATTGGGCTCCTCCTCTCTGCTTCCTTAGCACTCCTGTTCCCCTCTGTCTCCTCACTTACTCCATATTCTGGTCATTATCTGCTTACATTTTGGTTCCTCACATTAGATGAGTTTCTTGAGGACAGAGATCGTACTCATTTCTGTGTCTCCATCAGTTAGAACATTGCCTCACACAGGGTGTGTATTATAGAAATATTTGAATAACTGAATCTACACTACTTCCTGCCATTGTAGTTGTTGTTGGGTGCCATCCATTCTAACTCGTAGCAACCCCACGTGACAGAGTAGAACTGCCCCATGTGATTTTCTTGACTGTAAACTTTACGGAAGCAGTCTGCCAGGTCTCTCTCCTGTGGAGCCACTGGATGGATTTGAACTGCTAACCTTTCAGTTAGCAGCTGAGCATTTAACTGATGCACCACCAAGGCTCTTTTCCTGCCACTGTAGTTGGTCTCTACTCCTTCTGGGAGAGATTTCCTCTTTCTTTATTCCACATTTAAGTACCTATCTTTGTAGCGTGACCTGGTCTCAGGCTTATGAGATCATATTTCAAAAGTTCCTATTCAGACTATGGGTGGTAAGTGCGGTCTGTGTACTCCTCACTCTCCAGAACCATCCACATCTGAGTTTCCAGTTTCTTTGCTCTTGCCTTGAAATTGACAATAAATGAAATTTGCAAACCCATCTAGGAAACTACCTCAACACCCAAGTCATTTCCTGGGGCTGGCTACATACTTAAATGTGTGGAGAATGTTGAGATTTTTTTTTTCTTTTTTCCTTTCTCTGGACCACTAGTAAACAGTTTTCACCCATATAAATGGACAGAAGATGATGTCACAGCACAGTAAAAGCTCTTGTTGCTTTAACACTCCATTCGTGTTTAATGACAGACTTAAATTTCTCTGACCTTGACTCCCTCTCAGAGACTGACATGTCTAATCATTGGGACTTGTTTCAGACCTTCTGCCACTTGAAAAAACTGAAGGTCAGAAACTCCCAGAAGAAGAAATTGATTTTTCAGAATCATAGCATTAGGCTGCATATCCTACTGATGCATCTCAAATGGATCATTAAGTGGTTCATTAATTCAAGCAATATCGTAGAGCTTGTACAGTACGCAAGCCTGTGCTGGACCGTGAGGTCACAGAGGTGAGTACGGCTTGTACCCTGCCCTGGAGGAGGCAGAGCATTACACTGATTCCAAGATAAAACAAACATGACTAAGATCTGCTTCACTCACATCAATGAGTTTTCAGGAAGGGCAAATAATAAACATGTATAATCACGTGCCAATAGCACAATTAATATGACATTTACGGCAGCAAGAATTTTAAGAAAGATATACACATAGATGATACATATATAGACACACAGATATGTGTCAAGTTGACATATATATACAAAAATATATTATGAGTATCTGGAGACATATATTAAATATATATATATATATATAATATATACTTGAAAAACTCTGTTGCCGTCAAGTCAACCCTGACTCATAGTAACCCTATATATTTATACATAGTATATGTATCAATAGGAGCCCTGGAGGTGTAGTGGTTAAGAGCTACAGCTCCTAATCAAAAGGTTGGCAGTTCAAATCCACCAGCCACTACTTGAAAACCCTATGGGGCACATCTACAATGTCCTACAGGATTGCTTTGAGTCAGAGCCGACTCGACAGCACCTAACAACAGTATGTATAAATATATATGTAATAAATGCTTATACATACACAATAGTATATATACACTATATACATATGAAAGATATCTATGAAGAAGAAAGACATATAGAGATAGAGATATAGAGATATTGTCTTAGGCTGGGTTCTCTAGAGAAGCAAAACAAATAAAGCGTATAAATATATATAAAACCCACTGCCATCAAGTCGATTCTGACTCATAGCGACTCTATAGGACACAGGAGAACTGCCCCATAGGGTTTCCATAGAGTGTCTGGTGGATTCGAACTGCTGACCTTTTGGTTAGCAGTGGTAGCTCTTAACCACTAAACCACCAGGGTTTCCATAAATACATAGAGAGAGATTTATGTCAAGAAAATAGCTCATGCAATTGTAGAGGTTGGAACATCCCAACTCCTTGGATCAGGATAGAGGACTTTCCCAATTCCTGGAGCTGCAGAACCTGGTGAACACAAGATGAGTAGGTTGGAGAGCAGGGCTCCCACTCACAGGCTGTGACGGTCGAGGAATCCCCAAGGTTGGCAGGCAAGACCGCAAGGTTTCTCCTGAGTCACATAGCTGCAGGAGCTGGTGAACCCAAGATAGGCAGGTCAGGGAGAAGGACTTTTCTTTGCAGGCCGTGAAGATCGATGAGTCCCAAGGTGGTCAGGTAAGCTGCTAGCTCAAGTCTCAAGAACCAGAGGTCAGACAAGAGACAGGTGCTAGATCCAGAACAAACCAACTACTTTTGCAAGTTGAGCAGGAAAGAAGTAGGCAGTGGAAGGCAGAGAGACGAAAGCTGAGGGGGTGGTGAGCCGCCAAAGGCTCCCACCCCCCTACTTCCACCCCCCCCATACCACTCAGCAGATTCCATCATGGGGGTGATCACATATCGAATTTCAACAGGGAAGTGATCACATTGTACAACTACCAAAACACTGAGAATCATGGCTCAGCCAAGTTGACACACAATCTTAACCATCACAGTTCACCCCTTGTCAACTTGGTATCTGTACACATCTCCCCAAACGATACATAATCTCTGAATAAATGCAATTACAAAGCTATACTTCTGCCTAAAATAATACAACTAACACGCATAAGCCAGAAATGTACTACCCCCATTTACATCTTATATTTTATAACTGAAGAAAACAAAAATATCTGATGCACACACACAAAGCAGAAACACTCGTAACAATTACAGTCTTCGTTTCTGCAACTAGTCACATGGCCGTAACTGGTATTTAGAACTACCTTCTTCCACTACCCATTCTGTATTCCCTTTGCCCTCAGCAAGCACTTCACCTGGTCATGGTTCTTTGCCTGGTGAGGTAGCCCAAACCTTCATTCCTGAGCGGCCTGGGCCATTAGTAGTCCTGTCAGAATTGGTTTGCTGTAGTTTTCCATTGACTTTAATCACAGGACATGGTAGTACTAAGAGATGCCCTAAGGGATCTCCTGCATTCCAGACATACTCTTCTTTACCTCCGTTATGAAATATCACTCCGATTTCCTCTTGGTAGTCTGGATAAATCACACCAGCCAGTATGGTAACTCCCTTCTTTGCCTGTCGATCCAGAGGCATAAGGAGCCAAAGTGGCCAGGTGATATTCTTACCTTCCAGTTCAATAGAATCAGTGATGTGTCTCCAGGTGGGAGCATTCCTCCCTTTGGAACTAAGACCTCTAGGCCTGCAAAGCATTAAGGTCATGGGGACAGGAAGCAAAAATCTTTCAAGTGGGTCACTAGGGGTAATAGTGAGTGGTGCCACTCCCATTTCTACCCTAGATTCCTGGACCCATGAATCTTGGCTTTGGGAGAAACATCACCATATATTGGAAGCTGGTTTAGAGCATATACAGCCACCTCCTGCAGAACATTGCCCCAACCCTGCAAGGTATTACCACCTAGATGGAGTGTAATTGTGTCTTTAGGAGGCCATTCCATTTTCTATCAAGCTTCAGGATGATGGAAAACATGGTAAGACCAGTGAATTCCATGAGCATGGGCCCACTGCCACACTTCGTTTGCTGTGACATGAGTCCCTTGATCAGAGGAAATGCTCTGTGAGATACCATGACGGTGGATAAGGCATTCTGTAAGTCCATGGATGGTAGATTTGGCAGAATGGTGTGCAGGGAAGGCAAATCCATATCCAGAGTAAGTGTCTATTCCAGTAACAACAAATAGCTGCACTTTCCATGATGGAAGCGGTCGAATGTAATCAACTTGCCTCCAGGTTGCTGGCTGGTCACTTCAAGTGACGGTGCAATACTGGGGACTCCGTGTTGGTCTCTGCTGCTGTCAGATTGGGCACTCAGCAGTGGCTGTAGACAAGTCAGGCTTGCTGAGTGGAAGTCCATGTTGCTGGGCCCATGCATAATCTCCATCTCTGCCACCAAGGCCACTTTGTTCATGAGCCCATTGGGCAATGACAGTAGTATCTGGGGAAAGAGGATTAGTGGTTTCCACAGAACGCATCATCCTATCCACTTGGTTGCTAAATTCCTCTTCTGCTGAGGTCACCCTTTGGTGAGCATTCACTTGAGAAAAATATCTTCACTTCTTTGGCCCGTTCAGAGAGGTCTATCCACATACCTCTTCACCATAAATCCTTGTCTCCAATTTTCCAATCAGGTTCCTTCCAAGTCCCTGACCATCCAGCCAAACCATTGCCCACAGCCCATGAATCAGTATACAAACGCACATCTGGCCATTTCTCCTTCCAAGGAAAGTGAACTACCAGGTGCACTGGTAGTTCTGCCCATTGGGATGATTTCCCTTTACCACTGTCCTTCAGGGTGGCCCCAGAAAGGGGCTGCAATGCTGCTGATGTCCACATTCAAGTGGTGCTTGCATATCTCACAGATCTCCTGTAAACCAGGCACGAGTTTTCTCTTCTTCAGTCACCTGGTTGTAAGGAACTCCCCATGACACCATAGGTGCAGACTGGGAGATTGAAGGTAATGTGACAGAAGTAGAGACCATGGGCATGCAACTTACTTGTGCCTTCAGGTCCTGCTTGGGCCCAATATGGTATATACCACTTCCATTTAATGATGGAGTGCTGCTGTGCACGTCCAACTTTATAACTCTGTGGGTCAGAAAACATCCAGTACATGATGGGCAGCTTAGGCCACATGGTGACTTGGTGGCCAATGGTTAAGCTTTCTGTCTCTACTAAGGTCCAGTAACAAGCCAAAAGATGTTTCTCAAAAGGAGAGTAGTTATCTGCAGAGGATGGCTGGGCTTTGATCCAAAATCCTAAGGACCTACACTATGATTCACCAATAGGGGCCTGCCAAAGACTCCAAACAGCATCTGTATCTGCCACAGACACTTCAAGCACCATTGGATCAGCTGGATCATAGGGCCCAAGTGGCAGAGCGGCTTGCACAGAAGCCTGAATCTGATGTAGCACCTTCTCTTATTCTGGGCCCCACTCAAAACTAGCAGTTTTTTCAATCATTTGATAAATAGGCTGGAGGAGCACACCCAAATGAGGAATATGTTGCCTGCAAAATCCAAAGAGGCCCACTAGGCATTGTGCCTCCTTTTTAGTTGTGAGAGAAACCAGATACAATAACTTATCCTCCACTTTAGAAGGAATATCTCCACATGCCCCATGCCACTGGACCCCTAGAAATGTCACTGAGGTGGAAGGTGCCTGAATTGTTGTGGGATTAATTTCCTACCCTCTAGCATGCAAATAGGAAGAATTGATGAAGTAAAGGAACTGAACAGAAGATTTCAAAGGACAGCTCGAAAAGACAAAGTAAAGTATTATAATGACATGTGCAAAGAGCTGGAGATGGAAAACCAAAGGGGAAGAATATGCTCGGTGTTTCTCAAGCTGAAAGAACCAAAGAAAAAATTCAAGCCTTGAGTTGCAATACTGAAGGATTCCATGGGGAAAATATTAAAGAACGCAGGAAGCATCAAAAGAAGATGGAAGGAATACAAAGAGTGATTATACCAAAAAGAATTAGTTGATGTTCAACCATTTCAAGAGATGGCATATGATCAGGAATGGATGGTGATGAAGGAAGAAGTCCAAGCTGTTCCGAAGGCATTGGTGAAAAACAAGCTTCCAGGAATTGACGGAATATCAATTGAGATGTTTCAACAAACAGATGCAGTGCTGGAGGTGCTCACTCGTCTATGCCAAGAAATATGGAAGACAGCTTCCTGGCCAACTGACTGGAAGAGATCCATATTTATGCCTATTCCCAAGACAGGTGATCCAACTGAATGTGGAAATTATAAAACAATATCATTAATATCACGCACAAGCAAAATTTTGCTGAAGATCATTCAAAAACAGCTGCAGCAGTATATCAACAGGGAACTGCCAGAAATTCAGGCCAGTCTCAGAAGAGGATGTGGAACCGGGGATATCATTAGTGATGTCAGGTGGATCATGGCTGAAAGCAGAGAATACCAGAAGGATGTTTACCTGTGTTTTATTCACTATGCAAAGGCATTCAACTGTGTGGATCATAACAAATTATGGATAACATTGCGAAGAATGGGAATTCCAGAACACTTAATTGTGCCCATGAGGAACCTTTACATAGATCAAGAGGCAGTTGTTCGGACAGAACAAGAGGATACTGATTGGTTTAAAGTCAGAAAAGGTGTGCTTCAGGGCTGTATTCTTTCGCCATACCTATTTAATCTGTATGCTGAACAAATAATATGAGAAGCTGGACTATATGAAGAAGAACAGGGCATCAGGATTGGAGGAAGACTCATTAACAACCTGCATTACGCAGATGATACAACCTTGCTTACTGAAAGTGAAGAGGACTTGAAGCACTTGCTGATGAAGATCAAAGACCACAGCCTTCAGTATGGATTGCACCTCAACATAAAGAAAACAAAAATCCTCACAACTGGACCAATGAGCAACATCATGAAAAACAGAGAAAAGATTGAAGTTGTGAAGGATTTCATTTTATTTGGATCCACAATCAACAGCCATGGAAGCAGCAGTCAAGAAATCAAAAGATGCATTGCATTGGGTAAATCTGCTGCAAAGGACCTCTTCAAAGTGTTGAAGAGCAAAGAGGTCACCCTGAAGACTAAGGTGCACCTGACCCAAGCCATGGTATTTTCAATCTCATCATATGTATGTGAAAGCTGGACAATGAATAAGGAAGATCGAAGAAGAGTTGACGCCTTTGAATTGTGGTGTTGGTGAAGAATATTGAATATGCCATGGACTGCCAAAAGAAGGAACAAATCTGTCTTGGAAGAAGTACAGCCAGAATGCTTCTTAGAGGCAAGGATGGCGAGACTGCATCTTACATATTTTGGACATGTTGTCGGGAGGGATCAGTCCCTGGAGAAGGACATCATGCTTGGTAGAGTACAGGGTCAGCAGAAAAGAGGAAGACCCTCAACGAGGTGGATTGACACAGTGGCTGCAACAATGAGCTCAAGCATAACAATGATTGTAAGATAGCGCAGGATCAGGCAGTGTTTCATTCTGTTGTGCATAGGGTCACTATGAGTCAGAACCGACTTGATGGCACCTAACAACAACAACAACAACAAAGCGTGCAAATGTTTTACCACTAAGTCCAGAATCCTTGACACTTCTTCCTCACTAAGTATAATCAGCATAATGTCATCAATGTAATGGACCAGTGTAACATCTTGTGGAAGGGAAAGGCAATCAAGGTACCTGCAGACTAAATTGTTACATAGAACTGGAGAGTTGCTATAGCTCTGAGGTAGGCAAGTAAAGGTGTATTGCTGGCCTTGCTAGTGAAAGGCAAACTGCTTCTGGTGGTCCTTTGAAATAGGCATGGAGAAAAAGGCATTAGCCAGATCAATAGCTGCATACCAGGTCCCAGGAGATGTATTAATTTGCTCAAGCAATGAAACTACATCTGTGACAGCAGCTGTAATTGCAGTCACAACCTGGTTAAGTTTTTGATAATCTACTGTCATTCTCCAAGATCTATCTCTTTCTTGCACAGGCCTAATAGGCGAGTTGAATGAGGATGTGTTGGGAATCACGACCCCTGCATCCTTCAAGTCCTTGATGGAGGCAGTAATCTCTGCAATCCCTCCAGGAATGCGATATTGCTTTTGGTTTACTATTTTCCTAGGTAGGGACAGTTCTAATGGCTTCCACTTGGCTTTTCCTACCATAATAACCCTTACTCCATTTGTCAGGGATACAATATGGGGGTTCTGACAGTCGCTGAGTGTATCTATTCCAATTATGCATTCTTGATTTGGGCAAATCACTACAGGATGGGTTTGGAGAACCACTGGACCTACTGTGAGACAGACATGAGCCAAGACTCCATTAATAACCTGACCTTCATATGCTCCTACTCTGACTGGTGGGCCACAATGACCTTTTGAGTCTCCTGCAATTAATGTCAGTTCAGAGCCAGTATCCAGTAATCCCCAAAAAGTCTGATTATTTCCTTTTCCCCAATGAACAGTCACTTTCGTAAAAGGCCATAGATCCCTTGGGGAAGACTGGGAGAGAGATTAACAGTATAAATTTTTTGGTGGTGTATTAGAGTCCTTCCTCAAGGGGACTCAGCCTCCCCTTCAGTCAAGAGGTTGTGGCTCTTTAAACTCACTCAAGTCTGGGAATTGGTTGAGAGACTGTGACTCTCTACTCTGGTGATTTAAGTTAGACCACTGCTCACCTGACCTAGAATTCATCCATTTGTACAGATCAAGTAAATATTTAGTAGGTTTCACGTCTATTTCACTCCTAGGGACACCATGACTAAGTAGCCAATGCCATAAGTACATACAATTGAGGCTATTCTGATTACTACTTTGACTCCTCTGTCCGTTGCTGTAACCATGCCAACCATGTCTTTGTCAATTGAGTGCAGCCAATGGCCCCCACTACTAGGGCTCCAGTCAGCCCCATTGTAGCTAGGTGTCTTAATTTAATTAGGGCAGTTCCCACTGTCAAATCTGATTTACATAAAATACCAATCACAGCAGTCTGCAAGGATGCTGGAGCTCCCTTCACAAATCTGTTCCTCATAGTTGTGGCAAAAGATGTGTCCTCTGGGCATTCCATGTGTGGGTCCGTGGGCCTAACCTGATAAATCTACTCTAAAATGCCAATTTCCCTAAGCCTTTGGATACCTTCTTTTACTCTACACCAAGGCATGTCTGATAACTTCAACTTGGTTTAGTGTAGGCCACCGTGTAATCCATGCTTCAGCAACCCAGCCAAACAAACTATTAGATCCTTTCCTAACTTCTTGAGCTGAAACATTGAATGAAGAATCTGTGTTTAGTGGACCCATAACAATAAACTCAGGTTGATCTATCTTTATGTTCCTTGCACCATTATCCCACACCCTTAATAGCCATTCCCACACATATTTCCCAGGTTTCTGTTTGTACATATTAGAAAAGTCAGGTAGTTCTTTTGGAGTGTAGCCTACCACCTCCTGGGTCACGCTTTGTACTTCACCTTTTGGAGCTTTCTGGGACTTAAGTCTAGTTATAGGTCTAGAAGCCAGAATCCATAGTACAGAACTGTTTTGAAATCATTCAACATTGTTTTGTAAAGCATCTACCTTAGGTAATGACTGCAGGGAATGACTCCCACAATGTCTCTTTAGAGACAGCTGGGCACGCGCTAATCTCATTAGGTGGGAGTGGAAGGGCTAATGGTTTTTCTATGCAAGGTGCTGTAGCAGACAAACATGAAGTAATCTCTTCAGATGGGAGTGATTCTATTGGCAGGAGTGATTCAATAGAATTTAGGGGCTCAATGCCTCCAGCTTCCTGATTATCTGCCCATATGTCCCCATTCCAACTTTCAGAATCCCGTTTCTTCCCAATTAATATCCTCAATTTAATTCCAGACACCTCTCTAGGTTGGCAATTGAGCTGGCATTGTAATTCAGCCACTCTTACAATAAAAGTCTGGGCTTGGCTTTTGCCAATATCAGCTCTGTTACTACAAGAAATATGGCTTTCTTTCAAAGCACAAGTGGAAGCTTTGAGGTCATTTATGCGGCACTTGAGCTTTGACTCTGAGGCCCTGAGGGCATCTCTTTGTTTCATCACTTTTTGTAGCTAAAGTAGGACCTGCCGACCAGCTTCCTTATACTTCTCATTCTGACAAAACTCTAGGAAGATACACATGTGTTGGCCCAGAGCCTTGCCTTTCACCAATACCTGATCTACTGGTGATGATGTTTTGTGTATTTGTATCACCACCTCAGCCCATGAATTAGCATTGCCCTTTTTTCTTTACTGTTGCGAGCATAGTCATTAACATCTTTAAGACTAACCAGACTTGAGAACCATTTTAGAAAACTCCTCCTTAAAATTTTGTTTGTCTAGAACCACTCTTGGTGCCAAATGTCTTAGGCTGGGTTCTCTAGAGAAGCAAAACCAGTAAAGTGTATAAATATACACAGAGAGATTTATATCAAGGAAACAGCTCATGCAATTGTAGGGATTGGAACCTCCCCAGTCCTTGTGAGACAGATAGGGTTAACTATGCTGGCAGATCAAAAGAGCTGTTAAAAAATTACCATCTAGAAGTTGGGTAAACAGGAATCACATCCTTTCAACATGAGATAAAGTAGAAACAATCCATGAATTACTATCTCCTTCTTAGTGTTTTTCCAGTCTCTTCCCCCTTTACAGGCTCCCGCACGTGCAAAGAACAAAGTGTGACTGCTGTTTAACCTTCCTTAGCCCTCCAAAGATGCCAATGTAGTGCCAAAGATCAGTGCACTTGCATTATATCCCATAATAAGTGATGCCAAGGGCTGCCAAGAGGACTCCATCTGGAATATCAGCCCGTTCTTTCCTGGATTCCAGATGCACGTGCAACCTAATTGACATGCACCACCATTTTGAGACGTACTGCCCCTTGAAAGAAGCCCTCTACATATTCATCACTCTGTTGTTTCCACCAAACCCGGATAAACTCTAGCTTTGCTTCCCTTTTTGAGTCAGCCTTTTGTAGAGGCTTAGTCCCCCACTGGCTCCTTTTGCTTGACTCAAGCAAGATAAAGCTTGCTAAAGATAAAGTTTGTCTTTTGCGTGTATTCTTACTTGGGAAAAGACAAGGACCCTTTGTGTCAGATTGGCTACTGATAACACTTGGATCAGGATAGAGACCTTTCCCAATTCACGGAGCCACAGAAGCTGGTGAACCCAAGATGAGCAGGTTGGAGAGCAGGGCCCCTGCTCACAGGCTGTGATGGTTAAGGAATCCGGAAGATTGACAGGCAAGACCATGAGGTTTCTCCTGAGTCCCGTACCTGCAGCGGCTGGTGAACACAAGATAGGCAAGTCGGGAAAAAGGACTCTTGCTTGCAGGCTGTGAAGATCGATGAATCCCAAGGTGGTCAGGTAAGCTGCTAGCTCAAATCTCAAGAGCCATTGGTCAGACAAGAGACAACTGCTGGATCCAGAACAAACCAACAACCTTTGCAAAGCAAGCAGGAAGGAAGAAGGTGGCGGAAGGTGAAGAGATGAAAGCTGAGGGGGCGGTGAGCTGCCACAGGCCCCACCCCCACCTGTGCCATCCAGCAGATTCCATCATGGGGGTGATCACATATCCAATTTTGACTGGAAAGTAATCACAACATTATGTTGTTGTTGTTAGGTGCCGTCGAGTTGGTTCTGACTCACAGCGACCCTATGCACAACAGAATGAAACACTGCCCGATCCTGCGCCATCCTTACTATCATTGTTATGCTTGAGCTCATTGTTGCAACCACTGTGTCAATCCACCTCGTTGAGAGTCTTCCTTTTTTCCACGGACCCTGTACTCTGCCAAGCATGATGTCCTTCTCCAGGGACTGATCCCTCCTGACAACATGTCCAAAGTATGTAAGATGCAGTCTCGCCATCCTTGCCTCTAAGGAGTATTCTGGCTGTACTTCTCCTAAGACAGATTTGTTCCTTCCTTTGGCAGTCCATGGTATATCCAATATTCTTAGCCAACACCACAATTCAAAGGTGTCAACTCTTCTTTGGTCTTCCTTATTCATCGTCTGGCTTTCACATGCGTATGATGTGATTGAAAATACCATGGCTTGGGTCAGGCACACTTTAGTCTTCACGGTGACATCTTTCCTCTTCGACACTTTGAAGAGGTCCTTTGCAGCAGATTTACCCAATGCAATGCATCTTTTAGGAAACCCTGGTGGCATAGTGGTTAAGTGCTACGGCTGCTAACCAAAGCTTCAGCAGTTTCAATCTGCCAGGTGCTCTTTAGAAACTTCTTGGGGCAGTTCTACTCTGTCCTATAGGGTCGCTATGAATTGGAATTGACTCAATGGCACTGGGTTTGGTTTTTTTTTTTTTTTTTTAATACATCGTTTGATTTCTTGACTGCTGCTTCCATGGCTGTTGATTGTGGATCCAAGTAAAATGAAATCCTTCACAACTTCAATCTTTTCTCCGTTTTTCATGATGTTGCTCATTGGTCCAGTTTTGAGGATTTTTGTTTTCTTTATGTTGAGGTGCAATCCATACTGAAGGCTGTGGTCTTTGATCTTCATTAGTAAGTGCTTCAAGTCCTCTTCACTTTCAGCAAGCAAGGTTGGGTTATCTGCATAATGCAGGTTGTTAATGAGTCTTCCTCCAATCCTGATGCCCCATTCTTCTTCATATAGTCCAGCTTCTCATATTATTTGTTCAGCATACAGATTAAATAGGTATGGCGAAAGAATACAGCCCTGAAGCACACCTTTTCTGACTTTAAACCAATTAGTATCCCCTTGTTCTGTCCGAACAACTGCCTCTTGATCTATGCAAAGGTTCCTCATGAGCACAATTAAGTGTTCTGGAATTCCCATTCTTCACAATGTTATCCATAGTTTGTTATGACCCACACAGTTGAATGTCTTTGTATAGTGAATAAAACACAGGTAAACATCCTTCTGGTATTCTCTGCTTTCAGCCAGGATCCCTCTGACATCAGCAATGTTATCCCTGGTTCCACATCCTCTTCTGAAACCGGCCTGAATTTCTGGCAGTTTCCTGTTGATATACTGCTGCAGCCATTTTTGAATGATCTTCAGCAAAATTTTGCTTGCATGTGATATTACCAAAACACCGAGAATCATGGCCCAGCCAAGTTGATACACAATCTTAACCATCACAGATACAGTGCTTATATTGAGCAAGGTGTTTTCACAGGTTGACATTTAATTCTCACAGTATCTTCATGAAATGTGTACTATTATCATCATTCTATATCCTAAGCATTAGTGAGCTGAAATGGACTGGTATCAGCCATTTTGAATCAGACAACCATATGGTCTACTATGCCAGGAATGATAAACTGAAGAGGAATGGCATTACATTCATCATCAAAAAGAACATTTCATGGTCTCAGGGAATATCGAGCTCAATTGGAATAACATAGTTTATAAAGAAAATGTTCTATGTTCTACTTTGGTGAGTGGCACCTGAAGTCTTAAAAGCTTATGAGTGGCCATCTAAGGTACTCCACTGGTTCCACCACACCTGAAGCAAGGAGAATGAAGAAAACCAAAGTCACAACGGAAAGATTAGTCCAAAGGACTAATGGACCACAACTACCACAGCTTCCACCAGACTGAGCCCAGCACAATTAAAAAAAAAAGAAGAAGATCTCAAGGTCTATCCTAAGGTACAGTACCAACAGTGACAGGATAATATCCGTAGGCCTACAAGGAAGAACAGTTAATATAACTACTATCCAAATTCATGTGCATCGACTGCTAATGCCAAAGATGAGAAAATTGAAGATTTTTACCAGCTTCTGCAGTCTGAAATTGACCAAACGTGCAATCAGGCTGCGATGATAATTACTAGAGATTGGAATGTGAAAGTTGGAAACAAAGAAGAAGGAACAGGAGTTGGAAAACATGGCCTTGGTGACAGAAACAATGCTGGAGATCACATGATAGAATTTGCGAGACCAAAGACTTCTTCATTGCAAATACCTTTTTTCAACAACATAAATTGTAACTCTGCATGTGGCCCTTGCTATATGGAATACATAGGAATCAGATAGACTACATCTGTGGAAAGAGACAATGGAAAAGCTCTATATCATCGGTCAGAACAAGACTAGGGACTAACTGAGAAATAGACTTTCAGTAGCTCATGTGAAAGTTCAACTTGAAGCTGGAAATTAGAACAAGTCCACGAGAGTCAAAGTACGACCTTGAGCATACCCCACTTTAATTTACTGACCATCTCAAGAATAGATTTGACATATTGAACACTGATGACTGAAGACTGGGTGAGTTGTGGAATGACATCAAGGACATCATATATGAAAAAAGCAAAAGGTCATTAAAAAGACAAGAAAGAAAGAAAAGGCCAAAATGGATGTCAGAAGAGACGCTGAAATGTGCTCTTGAATGTAGAGCAGCTAAAACTAAAAGAAGAAATGAAGTAAAAGAAGTGAACAGAAGATTTCAAAGGACAGCTCTAGAAGACAAAGTAAATTATTATAAAGAAATGTGCAAAGACCTGAAGTTAGAAAACCAAAAGGGAAGGATATACTCAGCGTTTCTCAAACCGAAAGAAATGAAGAAAAAAATTCAAGCCTCCAGTTCCAATACTGAAAAATCCTACAGGGAAAATACCAAACCATGCAGGAAGCATCAAAAGAAGATGGAAGGAATACACAGTCGCTATACTAAAAAGAATTGGTCGACGTTCAAGCATTTCAGGAGGTAGCATATGATCAAGAACTGATGGTACTGAAGGAAGAAATTAAAACTACACTGAATGGAATGGTGAAAAACAAGGCTCCAGGAATTGATGGTGTATCAATTGAGATGTTTCAACAAAGGAACGCAGTGCTAGAGGTGCTCACTCGTCTATGTCAAGAAATTTGGAAGACACCTTCCTGGCTAACCAATGGGAAGAGATTCATATTTGTGCCCATTCCAAAGAAAGGTGATTCAACAGAATTCAAAAATTATGGAACAATATCATTAATATCACACACAAATAAAATTTTGCTGGAGATCATTCAGAAGTGGTTGTAGCGGTGCATCAACAGGGAACTGGCAGAAGTTCAAGCTGGATTCAGAAGAGGACATGGAACAAAGGATATCACTGATGATGTCAGATGGATTTGGGCTGAAAGCAGAGAACACCAGAAAGATGTTTACCTGTGTTTTACTGACTATTCAAAGGCATTCAACTGTGGGGATCATGACAAATTATGGGTAACATTGCAAAGAATAAGGCTTCTGGAACACTTAATTGTGTTCACAAGAAACCTTTACACAGACCAGGAAGTAGTCTTTCGAAGAGAACAGGGGATATTGCGTGGTTCAGAGTCAGGGTTGTATTCTTTCACCATACTTATTCAATCCGTACACTGAGCAAATAATCTGAGAAACTGGACGATATGAAGAATGCAGCATCAGGATTGGAGAAAGACTCATTAACAACCTGTGATATGCTGGATGATGCACCTTTGCTTGCTGAAAGTGGAGAAAACTTGAAGCATTTACTGACGAAGATCAAAAGCTACCATCTTCAATATGGATTGCACCTCAACATAAAGAAAACAAAAATCTTCACAACTGGACCAATAAGCAACATCATGATAAACAGAGAAAAGATCGAAGTTGTCAAAGATTTCATTTTACTTGGATCCACATTCAACTTCCATGGGAGCAGAGGTCAGGGAATCAAACAACATGTTGCACTGGGAAAATCTGCTTCAAAAGACCTCTTTCAAGTGTTGAAAAGCAAAGGTGTCACCTTGAGGACTAAGATGCGCCTGACCCACGCCATGAAATTTTTGGCTGCCTCATGTGCATGAGAAAGCTGGACATTGAATAAGGAAGACCAAAGAAGAACTGACACTTTTGAATTATGGTGTTGGGGAAAAATACTGAATACACCACAGACTACTGGAAGAACCACAAATTTGTTCTTGGATTCTTGGATCTGTTCTTGGAGGGAGTACATCCACAATGCTACTTAGAAGCAAGAATAGCAAGACTTCGTCTCACGTACTTTGGACATGTTATCAGGAGGGACTAGACCCTTGAGAAGGACATCATGCTTGGTAAAGCCTGAGAAAAAGAGGAAGACTCCCAACAAGATGGATTGACACAGCAGTGGCAGCAATGGGCTCAAGCATAACAATGATTGTGAGGACGGCACAGGATAAACATTGTTTCATTCTGTTGTACATAGGGTTGCTATGAGTTGGAACTGACTTGATGGCACCTAACAACAACATTTTTTTTTTTCAACAACAACAATCATCACTCCCATTTTACAGCAGAGGAAACTGAAGCTTAGAAATTTTAAGTAATGTGTTCATGTCCTAATAAGTTATTGAATAAGGACTTGAATCAGGCAGAATAACTCCAGAGCTTATGCTATTAATTTCTGTGCTATAAAATGTTAAGGAGGTTAATAATAGAGTCCTTCCCAGATAGGGAGGCTGCATTTGCATGGGGGCTTTGAAATATGGATAGGGATAGCTTAACAAACACGTGAAGGCAGGACTTCTCAGATCACTTCCAAAGAACGGTAAATAATTTGGGTTGGTGGGGTGTATGAAGATGATGTCATCAGCTCTGGCCAAGGTCAAGTAGAAGAGAGGTCATGCTCTGGAGGGCAGCATGAAAGCCAGTGGGTAAGGGGACACAGGCACCCAGACGCTGGCTCAGCTTTATAGCCATGAAGACTGACCAAGAGCAGAATCATCTGCCCCTTTCTAGTCCAGCTTGACCTATTTGAATGGTCTTGCCTGTTTATTCAACTTGGTGGTAAAGGACTTGGGCTCTGACATCAAACCGAGTTGACTCATTTAGCATAGTGGTGCTAGCCCCAAAGTGGGGTCATCTCTTCCCTGAAGAGACCACTAGTGACCAAAACTGACAATAAAGACACTAAGTGCCTATTCCATTTGTCTAATGCTGTGAAATAAACCGTCCCGAACTTAGTGATGTAAAACAGCAACAATTTTATTGTGCTCACAACACAGATTCTGTGGGTCATGAATTCAGACAGGTCACATAGTATGACTTTCCTCTGCTCCTAATGCCTGGGGTCTCTGCTGCGAAAACTCAAAAAGTTACAAGTGACTCCACAGGTGGGAAAAGGAATCATGTGAAGGGTCCTCCACTTACATGTCTGGCCTGATGCTGTCTGTTGGTGAGACCTCACCTGGGACTGTCATTTAGAACACCTACAAGTAGCCACTGCATATGGCTGCCTGTGCTTCCTCACTGCATGATGGCTGGTTCTAGGAGTCACCATTCCAACAGTACGAGGAGGAAGCTGTATTGCCTTTTATGAACAGACCACTGAGTCATATAGACTCACTTTTAGTAAAGTCAAAAGCCCATCGAGATTCAAAAAAAGAAACTCGGCTCTCTGCAATAGAAATTGTGAATGTCGAGGTCATATAGTAAGAAGAGCACTTGAGGTGGGAGATATCACTGTGGCCATCTCTGGAAAATCCAATCCCCCACAGTACCTCATATTCAGAATTCAAAGAAGTCCAACAGTTGAGGTCAGCCACCTCGCCGTGGAGCTTGCTGAGAACTATCAGCTCAGCAAAATAGACATCATTTGCCCCATCAGCTTTTAAAACACATTGATCGCAGAACTTTTATCCTATGAGATTTGTAGGGAGAAAGTATCCCTCAAAACTATTTTCACAAACAGTGACCCAGAGATTACTCAATCAAGATGTAACCTCAAAACAAATTCTTGTCCAAGCCCCACCCCCCCACCCCACCCCACCTCCTCAAGACTTTCAACAGCTCTTCCCTCTGCTTTGAATTGTCAGATCTTTACAAGGCTGATTTTCCTCACTATTCAAGGTTCCAGTCAAATGTCACCTCTTTGGGGAGGTCTTCCCAGATAACCCAGGCTATAACCCCCTTTTTCTAGTACATTACCTAGTGTTGCTGTATCCCTAATATTTCCGCTATCTGAAATCATCTTGTTTATTTTCTAGGTTTTCTTCTCACCCAACCCTATGCATTTTAAGTCCCTTTAGAGCATGATCCTAGATGTTCCTGTTCTCGTCACCTCACTCAGTGCCTGCCACATAGTAGACAGCTATTAAATACTGACTGAATACTCAAATTTTATTTGTTTCATGTTTGAGGGGCTATGAGTAAGGAGAATAAAGGCCATTTATATGTATTTCAGTAAATTGTAAAATCCCTTTCTTTCTCCTCCCCATTTCCTTGAATTCTCTTCTGTGTTCCCCTCTTTAAAAAAAAAAATGCAATGCACAAGAGAGGGCTGTGCATGATTTTGCAAAAATCTGGAAAAGAAAACATAATGACTACTTCTTGAATTATCTCTGCATACAATTTCAGGTGGTTCAATAGACTTCATTATATATTCCTTCATATAGTACTCTTTCTAGTAATAACAGTAGCTGATGTGTGCCTGGCCCATAACAGTTTTTTATCTTTTTTTAAAGTATTTGATCTTTTTTAAAAAAATATTTTATTTTTAGCAGAAAAATGTAATTTACAACAGAGTGATACAGAGGTGTATATCAAAGAAAATATAAGTATCAAAACACTAAAAATGGCTTATCTGAATTAAATAAGCCCATAAGTTCGAAAAACTTAAGTTTGAATAAAATGAAAAGTCAAAGAGACGTAACAATTTTGCCATGAAGTACTTCACTCACGTGTCCCTTATTCTCTGGCTTATTCTCTGGTGACAGCATTCAATAAATCTAGGAAGCCTCCCTTAGATAGATCTCAATGTCAGTGTCATTTTTCATCCAATATTTTTATAAATGATGACCTCATTGTAAAGGGAGCTACTCTATGACATATATTCCTTGAGTCTTGCCTCCCCCTGACCCCCAGAAACACACACACACACGCTCATGTGCAATGTCCACTAATGACTGAATGGCCCTCATTAGCTCCTGCAGGTGCACTGACTTAGGCACATCAGGATTTAACCAGAAATTTTCACAGGAGTAAAGTTATACTCACCCACACACCAAAAAGGAGGTCTGCTAGGAATCTTTTAAAAACCGGGTGCTTCATTTATATGAGATGGTGTCTAGACATTTATTTTCTGGAAATATTTAGCTTGGATAAGACACGTGGCCCCTAAAATGAATGCAGGACTGAAATATTTCACTTGAAAATTTGTGCAAGGAAACGTCTGGTGCAGTGCAATGAGGTTAAACATCAAAATATTTTCCTAGAATGGAAAGGTCATCTTGTTTGCCGTGTGCTGGAAAGACATTGCATCTGAGCGGTCCCAGTTTTCTAAGCAATAATGCTTCTGCTGTCTACGCATTTCTGTAGTTATGGATGCATTCACATGAATCTATACATGAAAATTAATATTTAAATGGTTCTCAGGGGAGAAACACTACAGACAGAAGTTCTGGAAATTATATATAATAAGTGCTTTATTTAACTTTGAACTAGAAGTGTTTGCCTCAATGTCCTAGACCAGAGGCCAGCAATTTTTTCTGTAAAGAACTAAGCCAAAGGGTCATATTTTTAGGCTTTGCAGGCCTTGCACTGTGCCACAACTACTCAGCTCTGCTGTTGCAATGTGAAAGCCACCATAGATAGCACATGAAGGAGCATGACTATGTTCCAGTATACTTGGTTCACAAAAACAGGTGTTTGCAGACCCCTGTCATAGGCCAGCAGTTTTTGAATTGTTTTAATAGTGACATGTCATAAGAAATTAATTGATAGTACCACCCAGAACAAATGTGTGTGTGTGTGTGTGTGTGTGTACATTCACAATACCTACCTTTATCATGGGCATACACTGATATTTTTTTTTCTATCCAATGTTTAAATGCTCACTGCCACCATCTACATTGATTCCAAGACCACTAATGGGTTAAGACCTCTAGTTTGAAGAACACTGTACTAGGCTAACTGTACGCTTGTATTTAAAGTGAATAGCATGCAAATGTCTAGAAGCAGACAAAGAATCACTGTCCCCTATCAGTAAATGGGAATGCTCGCCCTTGGTCTGAAACCTCTGCTGCCTGTTTGGATTTTCACATCCCTGAAATCTGATAAAGTTGTGAACTGACAGCCAGGGAGGACATGCATTGCCAAGAATCATGAGAATAAAAGATTTGGGTAAGAGCCAGAGAGCAGGAAGCTAGATGCCTTGTCTTATTCAAAGGAGAATGAGAAAACAAATCTTTTCTGAATGACCCTAGCAGAGCTGCTAGAAATCTTTATCTAAATGGGGCCCCCATGTGCAAGAAAACTACAAAGAAAGACCCTTCTGATGCAATGAATGAAGTACCTTGTAAGAATCAGACAACTAGGTCCTCATTCGGCAGGGGTCATCATCTATCTAACTGAAGGCCTTGCCAAGTCACTCGTGTCTCTGGGGCTCAGCTTCATATCCTACCAGTTGTGTAACCTTAGGCAAGTTACTACCTCTCTTTAGGCCTCAGATTTCTCAACTGTAAAAGAGGGTGATAATGTTACCTACCTCAGAAGATTGTGGGAGAATTAAGTTAATGGTGTGCAAAGCACTTAATAGTTGCTTAGCACAAAATCAATGCTTGATAAAAATTACTTTCTACTATTTTCCTGATTTTTTATTTTGAAAAGCTTCAGATCCATAGAAAAGTTGAAAGAATAGTCCAATTAACTTTTATTTCTCCTACCTTTCTCCTATATTGGCCTCGTGATAGAAACGATGCTGGAAATCGAATGATAGAATTTTGCAAGACCAATGACTTCTTCATTGCAAATACCTTCTTTCACTAACATAAACGGCAACTATACACATGGACCTCGCCAGGTGGAACACACAGAAATCAAATTGACTACATCTGTGGAAAGAGACGATGAAAAAGCTCAACGTCATCACTCAGAACAAGGCCAGGGGCCAACTGTGGAACAGACCATCAATTGCTCATATGCAAGTTCAAGCTGAAACTGAAGAAAATCAGAGCAAGTCCACGAGAGCCAAAATATGACCTTGAGTATATCCCACCTGAATTTAGAGACCATCTGAAGAATAGATTTGACACGTTGAACACTGGTGACCAAAGACCAGACGAGTTGTAGAATGACATCAAGGACATGGTGCATGAAGAAAGCAAGCGGTCATTGAAAAGACAGGAAAGAAAGAAAAGACCAAGATGGATGTCAGAGGAGACTCTGAAACTTGCTCTTGAACGTCAAGCAGCTAAAGCAAAAGGAAGAACTGATGAAGTAAAAGAACTGAACAGAAGATTTCAAAGGGCGACTCGAGAAGGCAAAGTATTGTAATGACATGAGCAAAGAGCTAGAGATAGAAAACCAAAAGGGAAGAATATGCTTGGCAATTTTCAAGCTGAAAGAACTGAAAAAAGTCAAGCCTCAAGTTGCAATTGTGAAGGATTCTATGGGGGAAACTATTAAATGACACAGGAAGCATCGAAAGAAGATGGAAAGAATACACAGAGTCATTATACCAAAAACAATTAGTGGATGTTCAACCATTTCGAGAGGTGGCGTATGATCAGGAACCAATGGTACTGAAGGAAGAAGTCCAAGCTGTTCTGAAGGCATTGGCAAAAAACAAGGCTCCAGGAATTGACAGAATAGCAATTGAGATGTTTCAACAAACAGATGCAGCGCTGGAGGTGCTCACTCGTCTATGCCAAGACATATGGAAGACACTTTCCTGGCCAAATGACTGGAAAAGATCCATATTTATGCTTATTCCCAAGAAAGGTGATCCAACTGAATGCATGAATTATAGAACAATATCATTAATATCACGTGCAAACAAAATTTTGCTGAAGATCATTCAAAAGCGGCTGCAGCAGTGTATCGACAGGGAGCCACCAGAAATTCAGGCTGGTTTCAGAAGAGGATGTGGAACCAGGGATACCAATGCTGATATCAGATGGATCATGGGTGAAAGCAGAGAATACCAGAAGGATGTTTACCTGTGTTTTATCCACTATGCAAAGGCATTCGACTGTGTGGATCATAGCAAATTATGGATAACATTGTGAAGAATGGGAATTCCAGAACACTTAATTGTGCTCATGAGGAACCTTTACATAGATCAAGAGGCAGTTGTTCAGACAGAACAAGGGGATACTGCTTGGTTTAAAGTCAGGAAAGGTGTGTGTCAGGGTTGTATTCTTTCACCATACCTATTCAATCTGTATGCTGAGCAAATAATACAAGAAGCTGGACTATATGAAGAAGAACAGGGCATCAGGATTGGAGGAAGACGTATTAACAACCTGCGTTATGCAGATGACACAGCCTTGCTTGCTGAAAGTGAAGAGGCCTTGAAGCACTTACTAATGAAGATCAAAGACCACAGCCTTCAGTATGGATTGCACCTCAATACAAAAAAATATAAAGAAAACAAAAATCATCACAACTGGACCAATAAACAACATCATGATGAACAAAGAAAAGATTGAAGTTGTCAAGGATTTCATTTTACTTGGATCCAGAATCAACAGCCATGGAAGCAGCAGTCAAGAAATCAAATGACACATTGCATTGGGTAAATCTGCTGCAAAGGACCTCTTTAAAGTGTTAAAAAGCAAAGATGTCACTTTGAAGTCTAAGGTGCTCCTGACCCAAGCCATGGTATTTTCAATCACATCATATGCTTGTGAAAGCTTGACAATGAATAAGGAAGACCAAAGAAGAATTGATGCCTTTGAATTGTGGTGTTGGCAAAGACTATTGAATATGCCATGGATTGTCAAAAGCACGAACAAATCTATCTTGGAAGAAGTGCAACCAGAATGCTCCTCAGAAGCAAAGATGGTAAGACTGCGTCTTACATACTTTGCACATGTTTTCAGGAGGGATCAGCCCCTGGAGAAGGACATCATGCTTGGCAAAGTGCAGCGTCAGCAGAAAAGAGGTGGATTGACACAGTGGGTGCAACAATGATCTCAAGCATAACAAGCGTAACAACGATGGTAAGGATGGAGCAGGTCTGGGCAGTGTTTCATTCTCTTGTGTATAGGATCACTGTGAGTCGGAACTGACTCGACGGTACCTAACAACAACAACATACTTAGATTTAGCTACTGCAAATATTTTGCCACATTTGTGTTTCCCCCTTCTCTCTCTCTCTATATATATACACATATATACATAATATGTATTTATTACATAAAATATATATGGTATGTATTTATATCATATATAGTACGTATTTTTTTCTGAACCATTTAGAAGTTGTTGATATCAAGACACTGCTTGCCTAAATAATTCAACGTGCATCTCTTACAACCAATTATATTTTTCCATATGGTATCTTTATCATCATACCCAAGAAATTCAATATTTATAAAATATTATCTAATACACAGTGCATATTCAAAGTTTCCCAATAATGTCCTTTATAGCTCTTTTCTCTTTTTTCCAAGCCAGAATTTAAACAAGGATCATACACTTTATTCGGTTGTCCGGTCTCTTTAGTTTTCTCTAATATAGAAGTGTCCTTCTGCCTTTTTTTCTCTCTATCTTTCATGACTTTGAGACTTTTTAAGAGTCCAAGATAGTTGCATTGTTATGTGTATCTGGGCTACAACAAATGAGTAAATATAGTGAATTTTTGAGAACCAGTATTCTCATAGTAGGAGATGAGAAATACAAATGTGATTGGGTAAGAAGAGCAAGAGCCCTATGGTATTGGAGTTGAATTAGAGATATTAGACTTCAATGGATAGTAAGATAGACAGAGACATACACACACTTTTATTTACTTTAGCTCTGCACTGAAAGGACCAAGAAGCAGTAACTCTCCAGTAGTAGAGAGCACACCTAGTGCCCAGATCTTGGTTTTTAAATACCATTCAAAAGGGACCAGTGCTCCTTGGAGAAATAGATGATTCTGGATCTGGGGCAAGGAAAGTGCAGAGAAAGTTTGGAATACCTTGTTGTGCCAGAGAGCAAGGAAGCACACAGAGATTGATGGAGGCATATCGAAAGGACATAGGGACTGGTTTGAAGAAAATTCCACTGGCCAAATCTAGATCAATTGGGAAATGAAAAAGGATAATAATAATGGCAGTGTTTTATAGCACATTTAATAGTAATAATAAAGAAAAGCCCATAAGACCATAATAACACTCAAAAAATAAAATAAAAAGCTGTATGTGGAGGAGTAGCAATTTTGGAAGAGTTACTGCTAGGAGAAGGAGGAGGAGGAAGAGGAATATCAGGTTAACTCTGTTGTTAGGTGCCGTCAAGTCAGTTCTGAATCAGCAATCCCATGAACAATAGAATGAGACACTGCCCGGTTGTGGGCCATCCTCACAATTATTGCTATGTTTGAGCTTATTGTTGCAGCCACTGTGTTAATCCATCTTGTCGAGGGTCGTCTTCTTTTTTGCTAATCCTTCTCCAGGAACTGGTCCCTCCTGATAACGTGTCCAAAGTACATGAGACGAAGACTCACCATCATTGTTTCTGAGGAGCATTCTGGCTATACTTCTTCCAAGACAGGTCTGTTCATTCTCCTGGCAGTCATTGGTATATTCAATATTCTCTGCCAATACCATAAATCAAAGGCTTCAATTCTCCGGTCTTCCTTCTTCCTTGTCCAGCTTTCGCATGCATATGAGGCAATTAAAAATACCATGGCTTGAATCAGGCACTCCTTAGTCCTCAAGCTCTTCAAGTATTAATGTTATATGACTCTTTGAAAAGAGCAAAAATATGCTAGTCTCTAATGCTCACAAACAAAAGCAATTTTATTTCTTCCATAGCATTAGGATTTCTTCTTAACTTTGTCTTTCCTCCTTTTTCTATTCAAGATATTGCATTTGAATCTGAAAATCTAACTGAATATGGTGGACAAAAGACATATTTTAATTGCAAGATACATCAGAAAATTCAAGAGTTTTAGTTGATAGCTCAATAGGTATGTGTGGTTTGGTTGCTCTCAAAATTTGTGAGACTTCAGACTATGCCGGTGGGAGTCAGACCTCCAGAGAAATAGAGGTGATCTTTCTGCCTGTCTCTTGGTTTGGTAGGCTTCATTGGAAGGCTGAGACCAAATCTTGGATACAGATAAACTGGTGCCTGTCCATAGGAAACTCTCCAGATTTTATGGGGGGGTGAATGAGAAGTAATGAACCAGTTATTGAAGAATGGCTAAAACAATGATGTAGATGATTAGCGGTTGCCATTGAGTGGATTCTGACTCTTGGCGATCCCACGTGTGTCACAGTAGAACTGTGTTCCACACGATTTCCGATGGCTAGTCTTTCCGAAGTAGATCACGAGGCCTTTCTTCCGAGGATCTTCAGGGTGGGCTCAAACCTCCAACCTTTCGGTTAGCAACCAAACGCTAAATCATTTGCAACTCCCAGGGACTCGGTTGATGATAATAGTAACTGTTATTTATGGAGTAAATACCAAGGATTAGTCCCACTAGTCCCTTTATACACATTAGGTTATTTGTTCCTCCCCATGTCAGCCTTAGAGTGGTAGTATTAACCCAGGCTCAGAGAATTAGCTGGGGTGACTACAGCCACACAACTATTAAATAGCAGAGCTGCAATTTCACCTGAATCTGTCCAACTCCAGTGTCCATGTTCCTGCCCCTATCACACAATTGCCCGTGACCTGAATATGGGGTTCAGTCCAGGAGCAAATTCCAGCTCTGCTTCTATATGACCTTGAAAAAATTTACTCCTCTTCTCTGAACCTCGGTTTCTTTGGCCTTTCCTCAAAATCTCAGCACTGCTTGCTCTCTGGGTTCTTTCCCCTTCTCCCTGACTCCCACCACCCACCCACTACCATACCTCAAACTGAAAAAAAAAAAAAAAAGCAGTTGCTGTGGAGTTGATGCCAACTTATGGCGACCCCATCTGTTGCAGAGTAAAGCTGCACTCTGTAGAGTTTTCATGGTTGTGACCTTCCAGAAAAAGGTCATCAGGCCTTTCCTTCAAGGTGCCCCTGGGTGGGTTTGGAACTGCCAACTTTTTTGTTAGTAGCCAAGCACCTAATTGTTTGTGCTCCCCAGGAAATCCTAGGTAGCTGCAGGCCCTTTCTTATGAAAATCAATTCGTCTCTTCTCCACCTGCCCAGCAACTTCCATTACCCGAATCAGCACAACAAAGGGCAGGTGCCCAGTGAGGGAAAGATTGAAAACTGCATAGTTGAATATCTTCCCTTTCTGCTTTCAGGGCCTTAATGATGATCAAATTAGATAAGGTTTGTGGGACAGTTTTGGGTTACTTGTTTGTTTTATAATACATCTCAAACACGTAGAGCATTTCTAAGACTAATACAACAGACATACTTAACCCCCACCTGGATCTAACGGTGTTAACATTTTGCCATATTTGCTTTGGGTGTTCTTTTTAAAGATTAAAACATTCAGTTGAAGATTCAGTGGAAGACCTCTTTGCAAGTTTTCCACATCTTGGGTCCCTCTCTTCATCCCAGGAGTTTTCCTGACCAGATCTTTGTAGTACTTAAATAGAGTTAATTTTAAACACACAGCATCATTTTGCATGGTTTTTAAATGTAAGTAAATGATGCCATACTCTGTGTCTTTCTGCAATGTGCTCGTTTTTAACAATATGGTTTTGCAATTTAACCGCGTTACTAAGTGTAGCTCTAATTTATTCTTCCAGCTGCTGTTTCATATGCCTTCTACAAATAACCAGTTTATTTCTCCATTCCCCTCTTAATGGACCTTTAGATTGCTTCCAATATTTCACTATTACATAAGATGCTGAAACTTAACTGTTCTGCACAACTCTTTCCGCACACGTGCAAGAGTTTCTTTAAGGTACTTACCTCATAGAGGAAACTCTGGTTCCAAGGGTATGTTCTGAGAAACCATTTTAATTCTCCCAGAATCCATATTTCTGGGTCCATGGAGTTGGGCTGCCCCGCCTACGTCAATTGCCCTTGGTTGTCCTTCTGAACCTTGAGCCCTGAACAAACCAGTTTCCCTAAAGTCATCTTCAAGTCAAACAATAACCTAGTATGCAGCTTGGTGAAGACTGTTTTGCCCTAGGTATTGGGCTCTTTTGGAGAATTAACTACGTGCAGTCAGTTTTGAGAAACAGAATTCCGGAGTCTCCCTGGAAGCTGTATTTTAGGGTAAACTGTTATTATAAAAACATTGTTCTGGCCCCATGTTAGTGACAATGTTGATGGGGTGCAATATAAGAGTCTCTGGAGGTTTTTTAATCTTTGGAACATTTTTAACTCTTCTAGTCAAAACGCTGCCTTGATTTGTAAATCATACATTCAAGAGCTTCAATCAATTTCTATTATTTGTTTAATACGATTTTTGTTTTAACAGTTCATAGTCACCTCTATGAGGTTTTGCCAGTTTTTCTCAATCTGATTTTACCAATTTATAGTTCCACCAGCATGGTATGCTGTTGTTAGGTGCCACTGAGTTGATTCTGGCTCATAGTGACCCTATCTATGCACAACAGAATGAAACACTGCCTGGTCCTGTGCCATCCTCACAATCGTTGCTATGCTTGAGCCCATTGTTGCAGCCACTGTGTTGATCTATTTTCATTGAGGGTCTTCCACTTTTTTGCTGACCCTCTACTTTCTCCGGGGACTGATCCTTCCTGACAACATGTCCAAAGTATGTGAGAGGTAGTCTCACCATCCTTGCTTCTAAGGAACATCCTGGTTGTACTTCTTCCAAGACAGATTTGTTCGTCATTTTGGCAGTCCATGGTATATTCAATGTTCTTCGCCAAAACCACAATTCAAAGGCATCAATTCATCTTAGGACTTCCTTATTCATAGTCCAGGTTTCGCATGCATATGAGACGACTGAAAACACCATGGCTTGGGTCAGGTGCACCTTAGTTTTCAAGGTGACATCTTTGCTTTTTAACACTTTAAAGAGGTTTTTTGCAGCAGATTTGCCAGTGCAATGTGTCTTTTGATTTCTTGACTGCTGCTTCCATGGCTGTTGATTGTGGATCCAAGTAAAATGAAATCCTTGACAACTTCAATCTTTTCTCCATGTATCATGATGTTGCTTATTGGTCCAGTCGTGAGGACTTTTGTTTTCTTTATGTTGATGTGTAATCCATACTGAAGGCTGTGGTCTTTGATCTTCATCAGGAAGTGTTTCAAGTCCTCTTCACTTTCAGCAAGCAAGGTTGTATCATCTGCATATCACAGGTTGTTAATGAGTCTTCCTCCAATCCTGTTGTTGTGTTCTTTTTTATATAGTCCAGCTTCTTCTTGGATTATTTGCTCAGCATACGAATTTAATGAGTATGGTGAAAGGATGCAAACCTGATGCACATCTTTCGGTATTATAGCACAGTAAAATAGCTCCCATTTATCCTTATCCTCACCAACACTTGGTATTTCCTATTATTTTTTACAACCTGATGATGGGAAATAGTATCTTATTTTTCTAATTTGTATTTCCCCAATGCCTGGTAATGCCAAACATCTTTTTATATGATTATCAGCCCTGTGAATTGCCTGTTCAAAAATCCATTGATTTTTCCTTTGAGTTGTTTGTCTTCTTCTTATCGGCTTTTATGAATTATTTATATATCCTGGATAATAATCTTCTAAAACTTGAATGTGTTGTAAATATTGGGACAAGCTTTATACACTTCAAAGCAATGTAAAAAGTGTTGGTTTTTATTAGTGTTCACTTTACTCTTACATATGTCTTATCGCCTAAACCAGAACCCCCAGAGGACAGGGAATGTGGCTTCCTTATGTTTATTTATCCAGAGTGAGTGTTAATAGGAAGCAGCCTGGAATTATGGGGGGAAATTATGGCTTTAAAAATAGAAATGGAGTTAAATATTGCTTCTGCCACTGACTAGCTATGTAAGCTTATTCAAGCTACTTGGTCTCTCTGAGTCTCTATTTCCTTCATTCTAAAATGCGAACAGCCTCTCCTCTCAAAAGTTATCGTGCAAAAGCAAAGAGGATAATACATGAAAAGCATTTAGTATGGGGCATGGCATATTCTTGATACTCAATAGCAATTAGCCAAAAAAAAAATCATTGTGTTTGAGTCGATTCCAACTCTTAACAACCCTATAGGACAGAGTAGAACTGCCCATAGAGTTTCCAAGGAGTGGCTGGTGGATTTGAGCTGCTGACCTTTTGTTTAGCAGCTGAGCTCTTAACCACAAAAAAAGGCTCCATCAATAGCTATTAGTTGAACAGAAATGTAGATAAATATTTGTTGGTTGTTAACTCTTCAATGATGTACTAATAGTTTCTTAGATTTACTGAACATCCATTGTATACTAGATAAGGAGCCCTGGTAACACAGTGGGTAAGCAGCTCAGCTATTAACCAAAAGGTCAGTGGTTCAAAACCACCATGGGCTTTAAGGGAGAAAGATGTGGCAATCTGCTCCCATAAAGATTACAGTCTTGGAAACCCTACGGGGCTTCTACTCTGTCCTGTAGGGTCACTATGAGTTGGCATCTATTAGACGCCACACGACAACAATGACAACATACTACATAAAAGGAGCCCTGGTGGCCCAATGGTTAAGTACTTGGCTGCTAACAGACAGGTCGATGGTTCTTACCCACCGAGCTCCTCCACAGCAGAAAGACCTGGTGATCTGCTTCCGTAAAGATTACAGCCAGGAAACCCTATGGGACAGTTCTACTCCGCCACATGAGGTCACTATGCGTTGAATCAACTTGAAGGCACCTAGCAACAACGCTCTTTGTAAACAGCTACCCTCTACTATATGTTTTTTTATCCTTCTTTCACAGATGAAAAATTTGAGACTAAGAAAGGTTAAGTGATTTGGACAATCATACAGCTTGTACATGTGACATTAAATCTTCAAACATTGATCTATCTTACTTTTGTCCTGAAATTTATTCACTCACCCTGTAATATTTATTGAATGTCTACCATTGGCCACATACTCAACTAGGTACTGTGCTACATGGTAGACAAGACAAACATAGCTTCTGCCCTCAAGGAGCTACTAGAGGACCAAAATAGAAAGCAGACACATAAATTGTGAGATGTTATGAAATAAATGCATGGCTAAGACAGAATATTAGAAAGAGCTCAGAGGCTTCCTTTCAGGTGGGATGATCAAGGAAGGCTTCTCCAAGGAAGTGACATGATGAAAAACAGCAAGCTGACCATTCGAAGATTAAGAAGAACATTTCAAGCACAGGAAACATTAGTCAAATCTGGTTCCAGTCTATGCTGTCAACTAAATCAAAACTATTTTGCTACTCTATATTGTGGCTCCTGCTCACTTCTTGTAGCCTAGCCCATGGCAAGGAAGAAAACACTGTGAACCTCAAGCATCTGGGAAAACCATTGTTCCCCTCTGTGCCTAGCTCACCCTCAGCTGGGCAGCAGCCATCTGGGCCTCCTCCAGATGCAGGCCACCCTCCTCCTACCAGCTTCCCTTCCACACCACTGTTCTATCTCCCAGGCCCTAAGCCTGTGAACTTGGCCAGATAGCATTGGCTTTGTTTCCCAGGTAAAAACTTTTCACCCCAGCATTCTCCACACCAACAGCAGGGTGGACATTTGTGGATTGGCCTGTATGTGAGTGAGCTGAGAACCCCCAAGGACTGATTCAAGCCTGGAAAGGCGCCGGGTTTTCATTAAACCCCTTGTAAACCCTCATGCCGTCCTGTGGGCCACATCTGCCGAGGAAGCCATCTGCGATTCGTATCGTCATGCTCCAACAAAACACCAGGAGTGTGGAAAACTCTCCTCTCTGCTCAGCAGTGAACTGGGAAAGTAACATTAGTAATCGCTTCTGCAGGCTCCATAATGACATAATGGGCATTGGCTTAAGCCTTAAGCCACAGCTGACAGTCCCTGCCAACAATCTGGGTGGATTCAAGTCGTCCTGAGAAATGTAGGTCATCTCTCATGCCCACCTCCCTACCTAAGATAATATAGATAAAGAATTTGCACTTTTGCTATGCTGGGAGAGAAAGCAATTACTATTTAGTGAATGTCTTCCAAGTACCAAACACATTAGACCCATGACAACTTTAAAAAGCAGGCATTATCATACCCATTTTTCAGATGAGGAAACTGAGGTCAGAGATGTTAGATGGCTTGCCCAAAGTCACATAGCTAGTGACAGAGCTGAAACTCAAACCCAGAGCTCTTGCACTCCAAAGCCTGTAAGCTTTACACTAACCCAGGAATGCTGTGAGGATGGCATGCAAACCAAGTGAATTCTAGGACTACAATTTAAGAGTGTGTTAAAAATTAAACAAGATGTTATGCATAAGCCAATGTCTTCCTCCGATAGCAGCCTGGACCTTAAATCTATAATATTCGCTTTGATTGGATGAACAGAAAAGAGCTCCCCTTCCCTGCTTGATTCTCCCTCTCCTCCCCAAGCCAACTCTTTTGCCAAAAAAAAAGGTACAGTCTGCTCCTGATGCCTGAGTCCACATCCAAAAATGGAACCGTGCAGACGGTGTCCATTTCACAAAGACAACCTTCCAAAAGTGTGTTCACCCCGTACTTCCTGCTGCAGACCCTTTACGGGCCCTTGCAGTCTCACAGCTAAAAGGCCTTTTCCTCAGTCTCAAAGCTACAACTATGCAGCTTTTTCAGGCTCTCTTGAGGGCTAGTGTGATTGACTGCTAACCAAAAGGTTGGAAATTTTAATTCACCCAGAGACATCTCAGAAGGAAGGCCTGGCAATCTGCTTCAAAAAAAAAAAAAGAATCAGCCATTGAAAACCCTATGGAGCACAGTTCGACTCTGACACACGTGGGGCTGCCGTGAGTCAGAGCTGATGCGACAGCAATTGGTTAATACAGGATAAAGGGACAGATTCCGTAAAGAAAGCAGTTTAGAGGCAGCAACAGCCCTCATCTGCAGACAGGCTCGGGAGCAGGGTCCTGCAGCAATGAAAAAAAGCCTGGGCTTTAGGACCAAACACACTAGAGTTTGAGTCTTAGCTTTGGCACCTACTCATTGTGTGATCTTGGAAATTTTTTTGACTGTTCTGAGCATGCTCATGTGGCAAATGGATCTAACAAGGCCTGCCTTGCAGAATTAAGGTGAGGCATCGAAAAGACAAATCAAGACACAGGCACATAACAGATTTCAATAAAAGTTAATTGTCCTTCCTGACCGACCACATTTATCTCATCTTTGGCTAAAGCTTCAGAGACTCAGAAAATTGTCAAAGGAATTGACAGTTTTCTTTTGGATATTTCAGATATTGTTGGATCCTCCAAAAGCTTAACTCCCAGCAACTTTTCCTCTTCCCTCATATAAACACCTAAAAATGATTTCCTGGTCTCCTTTTCAATGACGCCAGAGAGCACCTGGAGGAAGAGGCTAGAGTCATGTTTAAATCACTTGGTAAAATTCCCTCTTCTTCCATAGACTGCCAGGTTAGCCAAAGGTTTAGCTTTAAAAAAAAAAAAATGCAGGTGGAGAGAGCTAGAGAAAATTGCTGACAATGAAGGAAAATTGCTGCTGTGGGAGAGTTTTAGTTTTGACTACGGTTCATGAAATGTGATCTCGCGTACATATCCATTGGTGCAAATGGTTTGCTCTCAACTACCAGCCTAAATGTTGGCTATTTGAACCCACCCAGCAGCACTGCAGAAGAAAGGCCTGGCAATCTGTTTCCATAAAGCTTACAACCAAGAAAACCCTAAGGAGCAGTTCTACTGTGTGACACATGGGGTCACCATGAGTTGGAACTGACTCAATGGCAACAGGTTTGGTTTTGGTTTGGGGTACATACCCATTGTGTAATGTTTACAGAAAGAATCTGGTTGAAATTCTATCACTTTGACAAATCGCTTAATGCCTCTGAACTTCAGTTTCCTCGACTCTAAAGCAGAGACTGGAAATGAGAGTAACTACCTCACAAGATGGTTAAGGGGATTATGAATTATATCCATATATCCACTAAGCTAGACCCCTGACAACAAGGAGCCTTGGTGGTACAAATTATTAAACCCTCAGCTGCTAACCAAAAGGTTGGCAATTCAAACTCGCCCAGCAACTCTGCAGGAGAAAGACCTGGCAATCTGCTTCCATAAAGATTATAGCCAAGAAAACCCTATGGGGCAGTTCTACTCTGTTACATGGGGCCAATACGAGTCAGAATTGACTCAATGGCACCCAACAACAACAGACTTTTCATCTGGGAGTCTGCTGATAGGGGTTGTTGCCGCCTCTAAATGCCTTTCTCTAAAGAGTTCACCCCTTTGTCCTAAATGGCCCCCAAGAGATTCCAAAAAAGCTGCATGTTTGAAGTTTGGGGACTGCTCAGTGCCTAGAAAAGAGCGGATGCTTACTAAATGGCTGTTACATTGCTTACAAAACACTCCTTTGATATCCACAACAACACTGTACGGGAAGAATCGCTGACCCTATTTTTAATTAGCAATAATTGCACCTTGGATAAACCTCATTGTCTCTGATAGTGCCACCGCACAAAGCTGATCCCATTCTTGAGATGAGGAAATGAAGATTCAGAAAAATAAACCACCATGCTCAAGGTCTTATGGCCCTGGCTTGCAGTGGGCTTGCAGGGAAAGGATCCGCATGCAGATTTATTTGACTGCTAAATCTGTTTCTTTTCCAACACACACACACTGCTGCCACGTCTGTTCCCTCAGAGGCCGAGAAGGGAAGGCGATTTGAAGCACGTTTCGTCTCCGTCCAAGCTGCTCCTTCTCCTCTGGCTCACTTGTTCCTGCCTCTGTGACCCTGGCTGAGGCCTCTGCTATGCTGCCAGCCTCCCCTAACCCCCACCGCCACCTGAGGCTCCCACCCAGCCTAACAGGCATTTTAGAAACCTCATGGCCCTCCCTTCGCCTGCATGTGCCTTTGATGTGAGCTTGTCATCTGACCGGGGCCTACTCAGGCTGCAAATCCCAGACTCCTTTCCCACCGGGGCCCTCGCTTCCCCCCATGGCTCAGTGTAGACATGAGATATATCTGCCTTATTTTTCACTGTGCTTCATTTCAATCCAGCCTGAATTTACTAAGCACCTACTCTGTGCCAAACACTAGGCTCGGCTCTGGAAAAAGAGAAATGAGTAAAACATCAGACTTGCCCTCAAAGAACCCATGGAATATGGCAGAGTCCAATTTCCTTCCACTGAATAAAATAACTACTGAGCACCACCTACACGCCAAAACACCGTGCTGGGCAGTAGGGCATACTAAAATAAATAAGATGCCAGTCTTACCTGCAAGAGCTTACCAGGTAAGCCAGTGGGCCCAATATGCTAATTGGTATGCTAATACCTGCCAGGTATTCATTGCCCACTATGGGTCCCATATTGTGCTTTGCATATATTCTTTCTAGTCCTCAAAATAACATTTAGAGGCAGATGGTTGAAAGAACCGAAAAATTCCCCTGTCCAAAACCAATTATGATAGAGAGGATTCTAGGCTTCAAGTCTGCTTTTTGTCTCAAAAGTTGCTGGTTTCTTGGCAGGCTGGTGGCAGATCCATTGTCCCTACTATTACCTCACGTTTGAATCATATGCATAGATTTTCCAAAGCATGTTCCCTCCATTATCTCATCTGAGCCTCAGCATCCCTGTCTCGAGTAGCACAGGAATTTGTGTGAGGCCCAGAGAGGGTTACAAGTCAGGGAAAAGAGGGCTGACCCCACTAAACTCTGCAACACCACTGAACTCTCACAAAACCCTGTAAGGAGGTAACACACTTCTCTGTGACCATTTTATATTTGAGGAAACTGAGGCTCAGAGCATCTCTCCCTGTTCCTACAGCTAGTCAAGAGAAAGCCTGGGTTTGAACCCATGGCCTCCAGCTGCCAGTGCCTCTGAGAGCCAGGCCGGCCCTCCAAACAAGCTGGTGCTCTCATCCAGGAGCTGGGACCAGCTGTGCCTGCTGTGCTGAGAGAAGTAAGTAGTGGCTCCACGGGAGCTTGGCACAAGCTGTTCCTCGGCCCAGATGACTTTGGAAGACTCTCCAAACCTCTCAGACATCAGTTTTCTCACTGATGAAGAGGAGATGCTGACCTCTGCTGCCTGCATTGCAGGGCTTTGTGAGGGTCTAGTGAGATGTGAAACGGGTGGGAAGGCAGCTTCAGAAGAGTTGCAAGTGCTTGGGATCGTCACTAATTAAGGCTCTGCCAACACATTTCTAAAGAGCCCTCGGGTGGCTACTAACCAAAAAGTTTGAGGTCTGAGTCCACCCAGAGGCAACTCGGAAGAAAGGCCTAGTGATCTGGTTCTGGAAAAAAAAAAACGGCCCTTGAAACCCCTATGGAGCACAGTTCAACTCTGATAGTCATGGGGCCACCATGAGTTGGAATCAATTCAATGGCAACTGGTCAACCTCTTACTATGAAATCAGAAACCCAGAAGATGAAAAGCAGACAGACCACAACCCCCACCCGGGATCCCAGCTCTGTAGCCAGGACCTGCACCTCCAAGGGGTCTGAGCAAGGTCCTGTCCTCTGAGCCAGAACCCCTGCCCCTGGTGATTTATCTGTGTTTGCCTCTTCAGCCGGTCTCAACTTGCAGACCTGGAGGGGAGGGGCTTTCACAGAAACAGACGCTCTGGTCATAGGGTGACAGCGTCCATGCCAAGAGCCCACTTTGTTTTAATAAATGACACCAAACACTCAGGCCATAAACTCTTCAAATTGCTGTGCCTGGCAGTAATTACATGCCTCCCATTAATAAATCCTATTTCTGAATGGTTTACTGCACCCCTTTCTTCAAACACTGCAGGCTGAAACCTGTCAGACAGGCCAGAGGCAGACTTGTGAGGAGAAGGCAAATAAAACAGGGAGGCTTTTTGGGTATGAAAGAGCAACAGCCTCAGGAAGGAAGAGCCACAGGCTGTGCTGCAGTCCCACCTTCCCCAGGTAGGAGGGAGGCTGTGATTCCCACCCCACACATTCAATTCAGTCTCTCCCTGACTCCCATAGACTCCAACTCTGGAATTTATCTTGAAGCCAACCCCCCCCCCCCCACTCCCTCGCCTTTGCCTTGGTTCAGAATGCTTCAGTTCCATTTGGAATATAGTGTCCATCTGCAGTTTTGTTGCTACCCAGCCATTGCCCATGTGGTTGCCAGAATGATCTTCCCAATATAAAGCTTTGACCATGCCACTCTCTTGGGTGAAAATTCCAGTAAAAAACCAGTTGCCATCAAGTCAATTCCAATTCATGGCAACCTGCCGTATGTCAGAGTAGAACTGTGCTCCATAGGGTTTTCAATGTCTGATTTTTTGGAAGTAGATTGCTAAGTCTTTCTTCTGAAGTACTTCTGGGTAGACTCGAACCTCCAGCCTTTCTGTTAGCAGCCAAGCATGTTAACTGTTTGTACCACCTAGGGACTCCAAAAAAAAAAAACTACAGTAGTCTATAACACTACAGAATAAAGTCTAAACTCCTCAGCAATCAAGGCCCTTCAGGATGTGAATCCTGCTACCTGCCCAGGTTCAGTTCCAGAAATTACCCTTCCCACTGTATTGTACCCCAATAGTTCTCAAAGTGTGATCCAGAAAAGCAGCATCTGCGTCATCTGGAAACTTTCGGGAAATGCAAATTTTTTACTTCCACCTAGACCTACTGAATCAGGAACTCTGGGGGCAGGGCGGGCGGGGGAGCAGCAATCTTTTTAACAAACCCCCTAAGTGATCTTGATGCATGGTACAATTTGAAAAAATCTCTTTGCCCCAGATTTTCTTAAACTTTAATGCACAAAAAATAATTTAGGGATCTTGTTAAAAGGTAGGTTCTGATTTAGTTGGTCTAGGGTGGAGCTCAAGAATTTGCTGTTCCAGTAAGCTCCCATGCAAGGCCAACCCTGCTGGTCCATGGACCATGCTTTGAGTAGCAAAGCCCTGGACAACAGTGAACTACTTGTAGTGACCCAATCACACTTACTACTTCTTGCTTCCATGCCTTGGTGAATGCTGTTCTCTCTACCTTGCCTAGTTTTCTTTCCCTCCCTTTCTCACCTCCCTTATCCATCAAATAATTCTACTTATCTTTCAAAAGTCAGCATAAGAAGCCCCTCCGATGGGATGACTTCCTTAACTCTCCAGGTGAATAAAAGCCCTCCTTTCCCTCTGCTGTCACATGATTTTGCACACACTCTATCAGAGCACTGATCAACTACTCCATCTGTGTGTGTGCCTCCCTCATCTACAAGTAGTGCTTCAGGAACAAGACCCTCACTTACAGCTCTTACAACTCTGTAAGCACAACACCAACACAGTGCCTGGCACAGAGCAGAACAATGGAGAGTGAGGGAGTGAGTGAGGGAATCCTTAGCAACCTGTTGTACTGATGGGTAGAGTAATAAGCAAAGCATTTGGGAGTGGGGCTGTGCCCTTACCAGTACCTTCATCTCTGCCATAAGATCCCTTTATAAACTACTGTTGTTTTGAAGCAGCTAACAACACACTCTCTGTTTTCCAAACCTAACTGGCTGCCTAATCCTAAAAGACACAAAACAGAGATAGTCTCCCTCAACCAAGACCTCCAGGAGGGCCTATCCAAACAGGAGGTATGCACATAGGAAATTCTCAGATAGGAAGACTCCACACACAAAAATTTCACATTCTTCCATGTACTAATTCATGCATTCCCTCCACAAACATTTATCGAACCCTTATTATGTGCCAAGCACTGCTTAGCAGTGGGGTGAAGAATTAGATCTCTTCCTGCTTCCAAGAGTTCAGTCTAATGCGATAAAAAGATATGAAAACAGATCAGGAGAAAAAGGTGTGAAGGCTACAATATAGGTATGTACAGACCATAGTAAAAAGCAAAGATGCCACTTTGATCATTAAGGTGCACCTGACCCAAACCATGGCCTTTTTAATCTTCTCATATGCATGCAAAAGCTGGGCAATGAAAAAGGAAAACAGACAATTGGTGCATTTGAATTGTGGTGCTGGCAAAGAATACTGAGTGTACCATGAACTGCCAGAAGAATGAACAAATCAGTCTTAAAAGAAATGCAACCAGAGTGTTTCTTAGAAGTGAGGATGGCAAGACTTCAGCTGGTTACTTTGGACACATCATTAGGAAAGACCATTTACTAGAAAATGACATCTTCGTTACTAAAATAGTTACAAAGAAGACAAGGGAAGCCCTCAATAAGACAGATTGACGCAATAGCCACCACAATGAACTGAGACATACCCATGATGATGAAGATGGCGCAGAAGCAGGCAATGTTTCATTCTGTTGTACATAAGGTCACTGTTACAGATCGAATTGTGTCTCCAAAAAATATGTATTGTAAATCCTAACCCCTATAACTGCGGTTGCAATTCCATTTGTTAAGAGGTCATATCAGTGTAGGGCATATTTTAAGCCAACCACCTTTGAGATCTAAAAAAAAAAGCAGATTAAGCATAGAGAAGCCAACAGAGATGGGGGAAGATGAATGTCATGCCACATGAAAATCACCAAGGAGCCAAGGAATAGAAGCTGAAGAGACAAGGACCTTCATGAAGAAACTCGACCTGGCACCATGAATTCAGACTTCTAGCCCCCTAACTGTGAGAAAATAAATTTCTGTTCATTAAAGCCACCCACTTGTGGTATTTCTGTTATAGTAACTCAGACAGTAATCGTGAGTCAGAGACAACTCAACAGCAATTTAACAACAACAGTAGACCATGGAGCAGATGCTTCTGATTTCTTGAGACGGGGTCAGAAAAAGCATCAAAGAGGAGATGGTTTTTGAGCTGAGTCTTGAAGGATGAGTTAAATTTTCAGGAAGCCAATAGGGAAGAAGGGCATTTCAGGCAGAGGGAATAGTACAGACAAAGGCATAGAGTTTAGAAAGAATGCTGTACATGAGGGGAACTTCAAGTAATCTGATGTAGGTTGGGATGAAAGCTGATGTTAGGAAGTTGAGCAGAACCAGACCAGTCATTCAGCAAACGTGTACTGAGTATCTACCATGTGTTTCGCACTGAGGTACGCACTGGAAATACAGGCAACAGTAAATAAGACAGAAATGGTTTTTGCTGTCATGGAGTTTACAGTTTAGTAAGGGATGTGGGGACAACATCATTAAAGAAACTAATAAAGTATTTGCCCTTTCTAATGAACAAAGAGCTGAGTGAGAAAAAGAATGAGGGCTTCAGCTCTAGAAAAAGTGGCCAGGGAAAGGCTCTCTAGAGAGTTGAATTCAATCAGAGGAGAGGAAAAGGGAGGGGAGGGAAGAAGAATAACCCCGGCAGAGAAACCAAAAAAAAAAAAAACCAAACTTGTCACCGTCGAGTTGATTCCGACTCATAGCAATCCTACAGGACAGAGTAGAACAAGTCCATAGTGTTCCCAAGGGGTGTATGGTGTATTCGAACTGCTGATCTTTTGATTAGCAGCTGAGCTCTTAACCACTGCACCACAAGGGCTCACCCTGAGGTGAGAAGGGACATGGCAAATTTAAGAAACCAAAGTGGATGGAATTAGAGAAAAGAAAGTGACACAATATGATAAAAAGGGAATGGAAAGTCAGAAGGGCCAAATCATCTGGGGTGTGTAGGTCATGGAGGGTGCTTAGATTTGATTCTAAGCTCAGTGGGAGCCTTTGGAGGGTTCATCAGCAGGGGGATGACATGATCTAATTTTTTCAGGGTGTTTTTTTCAGAACGGTAACTCTAACTCCAGTGGTAGAAAATGGATTAGAAGGAGACTAAAGGCAGACCTTCGGTTAGGAAGGAGACTATACAATTGTCCTGGTAAGAAACACGCCAGGACAAAACTAATGCAGTGGCGACAAGGATGGAGAGAACAAGTCAAAAGGATCCCTCAGGAAAATTCTATACTAGAAGCTCTGAAATAGGAACTTCTGATACTTAAGGCAAACACATAGCAAGCTCTCTTTCAGTAGGTACCCATCCGTTGGAAAGAGCACCTTTCCTTTTTGTATCATGCAGACCATCTGCCTAAATTCTCAGGGAACCCGCATATCTATCAGCTGTTTGGCTGGAGGTGTGAGGAAGCTCTACAGTGACCATATTCCCTGCCAACATATGTACCAGTGCTGAAAGGCACTGAAACAGGCAAAAACAACTAGCATATTTTCCACCTTGCCAGTATTGGGCTGCCATAGCCTGGGCTAAGTTTCCAGTAAACTGCCTAGCCAAGTCTCCATTCAGACTGAACTGAGAAACTGAGATCAGAGGATTACTGGGGAAGGGGACAACTCCACAAAGAAGATGGTAGATTGCACACAGCAAGGCTTGCAACTGCTTTCTTTTCTTAAACCCTATAAAAAAATATATATATAAAACCAGAATGCTCCTTAGAAGCAAGAATGGCAAAACTTTGTCTTGCTTACTTTGGACACATCTTCAGGAAAGACCAATCCTTAGAGAAGAACATCATGGCTGCTAAAGTAGAGGGTCAGTGAAAACAAGAGAAATCCTCAATGAGATGGACTGACACAATAACACAAAATTGGGCTCAAACATATCAAAGATCAGGAAGATGGCTTCTGTTCACCTACTACTCCTGCCTCTTTCCTTCATCGCTAGTCTGTGATTATCCCGGTTGTCACTTCATTGTCTCCCATAAGCTGGTGGCAGTAGCTGGCTTATAGCAGTGGGCACCATTTCCTTCTACTATACATAAGGTCACCATGACTCAGAGCCGACTTGACAGCAACTAACAACAACTAGAATGCCTATACTACAAAACTCATATCATGACTTTTAGTAGCATTTTAGAAAGAGGATTTTTTACTGGGGACTTCAGAGTTTTCAACAAATCCTAGCCTTAGATCTAAAAGATCTCTGAGGATAATTCATCCCTACCTCCTTTTTGACAGATGGGCAAACTAAGACCCAGAGAAGAAGAGTGACTTGTCTACAATCAAAAAGCTCTTTTTGGAAAAGCTGTAGCTAGAATGCGTGTCCCCTAATTCTCAATTCTGGACCCTTTGTCTGTAACTCCACATACTCTTTAAATTAGTGAATAACTTATTAAGCATTGACTATATGTTGGACTCTAAATCCCCACACCATTACAGAAATGAATTTTTAAAGAATAAATACATGAACACATGTAGAATTCTAAAATGGAATGCTTAGCTTCTTCAAAATCTTGAATATAGATATGACCTCCATGATATTCTAAACTCCTGAGGAAGGGAATTGAGTCTTGTTTATCTCTATATACCTAGTCAAGGAACTGGACAGAGAGTAACTGTTTGTCAAATGAATGAATGAATAAATGAATGAATGCATTATATGGAAGATTGTTAGCAAGTATAAAATGGGGCCAGTTGATGAGGGGCTTCCTAATGGAAAATTTGCCGGTAGTAGGTGGGTGGCAATGGTTTTTTTTCCCTTGCTGGTCAATTGCCTTTTCAGGTGGTCTTTATTAAGCCATCAATCTTTCAACTCTGACAGTCACCGTGACCCACTGTGGCTCAGGAAAAGAATCTTTCTTAATTACCAGATCTTTCTTACTCCCTCGAGATCCCTGAGTACTGTACCAGGCAGAGCTGATGGATGTGTAGTCTGGTTCTCCCAGCAAGTGAAGTGTCTTGTTTGCTCAAAAGGGCCTAGCTCCTCGCTAACCTGAATATTTAGAGGTGAGGGCCTGGTCGGCCATCTCATGTTTTACGACTCTAGGAGGAGGCTTCTTTGCACCAGCATTTGGAATATTGTTAAGGGGTTAATGGTACAGACTGCACAGTCAGAGTCACAGAGCTTGGATTCCCATCTCTCCCCCTCACTGTGACACAGAAACAAATTGCTTGACCATGCGAGCTTTGATTTCTCATCTGCAATGGGTTCCACTCACCTGAACCACTTTGAAATGCTGGAGGGCTCAATCCTGAGGCCTCTTCTCTTTTCTATCTATGCTCATTTCCTTGGTGGTCTTACCTGTTCCCATGGCATTAAATAATATTTATATGCCAAAGACTCCAAAATGTTTACCTCAAGCCCAGACTTCTCCCCAAAACCCTAGGCTCAAATATCTATGTACTTAACATCTCAACTTGACCATCTAACAGACATCTCAAACTTAATACGCCTTAAAACAAACTTTTGATTGCTGCTCTGCTCTGTCTTCCCCATCTTAATAAGTATCAACTTTATTCTATCAGTTACTAGGGCCTAACATCATCAATTCATGTTGAACTTTCAAGCCCCACTTCCAGGCCATCAGCAAATCCTGTCTGCTTTCCTCCCGCAATCCAACCTCTTACCCCCGATCCTATAAAATCAAAGTTCTTGTTATCCTTTGTTTGGATTATTGTAATAGTCACCTTGCTGGTGTCCAGGCTTCCGCTCTTGCTTCCATATACACTTTTCTCAACTCAGCAGCCATAGTGGCCCTTCATAAAATTAGATTGTATGGTATTTCTCTACTCAAAATCCTCCAATGACTTCCCATGTCACTCAGAGTAAAGTTGAAGTCTTTACAATGCCCTATAGGGCTCTGCAAAGTATTTCTTCCTCTCCCACCACCAGTACTTTTTCTCCCACCTCTTCTCCACCACACTCACTCACACCATTCCAATCACACTGTCCTCCTTGCTCTGCTTTCAACAAGTACTTTCCTGCCTCAGAGCCCTCTCAGGTGCTGTTCCCTCTACCTGGAATGCTCCTTCCCTGGTTATCCATCTGGCATCGTCCTTCACTTTTTTTCAGGTCTCTGTTCACACTTTCAGAGAGGCCTTTTTTGATCCACCTACTAGTTTTTTTTTTTTTTTTTTACATAATAGCAACCCTTTCCTTTTCTGCTCTGTTATCCTCCTTAACCTGCTTTATTCTCCTTTGGCGCAATGGTTAAAGTGATTGACTGCTAACCAGAAGGTTGGCGGTTCAAAACCACTGTTAGCTCCGCGGGAGAAGGATGTGACAGTCTGCTTCCATAGAGATTTACAGCCTTGGGAACCCTATGGGGACGCTATGAGTCAGGATCAACCCAATGGCAGTGGGTTAGTAGGAATCTTACTACCACTTGAAATATCCTTATGTTGTCTATCTCCTTCAGCCTGAATGTAAACTCTATGAGAGCAGTTATGAGAACTCTTTGTTCCTCACAATATCCCCAGCACCTAGAATAGTACCTGGCAAGTAGTAGATGTTTTATAAATACTTGTTCAACGAATGAATTTATAAAACTGAAGGTAATAGTTCTCATCTAATAGGATGGTGGAGGGATTGAATGGGATGGTATATGTAAAATCATCTTACATAATTCCTGTAGATTAGACCTCTCCCAATGGTACTTCTCATGACTAAAACACCAACTGCCTTATATAATAATAGCTAATGCTTTTTTTTTTTTTTTGAATGCTTATAGGGTTTCTTCAGTGTGCTAGATCATATGCTAAGCTTTTACGTTCTTTATATCATTTAATCCCATGGCAACCCTATGGGAATAATAAAACTATTATTCCTAGTTTTACAGATGGAGGAATTGAGGTTAGGAGAGGTTAGAGAATTTAGATAGATTCAATGTATGTGAAAGAACTTGTCACATGGTAGGTACTTAACACAGTTTGTTGAATTTTCCATCCAAAATTCTGCCTCCGGCAGGGAGTTTAAGAGCTGGTAGCCTGCCAGGCCTCATTAGAAACCAACTATCCCTAAGACCGCTTTTAAAAGGCTATGAAGATATGAAGGATTGATAAGAATAAATAGAGTCTATTCTACCATAAGCTGGTCCTATGAAGAGATCTGCTCTTGAAACTTCAGCTCTTTAATCCTAGAAGTAATGAAATTAGCCCAACATTAACCCTTCCATCAAATCTTTGGAGAAAAATCTACAAGAATGGCACCAAGGTGATTATGACTATGAGCACATAACAAGAAATGTATCCTATGTTTGTACTTGCAGATCTAGCCAAGTTGCCCTCCACCAGTTGAAAGGACATGGACAAAAACAGAATCAATCAGGTGAAAAAGATACAGAAACAGCTGCAGCCAACTGTGTTGCTTGATTCAGACTTACAGATATGGGATTCTCCTGGGACCTTGAAGATGGGCTCCCAGGTCTCAGGCTCTTGAGCAACCCTGAATGTGGAAGCGCAATCAACTGCAGGATCAAAGGCATTTCGATGATGAGAGAGTGAAAAAGGAAGAGAAAGGAGGGTGAGGGAGGAAAACATTATTGGGAGAAGAAAACTCAAAATAAAAATACTATTACAAAGATTATGAGTGTGTGTGTGCAGTATGCATGCTATATTTTATGTTTTATATATAAAGAGAGAGATTCTGTAAGCATGTATAATAAAATGTTAAAAGATGTACCTCTAAATTTATTTCTGGAAATACAAGTAATTTTTATCTCTTTTTTTCTTTACTTTTATTATTTTTTTTTCCCTGCAGCAAACATGTTTTATTTGCATAATAAAAGAGAGGAAGAAGATATCAGCAAGAAGATAGAAAGCCTCATCACTTCCCAGACAGCATAACCTGGTTCAAAGTATTCCACCAGTGACCCCTGCCCCTCCTGTGTTTGTTGGGACCAGGTTTTGTTTGCCTGATTTATGGAAGGAGATCACCAGGCCTTTCTCTTGAGTTTCTCTTAGTCTGGAAGCTCCAGTGAAACCTATTTAGCACCATAGCTACACACAAGCCTCCCCTGATGGGCAGGTGGTGGCTGCACGTAAGGTATATTGGCCAGGAATCAAACCCAGGTCTCCCCCATGGAAGGCAAGAATTCTACCGCTAAACCATCAATTCCCTCCTGGCACATAGTAGGTATTCAAAAAACAAACCAACTCTGATATTCTAAGATATATTTTAAGATGGGTTCTAGATATGTAAAGGGGAGAGAAAAAGATACCTTCCAGAAAGAAAAAGGGAAGCTTTAGGCTCTCAAGAAATGATTCTTGGTGAGGGAGTGAAGGATCACTCTTCTCCCCTTCCCAGCAAGATCCGGCCCAGGTTTTCTCTAAGACCCTGACCATTATTTCTTGATGAGTCTGTACCCCAGCTGGATAGAGTTAATAAACCAGCCAGGTCTTTATCTTAACAAGGAGTCTTAGGATCAAATTCTCCCCTCATTAAATGCCCCAAAATTTCCCTGACAGCAGTGGGAGTTCTGCAGTCAGCCTCAAAGTGGAATTTAGTTTCTTAGTGAATCTATGCAAACAAGCCTTTAGAAATGGGACAATTTATTTCATAAAATAAAAAGAAAGAGAAAACAAACTTTTGGTAGAACCCAAGACTCAGGGTTGAAGCAGGAAGGGGCTTCCTCGCTGGCCTTGCTGAGATGAGTATGGGTGTGAAGTTGGTAATAGAGGATGAACTGGAGTTGGACCCTCACACAGGCATCTCTCTGAACCCTCTGAGCCACTGTAGAAAGTCAGCATCATCATCTTCATGATACTGCTGGGGAAGCTGAGGCTCAGAAGGAGCACTGATGAGGGTGCCTGAGACCGAAGTTCCCAACTAGTGGATGTTGAAGTCTGTCCTCCTTACTCCCAAGTCTGCATTCTGTCTATTGACTACACAGATTTCTCCAAATAGACTTCCAAAATGTGGTGGGCACCAGGAATATTTTTATATTCATTATTTCTAAGTCTCACAACCACGGTACAAGACAGATTTAAAACTCAACAAACCTTTCCTCTTTTTTTTTTTTTAATATCATGAGTCATACATGGCAGGAGATGCCCCTGATTGTGCACAGTAGGACCTTACTACAACATGATTTTTTTTATTATTATTGTTGTACTTTAGATGAAGGTTTACCAAACAAACTAGCTTCTCATTAAACAATTAGTACACATATAATTTTATGACACTGGTTACCAACTCCATGACATGTCGATACTCTCCCTTCTCGAATTCGGGTTCCCTATTACCAGCTTTCCTGTCCCCTCCTGCCTTCTAGTCTTTGCCTCTGGGCTGGTGTGCCCCTTTAGTCTTATTTTGTTTTATGGGCCTGTCTAATCTTCAACTGAAGGGTGAACCTCAGGAGTGACTTCATTACTGAGCTAAAAGGGTGTCCGAAGGCCATATTCTCAGGTTTCTCCAGTCTCTGTCAGGCCAGTAAGTCTGGTCTTTTTTTTGTGAGTTAGAATTTTGTTCTACATTTTTCTCCAGCTCTGTCCAGAAACCTGTATTGTGATCTCTGTCAGGGCAGTCGGTGGTGGTCGCCAAGCACCATCTAGTTGTGCTGGACTCAGTCTGATGGAGACTGCAGTAGTTGTGGTCCATTAGTCATTTGGAGGAATATTTCCCTTGTGTCTTTTCTTTCTTCATTCTCCCTTGCTCCAGATGAGGTGAGGTCAGTGGATCATCTTAGATGGCCACTCACACGCTTTTAAACCTCAGATGCTATTCACCAAAGTAGAATGTAGAACATTTTCTTTATAAACTATTTTATGCCAATTTGAGCTGGATGTTCCCTGAGACCATGGTCCCCACAGCCCTCAGCCCAGTAATTCGGTCCCTCGGAGAGTATGGATGTGTCTATGGAGCTTCCATGGCCTTGCCTTGGTCAAGTTGTGCTGGCTTCCTCAGTATTTTGTACTGTCTTACCCTTCACCAAAGTGCCACTTATCTATTGTCTATTTAGTGCTTTTCCATCCCCAACCCTCCCCTCCCTAGTAGCCATCAATGATTGTTTCTTTTTGTATGTAGACCTTTTCATGAATTTTTATAGTAGTGGTCTCATACCATATTTGTCTTTTTGTAATTGACTTATCTCACTCAGCATAATGCTCTCTAGGTTCAACCATGTTGTGAGATGCTTCCCAGATTCATCATTATTCTTTATCTTTGCATAGTACTCCATTGTGTGTTTGTATCATAATTTGTTTATCTATTCATCTGTTGATAGGCACCTAGGCTGTTTCCATCTTTTTGCTATTGTAAACAGAGCTGCAATGAACATGGGTGTGCACATTTTTATTTGTGTGATGGCTCTTATTTCTCTAGGATCTATATCTAAGAGTGGGATTTCTGGATCATATGGTATTTCTATTTGTAGCTTTCTAAAAAAGCACCATATTTTTTTTCCAAACTTGTTGCACCATTTTACATTCCCAGCAGCAGGGCATAAGAGTTCCAATCTCCCTGAAGCATCTACAACATTTGCTATTTTCTGTTTTTTTGATTTGTGGCAGTAATGCTGGGTGAGATGGTACCTCATTGTGGTTTTGATTTGCATTTCTCTAATGGCTAGTGATCGAGAGCATTTCCTCATGTATCTGTTAGCTGCTTAAAAGTCTTCTTTGGTGAAGAGTCTGTTCATATCCTTTGCCCATTTTTTAATTGGATATTTGTCTTTTTGTCCACCTCTACAGTGTTGGATTTTTCCATAGATTTTAGAGATTAGATCTTTGTCGGATTTGTCATAGCCAAAGTTTTTTTCCCAGTCTATAGGTTCTCTTTTTACTCTTTTACTGAAATCTTTTGATGAGCACAAGTATTTAATTTTTAGAAGATCCCAGTTATTTAGTATATCTTCTAGAGTTCTTGTGTTGTTGGTTATGGTTTTTATCCTGTCAATGCCATGTATTAGGGCCCCTAGCATTGATCCTATTTTTTTCTTCTATGATCTTTATAGCTTTTGGTTTTATATTTAGGTTTTTGATCCATTTTGAATTAGTCTGTGTGTATGGTGTGAGGTATGGGTCCTGTTTCACTTTCTTGCAGAAGGACATCCAGTTTTGCTAGCACCATTTGTTGAAAAGATTGTCTTTTCCCCCATTTGATGAACTTTGGGCCCTTGTTGAAGATCAGGTGACTATAGATGGATGGTTTTACATCTGGGTTCTCAATTCTCTTCCATCAGTTAATGTATCTGTCATTGTACCAGTAGCCAGTACCAGGCTGTTTCAACTACCATAGCTGTATAGTAGGTTCTGAGGTCAGACAGTACAAGTTCTCCTACTTTATTCTTCTTCTTCAATAGTTCTTTACTTATCTGGGGACTCTTCCCTTTCCATGTAAAGTTAATGATTAGTTTTTCCATCTCTTTAAAGAATGCTGTTGGTATTTGAATCAGGATTGCATTGTACTTGTAAGCTAGTTTGGGTAGAACTTACATCTTCACAATGTCGAGTCTACCTACCCACAAACAAGGTGTATTTTCCATTTATGCAGTTTTCTTTTGGTTTCTTGCAGTAGTGTTCTGTAGTTTTCTTTTATAGGTCTTTTACATCCCTAGTTAGATTTATTCCCAAGTAAGTTTTTTTTTTAGGTGCTAGGGAACCCTAGTGGCATAGCGGTTAAGAGCTATGGCTGCTAACCAAAAGGTCAGCAGCTTGAATCCACCAGGCACTCCTTGGAAACCCTATGGGGCAGTTCTACTCTGTCCAATAGGGTTGCTATGAGTCAGAATCGACTAGATAGTAATGGATTTGGGTTTTTTGTTTATTTTATTATAAATGGTATCGTTTTCCTGATTCCCTTTTTGTTGTTCTCTTTATTGGTGTATAGAAATCTAACTGATTTTTGTATATTTATCTTATATCCTGCTACTCTGCTGAATCTATTAGTTCCAGTAGTTTCCTCATGAAGTCTTTTGGGTTTTGTATGTACAGCATATCGCATATCATCCGCAAATAGGGACAGTTTTACTTCTTCGTCACCAATTTGGATGCCCCCCCCCTTTTTTTTTCTTGCCTTATTCCTCTAGCTAGGACTTCCAACACAATGTTAAATAGGAGTGGTGATAAAGGGCATCCTTGTCTTGTTCCTGTCCTCAGAGGGAATGTTTTCAGCCTTTCTCCATTAAGAATGATGTTGGTTGCTGGTTTTGTATAGATGCCTTCAAATCTTTCTTCTTTAAGATGACACCAATTATTACATATTTTAATAGTATATGTATATATGAGTATATATATACATGTATATATAACATATAAGGAGCCTTGGTGGCACAATGGTTAGGCATTTGGCTGCTAACTGAAAGGCAGGCAGTTCAAACCCAACAACAGCTCCCCAGGAGAAAAGACCTGGGGATCTGCTGCCATAAAGATCATTGTTGTTGTTTTTGTTTGTCATATAGGGTTGTTATGAGTTGGAATCGATTCAACAGCACACAGTAACAACATATATAACATATACATATTTGTGTGTGTATATATATAGAAAGAGATTTTTATGTATACATAAGTGCATACTTATCTATCTTTCTGCATGGTTTTTCAGAATATACTTGTGTATTTGTGCTCATAGACTCAAATGATATATATAAGTACATAAGAGATTTATATGTATACATAAATACATATCCATTTTCTGCATGATTTTTCAGTAGGTATTTGTATTATGTATTTTTGCTTATGGACTCAAACGTGGAACCATGAGGCTTGAGTTTGAATTCTGTCTGGGTCTCGTACTATCTTGTATGACATTGGACAAATCCTTTAATCTCCTTGAGACTTAGTTTTCTCATTCATCAGGTGGAAATAATAAAGCATATCTCACAGGGTAGTTGTGAGGGTTAAATAGGAATACATATAAAAGGGACTTCCATAGTGTTGCATGCATGTTAAATGTTTAATTTTATTATACACAAATGCACACATACCCCCATGCGTACATGCAGTGCTGTTTTATAATAGCACTCACAAAGCAGCATACTGGAATCCTGTATTCAGAAGCTTATTTACGGATAAATTAATAATCCATCTCGGCTAGTCTTTTGATAAGTAGAAGTTATATGCCAGTCAGTAGAAAGAAGGGAGAAAATGGTAAAATGGGTGTGTGGGGAGAGTGAGAGAAACATTACATAATTTGTCAAGACTTGAGACCAGCGTTTTCTTTTCAAAACGTAACAGTGTTTGTATATAGCTACCATTCACTGAGCATCTCCTAAATATAAGAGAAGGATTTTGTGTCCAGTTGAGATCTCTCAGCCCCTTCCTCTGGCTCTTTCTTCTTCGAAAACAGTGGTGTTGAGAGATGCAGTGATTAGATTCCTGTCTGCTCTTTACTCAAACCTGCACCCTCTTTATAAAATGGCCATATGAAAAGCGCTCTTGCTAAATTATGAACTTTTGGTCTTGCTACTTGTTCACTTGCCTCCTGAATGATAGGAAAATCAGAAAAATAATGCAACCCACAGTCATCCTTGCACTTGGATATCCCACTAGTCCTTGGAGAAATAGTTGTTAGCTACTGTTGAATCAACCTCTTATTCATGGTGACCCAATGCACAGTGGAATGAAATGCTGCCTGGTCATGTGCCATCCCCATGATCTACTATGGATTGGATTGTTGCAATCCATAGGGTTCTTACTGGCTGATTTTTGAAAGTAGATTGCCAGGCCTTTCTTCCTAGTCCATCGTAGTCTGGAAGCTCTGCTAAAACCTGTTCAGCAGTATAACAACACACAAGCCTCCAGTGACAGACAAGTGAGTGGTAGCTAGACGTGAGGTGCATTGGCTGGGAACTGAAGTGGGTCTCCCACATGGCAGGTGAGAATTCTACCACTGAACCACTACTGTCCTCAGAGAAATGGCACCATGAGACTATTACCTCGGCTCTGAATGGTGCATCTCAGTTTACAAGTTATTTTGCCTATTCAGTATCTCAGTTACTACTATCGATCCCATGAGTGAGGGAGGTTTTCTGCAGTCTGCAACTGGGCAAAGGAAATTCCTGTGATGTCTGCCCCATCTGCCTCTCCAGCCTCATTAGGTACCGCTCTGCCCCTCACTCACTAGGAACGCATTAGGCTCCAGCTACACTACCTCTCTTTCTGTTCCTTGAACACTCCAAGCTCATTCTCAGCTCAAGGCCGTGGAGCCCACTGTTCACTCTTTCTACAATGCTTTTCCCTCAGCTACTTACATGCTGGTCCTTCTCCTCACTCAGGTCTCAGCTCAAATGTCGCCTTCTCAGACAGCCTTTCCTGTCCGCTCTCAACCATATTTAGCCATACTTCCCTGTGACAAGACCACCAGAACTCAAAGCTAGGCCATCCTTCCTGTGAGGGGAAATGGGAAAACCACTTTTCAGTCCTTTTAGTTCTGTAAAATAATTGTGGTGTTAGTGATGAATATTAAATATATGTGAACTGCCAAAAGAACAAACAAATCAGTCTTAGAAGAAATACAACCAGAATGCTCCTTAGAGGTGAGAATGGAAAAACTTCCACTCCCTTACTTTGGATACGTCATCAGGAAAAACCAATTGCAAGAAAAGGATATCATGTTTAGTAAAGTGAAGGGCCTAGAGTCCCTGGGTGATGCAAATGGTTAAGTGCTCCACAACTAGCAGAAAGTCTGGCAGTTCAAACCCACTCAGAGGTGCCATGAAAGATAAGCCTGGCTATCTGCTTCCAAAAGGTCACAGCCTTGAAAAGCCTATGGAGCAGTTCTACTCCTGCACACATGGGGTTGCCATGAGTTGGAATCAACTTGACAGCAACTAACAACAACAAAGTGGAGGGCCAATGAAAAGGAAGGGAACCATCAATGAGATGGATTGACACAATAGCTGCAATAATCTACTCAAACATATGAACCCTCATGAAGATGGCACAGGAATGGGAAGGTTTTGTTCTGTTATATATAAGGTCACATGAGGCAGAGCCAACCTGATGGCAATTAACAACAACAAAATAAGGTACTCGTCAATTTCTCCGTCACTCTGTCACAAAAATTTGAAAACCACTCCTCTCCGATGACCATTAATATTGGGCACTAGTTTGATGGATAAAAGTGAGTCTTGATTCTGAATGGATCAGGATATAGTGTTCACGTTCCCAGGATGCTCTTACCCAGTAAAGTAGATCACTAATGGAGAGGATTTCAAATACAGAGAGACGGGTGGAGAAGGTTCGTGAGGAATGTCCTGGCTAACCTTTGCTAGAACTCTTTGTCTTAAGGCCAAGAACTTGGTGATGAGTTTGGTGGGAGGGCTTTTAGGCTGCTCCATGAAGAACATATTATTCTAATAGTGGTGGTGGTGGTGGTGACCCAGAATTCCCTCCCACACACCCAGGGTGGAGAGCAAGAGTAAGGAGTATCCTCATCTAAATATTTATCCTGCATATTTGCACTTAATGACAAAACATCCATGCTTAATGGTGAAATCCTGCATCCTGCCCCACCCCACAGAGATCTTCCATGCCTTGCCTTTTATATGTGTACAAAGGAGAGGGAGGGCTCATCAAAGTCCCTGGAAATCACTCACTCCTGCGGAGAAGAGTAAACACTGGACTGAGAGCCAGAAGACCTGGGTTTGGATTCTAAGTCCATTCCTTCCTAGTTGAGGGACCTTAGTCAAACCATGTTATCCCTCTGAGGCTCCATTTCCTCATTCTGTAAAACAGGGACCTGAATCCAATTTTCATCTAAAATCCTGGATTGCTCAAGGAACAAATGAGGTAATGTATTTTAAAGTCCAGCATAATCTGTAACACTCTCTACAACCGTAAGATTAAACAAACAATTTGAATACTAAAGAAAAAAGAGCACCAAAGACATGCTGAGGATATACAGGCAAATTGTCTCTTTCTGCTGATTATGATAATAAAGCAGTAATATTTTATTATCATAATCAGCAGCAGAATCAATTTTACAAAAAGCCTCCCACCGGGATACCTGTAAATAAGAAACTTCCTGAGGCTTTGAAATTATTTCGTTTGCTTACTTTAGCTTACAAACAAAAATTCAGGAACAGTACTTATCCCAGTTACATAAAGAGAATTTGCCTTTTTTGTTATCAGTTCATGCTTGTCCTTTGATTTGACAGCTAGCCTTCTGCCTGTCAGCCTCCAGAGAGTCGTGACCCTTCAACCAGTCACGACCATTTACTAACTTTCTACAAGGTAGGCAGGCACAAGGAAGACCCTTAATGAGATGGATTGACATACTGGCTGCAACAATGAGCTCAAACACAGCAATGATTGTGAGGAGGTACAGGACCAGGCAGTGTTTCTTTCTATTGTAGAGAAGGTTGCTTTGAGTCAAAACTGACTTGATGCCATCTAACAAAATAACAACAGGCACAGTACTAGCAGTTTTCATTTATTGTGTCTTATACTTACAACAACCCTACAAGGTGAGCACTATGCATATCCCCATTTCACACACTAGGACACTGAGGGTGAAAGGACTTAAGTGACTTGCCCAAAGTCAGTTAATGCTAAAGTGACAGAGCAGGCTCATTTGGCTCTTCAGCCCTCACTCTGCCTGGGAAAGACAGCAGAGCTTCTTACCTACACAGTACCCTCTGCCTGTTCTACCATAGAAATGCCCATGAAGTGTGATCTGACCTCGCCCCAGACTCCCCACCAACACCCAGTGGCTCCAGTCTTCCACGCAGCCTGCTCTGACTTCCCCTGAAGTCTGCCATCCAAGGGAAGTTCACATGAAGCAGAACAGCAAGACTTTCCACTCCTCAGAGGACTCCAGCCTTGCCAAGTTCTCCATCAGCCAGGCTCCTGGAGGTGGGCCTGGTACGCTCCCATTGCATAAGTGTTATTCCAGCCAGTTCCTGGAATCGGAATATGGCAAACCATTCACCTGGTAGGGAGCCCTTGCCCAGGAGGGTGGTTGTTTGGTTAGCTGCGCCTTCAGGGCCCTTTCCAGGAGACCAGCTTGTGAAAAAATTTATCTGGCAAGGCCCATTTCTTAAGTCAAAGTTGCTTTATTTTCCCTATTCTTCATTAACCCAACATATGCTTTCCCTCCCAGTGATCTCTCCAATCCCCCTCAGCAGACTCTGACCTGGTTCTAGCTGAAATGGCACTGTGGCTCCTTGATGGTCTCCCAGGCTTCCTGCCTCCAGCCAGCCCAGTTCTGGACAAGCCCCCACACTGCAGCCAGGCAGATCTTTCCAAATGTCAATTCTATTATATCAGGACCCAGCATAAAAGATCATTGCCACTGCAGTACCTAAAAAATAAATACTTCTGTACTGTACTGATTTTTTGCAGCAAGAATATATTAATGCTATAATTTCACACACACACACACACAAACCATTTTAAAATACTTACTTAATGTGCCTTCCTAGCTAGATGAAAGTTCCTTAAAAAGTGACTTCTTTGTCTTTATATGTCTAGAACACAGGGTAGCACACCCTCCACAGAGTAGGTACTTGTTATGGATTGAACTGTGTCCCCCCAAAATATGTAGTGGTGTCCTGACCTCTATACCTGTGGATGTAATCCTATTTGGGAAAAGGGTTTTCTTTGTTATGTTAATAAAGCCATATCAGTATAGGGTGTGTCCTAAACCCTACTTATATCACTTACTTCTTAGGGCTAGAAGGAGCAGCAAAGACACAGAGACGAGCGAGCACAAACTGGTGAAGACGGAAGCACACAGAGAATCTCCAAGGAACTGAGGAACACTGGGGCTATAGAAGCTGAGACAAGGATCTTTCTCCAGAAACGACAGGGAGAGAACCTTCCCCTAGAGTTGGTGACCTGAATTCAGACACTAGACACCTAAGCTGTGAGAAAATACACTTCTGTTCTCTTAGGCCACCCACTTGTGGTACTTCTATTACAGTAGCACTGGGAAACTAAGACAACACCCTTTCCCATCAAGTTGATTCCAACTCAGGCAACCCATATGTTACAGAGTAGACCAGCTACATGTGATTTTCTTGGCTGTAATTTTACAGAACCGTATCACTGGGTCTTTCTTCCATGGTGCCCCTGGATGAATTTGAACTGACAAACTTAGGTTAGTAGAAGAGTACAAACCATTTGTGCCACCAAGGAACCTAATGAGCTGATAAGTGCCAGTTAATCAGAGCTCATGAAAAATGACAATACCCAGTGTAACTAGACTGTTGTTGTTATTGTTGTTGAGTGTCATAGAGTCAACTCCAACTCATAATGACCCTATATATGACAGAACAAAACACTGTCCGGTTCTGCACCATTCCCATAGCTGTTGCTATGTTTGAGCCCATTGTTGCAGCCACTATGTCAATCCATCTTGTTGAGGGTATTCCTCTTTTTCACTGACCCTCTACTTTACCAAGCATGATGTCCTTCTTCAGGAACTGGTCCTTCCTGATAACACGTGCAAAGTACATGAGAAGTCTTGCCATTCTCCTTTCTAAGGAGTATTTTGGCTGTGCTTCTCCCAAGACAGATTGGTTCATTCTTCTGAAAACCCAGGATATACTCAAAATTCCTTGCCAACACCATAATTCAAATGCATCAATTCTTCTTTGGTCTTCTTTATTCGTTGTCCAGCTTTTGGATGTATATGAGATAATAGAAAATATCATGGCTTGGGTCAGGTGCATCTTAGTCCTCAAAGTGACATCTTTGCTTTTTAACACTTTAAAGAGGTCTTTTGCAGCAGATTTGCCCAGTGCAATATCTCATTTGACTTCTTGGCTGCTGCTTTCATGGCTGTTGATTGTGGATCCAAGTAAAATGAAATCCTTGACAAATTCAATACTTCCTCCATTTATTATGATGTTGCTTATTGGTCCAGGTGTGAAAATTTTTGTTTTCTTTATGTTGAGGTGCAGTCCATACTGAAAGCTATAGTCTTTGATCTTCATCAGTAAGTGCTTCAAGGCCTCGTCACTTTCAGCAAGCAAGGTTATGTCATCTGCATATTGCAGTTCGTTAATGAGTCTTCCTCCAATCCTGATGCCACATTCTTCTTCATATAGGCCAGTTTCTCAGATTATTTGCTCAGCATACAGATTGAATAAGTATGGTGAAAGGATATAACCCTGACATACTACCTTCCTGACTCTCAACCATGCAGTATCCGCTTATTCTGTTCTAAGGACTGCCTCTTGGTCTATGTACAAGTTCCACACGAGCACAATGAAGTGCTCTGGAATTCCCATTCTTTGAAATGTTATCTGTAATATGTTATGATCCACACAGTCAAATGCCTTTGTATAGTCAATAAAACACAAGCGAACATCTTTCTGTATTCTCTGCTTTCAGTCAAGGCCCATCCGTATTCAACAATGATATCCTTGTTCCACGTCCTCTTCCAAATCCTGTTTGAGTTTCCGGCAGTTTCCTGTCAATGTACTGCAGCAGTCATTTTTTAACAATCTTCAGCATAATTTTACTTACATGTGATACTAATGATTTTGTTTGATAATTTCCACATTCATTTGGATCACCCTTCTTTCGAATGGGCACATGTATGGATCTCTTCCAGCCTGTTGGCCAGGTAGCTATCTTCCAAATTTCCTGACACAGACAAGTGAGCGACTCCAGCGTTACATCCATCTGTTAAAGTATGTCATTTAGTATTCCCTCAATCCCTGGAGTCTTGTTTTCATCCAGTGCCTTCAGTGCAGCTTGGACATCTTCCTTCAGTACCATCGGTTCTTGATCAAATACTACCTACTGAGATGATTGAACATTGACCAATTCTGTTTGGTACAGTGATTCTGTGTATTCCTTCCATCTTCTTTTGATGCTTCCTGAGTTGTTCAGTTATTTCGCCCATAGTATTCTTCAATATTGTAACTTGAGGCTTGGATTTTTTCTTCAATTCTTTCAGATGGAGAAATGCTGAGGGTATGCTTCCTTTTTGGTTTTCTAACTTCAGGTCTCAGCACATTTCATTATAATACTTTGTCTTCTCAAGCCATCCTTTGAAATCTTCTGTTCAGCTCTCTTACTTCATCATTCCTTCCATTCACTTTAAAAAAAAAAAAAAAAGCTACTCTATATTCAAGAGCAAGTTTCAAAGTCTCTTCTGGAACCAATTTTGGGCTTTTTCTGTTATTATTTTTCTTTTCTTTTCTTTTCTTTCTTTTAATGACTGTGATTGTTAAGGCTATGTGTCAACTTGTCTGGGCCATGATTCTCAGTGGTTTGACAGTTATGATATAGTTTGGCAATCATATGATGATATGATCACTTCCATTGTGAGATTTGATATAATGTGATCACCTCCATGATGGGATCTGCTATAAGTAGCCAGTCAATTGAAAGGGAGTTTCATTGAGTATATGGCCTGCATGGAATATAAGTAGACTTTCTGGCAAGGCTCATGAGCTTTTGCTCACTCTGGATCCTGCAGCTTGCTTCTGCTCATCTGATCTCTGGTCCTTCAGACTTGAGCTAACTGCTTACCTGCCTTCTTTCCTGCCTATCTTGGAATTTGTCGATCTTCACAGCCTATGAGCAAGAACTCTGCTGTCTCACTTGTCGATTTTGGGTTTGCCAGCCCCTGTGGATATGTGAATCAGGAGAAGCCTCTATCCTGACCCAAGAACTTGGAACATTCCAGCCTCTACAATCATGTGAGCCATTTCCTTAATATAAATATACGTATATACTTTACTGGTTTTGCTTCTCTACAGAACCCAGCCTAAGAAAATCCACCTTTGCTGGCTTTGAAGCTGGATAAAGGGAGACCTCATATCACCAAGGAAGTAGTGCCAAGAGCAGAGCATGATCTTTGGAGCTGGGGTCCCTGCACTGAGAAGCTCCAAGGGAAGATTGATGACAAGGACCTTCCTCTGGAGCTAACAGAGAAGGAAAGCCCTTCCCTGGAGCTGATGCCCTGAATTTGGACTTCTAGCCCATTCGGCTGTGAGAGAATAAACTTGTTTGTTGAAGCCATCCACTTGTGGTATTTCTGTTATAACTAAAACAATGGGCTTTTGATTTTTTCAAGAATGGTGTCCTGGATGCCATCCCACAACTCATCAGGTCTTTGACTGTGTGGATCATAACAAATTATGGATAATATTGTGAAGAATTGGAATTCCAGAACACCTCATTGTGCTCATGTGGAGCTTGTACATAGGCCAAGAGGCAGTCCTTCGAACAGAACAAGGGGACACTGTGTGGTTTAATACCAGGAAAGGCATTCATCAGGGTTATATCCTTTCACCATGCTTATTCAAACTGCATGCTGAGCAAATAATCTGAGAAATTGGCCTATATGAAGAAGAATGTGGCATCGGGATTGGACGAAGACTCATTAACGAACTGCAATATGCAGATAATATAACTTTGCTTGCTGAGAGTGAAGAAGCATTGAAGCACTTACTGATAAAGATCAAAGACTACAGCCTTCAGTATGGACTGCACCTCAACATAAAGAAAACAAAAATTCTCACACCTGGACCAATAAGCAACATCATAATAAATGGAGGAAGTATTGAATTTGTCAAGGATTTCATTTTACTTGGATCCACAATCAACAGCCATGAAAGCAGCAGCCAAGAAGTCAAATGAGATATTGCACTGGGCAAATCTGCTGCAAAAGACCTCTTTAAAGTGTTAAAAAGCAAAGATGTCACTTTGAGGACTAAGATGCACCTGACCCAAGCCATGATATTTTCTATTATCTCGTATACATCCAAAAGCTGGACAATGAATAAAGAAGACCAAAGAAGAATTGATGCATTTGAATTATGGTGTTGGCAAGGGATATTGCGTATACCCTGGGCTTTCAGAAGAATGAACGAGTCTGTCTTGGGAGAAGCACACCCAGAATACTCCTTAGAACCAAAAATGGTGAGGCTCCTCATGTACTTTGGACATGTTATCAGGAGGGACCAGTCCCTGGCAAAGTCATCATACTTGGTAAAATAGAGGGTCAGTGAAAAAGAGGAATACCCTCAACAAGATGGATTGACATAGTGGCTGCAACCATTGTGAGGGTGGTATAGGACCAGGCAGTGTTTTTTTCTGTTGTACATAGGGTTGCTATGAATTGGAACCAACTTGACAGCACCTAACAACAATAACAACAGTGTTCAATGCATCAAATCCGTTCTCGGGCTGGTCTCTAAATTCAGACCACGCGTCTGTCCGTTTATCACACTGTGGCGGCCTGGGTGTTCCTATGATGCTGGAAGCTATGCCACCAGTATTTCAAATGCCAGCAGATTCACCCATGGTGGACAGTTTCAGTGGAGCTTTCAAACTAAGGCAAATTGGGAAAAAGGACCTGGCAATCTACTTCAGCAAAAAACATTCAGGACCTTCATTTACTGACTGATGTGGCATGACTCGTAATGAGAAGAAACAGCTGCAAATATCCATTAATAATCAGAGCGTGGAAAGTATGAAGTACGAATCAAGGAAAATTGGAAGTTGTCAAAAATGAAATGGAACGCTTGAAGATCAATATCCTAGGCATTAGTGATCTGAAATGGACTAGTCTTGACCATTTTGAATCAGACAATCATATGGTCTACTATGCCAGGGATGACACCTTGAAGAGGAATGGTGTCACATGCATTATCAAAAAGAACATTTCAAGCTCTATCCTGAAGCACAATGCTGTCAGTGATAGGATAATATCCATACACCTACAAGGAAGACTACTTAATACAACTATTATTCAAATTTACACACCAACAACTAAGGCCAAAGATGAAGAAATTGAAGATTTTTGCCAACTTCTGCAGTCGGAAATTGATCAAACATGAATCAAGACGCATTAATAATTACTGGTGATTAGAATGTGAAAGTTGGAAACAAAGAAGAAAGATTCGTAGTTGGAAAATACAACCTTGGTGATAGAAATGATGCCAGAGATGGCTTGATAGAATTTTGCAAGACCAATGACTTCTTCACTGCAAATATGTTTTTTTCACCAACATAAACAGTGACTATACACATGGACCTCACCAGATGGAAAACACAGGAATCAAATTGACTACATCTGTGGAAAGAGATGATGGAAAAGCTCAACATCATCAGTCAGGACAAGGTCAGGGGCTCGCTGCGGAATAGGCCATCAATTACTCATATTCAAATTAAAGTAAAGCTGAAGAAAATTAAAACAAGCCCATGAGAGTCAAAGTACAACTTTGAGTATATCCCACCTGAATTTAGAGACCATCTCAAGAACAGATTTGACTAACAGGACTAAAAAAAAAAGGTTGATGAAATTCTAACCAAAACAGCTTTGTCAATTTCAATTATAATTTTTAGAATTGAAAATGATTCTTAGATCTTCCTTGTCAATTCTTATGAGACCAGGACTCCAGACTGGGATCTATTCATTGCTTATACTAACTCACTCATATACTCGTGAAAATGATGGCATTCTTCAGATTGCCTAAGGTCCTCACTTTGATGAGCTGCCAGGAGTAGAACCACCTGCCATCAGGTCGGCCCACCATTTACAGGGACTGTATGCACAAAGGAACAAAACACTGCCTGGTTCTGCACCATCCACGTGATGGGTTGTGGATCTGACCATTGCGATCAATAAGGTTTTCGTGGACTGATTTTCGGAAGTAGATCACCAGGCCTTTCTTCCTAGTCCATCTTAGTCTGGACACTCCACTGAAGCCTGTTCAGCATCATAGCAACAACACAAGCCTCCACTGACACACAGGTGGTGGCTGTCCATGAAGTACATTAGCCAGGAATGGAACCTGGGTCTGCCGCTCGGAAGGCAAGAATTCATCACTGTGTCCCCCAAGTGTTTTTGTTGTTGTATGCCATTAAATCACTTCTGACTCATAGCTACCACATAAGTCAGAGTAGAACTGCCCCCATAGGGTTTCCTAGGCTGAAATCTTTATGGGAGCGGATTATCAGGGCTTTTATACCCTGGAGTTGCTGGTGGGTGCGAATCGCCAACCTTTTGGTTAGCAGGTGAGCACTTAACCATTGCACCACTAGAGCTCCTTGTACCACCCAGAGAATGAGTGGAAATTACTGGGAGAACAATTTCAGCCTTGTGCACTATAATCCCATGTATCTGAAACTTCAGTGGTAGCCTTTCCTGTAGCTTGTCTCTTGGGGGTCAAATTCACATTCTGCCGTACACTAGCTCTGTGGTGTGTAGCAAATTACTTAGCTTTTTGAGACTCCATGTTTTCCTGCATTAGTTCTCATGAGCTAGTTGTAAAAAATAAGTGAATCGATATATATATTTTGTATACTGGCTTGATGCATTAGAGGAGCATGGAAGACAGCTGAAATATATTAAATTTACTTGTATACTAGATGTCTCTCCTCCAAGATTGGGTACTTGAATTGTAGGGACAGTGTCTCAGGCATCTTCGCTTTCCTCAGCGTTCCTAGGAGATGGTCTTAAATGGACCAGGTGGTTAGCAAGTGATTTGGGGTAGGAATTGACATAAGGCTTGAACATATCAGAATGAACTGCATTTAGGATGAACATATTAGGACAAACTGCACTTAGGACCATTTTGTATTGTTTTGTTTTGTTTTGAGTACAATGATAAGATGTACCAAAAATAAAAAAGACAGTCCTAAGTGCAGTTCATCCTAACTCAAATATACTGTAAGTCAGGAATTAACTGTAACTGGAAGCTCCAGTGATATGAAAGCCAAGAATTGGGTGGAGATTCATCCAGAAAATATCCAGCCTTTCTGGATAGCAGAAGGAGTTCACTTGGGGTTGGATTGATTCAGCTGTCAAGTAGTAACAGACACAATGATTCTTTTTTAATGAGCGCTAACCAGCCCACCCCTCCAAAAATATGAACAGTATTTGGCAAATGAATCTACCTACTGTAGGGTTATTCATCTGAGGTCAGCTCCAACGTGGCCCAAAGAACTGGGAGGTCCTTGCAAAAATTTGCTGCTCTTAATTACAGAATGGTATGCTGTTGAAGCCAAAGCAGACGTTGTCTTTTAGCTTTTTCATTCTATTACCAGCTTCGATTCGATGCTTCAGTGCTTCCTAGCACCCAGCCTCAGCTTCAGCAAGATATGTCTCCTAATTGTGATCGCTTCATGAGCATTTCCTACCTCCATGTCTTTGCTCATACTGTTATCTGTCAAGTATTGGTTAAAGGGTCAGGGGACTGCAGGGGCCTTATCTGTAAATCCCTAATATCCAGTATGGTGCCTAGATGGAGAAGTAGCTCAGTGAGTATTAGATACGTGAATGAATGAATGAGTCAATGAATAAGTGAATGAGTAAATGGATGACTCCAACAATGATTTGGTAAATGAATGGGCAAATGGGTGAATGACTAAATTAATGAATGAAAACTTTTGCTTTCCTTTCCTCACAGATAAGCTTAGTTGCCTTCCTTGTTTTTCTGTACAGTGGTCTGGATTATATAGTTTTCACCACATGGTAGGAAAACTGAGGTCAGAGAAATCCAGTGAATCAAAAGGCGTTTCAGATCCATTGGGTTTCATTTCCAACCACCAAGTGGTAGCCTATGGGAACCTGGAGCCAGTGCTAAGGGCTAAGTGCACTGATTAGGTATAAGCTCTGGGCAGCAACCTGCTCTGTTAAAAGGAGGGGTTGTTGTAAAAAAAAAAAAAAAAAAAAACCTCAGGTTGTGTCCCCATGATGAATGAACAGGGTCCACAGACAAAAGAAAGGAAATGATGCTTTTAAAGGCCCAGAGTTGAGTGTTTTTCTTATAGCTGCCAAATTGTTGTCCTCCAGTTTACAGATGAGAAAGTTTAGCCTCCAAGAGGCGATATAACTTGCCCAGAGTTACATCACTGCTTATGGACTCAGGAATCAAACCCAGGCCTGTCTGATTCTAAGCCCTCGCTCTTTCCACCCACTACTAGAGATAGTTAGGACAGTGGTTCTCAAACTCGACAGCACATTAGAATGACCTAGGGAGATTGTGAAAACAGAGATTTCCTGATTCATTAGGTCTGGAGGGGGCATGAGAATTTGCATTTCTATTAACTTCTCCATTAAAAAAGAATAATGCTGGTCCAGGGACCACACTCTGAGGACCATTTGGCTAGGGTCTCAGAAAGGATTCTTAATTGCAGTTAGTAGAAATCAAGATGAGGTCATACAAGCAAAAAAGGAGCATTGTATCACAAAAATGTAGAGTTATGTCCTGAAACCCCAAGGAAAGAACATGATTGGATCTCAGATCCTGTTCTGGAACCAGAGACAGGCCTTGATCTCCCATATTTTATCTCTGCATCTTTCTGAAATTTGCTTCATTCTTTCCTCTACTTATATTGGCTCCCTCTGTCCTGCATTCGGTTGTAGACAACATGACATCTTCCAAGGGTACGACATTCAGAGCCAGCAGCCCAAAGAAAGGCTGAATCTCTCTTACTGCCCCAGTTCCAAATTCCCAGAGCCTGGCTTGTGTTGGATGCACATCCCTGGTCTAATCACCTGTGACCAGGATAGTAGTATGTATAACATTGTGCAAGATGGCTACCAGTGCCCCATCACTGCAACCATATAGATTGACAAAGAAGGGTAGTTTCCAGAGGAAGAAACTAAGTGGTAAACCCAACAATTGACCTCTCTGGCTGGAATGCAAAAAAAATGTGCGTACAGATAAGTAAGAAATGAGAAAATCATATTAAACCAGCATACCGACCAGAATGCAAGTGAGTGTTTGTTGATAGGGAAACCTTTCAGAACATGTTGCTGTTGGCCTTTTCCCTTGGACTAGAGGAGATACAGTAAACAGTAAACCCATCTGTTTTGTTAATTCTCTTAAACAAGTCTACACAGACAATTCTTAAGGCTAAACAGTGCCAGTTCTATTTTCACAGAAGAACAATGGAATGTGGAATTTCAGACCAGTGCAGCTGGCCAAGCTGGGTCAGGGAAAAGGCACAGATTATATTCATTAATGTTTTTCAAACCCACCCAACTCCTCCTCTCACCAGTCTTCACCCCACCCTGTAAGGGAAAAGCCTAAAGTTGCTAATGAAGGTTTGAGACTGACCTTGAGGCAGATTGGGTCAGTTGTTCGGCAAGAACTTCCCATACAGGCTCCAAAAAAACAAAAACAAAAACAAAAAAAACCTGGTACTACATTTCCAAGAAGGACACATTTCCACTAAATGCTGCTGAGCTGAGATCTCTTTCCTCATGCTACCCTTGAACAAGACCCGGCAGTCCCTCTGTATCACAGGTTTGTTGCTGGGAATTCACGTGATGGTGGGAGGTACAATGGCAAGAACATTAGACTTGGTCAACCCTTGATGGATTCAACTTCTGACTCTGACAAACTGAGAGACTACCCTTAAGTCAGTCAGACTCTGTCCTTCCATTTCCTCAGCTGAAACTGAGGAGCCTAATCATCAATATTTCCCTGACTCAGTAAGTTGCTATGAACAGAAATGTGATTTGCTTGAAATGTCATACATGAGGTTTAGCTACTTGTCAGGATCAGGCCACCGTTGGTATGTATGATGTTGATTGTTGTCTCCCCCCACTTCTGCAAAATATATGTTGAAGTATTTGCAAATATGACTTTGTCTGGAAATAAGGTCTTTGAAGATGATCCGTTAAATTAACATGAGGTCATACCAGAGTAGGGTAGGTCCTAATACAATCCGAGCGGTATCCTCAAAAAAGAAGAAACCCAGAGTGACCAAACCAAAAACACCCAACGCCACCAAGTCAATTCCAACTCATAGCAACCCTGTGTGTTACAGAGCAGAACTCTCCATTGGGTTTTGTTGGCTGTAATCCTTACAAAAGCAGATCACTAGGCCTTTCTTCTGTGGCACCACTGGCTGAGCTTGAACCTCCAACCTTTAGGTTAGTAGACAAGCACAAGCCGTTTGCACTATCCAGGGGCCACCCATAGAGAAACAGAGGAAAAAATGGCCATGTGAATCTACATCTACAAGCCAAGGAACGCCTGGGGCTACCAGAAGCTGGGAGAAGTAAGACAGAATCTTCCCCAAGAGGCTTCAGAGGCAGCATAGTCCTGCTGACATCCTGAATTTGGATTGCTAGCCTCTAGAACTGCAAGACAATACACTTCTGTTTTTATAAGCCACCTAGCTTGTCATATTTTGTTACGGCAGCCCTAGGAAACTAAGACGTCTTTATGTGAATTAGAAAAAAAATACCTCTTAGTGCATGACTTAGCAAGCCAGTGGTGGGCTTCATGTCTCCCCCCAGCTCACCCCCTCAGCAAGACACACTTAGTGCAGGGGACAGCCTCCATAACTTCACATGGCCCCTGGGTCTTGGTGCCCCCTTTAAGGGGAATCTGCCCAATATAGAGATATCAGGGCAGTCTCAATCCTCCTTGTCCAGGAGAGCAGTCAAGGCAGCCATAACCACCATGGCTCCATTCCAGGTTAAAAACACTGGCCGGAATGAGCTCTCCCCATCTAGAAAACCACCCTTGCACCGATGAAAAAAGGCAGAGGACAGAGTCATGAAGATGATTAGACCAATATACTTAGCCGGTAACTTCTACACCATTAAGAAAAATCACAGTCTATTAGAAGCCTCGTGCTGGTTGACCTGAATTTACATATTTTTACAACATCCTCTCTAGTATCTCTTTTCCTGAGTCTCACTGTATTAGGTCTGTACTTACAGTTCCTTCCATTACCGTGCCTACAAAATATGGGTAGGGGTTTGGTTTTAAAATTGTGTAAGAGCTGTATACTTGGCCGTTAAAACTCCCTGATGCCAATGAGTATTAAATCTATGTGTACTTTTTGGGGGGAGAAGAGGGTTTGGTTTTTTTGACAGATACCTGTTTTTTTTTTATTACCTTTTTGCTTCTGTCTTTGTCTAAAACGTTATTAGACCTATATTCCTACTCAAATTTATATTTTACTCCCATGTTCCGAATAGTTTTGTTAAGCCACTCTGCCTGAACCTAGTACATAGAGCCACAGAAAAGAGACGCCCGATCTTGCTTGCGCACTTAGTCCTGAATCCTTTGTCCTTATCTATTTTTCCAAACTTACTCCACCTTGCTCTTGACTCTCCTGGGTTCTGACTTTATTGCCCATTTTCCATTTACACCTTCACCTTGCTTAGTGGACTTAACCCTCCACACACGTGTGTGTGTGCACACACACACACCAGCTATTGATATCGACATCACTTTTCCAGCTAGCAAATTTTTGGTTCTCTCCTCCCAGCCTGAGCTGTTTGAGGGAAATAACTCTCCTGCCTGGAGTCCTCACCCATTCATCACTCTCCACTTCTGTGGGTTTTATATCCAAGAGGCCACAAAATTCCATGAAGAGTAAGAAGGAAAACCTCAGAGAAATTTAAAAGGAGCAGGTAGGAGAACCCACATCAATCCTACTTGGGAAGAACCTTCTGGAGGCACAGCCTAAACCCCACAGTAAGAGTAGACTAGTAGAAAGACGTAAAACAAAAAAAAACCAAACCCATTGTCCTAGTATTGATTCCGGCTCATAGCAACACTTTAGGACAGAGTACAATTGCCCCATAGGGTTTCCAAGGATCAGCTGGTGGATTCGAACTGCTGACCTTTTGATTAGCAATTAACCACTGCACCACCAGGACTCCAGAGAGATGTCAGTAATACCAAAACAGGATTCTTAGGAGGCTCAAGAGAGATGGACATATGTTTCATAGTCAAAAGAAAAATCAACGTAAGTTCCCATTAAAGTAGATTGTCAGTTAATACTTCCTGTAGTACTTTGTCCATGTCTATGTCTATGCCACTTTAACTTCTGCCTACCTTTCTTAAATTTTTACTTCCGGAAAGTATCTGGAATCTGAGATCTACTTACTTCCACATTTGTTCCACTCAAATTCACCCTGTAGAGTGGTCAGAGTGTTCTTTCTAAAACACAAAGCAGACCTTGCCATTTGCCTGCTGGGAACCCATCAACATTCCCGTCACCTGCACAGTAAAGCAGGAGCTGTCTGGTCTGCACACAAGGCTCTCAACAACTGGGACCTACCTACTGACCTGGTTAGATATCTTTCTCCATCACAAGACTGCCAGCTCCTTGAAGGCAAGGACTAGGTCTTCCTTTCTGTATCACTATCACTGAGCACCAGATCTGACACATAGTGGACACACCATAAATGGTGATTGCATCGACTGATGAATTAACTACTTGATGTCGTGAATAAAGTGCTCCTAATTAAGTTCTAAAACTTGTTACTGTTAAGTCAATTCCAGCTCATGGCAACCCCTTGTGTGTCAGATTAGAACTGTGCTCCACAGCTGGCTTTTCAGAAATAGACCACCAGACCTTTTTTCTGAGGTGTCTCTGGGCAGGCTTGAACCTTCAACCTTTTGGTTAGCAGCCGAGCTTGTTAACCATTTGTACCACCCAGGGATTCCAATTGGAATCTAATCCTGTTTATTGGATTCCCCACCTTTTGTAAGGAAAAATATTAAGGTACTTCACTGTTTTCAGCCCCTGAACCTCATTGACCCTGAATCTTGACAAAGCAACCCACAGGCCTGAAGGACTCCATGGTTATGGCCTCCCTCCCACAGTCAGTGTCTGCAAGGATTGAGGTCCTTGAAAAGTAGGCCTTCCCTGGCTATAGAAGTGAGAGAATAGTTTGTAGCCACTGAGAGCTTCCAGCCAAGAAGATGTTTTTCTGGTCTGAGCCCACACACCCAGACAGTCCCAAGAGACCCTGAGGCCAAGCGAACGTCTGTTTACAAAGCAACTCAGCTCCCCATGGAGGCCACCCGAGCACCAAGCCCACCCCTGTACTGCCCAAAGCCCAGCAGTCTGACACTCACTTCCTCTTCCACGTTCCACAACAATGAGGTCTCCTAGAGCCCAAGTTATCTCCTGTTCCCACTTGCCTTCATTCCAGAATGCCTCATGGAAATGTTTCGGCTTCTACAATTTCTCCCAAGAATGAGAGAGTCCAGCAAAGTCAGGGTCTTTAGGGCACTTCCAAGAAAAACAAACCCATTGCCATCCAGTCGATTCCAATTCATAGTGACCCTATAGAACAGGGTAGAACCACCTCATAGGGTTTCCAAGGAATAGCTGGTGGACTCAAACTGTTGACCTTTTGATTAGCAGCCGATCTCTTATCCACTGTGCCACCAGAGCTCCCTAAGGCACTTAAACCCAAACCAAACCAAACTCATTGCCGTCAAGTGGATTCCGACAGAACAGAACTGCCCCATAGGGTTTCCAAGGAGCAGCGAAGCTTTTAAAACCACTGAGTCACCAAGGCACTTAGCGGTCTTCAATTCAAGAGTTCTCTCAATGGTTCTCGGCAGTATAACGCAGCATTCCCACCATAGACCTCCTTATCTCCCCAAGGCTCAAAATAGCCCAGAAAAGGAGGCACAGAGCAAAGGTCATAATTGCTGCTCTCCACCCGCCCACATGCCAGGACAAGCAGGCACTTGTCTCATCAACCCGGTGACATTTCTGCAAACTTGGGACCCTTTGTAAAGGGAAAATTCTCTGGCAGGCAGCTGAGATGGAGTTGTTGTGGAGTGTGTAGTAGAAACAGCACGGACTATGATTCCAGAAGACCCAGGTTTAGATCCTCACAAATGACTGTGAGATCTTTGACACGTCTTAAGCCTTCCTGAGCCTCCTTTACCAAAGCCAGTGAAGTCAGACAAATCCGAATCTGCCACATAATAAGCAAGGAGAGGAACAGAGAGGTTATGCCTTCCCTGAGCACCAGGTTCTTCATCCATATAAATAAAAGGAATACTAACGGCGCTGGGTCTTTTGGGTAACACCCCTTGAACCTTTTTTAGCAACCTTCCAAAGCTCAGAGAGGTTAAACAACTTTCCAAAGTCACACAGCTAATGTTCAGAATCTAGACAGAACTCAGTTCTGTCTAGTTTCCAAATCGTATCTCCCAAATCTTATGCTCCCAAAGTAGAATAAGACACATACGTAGTTTCTGCCTTTGAGGAACTCGAGCCTTTGAGGAGAGAAGTTATATTTATATGTAAAAATACGTGTCTTGTACCCCTATGTAGTCAGGGGAGGTTTTATTGGAGGAGGTAAAACATACGGGCTGGGCTTTGAAGAACAGGTTTGATATGCCCCTTTTTTCTTTAACTAACTACTAGAAAAACTGAATCCAAATTTGTTAGCTCCCTAGTAGCAAATAGGAGCCTTGGTGGCACAGTGGCTAAGAGTTACAGCTGCTAATCAAAAGGTCGGCATTTCGAATCTACCAGCCACTCCTTGGAAACCCTACGGGGCAGTTCTACTCTGCCCTATAGGGTCACTATGAGTTGCAATTGACTCAACGACAATGGGTTTGGTTTTCAGTAGCAAATACAAAGGCCCTGTCAATGTCTGTTGTGTGTATAGCGATCTCACCTACCCATAACTGCTTCTTTCTTGCCTGTATTTGTCTTCTCTTTGCTACAATGTTTCACTTGAAATGTATTTCATCTTGCTATTTTCAGTGTGTCTTATTTTCAGCAAGTAAATTACCTTCAAATATTTTGCCAACAAAGTACAGAATCATAAATTCCCAGGATACCAGCAGCACCCTGCTCCATCGACACCTAAGTGTAGACAAGCCAAGTGTCAACTGGTTTCAATTCTTATTTTTCATAATTTCCCTGCCTTCAAAGCTCTCTCATTCCTGCAGTTGGGACCGCTTGTACCTGAGGGCTGTCTTAGTTTCCCAGTGTTGCCGTAACAGAAATACCGCATGTGGGTGGCTTTAAAGAACAGGAATTTATTTATTCTCTCACAGTTCTGCAGGCTAGAGGTCTGAGTTCAGGGCATCGCCCCTAAGGGAAGATTCTCTCTCTGTCAGCTCTGGGGGAAGACCCTTATCTCGGTGTCTGTCGGCTGGCACACCTCAGTTCCTTGGGGATCTTCGCGAGACATCTCTCCCATTCCCAGCTTCATGCTCCCTTCTATGCCTAATGTGCTCCTTTTATAACTCAGACGTGACTAGATTTAGGATACACCTACAATGACATGGCCTCATTAACATAACAAAGAGCCCTATCCCCAAAAAGGCATTACATCACAGGTGCAAGAGTTAGGATTCCAGCATATATTTTGAGAGAGACGCAATTCAATCCATAACAGGGGCGTTAAGGATCCCTGATGTAGGTAGTCAGGGGTTTGGAAGAACAAGTGCGTCAGCCTGCTGGGCTCACTCTGATGTGGCCCTATTTTGAGACAAAGTACTCCCTGGGTTTCTGCAGGCCATAGCTCAGGGCCCTGTCAGAGGCACTGGGTCCCTGTCTGTCCAGTGTCCAGGCACTGTCTCAATTTCCTGCCCAATTCCCAAATTCTTCCAAGATTGGGCCTTTGCTCTTGTCAGACAGCATCCTAGAGACTGGAGTCTGTTAGGTAAGGCAGGATATATGCACAAAGTGGGTGACGGGAGAAATCGGGCTCGCCTTGGAAGTAAAAGAGCTAAGGCTGTACTCAGAGTTGACCTTTAAGATCAGTAGATCAGAACAGAGACATGCTAAGTCACCTGGAGGAGACAGACAGGCTCCCAAAAAGGAGAGGCTGAAGAACCTTGATGACTAGGACCATTGATAAAGAAAGATGAGTCAAACTGGAGAGGACTAGTCAATCACTTGAGAAAAGAGACAGTGACAAAGTCAAACCAATGGACAGTGCTGACCAGGGTGGAAGATTCAGCCAAACAACTTGTAGTGTCTATAACCCCATTACCAAACTACATTTATTGTTGTTGCGTGCCACTGAGACTCATAGCAAGCCCCATGTGACGAGTAAAATTGCCTCGTAGGGTTTCTTAGTCTATAATTTTTACGGGAGCAGATAGACAGGTCTTTTCACCCCCAGAGCAGCTGCTGAGTTCGAACCACCAACCTCTTGGTTACCAGCAGAGTGCTTAACCACTATGCCACCAGGGCTCCTTAAGATTGCCCTTACTATGAGAAAAATCATTGAGGTGTCTTATCCAGATGTCATTAAATGTATTTCTCTTTGTTCTTATTTCATGCTTACCACACAACCTTGCATATAGAATTTAGTTTTTTCAGCAGGTCTGCTTTCAGGGAAAGCATGAGCTTATCATGCCTATGTGAGAATTTCATCCCTAAACTCTTACAAGGGTCACGATGAGTCAGAATCAACTCCACAGCACACAACAATAACAACAAATCTTGATTTAGAGGGCGATGTGTTTAGGTGATAGATTCTCACCTTCCTGCAAAAGCCTGGGTTTGAGTCTTAGCCAATGTACCTCAAGTTCAGCAACCACCTGTCCATCAGTGGAGGCTTGTGTGTTGTCATGACGCTAAACAGGTTTCAGGAGAGCTTCCAGGCTGAGACAGACTAGGAAGAATGGCCTGGTGATCTACTTCCAAAAAATCAGCCCATGATAACTCTATGGGTCACAATAGTCTGATCCTATGGTGCATGGGGTCGTCACGAGTTGGAGACCTACTAGGTGGCAGCTAACAACAACAACAATCTTGATTTAGCAAGTTAAATGAACAATTTGACTTCTGAGACCTCCTTCCATCTCATAAGAAGAGTCTACCCCTATACATTGACCCCTGAGTCACAGACACACTGTCAAAGACCTCAGAAAATAGTCTAAGTTTGAAAGTCAAAAAGATTATAGGGAATTCACCAAGGAGATGAACGTCAAATTATGACACCCTTGGTAGCTAAGCCATTTGGGATCCTTGGGAAGGACATGCAGCTACCATGAAGAGCACTCTTTTCTACATTTGAAATTTTACTTCTGCCAGACTCCTCCTACCAGAGGGGATGTCTGCTCCCTGGCTGTCTGCCCTCAGCTGGGATGCCTGTTCACCCTCTAACTCCATCGACCTCACTCACTCCGGTGGACTTCTGGGTACCAGCTTTCTATCTAAACTGCCCACTACAGTCCCCAGGGAACAAGCACATCCTGGCAGGACTCATCCCTCCCTTATACAGTCGGACCAGGCTCCAACCACCAGCCAGCACACTGTGGGTGAAGAAAATGACCAGCACCCAACTTCCCTCCATGGGACCCATCCCACTCCCAAACAAACTCAGACCTGCACCTTCCCTCCGATTTGGCTCCCTGGCCATTCCCACCTCACCCAGAACAGATGGGGAATGGAGATACTCGACTTGGGTAACAAACATGTTTAAAATGTTCCTGTCAGAACGTTATTCAAGCTGGATCAAGAGGCAAGAAGGTGGAATTGAAAGAATATGGATTTACCAAAACAAATATTTTATGTTGGTTATCCGATTGGAAAAGATCTTTTATATGTGCTTGTTGGTAAGGGCGTGGGTAAACAGGAATGAACCTTTCACACACTGCTGGTGGGAATCAAAATTGGTAAAACTTTCCTTGGGGAAGAGAAGGTAATTTGCCTATATAGTATATTGAAATGTGTTTAAAACTCACACGCACTTTAAATCATCAATCCCATTTTTTAGGGATTTATCCCATGGAAGTAGAGATATACACAAAGATTAAGCTCCAAGGATATTTACTGCAGCTTTTTTTTATACTAGTGAAAAGCTAGATAGAAACTAAATATTGAACAAGCGATTGGTTAAATAAACAGTAAGTTCGTATAGTGAAACATTATGCCCTCTTTTAAATAGTATAGAAATATATTTATTGATGAGGAAAGACATTTATGATATGCTGTTAAGCATAAAAACCCAGTGCCTTCAAAAGCAGGTTACAAATATACACATAGGAAAAAAGTCTGAAAAGACATACCAATATATTAATAGGTCTTATTTATGGGTAATTAAAATTTTTTCTTGTTTTTTATTGGCATTTTCTCATTTTTAGACAATGAATATACATGACTTGTCTAAAAATAAAATTTGTTTTTTAAAGGACATCAACTTTGTACTCACACAGACTTAAGTTCAAATCTCAGCTACTCCATTGATTAGCTGAGTGACCATGAAACACAGACATATTCTGAGCCTCAGACTCCTTATATCCAAAATGGGAGTAACAGCATCTCCTCATAGGTAGTTGTGAGGATTGAATGGAAGTGTTTTTTTTTTGTTGTTTTTGTTTTTTTAGTGTAAATAAAGAGCCTGGCACAGAGCAGACATTGAATGACATTTTTCCCTTCCTTCCTGGATGTCCAAAAATACCTTGGAATAACAATTGACAAAGACAAGATGGTCAAACACACACCTAATCATGGAAAATACGGGTTGGAGAGATCGGGAGAAACTAGTATTTAATGCTTTAGCCTAATTGTTTCAGCCCTCTTCTCTCCAACCCCATGCAGCCACAAACACAAAGACCTCCATTTTTAGCCAGGTCTGTCTGCTGTTCCTGGGCAATCCAAGCGAAAGCAGGCAGGTTGGCATTACCCAGCCCCGCCAGAAGGTGGGGCCGGTCTCCACCCTGCGTCTTCAATCAGCCTGACACCCACTCACCAAGGACCAGTCAGAGTCTCATGAAAAGAATTTGCTGCAAATATCTGGGACCCTCCTCTCTCATCCTCACCTGCTCCCACCTCAGTCTAATTTCTGTTCTTGGTTCTTTGTCCCATTGATAATCTCACACTTACAGCTTTGTACTTAAGTCTCTTGGTTCATAAATTTGGTTACCTATCAGAAATTCAGCTTTTCGTTCATTTATTCATCAAGCTTTATGTATACTTCAGGCACAGCCACTACCCTTCTGTCAGGAGAGGCTTGCATGTTGCTATGATGCAAAGATTTCAGCAGAGCTTCCAGCCTAAGATGAACTAAGAAGAAAGGCCTGGCCATCTACTTCAAAAAATCTGCCAATGACTTAGATCACAACAGTCCAATCCACAAGGGATCATGGGTGTGGTTGAGGCCTGGGCAGTGTTTTATTCTTTTGTGCAGGGGATCTCCATGAGTGGGGGGCTGACCCAATGGCAGCTAACAATAACAATAACAAGTATATGCTACTAGGTTTGTGCTAGGATACAGAGATGAATCAGAGACAGATCCAGCCTTGGAGGATTTCACAGCCCGGTGGCTAACGGGTAGGGAAACAGAACATTCATCACCCTACAATGTTGTCTTATAATGACTATTCTCGTTATAATACTGATACAGTGCTTGCTATATGCCAGGGGCTGTTCTGAGCACCTTATATATGTTAATCCTCACAACTTTATAAGGAAGGTGAAAATTATCTCTGTCTTATAAAAAAAAAAAAAAAAAAATATAGATGAAGGAAATGAGGCACAGAGAAGCTAAGTAACTTGCCTATGATAGCACAGTGGGTGAACGGCAGAACCAAGATTTGAACAGAAGTTTCTTTGCATTCTTAAAAATTACAAAGTTTTTTGTTTATGTGAGCTATATTTACTGTAGCTATATTGACTTTTAGAAATTAAAGCCAAGAAAATTTTAAAGCATTTTTTAATTAATTCCTTTAAAATAGCAATAACAATTCCATCACATGTTAACCTAAATAATATATTTTTAAATAAAAAATAGCTCTATAAAAAATTAATGAAAAAAGTGGCATTGTTTCAATTTTTAAAAATCTCTTTAATGTCTTATTCATATACAAGTGGATTATCATATCTTCTACATTCAATCCGTTGTGATATATAATTTGATTAAGCTATATGAAGAAATCTAGCCTCACACAGGCATGTAGTTGGAAAAAGGAAGAGTATTTTTAATAGCTTATTCAGATAATTATGAATATTCTTCTTTGATACTACACCAAAACTTGACAAGCAGTGGTTTCTTAAAAGCTAGTTCAGTGACGTGGAATCTGTAACTAACTCACAGCGAAGGATACCAGTTTTCCCATATTCTAATTTTTCATTGAACACTCAAATGTTATTATTGGCAGTGAAGATTGTCGGTTGTTTTCCTTAAGGAGACAGCCTGACTTCATCACTAAAATAAATAAATCTGTCAACTACCCAAGTTTCAAAAGGCACGGTATGTCCGCCAGTCACTGTCTCAGGCGAAAATGGTGCTCCATGAAAAAAGCAGCTAGTTCAGCTCCCAAATCAAACAATTGCTCAAGGGCATGTCCTGGACATTGTACTTTGGCATTTGGCAGAAGTGCTTAATGCCAACGTGCCATCTCATCACACAAAACATTAAAAAGACAGGTACTCGGGCTGAGATTTAAAAATAAATTTGATCATTTTTAATGCTTCATCAAGGACATTCTTAAATGAAACTGTTTTTTTTGTTTTTTGTTTTTACTGCACTGTGTGGTGGTGAATAATACAATGATTACTAGTACCATTTGGTCCCAGCATCCTTCTATCTTGACTCATACTAAGGCACCCACAGTTTTACCCACCATTGCTTTTGCACCATCAGTTCAAAAGTCAACTCAACGGAAAGGATAAACAACATCTTAGTAGTATTATAGAAATCATTTTGATCTCATAGACTGCTGGAAGATTCTCAGGTCCTCCAGAATCCTCAGACCTGCTGTTCTGTTCTATATGAAACCAGTTGTCTTTGAGTCGATTCTGTGTTTAGTTCACCAGTTGTCCTTGATGACTCTCTGTGTGTCAGAGTAGAACTGTGCTAATTTTTTGGAAGTAGATTGTTAGGCCATACTTCTGAGATGCCTCTGGATGGACTTGAACCTTCAACCTTTTAGTTAGCACCTGAGCACCTCACCTGGTTGCACTACCCAGGGCAATTGCTCATATGCAAATTCAAGTTGAGGCTGAAGAAAATTAAAACAAGTCCATGAGAGCCAAAGCACAAACTTGAGTATATCCCATCTGAATTCAAAGATATCTCAAGAATAGATTAGATGCATTGAATACTAATGACCAAAGACCAGACAAGTTGTGGGATGACTTCAAGTACATCATACGTGAAGAAACCAAAAGGTCATTAAAAAGAAAGAAAAGACCAAAATGGATGTTAGAAGAGACTCTGAAACTTACTCTTGAACGTCAAGTAGCTAAACCAAAAGGAAGAAATAATGAAATAAAATAGTTAAATAGAAGATTTCAAATGGCTGCTTGAGAAGACAAAGTAAAGTATTATAATGACATGTGCAAATACCTGGAGTCAGAAAACCAAAAGGGAAGGACATGCTCAGCATTTCTCAAGCTGAAAGAACTAAAGAAAAAATTCAAGCCTCTAGTTGCAATGCTGAAGGATTCTATGGACAAAATGCTGAATGAGGCAGGAAGCATCAAAACAAGATAGAAGGAATACACTGAGTCCCTGTACCAAAAAGAACTGGCTGACATTCAACCATTTCAAGAGGTAGCATATGATCAAGAACCCCAGTGGTACTGAAAAAAGAAGTCCGAGCTTCAGTGAAGGCACTGGAGAAAAACAAGCCTCTAGAAATTAGCAGAATTCCAACTGAGATGTCTCAACAAACAGGTGCAACTCTAGAAGTGCTCACTCATCTATGGCAAGAAATTTGGAAGACAGCTACCTGGCCAACCCACTGGAAGAGATCCATATGTGGCCTATTCCAAAGAAAGATGATCCAACAGAATGTGGCAATTATCCAACAATATGATTAATATCACACTAAAGTAAAAAATTTTTAAGATAATTCAAAGGCAGTTGCAGCAGTACATCAACAGAAAACTGCCAGAAATTCAAGCCGAATTCAGAAGACAATGTGGCACAAGGGACATCATTGCTGATGTCAGAGGGATCAGAGAGATCTAGAATGAAGGTAGAGAACACCAGAAGGATATTTACTCGTGTTTTATTGACTGTGCAAAGGCATTCCACTGTGCGAATCATAACAAATTATGGATAACATTTCAAAGAACAGGAATTCAGAACACTTCATTGTGCTCATGCAGAACCTGTACACAGACCAAGATGCAGTCATTTGAACAGAACAAGGGGATACAAAACAAAACAAAACAAAAAACCCCAACCCATTGCCGTCAAGTCAATTCTGACTCATACTGACCCTATAGGACAGAGTAGGACTGCCCCATAGGTTTCCAAGGAGTGCCTGGTGGATTCAAACTGCCAATCTTTTGGTTAGTAGCCATAGCTCTTAACCACTACACCACTAGGGTTTCCAAGGGGATACAACATGGTTTAAAAGCAGGAAAGGTGTGCATCAAGGTTGTACCCTTTCATCATTCTTATTCAATCTGTATGCTGAGCAAATAATCTGACAAGCTGGACTTTATGAAGAAAAACAGGGCATCAGGATTGGAGGAAGACTCATTAACAATCTGTGATATGCAGATGGCACAACCTTGCTTGCTGAAAGTTAAGAGGACTTGAAGCACTTACTGATGAAGATCAAAGACTACAACCTTGTATGGATTATATCTCAACATAAAGAAAATAAAAATCCTCACAACTAGACCAATAAGAAACATCATGATAAATGGAGAAAAGATTGAAGTTGTCAGAGATTTCATTTTACTTAGATCCACAATCAATGCCCATGGAAGCAGCAGTTAAGAAATCAAACGACATATTGCATTGGGCAAATCTGCTGCAAAAGACCTCTGTAAAGTGTTAAAAAAGGAATGATGTCACTTTGAGGACTAAGGTTCACCTGACCCAAGCCATGGTGTTTACAATTGCCTCATACGCATGTGAAAGCTAGACAGTGAATATGGAAGACCTAAGAAGAACTGATGCACTTGAATTATGTTGTCTGGTGAAGAATATTGAATATACCATTGGTTACCAGAAAAATGAACAGATCTGTCATGGAATAAGTACAGCCAGAATCCTCCTTAGAAGCGAAGATGATGAGACTTCCTTTCATATACTTTGGATATGTTATCAGGGGTGACCAGTCCCTGAAGAAGGACACCATGCTTGGTAAAACAGAGGGTCAGCAAAAAAAGAGGAAGACCCTCAACAAAACGACTGACACAGTGGCTGCAACAATGGGCTTAAGCATAACGATTGTGAGGATGGTGCAGGACGGGGCAGTGTTTTGTTCTGTTGCACATAGGGTCACTATGAGTTGGAACCAACTTGATGGCACCTAACAACAACAGCAACAACCACCCAGGGACTCCTGTTCTCTATGATACTACCTGTGCTAAACCTGGAGCTATATGAGCTTTCTCACTGATCAATTTTCAATGAAAGCCTGGTCCTGAGCCTGGAACCCTCAGGATCTGGTCAACCTGCCTAACCTTGGCCAGCACACTTCCTCCACTTCTAAGAGTCAGAACAAGTCCCTTGAACTCCAGGTTCTGGCTTAGCTGAACCATAGGAAACCACTGCTGTTGTACCTTCTGAGAATCACTATGAATCAGAGCTCTTAATCCCCAACTCAAACCACCAGGCCAATCCAAACCTGGACAAACCTCAATTTACCTCACCCTTGTAGTCCCTGACTGGATTGCTGGCTACTCCGGAAAAAAAAAAAAAAAAAGAAAAGGAATGGAACCTGCACTTCCTGATTTCTTCAGTGCACCAGGCATGATATTCTCTAACTGAATTCTCATAACAGTCCTGTGAGGTAGCTATTATCACCCCCCATTTTGCCAGTGACGAAGCTGAGGCTCAAGGAAGCAGGATTCCAACACAAATCTGTCCAACATGAAAGCTCAGTTCTGTGCTGCCTTCTGGTCAGTTCCCACAGCTTCATTCCCAGCCCCTGACCGGACTTCCTCCCTTCGTCTCCCGTCTGCTGGTGAGGTTCCAGTGTGCCTCATAACGACAATTTCCTGAAATGAGAAAATTCCCAGCACTGATGGTTTTAATCATCCAGAGTTTAGATTCCTAATATTCACAAATCATTCAGATGTTGGAAACTATGAGACACACCAGGCCCAGGACAGACAATTGATGAGGCCAGAACTGGGTTCACTTCTGCCATTGTCCACTCTGGTTAGATCAGGAGACACAGTTCCCGTGGAGGAGGCTTTCCTTTAGGAAGTCTTTCCACCCAAGTTGGCGGTTTGTCCTGTCTGTCTTTGTACCGCACGCGGGAGCTGACCTCCTCCAGCCCTCAGGGATGTGACCAGGGTAAGAATCACATCCTCGGACTCAGCTTCAGGAAAGTTCATCCCGAAATAAACCCAAAGCTGAAGTAAATAAAGCACTCAGAATATTTTGGGAGAACAATTTCACAGATACACGAAAGGGAGAAAAAAAATACTATTGTCAACAGTCTGTTCGGACATTCTGTATTTCTGGTACATCTTGTTAAGTGGTGGTTTAGTATCTGACATTTATGCAAGGGGGAAATGACCCATGTTTATGAAAATTATACCATTTCTTCTGAGGGTAAGAGTGTCCTTTAAGCACTGGTTTGAGATAGGGCAGAGAGTCTGATGAAGATTCAAGGTTGTGATGATTAAAGCCAGGCTAGGAGGAACATGTAATTTTTGCAAAAGAACCCAGAGAACAGCTAAGAAAGAACTCCATTGAATACATACAAGGGGGACAAGGCAGGGCAGCCTCAGGTCCCTGGGTAGAGAGAAGGGGGCAAACAGAGCAGGAACAGCACTCAGTAGAAACAAGGGCAAAGTGCTAGGCCTAAAGGGAACCAACCACGCCTTAGCCTTACCCTCAATTACGCACTCCATCAAAGCAAACACATTCTATCATCCTGACTAATGTGATCTTCTTGCATTCATTCATTCATCCAGTATGTAATGAGTGTACTATCCCTGGCTAGGCACTAGGACTATCAAACCAAAAAAAAAAAAAAAAAAACCCATTGCCGTGGAGTCAATTCCCACTCGTAGCGACCCTATAACACAGAGTAGAACTGCCCCATAGGGTTTCCAAGGAGCAACCGGTGGATTCAAACTGCTGACCTTTTGGTTAGCAGCTGAGCTCTTAACCACTGCTCCACCAGGGCTCCACTGGGACTACAGCAGAGATGAAAACAGTCTGTGCCCTCAAAAGCCTTCCAGGGTAGTGGGAAAATCACTGTGAACAGGCAATGATAAGAGGGGAAAAAGTGCTGTTAATTCTGATGGGGAAGGAGGTCACAGGGTAGGCTTCCAACTAAAGACAGCAATTGAGCTAGTTAAAATCCCAGAGAGAGCAGTGGGCAGGAATTTAACAAATAGACGTGGGTGTTGATGGTCAGCAGGATCACCTGAGGGTATCAATCATCACCTTCCTTCAGTCTGGACTATATCACTCCACTTAAATTCTTCACAATTGGTAACCTTCCATGGTCCTTAAATTAAATATGATAACCAATAAACCATTATATAAGATTTAGGAAAGCAACATGGTCGAGTGGTTTTTAAAAAAAGGAATTTGTAGAGAGAAAGACTTGGGTTAGAATTCTGCCTCTACCACTTGCTGTTGTTGTTAGGTGCTGTCAAATCTATGCCAACTCATGACAGCCCCATGTGACAGAGTAGAACTTCCCCATAGAGTTTCCTTGGCTGTAATCTTTACGGAAGCATATTGCCAGGTCTTTCTCTCATGGAGCCATTAGCATGTTCAAACTGCCAACATTTCAGTTAGCAACCTAGCACTTAACCATTGTGCAACCAGTGCTCTTTCTGCCACTTACCTAGCAACCCTGTAGGACAGAGTAGAACTGCCCCATACGGTTTCCAAGGAGTTCCTGGTGAATTCAAACTGCCGACATATTGGCTAGCAGCCCTAGCTCTTAACCACTGACATCACCAGGGTTTCCACTACTTACCTAAAAAGCCAAAACCAAACCCAGTGCCGTCAAGTTGATTCTGACTCATAGCGACCCTATAGGACAGGCTAGAACTGCCCCCATAGAGTTTCCAAGGAGCGCCTGGCAGATTCAAACTGCGACTCTTTGGTTTGCAGCCACCAGGGTTTCCACTACTTACCTAGCTGTAACAATGACTACACATCTTGGAGCCACACCTACCTCACAGGGATGTTTCGAGGATTAAATAAAGTGAAGCAATTAGAGTGCCTGGCACGTAACATTCCATTCTCTCTCTGAGATCAAGTAAGCACATCTCAAATAGCTCTCAATTCCATTTGTTAATATTTTTCTCCACCCCACGGTCTTAATCCAGGCTGCCATCATTCCTCACCTAGACTATATGACAGCCTGTGGGCTTTTGTCTCTGCTTCCCATCTTGCTCCCCTTTAGTTCATTCTTCACACAGCAGCCAGAAATGCTTGAAAATTCATGTGTGGCCATGCCTTCTGCCTGTTTCAAACCTTTCCACAGCTCCCCCTTGTCCTTAGATAAAGTTGAAACTTCATTAAATGGCTTTCAGGGCCTTCGTTATTTGGCCCCTGCTTGCCTCTGAGGAGTCCCTGGGTGGTGCAAATGGTTAACGCACTCAACTGCTAACCACAAGGGTTGAAAGTTTGAGTCCACTGAGAAGCACCTCTGAAGAAAGACCTGGGGATCTACTTCTGAAAAAGCAGCCATCGAAAACCCTATGGAGCAGCTCTCCTCTGACACACATGGGATTGCCACGTGTCAGAGTTGACTCAAAGGGCAACTGGTTTATTGGGTGATTACCTCTGCTGCCTGCTATCTCCCACACTCCAGGCTCACTTTGCCTCCAAGGCTCTGTATGCGTTCACTCTGCCTGGAACAGCAGCCCTCCCTTTTCCTCCCCCAGGCTAATTCCTCTCCCTTCTTTAGCTGTATGCTTCTTCCAGGATGCCCTTCATGACTCCCCCAAAGCAATTCTAGATTCCATGCCCCCACTCTGAGCTCTCATAACTTCCACCTCCATTTTTTCCCCATTTATCAAGCTCTATTGTAATCTACTTCTCCGTATGCCTCATTAGAAAGTACTTTCTTAGAGGTAGGTCTGGAGGCTTTTATCCCCAGTGTCTGGCCTGTTTTGAGCGACTAAATAATCTCATAGCTAATGAATGGTAAAGATTAAAACCCAGCTTAATCTAATCCCCAAGCTCATGGGTTCCTACCATCTCATTTGAAACCTAATGAAACACTGAGGTAGTATTCCCCACCTTGGCTGACGGATCTCCTCCCACCAGCAACAAGAAGCCACCCCTTCCATGTCTTACCCACAGCTCCCCACCCCCACCAACAGGTACTACAAGCCCTTCTATCTGGTGTGAACTCTCCGCCAGGAATTCATATCTCCCTTTGCAGACCAGGACTCTATTCTTACTGTCTAAAATGATTATTCTTAAGGAAAACACACAACCCACAGGTTTCGGTGAAATCATTTTGGAGTGACAGTGATTAGCCAGGGGCTTTCCTGGGCTCAGGACACTGGCTTGGGGGAGTGGTAAAATAACCACATTGGAACTCAGTTTTGGAGAAAATTCCTGGAAAGTTGAGCAAGCAAGCTTATTTTTTATTCATTAATGTGCATCGAGTTAATTCTTGTTCTTTTGTTAATAATATCTGTGGACTGAAAACATGACAAACCACCCCCTGTGCCAGTCAAAGTATGGATACTGATTGATAGGACCAGAAGCAAAACCTCCTGGGAACAAAAGAGAAGTTTTAGGACTGGCTACATTCCATTCCCTGTGAAGGGAAGACCATTGCCATCAGATGAAGCTAGGAGACCCTCTATGCTTCCTCCCAGAGTTGAGTCCAGAACCTGAAGGGACTTGTATGTCATATAAGGAGTTTGGGCATTAATAATAATAATCATTTCTTGAGGGCCTATGATATGGTAGACATGTTTAATGTACTTTCTCTAATCCTGACAGCTAGAATTTATATAACCATATTACAAACCAAACCCACTGCTGTTGAATTGATTCCAACTCATGGTGATACCATGTGTTACAGAGTAGAACTATAGTCCATAGTTGTCTTAGATGTAATCTTTACAGAAGCAGGTCATTCTTACACAGCACCTATGGGTGGGTTCAAACTACCAACGTTTAGGATAGTAGCAGAGAGCAAACTGTTTGCACTATCCAGGGACTTTATAATCAGGGATTTGGAAAATAACATGCAGAGAAATTATGAGACTTGACATTGCCGCTTGGCTGCTAAGTGAGTGACCAAGACAGGATCCAAACTGGCCCTTTTTGGTCTGTCTCCCTTGCCTCACCTGGGGCCCAGCCACCTTCCTCTCTCCCTGGGTTAGCTCTTAATAGTTCTCCCTGCTTTTTCTTTTTCCCTTCTTCAAACCTCCTGGAACAGCCAGAGTGATCTTTAATAATGTAATTAGGTTATAGCAGCCTTCTGCTTGAAATCGTTCCATTGTAATGGACACTGTGGCCATTTCCCAACTTCAAACTTTCCCACCCACCACCCCCATCGTCTGGTGGTTTAAGTAGGATCCACCCCTGCTCAGGAGGTAAGCCTAGTTAGTCAACCCAGTAATCCCATTGGCATTGCTACAGGAATTGGTATTCAGGGAATAGGCTGGGTGGGGTGTGATGAGAAGCCATCAGACAGAACTTCGGGAATTAATATCTTTTGGGATTATGAACGTAAATGAAAAACACAGCTTCTGTGCCTGCTGGTGGCCATCTTGTGACCTTGAGGGAAGCTGGCCTGGGGAAGGCGCCAGCCTACAGGAGGTGGACAGAGTCAAGAGAATCACAAAAAGGCAGAGCCAGAGCCCTGACTGCACCACATCTGAAGCCGTCCCCACCTTTTAACATTTCAGTTATGGTGAACCAATAAACCTTCTTTATTGTTTAAGCCAGCTGGGTTAGGCTCTCTGTAGCTTGCCACAGAAAGTCTCCTAGGTGATTCAAATGCCTCCCGTGTACTTTCAACTGCAGCCAGACGCCTTACCTTTGCCTTGAAGGCCCACTAAACCGTAAGATCAGTGAGTGGTGAGGGCAAGGGCTGCATTTGTTCACCCCAGTATTGGCAGCCATCGGCATTAACCTAGCACACAGTAGGCAGTCTGTGTGTATTTTTTTGTTTTGAACGAATGAGCCCAGATGCCCCTTCAGTGCATCATCTGCTTCCTTAAGGCAGGGGATAGAGGGGGGGCCCCACCCCATCATCTGCCAGTGCTGCCTCTCTGCAAGTCAGCTGGGCTTGGTTTCTTGTTGTTGTATGTCGTTGAGTCAATTCTGACACATCGGACCCCATGTGACAGAGTAGACCTGCCCCATAGGGTTTCCTAAGTTGTAATCTTTACAGGAGCAGACCACCAGCTCTTTTCTCCCACAGAGACTCTGAGTGGGTTCAAACCACCAATCTTTCATTTGGCAGCCGAGCACTTACCATTGTGCCACCAGGGCTTGCTTAGGCATGAGTTTTGTTAGACATCCGGCTCCCTATCAGTAGCCTCAGGGAGACCACCAGCAGGGATGGGTGGGCAGTTCTGAATGTGAAGACTTGTGTCTAATTTCCACATACCCCAGTAGGGGACAGGAGGCCAGCAATGCCCAAGTTGTAGGACCATGTGATCACTCTTGGGAAGGAGAACTGCTGGAACAGATTGGACTTCTTACAAGCAAATTGGGAGGGGACTCGGATCTATCCAGAGCTATGGTGATTTGGGCGGCAATGAATGTGACCAGTAGGGTGACCAGTGGGACATAGGGAATATCCAGGTGGAGGGTCAGAGGAACATTTCATTCCTATTGTTTATCTAACCAGTAAGCTCCTTCCTGCCTTAGGCCCTTTGCACTTGCTGTTTCCTTTGCCTGGTCACTCAGTTACTCTACCACACCACCAACCTTTGTCTTAATTCTCTGTCTAGTGCTTATAGCTAACTGATTTTATTTGTTTATTCTTCTCTGTTTCCTACTACCAAAATATAAGCTCCATGACGTCAGAGACCTTGATTCTATGGTTTACCTCTGCATCTTCCATATCTCTTGTTGTTAAGTTGCTGTCGAGTTGATTCCGAGTCATGACAACCCCACATTTGACAGAGAAGAACTTTGCTCCATAGAGTATTCAAGGCTGTGACCTTTTGGAAGCAGATTGCCAGGTCTGTCTTCCGGGATGCCTCTGAGTGGGTTTGAACCACCAACCAATCTTTCAGGTAGTAGTCCAGTGCTTAACCATTTGTATGACCCAGGTAGTAGTCCAGTGCTTAACCATTTGTATGACCCAGGAACTCTATCTCTAATATCTTGAATCCCCCAATAAACACACATTAAATAAATAAATGGTTGCCCCACCCCCTACCCCTCAAAGCCCACTCCCTTAAATGGCTAACTTGGTCTCATCTATTAGGTACCTACTGAAATGGTACCTTCTCAGTAAAGTTTCCACTCCAGCCACTATCTGTCACAGCCTATGCTTATCTCCTTCACAGCACTTATCACGGTATAACAGTATCTCATGTATTTGTGTTTTCTTGTTTTATCTGCTGCTTTCTCAGGTGAATGTAAACTCTGTATTGTTCCCTGATGAATCCTCAGAGTGGAGATCACTTCCAGACAGTAAGTAGATGTCCAATCAACTTCTGTGGAAGAAATGACGAACAAGAGAGGGAGGGAGGGAGGGAGGGAGAGAATGAATCTCTGGGGCTCTGGAACCAGTGGCTATTAGATAAGGGAAAAGAAGGAACCAAGGTTGTGATTTCAGAGCAGGCTCGTGAGTTAAACAGAACAGATTTTGCAACCACGACCATTAAGCAATGTGGAAAACAAAGTTTATCAATGTTGTGACCTTCTCAAAGTAGCACGTCAGGTGAAGTTCAGATTTGAACCCCTATCTCTCTAATTCCTTTTCCAGTTCTGTTTCTATTCAATCATGCAGCTTTCTTGTTGAAAACTTATCTACACGTATGATTAAAGTATCAACCATCTCTCTCATCTACATCTTTCCAAAGTTCCTCAAGGTGGAGACTGGCCATTTGAGAAACCATAACTAAATCTCCTAGTTTGCTGTCTTCACAATGCTTCATTTACACCATTTAAATGATGGTCCAGCAGTCAATCCAAATCAAGCCAACCCAGAGCTGTTGAGTCAATTCCGACTCATAGTGACCCTATAGGACAGAATAGTACTGCTCCACAGAGTTTCCAAGGAGCACCTGGCAAATTCGAACTGCCGACCCTTGGGTTAGCAGCCGTAGCACTTAACCACTATGCCACCAGAGTTTCCCCAGCAGCCAATACCAGTCTGATATTTTAAAAAGTTTCTCCATGCCTTTGTGCTGTAGCCAGGCTTCTGGCTTCTCTCTCTCAATTATTACTTTAACCATGCCCCGGAGACCTGAGGAACCAGTTTATTTTGACCAGGAGATTATTAAACTGCAATCGGCAAACCAGAGACATTGCCAGGCCACAGTGCTGAGAATAGCCAAGGTTACTTCCTGTTGGAGGAGGAAATGGCAGTTTCCTCAACTCCCGGAAACATTGCTTCCTCTCTGGTCTCCCTAGCTCCATGTAACCAATTAGACAGCCTCTTCCCACCCCAACTCCTGGGAGACCTGGCCCAGTCCTGTAGAAGACATCCTGTTTCCCCTGAGGAAATGGCCCAGCTTGAAGGAGCCTCTAGGGTATTTGAGTGGAGGCTAAGTGGGGCAGGAAGAGCCTAACAAGTAGTAATAATAAGAGGGTTACCCTCTTATCTTATGTATCAGCTAGGACATATACACACACCCTTCTTCCCTGACCCTCAGAGATTTAAGTAAACTTAAGTTAAACTCTTGACTGGCCTTTGATAGTCCAAAACCAGTTGCTATCAAGTCACTTCAGACCCCATGTATGTCAGAATAAAACTGCCCTCCGTAGGGCTTTCAATGGCCAATGTTTTGCAAGTAGATCACTAGGCCTTTCTCTACGGCGCCTCTCGGTGAACTCAAACTTCTAACCTTTCAGGTAGCAGCTGTTGACCATCTATACCACTCAGGGACTCCTGACAGTCCAAAGCACTCCCATGGTCTTGACTAATTCTCAAGAATTTACTCTCTGCCTCTTGCTCCTCCATCCACCATCTCTCTTTTCTACCACATCATCCCAAACAGGAAACTCAGCCCCTTTCTTGGTTTTATAGAAAATATGCTCATACCACACATTCCAGAAGTTTAGAAATATTGCTGACTATTTAAGTGGTCACAGGTCCATCATATTTCTTGGCAAGTAGCTTCACGGAGATGGCTCTGGAGTCAAGCTTTCTGGGTTCAAATCCTATTTTACGCTTCCCTTCCCCCTACTAGCTGTGCCTTCTCTGGCCTAGCTTCTCTCTATTTCCCTCTATCTATGGGGTTAGTAGTGCTGACCTCATCAGGGCTGTTGGAAGATTCCAAATAAAACACTTAGAACAATGCTTGGCACATCATCAGTTCAGTACTCAATACCCAGTACCCACCCAGTGCCGTCAGTACTCAATAGATGTTCATTATTGTTTTACTCTCCTCCCTCCTTCCTTCAGAAGGAAAAAATATATATGTATATAACTTTCCTTGTCTTATGAAGAATCACGGTACTTCACTCTGAAACCTTGGCACCAAAGAGCATCCATGTCCTTGGAATTTTAGCTCCTATAGAAAGAGACCTTAATCAAGGCAATCCTCTGAGCTCTCTCCTTGTGGGGGATTTGAGTGAATACAAAGATCTCAATCTCATTATCCTTTATTACCATTTAATACCAACCACTCATCAAATGATTTCTTTTAGTGATATATTGCTATATGGGTATGAGGTAAAAATTTTTTAAGTAAGCTTTATATTTTATATCAGTTTTAGATTTTTTTTTAATGGATAAATTGTGAAATAGTGCAGAGTTCTCATATGCTGCACACTCAGTCTCCCTTGTTATCAACATTGTGTACTAGAATGGTGCATTGTTACAATTATGAACCAGCGTTGACACATGATTATTAACTAAGTTCATACTTAATTTAAACTTCCTTAGTTTTTACCTAGTTGTCTCGTCTACTTGGCTGTGATAGTTTCTCAGACTTTCCTTGTTTTCCATGGCCTTGACAGCTTCAGGAGGACTGATTGGGTGTTTTGTAGAATGCCCCTTAATTGAGGTTGGTCTGATGTTTTTCTCATGGTTAAATAGGGGTTTTGGGGAGGAAGACCACAGAGGTAAAGTGCCACTTTCAGCACATTGTATCAAGGGTACATACCATCAACATGGCTTATCACTGATAATGTTGACCTTGGTCACCTGGTCGAGGTAGCATTTGTCAGGTTTCTCCACTAGAAGTTTGTCTTTTCTTTCTCCCTTTCTGTACTGTACCCTTTGGAAAGAAGTCACTATGTGCATTACACTTAAGGAGAGGGGAATTATGCTCCCCTCCTTGAGAGCTGATTGTTTGGAATTCTGCTGCACTGAAAATTGTTACGTTCTTCTCCATTAATTTATTTATTCAATCATTAATTTATATCAGGATGGACCCATGAATTTATATATATATATACACTTTGGGTTATAATCCAATACTACTGTATTTATTTTATTCAAATTGTTCCAGCTTTGGCCATTGGGAGCTTTTTCACTTGGCTTCTGGGTCCCTTTGACATACCCCTAGCACTATTTTTTGTTTTGTTGAGCACTTGCTTACTTTCTGGTACTCCAAGATGCTCTAAGTTCATGTTGTATGTATTCTGCCCAGTCCTAGATTCAGCCACTTATCCAGGGAGCACGGGTTTCTTTTATTGCAGAACGGTATTAGAAACCAAGACTTAGTCACTAGGTGTGCTCATTAATACTGAAATGGTTGCTTTTAGACTGTCTCAGCCAACAAAGCAAAGAAATTGTGGTGCTATGGGTCATTTTTGTATGCCCTTTCTAGCCATGGTCTTGTAACTCCTACCCCAGTGATTGGGAAGGACTGCGCAGATATGGTAATTGTGGCCCGCCAAGGGACTGGTTAGTTTTGCCATTCCTCTGAGCTTGAAATAAGTCACCCCAGAGGCAAGAAGGAGATGATTCTACCACCACCAAGGAAGAACAGCAAGGAGCCAACACATCCTTTGGACCCAGGATGCCTGCACTGAGAAGCTCCTGGAAGCAGAAACAGAGAGCGAGAGAGCTGTAAGTAAGAAGAGGTGGCAGGAGAGACCGAGTAGCAGAGACTCAGCAACAGGAGGCTGCATAGTGTGCTTCCCAGCACACGGAGAGAGAAAGCTGAGTGCCTTTGGGGAGAGGCCTAGGGCCAGGGAGAGGCATGTCTGCGAGTACGGCTGGGAAGAGTCTGTCCTAATAGAAGAACTGTGTCCTGAGTATTCCTGAGCCTGAATTGTAATTGTTACTTCCCTAAAAAAAAAAAACATAATCATGAGTGCGCTCTGTAAGTCCTGTGTGGCCATTACAATGAATTATTGAACCCAGTAGAGAGTGCTGCGGGAGGGACGGTTGGCATCAACACTGGCAAAGATGGTAGAGAGAGGAGGCTTGTTTGGCCTCTGCCTCGTGACAGGCAGCCTTACGCTGTTGATCCTGGTTCTCCTTCCCCCTTGTGGGGATGGAGGAGGTCAGACACTGCCCCTACGCCATTGTCACAGAAATATGTGTGTGTGTGTGTGTGTACTAATCCATGTATACACACTTACCTACAAACATTTCTGTATGTAACCATCCCTATCTCTATTAGGCTAAACACAAGTTTATACTTATGTCTCCAACTCTTATCTATTACCATGTGGATTATTCAAGCAAGAGAAGGAGACTGGAGTAATCCATCCATCCATTTACCTAATTGTTCCAATTCCAGTATACACATTCAGCAGTATGAGAATTGTTAACCTGTACCTCCACGGAAGCAACTCGAGCAAGTACAATTTCTTTTGCTTTAATCTTACAGACTCTTCTATTTCCAGTGTTATGGAAGCCTTAACATCTTTTCCTCCTCCCCTTCTCTGGGGTTGTTTCGTACATTTGTAATATAATTAGATTGCTTTGTCACATTTTGCATCCCCATCCTGGGCTCCCTTGAACGCTTAATTTTTTTTTTCTAATTTGTATACATTAAGGTTCATTCTGTGTTCTAAAGTTCTACATGTTTTGACAAATGCATAGTAACATGTATCCACGATTGCACCACCATACAAAATAATTTCACCACCCTAAAATATCCCCTATGCTTCACCTATTCCACCCTTCTCTTCTCCCTTCAAATTACTGGTCTTTTCACCACTGCTATAGCCCTGCCTTTTCCAGAATGTCTTATAATTGGAATCATACTGTACGCAGCCTTTTCATACTGACTTCTTTCACTTAGCAATATGTATTTAAGATTTATCCATTCCTTTTTGTGACTTGATAGTTTTTTTTTTTCCCATGGGATAATATTCCATTGTATAGATGTATTGCCAAGTGTATTTATCCATTCACCTATGGAAAAACATCTTTTTTTTTTTTTTTTCAGTTTTGGCAATTATGAATAAAACTGCTATAAATATTAGTGTGCAGCCTTTTTGTTTAGACATTAGTTTTCAGATCAGTTTGGGAAATACCTCAGAATATAATTGCTGGATCATATGGTAAGACTATATTCAGCTTTGTAAGATGCTGCCGGACTTTCTTCCAAAGTGATTGTGCTGTTTTACATTCCCGCCAGCAATCAATGAGAGTTCCTGTTCCTCTACATCCTCACCAGCAATTGATATTGTCTTTTTATTTATTTATTTATTTTAGCCATTCTAATACGTATATAGTGGTATCTCATTGTTGTTTTAATTTGCAATTCCTTAATAATAAATGGTATTGACCATCTTTTTATATGATTGTTTGCTTTGTGTATACCTTCTTTGATGAGATGTCTGCTCAGATCTTTTGCCCTTTTTTTTAATTGGGTTGCTTGTTTTCATATCGTTGAAATTAAGTGTCCTTTGTATTATTTTGGATACAAGTCCTTTATCAGACATTTTGCAAATATTTTCTCCCAGTGTGTGACTTGTCTTTTCATTCTCTTAACAGTGTTTTTTCAAAGAGCAGAAGCTTTTAATTTTAATAAAGTCCAACTTATCAACTTTTCTTGTAATGGATCGTGTTTTTGGTGTTGTATCTAAATACTCATTGCCAAACTGATTGATTTTAAGTATGTTCTCTTATTTAATCATTACATCACTGTTTTTGGGCAAGGGATGTTATATTCATTTTATAAAAGAAATAGCAGTTTTTCACATTTTTCTCTGAAGTACCTTTAGACAGGAGAGAGAGAGGGCAAATGAATCGGTACCAAAAGAGAATATGCAGACCAAAGGAGGCCAAAGCAAACATTAAATATATTTGAAGTTTTCTATTCAGCTTTAAAATTGGTGAGTATTTTGAACCCATCAGCTGCTCTGAAGGAAAAAGTTGTAGCAATCTGCTTCTGAAAAGATATAAAGCCTTGGAAATACTATGGGGACAGTTCTACTCTGTCCTATATGGTCACCACGGGTCAGAATTTAATAGGTGGTAACAGGTTTGATTTGGTTTGGTTTGGTTTCAGTTTGCCTGTCTCCTCTACTACTTAGCTGGATTTTTTTAAACATTGTTGTTTTTGGGTGCCATGGAGTTGGCTCTGACTCATGGCAACCTTATGTGTAACAGAACAAAACATTGCATGGTCCTGCACCATCCTCATAATCATTGCTATGTTTGAGTCCATTGTTACAGCCACTGTGTCAATCCATCGCGTTGAGGGTCTCCCTCTTTTTCACTAACGCTCTTGCAAGCACGATGTCTTTCTCTAGCAACTGGTCTCCCCTGATGACATGCACAAAGTAAGCAAGACAAAGTCTCGCCATCCTTGCTTTTAAGGAGCATTCTGGCTGTACTTCCTCCGAGACAGATTTCTTCATTCTTCTGGCAGTCCCTGGTATATTCAATATTCTTGTATTACTGTTGCTGGAGACTCCCCCTCCCCACCAGTGGTCTGATAAACTAGTCCTTCATTAGGAAATGCCATGATTGTTAATTATGTGATGTTGTGTCCCCTAACACAGTGACATGCTCCACCCAAGAATATTCGTACCTTGGTTTGGGGAACAAATTAGACTGAAGGAAGGGGTGAGGTTAAATAATTTATCCAGTGTCACACAGCTAGCAAGTGGTAGAGCCAGGATTTGAACTTTGAATGGGCAGACTCCAAAACCAGTGTTCCCAGGGGTACTGTGTGTAACCATATGTGTGCCAGGGGCCTTGGCAAGAGACAGCCTGGCTCAGGGAGGCTGATAGTATCTTCATTTCAAGGAAGCATCCTTCTACTCCTTCCCACTTTGACCTGGTCTTCCTGCCTTCACAGCCTCTAAATCCTACCATATAATTTGGGCTTCTTCTCCCCCCCAAAGCATAAACTAGAGAAAGGGAGAAAGCAACTGCAGGATGTGCCTGTCAGCCAAGTATGTGAACGTGGGAGAGAATCAGCCTTGGGTATGATAAAGAATGTGGAAAAAAAAAAAAAAAAAGAGCCAATTCTATACCCAAACAATTTTTGCTGAAACAACAACACACATCATAAAGTGTATTGAGGGAACTTATAATTATGCCAAATTAAACCATGTAGAAGCAACTCACTGGCCGTGAGAACCATTTATTTCTCGGTGCAGTTTTATTATATGGCTGGGACTGAAGCAGCCAGTGTTCTGAAAGCAGCAGCTTCATGAGAGAAAGAGGTCATTCTCGCAGATGAATGGCCTTTGACCCCCAGAGCTAGGTTCTGCCTGACTCCTTGGGAAAGAGCGGGAGCCGCAAGCATCTCTCTGTGAGAGCCAGCTTTCAGAGCCCAGCGCGGGCAATGGGACCTCTTTGCTCCCCACTGATCTTGATGGGATTTGATGCATTTAGTACACATTTATTAAGCCCTTGTCAAGTATTAAGGGTGCCTCTGTGGCTCAGCTACTAACAGAAAGGTTGGCAGTTCAAGTCCACCCAGAGGCGCCTGGAAAGAAAGTCCTGATGAACTACTTTTGGAAGGTTACAGCTATTGAAAACCCTATGGAACACAATTCTACTCTCAAACATGGGGTCACCATGAGTGGAAACCTACTGAACAGTAATTGGTTTGTGTTTTTGTTTTGTTTGTTTGTTTTTGTCGTGTGTTAGACTTGGACTCAACTCCTACCTCCTCCTAAGGCTTTGATGCTGTTGTGGCCTCCCTGAAAGTGTTATCGTTCTCCTGCATGTTACCCTGGAGCCTGAGACCTAAACTTAAATCTCTATTGAACCAATGGTTAACTCTTGTGACCTTGTTTGACCTCTCATGGCTACTCTCCTCTCAGCTGTAAAACAGAGGGAGTACAACTCTAGGTGGGGTTGTTGTTAGGTGTCATCAAGTTGACTTTCAACTCATAGTGACCCAGTATGACTGCTCCAGTGAGTTTTCTTTGCTGTGATCTGGACAGGAACAGATTGCCGGGTCTTTCTCCCATGGAGCCACTGGGTGGGTTAGAATCACCAACCTTGAAATTAGCAGCTGACTGCTTAACTCTTGCACCACCAGGGCTCCTCTAGGTGGGGTTAGGCAGGATCCATCCACCTATATTCTTGAAAAAGATAGCTATGGTAGCAGAAAAAATGACAAGGAGGAGATTATATTATCAAGACTGGCCTTCAAAGCCTACTGCAAAATTTTCGGGTCCCTTTGGTGGAGCGTGTTTCTTCTCAAATGTATGTAAAACTGCTAGCACAGTGTGCTTGCTGTGGATCAAGTACTCAGTCAAGTTGGTGCCCTTTCCTTCCCCTTTCTTGCATCTGCTTCAAAGCACCCCCACCTGCTTTTGCATGCCTCACTGCCTGGGACAAGGCAGCTTTACCCCAGGCCCCACTTAAACCCTGAATCTCAATGCCTCTTTAGGGAAAGCTTCAGGATGGCTGCTGCCATTCACACTTCAAAAACTCCCAAACAGAGACTCTGAGCCACACCCAGATCAGCGTGACTGAGAGATAGAGCTGGAATCACTGGGAGTTCTCAGGGATTAACCAGCTCTCCCACGGAGAGGCCAGGCAACCTGTGTTACTAAATCCTCGTATAAGATTAAGTTTGAGCCCCCAGATCACCCACAGGCTTGAGCAGATGTGACACGATGAAACACTTTCTGGGCCTTGGTCCAATGAAGGAGCTAAAAGTAGACTGCACATGGGCACATGGCACTTGTCATTCTCTCCTTTATGTTATTCATAGACGCAGTGGGATGCCCTGAAAAGAACATGAGCCCAATGACCTGAGTTTGGTCCCAGGTCTGCCACGTGCTGGCTGTGTGACCTTAGATGGTCACTTCACTTCTCTGGGCCTCATTTTCCTCAACAGAAGAATAGAGCTCCTTGTATTAATTTCAGAGTCGTGAGTGATTCTCTGAGATAAACCAAAGCCTTCGAGTTAATTCCGACTCATGGTGACCCTATGTATGTCATAGTAGAACTGTGTTCCATAGAGTTATCAATGGCTGATCTTTTGGAAGTAGCTTTCCAGGCCTTTCTTCTGGGGTGCCTCTGGGTGGACTCAAACCTCCAAATTTTGGGTTAGCAGCCAAGGGTATTAACCATTTGCACCACCCAGGGACTCTTTTCTCTGCTTCAATAACAGATCAAAAAGTCATTATTTCAAAGAGCCAGTGAACAAAACACCAAGGTGACTGCCCATAACTTGGATACGGACCTGGCTCCAATGTCCTCTCATGCCCGTGGCTTCCTCTGACTCCTCCTCCGTGCTCCTTGATCCATGGTGCCATGCATGGACTTCCATCTTAACCCTTTCTATCACCAGTTGTCTGAGCCCAACTCTCTCCTGACAAGTCTGTGGCTTCTTGGAAGCAGAGCTTCTATAGTTTTTAATCTTTGCCTCCCCATAACGGGCTTTAGAAAGGCTTGCCAAATCAAAAGCTCTTATAACTAATGCAGCTCCGGTGAACATTAATTGGTATCAGTATGTCCCATTTCCCCTTTAAGGACAGAGACCAGGTCTGATTCATCCATGTATCTACCATGGCACCAAGCTTGGCGCATATGGGTGTTGCATGAGTATACGGGGAAAGCAGAAGAAAGGTGGAAAGTGTAGAGAAAGAAATAGAAACCCCCACTCTCAACAGCAGCAGCTGACCAAGCCAGTCCTCCTACTCACTCAGCAGCTGGCATACCTATATTCTCACTCCTCTCTCTGAGAGCAGGATCCAGACATTTTCTTAGTCCTCCTGGCCAAAATCTCTACAAAATTCACAAAGCCAAAGCCAAGTTATGGTTCTTGCTTCCAGCAGGACTTTCCTGTGTGATTTTTGATGACTCAACCCATCACCCAAAGGTTACAGTTGCTATGGGGTTATCAGGGTTATAAAATAATCCATCCGTGGCTCCATCAGGCCAGGAAAATCCCTCGCGTAACTCCTCCTTAAAAAGAAGTTTCAAGGCACAACAATTGATTTCTAGTCATCTGGAGCAACAGAAGAAGAAGGAGAGTCAGGAATAAAATGAGGATGTGGAATGTGTGGCTAAGTGTCTCTATGAACAGTGACCTCCTTTGCCATGAGACCAAAAGAACTGTATGGTGCCCAGCTACCGTCACTGAACATCGTGGTCAAAGACTCTATAGCAGAATCCTGATCAAAAGCGGGGACGTGCAGCACAGAATTGCAAATTTTCCTAGGTGCTAGACTTTCTGGAGCCATGGAGGCTGGATGAACCCCCAAAACCATTGCCCTGAGATAATCTTTAAATTTTAAATCAAAAACATCCCCTGAAGTCTTCTTAAAACCAAACGATAATTTAGCTTAATTTTTTTTAGTAAAGAATGTCTGACTTGAGATCTTTTTAAGATCTATCTAAACCCATAGCCTTCGAGTCGATTCCTATTCATAACGACCCTTTAGGACAGAGTAGAACTGCCCCATAGGGTTTCCAAAGAGTACCTGGTGGATTCAAACTGCTGACATTTTGGTTAGCAGCCCTAACTCTTAACCACTGCTTCACTAGAACTCCAAGATCTAGCTATACCTCATCGAACTGACAGCAACAAGTTGAAAGATTAAATAGGAACCTTAACGGGCAGTGAGCTTTTGTTAATGGGCAAGAAACAACTCCAAAAAGGAAGGTGAGAATGGTTGCACAACTCGAAGAATGTAATCAATGACAGTGAGTTGCACACATAGAAACTGTTGAATTGGTGCATGTTCTGCTGTGTATATTCTCAACAATAACAAAAAGGAAAATAAATTATTTTTAAAAAGAGGGGTGATGAAGACCTACCTTCTTCTATTCATTTGCTCCACCCAGACACAAGCTACTGTTTTCAGCCTCTGTATCTGTGCTCATTCTTTCCCTTTTCCCTGGAATGCTTTTACCCACCCTCCAAGCCATACCTCGCTCTGTAATTCCTACCACGCCACCTTGGCCTATTGACTCATACTAACCTCTAAAAGCAAAGGAGGCACCTTGAACCAGGGCTTTGAACCAGTTCATTACAGTTTGACCCCCTGCTGAGAATTTGTACTTCCACCCCAGATCTACTGGATCAGAATCTACATTTTTACTAGATCCCCAGGTGAGTAAGAATCACTTATACGTGGGATGGAAATGCCAGTTCTCAGCAGTGGGTCAAACCAGAATGAACCAGTTGGAAGCCCTGCCTTGAACCGTCATCCTGAGCAGTTGTTAGGATTCCAGGCTTTAGAATCAAACCTCAGCACTAGCACATATGAGCTCTGGGACCTTGGGAAAATCACTTCTTATCTTTGAGTCTCAGTTTGCTCATGTGTAAAATGAAAACACCTTCCTCAAGGGTTGTTCCATCCCCATTGCCATCGAATCAACTCCAACTCTTAGAGACCCTATAGGACAGAGTAGAGCTGCCCCATAGGGTTTCCAAGGAGCAGCTGGTAGATTTGAACTGCTGACCTTTGGTTAGCAGCCAAGCTCTTAACCATTGAGCCACCAAGGTTAGCCACCACTCTTAAAAAAAAAAAAATAACCACTCTTAAAAAAAAAAAATTTTTTTTTAGGGGAGGTAAATTGGCTAATGAATGTAAAGGCTTGGCCCAGCACTTAGCACGTGAAATCTCTGAATGAATGACACCTGTAGTTGGTATGAAGCACTCCTTGACTCCCAGACTGGATGAAGTACTCCTCCTCTATACTCCTATGGCACCCTGTACTTATATATCTTGCTTTTTTGTCAACTACTCATTATTTGTGGCCCTACTAGACTGAACAACTCATGGAATGAAAGTCTCACTGTCTTGGTATCCCCAAGGCCCAACACCAGGTCTGTTTATTGAATCAGTGGATGAATTAATGGAATGAATACATGCATGAATGAACAAAATGAGTGAATAGATCTTTAGGCTATATTGTCAGCAATACTTAATCGTAAACTCCCCTAGGGCTAGGACTGCCCAGAGTGGCTCAGGTCTGAGCCACACCTGGGCCATCAATCACACTATGCTCATGAGGGCATAGACAGCAGGGACAATGAGAACTAAAAGGTGGGCTCCAACACATACTTTGTTCCTGCTGAGCTTGCAGTCTCACCCCCTCAAGGCCTACGATGTAGTTGGCCATCATGAAATATGTGGCTGGAATTCATAGATTCATTTATTCAACAGATATCAAGCCAGACACTGTTCCAGCCAATAGGGCACAGCAGTGGAGAAGATGGACATATTTCCAAGAGAGACAAAAGGAAATATAATTTCTTAGAGAAGTGACGTAAGTCACCTATGGCTGCGGAAGTGGGAAGGGGAGAAAAGAGGAGAATTGGGCAGGGAATTAGGAAGCCCAGATTTGCATTTTTGCTACCAGCACAGTAAATTCAGTCAAGTCACTCAGCTTCAGTGACACATCACTTACACAGGGTGACCATATCTGCCCTAGCCACCACAAGGTCAGATATTCATATTGGAGCTGATTATAGCGTGGTGGAAAGATGACATGACTTATTGGCAAGACAACCTGCCTCTGACCTTAAGCACATCACCCACCTCTTACCTCTATTTCTTCATCTGTAAAGTGGGAATAGCAATACCCGCTTAGTATACCTCTCAGTCCTTGTAGTTCTTAAACTAGACCACAGAAGGAGAAAGGCCTTTGTAAACAGCAAAGAGCACCAACAGTGTAACTCTCTGCTGTACGTTTGTAGGTAATCTACTTGCATCTCAAATTCAAGGCCTGGCTGTCCCTCATCAGGTGGCTCAGTTGGCCCTTCTGACTCTCAGTGTCCTCGTCTGTAAAATGGGGATAATAATAATCCCTGTCCAGCTCACACCACAGTTTGTTGTGAGAATCAAATGAAATGGTGGATGCAAAAACCTTACTATAAAAAAAAGGTGCTCTGTAAATCTGAGGGATGATTATTCTTTTTGTCATCGTAAGAGATTGTGCTCATCATTGTAAAATTGGACTTGAACCCATGTCTTGACTCCCCATCTAGAAAGAGAAAACAATTGAGTCGATCGCTGTTTATTCCAAACACATGTGGAATCACACTTTATTCTTAAGGCAACCCCATGTGTTATGCAAGAAAAAAATTTTTTTTTTCATTATTAGAGAAAAAGATAGGATAATAGGTTGCTACTGTTATAAATACAGTGTGACTTTGGACAAATCACTTTCCCTCTCTGAGCTTCATTCTCTCCATATATCAAATAAGGAGGTTGGAGTCTATTTAAGTTAGGAACCTGTCTTAGTTGTCTAGTGCTGCCATAACAGAAGTGCCACAAAGGGATGCTTTAAAAAACAGAAATTTATTCTCTCACGGTCTAGAGGCTTAAAGTCCAAATTCAGGGCACCAGTTCCAGGGGAAGGCTTTCACTCTCTGATAGCTCTGGAGGAAGGTCCTTGTCATCAATCTTCCCTGGACTAGGAGATTTTCAGCACAGTGATCTCAGGCCCAAAGTGCGTGCTCTCTTCCGGGCACGGCTTTCTTGGTGGTATGAGGTCCCCTTGTCTCTCTGCTAGCTTCTTTCTTTAATATCTCAAAAGAGACTGACTCAAGACACAACCTAAGCTTGTAGATTTGAGTTCTGCCTCATTAACATAACTGCCTCATTAACATCACAGAGGTAGGATTTACAACAAATAGGAAAATCACTTCAGATGACAAAATGGTGGACAGTCATACAATACTTGGAATCATGGCCTAGCCAAGTTGACACATATTTTTGGAGGACACAAATGAATCCATAACAGAAGCTTACATCTGCAAGGAAAAATAAATAAATAAAAGTGATAAGCAAGAAGAGTACCTATGATTTCGCACAGCAGGCTGTTCAGGTGTAGGAGTCCCAGGTTGAGTATTACAGCATCTCAAAGGTGTCAGAGCCATAATCCAGCTTCTAAGTGATTCTTTGATGATAAGAAGATGGCTGCCACAGCTCCACAACTCACATCCTCCCTCAATAATGGCCAGAGGCAAGAGGAGGTGAGTCTTTGTCTTGGCCCTCTTCTTAAGAAAAACTTTCTCAGTTGTGCCCAGGCGATGTCCCCTTGTATTTTATAGCAGGGAGGAGGGAAGTTGGGGAAGATGGCGAAATGGAGGGGGAGGGAGTTTGGCGGAGGGTGGGGCAGTGACCACATGGCTCTTAACCTAAACAAATCCAAACCAAACCTGTTGCCATCCAGTAGATTCCAACTCATAGCCACCCTATAGGAGAGAGAAGAACTGTCTCATAGGGTTTCGAAGGAGCAGCTGGTGCATTCA